>NC_062978.1:18747882-20201876 GCF_023078275.1 Leguminivora glycinivorella | reverse complement strand
CCGATCTGTTGGGTATGATGATATTCCAACTGATGTACTGAAATTGACAGGTGATTTAATAGCCCCTGTGTTATCTTATCTGATAAACTTGACATTTGAGCAAGGCACTTTCCCTGATAAACTAAAATTATCTATCGTCAAGCCTATCTACAAGAAAGGGGACAAAGTAAAAGTAGAAAATTACAGACCCATTACACTCATCCCAATCCTCGCCAAAGTCTTAGAAAAAGCCATGCACAAAAGATTAATGAGTTTTGTAAATAAATACGAAGTATTAAGTACCCAACAGCACGGTTTCCAAAAAGGAAAATCCACCACACTAGCTGCTTTTAACGTCGTGAACAATATAATTAATAATGTAGATGAAGGAAACAAAACAGTATCAATTTTTTTCGACATGAGCCAAGCTTTTGACCATGTTTCTCACGACCTCCTTCTAAAAAAATGTGAAGTGTATGGTTTAAGAGGTGTAGTTCAGAAATTTCTTAGAAGCTATCTCAGTAATCGACGTCAAATGGTTGAAATTACAAGTGTCAACTGCGAAAATATAGAAGAGAAATTCCAATCAGAAACGAAACACAATAGGACACACAGTAGGAGTTCCACAAGGGACAATTTTGGGGCCTCTTCTTTTCTTACTTTACGTCAATGATTTGCCATTAATTAGCAATTATAATTGCACACTATTTGCTGATGATATATCGGTGGTCATACCTGACAATAATAACTCGAACTACAATGACTCAATTAATAATACCATCAGTGATATAATACTATGGCTTAAAGCAAATAATTTGCAAGTAAACCTAGACAAAACTAAATATATGCAACTTATCAACCAAAGGGGGAAAAAAATTAATCTTAATGTCTCATATAATGGTCATAATTTAAAAGAATGTGAGAGTACTACTTTTCTTGGTTTCGTGTTGGATGATCATTGTAGTTGGAAACAGCACGTTGACAAGATTTGTTCTAAAATTAATCGGTTTGCATATGTCCTATGGCGACTAACGAGAATAGCGGATACAAAAACCGCCTTAAAAGCATATCACGGTTTGGTAGCGTCGAACTTGCGATACGGGATATTGATATGGGGAAATTCTGTGCATATTCATCGTGCTTTCCTAGCGCAAAAGCAATGTGTAAGAGCAATAGCCAACATCAACATACCAACATCCTGCAAAGAATACTTTGTTAGCTTAAAATTACTAACAGTACATTCAATGTACATTTATGAAGTGTGTATTTTTGTTAAACAGCATAATGAATTATTTCAAAAGAAAAGAGAGGTTACAAAAATTAGCACACGTTATCCAGATCAACTTGTCCTTCCAAAAATGCACACTGCAATGAAGGGTAAAAATTGTTATGCGATGTGTATTAAGATATTTAATCATTTACCAGAGCCGTTAAGAGATCTGCCAGTGAAAAAATTTAGGGGACAACTATTTAGTTGGCTAGTCCAGAAATGTTTTTATAGTACCACCGAATATTTTAATAATGTAAGTAAGTAGCTTTAGTTAAGTAGTTAGTATTAGCAAGTAAGCTAAAAAATGTAAAATTTGCATGACTTATTTAAGTCTAGATATATGAAACTATATGTTTGACTAAGATCTGTAAACACTATATCTATCGCAAATAAAGAATTATGAATTATGAATTATAATCACAATAAAATGAAGAAAATATCTAATAACAAATTACAATAATAGTAAAAAGTAATAACTGGTATGTACAATCATATACACAATTGAAATTAAAATTAGTATATATAATTCTTATATACTTAATGAAAAACATTGCATTCCGTTTAGTTGAAATTTCTCGCAGCCAGTAAGTCCTGGTTAGTAGAAATTAGAAAGCCGCAGTCAAGATTGTAAAATAAAACTACCGCCATCGCCATCTGCAACTTCTTTATTTTTGCTTAAATAATTTTAATATCGAAAAGATTCTGAAAGCTAATTAACAAGGCATTTATTGTGATTTAAATGTGTATATTTGTGAAATAAAACTATGGAAACGGATTAAATCGCGTATAATGAATTTAAAATTCATCCCGACGTTTCGAACTCTTTACAGTGTTCGTGGTCAACGGGTGACGGGGTGACCCGTTGACCACGAACGCTGTAAAGAGTTCAAAACGTCGGGATGAATTTTAAATTCATTATACGCGATTTAATCCGTTTCCATAGTTTTATTTCGTGTGTATATTTGTTAAATTAAGTTAGGTGTAAACAACATTACCAAGCTAAGTAAGACATAGTTAGGTAGGTACTTAGTGAAAAATGGAAAATTCACTGTATCGAGAAACAGTTGGCTGTTGGTTTAATTAGATAGCTCTGCAGCTACTTTATTACAGCGAATATTTGCGTCTTCTCTTAAAATTCTTTAATCTATGCTCTACTGCCTAGGAATAAAGTTAATTTTGATTCCTCCCACTGGAAATGTCAAAGCTCTGTACGGGTCGTAGTGAAACTCTTTGCGCGTGTTTTCTGTGGCTTCTACCTTGAACATTAGGAGAATCTTCATCATCGCCACTTGCATCTGAACTTTTGCGAACCTGGCACCGATACAACCCCTTGGCCCCATACCAAAGGGAAGGTATCCTGCCGGGTGTCTCTTGGCCACGTTATCTGGAGTGAACCTGTCTGGATCAAATCTCGCCGGATCGGTCCAATACTTTTCATCGCTATGTAAGCTACTTAATGATATAACCACCTGTTGTCCCTTTTCGAGAGTTACATGGGTTCCTGGAATTTTGTAGTCCGCAACCGCGACGCGATTAATCAATACACCTTGGCTATTTATGCGAAGAGTCTCATTCAAAACTCTTTCAAAATATGTTAAGTCATTTAAAGCATCATACGTGATTTTTCCACCGTGTCGTTCTACAACTTCTTGAATTTCTTTTACTAATCTATCTTGAATTTCTGGATTCAATGCAAGTTGATATAACATATATGACATACGTGTGGCTGAAGTATCGAAGCCTGCCGCGTAAAACACAAAGGCTTGAGCGGCCATTAAATCTTCCGTTATTTCTAAAGATTCGATGTCCTCCTCTTCTGATCGTTTCCTTCCCTGCACTGTATGAAGTTGTTTCATCTCCAAAAGCAAATCCATGAAATCATTTTTGTCGCTTGGCGTTCCTTTTCTTGCAGTCATCACTTGAGTGACGAGGTTTTTGAAAAATTTTGTAATTTCCGTTGGGAAAATTGGTACTCCAATTTTAATGAATATACCGGGAAACAGCATGTTAATTTCATCGGTGTATCGTGTAGTAAAAATCATTTCATTAATTTTCTCCAAGAATTCTGTTGCTTCACATTTTTCGGTCATGTCCAAATCTAACCCAAACGCACAAGTTCCTATATTCATCATAGTAAACTTACTCATGAGAGCCTTTACCTCTTGTTCAGGTTGCGTTTGAGTTACTTTTTCTAGAAATCTAATGAATTTATCACTTGTTTCATTAATCAGAGGGAACATGTTTTTCAATTTTGCAGAAGTGAAGAGTGGTGTAAACTTATATCTCAATATACGCCATGTATTCGCAGGTGCGGAGAGGAGATTCATGGCCAATGCTTCCTTACCAGACCATAATACACGATCCGCGAAAATGTCGAAATCTTTGACCAACACTTGTTTCACGATATCCGGGTCTCGGATCAGTAGGCACGGTGAAGTCATTTTGTAAACTCCCACAATTTTTTCCTGAGGAAAATCGTAATATATTTTCTGATAGACGGCTCCTATAATTTTCCGGCGAAGAACAGACTCTTTTATATTGCCGAACAGAGGGATGGGCGTAGGACCTGCAACGTTTCGGTCCCGCCAGTAGTTAAAATTTCGCGTAAAGAAGCGATACAGACAATAACCTACTGTAGCTATAAGGATAAACGCCAGCGCCATTTTAATTAGTCTGCCGATGTACGAACCTGAGGTGATACTACTGAAAAGTTTTAATTGCTCATAGTTTGGACTCAGCTGTGTCAATAATTCCAATATGTGCCTACCTAAATGTAGATATATTAATAACTTACCAATTAGAATAAATTTCTAGTTAATTTCACAATTGTGTACAACTCAGATATTGTTAACCCTTTACCGCATGGATTTTTTAATCTCTACGAATTAAATATATGTGATAAAATAACATAAACGTAATAACGTAAAAATTATGAAAAAAATCTAAATTCAACCTAATTAGAAATATTAGTAAAAAACCACCAGTTCCAGATTAGGAACCATATATGCATCAATGGCTACGCCGTGTCCCTGGTCTAATTTGGAACAGTATGCGGTAATATGTATGGGAATGAAGATGACAAAAAAAAATACAATTTCAAAACAGTTTTTTATTTTTAATTATTTCGCGTGAAAAAGAAAACCAAAACCACTTGAAGACACTATAAAAATATTTTTTTAGATGAATAACAATGTCGTCAATAAATCATTTTACGTGAAAAATCTGGAAACAATTGCGGTCTTTGTTGAGGCAAAAATAACCCGCATTTGTGGCAATATACATATATTTTTTGTAAGTAAAATAAAATATGTACAAAACACTGACTGCATGAAGTTCCATATTTGTCAAACTCACAAAAAAACCACTAATGCATACAGTTCCACATTAGTCCAATCTATTTTACCTATAACGCATAGTGATCCATTTTAGGAACATACTTTAACGACATCATACATAGTAATTTAAATATAAATACTTATGCGTTTTACCACAAAATCTTGCGGCATCCATTGTTTTAATAATTACCACTTAAAATATATTTATTACACTGAATACAATCACGAAAATCGTATATCAAAATTGTAGATCTACACTGGTCAAAAAGAGAAATAAAAAAACAAAGTGTGATGTAAAGCTGCATTTTTGGTATGTTATTTGGGGTCCTTGGGGGAATGTAGGATTATATTTTGCAAGCAAAAAAATGGTGTGCTAACTTCGTAATTTAAAAAAAAAGTAAAAGCATCAGACTTTTTTTTGGTTTTTGCCGTTTTATTAAAAAACTATGCATTTTTGATCAAAAGTTGCTTTATAATGTTGAAAGCGCATTAAATTCTAAACAGTTTGACATCTTTTTTATCAATATCCGTCAAATATTTTTTGAGATATGAAGCGTCAAAAAAGAGCATTTTTCCCCTTTCTATGAAAATATTCGTTTTGCTAATATTTTGAGACAGATATCAGCAAAACAACTCAGGCTATTACATAAATTGTAAAATAAAAATGTAGAAAATTTCACTAGCTTTCATTTAAGACCAAAAGAGTGCCAGTTATTTAAAAAAATAGGATTATATGATAAGTCTAGTATAACTGGATCAGAAATAATCGGTGGATGGTAATGGCCAAATGGGATAGTTTAGGTTTACATATATTTACAGGAGGCGTAGCGGAGAACGAATTATTATTATTTGGGGGCTGTTCAAGTATTACTCAGACACATATTTGCGTATATCAAATCAACATTTATTTAGTAAGTTAAGTTTACGGTCAGAAAGACCTCAGGATCGCCACTTGGCGGAAAAAAATATTTACGAGTAGAAAACCCTCATTAATTGAATCAGATTGTTCCGAAGTAATTGTTCTTGTACGGACTGGTTTTTAAAGCATATCACTGAGGGTCAATAACATCGATGCAATCTCACGAGCGTTGTCGTGGACGTGCCCGAATCATAGTATTCTCCGTTTAACGAAATATCAGTACATAGTATGTGTTGTATTGCACGCGCAGGTCTCTCACCGCCGCGTAGGTGTAGTCGGACCATAACTCGACAGTATACACGCTTGTACAAAAACTGAGGAACAGCTGTCTTTTTACGCTGTCACTACATTTGGCGAATCTTCTAGCCAACATGTTCGCCCTTACTGCGGTGGCTCGCCTCTGCCTTTCTATGTCCTCCTGGTCTTTTAAACTGGACAACAAGATGTGGCCAAGATTTTGACTTCGTGTACTCTCCGCAATTGAACTCCATCAAGCAAAAGAGGTGGTAGATGTGTGGGCATATGTGCTGCCTCCATGAGCATAAATTCAGACTTGTCCGGATTGTACAATATCTCATGTTATGCTGGCTGGCGTATCTCTCGCATTCTGCAAGTAACTTACGCATAGCTCCCACAGATGGTGCTAGTAGGACCATATCGTCTGCATATGCGATGTGATTTATCATTTGGCCATTGATGGAGCAGCCAACCTCGGTACTGGTCAAAGCCTGCGACAGCCCATCCATGTACACGCTGAAGAGAGCCGGAGACATCCTGCCTCCTTGTCTCACGCCACAGTTTAGCCCGCTGGCTGTGGACAGAGTTGACTTCCATCTTACTTCGTTCTTCTGCTGGGAATACCACTTCTCCAGTATTTTAATAATTGGCGTGGGCGCTTTCCGTTCCCGTAGTTTATTCCACAGCAATTGGTGGTCAAATACAACTCAAGTGGACTTTCTATCACTACAGGAGTTGTGCCATCAAGATGTAGAACCAGGACCCTCAAAACGGAAAAAGTAAAATGTAACTAATTCTGTTTTATTTTTCTAATTTACTAAACTTCAAAATTTTACTGTACTTTATTTCTTCATTAGTAATAGTCAAATCGATGCAAAGTTAGCTTAGACAATTTTTTCAGATAAACGGATATCAAAGAAAGTAAGATCGAATAGATAACACTTTCAACCTAAAACTTTTAGCGTAAACTATACCTTAACCAATCTACCAGACTCTTGGCTTCTCTATTTATAGATTTTTTTTTTTACCAAAGTAACTATTCGTCTTACTGACCTTTATTTGCACTAAAACTAAAGCAAAATAAATTTTATACAATGTTATATTGCAATATATATCATATCATGAAGTATTTTGCAGATATTTGTCTAAAAATATTGGCAAAACGCTACATTTTATAAATGCGTCAAAATTAACCTTTTTTCACGCTTCATATTTCGAAAACTATTTAACGGACATTGATAAAAAAGATGTCAAACTGTTTGAAATTTAATGAGCTTTCAACATTACAAAGCAACTTTTGACCAAAAACGCATAGTTTTTTAATAAAAAAATAAAAACCAAAAAAAGTCCGATTTTTTTACTTTTTTTTTTAAATTACGAAGTTAGCACACTTTTTTTTTGCTTGCAAAATATAGTCTTACATTCCCCCAAGGACTCCAAATAACATACCAAAAATCCAGCTTTACATCACACTTTGTTTTTTTAGCCGATTTTCATGTAAGATTTGACCGGTGTAATCGCACTTGCAACTAAAAATTGCCAATCGTCGGTAGAAATGAACATGTTTCATGAACCACAGACTAGATAGAAGTTATAACGAGTACAGAAAACGTTCCTTAATATGAGTACTTTCTACCTATTACAAGTTGAGCAAAACAAATGACGTTTTAATTGGTTTACGAGGAAAATAACATTACGTTCCAAATTTGGAACCATATATGCGGTAAAGGGTTAATGAGGTGATATTTCGTAAAACAGACAATGTCCCTACACAGCTGTGGCCATTCAAGTTCTTTGTCCATTAAAGTCCAATTAGAATTATTAGAATCACCGGAAAAGGAAATGTTTAGTTTACTCGTATTAGACAATTTAATTAATCAGTTTGGCAAACAATTGTCGTGCGTCTGATCAATCTTAACACAAAAATAAAATCGGAAGCTGCCAAACACTGATCACAAAAGAGCAGAAATTAAAAAGTGTCAACATCGTAGTGTCGTCTCGTTTTCTCACACATATTGATTTGAAAGGGATAACACTTTCTACATTGTTGCCACTTTTTAATAGCAGCGTTTTACCTTACAATAAAACGCATATTAAGCGAAATACCTTATTTGAAGCCTATTTAATATATTGAGAGACAGCGATACTGCTTGTAGATGCGTAGCGGTTCACAGCAGGTACCTACAGCTGAACACCTGTAAACAACTTGCAACTCCAGTTTTACGATTCAGGTTTCCCCTTCCACCAGGCGACCCGTGCCGTAGGGACGGCAACGATGTTTCATCATTGGTTCTCAAAATATTAATTTAACCGAAGTTGCAATATACCACTTACCAAACGGTTGCATCATTTATGAATTCAAATGTGAAATGAAATAAAGACGTATTTTCGAAACTGAATAGTCTAAAAATGTTGTTTACTAGCAGCGAACAACAAATACCCTCAAATGGAAAAATAAATGTGCCTTGGTTTATTGCAACTGAGTGTTGTAGCCACAGGCGTAGTTAAAAATATAGGCTTCAAATAAGGTATTTCGCTTAATATGCGTTTTATTGTAAGGTAAAACGCTGCTATTAAGCTTCTGTACCGTTATTTGAAGCCTATTTAATATATTGAGACGTGTCTGTATTCGCCTGGTGGTCAAGAAACGCCAATGTGATTAATTGAATCGCCAATGGAAATAACAACTTCAAGTGCACTTCACACATCAGATACCTTGTGTACCTATATGGAGGAATGTGAATTGCAGCTGACAGCAGCTGCAGTGACTGAATTGATAAGTGCACAGTGACCTATTTTTCTATTGTAACTTATTATTCGTCGGTAAGGAAAGTTTGAAACATTTTTAAATTTTATGTATATACTTATTATGTATATACCCATAATGATATTAAAATAAATTATGAAAAACCTGTTACTTTTTTATTTCATCCCCCTAACAAGGTCAGGTCATGACTTATGTTTACGTTTATTTCATTATAATATTCAATTTAATACACTTAGTATGTTTTTAATGTTTTGACCCCGACTCTGCAATTGCCAGTAAGTAGGGTTATTGCAGTATCATTAGGTACTTTTAGGGTATAAGCGAAAAACTTAAGTTTTGGATTGTGTGTCAAATTCCTCACAACTCGTTTATCTCTTTTCAGTATCATAGAATAATCGACATGACATAGGTACATTATATTGATATATTGATTTGCATGACATGATATTATTACATATGATATTATAGAAAACAGTTAAGGAACTGATCCATTCATTAATGCCTTATCCAAATAGTCACTATTTATTTCCGGCAATTACAGCATTACATAATAGACAGTGAATATTATGATTACTGCCTTATGGCTATGACATGGCAAAATTTGGTAGCGAAGAAAAATTTCGCTCAATCGGCTACAACTTTAAAAGTGTATAACACTAATGTGCGCAGCTATTGAAAACCTTAATACCCATGGTATGACTAATGTTCCGACAACCATGGTTCTTTCGTAATGTACTTAATTCGTTTTATGAAATCTAATTTTAGTAATTTTCCCGAGCATTCTAGTATGCCGGAAATATTCTTGGCCTCTTGGGTATAACCCATACTGAACCCATGTGTAACGTGGTTCCAATTTTATTAACGGAAATAATAATCTGGGCACGTTTGGTAAGTGCTAAAAAAAAAAAAAAAAAAAAAAAAAAAAAAAAAAAAAAAAAAAAAAAAAAAAAAAACTAATCACTCTAAAAAGTCTTATTATCATAAATTGAGGATAAGCACACTTGTGAATTTTTCATCATTGAAAACTCCTAAGCATAAGATACTCTTTTGGTAAACGAATCTATCATCCAGGAAGGAAGTGTAAGTATATCAAGTAACAAGACTATTGAGGCTTTGTAAAAGTATAACTTAGTCATTCGTTATACATTATGAGTATACGTATTAAGGTCATTGAATCCATTTATGAATACAGTCCTAAACAAAGTACCTCCTGTGCAATTGGTAGTAGTGGTACTACAATAGTTCAACTTTTAATTGCCTTGGTTAACAGGCTACAACTTAACCTTAGACTTTTTGTCTGGAGAGTTCTCTCCCAGTTCCCTAATATTTTTTGTTAGTTATTTACCCAATATGTATGTACTTTCTGTTAAGCCAAGGATTGGCATAGGCTAACAACGCCTAGGCGGCTAGACGCACATGTGCGAAGCGTTTTATTTGTAATTTGTACACATGTTAAGCCAATGCTGATGATAGAATTTTCTTCGTATATAAATGCCTTTTTGTTTTGGGTAACCAGCTTATGAAAGCGCAAGATGTTACAATCAAATATTTTTCTCCTTAAGGATACGTATGTATGCGGCTAAGACCTGTGATTTTCGTTGGAAGCATAAAGATATATAATCATTCCATTATATGGCATGACGTAGCCTTCTGGTTTTGTAATGAAGAATATGATATTGAGGTTAAGGTACCTAGATCTGTAGTTCCGAGATCTGAGGTCCAAACAAAATTTTGAGACACTCATCAAACCCCATGGGTCATGGGCTTATTCGGCATAGCTTTAAAATTGTTTTGACGGTCCATCTTTATATGAGTATTAAAATCATTTTGAAACCACATCAAGTACTTATCTTGCAAAATATTGTTACCAAAAACAATGATTAGGTATGAGAAATAGTTTTCCGAATACCCCATGAATGTGATATATTTATTAACCATAGAGGTTACTTTATTTAAAAAACAGATTAAAAGCTGTAATATGACAGCGTTTTAAGTTTGTAGTTGGGTTTATTAACCCGTACATTTCATCACTTCTTACGTAGGTGTCCTTTTTCCCTCTTTTATTTTTAAAAACGTGTTATGGCGGTAATCTTAACCTAAAACTCATAATTTAAATACGTATTGTTTCATTCGGACTAAATAATGAGTAGACGAGTCACCCCGTGCTACTTTATGAGGATGTGAACACATTTTAATGTAATGGTTCTTTGTAACATTGGTTCAGGTTGGTCCTGGAGCCTCAAAATATGTAATAACATATCACAACTGCATTCTTACATAGCGAAAAACTATGCAAAAATGTTTGCTATTTCATCCACATAGCCAATTCCTTAAAATGTGTTCAGCCCACGTGGGCTTAACTGAACAAATTAATGACCTAAAACAGTCCAAACCAATCTGATCTTTAGATTATTGGCCCCATGTGGCGCCGGAGCGGCCAGCGGGCTAGATAACTATTTGATTAAAATAATAGAATAAATAACCCATTTAAGATGTTTGGGAAACGGTTAATATCCTGAACCAAAGAATACTGCGGCCTTGATATGCATCAACACTATCAACAGGTTTACTTAAATGATTAAATGACCTCAAATCCCACTTTAAAACCTAAATAAGTAGGCTGATAAAACCGTGGTTAATTTTGAATATTATCGTGTCAACTCACTCCGCGTCAGCGTGAGCTAGGTGTTTCAAACGTCGTTAACGACAAAGATAAAATATGTAGTAGATAACTATATAGTGGAAAAAGTTTCCACAAAAAAAGAAACCACGTTTATCAAGTCGCCAGCAATAACTGTGATAATCTTTTTAGTCTTCACCAGACTCATCATCATCCTCCTTGCGTTATTCCGGCATTGGCCCCGGCCTGTGAAGGCCTGGGGTCCGCTTTGACAAGTCTTCTCGAGACTATTTAATGATTACTGGGAAGTGATTCCGCAGTAGAAATATATAACCCCTGTCAAAATGACTTTGTAATTAACAAAGTAAGCACTTGGTACTAAGCTTAGGAGGCGTTATCATATTGTGTTGTTTCCTCCATTACACGTAAGTTTCAAAACGCCTTGCGTAGGCCGACAAAAACCGCTTTAGAACCATGCTAATTGTATTATACCTATTATACCACATCTGCTTGATCTGCTTGTGACGCAGGATATGTAAACACGCGCCTTGCGAAGGCGGCAGGTTTTCAGCAGGCTAAATAAACTATTTAATCGCCTTGCGCAGGCAGAAAATTGAGTCACGAAAATTGCAAGCCTTGCGCAGACTGCAAAATTTTCAGCTGTCTTAACAATCATATTATTCACACACCTTGCGCAGGCGGGAAATATGAAAATGGGAAGATGCACGTCTTGCGCAGACGGCTGGTTTTTATCTAGATAAATAGTAATACTCATAAGCCTTAATAAGCGGGAAATTTATTATCGGTACCAAAATAAATAGACATTGGGGAATCTATTTTGCCAAAAACTGAGGAAGGCTTGTACTATGGTAGCAAGGCGACATATTACTCTTATTATAGACATATGTATACTTAAATACATAATAACACAACCGTAACTCGGGAAAAAATGGACGTAGTAAAAGGAAAAAGATCCAATTCATACAAACATAATTATTTGAATATAATCTCAACGTAAAAAGGAAAAGCCATTCAAATAAAAGGCCATTTTTAGAGGATGGCTATCTTTCGTTCAACTACGTCCCACTATTTGTGTGCATCACACAAACATATTCCCATACTGGGATTCGAACCCAGAACCATCTTAGGCTCTGCAGACAGGGTCACTGCCTACTGTGTTAGACTAGTGCTTTTACACCGTCTTAACACTTGATATTTTTTCCACTAATGCCTGCTTCCACAGAATAATAATTATTATACTAGCCTTTAATATCCTTAAGCGGACTATACACAAAATAAAAACATACTGGTTGTAAATTTCTTCACACCTTGCGCAGGTAAGAAGTTTTTAGTAAGCTAGTGCAATGATGCACCCTTTTACTCTGCTTACGCAGCAGCCAAGTAATCAAATTAATCAAATACGCTCGCCTTGCGTTATTAAACGCTATTATTATAGTTAAGGATTAAAGAGTGACTCTCTCGTATGCGGATTTTCTCAATTATCTTTAACCGGAACTTATATTTGGTAATTAATACAACTCTCCACATACCTGAGTTTCACTTTGTAATCCTTTACTTCCACTGGCAAGCGGCTTAGATTTGATTAAGGTATAAGAACATTACCAAACTACATTTTTCAGAGGTATCCCTGACGATACCGTACTGTGCATTTAAAATTGCCCATATTTATTTACGGAACATTTTTCGGATTACACAAACATGTTCCCCAAAGACGCTAATGATATAGGTTTGTTAGTTACCTTTCTTTAGAGCGGCAAGTCGATTTTAAGGCACACAGGGATCGGATATAAAAGCCAACATGATACTTAGAATCAATAAATATTTATTGACGCCCTTGCCAAGTCCGGCAGCTATAGGTTTTAACTTTCGACTTTTGATCTATTTCTGAATTCCGTTATCTATTTAAAGAGATTGTAAAGGAATTTTATCCCGCAGCACAATACCTACCACAATGGGCACGCACGGAAATTATCAGGTCACAGCACAGGCTCATCTTCGGCCGCAAGGCAAAACAAACACTAATCGCGTCAATTACGACTTTAATTAGGACTGTTTTAGTCTCAAAGAGGACAAGGAGATCATTTTTCAATTTTTACTTTCTTGACCTGTTCCGTGCTTAAGACGAATCGATTCACTGAAAAAAATAACTGAAAAAGAAATAAAAAATCGCTTACTTACGCGACACGCTGCGCTCAAAGTGAATCGATCAGGTGCTCAGCTTCTAAAACATTTAATTTATAATAGTAAACGAACGGTAAAACCGTTTTCTAAAACGATATTTTTGATTAAACTTACAAAAAATTCCAAGAATTAAAGAATTCTAAGAATTTTTTGTAGTGAACCGAACGTTCCGACAAACAGAACGCCAATGATGAAACATCGTTGCCGTCCCTACGGCACGGGTCGCCTGGTGGAAGGGGAAACCTGAATCGTAAAACTGGAGTTGCAAGTTGTTTACAGGTGTTCAGCTGTAGGTACCTGCTGTGAACCGCTACGCATCTACAAGCAGTATCGCTGTCTCTCAATATATTAAATAGGCTTCAAATAACGGTACAGAAGCTTAATTTCTACTCTTTTTGGTCAGATTGTATATCATATGATGGCAAAAGATGGAGTTAAAGTTAGCTAAGCTGCGGGCGTAGCACACTAGTAGGATAAACTTTATCGCATCGGTGCATCCCTATTCCCTATCACACATACAAATGATACAAATAGTGCGAAAAGGGCGGCCTGACGTTACTCGTATATCGTTTATCACGCAACCATGCTTGCCTGCCTGATTTGATTCGTGCCCATATTTCATTATTTTAGTAACGCCAATTCTTGGGATTAGTTGGCAAAGTCCCATGAGCCGTGGTGAATGGCAAGGAAGATGATTACCTATTTCATTATTTTTGTAACATAAAAATTCGGTGTTACTTTTAACAATGAAAGTTAATAAGAGTTTAGAATGATTATATTGCCCGGGATCATTGAGGTATATGTACTACGTACTAGAGGCGACGTTGCTAAGAGAATTTTTACACAACGCACTGCGGTCCATGGACCGCAACGTTGTCAGTCCTTACCAGGTCCTTGCGGTGCAGTGACGTGCCGTGATGCCTTTACTTTCCACGTGAATAATGCCTTCTCGTGTACTTAAAAATTGTACTAATCACTCGAGGAAATCAAATAAAAGCCAAGGTGTGACATTTCATCGGTAAATTAAACAAAAAACTCGTCTATAATATTTTAAGATTGAATATTCTACAAACTCGCGAGCGGGAGCGACACTGCCGCCATTTTGGTGACGCAATCATAGACTATAAAAAATTAACCGCGCAGATGTGCCATTTACACTGTTCCTACTAATGTGTTTCACCTCTAAATCCTCTAATAGAGTTGCGAAATATAAATATTTATATTTGGAAAATTATTAAGTAACTACTTACTATTTCATTAATTATGT
Source organism: Leguminivora glycinivorella (assembly GCF_023078275.1). Taxonomy (NCBI): domain Eukaryota; kingdom Metazoa; phylum Arthropoda; class Insecta; order Lepidoptera; family Tortricidae; genus Leguminivora; species Leguminivora glycinivorella. Next base: position 20,187,280 of record NC_062978.1, on the reverse strand, counting down.
TACTAAAATATAAAAAAAGTTTATTTGTTTCATATATATAGTTAATAGTTTTTGAGTAAAATTGTATTTTTAGCACGCTCACTTTTTGCAGTTTTCTTCGGCCTGGTCATGAAAAAAGGGAACAATTGATACGCTTTGTCCAAAAGAATCGTGCTGAGGAAACTTGGTTACCAACTGACCACACATGTTCATTGTGTATTTTAAAGAAGAAGATAAATACAGCACAATTATTTTGTATTAATTTGTGTTGTTTAAGTTGTAAATAAATAAATAAGTTTGACTAGAACATCCGTATTTTATTTAACTATAATGTAAAATTCCCGCTAGGCAGAATATAATAATGTGTCACATCTGGTGGTAGACCTACTCTACGCGTAAATAACCGCTCCCCGCACCCCGCGCATTTGTCAGCATGTGCAGAGTTTTCGCTTGGCAACGTCGCCTCTAGTACGTAGTACATATACCTCAATGGTGATTGCCTTTTTGTTTTTTGGCTAGCTCCCGACGTTTCGAAGCAATTACATGCATCATGGTCACGGAAAACTCAAAAAGGTACTTGGTTAACAGAAGTCTAAAGAAAATAACCGTGAATCATTCAAAATAATAATGGCCATAAAGACCGAACGTACAATTTTTAAACGGTCGTTAACGTTACTTAAATGATGTGTAAATATGAATGAATTCTTAATGAATTTATTTCTTTTTAGCCATTAACTACCGACAAAGTTTACATCACGAACGTTAACAACCCACACATATACAACAAAACACCAATATAAAGCTAGGAACATACTACGCGGACGTCCGTCGTAAAACGACCGCGACCGCGACCTATCAGTGTGCACGGAACAAAACATCCAGAGAGCCAGATTTCGATCGGACGTCCGTGCGCTCAAGGCCACGTCCGCGTCCGTCGACCGATAGTTTGCACGGTCATATGTATTTCCATTGTCCAGATTCCCGTCCGCGGTCGATAGAAAATCAATGGATAGGGAATCTGGACAATGGAAATACATATGACCGTGCAAACTATCGGTCGACGGACGCGGACGTGGCCTTGAGCGCACGGACGTCCGATCGAAATCTGGCTCTCTGGATGTTTTGTTCCGTGCACACTGATAGGTCGCGGTCGCGGTCGTTTTACGACGGACGTCCGCGTAGTATGTTCTTAGCTTTATTTATGGCGACTAAATTTCAGAATTTGGTAACATTGCTAACGTCCCCAACGTAACGAAACGCAAGCTAGGAACATACTACGCGGACGTCCGTCGTGAATCGACCGCGGACGGGAATCTGGACAATGGAAATACACATAGCCGTGCAAACTATCGGTCGACGGACGTGGACGTGGCCTTGAGCGCATGGACGTCCGTTCGAAATCTGGCTCGCTGGATGTTTTGTTCCGTGCACACTGTTCGGTCGCGGTCGCGGTCGTTTTACGACGGACGTCCGCGTAGTATGTTCCTAGCTTATTGACCATTAGCGCCAAACGTCAACGTCAAAGACGTCAGAAGTCAGATCAAATCAAAATCAAGTTGAAACTATCAGCTGAGTGTTATTACGTGCAGGCGCAAATAAATTAAATATTAAGAATATGTTTCGTAATCCGATAAAAACTTGTTTGATCAGCCGAAGCCAAGAAGTATTAACCTATTTATAATACCATTACTCTGAAGTGTCGCTGAAGATGTGACGAAACGTCACGTTGTTTTTACATGTAGTTTTTTTCCGTTTCAGAGGTGCAAGCACACGGCGAAGTTGGATGCGATAAGAGAGAAGCTCCGTGAGGGGCCTGGGCTATCTAATTTTATAGCGGAAGACAGACCCAAGGATTGGGAAGAGTATGAAGGGAAACTGAAACGGGAGAAGGGCGAACAAGAGCGATTGAGGCTTCCACCATGGTTGAAGACTTCTATACCGACAGGTAAAGCCTATTTCTGGTACCATGACGGCATTTCTCTAGAAATTGCACACAGAAAACCATAATGTTGACACGGCAGAGTTGTCAACATTTGTTTTTTATTAGCTCTTGCTTTAATGATTCTTAGGGCCCATTTAGACGGTACGAGAACTCGCATACGCGTTTTATTACATTGCGGTATTTGATGGATGTGCAAAATTGTGTGTAACCTCAGAGCCCGCAATGTGACTACAATCGCATGCGAGTTCACACGCTGTCTAAATCAAGGCCCTAGTCTTATCATCTACACTTATTGATCGTGAAATCCCACCATGGTGAATGAAATTAAGTATATTTAGAGTTAGATTTGTCTAGGACATTGGTCAGAAACTTCACTTTATAGTTGGCGCTAGCTTAGTTATCTGTTAGTTGTCCCAATTGTCTGTGTTATTTTTTTTTATTTAATACCAGGATGTTTTTTTACCTCCAAATGTGCATAATTATAATAAGTTATTTGTGTAGAGAGTCTGATGACATAGTACATATTCTATAGTTTAAGTATGATTTAATTGAAATCCTGTCATGTTGCTATAAGATATTGCATTAATGCTTGGGTCTTTAAGGTACTCAACTAATTGCATATAATGACTTTTACTTAAATTAATAAACCTTAATGTCCATCATTAGTTGTTAAAAACCTTTTCAAGTTAGATATTTGTTGATATCAATGTTTGTTGATATCAAAGCAAACAATGATTTTGTCAATCAACTTTTGTACAAATCTGTCACAGCTTTCAGACATTGCCGAATATCACCATAATGTTTGCAGTTGTACTGGCCTGAAAGACCTTATATGAAGTATGGTTAATTGCGAGTTAACTCAATTGCCACATCGAAGGTGTTAAAGTATTGATTGTTTCATTCACAAAGATTTATGTTTCGGCTTTTATTATCATGCTATTTGTATTATCAATGTGAATGACAAAATCAATATCCTCTTTGTTATGAAAAAGTCCAAGAGGCTCAATTGATTATATTTATGACATAATGGGCTATTTCACAGCTCAGGCACAGTATAATAAAGAGTACTAACATACCGTTTGGCCACTCCCGCTACCTGCCGAAAGTGCTTTCAGTTACCTCACACAGTTACCGCCAGTTGAGGACGCGAACAGTCGATCTGTCATATCTCACTCATACAAGCATGGCACGCATTCATCCACACGAGCTTAGACTGTGTGCATAGGAACGCACCTCTTTCATGTATTTAATCGTCATTGTCCGAGGTGTGGCTCAGGGGACATTGAATTTTTTTGGTATGTTTTTTACTGTGCCCTGTGTGTGTGGCCTGTGTGGTGACGGGTTAAGAATTTCATCACCCCCTTTCTTCTCGTGGGTGTCGTAGAAGGCGACTATGGGATATGGGTTAAATTGTGGCGTAGGCCGCGTAGGCGAGAGGCAACCTGTCACTGCAATGCCACAGTTTCGTTTTCTTTTAACCCCTTATTTGCCAAGAGTGGCCCTGAAGCTTTAGTAGTTTCATGTGCTCTGCCTACCCCTTTATGGGATACAGGCGTGATTGTATGTATGTATGTATGTATGTTTTTTACTGTGTATGTAACAACCACAGAACTTAATTTAGATAGAAGAAACAAATTCATATATTTGTATAGGGGCCGAGCGTGTCAAATTTTGTACTGAAGTTGATTCTTGCCTGTAATTTTAAATATGTCTCAGGCTCTTGATTGTTCATAATTTTTGTGTTGTTGCAATTGAATATCACGTAACGAGGCATTTTTTATGTTTTGGTTGACTTCAACTTACAAAAATTGACGCCCGAAAGCTGCAAGCTGCGAGTAAAGACGGACAACTCAGTGGATTTCACTGAGTTCATTTGACACGCTAAGTAGATACTTTTGCTTGATCTATGGTATATATGACATCTGTGGTAACAACATATAAGTGGGTTAGATCTAATAAACAGAAACACTATAACACAAGTTCTCGCGTTTTGTACACTTTTTTAAAGACACACACGAAACGAAATGTTATGAAAGAGAATGTTATGAGAATCACCAGAGACTCAGAATTGTTGGTGAAAAAGCTGATGTATTCGTGTACAATTATTTCAGGCTCAAAATTCAATGAGGTGAAGGAACAATTACGTAGTCTGAAGCTCAGTACTGTGTGCGAGGAGGCTCGCTGTCCGAACATCAGGGAATGTTGGAGCGGTGGCAAGCAGGGCATGTCTACGGCTACAATTATGGTAATTTTGTTATTATTATACGCCTTCATAGTGTCTCACTGCTGGGCAAAGGCCTCCCCCATGGATCTCCACACGGTCTTGGGAATTCTCTGGCCAGTCGCCATGATATGCGTCCAGGTCTTCCCGCCATCTCCGCCTGGGTCTGCCAGAAGTGCCAGATATTCGCCCGTCTTGCGGCATCCAAATCGTGACAATTTTTGCCGATCACGATGTGGTGTGCTTGTAGTCTATTTTTAAACTGATTCACATTTTATGTTGAGACCACGTCTTCTGGGAGTTGTTTCATCAACATCTGTTAATGCTAGAACAAATTATTTATTGTATGTTTTCTTTATCTTTACAGCTTATGGGCGACACTTGCACGCGGGGCTGCATGTTCTGCTCAGTGAAGACTTCCCGCGCCCCGCCGCCGCTCGACCCACTTGAGCCACGGAACACGGCTACTGCTGTGGCACAGTGGGGCCTTGGGTACATCGTGCTGACCTCTGTCGATAGAGACGGTGAGATATACTTGTAATGTGTTCGAGCAGTGCAGTGAAAACTTCGCGCGCTCGGCCACTGCTTGATCTGCTGGAGCCACGCAGTCGGTGCTTGTCTACATCGTGCTGACCTCTGTTGTCACGAAACGAAACGCTCGTAGATATCTATGTCTAGCAAAATATGGACACACTGTTTCCTTTAGTGTTATCAAAGAGGATCGAGTATTATAGAGAGTTACTGTCAAAGTAAAATGTGTAACCACAGTGCATAGACACTAGACAGCCATCTCTCGACACAAGCTTAAAACTTTTGAACCTCAGTTTTGACGATTTGGGCCATATTCTTAGCTTGATGTGTGTTAAAATTTCAAATATTAATATTAGCGCCATCTAGCCGAGCGTTCCCCAAAGGTGTATCGTCATCTAGGTCACCGTACTTTTTTCTGTATGGTTTTGAGGTACGTTTTTTTCTGTCTATACGGAGTTACATATGTCTTTAGTGTTATTCACTGTTCTTTTTTTTTTGTTGGTTTTGTTTTGTTCTTTCGTGTTTGACTAATCTCATGCTTTTATGTTTTCACAGATTTGCCGGACGGAGGATCAGCTCACTTTGCAGAAACAGTTAGGGAAATAAAAAGACAGTAAGTACATAAGGGCTTGTACTGTATGCCAATACAGATTTCACTCATACAATGAAATATTCACCCTAGCTTTCATGACTAGCCGCGAGAAAAACGTCCGTGCTCATGCGCGGACGGTTACCTCGCCCGAGCAAATTTGCACGGCAAGATGGCGGCCGTTGGTCAGCTGCTGTTCAAAACCGTTAAGAGCGCTATGACAAAAAAAGGCGATATATTGTAAAATGCACAATATTTATCGACAAAATTGTACACTTTACTCATACTAAAAGACAGTAAAAGTACTTGTTTCAGTTAGAACATCTTATTAACTGTCGGTTAATTAAAAAACATATGAAAGAAAAAGCTTTTCCAATTAGTAATGATTTTTTTTCTGATGCTCGTTTAGAAAAAACCGCGTGAAGCACAGATTTCGGAGCTCTTATTATGTACAATTTGATAAGCTCACTCCCATAAATGCGGTAAATTTAAGTTCCTAATATCTTGTATTTTAGTCCCATTAAACAATATTTATCATTTAATACTTTGAAATTGAGAAATTGAAAGTAAAACGAACTCAATTTTGTCTTGAAAATACATCGAAACAAGTGATCATTTCTCCGAAAATCTACATGTCATCGAAGTTATTTTAGTATATAAATAATCTGCACAATCTGCTTAAATTGCTGTTATCCATTTGTCGTTATAATATTGTATAATGATTTTTTGGCAATTTTTTGAAAACTAGCCTTCCTGTCGCTATTTTACCGGTGACGGACGCTCGCGATTTCAGTACCGCGTCGGAGCTCGTGAAGGTGAGACGTATGTCACTCCGCTCTCCGAATTTTGATCGCGAACGACGAGAATATTTATTGTTGTGTGGGTCGGACGCCTTGTTTATACACGGGCTATCCTCGCATTGTGTGTGTGTAAACAGCGACCAACGAATTTGATCCTAGATCCGAAAATATTTGCTTTTGTAATATTTTGTTATGTTTGAATGTTAAAGTATTACAACGTTATGATGATAAATATGTAAAAATTACAATACGGTCAAGATGATAAGACACATCAAGATGGTACTCGGGATCTGATGATGGAGCCAGAAGGTGGTCACCAGTTCCAGTGAACCATGTAAGTAAACACGATGGTTTAGGCTCGTTGGGTTCGTCTCAACAAGACCTTTGACAAGAGGTGGTACTCAGGGTCTGATGATGGAGCCAGATGGTGGTCACCAGTACCAATGAACCATATGACTAAACCACTTCGTGTTTAGGCCCAATGGGTTCGTCTCAACAAGACCTTTGACAAGAGGTGGTACTCAGGGTCTGATGATGGAGCCATCAGATGGTGGTCACCAGTACCAATGAACCATATGACTATACCACTTCGTGTTTGGACTCATTGGGTTCATTTCAACAAGACCTTTGACAGGAGGTGGTAGGGTCTGATGATGGAGCCAGATTGTGGTCACCAGTACCAATGAACCATGGAACTATTCCACTTCGTGTTTAGGCTCATTGGGTTCATCTCCATAAGACCTTTAACAAGAGGTGGTACTCAGGGTCTGATGATGGAGCCAGATGGTGATCACCAGTACCAATGAACCATATGACTAAACCACTTCGTGTTTAGGCTCAATGGGGTCGTCTCAATAAGACCTTTGACAAGAGGTGGTACTCAGGGTCTGATGATGAGGCCAGATGGTGGTCACCAGTACCAATGAACCATGGAACTAAACCCCTTCGTATGTAGGCTCATTGGAATCGTCTCAACAAGACCTTCCACAAGAGGTGGTACTCAGGGTCTGATGATGGACTCAGATGGTGGTCACCAGTACCAATGAACCATATGACTAAACCACATCGTGTTTAGGCTCATTGGAATCGTCTCAATAAGACCTTTGACAAGAAGTGGTACTCAGGGTCTGATGATGGAGCCAGATGGTGGTCACTAGTACCAGTGATCCATGTAACTAAACCATTTAGTAATCAGGCTCATTGGGTTCTTACTTCTTCTCAACAAGACCTTTGACAAGAGCTGAGGGTCTGATGATGGAGCCAGATGGTTGTCACCGGTACCAATGAACCCATGTAACTGAATCACTTCTTGTTTTTTATGTTATTCACATATGCGAGTTTATTTTTTGGTGACCACCATCTCTCTCCATCACCAGACCCTGAGTAGGTACCACCTCTTGTCAAAGGTCTTGTTGAGACAAACTCAATGAGCCTAAACACGAAGTGGTAGTCATATGGTTCATTGGTACTGGTGACCACCATCTGGCTCCATCATCAGACCCTGAGTACCACCTCCTGTCAAAGGTCTTGTTGAAATGAACCCAATGAGTCCAACCAAACACGAAGTGGTACAGTCATATGGTTCATTGGTACTGGTGACCACCATCTGGCTCCATCATCAGACCCTGAGTACCACCTTGAAGTAATTAGAATTGTATTTGACTTATCATCATATTAATATATACTTTACTCTAATACTTATCATATAACAAAAGCAAATATTTGGAATGGGATCTACTTAAATATGATCACAGTTTATAATTATTACTTTAAATTTTTAAATAAATTTTAACATAATTAATATTATTTTGCGCTATATTCCAGTATTTTCGTACAAAATAATGTTTAAAAAATAAAAGTTTGTATCGAGATAGTAGATTGTGGTTGTTATCAAAATTCCATAGGAAGGATCAAGATTGTTTTGTCTATTATTGTAGTGCGAGCGAGTGATAAGACGTGCTAGAAAGGGTCGGCATATTGGGCTCGCGCGGCGGGTAAAATACCTAATTTCGCCCGACGCCGAAATGTTATAACGCTCTTAATATATATAATCAATCCAAGCCAAAATTTAAGAAATTATTTAGTCATCATCCTCCTTGCGTTATCCCGGCATTTTCCACGGCTCATGGGAGCCTGGGGTCCGCTTTGACAAATAATCACAAGATTTGGCGTAGGCACTAGTTTTACGAAAGCGACTGCCATCTGACCTTCCAACCCGAAGGGTACTAGACCTTATTGGCAAGTCCGGTTTCCTCACGATGTTTTCCTTCACCGAAAAGCGACTGGCAAATATCAAATTTCGCACATAACTTCCGAAAAACTCATTGGTGTGAGCCGGGGTTCTAACCCGCGACCTCTGGAACGAAAGTCGTACGCACTTACCGCTAGGCTACCAGCGCTTATAAGAAATTATTTAGTAATATAAATAAAATATCAATTGTCATTCTGAATTATACCTACTTTGCCTATAGTTCAATAGTTCTTTATTTGCATTGCATACCATATAATTTTTACAATAGGTACAACACAATTTATTAAAATTCTTAGCTTTTCATCTTAGAATATAAATTAACCAAAGTTATGTTTCTTATCTGTTCACAACGCTGAGTAATGAATTTATTAATAAAATATCATAATAAATACGAGATATTTATTAACTCGTATCACAGAATATACAATAGTACAAGTACAGAAGGCCCACTGCTTTGATGTTCACGACATGCCGCCTTTTTAAATGCCTACAAAATTCTAACAAAGAAACGAGCCGCACGTGTGCGGCGCCCGGTGATAGGGTTGCCTACGGATTTAAACAATTTAATACTCAGATAAAATGTTATACTATTATATTAAAGTCTTGGGTAGTTTCTAGGTATATACATATATATAGTATTTATATATTTTTGTTTGTTCCAACATCATAAGCTTTATTGAATCTTTTCGGGGGACTTAATCAATAGTAGATCTGTGTAAACATGTCCTATGGTATTTATTTGATTCATGATATCTATTTAACTAAGCATTATTAGCCATTCCACATGCGGACGTCGCATATGAACTTAAAAAAAACTCGCGACTTAAAGTAACATTAGAAAGTGCGAACGTGCGTTCCGTGAGAACACGCGCCACCCCTGATTAGGCCGAGAACTCGCGGCTGCCAGCATGTACTTGTAGCGCGGCGATAGAATCGCGGAGTGAGCCGCTCCTGCTCGTATTCACTGTTCGATCCGCAGAATGTGCCCGATAAAAAACCTTATATCTCGTTCTTGATAGGTTTCTCTAATGCTAAGAAAAACGAAGTATAGTCGGACTCAAGCTTCTTATTTTTCTGTTTATTTTCCAGGAACAAGGAGATTCTAGTGGAATGCCTGGTGCCCGATTTCCGAGGGAACCGCGAGTGCATAGACATCATCGCCAACTGCGGCCTGGACGTGTTCGCGCACAACATCGAGACCGTCGAGCGACTCACGCCCTTCGTCCGGGACCGCAGGGCGGGGTCAGTTCATACTCGACTTTAACTTATAAATCCACAGCCAAATAACCACAGATAGAAGAAGGAGATCGGTAATGCCGGGCGATATTGGTACATCCATACTAATATTATAAATGGCAAAGTGTGTGTGTCTGTTTGTTTGTCGATCTTTCACAGCAAAACGGAGCGACGGATTGACGTGATTTTTTAAGTTGAGATAGTTGAAGTGATGGAGAATGACATAGGCTACATTTTGTCTCTGTCTAACGCGAGCGAAGCTGTGGGCTAAAGCTGGTAATATATAATAGTACAAATGCAGAAGGTTCACTCTTTTGATATTCATAAAATGCCGCCATTCTAAATTCTTACCTACATTAAGGCACTGGTCCCACCGCGAGCTAGTAAACTATGAGCTATCGGCTATAAAACGAACAAAAGATAATCACTCCAGTGTAAATAAAAGAGACACGGCGATGTTTATAGTTACCCTGCGGTGAACTATCAATATCGCCGTGTGTCTTTTACTTGCACGGGAGTGCTTATCTTTTGTTCGTTTTTATAGCCGACAGCACAAAATATATAATAGTACAAGTACAGAAGGCTCACTCCTTTCATATTCACAAAAAGCCGCCATTCTAAATTCTTACCTACATTAACAAACGGGTCGCACGCGAGCAGACGACATTGAATTATATTGTGCCGCGCGAAGGTCGTCGCCACTGAAAGGGCCGCGAACTCGCGGCCCCCGGCATTTACTTGTAGCGCGGCGATAGAATCGCGGAGTGAGCCTCTCCTGATTTTGAATACGTCTGACGCGAATTCTGACGCTCTTATTGACGCTCTGACCAAAAAGAGTAGAAATTTAAAAGTGGCAACATCGTAGTGTCATTCCGTTTTCTCACACATACTGCTCCTTTTGGTGTGTGGTGGAATGCCTGGTGCCCGATTTCCGAGGGAACCGCGAGTGCATAGACGCCATCGCCAACTGCGGCCTGGACGTGTTCGCGCACAACATCGAGATCGTCGAGCGACTCACGCCCTTCGTCCGGGACCGCCGGTCGGGGCGAGTTTATACTCTTTTCATCACACTTGCTCAGTATGTGTGCGATTTGTTACATATCTCCCGAAACGTTTTTCGGGAGATATGAACTGTCTTGTACAGCCTAGCAAAAAAACGTATAACTTCGAAAGTGGCAACAGTGCTTCCTGCTAGGTTTCCAGCGCTTGCCTTTAGTCACAACACGTTTGAACGGCTGAATTAATTTCGCTTGTTCTGTTTTGTTGTATTATTGTCGTCACGAGAAGGTTCTCATTAAAGAAGATTAAAGAAGAAATAAGGAAATCCGTACACTCACAGTAATACTTAGGCTACTTGCCTCCTAGTCAAATCAGCTTCTTTTCAAGAACTGTCAGAACGAATTTGAACGACTTGCTAATATGGAATTTATATGAAATCGAATTGAGTGACGTCACGGTCAACTCAGTTACTTTATATATTTCTACCTGACTTATTAAATAGAAATTGGATTTAAAAATAACTGCTGTCCATGTTTTTCTTATAATTATCTGATGCTTTATTTCGTGCATGGTATAAAATATTTTATTTTAACTACAGTCAAGTTCCCTATTGCAAAAAAAATTATAGATGCAAGTAAAATGAAAATTCCTCAAAGTAGCCAACATAATAATTCTAAACTTATAATAATTTTAAGCAATATTTATTATAAAATTATAATAAAATGCTACAGGTACCGACAAACGCTGAAAGTCCTAGAAACGGCCAAGGAGTCGAACCCGGATCTCGTCACTAAGACGTCCATCATGCTGGGTTTAGGCGAGACAGACGAACAAGTGGAACAGACCATGAAAGGTACGCAAGATTATATGTGCTTTTATGAAGCAAAAGGTGTCACAAGGTCACTTAACTTGACTTGTCACTACACTAACTTATGACTAACTTGTAACAAAACTGAAAAAAGAAAATTGTAACAAAATTTCGTCCTTATTTAAGCAATGGTGTGGTACTTTTTACTTGAGATAGTCAAATATGTGGCATTCTACGTTTAAAGTGTCCTTATGTTTCATCTGCAGTATGGACAAAATTCGCTTGTAATTTTAGATGTAATTGACCTTATTGCACTAGAAGCATAAGTAAAAGTATAAGTAAAATTGTTTTTACTTATTCTTAATTGGCAATAAGATCCTTTTTATCAGAATTTTTGAAAGGAGCGTATTTTATTTGTACCAAAATAAAAATGTATATTCCATGATGGAAATATACATACATTTTTATTTTTATAAGGTACAGCGGGGCAAATTCCACTGGGGGGGCAATTGTAACTGATCCATTTTTTTCATTATTACACTATTAAGTTGAGTTCCCCATGTATCAACTAAACACGCGTGTCATACATAACCGGTGGACACTGTTTAACAATGTAAACATTGCAAAACGTGAAATGGATGAGTCGAAATTGCCCCGATGTACCTTATCGTTGTTTGAGTACTTCAAAGTCAAGTATTCTTGATATAGGCACTGGTCTCACCGCGAGCTAGTAAGCTATGAGCTATCGGCTATAAAATTAACAAAAGATAAGCACTCCCGTGCTAATAAAAGAGACGGCGATATTGATAGCTCACCGGTGGGCGAGTAACTATAAACATCGCCGTGTCTCTTTTACATGGGAGTGATTATCTTTTGTTCGTTTTTATAGCCGATAGCTCATAGCTTACTAGCTCGCGGTGGGACCAGTGCCTTAAAGTGCGCTATCTGCTCAACAATGTCCACACTGAAAGAAAATTCAACCAGAACATAAGTTCGTTCAACAAGTTTTTTGGTTAAAATAGCGGCTACGTGCTCTTTGGTTCAAACAACAAGCTACTTGTCATTTGAATCGGCAATATATTTGAATCAACAAGTCGATTTTATAAAAACAACCTGACACATATTGTTTTAAACATACGTTTGGCTGATTCAAACGGATAAACCGCAACAAGTCGAACTTGTTAAATTCACAATGCAAATTTCTCTCAGTGCAGGATTTATATTATTCATTATTTATTTTCCAGACTTACGTTCCGTAGGCGTCGACTGTCTCACCCTCGGCCAATACATGCAGCCCACCAAGCGCCATCTCAAAGTGTTCGAATACGTCACCCCGGCCAAGTTCCAGCACTGGGAACGCAAAGGCAACGAACTTGGCTTCTTGTATACCGCTAGTGGCCCTTTAGTTAGGTCTTCATATAGAGCTGGGGAGTTCTTTATTACTAGCCTTTTGAAAGACAGGAAGGCTAAAAGCTTGTGACCTGATGACCGAAACTAAATTGTAGATAAATTGGTTTTATATGTGATTATACGTAGAATCATATAATGTAGATAATCGGTTTTTAAACTTTTTTGTTCAATTAACCAGAAATATTAGCAAAAATACAGGTTCTGATAATAGTAACAATAGTGTAGATTGCAGCCTGTCAAACGCAGCGTCATAATGTTGGAATAATTTCCCCCCGTCAAGTTACCACTTGTGACCTGATAACGAAAAGTGAATGTAGATTGTAGATACGATGATTTCATACGATATATAGAACATATATCTCCATATGTAACTATGTCGGTGGCCGATCATTTCGCTGTATAGTAAAATTCCTAGGCATATCGTGTTTGAAAATCTATCTCGTTCCCTAAGCCGACAGGGCCCCGCTACGCAGCGCCGGCAGCACTCGCGCACCCTGCCGGCCCGGCACGACTTGCGTCAGCGCGACAGCGGTGAGCGGCAAAGAGGCGCGTTCCTAGCACACAGTCTAAGCACAGTCGTGTAGGTGAACGCGTACCATGCTTGTATGAGTGAAATATATGAAGGTCGACTGTTCGCGTTTTTGACAGGCGGTAACTGTGAGGTAACCGAGAGGGGGACGGCGGCACTTTCGTACGCTAGTACTCTTTATTATACTGTGACTGAATGCTCAATGAGCTAATAACTGCGACACGTTCGCCGTCGGCTTGTCCGCTCTCTCTATTAGTCTACTACTTGTACTACCGTCAAAAAATTACAAAGGAATTTTACATCGGCCACCGTCGTTAATAATTATACCTAGATATTTTTCTAGCACGAACGAAGTGACACTAGTGACTTCCGATATTTAGTTCATCGATAACTTACATTATAATATATGATTGATTATTATAATTATGTCATTAATTATTGCCGTGGCACTGGATCTTGAGTAGTTTCATGTGCTCTGCCTACCCCGTTTAGGAAATATAGGCTTGAATTTAGGTGTATAATATAACATTAATGTTTTATACAAATGTCACATGTTTGAAAATAAATGGACAATAATAATAAAACGAACCATATTTTAATAGTTTACATTTACATAAGTATAATATTTTGACGACCGGTCTGGCACAGTCGGTAGTGACCCTGTCTGCTGCGCCGCGGTCCCGGGTTCGAATCCCGGTAAGGGCATTCATTTGTGTGATGAGCACAGATATTTGTTCCTGAGTCATGGATGTTTTCTATGTATATAAGTATTTATATATTAAATATATCGTTGTCTGAGTACCCACAACACAAGCCTTCTTGAGCTTACCGTGGGCCCTCAGTCAATCTGTGTAAGAATGTCCTATAATATTTATTATTATTATTTATTATAAGTTCTTACATTATTTTTCAAGATTTTAGAGGTTATTATTAGTGTTAATTATTAACTTTATGTAAGGCTATTTTATCGATAAAAGGATTGTCGATGTTTCTATTTTGTCAAGCACTTACAACTTGACATTCGTGCCAGAAAAATATCTAGGTATATTAATATATAGTGCATTACTAAATGCTGTGAGATTAGATCTGTGTTAGATCAATGAATATTAGTTATTTTTTGTTGAACTTAAGTTTATTTTGTGTACAAAATTGTTATTAAATAAATGTTTTCGTTTGAATCATGTTGCGTTTTAATAATACTTCATGTATTTTTATTACAATACTATTACGACAAGCCGGGCATGGGAAATAAACCATAAAAAGTTACCCTCAAAAGATAGCCGAGATTAGATTGAGATGTTAGCACAAATGGCCTCCGCCTTACAGAAGACCGCAGCCAAATAGCACTTGTTATAGTTACTCATATTTTTGTGTTCCTGCCTAACCCTTAATTTGGCAGACATAGAAACATTAAAAATACCATTTTTTTTTGTTGAATACTATTTTTATGGGTCATAAGGAGCCCCGAAAAAATAATGAAAAAAATCATAATCTTTCAGTTTTTCAGGAAAATTATGTTCGGTGTGGCGAACACTGCCAGCTAATCAAGAATTAAAAGTGTGAAATAATTTGCTATATAAATGTTAAGAAACATACAAATTTTTCGTAGAAAATGAACATAAAAGTATTGCCTACACTTTGTGTGCCCTTTTTGTACTTTGTGACCCCGAAACTAGACCTCCTTCGTAATGTTGACACCGAATATCTCGATACTCTTGGAGACGTTAAAGGGGATGTCCTGGAATTTAGGCGCTATGTTATGTCAAATGGGGTTTTATATGCGGAAAATGTGCAAAACTTCTTACTGGGGTTCAACTAGACGAGATTATGTTTACTCCACTCGGATACCTGCTCAAGAGAGGCATCGATTTGAGACACAAGTTGCATTCTGCTTTCCAAAACCTGCTCACGATAGGCATTTGCACGACCTGTGTACTGGCTATCATCTGTGCTGTCATCCGCATAGCAATAGATATTGCTAGTTTCTAGCTTATCATTGATATGAAGGAAGAACAGGGTCGGTGATAGCATAGATCCTTGGGGTACACCTCCGTTAATGGGCCGGATTTCTGAGTATTGATCGTCGATGAAAACTGAAATGCTTCGCCCAGGTAGAAAGCTGGCGACCCACGTGCAAAGCCTTTCTGGGAGCCCGCGTATACGAGGGTAGCTTGGGGAGATGCGTCTTATGATAAACTCTATCAAAAACCTTAGGTAGCG
The DNA here is from genome assembly GCF_023078275.1 of Leguminivora glycinivorella. Taxonomy (NCBI): domain Eukaryota; kingdom Metazoa; phylum Arthropoda; class Insecta; order Lepidoptera; family Tortricidae; genus Leguminivora; species Leguminivora glycinivorella. The sequence goes on along the minus strand of NC_062978.1, from coordinate 20,171,765 downwards.
ATATCTAGGCTAACTGCCAATGCCTCTCCCTTGTTCTCAATGGCGGTGGCCCAACTATAAGTATACCAAAAGAACACCAGCGCCACGACTATGGCGGAAGCCGTATTGCCGGTCACTATAATCTGGTGTTCATCAGGTACGCCAAGACCTGGTTATTATCCACTTACTTCATTGCCTTGGAGAGAAGAGAGGTTCTCTCATCTGGGCCTCAATGGGCCGACAGTGTGTAGGGTTTGTGCGATCACCCTTCTTTGTGGTTGGATGGACTCAAGCAGTCTTTCAGGATGACGAGCATTTACCTGAGCAGTATGAATGCCAAAAAACGCGAATTAAAACTGGGGTAAGCTCCGCAGCGCACGTTTTCAGCACAATAGCTGGAATACCCTCAGGCCCATTGGACTTATTGACAACGAGGGCAAAAAATGCATGCCTAACTACACTTTGAGTGAAGCGAACCTCGGATGAGAGTATTGAGAATTTTTTACTTGGATGAATGATGATGGATGAATCTACTCTTAGAAAGTATTTTTGGGGAAGTAGGAAGACTCATGAGGAAAAGGGGTCTGAATCCTCGCTGTAGGACCTTCCTTATGCACATCCATCGCGCTTCAACACGGTAACGCGGCAAGAATAGTGGTAGGTACTTCTGCATCGGGATGTGCGTAATTAGGTTAGAGTTAGCTATTCATTTTTTTTATTTAGACATTATATTAATGTAATTTAATTTAGTTTTGTGCTCTTTTGTAAAATAAATATTTTGGTATAAGGTCCACCGATAAGTTGGCAATGTTCGTCACACCGAACATGCAACCCTGGAATTCAAACACTGCGTAGCTGGCGGTGTTCGCCACACCGAACATGTAACAAACCTACTATTTCACTGTGAAGATGGCAATGTTCGGTACCACGAACATGACATTTTAAGTGTCACTGTCACTAAATTAAGACATACACTAAACTAGAAACTCTTTAGTACGATTAATTACCTCATTGGTAACCGATAAATGTCGTTTTTATTAATGTGACACCATAAAAATCTAATATAATGTCATAAATAACTTGATGATACTTCGCAGTTGCCGTCTTGCCGCGATTTTGCGTGCACTGCTGACATACGAATATTGTGTCAGCAATGAATTAATTTTCTACCAATTAAAATAACACAAAGCTACAATTTGAGTCGAAAGAAATATAAACAAAGATGAAAATGTGACCAGTAGATTTTTTTGAAATGTATGTTCGCCACAGCGAACACTGTCCAATTAAGGGCTAAGAGTAAGGCTGCCAGAGCTCAACGAGGGTGCGGTGTGCTGGTGACGGAAGGACCTACGGAACTAATTTGTTCCGTCTATTGTCCTTTGAGTCGTCGGCAATCCGAACCTTCCTCAGAACTTGATTTCTAATGGATTGGCGACGCGCATGTGACACTACTTGAGTTGCAGGCGTCCATAGGTTACGGTGACCGCTTTCCATCAGGCGGACCGTATGCTTGTTTTTCACCGACGTAGTATAAAAAAAATGTTTGGGCAGCGTATTTGGTTGAAGCTCTTAGCTTAGCCAACGTGATTTTTTTGGCCTTGATTAGATATTGAATAAAATGTGTGAATTAAAACTTTTCACACATTTTACTTGTCTAATTCGTATGGCATACAGATTCGAGTCAGTAAACATTCAGTCGAATTGAGAACCTCCTCCTTTTTTGAAGTCGGTTAAAAAATATTTCCAATATAAAATTAGTTTCCGCTACCTAAAGGTTATCTGGAATATATAGCATTTTAGAGGTATTAAGACCACCAGTTGTTTTATCTCTTATGTTGCTATGTAATGTGTAATACCAAAGAGGATCAAGTATTATAGAGAGTTACTGTCAAAGTAAAATATGTAATCACCAATCACAGTGCATAGACTGCTATCTATCGTCACAAGCTTAAAACTTTTAAACCTCAGTTTTGACAATTTGGCCCATATTCTTAGCTTGATTGTGTTAAAATTAGGTAGTAACTAATAGTTATTTGTTATACAAGGGGGCAAAGTTGTATTTTAACGCCGAGTGTGGAATTGAAAAACGAGCAAGTGAAAGGATTCTATATTTGAACCACGAGCGAAGCGAGTGGTTCGAGAATAGAATCCTGAACTTGCGAGTTTTTTAACATACGAGAAGTAAAATACATTTGCACCCGAGTGTAACACAAAACTTTTCCCCTCACTATAGCGAGGAAACTACAATGCAAAAAATGCGTTTATCACTGCTTCCAGTAGTTCCACAGGTGGTAAATAATCTTTATTAAGTACTAGATTCACCTACTTTTATCAATTTTAAAGTAGTTAGTTTGACGTTATTGAAGGTCAAATTACTTTACCCACTAGTGGATAAAATGCGTTTTTACCCGCTGGTATTAAAGGACAAAACACGTGTTTCCGAGCTAGTGAGGGGAAAATAATATTAGCGCCATATAGCCGAGCGTCCCCCAAAGGTGTAACGCCATCTAGGCCACCGTACCTACCGTACCTTTATCTATATTTTTTTCTTAGATTGTAGCTGTCTATACGGAGTTACATATGTCTTACATATGTCTGTTGTCACAAATAATACGATATAATGTGCCTGAGACATATACCTACTTACTATGTTGTTTCCTGTATAGAGGTGTGCAACTGTGCAGTAAAGAGTAGATACATATTTGTATTTTATTACCCGACTACGGAAACGCAAAAGGAGGGTTATGATTTTGACCGGTATACATACATACAGTCACGCCTGTATCCCATAAAGGGGTAGGCAGACTAGGCAGAGCACATGAAACTGCTAAAGTTACAGTGCTACTCTTGGCAAATAAGGGGTTGAAAGAAAACGAAACTGACATTGCAGTGACAGGTTGCCAGCCTCTCGCCTACGCCACAATTTAAACCCATATCCCACAGTCGCCTTCTACGACACCCACGGGAGGAAAGGCGGTGGTGAAATTCTTAACCCGTCACCACACGGGCACCGGTATGTATGTGGGTATGTATGTATGTATGTTCATCTGTTCCCTCATTCCGTGGTTCAATAATTGAATTTGCAGCCCCAACTTTGACCCTCTCATGTGGATACACTTTTACTATCCTAATAAGAACGTTTTTCTGCACCGGTGACAAAGTTCAATTTATTATGGCAAAAAAAGTGTGAGCTCAGTCCCTATTGAAAGTCCATGGTATGACTCAATGAAAAATTGGCTAAATAGTAATCGGAAAACAAGCAAAAAGGGTAGAATATATTTCTATAAGTTATTTCGTTGGATTACATTACAAAATGAATGTATAATACATTATAATACTCTTTGTAATTGTATAGACTTAAATAAATAATTTTATTAGTTCAAATTAATGACCGCCAAGGAACAAAAACTAATTGAGTCGCTATTAGACCGTTTTCACATTATCCGATCCGATAACGGATGTCGGAAGGATATCAATAGACGAATCCAAGATTCCGCCTGTAATGTACGGGATATCGGTCCGACATCCGATATCGGATCGGATAATGCGAAAACGCACTTAGGTCTACATTTTACACTTTTGAAAACCAAGATTAATTAGAGTCAGTTGTATGGTCGGTATGTAGTGTAAATAAAAAGTCGAAAAGTAGTAGGTTCTTTCTATACTTTTTGCTATGTATTTTTTAAGAGCGTTATAACATTTCGGCGTCGGGCGAAATTAGGTATTTTACCCGCCGCGCGAGCGCGCCAATATGCCGACCCTTTCTAGCACGTCTTATCACTCGCTCGCACTACAATAATGGACAAAACAATCTTGATCCTTCCTATGGAATTTTGATAACAACCACAATCTACTATCTCGATATAAACTTTTGATTTCTAATAAACATTATTTTGTACGAAAAGACTAGAATATAGCGCAAAATAATATTAATTACGTTAAAATTTATTTAAAAATTTAAAGTAATAATTATAAACTGTGATCATATTTAAGTAGATCCCATCCCAAATGTTTGCTTTTGTTATATGATAAGTATTAGAGTAAAGTATATATTAATATGATGATAAAATAAGTCAAATATAATTCTAATTACTTCAAGGTGGTACTCAGGGTCTGATGATGGAGCCAGATGGTGGTCACCTGTACCAATGAACCATATAACTAAACCACTTCGTGTTTGGGCTCATTGGGTTCATCTCAACAAGACCTTTGACAAGAGGTGGTACTCAGGGTCTGATGATGGAGCCAGATGGTGGTCACCAGTACCAATGAACCATATGACTAAACCACTTCGTATTTGGGCTCATTGGGTTCGGCTCAACAAGACCTTTGACAAGAGGTGGTACTCAGGGTCTGATGATGGAGCCAGATGGTGATCACCAGTACCAATGAACCATATGACTAAAACACTTCGTGTTTAGGCTCAATGGGATCGTCTCAATAAGACCTTTGACAAGAGCTGGTACTCAGGGTCTGATTATGGAGACAGATGGTGGTCACCAGTACCAATGAACCATATGACTAAACCACTTCGTGTTTAGGCTCATTGGGTGTCTCGACAAGATCTTTGACAAGAGGTGTTACTCAGGGTCTGATGATGGAGAGAGATTGTGGTCACCAAAAATCAACTCGCATATTTGAATAACATAAAAAAACGAAGTGGTTCAGTTACATGGGTTTATTGGTACCGGTGACCACCATCTGGCTCCAACATCAGACCCTCAGTACCACCTCTTGTCAAAGGTCTTATTAAGAAGAAGTAAGAACCCAATGAGCCTGATTACTAAATGGTTTAGTTACATGGATCACTGGTACTGGTGACCACCATCTGGCTCCATCATCAGACCCTGAGTACCACCTCTTGTCAAAGGTCTTATTGAGACGATCCCAATGAGCCTAAAGACGATGTGGTTTAGTCATATGGTTCATTGGTACTGGTAACCACCATCTGGGTCCATCATCAGACCCTGAGTACCACCTCTTGTCGAAGGTCTTGTTGAGACGATTTCAATGAGCCTACATACGAAGTGGTTTAGTTCCATGGTTCATTGGTACTGGTGACCACCATCTGGCCCCATCATCAGACCCTGAGTACCACCTCTTGTTAAAGGTCTTATTGAGATGAACCCAATAAGGCTAAACACAAAGTGGTTTAGTCATATGGTTCATTGGTACTGGTGACAACCATCTGTCTCCATCATCAGACCCTGAGTACCACCTCTTGTCAAAGGTCTTGTTGAGACGAACCCAACGAGCCTAAACACGAAGTCGTTTACTTACATGGTTCACTGGTACTGGTGACCACCTTCTGGCTCCATCATCAGATCCCGAGTACCACCTCTTGTCAAAGGTCTTATTGAGACGATCCCATTGAGCCTAAATACGAAGTGGTTTAGTCATATGGTTCATTGGTACTGGTGACCACCATCTGGCTCCATCATCAGACCCTGAGTACCACCTCTTGTCAAAGGTCTTGTTGAGACGAACCCAACGAGCCTAAACACGAAGTCGTTTACTTACATGGTTCACTGGTACTGGTGACCACCTTCTGGCTCCATCATCAGATCCCGAGTACCATCTTGATGTGTCTTATCATCTTGACCGTATTGTAATTTTCACATATTTATCATCATAACGTTGTAATACTTTAACATTCAAACATAACAAAATATTACAAAAGCAAATATTTACGGATCTAGGATCAAATTCGTTGGTCGCTGTTTACACACACACAATGCGAGGATAGCCCGTGTATAAACAAGGCGTCCGACCCACACAACGATAAATATTCTCGACGTTTGCGATGAAAACTCGGAGAGCGAAGCGACATACGTCTCACCTCCTCGAGCTCCGGCGCGGCACTGAAATCGCAGGCGTCCGTCGCCGGTAAAATAGCGACAGGAAGGCTAGTTTTCAAAAAATTGGCAAAAAATCATGATAAAATATTATAACGACAAATGGATAACAGCAATTTAAGCACATTGTGCAGATTATTTATATACTAAAATAACTTCGATAACATGTAGATTTTCGGAGAAATGATCACTTGTTTCGATGTATTTTCAAGACAAAATTGAGTTCGTTTTACTTTCAATTTCTCAATTTCAAAGGATTAAATGATAAATATTGTTTAATGGGCCTAAAGTACAAGATATTAGGAATTTAAATTTACCGCATTTATGAGAGTGAGCTTATCAAATTGTACATAATAAGAGCTCCGAAATCTGTGCTTCGCGCGGTTTTTCCTAAACGAGCATCAGAAAAAAATCATTACTAATTGAAAAAGCTTTTTCTTCCATATGTTTTTTAATGAACCGACAGTTAATTAGATTTTCTAACTGAAACAAGTACTTTTACTGTCTTTTAGTATGAGTAAAGTGTACAATTTTGCCGATAAATATTGTACATTTTACAATATATCGCCTTTTTTGTCATAGCGCTCTTAAAAACTAAATTATGAACTTATTAACCAAAATTTAGATGAGGCACTTTTTGCCACAACTGTCAACAATATCTTATTTGATACAGACATTAGAAAAAAGCGCGTGGAGTTACTCCGCGCGAAAGAAGTGAAACTTCGTAAAATTGAAATGAAAATATAAGAGCTTGATGACATGTATCTCACTTAGGGTTGCAAAAAATACGGTTTTTTCTGGCTTAAAAAAACATGGAAAAAAAACGTGAAAAAAAACCAACTTTTTTTCTGGAGTATGTTTTTTTCTAAAGTACGAAATCTCAAAATTTGCAAAGCAGTTTTAGACTTAATGTTAACTATTAAACGAATTTAATCAAATAACTTAAAGTTCTGGTCTTATAAAAGTAACATTTACGAAATCTGTAGTTGGTAGTTATCACTATTTACTACTGTTGGCAACACGACCGGCTCTCCACGCTGCACGTAGCTTCGGGGATTCCCCAATAAACGTTTGTATACTGAATGTTAATCGTATTAAAATTTACGTTATTGTTATTTAAACACGTTACAAGTCACGAAAAACCGTTATTGTCGAATTATTTGTTCATGTGAAAAAAAAAACATATTTAGAAAAAAAACCATGGTGCTCGGTTTTTTTTTTCATAATTCTGAAAAAAAAACATTTGTTTTTTTTCTATTTGCAACCCGAATCTCACTCATAACACACTATTACTTTTTGAAAATATGAAATGGCAGAAATTGATGGAACTAAAATAGTGACCTCATATTTTTTCTTTAAGACAAACTTTATTAAAATTGCTTACGATAGGGTACTTTCCTATACTTAGAATAATAGTTATTTACAAAACTTTTCCCCTCACCATAGCGAGAAAAGTCGAGGCGTCCAGTCTGGCTCTTGTAGTTGTTTACGCACTACAATAAGCCTTTTGTGTCTGACAAGTTCATCTCCAGGAAAACTAGAAAACAAATAAACATATTTGGTGCGAGTGAATTAAAAAAAATCTTGTCGATAAGGCAAGCATTTTTGCAACAAACTTTAGTTGATCATTATTTTATTATTTGTAAATAAAAATAACAAAATAATGTACTACTAAAGTTTGTTGCAAAAATGAGGTCAAATATCATTTAACGAAAAAATAATATAATCATTAATCAATCAACAATCAATACCAGGTAAAAGTTTTATTATATAAATTACTAGCGACCCGCCCCGGCTTCGCACGGGTACTATACCTACATGTAAACCTTCCTCTAGAATTACTCTGTCTATTAAAAAAAAACGCATTAAAATCCGTTGCGTAGTTTTAAAGATTTAAGCATACATAGGGACATAGGGACATAGGGACAGAGAAAGCGACTTTGTTTTATACTATGTAGTGATGATGATGATTTATTATGATCAACATTTTATGCTGACGCTACCGCGAAGGCAAATCACAAAAGGCAATCTTTGAGCGTCATTAAGGCGAGATGATCTGTCAAACTAACCAAACCAAGGGGGTGAGGTGCGCGGCGTCCGGGCCGCCCCGCCCGCGCGGCTCTGTTCGCTTATCGCACACGGGAACTCAAATTCGCGCGGCAGCATGACACAGACGGATCGCAGTATAATGATCGCCGTATTTTAACTGGGCTTTCTTAGTTTTTTCATGAAATAGGAGGCAAATGAGCAGCTGTATCGCCTGATAGTAAACGATCACCGCCTTATTTTTTTTTATTAGGTTTCATCATTTGTGTAAGTAATACGAATGATTTATAGTTACAGTATGTTTGGTCAGCGTTGTCGTTGCTTTTAAGGACGTCCCTAAGCTACAAATCGATTTTTTCGGATTCTCCAACTGCCATCGTCGAAACTTCTTAGTAATCGCACTTAGCTACAGATCGAGAGGGTGAAATGAAAAGGACCATTCAAACTTTGCATAGTGACTTTTGATGTCATTATGAACAACTTTTATTAAGGGTCCAATGCTGAAACCACGAAAAAAAAATTGGACGTTCCATAGAAATGAGCTGTATCATAACAGTCGAAATGTATACAATAGATTTTTTTTTTGCGTTTTCATCATTAGTCCCATAATAAATAGGAGCATAATTTGAAAATTACGAGTTACAATTATTTACCTGCAAAGATAATACTGTGTAGAGAATTTTATGGAAATATACCTACTTCTCCTAAACATCATAACCGTAGCTTTTACGGTTTTCCTGAATATATAAAAAAACTGAAAATGGGGATATAAAAATGGGGAGGCGGGAGGAGGGGAAAGATTAACATCTTGGCGTGTTTTCTACTTTATGTAGAAGTTTTTTCTTATAAACCTATTGTTAACAGAACACAGTAACCATCAGCTTCTTTGACCATAGACTTTATGTAAAAAGATATTATGTCATGTCACTGTTGTTTAAAAAGACACATAAAATTTGTCAGTCGTCAATAAATAACGCTTTTTCTTTTTCATATTAAAAGCCTTTAAGCGGTATATATGCCAAAGTTTCGAATTTTATTCTTGTTGTTTATGAACCTACAACTTCAAACATGATGAAGTCACTCAGCCAATCACTGATGAAATCTGTGCTATTTATATTAAGATATGAATAAAATCTAAAGTATGAAAACTATGCAATTGAAACTTTGTCTATTTAATAAAGTTGCTATTGATATCATATCCTGACAATTATATTTATCTGGTTTAAACCAGACCCAAAATTCGAGGATTCAGAAGAACGACAAAATGCTTCCAGAAAACAGCTTTTCTCTTCGCTTGACTCGTGTTGGCGGGGGCACTACCGCCACTACCGTACCTCCAAATGGAATACAACCCAGCACAGGATAAATTATCAATACCATTCTATGCCTACCTTAAATTCTCAAGTAATATTCATATCAAGTATCAACTATTGTCAAAGGAGTCAGACAGCTTGTTGAAGGATTCGTATAATCTTGCAAATTAGACAAATATCTTTAAATATCAAGTACCGTAATCATAGTATTATTGACGTTATATTATTGTATCTTTGCATGCCAAATTATTATAATTGACGATCATAATGTAAATTCATATAGGTTAACGTAGAATAATTTATACTGTAATTTACCATTATGAAATAAATAAACTAAACTAAACTAAACTATACCCACCAAATAAAAATAAAAAAAAATTGTCCAGCTTTATCAATGTATGATTATGGACTTACATCAAAATTTATTGAGAAGTTAAAATACTGAAATCTTTTAACTATTGTGGAAAAATGGCGATAGTTGTCAAACAAAATTTCTGTCAGGCTGGCCACATGTTTGGCATAGACACAGAAAAAATATAGACGGAGGGTAGCACGATCTAATTAACCTTATACCAAATTTTGAAAGACAGAAATACCTACCGTACCTGATCTTCAAACAGTACTGTACCTACCGCCGCCTTTTCTTTCGAACAATTCAATATTTTTATGAAAATTTTGCGTAAGTTTGTTCACTAGCTGGACATCAGTCATATATTTTCTAAGTGGAAAAGTTGTGCTGTAATGACGTCACAGACCCGTCATCTAGGGGTTTCTAAAATCTATGATGTTTAGATATCGTAAATGTCACTTGATAACATCATATGAAAATGAAATACTTACGTGTATATATAAATTATCATTTTCTTACCTTTTCACGGGCTTTGATTAGAATTTTCTTTATTTATTTGTTTTCTAGCACGCAATTATTTTTTTGCCTCCTCAAAGCTTTGTTCCCCATTGCTTCAATGACACGTGACCACGCGGAGAAAACTGACACAGGTCCATCCTCTGAAAGCGCCGCCGCGCGACTGAAGAGGCCATAAGTGCCATCGAAAATGTTTTCAATTTCAAAACAATTTTCAAAAAAAATTTTTTTTTGCAAAAACAGGATTAGTAACAGGTCTTAAAATTGGGTTCATAGTTGTTCCATCTTTCCTTTGCGGATTTGGTAGTATTTGGTAAATATTATATTATTTTAATGACGCTACCGGCACAAACTCATCAGATTCATCTAGATAATCTTATTACCTATATATTGAAGTAAAAAACAAGTCAAAAAAGTTCTTATCATAGCCATGGGAACGATTTATTGTTAAGAGAAGAGGTAACTTTGGAGTCATTTTCTATCGAGCGAAGTTGTAACATTCATGTTGTTCAACTCCATAACATACTCATTAGATCCTGAAATTTAACATATATCGTTTTCAGATTTTTCCATTGCGTTTTCCTATGTTTTTAACGGCTTCAAAAAACGAGTGCGCGCAGCGTCTACGGAAATATATCGCCTTAATGTATCATGCGTATTTGGTCGCACGTCAATGAAACTTATATTTCTATCCCGCTCTACAAAATGGCCGTCAAAACAAAGACTGAATTTATAAATTATCTTAGAAAATAATTTTTTTCATGTACTTACGAGTGAAATGTGATTCCATGCGATTGGTTTTTCCTTTTAGAATGGTTTGTGCAACGCATAAAAGCACACGAAAGCATTTTGGTTACGTTTTACCTATAAAAAATAATTTATAATTTCCTCACGTCACACGTCTCACGACATCCGATGCGCACGCAGTGCCGATTGCAACTGAAGGCAATCAAGCGACGGGAGCTTGATTTTTGAGGGCCACATTTGAGTGGCGCGTCACCTATCTTCCGCTATTTTACTTTAATCAAAGTTTGCATAGCTTTCGCGTGTTTGTAACAAGCGTTGCTTCAACGATTCTGAAGAATGGAAGAATACATTTCACAAGATGACGGAGATCTGTCAAATGGTAGAAGAGAAAAACGTGAGATAGATGTATGTACTGACAAGTATATACTCTTTTCGACGACTGTCAAATCGCATGCCTAAAATAAATATGTAATTTTTTAAATTACTTTGGACTTTATTATCGGTGGGAAACGTCTGTTTTTAATCTACCTAAAATATTACTTATGTAGAAATAGGCATGTAATGAGGCGGGACACTCAAAGGATACGACAGATGGCGCCACCCTATTAGTCCGTGAGACGTGAGAGCGAGAAGCTGATAATTATGTTTTTTTCTCTCTCTCTCACACATATGAATGACAGTGACATGCCTAGACTCTTGCATAGGCGCCGCCTGGCGGGGTAAAATGTCAGTGTGCCTCCTCATTTACGTTAATATGTAATAGAAGAACAGAATAAAAAGCATGCGACACGGCTCATCACCTACTCTCGGCCCAGTTCCACTGGCGTGGTGGTTTGCCATATGGATTCCTAAATGTAAGACACTAAGGTCCAAACCAAACCACGCAAAAAATGTAAATATATTATTAAATAAAGGTCAAACTTATTGGGTGGATTATCATGCTGTTAATATTGTTAAATAGGGACAGTAAAAGTCAACCTCGTACTATTATCTGTTCCTAATTTGCCCGGTCAAATATTTACATTTTTTTATTTCCATATAAATATATTGGTGGTTTTTATATGCTAAATCTCTGAAATATTATGTGCTATTCATTTCTGCTTAAAAATATCTGTTGTTATATTTGCTCTAGAGCACGTTAGAAAAAATTCAAAAATTCTATAACATTAAAAAAAGTCTTATTTCCCGTCATATATTTAGGTGGCTTCGGGTTGTAAACCTTAAAAACTGATTTTTTTTTTACATGTGTCCACCATTAAATTACTGTAAGGTATTTTGCTGAAAGAAAACGCTTATTTTTTGGGCGTAGTTTTTTTTAATATCTTCCATTCCAAACTATTGGTGGATTCGAAAATATAGGTTTTTTAAATTGCGATTAAACGCTGTATATGAAAAAAAACTACTGTTGTAGAATTATTTTCAAAAATATCGCACCGTTCTTAGGCTATATTCAATCAAGGACCATATAATACCGGGACAGACAAAGCTCATACAAAAAAGCGTACCCCTGAAATGTATGGGCCTTTTAGGCTTAAAACTAGATGGCGCTGTTTCGCAGCGGAAGTGGTCAAAATCATATTTTCCCCAAATATGTTTGCGTGTTTTTTTTTAAGAACAATTTTTTTTAAAACAGCAACTCTGGATGTCATATCATCTACTGTCATCTGTCAGTGTGACTGTCACTTTAACGAATTTCGGTAAAAGTTAACAGCGAAATCTATAAATAATAATGAATAACACCATAAAAATTAGTAAAGTAAGTGCTGTAAATAAATTAGAAATAATACAAAAGAAACCATGTTATCAATGTGTTGCCAGCTCCAATTTTTTTGAAATTGCCTAGTTTTTTCGGGTTCTACTTTCATTAGCCAGACTCTAGTATTTAATAGGGCGCAAACTTAGACTAAATATATATAGGTACCTACCTATGATACATCAATGGGCGCAAAGAAATCGAGGTACGATTCTTAGTATGAAGATTTTAAATAAATAATCCATACTAATATTATAAATGCGAAAGTAACTCTGTCTGTCTGTCTGTCTGTCTGTTACGCTTTCCCGCTTAAACCACGCAACCGATTTTGATGAAATTTGGAACAGACAATCTTTAGACCCTGAGACAGAACATAGGCTACTTTTTATTTCGAAAAAAAGGGATGAAGGGGTTGAAAAAGAGGTTGAAAGTTTGTATGGGATTTCTTAATTTTAAAAGATAAAACCATGAAACTTTATATTTTAGCACTTGATAAGAAATCATTGAACATCTTGATAACGGATAGGGATAGGGATAGGAATTGGGATTGGGATAGGGATAGGGATAGGGATAGCGATAGCGATACGGATACGGATACGGATACGGATAATATGGGTATCGTTAGAGGGATACGGATAATCGGTCGGCGGTCTCTTACAATCAATGTGCTCTAAGACGATCGTTGTTTGCTTGCTTGAAGATTACGTTTGCGATAAGTATAAGCAAAATGTAAAAAATTTTAAGGGATAATAGAAAAAAGTACTTTTTACCCACCGATCATAGTGTCGAAATACGGGCTATGTGGGATGTTTGTAAAGGTTTCCCCAGCGTATATAGAATTACCTATTACGCTGTGGTCGATGTGTAATATTTCTACAATCATTGCAAGCAAAAGTATTATGTGCAATCGAAATAATCGCAGATAAATATACCTACAGAGAAACCTAAGGATCCAAATGAAAATCTTAATTAATACTTTTATTACGCGGGCGAAGCCGCGGGTAAAAGCTAGTAAATATTATAGGACATTCTTACACAGATTGACTGAGGCCCACGGTAAGCTCAAGAAGGCTTGTGTTGTGGGTACTCAGACAACGATATATATATAATATATAAATACTTATAATACATAAATATACATAGAAAACATCCATGACTCAGGAACAAATATCTGTGCTAATCACACAAATAAATGCCCTTACCGGGATTCGAACCCGGGACCGCGGCGTAGCAGGCAGGATCACTACCGACTGCGCCAGACCGGTCGTCTACTAATACTTACTATACTTACTAATATTAGAAATGGGAAAGTGAGTGTGTCTGTTTGTTTGTCCGTCTTTCACGGCAAAACGGAGCAACGAATTGACGTGATTTTTTAAGTGGAGATATTTGAAGGGATGGAGAGTGACATAGGCTACTTTTTGCCTCTTTCTAACGCGAGCGAAGCCGCGGGCAAAAGCTAGTTATCCTATATTCAACTGTCCACTTTCTTGGTAGTACAATATGGCAGACTGTTAATATTGTACCTATTATATAAACAGTAGTGTTTATTATTACCGGTTTCCAACAATTCCAACCTTATTTACTATCTAAGCCATCGGGCCCTATTCCTACAAAAACGAACGGCCAATTCATCTCCAGCCCCCACACGATCAAATTTCAACTTCAGTAGCATAGCAATAAAAGTGCAAATAGGTGGTTGGTCGGTATCACGCACGAGCGCCCTCTCGCGGACGAAAAAGCAACCGTTGCGGGCGGCATACTGAAAACGTAACTAATTTAACTGGGGGATGAGATGTATTGTGGAGGAGGCATGTGCGTAGTCTAACTTGTAAGAGGTTTAAAAATCGAAATAAGATGTCACATATTAAAGAAAAAATGACGAGCACCACCAGTGTAGTACAGGATATACATAATACAAATTTACCACTTGAAGCATTCAAAACTATCCAAATTTTACAAATTAGACGGACTAAGTCAGCACTTTTCGCGGGTTTTCCTAAACATGCACCAGAAAAAAAATCATAATTAATTAAGTGAGTTAGTTTTTAAAAATCCAGTCTCACAACATGTAAGTTAAGAAGATGTCCTAATCGAATCCTGAACTTAATAAGTCTTTTAGATGACGGAAAGTGTAGCATTTTGCCGACTAAAACTATCAATTTTACATTATTACGACGTTTTCGTTGAATGCCCTCTTAAGCCCGGATTGCTAAAAGACGCCGGTTCGAATCCGGCCTTCACCACTGGTGGTGCTCGTCATTTTTTCTTTAATTTATGACATCTTATTTCGATTTTTAGGGTTCCGTACCTCAAAGAGGAAAAACGGAACCCTTATAGGATCACTCGCGTGTCTGTCTGTCCTTCTGTCACAGCCGATTTCTCCGAAACTACTGGACCGATTTACTTGAAATTTGGCACACGTATGTAAACCTGTGGCCCAAAGACGGACATGTAATTTAATTAAATGAAATTTAATCACAGGGGTCACTTTTGGGGGGTTAAATTGAAAATTAAAAATCAAAGTTATTAAAACTATATTGTGTTACATATCAAATGAAAGAGCATTTTATCAGCATCTGAAATATATATTTTTTTTATTTTTTGTTTTGGTAATTTAGAAGTAATTTAAGAAAATAAGCAAAAAATGACCATTCCCCCCCCCTTATCTCCGAAACTACTTAGCGTAAAATTTTCAAAAAATACACGAGATAGCCCTCTCCCTGTAGATTACAGGAAAACCTATTAGAAATCTACAGTCAAGCGTAAGTCGGACTTAAGAGAAAAAAACTCAGATTGCGAATTTCACTCACTGCCGCTGCAAGTAGTTACTAAACGTCTTAAAATTGTGTAAGCGAGTTGGACAGGTATAAAGAAATTCATTTCTGTCTTTTTCCTTTTAGAACTTGTTCAATTTTTTTTTCATTTGTACAAAATGACTTAAGTTCCTACTAAAAAAGAGGCGCTTAAGACTGTTTATAAATTGACTGAGCAAAATTTTATTCAAATCGGTCCAAAAAAGGTGTCTGTTGATGAAAACATAGAATTTGTGCCACCGAAAGCCCAAATCTGAAGTCCATTTTGCTCTATCTCTTATCGTTTCCGAGATATATACGTAAAGTCTTGAAAGTGCGAAACGTTAACTTTGCCATCATAGTCGTTCAGGCGCTCATGAGTTCTTTGTATGGAAAAGTCGAAATCCGACTCGCACTTGACCAATGTTCATAGAACGTTGTGGTTTTTTTTATTAGTAAAAATGACTTAAGCGCCTTCAGAAGTGCAGGTGCTTAAGACCGTTTGTAAGTTAAAGTTAGCTGTGATGGCTCAACGAAGAAAGAAGATTTCAATATCCTACTTATACATATTTCATTAATTTAACTATACAGTTTTTATTACTCAAGCCAAGCGTTACGTTAGCTATTGCTATTGAAAGGAAAACTTGTGTATAAAGCTTGAAACAAATTATGGAACGCGTCTGACGACCGCGACTGATAAGCCGATGGCTTGCGTGGGCGACGGTCGCGCGATGGTCGCGCGACGGCGATGCGACGCATACGAAATCAAACCTTATCGATATGGAAGTAGACGATGCGATGAGACGTGAAGGCGACGGTCGCGCGACCGTCGCCCACGCAAGACACGGCGTAAGTGTGCACAGTCTTAAAACATTCAGCGCCTCAGATTGCGGTAGGACACCATCCGATTCATCCGAACGCTCAAGGCCACGTCCACGGTTTTCAGTGTCATATTCATTATCTAGATCGCGGCAGTGGACGGCGTTCGTCGCGTTTTTAGGTGATTATGCTGATTATTGATGGACTATCGCATCGTTCTAAACTACCGCGCAGCAGCGCGAACTGAATTAAACTTATGTTGGTTGCAATAAGATAAGACGTAGATTTGTTTAAAAATATGCACACTTGCCACCTGCGGTAATAAAATTTTATGGCTTGCGCGATGATCACATTTATTAATGTCATAACCGCCAATTGCTTACATTTGAAATTGAACTTTAATTACTAAGAAATGAACTTTAATTACGTTGTTTTTGTAAAAAAATGAAAGTAGTTTTTACTACATTGCGAAGTTTTCGTTTATGTCAACTAGACGCAAACATTTGCAACTAAGCGATCGGACACTTTTGAGTGTCGAATTTGTAGGTGACAGTGTATCTAGCCTCGTGGCGCCGAATGTACTTTCTAAAGTACATAATGGTTTCAATGGAATTTTAACTCTCATAAACAAATAAAATATAATTTCTTTTGTTTATAAAATTTTTCGAATAACTGAAATTGAATTCAATCTCAAGTACAATAAGAATCAAAATTCCCTAGCAAAAATTTTGTATGGTGGGCGCCACGAGGCTCGGGAAGTTTTTAAATTGATGTTATCGCATCGATCTACTGAGGGGGGCGGTGCCTACAGTAGTTGTAGTTGTATGCATACCTAGCTCACACACACAGACGCGTCCACTGGCGCCGCGCCGGTGTCTGCGTGCGCTCTCTGCAATGTCTCTGCAAATTCTATGCACAGCGCAGAATATGCAGAAACCACATGGTGGTCTGTGGCAGAAACTCAATAGACATTTTTAGGGTTTTTAAAATAAGTACCTAGGTACGTGAAGTAACATGGTAAATTAAAAATTATCATTTGATACTTATTTGCGGAGGTGTAAACAATTTCCTTCGTTTTGCCATATATCAATAATTACCTATCTATATTAAATTAATTAATCCGTATACATTATATTTTTACAATTAAGTGTGCGAATTATACTTTTTATCGTACAGTCAGCTACATAAATATCTATACACCTGTATTCATTCAATTTTGAACCTTCTTCTTCAGTAATAAGTTTCGATATGTAAAGAAATTGAAGGACGATACACAGGCGGGCGGAGACACCGCGCGCCGCTGCGGGCGGGTTTGGGAGGGAGGAGGGGTGTCGATGGACGATGTCACGCGGGATTCGCCGCGCGAACTCATCATTCGCGCGGTCGGCTCCCTTCGCTGCCTGCACACGTTCGCTGCTCTCGTACGATTTGATATTATACAGGGTGCCCGGTAATTAATGGACAACCTTTTAACCACCAAGAGGGCACCTTATACTGGTCCAGAAAATCTATGGGATATTGGTTAAATTGTGGTGTAGGCGAGAGGCTGGCAACGCCCAGCTGTCACTGCAATGCCATAGTTTCGTTTTCTTTTAACCCCTTATTTGCCAAGAGTGGCACCTTATATTGGTCCAGAAAATCGACTTTAAGGTTTAGTAAAAGTCGCCTGGTTTTCGAGATTTTCATAATTTTTAAAATTTTAATACCTACTACCCAAAATATTAAAAAGTGTGAAAATCTCGAAAACCAGGCGACTTTTACTAAACCTTAATGTCGATTTTCTGTAAGGTGCCCTCTTGGTGGTTAAAAGGTTGTCCATTAATTACCGGGCAGGTGCACCCGGTATATTTGTCAAGCAATTTCTGACGTAAGAAAGCGCGACTCATTCGCGCAGTCGGCTCACGTCTCTCGTTGCCGTACAATCTGACATTATTCAGCTACCTTTTATCGCTTGGCTTTAGTTCGCATATACAAGAGTACCTATAGGTACTACAAGGTTCAAGGCAAAATACAACAATAGATAATGTATTTACTAAATAATATTTTTAAATTTAAAAGTGGAAAATGTCTGCCTTGGGTGAGACTTGAACTCACGGCCTCTGAATCGATACTCCAGCGCAGACGTTTCTGCTAATCAGAAGTTAAAATTTAAATAATATTTTTAGTAATTTCCCGCTAGAAACTTGCGTTATACTATTCTGTATACTTTTTCAGCTACCATAACCAAATTTGGATTAGATTAAAAAAACCTTTAAGTAAAACTTAGAACCTTTCAGATTGTTTTACTCACCCTTTCTGATGTTTACCATACTTACTTACCGCGTTATTCATAAACGTACACTAAAGTTATCAAGCCGATAAATTTCGTTTGTCCCTTTCCGACGTATTGGTGTGATAGAAAGGGACAAACGAACTTTATCGACTGGACAGAGGTTTACAATAAATTACCAAACAACATACTAGAATTAGGTGACATGGTAGATTTTAAAAAAAGTCTATTTAAATTTTTGGCAAGGAAAGCCTACTATTCTATTAAAGAATTTCTCTCCGATTCTGAATTGTAGAATATCATTAAGATTAGGTTTAGTCTCAGGTCATTTGTTTAATATTTGCTGCATGCTCAATCGCCACAAAAAATATTTGTATGCCTACAGGCAAAGCATAGCGACACTGACACAACTCCATGTAAGATCTATATGTACCTATGTTTACAAATAAAATATGATTTATGATTTATGATTTATTTATTTATGACACTTTAGTGTATGAATAAGGGTGTTAAAATTTATAGCTACGAAATTTTACATAAAACACCTACTTTAAAATAAAATAAAAAATGTTGAATTTGGTTAACATTATAAAAGACCTCACGCAAGCTGTGCTAATTAGTTCGCGAATTCGTCGAGAGGTGGCGCTAAACACAGTTATGCTCATTAGAGAACCTATACTTCTAGCCTAGCCTAGCCCAGTCTTTAGAATTATGTGAGTAACGTAAAAGTTTTGTAGGTACGGAACCCTCGGTGGGCGAGTCCGACTCGCACTTGGCCGGTTTTTAATTTATATATAGTAGTGTGACTACATAAAAAACACAAATCAAAATATTTGTTAAACTAATTTGATTTGTTCCCATAGTTGTTGTAAGAGGTTGTCTAAAAAGTTGCTTTTAAAAGTCCAAATTGGCTGCATGACAATATGAACATGGCATTATTGGAAGATGGCTATGGCTAGGAGTTTATTCATGTTCCCTTGAATGGCAGCGTTCCAGCAGGCGTTCTACATGACGTCAAAGCTCCCCAAACGGCCTCTACGTGTTGGATCTGTATCCCTACGCACGCCTTATAAATGACCAGGTTCAAAGGCCCGGGAGTTTTAAACGGATACACATAATAATATAATTTCTTTATTCAGATTACTTTAGGATCCATTGGTTAGTAACATACTTGTGACTTATAACTAGTGTACGGACACTACGGACATGTGGTGGTATTCTGGATAGAGCGGGCAATGGAGTCGTTATTATTAACAAAATTTTTATGATTGAATGAATAAATTAAAATTGAATATGACATTTACAGTAGCTATCAAAAGTATTTTTTTGACAAACGTAAAAACTTCGATATTGCAAGTGGCCCATTAGTGATCACGATATTCACAATTTAATTCTTATTAAAGTAATCAATGGCGTAAGACCTCCTGAAAACATGTAAAAACTAATTATTGAGTGCCCCATTTCTGGGTAATGGTAGGTCCTCGTTTGTTCTTAGACTCTAGAGCTAGACCGTAGCTTAAATTTTCAATTCCTTTTTCCCAAGTTATATTGAGGCAATAAAATGTATACTTTTATTAGTTTAGAAACTTTGTCACTACTTGAATAATAATTAAAAAGTATAATACCTATGTTTTAGATAAATCATTTAATCGTTATTCATTTAATCATAAAATGTATCTAGGCGACTCCATTGCCCGCTCTGTCCGGAATGCCACCACATGTCCGTACGCTACTTATAATCTTATTGTAGCTAGCTATCTCTACCACTCTTCCGTATAGGCGCGACAGGGTCAGGTTGCGTTACGATTGGCGTCTAGCGTCAACGATTGTCATCTGGCTAGGCCGGCTGACTGGCATATCCACAGTTTCGTCATCCTCGACATAAATGCACGTGTGGGCATCAAACGGCGTGTTTGTGCGGCGGCGGCTTTTGTGCGGTCGTGCGCGCTCCCGGCCGTTTCTTAAAATACAGGATGGACTGTCATACTGTCACAAAATTGTAACAAATAGTTATTGTAATTAAGCTTAAAGTGACGCGGCGGCGGCTTTTGTGCGGTCGTGCGCGCACCCGGCCGCTTCTTATACAGGTTGGAAAGGCATACTGTCAGAAAATTGTAACTAATAATCAAGCTATTTGCTATTTTCAAACCAGGCAATATTAGGCAGGGTAGTCAAAGTTTGTGCGGTCGTGCGCATCCACATAAAAAAGGCGAAATGGTGGATAGACTGTATGAGAGAACGGAAGTTCATGATGAGATGACGGGTGCCCCCTGCCTTCCGTCATTCGCTTGCCTTTATCCATGTGACTGCGATAAAGGCAAGCGACTGATGTGTTCCTAGGTTCTTTTGTATTGTTATGTTGTTTTTTATTGAGGTGTGCAATAATATGTATTTTATAATCTACTCCTATAATAACGTGCATTCATTTATTGCATAATGTTGCATATCTTTCTTACTGCTGCTTGCTGTGTATTTCATGTCTTTTCTAATACAAGCCTAACGCCGTGTCTTGCGTGGGCGACGGTCGCCATCGCGTCTCATACTTCCAAATCGATAAGGTTTGATTTCGTATGCGTCGCATCCGAAACCGACCGACCGTCGCCCACGCAAGCCACGGCGTAAGTGTAAGATTGCACGCTAATTGGGTTGGGTGTGCACTGTGCAGCGGGGCAGGGCGAGCGGCGTGCCATTGAAGCTCATACAATACAAGTGCCCTGAGTCGACGCTCAGCTGCATAGGGTAGGCTTGTGCCATATCGTTCGTTGATCGGAGCGCTCCGATCTCGTTCAATCGCTCCCACGAACTAGTTCGCTCTTTTAGGTCTTTGCTCATTTAATTCAGTCAGACCAGCGACCACTACGGTCGGAAAGATCAGAACGAACGGGACCGACTAGTGTCAAAATGATACGAATATTCCACAGACAATAACAATTCCGGGCCGAAAGGTTGTAAGTAACCGAAGTTTAATATGAAAACTTGACGTGTTTGTGTCGCTTTGCTAAATACCTCGCTCCCGGTCGGCGCCGTCACATACTCTTTCTTGATCCTAACCGCTCGCGCTCGCCGATCCTATACTGAACTAAATGAGCAAAGACCGATTCACAGAGCACGGAAAGATTCAGTTCATTTCGGTTATTGATGGGATTTTATTCCTAACAGTTCATAGTTCGTGGACAGGCCTTAACCTACTTGGTTAGGAACAAGACAACGAAAATAATTTAGACCCGAACAACCACCGCGTCACATCATCATGAGTCAGCACACTAAGGTAATGGATTTTTCCCAACTCTTAAGTTTCTATTACAGTGAATATGTCCTCCATTAAGTCCACAAGTGCATTTAATGCCCGTTTTGTGCAACGGCCATTCATTCTTGACTGCACCAAAGGTAGGACATAAATATCCTGCAGTATTTTGCTTTTAAATATCGCCGTTATTACGGTGATGAATTTTTCCACGGTTGGTTGCAAAACATGTGTAGACAAAGCAGGAAAAGCTGAAACATTATGTACCTACTTAGGAATAGACTGCTCCATCGTTAGGTAAATTTTTTGTCGTACATTACTTAAAATTCACATTAGGTACATTTGCTTCAAAATTAATTAATAATCAATAATGATTTTATTACTTATTTAGATATTGCACAGAATAGTAGATTAAACATACTTATATGTCGATATAAAAAAAAATCACTTGCCCTAACTGTTTTGACCTAGTGATCAGCCGCCCTATTAATTACTCGCTATAAGGCATTTTCAGAATTTGGGACCCCCCACTTAAGTAGCGTAAGTTCATGAAATAAAACTATGGAAACGGATTAAATCGCGTATAATGAATTTAAAATACATCCCGACGTTTCGAACTCTTTACAGCGTTTATGCTTAATTGCAGCGACAGATTTTATGCTTAATTGTCGTCACAAAACTGACAGCGAGTTAATTTTTGTTAACAACTTACGCTAATTGGGGTGTCTCAAATTCTGAAAATGCCCTATAACGATTATTTCCCATAATGTAATGGTTATCCTAAAACTCATTTGTCCTAAGCATTATACTATATACCTATTGTTTTATTCCATAATCTTCAAAACATAAAATAAGCGGCCTAATTTTTGATATTACTGATATAATAATAATAGATTTTGCTCCAAGGAATCCGCCATAGATCCAAAGGGATCAGCGCATGCGATTCAGAATTCTACACTTTGGCAACTTATCCTTGGAAGTAGAACTGCAGTAGCACCACGGCGTAAGTTGCGGTGAGGGCTAGCAGCTTCACTGGCATCGAGCTGATGGTGAAGGTGCCGAAGACCGCCATGGGCCGCGTGAGGGACAGCAGACGAAGCATGTTCTTTGCGTGCCGGCGGGACCACTCTGTAATGATAACGGCCCGCTCACGACATTGGTATAAGCGCGACAGCAGTGAGCGGCAGCCATACGTGTGAATGAAAAGTCCCATCCCTATGTCTCGCTCCAATATATGGCCGCCGCTCACCGCTTTCGTGCTTAGACCAATGTCGACGCTGGGCCGTAAGTGTTGCCTGAGTTCACGCTTATATTGAGCATACAGCGGGGCGTGCATGTCAAACGAGCTGACGAACGGTTTCTATCTATGTTCCCCACGGTAATTTTTTAGGCCCTTATTACTTACACAATGTACCTAACGAAAATAGGTATACAGCGTGTGGATTCCATACGGGCGAATAATGTATCCAGTTATAGTATCTGATCATACGAATCGTATAGGCTAATCATTTTGTTAAAAAGTGGTGGGTATTAATTAAGAGTACTTATTTTTTTAAATCTGACCAAGCGGCAATGTACGGCGTCCAACTTAATTTGAAATGACATAAACGTCATGTCGTAATGACAATTAGGTAGGTACGCTAATTGATGTGGATGTGTGCGTGCTGAATTATTATGTATGAAAAAAAATCGTCTATTAGAAAAAAAAAACATGTAGTTACTTAGTTAGGCTCCTTAGGTCCGATCCTAATCGTTATTATGATATTCGCCTGTATGGAATACACACATAAAAATTCTCTGTTGGTACCTAGATCTGGTTGGTACCTGTGACGTCCTGCCTCACGTATTAGGTATTGGGGAATGAAATAACACAATATTTACGGATTTCGAATGTCCAGTTTGCACTCGTCCGCTCGCTGCCAGGGTTGCAGGCAGAATGCCTACCCCCCGCCCCGCTCCGGGCGAGTGTCAACTGACCTTCCTTTTATTATAATCATCTCATGACGTCACAGTACCTAATAGATACATTTACCCCCTTGTTCATAAACGTTCACTAAAGTTAACAAGCCGATAAAAATTTCTATCAATACGTCGTTTGTCCCTTTCATCAATACGTCGGAAAGGGACAATGGATTTTTATCGGCTTGATAAACTTTAGTGAACGATTATTGAATAAGCGGGTTAGTGTTCAGAAAATCGATTGCAGATGTTCTGGTAGGTAGGTACATAATTAATCAAATTGTCATGTTGTCTTACTATTTGAGGCTTCATTTATGACACGAAGGCAGGCCAGCTTGGTGACGGACATTTGCTGTTGCAGATGAGACACCAGAAGACCAGTAACAAGAATGCGGTTGAAAGTCTTGAAGATAAGCGATCCAAAAAGAACGAAATACTCGTATATAACTGGTACTTCCTGGAAATATAGGAACATATCAGTGGCGGCTGGTGAAAATTTCTGCTAGGCAACACTTAATTACTTACTTACTTAATTAATTACTTATTACTTTACTACTTATCAATTTTATCAATTTTAGGTAAGCCGGTGGGAATCGGCTTTATGGACCATCAGCCGCTGCTGGTACATATTCTTGTAGTGATCCTGTTTAGTCATTTACTTCATACATACATCCTAAGTACTACATAAACACACAAACCGAAACGCGATTGATTTAGAAGTTTAGAAACTCATCCGCCAGTTTCCTCTTTCGTCAGAAGCAGTTTTTTTTAGCATTTTAGTTCAATGTCGTCAGGAATGACCTATGTGGAGTACCTCCAATTCCCAGCGTCAGATTCCGCTGTCGTCAGTTCTATCTTTGGGAGAGAAAGAACCGGATACCTAAGTGCAAGTCGGATTAGCGTTGCAAGGATTACGTACTTATTAAATATTAATTCTCTTGAGGATGTACAATTGCAGATCAAGATATCTGACGAAAGGGGAATCTGACGGACGTGTTTGTCATGAGAATGCTGTTTAGTCAGTAGTTTAAAAATTCTGACTTATACGGAAAAAATTAGAGATCTGACGAAAGAGGAATCTGACGGAAGAGGTCTAAATCGCAAGTTTTTCAGTGCCACTCGTAGCAATGAAGAGATAACGAAAGGTAACGAATTCGTGATCGTTTTCTTTAATAAAATAAGTTATATAGGGAATACATACAGGTCTACAGATAGATATACATATTATTATTATGTTAGGTATAGTATACCTACTGAGCCACTTTCACTAGAGGATCAACCCAAAATCGCATGTTGCCTGTTACATACATTTTGGCTATTTGACTTTTATAAAGTGTTCGATAGAAGTGATTTATTTTTGATACTACTTCTACTTATATGTATGTAAGTAGAACATTTTAATACCTGTTTCGTTCAACGATTAGGTACCTATTGAATCTTGGATGCACCTTTAATTCATAGAACCCATATCTAACGATAGATACTTATTATGTATGTTTTTGTGTCATTACTCACTACCTTTTTTAAATTGATTATTTGTTCTAAGGCGATAAGTAGGTAGCAAAACATGTGTAGACATAGCAGGAAAAGCTGAAATAATTAATATTCATAATGATACATTTAGCATTCGATTCTAGGTTCATTTAAAGCTCGGCCACACATGCGCGTTTTGAGAGCGCAGCGTTAGCGGAGCGCAATGGTGCATGCGCGGGCGGTGCATGGTTCTGCACATGGTAACTTCTAAGCCTATATTTTGCAACTGTAAACTTCTAGTAAGTATTGAATGACACATACGAAATCAAAACAACATTTTGAAAAAATAAAATTAGCTAAATGATTAACATTTAACCCATATTCAGACAAGTCCGCTCACAATGCGCGCTGTGTTATTTGTGACCGCATGCAGCGCGCATTCCACTTCGCTAACGCTACGCTAACAAATGCCCTATGTTTGACCGAGGCTTTAAAGTTCTTAAGCATACTTACAAAAGGGCCAGTGGTTTTTTCAACCAATTCATAAACTTTAAGCACATTTCGCTAAGCATCGAAAATATTTGCGACTATCGTGGGTGACTCCAGCTGCTTTAACATCTTCCATTTGTCATCGAAAGGCCTAATTAACAAGAAGTTGATATACTTCACTCTGAGTATCAGGAAAAGAAAAATGCCATAAAAGAAAATAATTTCGACATCTTGGGCGAGAAGAGTATAAACTGATGGTAAAGCCGCAGCGGTGGCGTATAAACTTGCAGAATCCAAGTTTTGTATGGTGACTAAAGCTTCGAAAATTGATTGGGTACCTATTAGAACTTAGTATAATGATTCTCGCTAGTTGTCATCTTTAGAGCCCGATCGACGCATTGAAGCGATTGAAATAATTCGCAATTGATGTTTGTATAGAAAAAATTGTTTATTATCATTGGGCAACCGTTTAGGAATAGCGTCGCAATCATCATAGCATAAAAGAGTGCGTTTGACAAGCTCCAGTGGTCATCCATTTGATAAAACGCAGATTCGCTGGTTAAAAACATAGTTGCGATGCAACACACCAATAGATTTATAAGACTGTACAGTTTGTAACACC
Source organism: Leguminivora glycinivorella (assembly GCF_023078275.1). Taxonomy (NCBI): domain Eukaryota; kingdom Metazoa; phylum Arthropoda; class Insecta; order Lepidoptera; family Tortricidae; genus Leguminivora; species Leguminivora glycinivorella. The sequence goes on along the minus strand of NC_062978.1, from coordinate 20,145,537 downwards.
TGTAGGCCTAGCACATGATGGCCGCGAGAGTATGTCGCCGCGAGATAGATCACACGTCTTCTTCTAACTGTATAAATGACATAAGGACGGGTAGTCTATCTCGCGGCGACATACTCCCGCGGCAATCATGTGCTAACCCTGCAGTTCCGTGTAGTCACGCGATTTTCATTTATTTTGAATCTTGCTGACCCGAGACTCGTTTGAAGCAGGTACAGTAATTTCCAAGGTTGTAGAAAGTTTGGTTCTAGTATATTATCGCTGATATGTTCCATCTCTAGAGGTATCGTTTCACAGGGGCGTAGGCAATACGTTCTCACGAAAAACTAACGTACGGCGACGTGAAATTAACTTAATGGATTCCGGTATGCATTAACGGCACCTTGAATGTATCTACCACCTAAATTGATTATTGATAATTAGACAAATAGGCTTCCTTGTTTACTTAGAAAGAGACGCTGAAAGAAAATTGTATTAATGTTTGTTAAATAATACCTACTCGTAGAATATTCAAATTCATTCAAGGGCCATTATTTCAAAGTTAACCACCCCACTTTTTTTTTGGATTTGGAAATTTTTATCTGGTTTCCACTCAGAATCGTGAGCTCTTTCAATCCTAATAGGAGAAAAAAAGTCCCAAGGATTTTTTCCCATTCCGCTAACATTTATTCATACATTTTGTATGGCGGTAACGGAATGAAAGGTTTGAAAAATGTATGGAAATCTTGGGACATTTTTTTTCTCCTATCAGGATCGAAAGCGATTCTGAGTATGAATCGCTTAAAATAATACCCAATACCCATGTTAGAAAAAAGTGGGGTGGACAACTTTGAAAAAAAAAAATGGCCCTCAAACAGGTTTGTCTTTCCAAATCCTGAAAAACTAAGCGATAAGGAGTGTGATACCTGGATGTTATCATCCAGTGTCCAGACTAATGATTGGTCTTCTACTGACAAGCGACAGTGCCTAGGAATGTTCTTAATTTCCCTGTCATCATCATCCTCTTTGCGTTATCCCGGCATTTGCCACGGCTCATGGGAGCGTGGGGTCCGCTTTGACAACTAATCCCAAGATTTGGCGTAGGCACTAGTTTTACGAAAGCGACTGCCATCTGACCTTCCAACCCGAAGGGTAACTAGACCGTATTGGAATTAGTCCGGTTTCCTCACGATCTTTTCCTTCACCGAAAAGCGACTGGCAAATATCAAATGATATTTCGCACATAAGTTCCGAAAAACTCATTGGTGCGAGCCGGGGTTCGAACCCGCGACCTCCGGAACGAAAGTCTCACGTACTTGCCGCTAACAAAAAAACCTTGTATCGACCAAAAATTTCTGAGAATATTTCCAACTTTTCACATCTGTCACCGAAATGTAGGTTTCCAGTTAGTTGCGCTCAATTTTGTCACAAAACCCTGAACTATTGAATTCACCGACGGAATACGCATTGTGGAGGGTTTTCGGATACGCATACATCGAGCTCGGGGACCGCGCATACTTGATGAGATAGCGACATGGGAACTTGCATACTGTGGCCGGACGAATGAAACATGATTACTGAGTCTATGGAGACCACAGAGAACCTCCTATAGAGTGCCAGTATGGCTAATTTTGTTCCCGGTACAAATCGCCAAAACTTGAAGCGCGAGGCTCGGGCGGGGTGATATGTTAGCGCGCTGCGATTGGTCGTTTCAAGGACGGTGGGCGGGAGCACTGTTGCATAAGGATGGGACATGCTTGTTACCGTAATTTATGTTGACCGGTTTTGGTTGAATTATTTTACCAGAAATTATTGTTAGTTATTATTAATAACAATGCATACTATAAAAAGGTACATACATTTTACTTGGTATTTCATATGAAATCTTTTAAAGATAAAAGTAATGAGAGCTTTAATACTGAAATCAGACATCATGTTCGTAACATCCTTTTTTACGCACTAGTATCGTAATGTACTATTAAATCATCTAGTATATATACAGACACCCTGTTTTTATTGAATTCTGCTTACTTTAAGGGAAGGTTCTTTAGATCAAATACAATTACTTTCTCTAAGAAACGAGCTTCTCAAAACTTAGGGTTATCGAGTTATTAAAAAAATAAATATGATTACTGAACACGTGTGTGATAGCCTTTACCAATTATTAATGTTATTTGTTTTGACATGCGCCGTCGAACACTTGACACTAACTTGAATGTTAATCTTAAGGGTCTCTGACACTAATAAATTTATTTATTATGTATGAAAATGATGAATTTTTTTTTGCGAATTAAATTTAAAGTGATATCTGAATGCATATACATTCAATCAAAAAAAAAATTTTCAAAATCGGTCTAGTAACGACGGAGATATCGAGGAACAAACATTAAAAAAAAAAAACATACAGACGACTTGATAACCCCTTCCTTTGAGATTTGGAAGGCGGTTAAAAATTACATTATCAGGCTGAAGATGCTAAATTAAAAAAAAATACCAAAAGGTTAATTTCCAAGTTATTATTAATGATAGTAGAGTCTCATAAATAACCGACAATGTAACTTAGAACAACATAACCTTTGGTTATGCTAAAATAAGACCGGCTTACCAAAACTGGCAAATATAAGGTTGGTACTGCAGACTCCAATAGACGTCTCCGTTTGCGATTATTTGTTATTTGGTGAAAGCAATCAGCAGTAAAGTGTCTTGAGCAAATAACGCTTGTATTGCTTGGATACCACGACTCCCCACGTTGCGTGGCGTCGATCCATTTAGTTTTAGTTAACGGTGATTTCGGAAATCTGGAATACCACTGATTTATGTTACCTACGTCTGAGTATTCTGTACTGTTACTTATAGGTACAATACTAGTACTAGCTTATTCAAACTGGATAACCTACTGTTCACTGCTATTGCCCTAATATCAGGACCATTTCGCGTTAAAACCATTAAATTCGGTAAGATTCTAAGTTTTCCAGGTTTAATTTAGCCTTAGAATTGTTCCGAAACTTGTGTCTGATATGAAGGCAAAAGCGAGATAGATCCAACGTCGCATGCAAGCTATTAAACATGCAAAAAAACGAATAAATAAATAATTAGGACAATATACGCAACTTATTAGAAATATATTTATCATAAGACTCCAAATATAAATATAATAATATATAAACGTACAATCATAAACCACCCTTGCATGCATACTGAATTAACAACCATGCATACTTATTCTATAAAAAGCATTTACTAAGTACCTACTTTTTACGAATGAGGTGACGAGGTGAATATTTTATATGATTCTGCTCCAGATTTTATATGATGCTACTGCTATATCTGTAAAATTGATTCAATGAAGGTTACAATTAGTTTTAAATAATCATAATTTTGCAATTATATTACTTTACAACACAATTTAGATTTTGACTATCTGCGACAAGTTTTGATTTTGCTGACATTTTTTAACTTCGTCATAAGTACCAACTGCCAGGAACTAGTGTGTGTCACTGGATTCAACCCCTCACCAAAAGGATCCTAAAAGCCTACACAACACAACATATCATAATTTGAAACTAATTTCGAGTTCCCTTGCACTTCCTCCAAGTTTCTGATGAGGCCCACCTTGTGGTACTGGATACAACTGCTCACCAAAACGATTCTAAAAAGCCAACACATCATATCATTGTGTCAAGCCAACACCGAGTTCCCTAGCACTTCTTACGAGTTCATCATGACCCCCATCTTGTGGTACTGGACCCAACTACTCACCAAGAGGATCCTAAAAAGCCAACACAACATATCATTATGTCAAGCCAACACCGAGTTCCCTAGCACTTCTTCCGAGTTCATCATGAGGCCCATCTCGTGGTACTGGACCCAACTGCTCGCCAAGAGGATCCTAAAAAGCCAACACATCATATAATTATGTCAAGCCAACACCAAGTTCCCTAGCACTTCTTCCAAGTTCATCATGAGGCCCATCTTGTGGTACTGGATCCAACTGCTCACCAAGAGAATCCTAAAAAGCCAACACAACATATCATTATGTCAAACCAACTCTTAGTTCCCTCGCACTTCCTTAAAGTTTATCATCAGGCCTATCTTATGACACTCAACCCTACTGCTCACTAAAAGGATCCTAAAAAGCCAACACGAAATATCTTTATCTCAAGCCAACTCCGAGTTCCCTCGCACTTCCTCCAAGTTCATCATGAGGCCCATGTTGTAGTACTGAACACAACTGCTCACCAAGAGGATCCTAAAAAGCCAACACAACATATCATTATGTCAAGCCAACTCTGAGTTCCCTCGCACTTCCTCGAACTTCATCATCAGGCCTATCTTATGATTCTCCACCCAACTGCTCACCAAGAGGATTCTATAAAGCCAACACATCATATCATTACCTCAAGCCAACTCCGAGTTCCCTCGCACTTCCTCCAAGTTCATCATCAGGCCTATCTTATGAGATTGAACCTAACTGCTCACTAAGATGATCCTAAAAAGCCAACATAACATTTATCGATTCTCGTACTGCCTTGGAGTTCATCATCGGGCCCACCAGTGGACTCGCATGGGCGTCACTGAGTCAAAAAACCTGCATTTAAAAACACTGTCCATGTTTTGATGATTGTTTCCAGGGCTCGGATACCGGTAAAATTTTCAAACCGTTATCATGTACTTGCGGCAAAACTAATTTCGTTAGTTAAAATTTCGTTTGAAAAACCGCTATTTTTAAACCGGTTTTAGGGGAACGCTTTCATAAAGGTATCGTTCGATTAACCGGTTTAGAACAAAATAAACCGGTTTATTCCACAGCATGATAGGTAATTACTGTTCAAACCAAACAAAAAGGTCGCTGTGTGAACGTAAGTATTTACGCGGTGCCGGTGCGTCTCGCCGCTCGTCGAATAAACCGGTTTATTTCGGTTAATATAAAGTTCTCATAACGTTCGCCTTCTTTAGAAAGATCGGAGTAAAATCGAAATAAACCGTTTTTAACCGGTTCCAAGTCTTGATTGTTTCAGCTTTAGCAAAACTACTACCTACTTACGAAATAAACTATAATAAAAACTAAGAATTAAACTACTTGTTTACCTACTAACCAACCAACCATAAACTACAAACCAACTACCTAAATAAAAAAAACTACACATTCTACAAATTACTACTTACTACTTAGTACGTACTGACTACTCTAACAAACATCGGAAAATATTATATTGGTAGAAATTATTATTTTCATCTCTACTTATTGCGTAAACAAATCCGGTAAAACGTTGTTAAAACAAAACACGAGGTCACGGTAATAAACAAAATCAACATTGTCACATCACTACGATACACGTGCTTCGTAAGAAAGGAATAGCACATTGCATTTTTAATTTGATGAAAAGGGACAGAGTATGACTGTCGCGTCAACTACTTCTAGTGGCCAGTGTAAGTTGACCTATGCTAGCTCGGAATAAATTATAAATATGACTTACCTGTGAAATGTAATTCCGTCTGTTTTTAAATTTGACTTTCTTGTGGTTTTTCCACACCATTTCACACTACAGGTGGACATTTTTAAGCATCAAATGCCCTTTTTCAATTTTTTTTTTGCGTAAAACACGCGCTCTTTGCGGATCTGCTACTTGGTCGCAACTGAACGGGCACGGCGAGCGCCCGCGCTTATATCAGTGCAAATACTAGGAAGGCTGGCAACCGCGAGTCGTCTTATAATTCATGTCTATAGGGGTTGCAATTATGTGGTCTGTGTCGTGGTGGTATGAGAATGGAACCCGCGTTTTCCACTTAGTCTTAAATATCCATACTAATAGGTATTATAAATGAGAAAGTGTGTACGTGTGTCTGTTTGTTTGCGCGCCTTTTACGGCAAAACGGAGCGACGAATTGTCGTGATTTTTTAAGTGGAGATAATTGAAGGGATGGAGAGTGACATAGGCTACTTTTTGTCTCTTCCTAACGCGTGCGACGCCGCGGGCAAAAGCTAGTACTTTATAAAAAATTGAGTTTTTCCCTAGCTGGCGTCTATTGCATACCCTTCAATATGCAACGGTAATCAGGATGCACCTTTGTATTTTTCCGGAATCACAAACGTTAACACTATTATTGTGAGCTCCGGGTATGCCTACACTCACGACCGACGTTCCACGTATATGCCAAATGAAACATAATTACAGTACATTATTATTAGTTGATACATAAAATTGTAAAATTCTTGATGTAACTGGCTAGTGGCTAGAACTACTTAGTTTCCCGGACGTCCTATAATTTACTAGAGCGAAACAGTTCTATTTTGTTTTATAATACGCTTTTATTTTGCGAAATTCCGCGAGTGGCTCCTGGGAGCGAGAGCTAATTTCAATTTCATTTAGTTCTGGCGCGATTCCATGCATCGGCCATAGAAGAGTCGCCGTGGAGCAGAAAGGACAAAATTATTCAATTGGCATTCTTCAAAAATAGGTACGTGTATTAAATGTACGAAAATATTCTTGGCGAAGAAGAGAGAATTATTCTTAATACATTCAAAGTTAGCGCGTGCTACGCGCTAGGAGCGCAGTGGATTGTCGACACACAAGGCGTTTTTGCATCATTTTATTGTAAATTTTCCATATTAGGATAGGTACCTACTAAGGTTTGGAAAGCTCCTCATTTTGGTCGAAATAAACGGTGAAATTGCGCTTACGTTGTACGGAATATGAACAAATCTAATATCTTACCCTTTACTTACATCAAAATCTTTTGAGATATTTAAACTAATTACCTATCCTATCTCTGTAGTTTTTTAATGAGTTTGAATCTGCCGTATTCGTTATAGTCGTTTCTTTGACCGACTTGATAGATTCAGGTCAAGGTAGCCCCGCCGCTTTTAAGCAAAAAAACGACAATCGTCAATGGTGTTTTTTTTTAATACTACGTCGGTGGCAAACAAGCATACGGTCCGCCTGATGGGAAGCGGTCACCGTCACCTATAGACGCCTGCAACTCAAGGAGTGTCACGTGCGCGTTGCCAACCCATTAGAAACTTGTACACTCCTCGAAATCGTTTGAAATTCCAGCGGCGTGACTGACAGAGTCGTTGGCAACTTGTCCTATCTGAATCGGCTTCTCTGTTACTCTTTGGCAGTAAGTGCAGAGGGCCCACGAGCTCTCGGGAGCGTTTGGGCTCGCGCAGGCAGATTACACCCTGTCTGGGCCCCGATACGCAATTCCATTCGGTGCAAGATCCACCATTTTATCGACTACTTACCTACGATAAAATTGCCGCCATCCAATAGGCTGGGGATTTATGAATGCCATTCTAAGTTCTTTTTGGCATTTGGAGTTCTTTTAGTGAGCTTATGGGCTTCTTTATAGGTTAGGTTCACTTTAAGTTATGCTATCATGAGAGATAGACATAAAGCTTTGTGATAATATAGGTAGGTATGTTTTGAATTATGAATAACGAGTGATCTACGTCATGGCGTCGTCATACTTAGCGGACTGAACTAAAAACATAGTTCTTTATTTATTTGCCATTAGTTTTGCAATAGTGATTGTTAAAGAAAAGAAATAATTCTATATTAATCCCCGCACTAATTAAATATTAGTATACACAAAGCACGCTTGGCAACATGCGTTTCTCTGTGGAAACTTAAATAGGTACCTACCACTGTGAAAAATTTTAGTACGTACGGTCTTTAGTACATTTGAATATTCGCGGTCGGCCCTATAAAACATTTTTGCCTATTTCAAATTGTACTTGCACGAGTACATAAAGGGGTCCCATTAAAAAATATAATTTAAAATCACTCAAATCCCATCTGAGTTTTTTTCGCAAGCATAGCAAATGACAATGGGCTGCCCCGTTCCGAGTTTTTTCTTCCGTATAATTCAAATTCAGCAAGACAGCTGAAGGGCCAATAAATTAATTTAAAATATTTATTTTACGTACGTTACATTATATTTCTTTGTGCAATAAAGATTAAATAAATAAAAATAAATAAACATAGTAAATGCATTGACCATGACGTCACTCCACTCCCCAGTATTTCATAGCAATTCCATATTAGCAAATCGTTTTGACAGCTCTTAAAAAGAAGCAGATTTGAGTAGTAGGAAACTGGCCTATTCCACCCGTCCAATTTTTGACCACTTGTTCGTTGCGTCTCACTGTCTCATTAAGTAAAGGAAAGAGAAAAGCAAATTTAACAGGTGGGCCATCCTTAGTGAGTAGGTATATAAACCCGGAATTAGGTAAAAAACTGCCAAAACAACATTTATTTGCATTAGTATTCTTTTTTGACTTCTTGTGAAGGTTACCGAATTGCTTTTAAAATCGGATTTGTGGTCGTTTTTACTTTTAGTGAGGTTAAAATAGGTACGTACAGGTTTTTAAAGGGACAGTAAAGGACATAAATTCACACCTCTGGCGTTATAGGTCCATTATGGTGAAAAACTTAAGATTGTCACCTGTTGTATGCGTGAGTGACGTGTTCGAATAGAGAACACATATTTAAAATTATTGTCCCAGATTTGTAAGTTCACATTTTTGACACATTTGTTTTGAAGTATGTTGCGATGTGGCTAAGACGTATCGTTTGCCAAATCTAACGATTAATTTCGAATTGGTTGGATCGATTAGGCCCTATGTACAAGGAGGCGCTTAAACAAATATACGATTTCTATCAACTTACTGGGGGGCTACCATGAAGTGCTAAAGCCGTTCAGTTTAGGTTGAGAGAGAGAGACGGAGCTATGGAACTGCTATAGCTTCGTCCCTTTCTCTCAACCTAAACTGAACGGCTTTAGCACTTCATGGTAACCCCCCTGAAATGTCATTTGAATCGAAATGACAGACTCTGCCACAGCACTAGTTTAAAAATAAAAATGAATGATAAATTACATAATAAGTAAATCCTGCGTGATAATTTAATATCGTAAAATACTCACTAACGAAGATCCGCAATCTAATCTATATGTCCGACTCCCTAAGTCCTCGACGTACGTATAGTACCCAAACTCACCATTCGCATTACCGACAATGGCTGTGCAATCACAAATGCATTAGTCCACTCTGCCCTGGAGTGGGCAGTGGGCAGTGGGCAGAAGGCCATATGCAAACGGGACCCGGATCGCGTCTCAAGTGGTTCACGCTCCGATAGTTACAGAAGTGTGGTGGCAAATAATAATAGGAAACTTGAACCTAGGTAGGTTCGCAGTTCTAATGATCAAAAATAAATACCTACTTATAATTTTTATTTTTATCACCTGATCACGTACGCCCAAGCATAGAGGAAGGGAAGGGTTGTAACTCCATACATCAGTAAATGCGGGTTATTTGTATAGGCATAGTCAAGTGACATCTAGCGACAATCACGCGACAATCACGCGTCAACTAGCGTAAATTATCAGTACTACTTGTCAATAGATGTCGCGAAGAACGAAGTCTAATGCTCACCAATTTTTAGCTAATATTACAATAGTAATTAATCAGTATTCTGTTTTCAATTCCTTCTGTTTGTAATATAAGTTGTAAACTGTTCTAATATAAAATTTTTTTCAGACGAGACCCAGTTGCCTAGTGGTACTGATAATTCAGGGTATTTGACGCGTGATTGACGTGTGATTGTCGCTAGATGTCACTTAACTATGCCTATACAAATAACCCGCATTTACTGATGTATGGAGTTACAACTCTTCCCTTACAATCCTTTATGGCCCAAGAACAGTACGGACACCCGAAACACGAAGTAGCTTTTAAACATATGAAGTTGGCGTTCTTTATATACGTATGAAGATGTCCTGCAAAAGTTCACTTTTACCACGTCGGCGGCGCTTGTATTATGCCCACTTTACATTAAAGGTTGCAGCACGATTGCTTTTCAAAAATACTCAAGGAAAAGTTGCGAAATTGCAAGGAGAAATTATGAATTAATTAATTGATAAATTTGCCATGTACTTTTTAGCTCACAGTACCCTGATATTTTTTTTAATCAATGAATAAATCAATGTATTATAATTTCCAAATCTTTTTAGGGTTCCGTAGTCAACTAGGAACCCTTATAGTTTCGCCATGTCTGTCTGTCCGTCCGTCCGTCCGCGGATAATCTCAGTAACCGTTAGCACTAGAAAGCTGAAATTTGGTACCAATATGTATATCAATCACGCCGACAAAGTGGTAAAATAAAAAGTGGAAAAAATGTTTTGTTAGGGTAAAAAAAAATCAGTCGCCACTTTACATTTAGGGGTACATGTAAAGTGGCGACTGATTTTTTTTTTCATTCCAACCCCAACGTGTGATTAGTTGGATAGGTATTCAACAAAGAAATAAGGCCGTTTTCACATTATCCGATCCGATATCGGATGTCGGAAAGATTTCAATAGAAAAAATCCAAGATGGCGTCTGTATTGTATGGGATATCGGTCCGACATCCGATATCGGATCGGATAATGTGAAAACGCACTAAGGGTTTTCAAAAATCGTTTTTTGATAATATTAATATTTTCGGAAATAATCGCTCCTAAAGGAAAAAAAAGTGTGTCCCCATCTCTAACTTTTGAACCATATGTTTAAAAAATATAAAAAAAAATCACAAAAGTAGAACATTATAAAGACTTTCTAGGAAAATGGTTTTGAACTTGATAGGTTCAGTAGTTTTTGAGAAAAATACGGAAAACTACGGAACCCTACACTGAGCGTGGCCCGACACGCTCTTGGCCGGTTTTTTATTTGAGCTTTAATTCGAATTAATTTCATGAATCATGATACAATATTTGTAATATATTTTTTTGTGCTACGCTTCCAAAAAGGCTGAAAACCTATACTTTAGAATTTCCAGCTCGCTTGATCTCCTCCCATAGGTGCCGTGAACGTATTAGTCTTGATTACGTTACTGGCACAGGTTAGGCGCGCATTCGTCTTTTCTTGAAGAACTCTTTACAGCTCAAGTGACGCAGGCGTTGTATTCTGAAATAAAATAGACAGACATATTCGATAGATTTTAATGATTGTAATTTAAAAAAAATACTAAAATTAATTCTGTTTATCAGTATACAGAGTTCATTTTTAGCACAAGGTGGCCAGTTACTGGAAGGGGGCCATTTACTGGCAATTTACCCTAGGAAGGATGTCAAAGACAGATTTAAAAAATGTCGCATTTAATACCAGTGTATATAATATCGGTCCTACACCTGATATCGGATCGGATAATGTGGAAACGCTTTAAGGCATCGTGTCGTAAGTCGCGGCATTATGTGTTAAAGCGCCCTCAACAAATGATCGGATCTTTAACGAGCTCGCTTAATGCTGATACATCGCCGATTCTAATAAGACGGATACCGGCACGATGCAGTGTTCATTACCTGTATAATCCCAACGTTAGTAAACATTGAGATCCTTTTCCTGGGGGCCGATTTTTGAGACTCACGGCGTTCGAATTCAGAAAATTGTCATTGAAAATAATAGGCAATTCACCGTTTTCAACCGGTATTTTAGTGACAGTGAGACTCAAAAATCGGCCCCCTGTACGTAGAATACAATTTTGTCAGTAATTTTTAAAGGTATGAAGCAAGGATAATTTATATAGGACTACCTTTTGGTCGCGGCTTCGTAGAAAGAGACAAAAAGTAGCCTATGTCACTCTCCATCCCTTCAACTATCTCCACTTAAAAAAATCACGACAATTCATCGCTCCGTTTTACCGTGAGAGGCCGACAAACAAACAAACACACACACTTTCCCATTCATAATATTAGTATGGATATGGAAGTATGGATTTACAATCTTCATACTAAGATCGTACTTCGATTTTTTAACTACAATGATGATGCCTACAAATTTATTATTTTCAAAATGTGTATTGACGTGATATCATGATATTAAAATAAAGAAGCATTTCATTGAGTTCTCGTAATAGTTATTTGTTATACGCATTACAAAACACGGAGAAACTAAAAAGCCAAAAATAATAAACCTTTCAATTCAGATTTCTTATCGTATTGCAATAAGCTAAACATCCAAATTATAAACAAATCAATTATTTTTGTAGTCGGTACCAGACCTGTTCGTCGCCTTGCTATTGCCTGTTTGCCCCACCCAACCATACACAGGCTGGTACCGACTCCAAAAATAATTGATTTGTTTATAATTTGGATGTTTAGCTTATTGCAATACGATAAGAAATCTGAATTGAAAGGTTTATTATTTTTGGCTTTTTAGTTTCTCCGTGTTTTGTAACGCGCTTATTTTTGAAGGCGGTTTTATAATTTTATAATTAAATTAATGGTAATAATTTTATGTGGCTGAGCTGATGATGGAAGGTCAACTCCTCAATGGTTAGGAGTTAAAGGATAATTCTTTCACTACTGTACATGTATTCGGACGGATACATATAATATCACTAGGAACCACTAAAAATCAACAAATAAATAAACTTTTTAACAAAAAATAAAACCGCCTTCAAAAATAAGCGCGTTACAAAACACGGAGAAACTAAAAAGCCAAAAATAATAAACCTTTCAATTCAGATTTCTTATCGTATTGCAATAAGCTAAACATCCAAATTATAAACAAATCAATTATTTTTGGAGTCGGTACCAGCCTGTGTATGGTTGGGTGGGGCAAACAGGCAATAGCAAGGCGACGAACAGGTCTGGTACCGACTACAAAAATAATTGATTTGTTTATAATTTGGATGTTTAGCTTATTGCAATACGATAAGAAATCTGAATTGAAAGGTTTATTATTTTTGGCTTTTTAGTTTCTCCGTGTTTTGTAACGCGCTTATTTTTGAAGGCGGTTTTATTTTTGAAGTCGGTTAATAAGAAGCACCCTAAACAGCACGCTATTTAAACAGTGGAACTCTAGTAAATGCCAAATGGAAACATTTCAACATAATTACTAACACAAAGAGAGAAATCCCTTCATTTAAGAAAGCCTTTAAAATTGCACTCGTTTTTCCGTGTTTATAAAACAAATGACTGTACCTGACAAACGACCTCGTAATACATCAAAAACAAAAACCAAACGCTTTTTAAACTTTCCACGAAAAAAGGTCGCAAATTTAACCGGTCAATGAAATCCAGCAGAATGGAGGATACAGCTCTCTGTTGGGCGGACGGTGGGTGCCCGGACTGACTTTATTTGTCCGGATAAAATCCGGATAGGAACGCGGCCGTGCGTGAAATTGGTCAGGCGGGGTCATAAATTATAACCGGCGGCTAATGATGTATGGGGCCATGCGTGTGCTAGGAATGACGTAAGTTACTTGCTTTATAGCATTTTACAATTTCGCTTTTTACATATTTAATGTCATTATGGTTTTTTGTCTATCTTGAACATTTGTACAGAATGTATTTTGATAATAGATCAGTGAGGGCAGCTACCATATCCTTAGCTGATACGCGAAAACGGCCTTAGAAGACCTTCCCTCGATTTGTAATGAATAAAGGTCAGCGGTTATGATTCGAATTAATAAAGATTTTGAAAAACATACAAGAAAAGGGTAATTAGTGTCACATTTTAGATTCTAATCGATTCTATTCCTATCGTTCCAAGACAGTTTTCGCGTATCATAAATTCATTACGGGATCTGTGGGATATTTCACCACATTGACATTGACACTTGACCCTGAAATTTCTGTGCCTATTAGTGGATTGATTGATACAACAATATCAAACATTCTGTTAGTTTTTTGTGTGGATGTATGATTACTTGTGTTGGTCACCACCATTTCTGTAGCTTCCACATAAAAAACTCAACTTTAACTTTCACTGCATTATTTATTTCATATCAAAAGTAAAAAATACATTTTAATCCGCCTACATATTTTTCTCCCTTTTTCATTTCTTCTGTCCTTTCAACCATAAACAAGTTATAGACCTTTTACCTTAAAGTTTCACATACAAAAAGTTTTAATACAAATTAAACTTGTGTTCTGTTCTGAACAACTTGTTTGTCTGTCCTGTCGTTAATGTTTGTGTATATTATATTGTTATCGTTGTTAAGTGCTTACGAATTAGTACATTACGATACAAGTGCGTAAAAAAGGAAGTTCGAAACGAGTGGCGATAAATTAAAACACGACCGAATCCCAGTTCGCGAATTTCCTTTTCGCACGTGTATTGTACGACGTTTTTCAGTACAGATGAGCCTCCGAAGTTTCGACCTGGCATATAATGAACCACTTCTCGCACTAGTGCGTAAAAAAAAACACCATCTGTACTGAAAAAAATAGTTCTATTCTATTCTCAGCGTTCAGCCTCAATATTTCCTTGTTGAACAGGCAATGAACGGCCAAGTGTCGCTGACGGGCGATAATAAAATTGTCACTTGTGACACGTACTTACGTACGTTGTGTCAAGAAACAGGCCACTGGTAGCCATGTTGGCCTGTATTGGCCTGTAGGTATGTGTTTTTTTTAATGGTTCTAACTCTGTTACTGAAGAAAATAATTAATCAAATCCAACCCATCAACACTTTAACTTTACGTCGTCGCCTCAATAAAAAGGCTTATTAAGCTTCAGATTTCTCGGCGAACCGGGCAAGTTCGTTCGTTTGCATTTTTATTACTTTGTAATTCCACCGCGGGATGAAAATGCAGACTAGCTGTTAATAAGTCAGATTGATTAGTTGGGATGAGTTGTCATTATTATATTGAACGAGTAGGTAATGAATGATAAAGTTTTATTTCTGAGTTAAAACTTATTAAGTTGAAATTGGAGAAAAAGTGTTCGTTGAAGATTTTAATTTGAATTATTGTTTATAAATAACTAGCTTTTGCTCGCGGCTTCGCTCGCGTTAGAAAGAAACAAAAAGTAGTCTATGTCACTCTCCGTCCCTTCAAGTATCTCCACTTTAAAAAAAATCACGACAATTCATCGCTCCGTTTTGCCGTGAAAGACGGACAAACAAACAGACACACACTTTCCCATTTATAATATTAGTACGGATTGCTAGTTTCCATAATTATGTATGCACAAATTCATCTTTCTCCGAAAATTATAAATGAAGCAAAGGCTTGCAATATTCGATTACATTACTCAACAGACAGACAACGAGGCAGGTAAAACTACTTAAATAAAAGCTTGTGAAATACCGCCAATTCTGCTCAAGCAATCACATAACCCTCCGCTACCTTCAGACCTAAACGAAAAGTAGGTACTTGACGTAAACTTCACACCTATTTGAGCCCTTAGTCTGCAGTTTTAGTCGTATAATAACGCGGTAAAAAGCGTGCTTTACGGGGAGGTTGTCCCCTCCGTGTCTGGCACAGATTAGGTAACAAACAGAAGCGAAAATGGTATAAGTATTCATTTAATGTTTTTTTTTCATACCGTAAAAACAAGTTTGACAAGTTTTTTTTTTTTTTCGACACCTTACACAGATCAACTTAGCCCCAAACTAAGCAAAGCTTGTACTATGGGTGCTAAGCGACGATATACATACTTAAATAGATAAATACATACTTATATACATAGAAAACATCCATGACTCAAGAACAAATATCTGTGCTCATCACACAAATAAATGCCCTTACCGGGATTCGAACCCAGGACCGCGGCTCAGCAGGCAGGGTCACTACCGACTGAGCCAGATCGGTCGTCAAAAATAAAATAAAATAAAATAAATATTGTCAAAGTAATACAAATACCTCTTCTCACTTTCTGCTCGCCAACAATTTAATTATTTGACTCGGGGCGAAGGTGTCGTAAAGTGGAATCTTGACCGCTGCGAGGGTTTCAAGGCACCTAGTGAAACACAATAGAATAGGTGAAGTTAAAAAATGTATGAAAATAATTTGCACACACTTAAAAAAAAAGCAACTCTACATTATTTTTTGAAGTATCAGAACACAAGTTGCTGTGGTTAAAAAGTAAATATTTACAGTAGTTAGGTACTATCAGTTGCAAAAGTGCATGGAGAAATTATGAATGAATTCATTAATAAATTCGCCATCCACTTTTGCAGCTGTTAGTACATGAAGTAACAAATAGTGACATTACAGTTTTAGTTTTAGAAATAGAATTTAATTAGAATGTCCTATTTTCCCCAATTATATCGTAAATTTCAAGTCACTGCGTCACTGTTAGTCTGTTTTCACATTATCCGATCCGATATCAGATGTCGGAAGGATGTCAATAGAATAAATCCAAGATGGCGCCTGTAATGTATGGGATATTGGGCCGACATCCGATATCGGATCGGATAATGTGAAAACGCACTTAGACTGTTTCCTTCAGAATATCTGGTCGCCTCTGTTTTACTCCTCGCCACGTTTCCCTGCAATTGACAAGATTGTATTGCAGACGCCGATAAGCCGTATTATCAAATTGTATTGCTCATACTCGTATTATCAATATGGCTTAAACGTAACACTAAGATATTGTCTATTGTTTGAATTTTGATGACATTTCTGCTATATTAAAAAATAATATTATTATTTATAAACTTTTATCATTCTCAATCCAATTCCGTTAATATATTAAACATGGATGCCACCCAAATGCCACCGTATTTTTTAAAAACTTAGTGTTTTCAATTGAATTAACAATTGTTATCGATTACTATTTTGACGACCGGTTGGGCTCAGTCGGTAGTGACCCTGCCTGCTGAGCCGCGGTCCTGGGTTCGAATCCCGGTAAGGGCATTTATTTCTGTGAAAAGCACAGATATTTGTTCCTGAGTCATCGACGTTTTCTATGTATATAAGTTTACCTATTATGTATATCGTTGTCTGAGTACCACAATAGAAGCCTCCTTTAGCTTACCGGGAGACTCAGTCAATCTGTGTAAGAATGCCTTATAATATTTATTTATTATTTACTAGGTAAATATAAACTTTCGAGTACCTAAGGGACGTTTATCTCTTTTCTGGCCCCGTAGCCGAATGGCATTTCTCCGACGCCAAACGAAAGCGATACGCCGCTGGCTCTGTCGCGCCAATACGCCAGCGCGATAGAGATAGATATCTACTAGCGCTTCGTTTCGTGAGCGTTTCGTGAGCGATTGTGCCATTCGGCTAGCCACCCTGTTCTCTTTTTAATACGTTTCATAAATAATTAGTATGAAGTACACTGTTAGTCACACATAACTACTTATTTAGCTGTTAATTTTACTGAAATTTATTTAAATTTTTATTTTTTTTTAAATATGAAATAAATAAATAATTGAACGGTTACTGAACATGGCCCATCGTCCTTGAATTTTTTTTCATTTTTAATATAAACTTGCAGTTTTGTTTAGGATACTAACAACAACAGCCACAGAATTAAAGCTCATTCACACTTTCAAAAGTATGAAATTTTGAAAGAGAGAAAGCTAAAGAACCAGGCCACCTTATTAGGCGCCAGTACCTTACAGAAAAGAAATCAAAATAACCCTGTGCAAACTGAAAGCCGTTACCATCTCAAAACCGAGACTTCAAAAACCGTTTTCCCACTGATAAACATGTCTCCGTTCGAAATTGGATCCGCCATCTTGGTCTCCCGTTTATCACTGAAATCGTTGGCGATACCTCCAAAACAATTGCTCCTCTCATACGCACCGGACCAAATTACATTTCCAATTCATGAAGCCATTTTTTCCCTTTCTTTTCCCTTTGCAACCCCCACTTTGCACCTCTCGATCTTTTTCTATGAATAATTTTACGAAGTTACTTGTTGACTTAATTTTATATCGGTTCGGTTTTAACGGTTGGAATGTGGGTTTTGCGCGTCTGTAAATCTATTACTTAGCTTTTTTTGGGTGAGAAAACAAAATTGATAAAGATACAAAAGGCAGAGTCAGTCTAAGTTAAGTTGAATGGTTTATATTTTTTGTTATTATTTGTAATTGGGGCATTTCACGAGAAAGTCGCTTACGACGTGCTTTTGCCCTGTATGGCAGCTATATCAATCGAATCCGTAAAGCTCGAGAAAATACTGCCAATTGGTTAACCAAGTCATGAAAGGTTGTCAGACACAACTTCGCGTTCTTAGCGTTTTCAGAGGTATTAGAAGTAGATGTCGTAAGCGACATTCTCGTGGAATGCCCCAATTACAGCATATTTTGTACCTTTGTATTGTCGAAGGATAACCATCGTAAGGATAACTTACCTTTAGAAATCCACTTTATCTGACAACCCTGTGGTTGGCTTTTCATATATAAAATGTACGTTATATTCTCACGAATTATAATTATTAATGAAAAAATATGCTTAATTGAAATAAAATAATAGCTTTTTACAGAGGTTATGCAGAAAAAAAGTTATTTTGAAGAGATTGTAGTTAAGACGCTACGATACCCCTCATTTCTCCATACAAACGCTCTCGCCTGTTTCCTCTCTGGTTTTTGAAGCTAGATCAATGGTTTTTTCAACACAGACTTTTATTATCAATATCTGTGTCGGACCGTTTTGCTTTTTTTGATATTTTTGTTTTAAAAGGCATTAGAGCCTCTCAAAGTTGGCCAAAACGGCTTAATTGAATTTGCCAGAAAGAAAGGCGTGGTATTCAAAACTGAGATCAATTATCCAAAAAAACGAAACGGTCCGACACAGATAATTTCCTTGTCATTCTGATTTCCAAATTTCGTAATGATTGGTTAAGTTTTGGAGGAGGAAACAGTCGAGAGCGGAACCTCGATTTTTGCAGTTTTTACGCGGGATTTCGCGCCTGAGCTGCAGTTGTCCCTATCGCACCAAATTTAGGGGCGGGGCTAAGTTTTTATATACGTACACTGAAATAAAGTGATGGGAAATACTCGACATCTAATGTCGATAATCTAGTGATGTGAAAAGTTATCGATATACTACGTCGAAATATCGACATACCGTGTTTGACGAACTTTTAGTTAGAAATACGTACTATTATATGTTCATATTTAAAATTGGTGGTCCAAAAAAGACCAGTCTGCTCCGAGACCACGGGGACAGTGCCGTCCTTGAAACGTCGGAGGTTAGTGTTTAAAACATAGTAAATACGCGATTAAGTCCCGTTTGCAATTTTAAATATGTGTAAAAATCGTGAAAGTTTGAATCTGTATTATATATTCTGTGGAAATACTAAGTCCATATTTTTATAAGTATAGGTACGTAACAATTGCATACAGGTATAGGTTTATTTCATACATGCATAACTTTTCTCGTCATTGGTTTACTAGTAACAATTATAAAGTTATGCTGTATTTTACGATAGATTCCACGAATATTAGGCAACTATTTGGTATTCGGTCTTTTCAGCCATTTTGCCGAAAATTTGGTATTCGGTCATCATTGTTTATTTATTATTATTCTGCCGAACACCAATTAGGTAAGTAGTTATATTAGTCATATTATATGTACTTATTTACACACAATAAAAACAGACATAATATTAATAATTTAAGTCATGTTTTAAAATATTAAAAAAAACGATGGGCCTTGTTTAGTAATACATAGTTTGTTCAGGTTGGTACCAGTACCTGCCCTTAATAAGGCCCAGTGCTTATATTTCTTCTAAGTTTTATCAATCATGCCGTTTTGTATATTTTATTCGCAGACATAGAATCAAAAAATGCCCTAAATAGTTACTTCTCTAAATAAGGCCCATCGCTCGCTTCTTAAGTTTTATAACTTTGTGTAAATATTGTGTTCATGAATTCAATCATCAATTTTTGTGATAAGTATTTATACTACGGTCTGTCGTCTAAAACACATTTATTCAGGACTATGCATTTAGGATATGGTACTCTAAATTAGAGGGGTTCAAGTCTTAACAAACAGTGCGTCAAGGTCAATGTGGTCAAGATAGGCAGACTTTATTTCATATTAAGTTTAAAGGGACAAAATTAGGTACTTAATTAAAGTAGTGTGGGGTAGTCTGCTGTCCTACGGGGCAATAAATATTATAATGTATTGTGTTCATGTGTATTGTGTATCATAAGTACTGGGCGTTTGCGGGGTCGCCTTCCACTCTGAGGCCACCACTCAAATACTGGCGCTGTTGATAGCTCATCTTTGAAGATTATATCCGATCCATCTCTATTTCCGCAGCGCTACTTCTTGGGTATCGAAGGTTGTGAACATGTGGACACATGGGCGGCATGGGCCTTATTTCATACCTGCATCAAATAAGACCCATAGTTTTTCTGTTTAATAATACTTACTTTTTACTTTTTTACTTACTGCACGAAATTTTTGAACCATTTACACTTATCAAGTTATAAAATGTACATAACATTTCGAAACTTAATAGCCGGGCCTTGTTTGCATTGACATTACATATGCCCTTAGTAGGTACATGAAATGAGTATTACCAACGTTTTAATTCTGCGGTAACAAAAATGCTTTGCCGAAAAGTATAAATAAGATCTAAATAATAAAAGTATATTAAGTATCTATACGTTTAAATAGCCTAGGTTTAAATTTAGCTGGCAAATTAGTTAAGCATTTTTATGGTTGGTATGTTGGTAACCACTAACCACGAAAAAATGCACATTTTATTACATTATGATTATGGTAAGTAATTAAATAATTAACTAAATATTGGGGACACCTTATACAGATCAACTTAGCCCCAAACTACGCAAAGCTTGTACTATGGGTGCTAGGCGACGATATAGCGCAGGACACCATCGCGAGCGCAGACTTCTGGCCGAAAGGTGTGGTTTTTCGGCGATTCCGGGGAAACTTGCCGAATCCTACACCGGGGCAAACGACGCAACGGAGCCACGCTGTTACGTCATCGCCCAAATAAATTGTTTAGTTTTAAACTTTATTGTTTGTTTTTTTTTTCATGTTCTTACTTACTGATTTTTTTTCTTTTTTGTTATCTATGTTTCGTGACGCATTGATTTTACTGTAATGTCATGTAAACATGTTTTTACTAATAAATAAATAAATAATACATACTTAAATAGATAACATACATACATACAATCACGCCTGTATCCCATAAAGGGGTAGGCAGAACACATGAAACTACTAAAGCTTCAGTGCCACTCTTGGCAAATAAGGGGTTGAAAGAAAACGAAACTGTGACATTGCAGTGACAGGTTGCCAGCCTCTCGCCTACGCCACAATTTAACCCATATCCCATAGATAAATACAAAACCATACTTAAATAGATAAATACATACTTATATACATAGAAAACATCCATGACTCAGGAACAAATATCTGTGCTCATCACACAAATAAATACCCTTACCGGGATTCGACGAACGACGAACGACGACGGGAACCGAAGACAACATTAAAATTAGGTAGTTAATTAAAGTACTTTGAAGTAACCTGCTGTCCTACGGGATACATATTATAATATATATAGGTATCCATATATTTTTATTCTTTTCCTTCCGGCGACCGTCCTTTGTCACCCATGTTTCACAACTAAAGAGTAAGACGAAATTGACGACTGAAGATGCTCTGACTGAAACAATTACTTTTCATATTATTAATATTTACCATTACACACAGAGCATAATCTCATCGGTAAATATTGTCAATTTTACTTTATTTCGACGTGCGTTTATCATAGCGCTCTTGAATAATACGATTTTGTAAAGAATATATCTCCTAGATACATACTATCAATTGTGTCGCTTAGTTTCAAACTTGGGTACTTAAATCCATTCTGCTTTAAGATTGAATATATAAAAAATATATATTAACCTTGTAGCAGAATGGATTTATCCAGGTTTGAAGTTAAGCGACTCAATTACGCTTAATTCGGTATGTAAGAAATACCTTATTTTTTGTTAAGTTACTGATGGGCCTTATTTCATACATGCAGCAATTTGGGAAAAGTGCACCTACTTAATGCACAATTGCACATGGACCCAATTTTTTGACCCATTTACACTTATCTAATTATAAAATGTACATAACATTTCGAGACTTTTAACCGGGCCTTATTTGTATGTAGATTACAGATGCCCTTAGTTGGTAGATGAAATGAGTGTTATATACGTTTTAATTCTATGGTAACAGAAATGCTGATATGTAAGTAGGTATAAATAAGTTTTAAATAATAAAAATATCAAAAGTATCTATACGTTTAAGTACCGATACCTGGGTTTAAATTTAGCTGGCAAATTAGTTAAGCATTTTTATGGTTGGCCTTGTTCTGTGCTAAGCCTTGTATTTCTAATGCTAGGTAGGTAATATGTATACACAACCCTAGAAAATTAGAAATATAAGATGCATATGTAGCTTTCCATAAAGGTCCTTATGCTTCATATGCAATAAGATTTTGTTTGGCAGATTTTTTGTTAGAATTCTGCTAAAAAGTTCTAATTACCTTGGAACATAATACGGTGTCTGGTAAGTATAATAGGTACCAAATTGTTACCTAGTTAAATTTTCCTACGCTGTCACTTCTGTCAAACATGTGCAAAAAAAAGAATAAGATTCACATACATTTTTGGTAGGTAGATACTGTCAACCAATTATGTAGAATCCTAGGCCACTCTAGAACCCTGTCGTATTGACACCGTCCTTTATTTGCTACAGAAGTCAGTTTTACTTTTACTGTGAAAGGGTCTAGATTGGCCTATGACCTAGGATTCAGATTAATTGGTTGATTGTACGTACCTACTCCTATAATATGGCTTCTCTTTGAAATCGAAAAGGTTTTAGCTTTTACATACCGAATAAATTTATTTCGCTAACAATGTGACTATCTTAAAAGAAATCATCTTTTAAGATAATCACATTATGTATAAGATAAGGAATTGTTTCTACCATTCCTTAAAACATTACAAATTTGCATTTTAGTCAAATCAGTACACTTAATATCTTCACGGAGTCCAAAACATTATTCATCAGAAGTCCGAAACTAGACAAATATAGAGAGCGCTTGAGCGCGAGTAAGTACTTGCGCCGGCGCGGCGGCGGACGCGGGAGTGTGCGTGCGCCACGCGCACGCACACAGGGCCTCTCTGTGGGTGCCGCCCCCGTCAGCGCGACGGCGATAAAGACCTAAAAATCTCAAATTTGAATTCGTGCTTCGGTATCGTATCCTCTTAAAAATCGGAATAAGATGTCATATACTTTCGGATTCGAACCGGCGTCTTTAGCAATCCGGGCTAACGCCATGGACCCCTAAGCCACCTCGTCATACGTTATTAGTGTTTCATACGTTATTGAATATGTATTAATATGCAGATTTATAAAATTATTTAAAAACTCTTCAAACTCCGCAAGTACTTGCGTACTTACACGAAAAACTCCGTCCAAACCAAAGTTCAGAACGTTTCAATTTGCGTCCTGCAAGATATTTTGTCAAACATGCGCCGGCAAATCTCAAGTGTAGTGGCAGGAGCATCGCAAACGAGCCCGGTTCGTAATTGGAGGGAAAATGCCCTGGCGAGCTCTGCTACCTAGCCGTTCCTAGGGCACGACGAGTGTGAGCCTAGGGAAAACCAGCCTAAGTGGTTCGGTGGTTCTTTTTCCATAAAAAAAGCATTTGTGTTATTATCTGAAGAAATATATATGTGTGCAGATAAAAAAAACCGGCCAAGAGCGTGTCGGGCCACGCTCAGTGTAGGGTTCCGTAGTTTTCCGTATTTTTCTCAAAAACCACTGAACCTATCAAGTTCAAAACAATTTTCCTAGAAAGTCTTTATAAAGTTCTACTTTTGTGATTTTTTTCATATTTTTTAAACATATGGTTCAAAAGTTAGAGGGGGGGGACGCACTTTTTTTTCCTTTGGGAGCGATTATTTCCGAAAATATTAATATTATCAAAAAACGATCTTAGTAAACCCTTATTCATTTTTAAATACCTATCCAACAATATATCACATGTTGGGGTTGGAATGAAAAAAAATATCAGCCCCCAATTTACATGTAGGGGGGGTATCCTAATAAAACATTATTTTCCATTTTTTATTTTTGCACTTTGTTGGCGTGATTGATATACATATTGGTACCAAATTTCAGCTTTCTAGTGCTAACGGTTACTGAGATTATCCGCGGACGGACGGACGGACGGACGGACGGACGGACGGATGGACGGACGGACGGACGGACGGACGGACGGACGGACGGACGGACGGACGGACAGACAGACATGGCGAAACTATAAGGGTTCCTAGTTGACTACGGAACCCTAAAAACATGGTTTTATATAGAAATCATGCAGAAATCTCAAGTGTAGTGGCAGGAGCATCGCAAACGAGCCCGGTTCGTAATTGGAGGGAAAATACCCTGGCGAGCTCTGTTACCTAGCCGTTCCTAGGGCACGACGAGTGTGAGCCTAGGGAGAACCAGCTCAACCAGCCTAAGTGGTTCGGTGGTTCTTTTTCTATAAAAAAAGCATTTGTGTTATTATCTGAAGAAATAACATGTGTGCAGATCAAAAAAAACCGGCCAAGAGCGTGTCGGGCCACGCTCAGTGTAGGGTTCTGTAGTTTTCCGTATTTTTCTCAAAAACTACTAAATCTATGAAGTTCAAAACAATTTTCCTAGAAAGTCTTTATAAAGTTCTACTTTTGTGAATTTTTTCATATTTTTTAAACATATGGTTCAAAAGTTAGAGGGGGGGGGGGGACGCACTTTTTTTTCCTTTAGGAGCGATTATTTCCGAAAATATTAATATTATCAAAAAAAAATCTTAGTAAACCCTTATTCATTTTTATATACCTATCCAACGATATATCACACGTTGGGATTGGAATGAAAAAAAAAATCAGCCCCCACTTTACATGTAGGGGGGGTACCCTAATAAAACATTTTTTTCCATTTTTTATTTTTGCACTTTGTTGGCGTGATTGATACATATTGGTACCAAATTTCAGCTTTCTAGTGCTAACGGTTACTGAGATTATCCGCGGACGGACGGACGGACGGACGGACGGACGGACAGACATGGCGGAACTATAAGGGTTCCTAGTTGACTACGGAACCCTAAAAACATGGTTTTATATAGAAATCATGCAGAAATCTCAAGTGTAATGGCAGGAGCATCGCAAACGAGCCCGGTTCGTAATTGGAGGGAAAATGCCCTGGCGAGCTCTGCCATCTAGCCGTTCCTAGGGCACGACGAGTCTGTAGCCTAGGGAGAACCAGCGTAAGGGTAACCGAAAGATCCTTAAGGTTCGCTTTTTAAGTACAAAGCAATTGTGTTTTAACAAGCCAAGAAACCTAAATAATAAAAGAGACATTGTTTTATAACGAAATCATGTAGAAATCTCAAGTGTAATGGCAGGAGCATCGCAAACGAGCCCGGTTCGTAATTGGAGGGAAAATACCCTGGCGAGCTCTGTTACCTAGCCGTTCCTAGGGCACGACGGGTCTGTAGCCTAGGGGGAACCAGCGTAAGGGTAACCGAAAGATCCTTAACCTTTTACCGCATGTGACGTATGCAATATTTGTTTAAATTTCAACTGTAACAGCTGTTAGTAGAGTAGCATTTATAACGGCCAAATATGGAACAATATGCGGTAAAGGGTTAAGGTTCACTTTTTAATTACAAAGCAATTGTGTTTTAACAAGCCAAGAAACCTAAATAATAAAAGAGACATTGTTTTATAGCGAAATTATGTAGATATCTCAAGTATAGTGGCAGGAGCATCGCAAACGCTTCGAAAATGCCCTGGCGAGCTCTGCTACCTAGGGTATGACGAGTGTATTGGCTAGGTATATTCAGTCAGACACAATGCTATGTTGTTCATAAATAAAGTTCTATGACTAGGGAGAACCAGTGAAAATATTATCTAGAGATTCACTGCTACTCAGAAAATACTTGAAAATGGTCATAGAATTTCATGACCAAAAAAACGGAATGTTTTCGATTTTTTGATTTTACCCGCCGGTGGAAATTGTCCCCGTGTACCTTCAATTAATTAAAACTGGACTTATCTATACAAGAAATATCTTCCAGTCAACCTTTAACTTCGTGTTAAGCGTTAGCCATGCTAACGATACTAGTCCTTTTGAGACAAATACTCTGTAAGTGATGAAAATAACTCCCGCGTGCTTCACTCGCAAATTGTCCGAAATATATTACCTGGTACAGTTGAATGTGAACCTGAAATTCAGAAAACCTTATAAGTAAATATTTTTAGATGATACAATACATGACAAAATATACACATCACATGGAAAAAATAAGGTTTCCTGGTGTCAAATTAAGTATATTTTGAGTACGTAAATATTGCGTTACATTTTTATGCCATTCAATGAATGAATTACAAAAAAGAAAGAATAAATAATTACATACACGCGTTTTAGAATTGACGATGCGCAAGATAATTGGATACAAAGGCCTGCTGCGAACCATGTTCCATTATGTTGTCTCCCTGTCACACTTACTAATTTACAAATGTGACAGAGAGGCAACATATCGAACATGGTTCGTGGTAGGCCCTCTGTTCAAGGCATCCCAACAAAACGTGTCGGTCGAGAGACTCGTGAGTGGTATTGTAGCAGATCGGGCCGCGGTTGATGAAAAATATATCCACGAAAATACTACCTGATATACAGTTTATTTACAACACATGCACAGACGTCAGGCACATTACACAATATTTTTTACACGGAATAACACCTATTTTACAACGAAAACTAAACAATTTTATAAATACTAAGCGTTGCGCAGCAGTTTTCAGCGCGAGCAAATTTTCACTACTACGTTTTAAAACAAAAGAAGCGCGAATAGCGCGGCGGCGCACATGACTAGTGCGCGCGCTTCACACGAACCTCCATGGTGCTCAGAACAAGGAGGTATATTATTAATTTATTGCATTAATAATAGGTATACAAAGTATTTGCATTATTACAGTATTATTGAGCTATCAAATTCTGTGTCTATCATGCCATGTCTGCTCCGAAAAAGGTACTATTCGTTCGTTTCCTTATGCCTCATTGCACGCGACTTTCAATCTCAACAAACTTCAATGCATACTGCAGTTCAAAGATCTGTTAGACGTTATTAGTACCTAAACATCGATCGTAATCGTAAGTGTAATGGGCGAGCAGGATAGGTAGTTATTATAAAAGTAGCTAGACGAGCAGCCACTTTCTCGAGACACTAAAGACTACTCCATTGACCCGCAAAATGACTCTTAGTTACATACTTAGGTAGGCTCAATTCAGAATCGAAAATCCCCTTTTATTGTTGTAAAAAACAATTTCATTAACAATAATAGTTAAGGTAGGAAATTAAAACAAGCTTCCCGATGCACAGTTCTGCCTAATGAACCGTTGTCTTTTAATCCAGCAATCGCATTCTGCACAACATTAAAACGACATAAGTCCAAACGTGCACCAAACAAATTGTACCTTTTAAATACAAAATTAAAGCATTTATTTATCACTCCACATTCCAAAAAGTCGTAAGCGGTTCTAGATTGACCAGTTTTAAGACTTTTTTCGTTTAGTAATGCGTATTTATTTACGGGCGCGTTTAATCTCTGAGCTGGATTACATTACAAATTTAAAGCGCTCTGATTGGTGCAAATGCAAAGCTTGTGATTGGTGGGTATTGTCACGCATTGAGTGCGCGATAATTTTATTGTTATTGTTTAATTGATATTATTCGCTAGATATTTTAAATCTTTTTGTACACAAGTTACATACATTTATTATATTGAAATTCAATTATTATATTGAAATAATATATGTAATTATACTAATTATCATTGTAACAAAATTACTAAACACTATTAAAAATCCAATTGTTCCTTTTTACGTCTTACCATGGTTCTTACTTGTTCAAGAAAATATCAAAATAAGTGTAAGTATGTACAACGCTCCCGACAAGTCTGTTTCATTTAAATTTGCTGTCCCATTCTTTATTTTTAAGTTTGACTGTACGTACTTAAAACCATTTATAGCATGTCAGATAGTACATCTTTGCAACACTTTTTGGATAATATTGCACAAAATTACACCGTTGAATTCGAAAATGATTACGTCACTTTCAAATATAAATGACAGTGTTTCGCTACAACGGAGCCACGTATCTATCGTGTCATCCCTAGGGTTGATCCAAAGATGATAATTTACTATTTGACTATTTTAATAATAATATTAACTTCACTTTTTAACCCCTGACGCAAAAACGAAGGGGTGTTATAAGTTTGACGTGTCTGTCTGTCTGTCTGTCTGTCTGTCTGTCTGCCTGTCTGTCTGTCTGTCAGACAGACTGTCTGTTTGTCTGTCTGTCTGTGTGTGTGTGTCTGTCTGTGGCATCGTAGCTCCTGAACGGATGAACCGATTTAGATTTAGTTTTATTTGTCTGAAAGCTGAGTCAGTCTGTGTTCTTAGCTGTGGTTCTTAGCCATGTTTCATGAAAATCGGTCAACTATGTCGCAGTCGGGGGTTTTTTCAAAATTTTAATAAGTCTTGCAAGTATTATCCGCTTACAATTTAACAAATTAATGTCAAATCAGCGTTCTCTAAATTTAAAACATGTCAG
The DNA here is from genome assembly GCF_023078275.1 of Leguminivora glycinivorella. Taxonomy (NCBI): domain Eukaryota; kingdom Metazoa; phylum Arthropoda; class Insecta; order Lepidoptera; family Tortricidae; genus Leguminivora; species Leguminivora glycinivorella. The sequence continues at coordinate 20,117,201 of NC_062978.1, read as the reverse complement.
AGATTGGATACGATAATATTATTGTATAGACTAGATATATGTCAGTGTCAAAAAGTTATTATAGAAAAAAAATATTTTGTGATTTTTATTACAAAAAAAAAAACAAAGTTGTGCCTAATATTAGTTAAGCGTAAGTAAACAAATATTAGAAAATAGTGCCTAATGTTTTAATAAAACGGAATTGCTTTTTGTATGGAGATATCCTTACATATTTCATTGATTTGAAAAGCACCACAATACGGCGTTGTTACTGATTCGTTTTTACATTTTTTACCGGACTGTAAAACTGTTTAGTTAGTATCTTTTGCAAACATTAAAATTTCATGAGACATTTTTAAATATACGGATGTACTCACGTTAATATATCGCGATTGGCAATATGTTTTGGCACTAGTTTTACGAAAGCGACTGCTATATATGGCCTTCCGACCCAAAGAGTAAGTATTAGGCCCTATTGGAATTTGGAATTAGAGATCATCCACATATTACGTCACACCAAATTTCAGGTTTTTGGACCCCTCCCCCCTCCTATGTCACGCTTTTTTGTATCCCTTTAACTGGGATTGTCACATTTAGTATGCCCCCCCCCCCCCCCTTACACTGTGACGTAATATATGGATGACGCCAGTCCACTTTCCTCACGATGTTTTCCTTCACCGAAAAGCCACTGGCAAATATCAAATGACATTTCGCACATAACTCATTCGATATACCTATTAACGTGAGTACAAAATATTAACGTAGGTATAAATATTAGGCGTCTTTCCTTAACTGGCAACCCTAGAATGCCGTTTAAGAACGTTTAATGGCTGGGCGCAGCCTGCTGTATTGTTCACAAATGAAATGATATTTTTAAAGTACCTAAAATTGAGATTGTTTAATGTCAAAAAACATTTTTTATAAAACGCAACTATGGGAACAAATCAAATTATTTTAACAAATATTTTGATTTGTGTTTTTTATGTAGTCCCACTTAGGGCTTCCAATACCGGGATCCCGGTATCTCGCCTGTTTTTGGGCACATTTCAATACCGGTATTTAATTTAGTAATACCGGGATCCCGGTATTTTTAGTAACTAACAAATTATGGCAAATGAACGTAAATTACTCATCAAAAACGTTATATTTCTGCATCATGATGGTCGCTACACGCGTAAATCTTGCTTCTTCCTCTCGTTTCTCGATTTGTCACATTTTCTGTTTGGTGTTTTTACAATATCTGTATGAAAATGATGGTTTTTTCGATGGTTACCTAGGTAAAGAATTAAAGATACGTGTCAAAAGCATTCATTGAGGAGGGCCTGCCGCGAACCTTATTTGACACATTTGTCGCACTTGTGAACTCGCACGTAAGTGTGACAGAGAAGCAACACGTCAAACGTAGTTGCAACAGGCCACAGACCCTCTGTAAACAAATCGCCTTGCTGCATCTATATCATAGATATAACTTTTCCAAAAAATTGATTAATGTATACGAACTAACGTATAACGTAGCTACTCAATGGTTTATTGTGCGTGTGCGGTAATGTGTTGAACTCTAGCGCAAAACTTTGCCGTAACATTCCCTATAGTAACGAAATTGGGAAATCTGAATTATCAAAATCAAGAAAATTACTTTTCTAATCCGTAAATTAAGTGTTCCTATTCCGCGAAGTAATCTTATTGGTTTTGATTATCATGGATTTCCGCAAAGTAATGTGTGATTCCATAGATTATTTCTTTATGTGATTTATAATAAAATAATCTGTGTCGGATAATTTAGCTTTTATGGCTAATTGTTCAATGATTTGGCGGGTTTATTTTATTAGTGCTTTAGCGCCTCTAGCGCCACGAAAATCAAAAATACTATTGAATTGTACCACAGATATTGATTACAATATTTACAATGTGTTTCCAAAAAAAATCATCTCATGTTCTAGTTTCAAAAGTCAACGATGAAATTGTGGAGTGTGTATAATCGAGAAATGCTCTTAATGCTTGTTATTTAATAAAGTGATATTATAGTTAAATCTACAGTAGGTACAATGACACCATTAAATAACACTGACTATACAATGTAAAAGATTACCTACTGAACTACAAGGTTCTATTCCGCACGAGCCTAAAGAGATCGATGTGGCAGAAAACATGGTTTGCTATGACCGCGTCTTCTTGCGAAATGTCTGATCTGGCCGATATTTAACTTACAGAATCACCTGACTAGAGATCTGGCGCTCTTTCCCGCTTGCTTTTATACTGAGTCCTCATGCAGTCCCTCTCATAAAAAAAATAAAGAGCATGGGGCGAAGCCCTTTGAACTACGTATACTTAAAAACAATAGAAGTTGAACCGACTTGGCAACATAAGTTTGCGAACCGTTTTGGGTTCAAATCGAAACTTATGAACAGGCATCGGACAAAAAGTGCGGATGACGTAAAAATGACGTAGGTAATCTTCTACACAGGATGTTGGTATTTAAACTTCCGTGTGACATGTAGTAACAAAGTAGTATTAATAAAGTAACAAAATAATCGTAAATAAATCTATGGAATTCATAATACAGGTAGGATGATGTTAGTGAATAAAATATGTATTCACGAGATTTGTTAACATAAAGTACGATTATTTGAAATTAATTGAAGGGATATTTACAAAAACAACATAACTGCTTAGAGCGGTTGACACTTTTAGAACAACATTTTTGATCGTGACAGGTGTCAACCAGTGTAGTCAGTTATGTTGTTTTTGTAAACATCCCTTCAATTAGGACTGAATAAATCTGTGGGAACCTCAGATAAATAGGTTTAAAACTCAAAGGTGGGAACAGTAGGTAAGATTAGTAAAAAACGTAACGTACGTACTTACTCATTTCAAGTGGCGATATCGTTTAAGTGGCGATATGAAAATCATAGATACTATTTAAAATCATCCTATAAGTGGTTTGACGTCATAGGCACTTTTTGTCCGATGCCTGCTTATGAAGTTCGAAATGTATTCGATTTGACATATCACTAAGTCGGATTGGCAAGATTTCGCTGTAGTATAACACGCACAAACGAGATTTTGAATAAAATTTGTTATTTTAAGCAAATTACTTGGTTTTTATATGTACCCGATTTCAATACCGGGATCCCGGTATTGAAATCGCCAATACCGGAATAAATACCGGTATTGGATAAGGTCCGGTATTTGGAAGCCCTATCCCACTACTATATATAAATTAAAAATCGAAATAAGATGTCATATATTAAAGAAAAAATGACGAGCACCACCAGTGGTGAAGGTCGGATTCGAACCGGCGTCTTTTAGCAATCCGGGCCAAACGGCATGAACCCCTAGGCCACCTCGCCACAGCGGAAGCCGTCGAAATTTCTCTTCTATATGTCATCTTTGTAAGACTAGGCGTCTTTGACCAACTCTAAGGACAACCCTTTTTTTAGGGTTCCGTAGTTTTCTTTAATATATGACATCTTATTTCGATTTTTAATTTTTATAAAATTTTTATGATAAAAACTTTAATAATAATATTGACGAATACATACATCATAATTATATTCACGCCCGTTTCTCGGAGAATAAGGCAAAGACTTTCGACTTGATCCTGACAGATCTAACACGTGTGAGCTAAAGGAACTTAGGTACTTATTATTATTTACAAATTCATAGTTAAACTAGTTTTATTATCTACATAAATCCACAAGAAAACAAGCATTTAAATCCGCGAACAGCGAACCTTTAGGGCCAGGGCTAAGGCCCCTTCGGGATCCGAACTCTTGGATATTTGCATATGAATCCTGGTAATAAAGGAATAATATGCAAAACGTCTCTTCTAGGCTGTAAAGAGGCCCATATAAAGTTGTTGCGGGTAAGGTTTTTCCAGTATAACAATGATTTTAGTTTCACACCACTGATTTATAAGTTTTAGTGGAAAATATTTTGCCAGTACAAGAATCGTTAAATAAAACAGACTTCAGACATTTTAAACATTCAATAATTCTCAAACCCATTGGAATTATAATTAAAAGACATTGAAAATAACCTAATTACTTACAAAATAAAACTTGAAGTAATAACAGGGGCGGCTCACTCCGCGATTCCATCGCCGCGCTACAAGTACATGTCAGCGGCCGCGAGTTCGGGGCCCATTCATTGGCGACGACCTTCGCGCGGCGCAATAAAATTCAATGTTGGCTGCTCGCGTCGCGTGCGCAGCGGTCCGTTTGTAAATGTAGGTAAGAATTTAGAATGGCGGCATTTTGTGAACATCAAAGGAGTGAGCCTTCTGTACTTGTACTATTATATATTTATTTATTTATTTAAACTTTATTGCACAAATTATCAATAAAAAGTACAAATGGCGGACTTTACGCCTTAAGGCATTCTCTACCAGTCAACCATTGGGCAAAACAGAGATAGTTAGTTTGGTGCACAATATTATAGAGCCAATATTATATTATTATATTCTGTGGTAATAAATAAACTAAAACTAGGTACCTAATAATAAACCCTGCCCGCGTGGCATTCCGCGCTGTATCGCGATTTGATTTGGAATTTATTGTTAAAAATTCTGCTTAAAATCATTGAAATACCTACAATGAGTAAGTTCAAAACCCGAACTCACTGTAAAAACTTACCTACCCATACAAATATTATGAGCGGTTTCCTATCTTATCCCTCATAAAAAAACCCTTCAATCTTCGCCCACCTGACCTTACGTAAAATTTTGTAACTGTACGAGTAAGTACAAGTAATTTTGTAACTGTAGGTACTGATGCAAGTGTAAGTATAGGTAACATATTCTTAGTGAACTTGTATTAAACGCAGTGGTGTCCCAGGAGATTAGCCTTCGATAGATTGTACGCTGCAGCCAGCCAGCCAACCAACTCCGTACACTGCGGGACATTAAAAAAAAAAACACAAATCGGTTAAAATAAAATAATATTACATGGATATAAAAAGTAGTTCTATTTTTATCGGAGGATAAACGTATTCTTTGCAAATGGTTACTGTCGCTTGACTAATGAAACTGAAAACTTACTTCAATAGGTAACTTAATAATTTAACAATAATTTTAACTATAACCATACTATAAAATAACTTCTGCAAACTGTAATATTTTGGGCAACAGAATCAATGTTTAATAACTGTTCACACTGTACGTTTAATTATATAGTTACTGTGTTTTTCTAATTTTCTAACTACTGTCAACAGACTTCCATGAAACTGAAAACTTATTTCAATAGGTAATTTAGTAATAACTTAATTATAACCATAGTATAAAATAACTTCTGTAAACTGTAATACTTTAGGCAACAGAATCAATGTTTAATCATTGTTTACACTGTACTTTAATTATATAGCTAACTTGTTTTTCTAACTTTCATGACATATAAATGCAATACAGGTCTCCCGCGGTACAGGCCTAGCCTAGTGCGGGGACCCCTGGAAACTTGTGTTAAGTAACAATAATTAGGATATGCACAAATGGATGTAAATTTTACCTATCTTTTGCAACAAATTTCTTTGTGTTTATGTGCAACAATAAACGATTTTTTTTTCAAAAACCGAAAATAATCTTATACCTACAAAGAGCCAGATCAAGATAAGTTGAAAACGATTTAAATACCACATTAAATTAAAAAGCTGGCAACCTGTCACTGCAATGTCACAATTTCGTTTTCTTTCAAACCCTTTTTGCCAAGAGTGGCATAGAAACTTGAGTAGTTCATGTGCTCTGCCTACCCCTTTATGGGTTACAGGCGATTGATTGTATGTATGTATGTAAATTTAAAGTCGACCTCTTAAAACGAGCACTAACGTATAAAATTAGTTACCTATTTAATAACATTCAAATGAATTTTGCAACGAGACAGCGAAAACATTAATTAAAAGATCGAAGGAACATTGGTTAGATGAAAATATACAGGGTGGTCCAAACCTTGACGTCAAGATTTTTTTTTAGATTCCTCACATCATGGGTTATCAGAATATACCCTATGTATATTAGCCGATTTTTTGTAGTTTACGATGGTCCAAACCTTGTTCAAATTACCTGTATACAGAATGCTGTATACAGGTAAAGAGGCCGATATATCACCAGTTTCCCGGACGTTATCAGCCTGATACTTGTTCGCCACTGTTACCTTTTGCAATGAAATAATTGATATCGTCCGGCGAACTGGCAATCTGTAGACACTTTTAGTTTAACGGGAACATATAAATATTAATATCGGTTAAAATAAATACATTTTCCATACTTAGAACATTTATTTGTGTTTTATGTAGAACTAGCGACCCGCCCCGGCTTCGCACGGGTACTATACCTACATGTAAACCTTCCTCTAGAATCACTCTATCTATTTAAAAAAACCGCATCAAAATCCGTTGCGTAGTTTTAAAGATTTAAGCATACATAGGGACATAGGGACAGAGAAAGCGACTTTGTTTTATACTATGTAGTGATAGTGATAGTGATTATTAGGTAAAACGTTATACCATTGTTGTGGCCGCCAGTGTAAATATCGCCATAAATGTGTGCGCTCGATTCCAGATAATTCTGTTTTTAATTAAAGTTCAGTTACCGTGAAAAAAGTACCGGATGCAAATGAAGGCTTCCCGAAGAAGGAAAGTGGGTTCGTCCCAACTAAATACCTATCCGATCCGGCGCAGGTTTTAATTTAGTTTTGTGATTGGATAATCCTTAAACCGTAGTTCTTGGGAAGGGAGATTGCTCTTTTGTTTTTAGCTTGTTTGGAGTTTTTGCAATAATTTTAGCAAAGACTAGGTACATATACACCGTGTTTTTATTGAATTCCGTTAACTTCGGCATATAGTTAGGTCCATTATAGGAAACAGGATGGCATAGTTCGTTTTCTTAAATTCGTATTAAAAAAAAAACATACACCTGCGATAGATGTTATCTTAAATTGCTGTTGAGAAACGGGCTTTACAATTAACTCACAATAAGTGTCAAAACTATGACATGTTAATCGCATATCGAACAGACAAAGCCCGATTCTTAACAGCAATTGATGTAACATACTTATATCGCAGGTGTGTGTGTTTTTCCGAAAAAAGTTACGAATTAAAACTATGCTATTCAGTTTTTTTTATACCACGTCGGTGTCAAACAGGTATACGTCCCGCCTGATGGAAATCGGTCACCGCAACCTATGGACGCCTGCAACTCAAAGGGTGTCACATTCTGTTTCCTATAATGGACCTAATATGCCGAAGTTAACGGAATTCAATAAAAACACAATGTATATGTAAGTACGAGTACAGCATATTTTTAGTTTGCTAGGCTATACAAAGCTTTGTTCACGAAGCTGTTATTTCTGCTACCTATTTTTTAAAACAAAGAAATACCTTAATATTTCTCATTCGTAGGTAAATATCGTAAATGTAAATATTGATTAATTGTAATCCAAGGGACATTCTATTCCTCACGAATTACACTCAAATAAAATAAAAAAAATGTTTTCTCAGTTTCATTGCCCACAATTTTGCACACGAGTAGAGAATAGTAATCTTCTTACTTAGTTTGCTTTGTTGAGTTTTCTCTAACGCCCAAACTCATCTAACATTAACTTGCGTTTATTTGAAATACATCCCAATCGATGCTGTCAAAAAAACTACGAATTCTTATTTAAAGCGAACTAATCTTTCCTTTTTTAACCCCCGACGCAAAAACGAAGGGGTGTTATAAGTTTGACGTGTCTGTCTGTCTGTCTGTCTGTCCGTCTGTCTGTCTGTCTGTCTGTCTGTCTGTCTGTCTGTCTGTTTGTCTGTCTGTGTGTGTGTCTGTCTGTGGCATCGTAGCTCCCGAACGGATGAACCGATTTTGATTTAGTTTTTTTTGTCTGAAAGCTGAGTTAGTCGGGAGTGTTCTTAGCCATGTTTCATGAAGATCGGTCCACTATGTCACGGTCGGGGGTTTTCTCAAAATTTTTTAATGCTTATATAACAAACTAGTTTTTGCCTGCGGCTCTGCTCGCGTTTAATTCGAAAAATGTTCCATACAAACTTCCACCCCATTTTAGGGAAGTGGGAAATTATTTTCTCTCTTATCTCTCTCAACATTATATTCTCTTCACCTATCTCCACTTAAAAAAAATCGTCAATGGGTCGCTCCGTTTTGCCGTGAAAGATGGACAAACAAATAGACACACACACTTTTCCATTAATATGAATATATAACACTAGCTTTTGCCCGCGGGTTTGCTCCCGTTAGAAAAAGACAAACTGTAGCCTATGTCACTCTCCATCCCTTCAACTATCTCCACTTAAAAAATCACGTCAATTCGTCGCTCCGTTTTACCGTGTAAGACGGACGGACAAACAGACACACCCACTTTCCTATTTATAATATTAGTATGGATAGTATGGATATAACCTAACCACAAAATTAAAATGTTGAAGAAAACCCCCGACAGTGACATAATGGTCCGATTTCCATGAAACATGGCTAAGAAAAACTAAATATATATCGGTTCATCGTTCGGGAGCTATGATGCCACAGACAGACACACACACAGACAGACAAACACACAGATAGACAGACAAACAGACAAACAGACAGACAGACACGTCAAACTCAAACACCCTGTCGTATTTGCGTCGGGGGTTAAAAACGACTTATTCGAGGTTCAGTAAGTACACACACAGACAGATATACATACATAATACATTCAGAGGAACGGGCAATCAAAATTTGCCGCGACAGCGTCTACGGTGCAATGTCTGGGTTTCCGCAATGTGCAGTAATAATCAACGGAGGGGCAAATCTGTGAAAACAAGCGCTTAGGGTACAGCGGGAAAATCCCGACTGGGGGGCAATTAAAACTGACCCATTTTTTCCATTATTACACTATTAAGCCGAGTTCCATTCCACTATCCACTGAACACGCGTGCCATATATAACCACATTTTTTATTTTTTTTTGCCATTTTTTTATTTTGATTTTTTTAGGGAATTTTAGGTCAATTGTACTCAGAATCACGAGTACTTTCAATCTTACCGGGAGACAAAAAGTGTCCCAGAATTTCCATACATTTTTGTTACTTTCCTCTTTTGTTACCCCACACAACCAGTGGACACTCTAAATAATAAAACAAACATTGTAAAACATGCAAAAAATGGACCAGTTACATTTGGCCCAGTCGAGATTTGACCCGCTATAAGTTACTCAAAAAATGAAATGTCTACCATTGGTTGTGATACCTGTGGTGGTATGGGAATGGAACCCGCGTTTTCCACTTAAGGGCGTTCCGTACGATCCGTTTAAGCACAGACAAAATCTACAAAATCTTATCGAACAATTATCATCATCATCCTCCTTGCGTTAACCCGACATTTGCCACGGCTCATGGGAGCCTGGGATCCGCTTTGACAACTAATCCCAATATCGTGTCGCTTTCGTGAAACTAGTGCCTACGCCAGTTTTACGAAAGCGACTGCCATCTGACCTTCCAACCCGAAGGGTAACTAGATCTTATTCTTAACAAGAATTTATGACAGATGAATCTTAATTATTGCATTATAGCATTGATGAACATACAATATTTATAGGTACCTTTTATGACATCTTTCAATTCTTATATAGTCCGGTTTCCTCACTATGTTTTCCTTCACCGAAAAGCCACTGGCAAATATCAAATGACACACACACATAAGTTCCGAAAAACTCATTGGTGCGATCCGGGGTTCGAACCTGCGACCTCCGGAATGAAAGTCGCATGCACTTACCGCTAGGCTCCAGCGCTTATCAAACACTTGTCTTTAAAAAAAATATAGAATTGCGTCATAAACCTTGAGAGTAGTTTAGACTTTAAACTTTAAACACATGTGACACCAGCTTTATATGTATGTATCTATGTTACATCAGACAATCAAAACTTGCGGCGCGCCGGCAATGGCGAATTTTCCGGCCCGCCAATCAGCGCCGGCAAACACAGCCGTAATCAGACACTGCTTAATCCTGCTTATACTTTTATTAAAACATTGCTGAAGTTTAAGTTTGGTTTAGTTTTGAGGTTAACATATTTTGTAGCTGGGCGTACCGTGAAGCAAAAATGCTTACACCTTTTTTTTTTTTCGTTCTCCGGCATCCGAATTCTTTCCGTAATTCTTCGAATCTAGTGGGTAAACTACTATTAATATAGTTCTACGGCTATGATGGACGTAGTGCAAAATCGCTCTATTGCTAGCGGTGGCCGTTGGAACTAATTTGACACCATACAATTTAAGGTATCAAGGATGATTTATATAGGACTAGCTTTTGCATGCGGCTTCGCTCGAGTTAGAAAGACTTCAACTATCTCCACTGAAAAAATCAGTTTTGCCGTGAAAGACGGACAAACAACAGACACACACACTTTCCCATTTACAATATTAGTATAGAAGTATGGATAGTATGGATATAACCTAACCACAAAATTAACATTTTGAAGAAAAAAACTCGTTTTGCCGTGAAAGACGGACAATCTTCATACTAAGAATTGTATCTCATTTTTTTAGCGCCACCTATTAAATGCTATCATAACTGCACCATAAGTGTCATGTAACAATTAAAGTAATTCAGTTTTGAATTTATAAGTTTATTCACGTGTCTGCAATTCATCGTAAACAACCTTCAAATTCTCCAACTACCATAGACCAAAGATTAATAAGTAGTCAAGTTCAACCCGTTGCCGTCTAGGAAAACACAAACATTTTGCAACAATTCTCATCTATTCGATCCGCTTCGGCCATCTTCGGGAACTTTCGAAGAGTAATCAAAGGATAAAACCTTCTGTACTGCGGAGTCAAGTGGCTGCATAAAGGAAAATTCACTTACTTCTACAGCGACCGTTCCAAACATTTTGCGTGTAGTCGGGGTTTGGCTGGCGATTTTGATGCTCGTGATAAATCGAAATAAAAAAAAAAAACCGCCATAGTTGACCGATTTTCATCAAACGTGGCTAAGAATACTCCCGACTAGTTCAGCTTTCAGACAAAGACAAACGTAATCAAAATCGGTTTATCCGTTCGAAAGCTACGATGCTACAGACAAAGCTTTGATTAAGTTCCAGAAAATGAATACATAAAAAACACTTTTTTTATTTAAAGTAGGTAAACGGCCACACAGAAGCACACTGAGAGAAATTTGCATTGTGAATTTAACAAGTTCGAGTTGTTGCGGTTTATCCGTTTGAATCAGCCAAACGTATGTTTAAAACAATATGTGTCAGGTTGTTTTTATAAAATCCACTTGTTGATTCAAATATATTGCCGATTCAAATGACAAGTAGCTTGTTGTTTGAACCAAAGAGCACGTAGGCGCTATTTTAACCAAAAAACTTGTTGAACGAACATGAAAACTAGTTGTATTTTCTCTCAGTGCAGGTTGCGCCGGAGGTAAATTAGTAAATGAACAAAATATTTTTTTTTGGTGTACCTAATAATAAACTTTAATCTTTACAGTAAAATGAGCTAGGTACTCGGCATGTGCCGATGATTAGAAGTGTCCCAAAAATTGGCCTTCTTGTTTCTAGAAACTAACTGCAGCAATCTTGTAGTTTCCTGTCAGTAACCATTTTGTTCAAACTTAGCCCGGTCAGTATTATTTCACCAGCCGGGTCAAATCCGCTGTCATAACTGCGACTACCGTCTTTTATATAAAGCCATAGTTGGTTCAGCGAGCGAATTTGCATAGGAATGGATGATTACAGAGTTATATCATAGGCACACCAGTGTGGACCTAGCTTTACCTGGGGAATGGAGGCGGGAATGTGCTTTAGAGCCCCTTAAAAATAAGGTTACCGTTTTTAGTTTGGAGTAAGTGGTGTTTGCAGTTTTATGTTAAAGTGAGAACTCGTTTTGGTTGGGGTATCGAGTTTGTGAATAATAGGTAAATAAGGAGATAAAAGGAAAATGTATAATTGTGATACACCTATATAGAAGTTTATTTAGTTCGATTAAAAATAATTTTCATTAATTATGTGGTCATTTACAAAGTTTTCTTATTGACTGGAAATTATTTTCATCATTTCATGACAGTTAGTCGGGTAGCGATAGCTTTTGAGGTTTCGATAATATTCACGTTGCTTCTTTTTTGCATATAGTTTTTAGACTATTGATCAAATATAAAAATAATATTTTGGGTCGTCCTAGGTACCTGCTTAGCTCGAAATTTAGGTATTTCTATTTTTAAGCAGTGTTCAGTCAAAGAAATATTCGAGAAGAAATTATTTGTATCTATATAAAAACAACGTGGTTGCCGATGTACATATGCATTTTGGGTCATTTTCATCCATGGGTTTAATGATATTTTAAAAATGTCTAATATTGGCCCTAAAACACCTAACAAAATATTAGAGTTGGTAAGTGAAGTCTTATACCATTCAGGACATTATTATATATATATTTTCTTAAAGTGTGTCACATTTTATCCATTGCTTATATAAAAAAAAAAATTTTTTAATAAAAACCCTGTCAAGGCCTGAAAAAAAATTTCATGTTAATAAGTTGACATCTATATTATTATAAAATGATATCAAGTCATCATTTTTAATTTGGGTCACTTTCATCCATGGGTTTTCAATATTTGGCAGAATAAAACGCAACGCAATAGAGTAGTATTTTAAATTTTTGCGCTGTGTGGCGCGCAACCGATAGCCAATCAGGTTGGCGCATGCCGCTGGCGCGACGCCGCGCTGTGACACGAGGCGTAGGTACCTACTTCTCGTGCGCAGTCATACATAATTTAAGATTGCCAGAGGGTCGGGCTTTGGCGGGATTCTCCCGATTTTTTTGTAAGTCTTCCCAATTAAAACTTATACATAGTAGGTAACCTTAAGAACTTTATTACATTAGTAACGAAAACAGACCAATTATAAATGTCGAAAACACGTAAAGGTCTACTATCTAAAATAAACGAAGTAAACTAGCTAAACTATCGTAAATTTTTATTATGGTGCATTAGGGTAATTCCGAATGACAAAAATGCTCTGGTAATTCCGAAGAGGGAATCTTGATATGATGGAAATAATGGTGATTTTTATGTGACTTTCGTAATTAGACGACTTTCGGAATTACCCTAATGCACTATTATTTTACATTTCCCTACGAAATCCTCGAAACTCCAGAACCTTTTGTCCCGATATTGAAGTACCTAATTCGATCCGGCGCTCCTATTCATACACCGTGATTATATTATTGTAACTATTGATTTCAGTTTTTAGTTCCACAATACAGGGTGTAATTTTTATGACGGGAAATATTTATGGATGCAAATGGATACAAAACCCAAAAACAATAAATTGTAACTTGAATATTATTTCCTATATTTTCCTTAATTTTCATTTATAATGGACACGAAGCGCACGGCGGCATAATATATCTGTACACCTTATAAAACAAAGTCCCCCGCCGCGTGTGTCTCTGTGCGCGCGCGTGTGTGCAAACACAGGTGGTGAGACTGCGGTAGCCATTATTGTAATTATTCTCATTATATGGCATTAGTATCCTTTTTACAGATTTTCGACATTACCTCAATTGGTTTCGAATTTAACCCTACCTTAGAAAAATGGTAATGAAAATACGTATGTATTTTTTTTACTTACATTTATCTATCCATACTAATATTATAAATGCGAAAGTATGTCTGTTTGTTTCTCCGTCTTTCACGGAAAAACGGAGCGACGAATTGACGTGATTTTTTAAAGTGGAGATAGTTGAAAGGATGGAGAGTGACATAGGCTACTTTTTGTCTCTTTCTAACGCGAGTGACGCCGCGTGCAAAAGCTAGTGTAATATAAAGCTGCAACACGACTGACATTTTTCAAAAAACAGCCAGAAGGAGGTTCCGCCGGTGGCAGTGTTTGAAGTGGCCGTATAGAGGTTTGTCCTGCAACCCTGTAAAAATCCGACCGTCGGTCTACCTGTTCCAGGTAAAAAAATGTTGGACGGCCTGACCAAACGGCGGGAAATAGCCAAGGGGTGTTCGACCAAATGTCATAGAGGACCCTGGGTTGTTTTTGACGCTGCCATTTTTTTTTTCAAAATGACCGTCTTTTTTAGACGATTTTTCAAGTTTGTCGTAGAGCACTCTAATTTTGGTCGTAGAATCTCCAAGCAGCCTTGATTAAAATGAAATAAAAAAAAATTGAAAAATGCGACAAATGTGAGAAAACTGGCTACTTTTGTTTTGTATGGCAACTTTTAAATCGTAAGAGATAGCCGGGGGTGCTCGACCAAATGTCATACAGATCTCGGAGTAGAAAAAAGTTGTATTAAAAAAATTCAAAATGGCCGACTTTTTTTTAAATTTCAAAATGGTCCTAGCGCGCTGAGATTTGGCACACGAGTGGACGGCCGACGGATTAGTATTCAAAAAGAATATTATTGAAAAATTTCAAATGGCGGCCTTTGTGGGCAAATTGAAATTTGTATGGAAGATTTTTTTTTAATAACCATATCTCCGTAACGGTAGGAAAAAGGTCAAAAAAGCTTGAACTACACAATTTCAAAATGACCGACTTTGATTTTGGGAAATTTGACTTTGTCCCCTCTCGCTGCCGTTTTTGACTTTTCCAAAAAAAAAATTCTCATTCCTATTTTTGGCCCCCGTTTTTACCACGTGCCAAATTTTACCGCGCTCGGACCGAACATAAAAAAAAATAATTCAAAGTCGGCCATTTTGAAATTTTGTAAATGCCATTCGATGGACCTAAGATAACTGTACAACATTAGTTCAAGCACTTTAACCTTTTTCCTACCGTTACGGAGCTATGGCGATTAAAAAAAACCTCCATACAAATTTCAATTGGCGTTCAAAGGCAGCCATTTTGAATTTTTAGAAATTTTCTTTTTGTATACTAATCTTGGGGCGGCTATCCACCCGTGTTGCGACGTACAGACTTGCAATTTTGAGTTTTAAGTATGTTATTATAGCTTACTAGACGACGAAAATTTCTGCGTTCCGGTCTTATCCAGAGGTTCTCAAATAGGGGCCTGAAAATGCGGCGAAATGATTCCAGTAAAGGATGGTACGGCAGTGTTGGCTTCGTGCTCGACTTGGCGGGGGTACTGCCGTGCTCCCAGATTAAATTATAAGATAGTTAAGTTTAATGAAAAGGTTTATCTATTTGTATTCTTTTGCAGCAGCGTCTCAGCGAATCACAATGAGTTGTCTTGCCTTCGGCCGACCAATAATCGTATTAGTCTCTCGTATCTAAGTAATATTTAACGAGAGCTGTGATAGGCCTGTTTAAAATTATGGATATATATTAAAATCATAGTTCAAAACGATGGTTTTTGCCATACCTTTAACAGGCTTTAACACTGGCGTGTTTATTTTTGATAGGGGATGATTTTATTATTTCATAGTATAATTCCTCAATAAGGAAATGATGTATCTATTATTTTCGAGATACCTACAGTATCAACCATTTCAAAAGCTTTAACTGTTGTTTTGTGAAAACTTTTTATATAGTACTTTGGAGACTAGTTTCGAAGTCGTGACAGTTTTCAGACGTCCGTGACTGGCATCGCCTCGGCCATTTTGTACAACCGCGTTAAGAGCAAACGTCACCCAGCGTAAAAATCAACAAAACAAATCATGCAGTGATATCATAAAGAGATACCCAAAAACGCTGGCTACGCTAACAGGACTCAGGGTTCAGCATGAGCTAAAGCTTAGGTACTACTTTCCCAAGCGCTTATCATGATGAGTCGTACCAAAACAGCGTGTCTTTATATAATCTCTATATTGTACCAAACCTGAGTTCTACTAGGTACAGCCGAGCCAGTGTCAGCTCAGTGTCAGCTCTATCTTGGATACTGCTCACCCACGAACTCACCGTGACGATTTCTTTAATTACGATGATAATTTGTTTGTTATTTTTCGAAATACATTAACTTTAATGACAATTGGCGTTCATTAATTTTTAATGGTTAATGACAATTAACCTTTTGACTGTGTAATTTTTGTTAATTACCGTTCGGCCAATACTCCTAGGCATTTCTTGCAGCCAATCAATAAATAATATCCTAAAACATCTGGACGACCGAGCTTCGCTTGGTTCTATTTTATTATATCACGTCTTTAAAAAAAAAACTTATAAATACAAGAACAAAAAAAAAACAAAACAAAAAATTAAAACTTAATTTCTGGCCGGGATTCGAAACCCTGAGACCTGCAATCTGTCTGCGAACATTAGACCGACCTCGTACGACTGAGCTAAGCGCAGCCGATGTGCGCGGGGCGAAATTAACGACCATATTTAACGTTTACTAACGCGAAAGAAAAACTCATTAAAACTCCATAATTCGCCGTTTTCCGGGACCTAAGGCTACGCTAGATCGATTTTCCAACCCCGAGAACCCCTACATAACAAATTTCAGCGAAGCTAATCTTCGGGTGGCCGTCCACCCGTGTGACAAATCTCAGCGCGCTAGGACCATTTTGACGTTTTTTCACAAAAAAAAAGTCAGCCATATTGATTTTTTTAATGAAACTTTTTTCTACTTAAAACCCTGTATGACATTTGGTCGAGCAACCCCGGCTATCTCTTACCGTTTAAAAGTTGCCATACAAAACAAAAGTGGCCAGTTTTCTCACATTTGTAGTATTTTTCAATTTCTTTTATTTCATTCCAATCAAGGCCTCTTGGAGATTCTACAACAAAAATTTGAGCACTCTACGACAAACTTGAAAAATCTTCAAAAAAAAGTCGGCCATTTTGAAAAAACAAAATGGCGGCGTCAAAAACTGCCCAGGGTCCTCTATGACATTTTGGTCGAGCACCCCCCGGCTATCTCCTGCCGTTTGGCCAGACCGTTCAACATTTACCCGGAACCGGTAGACCGACGGTCGGATTTTTCCGGGGTCGCAAGATCAACCTCTATACTACCACAGCCACACCAAATACTGCCACCTGCAAAATCTCCTGGCTATTTTTGGAAAAATGTCAGTCGGGTTGCAGCTTTATATTATATAGCAAAATAGAATAGAATATAGAATTGATAAATAAATGAATATACAAGAATTGCTCATTTAAAAGTATATGATATTCTTAAAGAAAATATATGTTATATTTAACCAAATTAACATGCAAAGAATTAAGTTATTTTATTTCATCTTTGTTTAAACGACAGGTAGGATAAGATTGGCTTAATAGTAATTTGAGGAAAGATTTCGTTTAATTTTTATCTAAAAAACCGGCCAAGAGCGTGTCGGGCCATGCTCAGTGTAGGGTTCCGTAGTTTTTCGTATTTTTCTCAAAAACTACTGAACCTATCAAGTTCAAAACAATTTTCCTAGAAAGTCTTTATAAAAATTTTTTTTCATATTTTTTAAACATATGGTTCAAAAGTTAGAGGGGGGGAGGACGCACTTTTTTTTCCTTTAGGAGCGATTATTCCCGAAAATATTAATATTATCAAAAAACGATCTTAGTAAACCCTTATTCATTTTTAAATACCTATCCAACAATATATCACACGTTGGGGTTGGAATGAAAAAAAATATCAGCCCCCACTTTACATGTGGGGGGGGGGGTACCCTAACAAAACATTTTTTTCCATTTTTAGGGTTCCGTAGTCAACTAGGAACCCTTATAGTTTCGCCATGTCTGTCTGTCCGTCCGTCCGTCCGTCCGTCCGCGGATAATCTCAGTAACCGTTAGCACTAGAAAGCTGAAATTTGGTACCAATATGTACATCAATCACGCCAACAAAGTGCAAAAATAAAAAATGGAAAAAAATGTTTTATTAGGGTACCCCCCCTACATGTAAAGTGGGGGCTGATATTTTTTTAAATTCCAACCCCAACGTGTGATATATTGTTGGATAGGTATTGAAAAATGAATAAGGGTTTACTAAGATCGTTTTTTGATGATATTAATATTTTCGGAAATAATCGCTCCTAAAGGAAAAAAAGTGCGTCCCCCCCTCTAACTTTTGAACCATATGTTTAAAAAATATGAAAAAAATCACAAAAGTAGAACTTTATAAAGACTTTCTAGGAAAATTGTTTTCAACTTGATGGGTTTAGTAGTTTTTGAGAAAAATACGAAAAACTACGGAACCCTACACTGAGCGTGGCCCGACACGCTCTTGGCCGGTTTTTTTATTTTTGCACTTTGTTGGCGTGATTACATATTGGTACCAAATTTCAGCTTTCTAGTGCTTACGGTTACTGAGATTATCCGCGGACGGACGGACGGACGGACGGACGGACGGACAGACGGACAGACAGACATGGCGAAACTATAAGGGTTCCTAGTTGACTACGGAACCCTAAAAACACTACGTGACGTCACGCGAGGCAAGTCCATTGGGCGTTTAGTGTTTTGTATTCGATATCAGTTATATGACTTCACCACGTTAAATATTGCCGGTTATAAAAAGTACATCCTGTATTTTGCTTTATAATCCTGTATTTTCTACATATAAATTCCTCACCATTTTACGATATAATATGATCTCGTACCAACGTCGATCCCCATATGTACTTCAAAATAAAATATGAATAATCGGCGGCGCGTGTGTTAGCTCATTGAATTATATATATTTTATGTATGTGGATTCATATTGAAAGATAAGCGCTCAGCTAACTGAATAGTGAGTGACACGCTTAAATATAAGTCTAAAGTACTTAGATGATAAATCGCATTATTTTATTTGGCAGTAGTAGTAGTAGATTCCACGATGTATACTAAATTTATTATTTATAAATTAAATTATTTACTGACGCATGTGGAAAATAGGTATATTAAGTTAAAATTGTTACTCTAGTAGTCTTATCAAATACAACCCTTTCAGGCTTAGCATTAAATAGCGTGATGCGCACAGTTGAAATAAATTTTGGCGTTTTGTACACAACGTGCGGTTTGTCGAATGTCGAGAGAGGTCATTGCCCTTCCCCGCTGCCGCGCCACGGCCGCGCGGTCGGTATCATAATACCTACACTACCCGCGTCACTGCGCTCGCTTGACTTGATCGAACGCAAATATTAATACCGTATTATTTTTCGAAGCATTCTATTAAACTTACCCAAATTCACGTATCTTATTTATCTTGTCTTTTTAGTTAATAAGATAAGAACTCTAGTAACTTTAATATTTTTTTGGAATGGTAAAAACCTATTTTTGATAAATTATCGCAAATTTTATCAAGCACTGGAGTAGAAAAACACAATTTCAGTTTATTGATATATTTAAAGGAGGCAATGCGACGTTTCTTATTTTTTTTAACATGAATATTTTTTTGTGTCTGTTTCGCTAGGTATGACAAATTGTCATATAGCACTCGAGTAAATTGACCCAAACTACGTATACACGCTAAAAATATCATTCTAAATGCAATACAGTTACATTTTTTCTCTCGAATATTTTTTTTAGCACATTAGGTCAAATTAAAAATTATAACCACAAATTACCAAATTACTAAAAAAGCACCCTAGGAATGTGACCCAAAACGAAATGTTAAATTTATATGTTATCAATGTATTTATAAACGAAAACAAAATCAACTTTAATATTTTTTTAACTTAGGGCCCAAAATATAGCCAGCGCCGCAGGACTAAGTATGCTGATTATTAATCAGCTTAAAGTCGAAAGTAAAAATAGATTGACCATAATTTATTATTTATTTTGTCCCTTTCAACTGTTAAAACTATTTTTACCTTTATTCATTAAACAAAAATATTGGTTAGTAACAAGGTTAGAGGCCGGATGGTTTAGTGGTAAGGACGTTAGTCGCGTAAGCTGGAGACGCGGGTTAGACTCCCGAGTCCCAACTTTACCTCGGTGAAAAAATCTTAGAGTAGGGTAAAGGAAGCAGTTGAAATATAGTAATATTTTTATTTAATAAAACAGGGGTAAAGTGAATGTAATAAAGATATTAAATAAATAAAATTAAAACTATTCTAAACTATTCTTAACTATTGTTAACAAGCTAAGCAAATTAAGACCAAGATATTACTATTGATAAGTTATATAGAAACAGTAAAAAGTTTATAAAAATTTGCAATATAAATAAAATGAAGAGTTATTTTCGGCCATCCGCAATGGAAGCGAGGACCGTTGAATTTAAACAATAGATTTAATATGGGTATTATTAATTACATACATCTTTTCTATGATGTCAACTAAATATGGGAATGCTGCCAGCATGTTTGGCACAATGCCGCGGGGGCCCTATTTATATGTATTTTAGTTTAGATTAATTTTTAATTTAATTTTAAGTTGTTTTATTCTTTTTTTAGAGTTAGCTTCTTATTTATTTGTTATTTAAGTTTTATAAAGTTTTTTATTTATTTGAAGTACGTACTATACAGAGTGGGGCCTGTAACAAAGGCGAAGAATTGAACTGTAGGCTATTCTACTTATACTGATCAACATTTGTTCAGTGACTTTTAAAAATTATGAAGTCTTTACATTTTTCATTTTTCATACAAAATAAATATTAGCTTCAATGTACGCCATTATTGTTGTCATTGACGTTGTCTGTCACACTTTAGACTTAACAGAATTCGCAATACATTACCTCTTAGAAAAAACTTTCAAGGGTGACAAAAATCAAAATACATGTTATTTTTAAAAGTCGCCGAACAAATGTTGATCAGTATAAGGAGAATAGCCTAGAGTTCAATTCTTCGCCTTTGTTACAGGCTCCACTCTATATATGTATATTCATTTAGGAATTTAAGGACTACATTTGTATAAAAAGCCAGTTTCGGGACGTTCGTCCCCATCCCCATTTGTTTTAAATAGTTTTATTTCATAAAATACCTCACAATTCAAGTCTACGACAACTTCACCACATGCTAACCGAGTTAAGTTTAAGTTTACCGTTGTATTTAGCTTGGCACTTGGCGATACGAACGCCTTAATGAAGACTTGGCGGCGACCCCGCTACGTGCCCGCAATAGTAACGTCTAAAAATAGGAACTTAGCTGATTTAGTGCCTAATTAGTTAACTTGGTTTCTAGGTTTTGAGGTTTGAGTTGTCGTTCTTGTTTGTGAAATAACTTGACGTTTAGAATAAAATAGAATACATTTATTTGTGAACACAGGCAAGACAGATTGTAGACAGAAACTTTTGCGTGAAAAACAAAAGGCGCGCGACATGACCATACTTTTTCTTCTCAGTGGCCAGAGTGCGCGCAATGACTGCAACATGCAGGTTTGCCATAGTACAAGATTACACATTATAACAAAATAGATAGGAATGCAGTGCCTCAAGTGCCACGAAATGGCCTCATCCCGGCGTGTTGTTGGTGACTTCCAGCGCTGATTTTCCGATGCGACCATCAATTGAGAAAAAATAGCAGTCAAATTATTAGAGTTAAAAGTGACAATCCGTCAAATAATGAGGTACATAGAGAATCAACGGCAGTGAACATAATTGCAATCGAGTGCGGATGTGATGGATAGGACAATGCTTTTCATTACATTTGTGACAAATCATCATCCTCCTTGCGTTATTCCGACATTTGCCACGACTCATGGGAGCCTGGGGTCCGCTTCTACAACTAATCCCAAGATTTGGCGTAGACACTAGTTTTACGAAAGCGACTGCTATCTGACTTTCCAACCCGAAGGGTAACTATAACTAGGCCTCATTGGAATTAGTCCGGTTTCGTCACGATGTTTTCCTTCACCTTCGCACATAAGTTCAAAAAAACTCATTGGTACGAGCCGGGTTAGAAGTGTTAGAACCCGCGACCTCCGGACCGAAATTTGTTATAACTGATAAATATAAAAGAACAATTGAAAAACAATAGTGAAAACTCGAAATTTAGGATTTACGAACCGCATTGACAGTTTTTATGAAAGAGTGAGATGAAAAAAAAACACCTATGTAAAGCACGGCAACTTCGCGCTACTTCATCTGCCTTTGCTGTGACCTATTTCACAGTGACAGTGACACCACCACCACCACCCGACACCACCCGACAGCCACATTCATTGCTAACGGAGCCACGCTGTGACGTCATCGCCCAAATCAATTGTTTAATTTTATTTTTATTGTTCTCCCCCTATTCTTATTGTTGTCTTTATTTTCTCTCTTTTTTGCTATCTAAGTTTCGTGACGCATTGGTTTTACTATAATGTCATGTAAACATGTTTTTTCTAATAAATAAATAAATAAATTGCCTGTTCAATGTTGTTCAATGTCGTATGTTGCCCGTGTGGTGACGGGTCAAGAATTTCACCACCCCCTTTCTTCCCGTGGGTGTCGTAGAAGGCGACTGTGGGATATGGCTGGCAACCTGTCACTGCAATGTCACAGTTTCTTTTTCTTTCAACCCCTTATTTGCCAAGACTGGCACTGAAACCTGAGTAGTTTAATGTGCTCTGCCTACCCCTTCATGGGACACAGGCGTGATTGTATGTATGTATTGCCTGTTCAACAAGGAAATATTGACGCTGAGTCACATTATTACTTATCAAACACGAAATAGGCACAGAATTGTCGTGTCAATGTATGGTGAAGCGTGACAAGATATTTGTCCCCTAGTCTATCCTTGATTTAAACTATGACCAATCGGGCAGCTGTTAAATAAACCTTAGTTTATTATATCACCAAGTTTATTATGTTACAGTCCAGCTTATTATATTAGAGTAAGTCTGAAGTCAAATATTGACCGAGCCAGGCGGCCGATGGCTTTTACTCTTATTGGGGGCGCATACAGTTTTGCTGGACAACTGGACCGTTATGACTGTTTTGATCAAGATTATTTCCAATAGACGCGACATTTTTTTTGTACATTGGATTTTTCCTAGAAATATTCTAGACATGTTTTTTATATTATGTACATATAACTATATATTTTTTGGTTAACGATTATTTTTATATGAAACTGTATATTAGGTATAGACTCAATATTATTATGAACAATAATTACAACAATAAATTGCTCTGATAATTAGGTTAAATTAAGATCATAACATGTAATGAACTATTAATATATTCATAAGAGCTTGTAATTAGGCCTACATGAATAAAGTTTTTTTTTTTTAATATTGGGGACATCTTACACAAATCAACTTAGCCCCAAACTAAGCAACGCTTGTACTATAGGTACTAAGCGACGATATACATACTTAAATAGATAAATACATACTTATATATGTCACCGTAAAATTGTAAAAACCGTTAGTTTATAATTTCACTAGCGAGATTATGAACTAACGAAATATTGTGAACCGTAACGTACAGTTCACAATTTGACGAATTATTTTTACGTTAGATTATAATCTAACGAAGCGAAACCGTCAAATTGTAAGCTGTCATGGCGTCGGAACGAAGCTAGCGCTCTGATTGGTCGGTTTTATAGTAGATCGTTCTGTGGCCATAGAGTGACTGACACAAATAGACACTGATATCACAGATGTCAATCAAAAACCTCATTAAACTTTTATCATCAAAATTCGATATATTATGGAAATGGTCGAACTCGCCAAATAAACAAAATTGTCAGCTACTTTGCTTGTTATGTGGCGGCTTAATTGGTATATTTCTTGTGATTTAACATTCAGTTTTCGAAAAAAAAAACCGTTAGTTTATAATCTTACTAGTGAGATTATAAACTGACGAGTTATGGTGAACCGTAACGTTCACAATTTAACGGATTATTTTTCGTTAGATTATAATCTAACGAAGAGAAACCGTCAAATTGTAAACTGTCACATGCGTCAGGAGCTAGCGCTCTGCATGGTCAGTTTTTTGTTAGATCGTTCTGTGCCCATAGAGTACCTAACATAAATAGACACTACAATCACAGATGTCAATTACTTAATGTATTAAAATAGTACATTACGATACAAGTGCGTAAAAAAGGAAGTTAAAAACGAGTAGCGATAAATTAATGTTTTAAATCGACACGAGTTACGAATTTCCTTTTCGCACGTGTATCGAGAAACGAGTGTCGATAAATCAAAACACGACTGAAAGAAGAGTAATGTACTAATAATTGACATCTGTGATTGTAGTGTCCATTTATGTTAGGTACTCTAAGGGCCCAGAACGATCTAACAAAAAACAGACCATTCAGGGCACTAGCTCCTGACGCATATGACAGTTTACAATTTGACGGTTTCTCTCCATTATATTATAATCTAACGAAAAATAATCCGTTAAATTGTGAACGTTACGGTTCACCATAACTCGTCAGTTGATAATCTCACTAGTAAGATTATAAACTAACGGTTTTTTTTTCGAAAACTGAATATTAAATCACAAGAAATATACCAATTAAGCCGCCACATAATAAGCAAAGTAACTGACAATTTTGTTTATTTGACGAGTTCGACCATTTCCTTAAACAATATATCGAATTTTGATGATAAAAGTTTAATGAGGTTTTTGATTGACATCTGTGATTGCAGTGTCTGTTTGTGTCAGTCACTCTATGGCCACAGAACGATCTACTATAAAACCGACCAATCAGAGAGCTAGCTTCGTTCCGACGCCATGACAGTTTACAATTTGACGGTTTCGCTTCGTTATATTATAATCTAACGTAAAAATAATCCGTCAAATTGTGAACTGTATGTTACGGTTCACAATATTTCGTCAGTTCATAATCTCGCTAGTGAAATTATAAACTAACGGTTTTTACAATTTTACGGTGACATATACATAGAAAACATCCATGACTCAGGAACAAAATATCTGTGCTCGTCACACAAATAAATGCCCTTACCGAGATTCGAACCCAGGACCGAGGCGTAGCAGGCAGGGTCACTACCGACTGAGCCAGACCGGTCGTCATTTTTGAGTTTTGCGTTTGACATATCAAATAACGATATGATGAACATACCTACTTTAATGTTCAATTGTTTATTAACTTTGAGCTCTAAGGACCGCCGATTGTCAACTGAAGCCTGTGTTACCCGTGTTGTTGTTTTTGCCAATGATGATATTGATGATGCATCTGTGAAAAAAGACACAAAATATCTAATTATTATGTGAAATATTTATTACTTGTGTTTTTATATATATTATAGTTTTAATTATTGTAAACTGAAATAATTTAAACCTTGCACTAATCAAAAATTGTTAGATTCTTCCGGCAGCTGAGCCGGGCATCCCGAATCCGGGATACAACATGGTGGCCGGGTGGTCTAATGGTAAGGATATTAGCCGCGTAAGCTTCAGACACCGATTCGATTATCGGCTCTTAATAAACTCTTTGTGAAATTGAACTCAAAGCAAAAAGTCATCAATTATGTTGAAAACTGAAGTAATTATCGATCAAATTTTTTTTGAGTTAAATTCACGAAGTTTTGTTTTGTTTTATTAAACCAAAAATCTCCTATTTTAAGTCAGCTTATACACAAGTACAACCCGTACAGTAATCTTATTAGCTCAGTATGTGAAAACTATTTTGTCATGTCTCTCATTCCTACTCTATGTCGGACCTTAGGCCGTTTGGTCAACTATTTGCATTGGAAATTCATAATAATGTTACTGTTGCCAATTGGCACCCTTTGATTGTGCCTCCCTAATGTCGTTGTCCACTCTGTTGATTTTTATTAGGGTTCCGTACTGATAGGGTAAAGCAAGACCCTATTACTGAGACTCAACTCTGCTGTCCGTCTGTCTGTCTTTGCGTATACAATGCCACAGCAAAATACAAAAAAGCGTACCCCTGAAATGTAGGGGTTTTTAGGCTTAAAATATTTTTGGGTGTTTTTATTTTTTATAAGAACAAATGACATATTTCTTTATTTTAAAATCATGATATCACGTCAATACACATTTACGGCATCATCAGTGTAGATAGTATTTAATAGGTGGCGCTAAGAAATCGAGGTAGGTACGATTCTTAGATGAAGTATGTAAATCCTAAAGTATGTAAATGCTTAAAATTAAAAACGATATCGTGTTAAACTATCTGCTTTTAGATCACGGGGACAATACCGTCCTTGAAACGTCGGAGGTTGGTTTAAAAACATAGTTTTACGCGAGTTTTACGTTTTTAATTTTAAGTATGTGTTTAGCAATATAAAAGTATTTGACTTAACAAGCTTGGAAGTATATCAAGTTCACTGACACGTATTTCATTAATAAGTTTTATAAGTACCCATTACACGTTCAGTTATATTTAATACTAGGTTTTTCCCGCGGCTACGCTCGCGTTAGAAAGAGACAAAAAGTAGCCTATGTTACTCTACATCCCTTCAAGTTATACTCCACCTAAAAAACTCACGTCGATTCATCGCTCCGTTTTGCCGTGAAAGGCGAACAAACAAACAGACATACACACTTTCCTATTTATAATATTAGTATCAACAAGCTAGCATGTACTATTGTAAATAAAACCACCTTATGTGCTGCGCAATCATTAAATTAGGTGGACCCGCCCATTGGCTACAGAGTCAGGACACAGCGAAGTCAATTTACCCAGAAGTGGATTGTTTTAAACGTCTGTTGACATGAAATAAATGAGACTTTACACACATTAGAACAGGATATATCGAAATTGTGATACTGATTCTCACAGATCTTCATACTTCGGTTTTTATTTAAGTAGTTTAGTCGTAAAAATAAGTTTTTAAACTAATCTTCGGTTTTCAAGGACGGCGTCGCGCGGAGTCCTGTTTTTAAGTACGTGTTAAAATCGTGAAAACTTCTGCTTTTATTTAACCAATTGAGCAACCACCGTGTGTGTCCTTCGTCGAAACAGCGAATATTCGCATCATTCCTTTAAGAACCCAACATATTTATTACCAAATCGCTTGATAATATCAGTGAATCATCACTGTTACCTTCCAGCCCATCATCTATACCACAAGTGAACCTAAATCCCACAGTCGACTTCTACGATAGCACGAGAGGAAAGGGGTGGTGAAATTCTTGACCCGTCATCACACGGGATATATTAAAGTGTGTTTCTTGCCCCTCCCTAATGCGTACCCGTAATATGGTTCTTGTTCAGTTACTTCATACAAATATACTACAAGTTTTTGAATTTGTTGGACTTGACCGTGAGCTGTAGTAGGTGGCGGCGTTATGGTGGCGATCTCAGTTTAGAAATAGTCGCAGCGACATACTTATAGGCGAAACGAAGCCTTAGGTACATAGCCCCTAATGGAAGAAGAAAAAAAAATAGTGCGTGGAGTCCCTTCGCGCGGAAGAAGTGTAACTTCGTAATGTGGAAATGAAAACAGGAAATTTCAAAATTCGAGTTGGCAACACTGAGCGTCAAACGTTTACTGTCTGTGAGCATTAAACGTTTAACGCGGTCAGTTGCAAGTCGCATTAGAAAAATGAAATATTGTAGCGGGGGTGCGTGCGGGGAGAGAAGGGAAAGCCGAAATGACGTGAGAGGTGTGTATTATGTACAGTACAAGTGAAAGATTCAGAACGAAGACGTGTTCCCCAGTCAGTTAGAGAGAGAGAGGGAATTGGAGCGGAAGCACGTTGAGGATCGTCCTTAATAATAGCACGTAGTTTCCAGAGAGAAGCAGGGGCTATTATGTCGGAATTTGTATACCTAAGATTCGATACGTAGCAAGTTTCAAGCGGCGAGCCTAACCAAATCGTACAAAATCTTAACACCGCGATCTACAAATACGGGACCTTGACAGCGACATCTACGGGTTTTTTGGTAACTAAACCTGTGTCGCCGCTCGGCATTGGAGGCCGCTAGTAGGTGCGCGTTCGCCACATGCTGCGTATGCGCTGTGGTTAGTGTAGGTCACTACTTGCTGTCAGATGGCGCTAGTGGTCCATGTATGCGTCGAATGATCCGTGTTGTTACAATATTTATTTTTCAAGTAGGCATATTACAATGCGCATATGAACGTCAAATAAAGCTACGCCGGCTCTAAGCCTACGCCTCAGCCTTGAGAAGATTTCAGAAGTTTCACTTCAAAAATGCATCTGATATTCTGCTAATGTATAAGCTGTGTGCGTTAAGGTTCGTAACGCATGCACCGTTCGCAACGCTACATTGAGCAGGATTTGCGAGCGGCACCCGTTTCGGATGCGTCTAGTCTGGCCGTCAGTTCCAATGACTTATTGAGATCAAGCACTTTGCAAAATGTGAATGCCACTTTATCTTGAATCTTGAACAATTTATTAGTACCTAAAATATCATCATCATCATCTGGCTATAGCGACTCCTTGTTAGTCCATGTGGTCTGAGTTTTGGTTTTGGTGGGCTCGTATATGACTCCCAAAACCGAACTTGATTTTAAACGTGCGATTACACGGAGCACAGTATAGTTGGCCAGCTGTGTTATATGCGTAAGTGTAGGACGGCTTTGGTCTGGTCTTCGGGAAATGGCGTTTTGTGTCAAGGTTTTCTAAACGCTGTGTTTCAAAAAGGTCAAAAGGCCAATTTCTGTACACAAAGCAATTGTGCTGCCAACGTTACTGTATGCAGCAGAAACTTGGTCCTGCTACAAGTTAGATATCAAGAAATGAGACTCTTTCCACCTCAAACATCTAAGATCGATTCTACGTATTAACGTCGTGTCTTGCGTGGGCGACGGTCGCGCGACCGTCGCCGTCGCGTCTCATCGCATCGTCTACTTCCATATCGATAAGGTTTGATATCGTATGCGTCGCATCGCCGTCGCGCGACCATCGCGCGACCGTCGCCCACGCAAGCCACGGCGTAAGTGGCAGGATCGAATTCCAAATACAGAAGTGATACGGCGTACCGGCTTGCCAGGTATAGAAGCGCTCATAACATCAGCTTAGATTGAATGGCCACGTCTCACGCATGGACGACAGCAGGTTACCGAAGGCAGTATTTTATTTCCAACTACCTAAAATAGATGAGTTATTCACATAAATAACTAAAATCGTATGCGAGTTCACTTGCCATGTAAATAAACCCTTAGTGATTGACCACTTGTCCAGATGCAGGGACTTAGCAAACGCCAGGCCAGTGGTAAATGCCAGACCTCACGGCACGTTTTGTGTAGACTCGTGCAGTTTCACCTCAAAGTTATGGAAGGCATGGTAAGGTTCACTAGTAATACCTCTGTGACAAAGTGTGAGCCAAACAACAGGGCAATCACTATACGTCACGCTTGCAACGAAACCTAGGCGACATTACAGAATACAGAATACAGATCTTTATTGGTAAAAAAGTATTTTACAGGTCATATTTATACACAATGTTTAAAAAATATAAATTATAAAGTTAATTATCATTTTAATTTAACACTTAGATAATATACATTCATCGATGCTATAGTATGCCTTTTCTGTGAGTAGCAGTTTAAGTTTGTTTTTAAATATGTGGTCACTTTTCAAATTTGTTATATCTGAGGGTAGTGAGTTGTACAAGGTTGGCCCCATGATGCTGAGTGACCGCCGTGACTTTTAGCGAGTCGGCGCCTCGGGGCTAGGAGCCGGGGGCGTCGCGCACTGTTTGATTGTTTATAATGTTGAATATGTGTACACACGGCAGAGTAAGTATTTTGTGCTTCTTAAACAATTGTTGTGCCGGATAGTCAAGTGGTTGTCCGTCAATTATCCGAATAGCCCATTATTCATTATGGGATATTATGCAATATGACTGGTCATTCTGAAAGAACATAACGATTTGTATGCATAAAACGCAAGAAAATAGTTGGGTAAAAAAGTCACGCCCCTACTAAGCAGAGTACATGTACTCTGCTTAGTAGGGGCGTGACTTTTTGCATGTACGTATTTTATTGTTGTAAAAAAAAGCATTGGTACCCAACTATTTTCGTGAGTTTTATGCATACAATGCGTTTTGTTCTTTCAGAATGAACAGTCATATTGCATAATATCCCATAATGTCGCCTAGGCTAATAATAATTGAATGAATTGACTGCAGTCAATCAATTATTAGAACCCTAACCCTCGCGCCGCATCCCAGATAATGTGCTGGGTTGTCCATATGAGAGCTGGTAAAATGTGGATGTATAAGAACAGGCTGTAGAGGCCGTTGTTCTTGTAGACGAGAAGGAATGCCATGCACACTCCTATGCAAGACCAGTAATGGCAACTGTGATAATTCTAGGTATATTAGTGTTTGAATAACTGTCACTTTTAGTTTGCTTGCTGGTTTGTTTCAACTTTTTTGGATAATCATTGTTTTATTTTTTGTTACAGTGTAATGGACCGCGAAGCATTCATATCGAAGATGATATAGAATTGGATTTAGAGTTATTTGAAGACGAGGGCTAGGATCCTAGGAACCATCGTGCCAATTTTTCGGATTTTTTTGTGTTAGATTTTTTTTAAATAAATAGGTACTGTAATCTTTACTTATTTTTTATTTTACGAAGTTTAACATCTTCCTCGTGCACATATGGGTCCTATAATGTATTTGACATCCTTAAGTCATACAAATATGGTACCAACTTGGAATAGTAGCATAATGAATACCACTATATAGATTGAGACCCTATTTTCCTCCAGAGCAGAAGCTACCAAAACCTCAAAAAACTAACATCAAAAATCACGGTGGCCCCACTTCGAAAATCCATTCTTGGGCCCTAAGGACCAATCCTACCAAAGGGAATCTTTGGTTCAGCAAAAGCCGTATTCTTCGTTTTTTTGCCTTGTACAACTGCAACGGTAATAAAAATAAAACTACTTAACCTACAAGTTAGATCTGAATTTCAGTATGAGTATGTTGTTAGTTTGTCAGTGGTCGAGGGAGAGGAGCTGACTATCTCACGATCAGCTAAGACGGCCGAGAGACTGCCACGCAGGCGGCGCAAATATGCCGCGCACCGCGCGCGCAAGAATGAACTGGAAACCATCCACGCGCGCATGCGCGAACATTCCCGACGCACTGCACTGCGGCATCGGCTCAAACAAAAGTACATACTCACTGCCCTTATCCCCATAGCTTACCCCAGTAGTACATAATGAATTTAATCAATTGAAAAAATAATATCTCGAAATGTCTCTAATACTTTTAGTAGAAAAATCCAAACTTTATTCGCCAATACGACTTTCCTCTGTTCTAAGCCCGTCAATACAAATAAGATAACAATAAACAATACCATTTCTTTACAGTTTCCTCGGTCCGTCCGTTTGTTGTCTCAAAGACAAAGCCGCCTTCCTTGTGCGGACCTCAAACGATAAATCCATTGGTGTCCGATGCAGCTTACGCTCCCGGTACTGCACAAATAATTACAAATACAACTAATACAAACGGTTTCAAACCATAAAGTATACCAATAAGGCACGCTGTACAGCAGTGTAACTTTGCATGTCACTTGCAACAACCATAGATTGTTGAAACCCCTAGATGTCACGGTATGTCACGTCATTGTGGCACCACTTTTTCACATTTGAGCTGGTTGACAAACATTCATATAAATTTCATAAAAATATTTACATTGACAATAACGCCGTGGCTTGCGTGGGCGACGGTCGCGCGATGGTCGCGCGACGGCGATGCGACGCATACGAAATCAAACCTTATCGACATGGAAGTATGAGACGCGATGGCGACGGTCGCCCGACCGTCGCCCACGCAAGACACGGCGTAAGGGAAAAGTGGTGCCGCGGTAGTGATTGAAGATCGAGTGTAGTAAATATATCAGTCATCTCTAATCCTGCCTGCCTGCTTGACATTAAGTTATTTTAGTTACTTCAAACCTTCCTGGTAAAATAGACTACGTCTATACAGAGTAAAAAAATATCCATACAAAATACTAGTAATTCGGCCCGCAATGTAATGCAAATAGTGCAAACACACTCGCATTAAACGCTTGTAGAAAGCTGTCATTGCCTGTTATCGCAACCATATTTACAGTACATTGCCGCTAAGAAAATTTTCTAAAATTAATTATGGGGTGAATTAAGTAACTCAATTAATGATAACGCTAATGAGTTCTGTGCCTGGTTTAATTTATCGCCTGTATTACGCTTACACGCTGTATGCGTTTCTACATCTATGGCCATAACAATTTAATAGTATGTCTATGTTGTGGGAATTTGAGTTTTATACGGTCGTTGTAGATGTCAAGGTGAACGTAAATATCTGCCATCAAGTTCTGATTCGGTAGGTACTGTGTCGGATTTAGTGCAGATTTTAAATATTTGGATCATTAAAATGACAGGACATGAGGGGTGTCTGAAGCTTAGCTTCTGTGACCGTCTGTCAGAATCACACCTCCAAAATACAGTAATTTTATTAGTTATATTTATCTTGGGTATACAAAGCTGTTTTAGTAAAGCAGCTCACATTTGACATCCAATTCTGACCTACACAAAACATCTTGTAATTTGTCAATTCAGAATAATACTAAAGAATTTGAACGCCAGTAAATTGAAGGCCTTTTTATTTATGCCAGCAAAGACAAATATATAATTTAAGAAATTGTTAGCAACAATACAACTTTAGTCGGTATCAATAAAGACATCATCCATTAGCAAAATGACTTCTTGAGCAACTTCGCGCGCGATGTTCATAATTTTGGCTAAGTTTATTCCTGAATCGGCTTCCAAATTTATAGGAGTTGATATTGTTTGGCTTAAAAAATTTAAACGTCTATTTACGTATAACGAATGCAATCATTTCACTGTAAGTTATCACCGTAATTTGCAGGACTAAGGGCCAGTTGCACCAAACCGTCCGTTACCGTATTTAGCGGTTCGCATTTTTTTTGGTATAGGAATCTCAATAGACTTCTGCCGCATAACGTTGATGTCTCTGTTAACTGTGTTGATCCAACTGGTCCTAAGAAATAAATATCATCACCTTAGCGGGGGCACTGCCGTGCTCGCAGATCACTACCATCGTCGTCCTTAAGTACTTACTTGTTAACCCATAAAACGGGTACGTGATTCCGGTTCAAATCCCGGGGCATTTATTTGTGTGATGAGCAAATTTGTTCCTGAGTTACGTGTGTTCTTTTGTATTACTTTGGTATAAAAATAAATCGCGGTCTGAGATCCCACAACACAAGATTTCATGAGTTTACCGTGAGGCTAGTCAGTAGTGTCAGTACGTAGATGATGGGTGAGATTTGGGTGTCTCACCCGCCGAGGTAGACATTCTCACTTGTACAGCCACACGCTAAGGCCGAGTACCTGGATTACTAAATGGACTGAAATGATATGGAATCAAATGGTACTTAGGCGTTGCATGTGCCTGCACAGACTGCATAAAATAAGGTGGGAGGCGATAGCAAGGGATCCTATTGGCCTAAGTCCCTACTTCCCTAGCCCTAACTTATTCTATGACAAGGATGTCTGTACCGGGAGACCTATCGGTAACAGACGGATTCCCTACGGGGGGGGATCAAGGTGGTTGGATGGATACTTGCTGCCGATCGCCCAGGCTCAGACGACCGATTAAGGCTAAAGGAGAAGACTCCTTTAGCCTTAATCGGTCGTCGTCGGTCGTCGTGTGGCATAAGAATGCCACAGCAAGGGTACCTGTAAAAAGGTGATGGATGGGAGTCTCTACTCTCAGAGTGTCGCCCTGAGCAAGCAGAGGTTTTAGGTATGGAGGTAGTGAAACACCAACGGACAATTGGTATCTGATTTATTTACAAATTATATTTCCTTATATACACAATATTACCTATAGCACACATATGTAAATCTTATTTGTATTCCATCCGTGTAAAGTGCAACTACTACACTATGTTTGTGCTGGCTTATGCCCTAGATTGATTTGCGCGGATCAGCGCGATGTGCTGACGAAATCTGTTGTCTAAACATCCTGGCGACTCTCGACGGCAGCGGGAGTGATGGGAAGCTGCTTTACAGCGGCTGTATCGGACGTAACTCTATTTCTTCAAACTGGCTGCTGTTGTTCGTCGGGTTTGTTTTGTGGCGCTTGGGTTTCGGTGGAGCCGACCTGGCGGGGGCGGCGGGCAGCGGAGCAGACTGCGGACTGGTTGTGCAGGAACGGATGTGTACCAGGACCTGTGGACCATAACAAACTGTTAGTATCATTAAACTAAAGACTGCTAATGACGAACCGAGACTGATTGCTACTGAGTTATTTTGTATCTGTTTCCAAATTGTATTGTCTAATTGTTTTTGGAGTAAATTTTCGTTACTAGTGAGATGTTTAAATATGTCTCTGGAGCTGTCAAGAACTTCCTCATCTCTGGTTAAATCTTCTATTTGATTGGTTGTTTCGTTTGTATTCAATGAAAAGTTGGCTTGTCTTGAGAACGTTGCTAACACCGATATTGAGTTAGCTCTTCTTGCTGCTAGAATGTTTCTTCTTGTTTTGATAATACAGTTTTCTGCAATATGGATGACAGCTGTGTTCTGGATCATAATTTCTTCTCTTTCTCCATCGCAAATGATTGACGCTTTTACTGACTCTGCTGTCATGATTAGCCAAGTGTTTGGCATATATAATTGTTTCCATACAGTTGTTGTTAGGTTCAGTTCTCTCGTGTTACAGTTGACCATCTCAGTTCCCTTAAATAATAGATCAATAATGCAATTCTTATTCTCCTGCATATTTTTTACTGATGTCGGGTAACAAATGTATTCGGTATTCTTTCTGAGGCATGCTTTAAATTCTTCTGTCTCTAGTTCGAAGTAATTTTCATTATTGTAATCGATCGCAATTATGTTGTGATATACTTCTAAACTGTATACTTTTCCTTTTTTATCTTGCTTTGGTACTGGTGTCACGTGAATCAAAGTGTATTTAGTTATATCTTGTAATGCGAAATACCCATATACTTTTATGTATGTTGAGTTTTCTGTGACCTTCGTATCTATTAGTTGATTTTGCACTATTCTTAGCTTCGTTGGTAGCTTGCTATTGGCGTTTGTCAGAATTTGGTTAACTTCTTTAAGTTGTAGTACATCATAGATCGTTC
This sequence comes from Leguminivora glycinivorella, assembly GCF_023078275.1. NCBI lineage: Eukaryota > Metazoa > Arthropoda > Insecta > Lepidoptera > Tortricidae > Leguminivora > Leguminivora glycinivorella. The sequence goes on along the minus strand of NC_062978.1, from coordinate 20,082,423 downwards.
CTTGATGTAAATATGCTTCTTGAAGTCTGGCGTAGTGTTCTATAACCTCATCTATGTAGTGTGCTGCGAGTTGATACATGTGAAAAATGTTGATGTTTACGCGATTGATATCTATTCTTTTGTACCATTTGTTCACATTATTCATATATTGTATTGCTTGATTTAACTTGGTCTGAAATGTTTCTAGCTTCTTTACTATTCTTTCTTCTGTTTGGTTGACTGTTGCGATGGTTGATATCATGAATTTGGTTTGATGATTGGCGGCCTCTATCAGCTTGTTTTGGTTCCCTTGTAACGTATCTATGTCTTTGTAGACCTCGTCATTTACCCCGAATATTGACGTCAACATTTGGCCGAATAATCCTCTTTTTTTTTCTGATTTGTCCTATATTCAAGATCAAATTAGTGATTTCCTCTAGTCTTTCTTGCCCTTCATACAACTGGTGATATAATTGGGCACAGTGAATTTCCGTATTAGTTTTTGTTACTGCGTCACAGTAATGTTTGAATTGTGCGGTGATTCCTCGAATATCTTCAACATCTCTCCCTATTTTACTTTTTTCGTAATTGGTTTGAATCCGGAATATTCCTCTGTCGATTGTCGCTGACCCTACGTGTTCCACGTAAATTCCTTCGTTGATGTTTTTTATTGTGTAAGTTGCTGTTGTCATATTTATAAAACAGGTAAACAGGGTTATGAACAATGTCCAAGGGTATTTTCTACCTGTGCGTTTGTTGCTTTGTCTTCGTGATTCTTTTGTAACGGTTCTGTTTGATTGATCTGATGTAGCATTGACTGGTGTTAGTTGTGCTACATTGCTGTTGACGACGACCTGTTGAGTCTCTGTTATATCTTCCTTGTTGTTGGGTAGTGGAATTACTTTATGGATTGCCCTTTTTAAACAATTTCCAGGTGCTTTTTGTAATGTTAACACTCTTGTTTTCCCGTCAGCTCCTGGGTGTGTTTCTATCACTTTTGCTAATGGCCATTGACTCGGTGTAACGTTTTCGTCTTTTATTAGAACCACGGTTCCTTTGTTAATATTTCCTTGATCTAGTTGCCACTTATACCTCTGCTGTAGTTGATGTAAATAGTCTCTACTCCATGTTTTCCAGAAATCTTTTTTCATTTTTTGAATCAATTTCCATCGCTGTTGAAGGTTTGTGCTAACATCATTTATTGGATCAGGGATGCCCACTGCCTCTCTTCCAATGAGAAAATGGCTTGGTGTTAATACGGTGTTGTCATTGATGTTATCACTTTGTGCGCAAAGGGGTCTTGAGTTCAGACAGCTCTCTACCTGGCTCAAGAGCGTGGATAATTCTTCGTATGTTAATGTTGACTCTCCTATTACTCTCTTCAAATGATACTTCATTGCTTTGACTCCTGCCTCCCAAATCCCACCAAAGTGAGGTGCGAGGGGTGGGTTGAAATGCCATTGTGTTCCCATCGTAGTTACGGCATTTTGGACGTGCGGTGATTGCATGATTTCTAATAGTTGCGTGTGTAGCATCCTTGCTGCACCTACGAAATTTCTTCCGTTGTCGCTGTATATATGTGATATGTGGCCACGTCTTGCTTTAAATCTGATCAACGCAGCAATGAATGATTCTGTGGATAAATCTCCTACCAGTTCTAGGTGTATGGCTTTTGTTGCAAGGCAGACAAATACTGCGATATAGCCTTTTGTAGCTTTATTCCCTCTGCCTTTCGTAGTCCTTACTTGTATTGGTCCTGCCATGTCGACACCAGTATGGCTGAAGGTTTGAGACGGAGTTACTCTGGGTTCTGGTAACTGTCCCATCTTCTGTGATGCCGTGGCTGCCTTATACCGTATGCATTTAACACAGTTGCGGATGCTAGATTTTGTCATTCTTTTTAATCCCAAAATCCAATACTTCTGCCTTACGACTGCCATTGTCAACTTGTTCCCACCGTGCAACGTTTGAAGATGTGCTTCATTAATTAGCATTCTGGATACGTGGTGGTGGTGCGGTAGAACAATTGGATGCTTTTGACTGTATGGCAACTGTGAGTGGTGTAGTCGTCCACCCACCCTTACTAACCCATCGTCTCCTATGAATGGATCCAAACACAGCAGTTTACTTTTCTTCGTGACTGGTTTATTGTTTTTTAATGCCTCATATTCTTCAGCAAAGGCTTCCTGTTGTACTAGTTTAAGGATTTTGCCTGTTGTTTGTTGTATTTCAACGTACGTTAACATGTTCCCTTTTTGTTCTTTTTGTGTTATTCTGTAGCAAAACGACAGAACCCGTATCATGCGTTGAAACCGTGAAAATCTTTCCCATATTTTCTTTTCTTTCTTGTCTTCTGTAATCGTAACGTGGTTATTTTTAACTTCTTGGCATTTCTCTATTATGGTCTTGGTATGTGGTATCTCCTCATTTTGAAGCCAGCTGGGCCCTTTCCACCATAGCTCATGATGTTCTAACTTGCGTGGTTCTATTCCTCTTGACAGTACATCTGCTGGGTTGTCTGTGGTTTTCACATGATTCCAACATTCACTTGACGTACTTCTCTGAATCTCTGATACTCTGTTCGCGACAAAGGTTTGCCATTTTCCTGCTTCACCTTTGATCCAGCCGATAGTGATCATGGAATCTGTATAACAATGGATTGTTACGTTTTCACAATCTAGGCCGTCCTTCACCTTTATTATTAGTTTGGATAATAGATGTGCTGCACAAAGCTCTAGTCGGGGCAGTGTGCTTTTAGTCTTTTTTGGGGCCACTTTGGATTTCGCTTGTAACAAAGAAACATAATACTGGCCGTTCATCTTAATTCGGCTGTATATCACCGTTCCGTAAGCTTTTTCTGACGCATCGCAAAATCCGTGTAACTCGATTGTTGTGGTTTTATGTTTTATCCATCGGGGTATGCGAATTGTTTCAATCGTTTTGATTTGTGTATAAAACTCTTCCCATCTCTTTTTTATGGCTTCGTCTACGGGTGTGTCCCAATCTATTGCATTTGACCACAGCTCTTGAATTAGTAACTTCATTCCTATTATGATCGGCGCCAACCAACCCATTGGGTCAAATATTTTGGAAATTTCAGATAAGAGAAATCGTTTTGTTAATTTTTCGGTATTGGTGATTTTTATTTGAAAGTGGAAGTTGTCCTCTGCTGGTGACCACATCACGCCTAGTGATTTTCTTGTTTCATGTTGTGGTAATTTTATCATGTCGTCTTTCCTACTTCCTTCTGGGATGTTATTTAATAACTCTATATTATTCGATGACCATTTTCTTAGGTTAAAACCTCCGGCATTCAACATGTTTATCAACTGATCTTGTAATATCTTGGCTTTTTCTTCACTATCTGCTCCTGATAAAATGTCATCCACATAAAAGTCGTGTAGTGTTGTTTTGCTTGCTAATGGATAGCTTTCTTGTTCATCACGTGCTAATTGCTGCAGGGTTCTGACAGCTAAATATGGTGCCGAGGCTGTTCCATATGTTACTGTGGTCAAGGCATACTCCTCGATTGGGTCACTTGTGGACCATCTCCATAGTATTCTCTGATATTTCAAGTCTGACTGGTGAATTTTTATGAACCGATACATCTTCTCCAGGTCCGCCATAAATGCCACTTCATGCTTTCTCCAGCGTAACAAAATGTCTGATATGTCTTGTTGTAAGCGCGGACCTTTATACATATTTTCATTTAGACTGAGATATCCCTTTTCCTTACTAGAAGCATCAAACACGACCCTTAACTTTGTGGTCAAGCTGTCGTCTCTTATTACTGCGTGATGTGGTATGTAGAACTTTCCTTTGCCGTATTCAGCTTTGTTAAGCTTTTTCATGTGTCCCATACGCAGGTATTCTGCCATGAACTCGTTGTATTGGCTCCGTAGGACGTCATTTCTCTTAAATGACTTTTCTAGTTGGAATAGTCGTGCCGCAGCTTTATTACGCGTTTCCCCGTACTCAAGGTTTGGATTCTTCAACGGAATGCGGACCGTATATGCTCCATCTTTCCCTCTTACAGTGCTTTTACTGAAATATTCCTCACAAATTCGATCTTCTTCCTTCAATTCAATATTTCTCGGGACCTCTTCAAGCTCCCAAAAATCCGTTAATTGTTTGATTTCCTCATTAAACGATGTCATGCATAACACTTTCATGGGATTTACTATGTTGGTTATCCGCCAGCCTGATAATATCCACCCAAATTCCGTTTCCTGTGCTATCATGTTTGTTTCTACCTTTTCAAATCCTTCTCGCAGGAACTGGCTGTACTCTTGCGCTCCTAAAATTACATCAATTGGGCCTTTCTTGTAATATGTGGGATCGGCTATGACCTTGTTCTCTATTTTCTTAGAGTTTACTTGTGGAATATCCTGTCTTGGTAATACGGAGGTTAATTTTGGCAACACTATGAGTGTTACCGGCAGTTTATATTGGCTTGGAAACCGTGGTTTTATTGTAATCGTAATACAATGTTTAGACTCTTTTGGCTGCTCGTCCCCGATTCCTTTGACCTGGGTGTATATTTTTTGTCTTGGGTACGATAACATCTGCGCCACTTCTTCTGTACAAAATGACGCTTCTGACCCTTGATCACACAAAACCCTTAGCAACCGTGGTTCACCGTAGTATGTCGAGGTCTCTACTAACGCCGTAGCTAACAACGTTGTCTTCTTTGAATCCTCTGCAGTTGTGGCTGTGTGAGTAGTCATCCTTTGAACGCGCCTATCCTTATTCTGACCCTCTCTATATTGGGGTTGAAATCTCAATCCTCTTTGGTTTCTCATCTCATCGGACCTGAGCTTGATACCGTTACCTGGTGGATTGATATGAATCATCGAGTGATGGAGTTTGTTGCAAAAGTGACACAACACTGTACTATTACATTTCTCTGCCGAGTCATGATTTATGCAGTTGTAACATATTTTCCGGTCTCGAATCACCTTAAGGCGCTCGGGAATACTTAGCAACTTAAAATTTGCGCAAGAATAAATCTTGTGGTCCTCATTATGACAGTACCAGCATTTTTTTCCGTGTGCTTGGTCTGACTGTACACTCGGTAATATAGTAAGTCGATTCCCTTTCGGTGTTTGTGTGGAAGTGATCTGTGCTGCAGTTTCCAAACATTTAAACCTTTTTTCCATGAATCCCATCATATCGGTTAAACTCTGATTTTTATTCGGTATTTCCAACGCTAGTTCATAGATATTATTGGTCTCAGTGTCCCATTTTCGACTGATGATACGAGTTAAAATCGGATCCCAGTGTGACGTAATCACTCCTTGGTTCGTTAATGCGGCCAAGCTCTCCTTTATTGTATCAAACATGTTTTTTATTTTAATAGCGCTAGGCCGTTCTATTGTAGGCAAATCAAGCAACTTGTCAATAAACTTTGAACTTATTAGTCGTTCATTTTCATAACGCTGCGTTAACAATTCCCACGCGGTGTCGTAATTGTTTTCGCTAATATTCAATTGTTGAATCATTCTGGCAGGCTCTCCTTTTAAATGTGTTTTTAAATATTGCATTTTCTCTGTGTTTGATAATGTAGCGTCGTTGTGGATAAGATTTTTAAATAAATCGTGGAATGAGTACCAGGACTCGTACTCCCCGTGAATATCGGGATGGTGATTTTTGGCAAGTTAGCCCGTTTTCTGGGTTCGGTGGAACTACGTGAAATGGCACTCTCGGCTGACTCGTTAATTCTAGCTTGTAATTGGTATGACGTGTCTTCAACATCTTTTTGACATCCTTCAAAACCCTCTTTCGTAAAGTATTCGTCACTAAATGAATTTTCTTCTACGCATAATCCCAAATGCTCCTCTTCTACAGTTTCCCACTGTTTCTGGATGGCTTGGAGAGTTGTTTGCAGGAACCAGATTGGCTTGTTCTCAGTAATGGCTTGCCTGGCTGCGGCTAACTTCTTGACGAGTTGAGATATGCGCCACTTCTGTATCCCTAATTTTGGCGAAACTTCCTGGCAGTCTACAAACTTGGATTCTGTAGACCCACCTTGGCTATCTTTCATCAACGCTTCTTCACACTTGTCTAAGTATGCTGTGGCTTCTTCATAAATGGTTTGGAGACTACCGTAGTAGCTGGTCATGTAGGTGTGGGTGGCTAACCGCTCTTCCGGTTCAAGTTGTGCGTGGTTTTCCTCAATTTGCGTTTTCATTCCGTTAAGCACCGTCCTCTTGTCCATGATGTACTTATGCGTTTTCCTGCTTGCCGAATCCTTTTTCATATTCGTCAACAAGGTCTTAAGTCCTCCTCCTAACTCTTCTTGACTCTTCAGAAGTTCGTTGAGCCTAACAGCGTCCATGTTGTAAGTTTGTCAGTCAAACCCTACCAATTTATTTTGTACCTAACCGTGGGAGGACAATATTAACAAGATCGCGGTGTATAACGTACCTAGTGGTGGAGGGTAAATTTAATAGTCGATACTACTGACTGGTTGGTTGTCAATATCACCGACTCTCCAGACACCCCTTAAGTTACCATGCACTCATAGCAATGTTAACCTTAAGAGATATCCGGTTCGAAGGACCATATGTACAGCCACACGCTAAGGCCGAGTACCTGGATTACTAAATGGACTGAAATGATATGGAATCAAATGGTACTTAGGCGTTGCATGTGCCTGCACAGACTGCATAAAATAAGGTGGGAGGCGATAGCAAGGGATCCTATTGGCCTAAGTCCCTACTTCCCTAGCCCTAACTTATTCTATGACAAGGATGTCTGTACCGGGAGACCTATCGGTAACAGACGGATTCCCTACGGGGGGGGATCAAGGTGGTTGGATGGATACTTGCTGCCGATCGCCCAGGCTCAGACGACCGATTAAGGCTAAAGGAGTCTTATGCCACAGCAAGGGTACCTGTAAAAAGGTGATGGATGGGAGTCTCTACTCTCAGAGTGTCGCCCTGAGCAAGCAGAGGTTTTAGGTATGGAGGTAGTGAAACACCAACGGACAATTGGTATCTGATTTATTTACAAATTATATTTCCTTATATACACAATATTACCTATAGCACACATATGTAAATCTTATTTGTATTCCATCCGTGTAAAGTGCAACTACTACACTATGTTTGTGCTGGCTTATGCCCTAGATTGATTTGCGCGGATCAGCGCGATGTGCTGACGAAATCTGTTGTCTAAACACACTTTTAGAATCTTAAGTTAGGTATTGTAGTCCAATTCGGGAATAGAGCCTCTCGAGCAGGGCGCCGGGTCGTAAACACAATTGTTGCGACTTTAAATCAAACGGCGAGTCATTAGTGGCACGTGCGACTCCAGAGTTAGCGCGCGGCTCCATTGCTACGCTACGGTACGATATTATACGGTATAAAGCTCTATTTTCCTAGTACAGCAAAATACATACAATCATACATACAATCACGCCTGTATCCCATAAAGGGGTAGGCAGAACACATGAAACTACTAAAGCTTCAGTGCCAGTCTTGGCATATAAGTGGTTGAAAGAAAACGAAACTGTGACATTGAAAAGCAAAATACAAAAATCATTTATTCAGCAAATAGGCCACAGGGGCACTTTTATGCCTACGTCAACATTACATAGAAATACTAACAGCCGTCTCCATACAAAACGAATGGAGTACCTATGGCAATCATGGTGATGGTCGTTATATGGCGGCACTGCTATCCAAGGAAACTCTTAATCATGGCCGTAGACACACGGAATTTTTAGTTAGGAATGATATGTGCATAGGAGACATCAATATCACTATGCAAGTGACGATTAAAGAGAGACGTCAACTGAAAGAAAATTCTATGGACAAGAAGAAAGATAAATGTCAAAAATTTGCTCAGAATGACATGTGGATTGGATATAATTAACACTTATCAGAGTTGCAGAAAAAAAACCATTTAACAATGAAGTCAGAAATATGCCTATAGATGCTTTAAAAATGCGCGTGGCCGTATCTCCACGACGCGGTGCCAAGCATTCAAACCTATTCTATATATACTGGAACTATTCGAGCCGCTCTTCGTTGGATGCGAGAAGCTACAGGGCTAAGTAAACAATCGCTATCGTTCCGAAATTTGGTGTCTCTTTATCTCTCTTTTATGTATTAGTGAGACAGTGACCGTTGAGTTTGATAGCCAGGGAGCGTAAGCATTAGCGGCGTGAGCCAGGGTACCTAGCCAAATAAAGTACCTAGCTTTCTCTATCGCTCTTCCGTATTGGCGCGACGGAACCAGACTGCGATTTGATCGGCGTCTAGCGCCAACGATTGTCATTCGGCTAGGCCGGCAGGAACTGGGGTGTCCAAGCAGCCAGATGTCTCTAAAATACAATACAATACAAATAGGTACTCTTTATTGCACACCTCAATACAGGAAACAACATAGTATGTATAAACAACAACTTAAGAGGCAAAACAAGAGGCGGTCTTAACGCTAAAGAGCGATCTCTTCCAGACAACCTAGGTAGCGGAGAATAATAAATTTAACCTTGTAAATAGGTGTACTGAATGTAGACTAAGAGGAAATCTAGCACAAACTATACTACGCAAAACAATACGCAAAATATGGGATTTTGGGGGTTAGCTATCAATAGCAATGGAAACGCGTCACAAAAATAATGAAAGTACAAGTGAACGGACACCCCATTGTTGTAATTATCCCGTGAAAGTTTGTTTGTCGTTATTTATCGTCGCCCGAGGCAGACAGCGACACCTGGGAGTGGATACAGCAGGCGTAGGATGGAGTTATCCGACTGTTATGATAATTATAGTTATTTACGATACAAGTGCTGAAAAGAGAAATCTCGAAACGATTCGCAATACATTAAAACATGCTAAACATGTTAAATATATCTAAAAAATTCATTTATTTCTGGTAAATAACATATTTACATAATTTTAAAATAATAATATTACAGATAAATTAAACTAAATAAATCTAAAATTATTCTAAAATACAACTTAAAATAAAAATTAAACTAAATAAATCTAAAATTAAACTAAAATAAATCTAAAAACGGCCCCTGTGGCATAGTACCGAAGGCGCTGGCAGCATTTCCTCGCTGGATTGTCAAGCTAAATATATTAGGTAAAGATATTTTACTAAAATACGATGGCGCAAAGTGGTGTTACCTATATTGCCTCAGCAATACATTCTAAATTGGAATTTGAGAGTAAATTAGAATACAAGTAGGAAACAAAGTCTAAGGTGTACCGGGACATTTCGACTTCTTTCAGTATTTTCCACGTTTTAAACTATTAAAGTGCTATATATGCATCCACTGAACACGCGTGCCATTAGTGACCAGTGGACACATGTAATGCTCCAGTGCACTTTACAGGCAATATATACCTCTATATTTCTGTAGGTATATTAGTACTTAGTACATATTTTTGCCACTTCAGCAGTGGGTATGTATATTTTGATTGTCATCTAGCGTCACATCTTTTTATTATCACGAAGTACATTTTATTAAAGAATCCTGTAAAAAAAAGCTACTCTGTAATAAAGTAGCGTTTAACAAACAATGCGGTGAAGCCCGTGAAATATTCCAATGAAATATGTATTAAATCCGCGGCCAGAGATCAGGGCCGCAGGATCAGATATTACGCCGGGTCGGTGCACAGTGTCAGCTAGGCTTTGAAACTATTGAGAAAATTCAGAGATTAGCCTATTTTTTAAAAAGTTATGTGTTTAAGACGCTACGGGAGCGAAAAATTATAACGCCGTGTCTTGCGTGTCGCGCGACCGTCGCCCGAAAAACTGTCACGATAGCCCCACAAAAATAAATATCGAGTTTAACTGTGAAATCACCAGTCTCTTATTTGTATACCTAGATAATAATATACAGAGTGGGGCCTGTAACAAAGGCGAAGAATTGAACTCTAGGCTATTTTCCTTATACTGATCAACATTTGTTCGGTGACTGTTAAAAATAACTTGTATTTTGATTTTTATCACCATTGAAAGTTTTTTCTAAGAGGTAATGTATTGCGAATTCTGTTAAGTCTAAAGTGTGACAGACAACGTCTATGACAACAATAATGGCGTACATTGAAGCTAATATTTATTTTGTATGAAAAATTAAAAATTTAAAGACTTCATAATCTTTAAAAGTCACTGAACAAATGTTGATCAGTATAAGGAGAATAGCCTACAGTTCAATTCTTCGCCTTTGTTACAGGCCCCACTCTGTATTATACGTATTTCTAAGGTATAAATAAGCACATTTGGTTGAAGTATGTATTTAAACAAAAATAACTCAATATGGTACCTAATTCTTTTCAAAACTGTGTTGGGAATTTTTTCAGGCCTTTTTCATTTCCAAAATACAATACTTTATTTAAAAAAAACAAAAATAATACTTTCTCATTAATAGAACAAAACTTAGTTTTCTCTATAAATACTGCCGAGATGATAGTGTCCAAAGGACGTGCCTCAAACAAAAACGCAATTTACGCACCTACGACATAATTGTCTGATCCTTATCGTGTCTAGAAATAAGTTTTGAAATTCAATATTCGAATCGGGCCAATATGACCTGTTTTTATTGAATTCCGTTAACTTTTAGGGAAAATTCTTTTGTTCAAATACAATCAATTTCTCTAAGAAACTAACCTCATTACCTACTCTTGGGGTTATAGAATTTAAAAAAAAATAATTTAATTACTGAACACGTGTGTGGCATCCCTTACCACTTCCTAAATTTATTTGTTTTGACATGTGCTGTCAAACACTTCACAATGACTTTAATGTTATGATTATTAAATAAATGGATTAATCCTCTCACACGAATTAATCCATTTATTATGTATGGAAACGAAAATAAAATTTTTTTTTTTCGAATTTAACAATATGCGATATACAGGGTGGTTCCTGATGATGAACCTAACTGCGTGTCGAATTTAACGAAAAAAAAAAAAAACACGGTGTATTTTTTTCAGAGGTGGAGGTAATCCTCATTCGCATCGCTTCTCTCTAGCTAGTCAACCAGGCCGCAGGCCTCGGGAAGGAAAGAATTTAATCTACAATGAAAGAAGTTGGGAGTTCTTTGTGCGTGTCACCTTGTAGTGTAGTGTGACAACCCTGATGATATATAACTCATCTCATACAGAGTGACAACCCTATGCTCATGCAGCTGTGTGTTATGGATCATAGAGTTTTACGATGTAATTATAAATAATCATAAAGTTTATGGTATAATTAAAGTAATGATTATTGGTCATAAAACATACAATAAAATATAATGTTAAAACAGATGGGAATGACTATTGACCGTGACCAGGATAGTATATAAGCACGATTTTTATTGAATAAAAGAAGAGTATTGACTTGACTTTTGAGTTATCATTACACCCGAAGCACCCCACACTTCATGGCGATCCTGCCAGTCGGGCTGCTCGAGCACTAGCCATCTGCTCGAGGCAGCCCACCCCGCCCGCACACTCCGAACTACAACCGCGCCACATCAGCCTCCACGGCGCGCGCTCTGAGACTGTATCACCCAGCTACCACGTTGCCATGCGTAAGCCGAGCGCCGCCAAGTCACCAAGCCACGTTAAACCGCGTTAGCCACATCTTAACCAGCACCACCGCACAACATGGGCAGCGCATACACTAAGGACGAAAAGAAAGAAGAAATCATAACAGCGCAGAACGGAGCCTCCAACAGCGCCCATACTATCCAAACGGACAGCGGTAGAGTCACAATCTACTTGACTACAACTGTACTCGTGGTAATCGCCGTCATCTTCGCCTATGCGCTCTGGAAGAAAATACACAAGCATCTCACAAGAAAAATCGAGCGTCAAGCAGTCTCCGCAGTGATGCGCAACGCCAGCAAAGGGCAGCAGAACGTTTAGAAAGAGCACCTACAAGCACGAGTCCCGTCGCCACCTCCGACGAGTACCCGGCCCCAGCCCACACCTCTCCGAACCAGAACGAGCCCTTCGCAGCCAGCGAAGCCACCTCCATGACCACCAGCCGGACCCCCCTGCGCGGCGACAACACCATAAAATATACAGGTACAATGTTAGCATAGCTATATTAAGGCTGCTTTCAAAAAAAAAAATACGTCAAAATAATGTAAAATTGATAGTTTTAGTCGGTAAAATACTACACTTTCCGTTATCCAATAGATTTATTGAATTCAAATTACAGTTAGAGCATCTTATTATCTTGATTTTTATAAGACTGGATTTTTGAAAACCCAGTCACTAAATTAATTATGATTTTTTTTTTCTAATGCACGTTTAGAAAAACACATGTATAGAGCTGAGTTAGTCGATCTTATTTGTAAAATTTGGACACTTTTGATTACTAAAACAGGTAAATTTATAATTCGTATACCCTGTACTACAAACTTCTCAGACTACATTTTTATTATAAGGTTTTTTTTTTAAAAAAAAAAGAGTAAACAAAGCTAAGACGAATTTAATTTTTTTTTTTCAGAAATTACCTAAAATTAAGTGACAATTTCTATGAAAATCTACATCACATCGAAATAATTTTTGTACTTAATTAATCAGCAACGTTTACTTAAATTGCTGTTAGGCCTTAGTGATTATAAATTGCTATTATTTATTTTTGGCAAATTTTTTGAAAACTGGCTGGCTGTTTTTCACACGAAAGCCCTCTTAATGTCATTAGTTCTTTTGATCCATGATGTGAGTAATTGAGTATTTCGTACAACCAAGTGTAACTTAATATAAAAATGTGTGGAAAATAATGACCAATATTCAAAATTTATACGAACAATTAAAAACTTTACAAGAACAGATTAGAAAATTAGGGCCACAGCGCAGACAAGAGGCAAACTAGAAAGATCCCAACTTACCACCGTACCAAACGTAATTATTAAGTATTTAATAATCAGGTAGGCAGTTAAAAAAACTGACATAGCCTAAATCCAGTAATCACTCAATATTCGTAAAATAAAAAAGTGATGTATAGATATAATTTATTTTCTCTCTCTCAGTAGTATCGAGACCGGACAGATCTCAGGCTGTAAGGTACTAAGGACAAGGACAATATCAATATATTAAAAAAAAAAAAAAGTGTTTTAAACTGCTGATATGCAAAATTAATATTATTTAATGACAGTAAAAAGAGGATAATATAAATTGTATAAACCTAAATAAAACAATTAAATAATTACATAAGTATGTTTACAAGTAACAGAAAAAAAAAAACATAAGATAAACGTCTTGTCGGGAAAGCAAAATCAGTTAAGTGTCGCAACCAACGATTAGCCTGATCACCTAAAAGTTATTGTGACTCTTAAATGCTTTTATGTTTTCAAACCGACATTATTAACAATACTGGGTATAGCTAGTAAATTATAATGTAAGCAGAGTACACCAGGATACAAACCAGACACAGCCCCCTTGAAACCAAAACCAATTCGAGCGAGCTCTCAATTGTGAAGGTCCTTGGGCACACGCAAAGCTATTGCGTTCTAATGTGTGAAAGCATATGTCTGGAAAAACATACTACATTTATTGAGTATGTATCAGCGCGCTATAATAAATATATTTTTTGTATCCTTAATATTTATGTATTGTAATGTAGGGTCGGCCGACCGGATGCGCTAAAATGCGCAGTGTACTCTTTAAAAGAAAAGTGAACTTCATGTATCACGAAGAAGCTTACATTATTTCCCAATGCAGACATTAAGGTACTATGGCTCATGGGAATTGATTTCTATGTAATAAGCAGGTATGAAATCCTTGACGCCTGACCATGATTCGATCGAGAATCAATCGTGGAGACTCTTGGACACACAAAATAGTGTGATGCTTAAAAGCAATGCCTGAATGTATGAACAATACTAAAAGTATAATTGTAATCGCCAGTAGTACAAATCTAAAAAAAAAAAAAAAAAAAAAAAAAAAAAAAACTCCTCTAACAAGTTTAGTAAGCAGGTTTTATCTGCGGAAAAGAGGTGTAGGTACTAAAAACAAATACTTTTACCCCAAACAAAATTGATATCACAAAACGACATAGGTATAAAAATTTATTAAAATAGGAATACAAATCTAAAAAAAAACACCTTAAAAAAAAAGAGGGGATAAGAATATGAAAAATAAAAATAACCACAATACTCACTACATCAATCGCTATACGTACAACAAATTTTTTTTTTAACTCAAATCACAAGTCAGAATTACTGCATACACAACTCACAAAAGTAACTAGAATACAAATATCATATAATATATATTATAACCTCAAAATTAGAAAGTTCAAATAAACTAACTAATTTATTATATTTTATCTCGAGCAAAAAAAAAAAATCTGAACTACCAAATAAATTAACATCTCTTGGCATTTTCTTGTTAAAAAAAAATACTATAGCGTGATTACGCTATACAAAATAGTTTAAATCATCTATAAAAATACCACAAATAATCAGACCTTACTAAAATAAAATGACAAAAATATACATAACTCGAGTACAACTCACGTACAAACACGTTAACAAAAAAAACAACCAACTTAATACAAGTAAAAAGCAGCCAACAATAAATTTCAAATTAATCGGTATCAAAAATTCAAAAAAAAAAAAATTAGAAGTCGAACTATTTTCACCACAATATAAATACCCAAAACCAAAAGTGTAATTTTACGCAACTACATCCTTTCTTCTATAGCATGTAGTAGTAAAACTAAAATCACAAACACAACGCAGTTAGACAAAAAAAAAAATGAATAGAAAATACTTCAAAAAATACCTAAAGCATAACGCGAAACAAACACGAAATTATTAGTGAAATTGTGTGATGCTTTAAAAGTGATGCCACAATATATGAAATATTATATAATATGTTGTAATTGCCAGGGTGAGCGATAATTTTTTTTTCTTGTATCCTGAGCAAATAAATATGTATTGAACTATTGAGCTGAGTAATAGCCATAAATGAAAATGCGTTGTGTACCCTTACCGTTTGTGATGCATTTCGTCTGCACACAAAAATAAGGTTAAAATTGTTTTTATCCCTTTCAAATAAATACAGAAGTCAATATGACAGGCAAAGACAACAGATCTAATGGAAGATTGTAAAGTGTTTATGAATAATGTCATTAGTAAAATTAAAACATATTATGATCAGATGACACCATCCAAGTAAGGAATTGCTAAAAAAAACACTCATTGGCACACATATACACACCTATACACTATACACATATAGCTATCTTAAACTTATAATGATTTTTTTTTTGCATAACCAACTAGCAATAAGATTTTTTATTATATTCAGATCTTAATTAAGAATCTATAATCAATTAAAAATGTATCCCAGTAGAAATAAGTAAAAAAAAAAAAAGTCAAAAGCCAAAAACAGTTGTCATGTATAATCCAACTATTTTTAACTCAAAAAAAAAGGGGAAAGCTGTAGTGTAGTGTGACAACCCTGATGATATATAACTCATCTCATACAGAGTGACAACCCTATGCTCATGCAGCTGTGTGTTATGGATCATAGAGTTTTACGATGTAATTATAAATAATCATAAAGTTTATGGTATAATTAAAGTAATGATTATTGGTCATAAAACATACAATAAAATATAATGTTAAAACAGATGGGAATGACTATTGACCGTGACCAGGATAGTATATAAGCACGATTTTTATTGAATAAAAGAAGAGTATTGACTTGACTTTTGAGTTATCATTACACCCGAAGCACCCCACACTTCAACCTCTCCCGCCCAGCGCTGATCTGTCACGCCGAGCGTGTCAATTTTGAGGTGACTGCGTACAATTTCATTCTATTTCTTTTTTCGTCAGTTTTCGATTCAATTTATTGGAAAGTTCTCTATTCTGCTTGAAAAAATGAAGAAAAAAGAAAATTACGCGGTATAGTCAGACAAAATAAGTCGACAATAGGCTAGTTTCCTATACTTAAAATAAAATAGTTTATTCAGTGCACGAAATAAAGCATCACATAATTAGGAAGAAAAATATGGACAGTAGTTATTTTTAAACATAATTTATATTTAATAAGTCGAAGAGAAAAAGATATAAAGTAAATGAGTTGGTCGTGACGTCACTCCTCAGTATTTCATAGTAATTCCATATTATTTACGGTTGTACCTGCTTTAAATGCTTGATAAAATTAATAAAGTTGCAAAAGTGAAGTCGGTCTATATCTTACCTCTTCACGTTTAAACAGCTCAATTAAAAAAAAAATAGTACAGAGATAGTTTGTTTTAAGAGGGTATTTATTATCTCATCTCCTTCCCGAAAGTGAGATAATTAAGGCAACGCCTGATAATTGATGTAAGATGTTAAAATTGACTTATTATTGCATTTCTTTTTTCATCAGGCGCTATTTAAAAACCAGACAGACATCGCGGGTAAAGCTAGAAACGGATGCCAACAAGCTAACGAATGCTAGGCACTTCTTACATTTGTACAGATGTACCGCGAAATGGTTTCCTTCGTATTTTTCCGAAAACGTTCGTATTTGTCATGCCAGTTCAGCCAATGTCAGTACATCTTGTACTGAGACTGACTGAAATAGCATGATATGTGCGTATGTTTCCGTAACAATACGAAGGCAAATCTTTTAGTACTACATCTGTAAGCGGACCCATTCCGTCAACATCTTAGTCCACCTGCCATCACTCTAATAAATAAGCTATACTCATAATAAAATGTAGTATGATATCATACAGTTTTTTTTTTTAAGGTTAAAAAGGTTTATGACATTTATTTATAAATTTTTTTTCAAAAATTACACTTCCAACCTTAAAATCATACAGTTTTAAAACGCCACATCCATTCCCCTATTTCATCCCTTCTTGTTCGTTTCCTTACAATTCAATATCATCCCTTTGTTGCTGGTCTCACTCTAATAAATGCCAGTCCCCAATTTTGGCGGGAATAATATTGTCACCTCAGAGTCAAAGCGCCTCTAGCAGCCGGGACCGAATTACCTTAATATCATAATATCAAGTTACCGTTCTCTCTTGAGATACGACTTTTATGGGTAAAGAAATGAGACTGCTTTTTCATAGATCGTGTAAGTCGATATACGAGGTTTGAGAAGTTGCGTCGTTCTTTGCCTTTAAGCTACTTGCCGGCTGAAGATGAACTGTGATGAATTTTTATTTGAAAACGGTAAATTGGGTTTGAGCGGTTTTTGCGTAGATGTAATTATGAGTTTATGAGAAACATTTTAATATTAGGTACGGTGACATTTTATGGTTCAAAGTAGAACAGGAATTTCAATTAGATAATCATTGTTAAAATACTTCATCAATCAATGGAATCAAACGTTACTTTGCGGAAATCCATGATAATCAAAATTTAGAAAAATGTTTTGCTATCTTAGAAATTTATTTCGCTTTGCCTTTGAAGATGCCTCGTAGGGAGGCGAAACACGGTCGAGTTTTGTATTTTTGGTGGTGGTTTGTTATATGTATTTATTTGCGTATTTTTTCATTAATTGCATTAAAAAAAATACGCAAGTAAACATTGATTGACTGGCCTAGCATGTTATCTGTACGCGGATCAGCAAAAGGAATTTTCTAAAATTTGACATTCATCAGCCTTGAATATTTGACAATATTGAGTTATCTAGAATAAAATAATAATAAGTAAATAATCGTAAAAGCCTGTTCGTTAAAAACATCTGCAAATACGAACATAAATTTATGTTTCAGTCGAATAATATTAGGGTTGTTTCAGACAGATTTAATCAGCGAAGGAAAGCATTAAAATACACTTTACAAGCAAATTTGATCCAATCTAGCCCCGCTAAGTTAGTCGATAGGGTTTCTTATACGACTTAATTAAAATATTTAGGCTCAGTGGCACTGAAGTTAAACTACAGTTAATTTAATTCACGTGAGAAAGGGAGAAAAAGTAGCCTATGTCACTCTCCATCCCTTCCACTATCTACACTTAAAAAATCACGTCAATTCGTTGCTCCGTTTTGCCGTGAAAAACGGACAAACAACTGTTTGTGTCTGTACACACTTTCCCATTTGTAATATTATTATGGATTTATTTAATTATCTCGTTTAGGTTTAGGATTAGATTTTGACCGAGGGTGAATTGAACTGGAGTAATATTTTGATTACTTTGGATACGACCCACGATTACGCAGATTACGATTACGATTACGATTCAGATTCGAACAGAGATTACGATTATAATACGCAGTATTAAGTTACTTATCTGCATCATCATTTCTATCACGCTACTGCCAGACACTATTATAAAGAACTATAGAGAAAACGACCGGGTAAATTAAGTAGATATAAAAATGGGATAGGCAGAGCACATGAAATTGCCCAAGTTCCAGTGCCACTCAGCCATTAAGAGTTTGATAGAAAATTACACTGCGATATAAGAAAAGTGCTTAATTAAATATGACCTCAATATGATAAATATTTCTATTTGTTGAGGCAAGTATTGTAATAAAACCTGTTAACATACCTGTACATTTTATTGATATTTTCAGATCCAGCACCAAAATGCTTGTTAAAAACTTTCGTTAAAAACTCGTTCCACTGGCCCTAAATCGCGAGGTTCAATCAACTTCCTACCGAGAACTTTAAACTGCTGCCCAAATGTCTATTGCAGTATAATTTTATTTAGGGGCTAATATAATTAAGTTTTATTAAGTGCGAATTTCAGATATCTACTTTGGAGTTTTGTTTTTTAATAAATTGTTTCTGGAGACACAAAATTATTTGTTTAAGAATTTGCTTAAGAATAACTGTCACCTATATACACCGTGTTTTTTTGTTTTCCGTTAAATTCGACACGTAGCTAGGTTCATTATCAGGGACCAACCTGTATATCACTTTTAGTTAAATTCGCAAAAAAACAAATTTTCATCATTTTCATACATAATAAATGAATTTATTAGTGTGAGAGACCCTTAAGAATAACATTCAAGTTAGTGTCAAGTGATTGACGGCACATGTCAAAACAAATAACATTAGGAATTGGTAAAGGCTGTCACACACGTGTTCAGTAATTATCTTTATTTTTTTAATAACTCAATAACCGTAAGAGTTAAGAGGTTAGTTTCTTAGAGAAATCAATTGTATATGATCTAAAGAATCTTCCCTTAAAGTTAGAAATATACATTAATAAAACGCTTAAATTATAAGACAGTCATTCATAATCATAATCATAATCATAATATTTATTTCTAAGAATATGGTAGGTACAATTGAGGTGTTATTGAGGACATTACTTCCACTCCCGGGAGCATTTTCTTGCTACTCGAATAAAAACCTTGATCAGATGTTTATTTACAATTTGTTTAAATTAGATTACTATAATTTAAAAAGGGTTTTTTTATTAACTCAATAACTGGCGCTGCAGTGCGTCAGGAATGTTCGCCGCCTGGAGGACGGACGGCTTCCACGCCGTGATGCGGAAGCGGGTGGCGTCTCTGTGCGAGCGCGTTCGAGGCAGTACCAACACTCTCCTGAAGGTGATTGCTGAGAGGGTGGACAGCCCTATCCTCACCCACTGGATGTCCTTGCATCTTCAGTCCAATTGTAGTTATACTTTCTACTAACGTATATTAAGTATAGTTTTTAAGTTATTACTAACATAATATGGATGTATTGTTGTCCGAAATAAATGCTTTCATTTCATTTCATTTCATTTATTCATATCACATATGTATATTTCAATATAAAAATGGTTCAGTATAAAAGGCAAATAGAATGAAAACTGATACGAGTATAATAAGTATCAAATTGAGTGTCTAGCCAAAATGTCAAATGTTTTGCGTCCTAGAGAAAGAATAGATAAATATCTACAGCACTAGTATGAGAATAGTTGATAGAAGAGAATAGACTCCCTATAGTACCTAGGACTGTAATAAGTATTTCAAACTATTACATACTAGCTTTTGCCCGCGGCTTCGCTCGCGTTAGAAAGAGAAAAAAGTAGCCTATGTCACTCTCCATCCCTTCAACTATCTCCATTTAAAAAAATCACGTCAATTCATCGCTCCGTTTTGCCGTGAAAGACGGACAATCAAACAGACACACACACTTTCCCATTTATAATATTAGTATGGATATACTCAGTATATTAAAAACTATATACATGTATCAGATGAGCCACCATTCTCCCAGCCTTCAAATCATATGACTAATGAGTCATGTAACGCATAGAGCGGGGGAGAAAGGGGCGATGTGGCACTTTCGTTGACTTACATACTTTCTCAGGATGTGGCATACAAGCACCAAAACCACCGCTCGTAAACCGGCACGTAAACCATAAAAATAAACCGGTATTTTGTTTTTAATAAACAATCTAATGAGTCCTTGGTGTTACATCATGTCCCAGTCCCAATGAAAAAGTATTAAATATTCAGGCCTGTTTAAGTTTTTTTAAATTACCGATGAAGAGTCGGGACCAAAAATGTTGCCAGCACAGCGATGCCGCTGCTCACGAATGCGAGCCAAGTGTGCAGTGTATGCGACCAATCACGTGCGCGAAACGAACTCATCAACCTATCACGTTGTAGCGTTCCATCAAGACGCGCCAAACGTGCATGTTCAGTCGAAATTAACTGCCATATCCATACTTTTGTGATCTTTTTGGTTATGGAAATTTAATTATTTTATACCGTAGACAATAAACGCGTTTGGGGAGGCGCGGGTGCTAAGGTACGATTTATGGCACTAACTCTAATTCCTCGTGTGATCATACCAGTAGGTACATTTGAATTTTATATCTCTGAATATCATTTGGGTTCTATGAATATAGAGGAGATAGGGGTGCTTCAGACGATATGAAGTAATATTGGCCGAGAGGTTAAAGTAATAACGTGTGCGATATGTCTTTTATTGAAAATACTAAGTTTGTTAATTATGAACTGTTTAGCTTTACATATTACTGCAAAAAAAACTATTTTTTAGTCCAACAACAGAGAATAACTATCTGTTTTACAAGGGGGCAAAATTGCTGTTTAACCGCACGTGCCACTATTGAATCCCGAGCAAGTGAAAGATTCCAATATTCGCTACACTCGCGGTTCAGAAAGTGGAATCTCGAGCGTTGCGAGGGTTTCAAGGCATGAAGGTTAAACAAAGTTTGCCGCCGAGTGAAACACAACATTTTTCACCACACCAACACCAAAAATACTGACTATAAAACATGAAACTAAATCAAATCTATCAATTTATTCAATATTTATGACTCACAATCATCGTCTATAGGTAATTTCTACCAGCCAGCACAAGTCAAAATTTGTATAATAGCTTTTCAGTTTGTTATATAAATTAAATCTCTTACACACTAAAATAATACATACATATATAAACGCCTAGTAAAATTATTCTCATAGCAATTAAACGTATACAATAAGGCCTGGTGGCAAATCGCCGGGTGGTCGCGTTCCCAAGACGACCCCGATGGAGTTAGCGGGCCGGGTAATTAGATAAAGCGCCACCGAGCGGAAAAAACCGGAGACAGTTTCATACTTAAAGTGGATGGTGGAGGACGATGAGGAACCAAGAGTTTAATGTTTTTATGTATAGACAGGGTGGAATAAAAAGGACCGTTCAGACTTTGCATAGTGACTTTTGAGGTCATAATGAACAAGATTTATTAATGGGACCAATGCCGAAATCTCAAAACAAAATTTGGCTGTTCCATGATGAGCATAATGATAGTCGAAATGTATGAAACAGCAAATTTTTTTTTTACTTTTTTAGAATTGGTCCCATAAAAAAAGTTGTCCATTATGACCTCAAAAATCACTATTGCAAAGTTTGAACGATCCTTTTTATTTTTATTTCATTTACATTTATTGAAGGGGCCCATCAACTTCGTAGCTGAAAATATCACATGAATTGTAGACACATCAAGAATTTTTGCTTTCAAATTATATTTCCAATAGTAAATGGTGTGTAGACCTAGACAGACACGGGCGCCTTTGTTTTAAGGTGTAAAGATAGAAATGGAGAAGAAATATGTTCTTATTTGACTGTGTTGGTCAGAATTGGTGTGAGTTCAAATATTTACTTCGAAACGATTATTGTCTATACATTCCACAAAAAATGTAAACATTTTAAAATTCAATTCAATATCAGTTTCAATTCTTAAGTAATCACATCTTCAGTAAGCGCATCTTTTATTCTGAGCTACGAGATGGCAAGCGGAAATAGGGTGGCCAATTCTTGCGCTATAAAGATGTGCTGAAGCACCACATGCGGGTATGTGACATTGAACTATCGCACTGGGAGACTTTGGCACAAGATCGGTCAAAGTGGAGGCATACAGCGAGGACAAAAGTGCAGGCCTTCGAAGAACAAAGACGAATGGCTCTCGATTTGAAGCGTGAGGAATTAAAGACTCGATAACCAGTTTTAAACAGTCGCCGTGGTCGAAATCGGCCAGGACAATATGATGATTAAGTAATAAAAAAATACAACTGAAATAATGTTATTGATATTTGCCAGATAATACCTACTCGAAATAATGAATAGGTGTTCGGAAAGTATTAGGATACTATATGCTAACCACATAATAACATTAATATAAAATTCCATATATTATTGGCTTCATGTTGCATACAGCGGACCGCACTCCCAAATCTGCGCCGTAAGGTGGCGCAACAATAATTATATTCAATTAATACAAATGTAAATTCTCAAACCTTTTGTGTTTGCCTAAGCGCTTACGCTAATGAAAGAGTTTATGCCAAGAGTACCTATCAAAATAAATCTAATAATACCAGATTTTAAAGGGCAAAAGGGTTTGGGATGAATTCTACATGTATATATAATGTATCCTACGGTAAAAGTAAGCATGTATCCAGCCAGACAATCTTCTAATCTTTCAAAAGTGGTAGACTCGTTTTATAAAGTGTTAATTAATGTGTTTACTTGTTTAGATAAAGTGTTGGTACCTATTTCCGAAACGCCCCGCTTGACGCGTTGTCCGATTTTTTGTCCGACATTGTCACATTTTTTAATGTACACTAGATACAAGTACGGACGTATTCCAGAAAAAAATACCACACTTATGTATATATTGCTGAAAAAGGTTTACGGTATTCATAAATGGAATATTTAAGAGAAAATTAAGAGAATTTCGGATGTTTTACCGAAAACCAATATAATATAACCAGCGGTAAAAAATCTACATCATTATAATGATGTAGATTTTTTACCGCTTCAAAAGTTCAATGTCCTATTCAACCTTTATTGCTTTCGATGTATTTTTGAAAGAAATGTTCTGTTCTTTTTTCTCATGATATATATTTTTTTAGAGGACGTACCTATTAATTGTACACCTCAATAAACCAGAACGAATAAAAAACAACAAAAGATAAGGGAGGTAAACACAAGGCGTATCTTTTGAGCAGGGCTAGCACATAAATAGCCCGAAATTAGTTCACCGCAACATAATTTACCCATCCCTATGTCATTATTACATTAAAAAAACTGGCCAAGAGCCTGTCGGGCCACGCTCAGTGTAGGGTTCCGTAGTTTTTCGTATTTTTCTCAAAAACTACTAGACCTATCAAGTTCAAAACAATTTTCCTAGAAAGTCTTTATAAAGTTCTACTTTTGTGATTTTTTAAATATTTTTTAAACATATGGTTCAAAAGTTAGAGGGGGGGGACGCACTTTTTTTCCTTTAGGAGCGATTTTTCCGAAAATATTAACATTATCAAAAAACCATCTTAGTAAACCCTTATTCATTTTTAAATACCTATCCAACAATATATCACACGTTGGGGTCGGAATGAAAAAAAATATCAGCCCCCACTTTACATGTAGGGGGGGTACCCTAATAAAACATTTTTTCCATTTTTTATTTTTGCACTTTGTTGGCGTGATTGATATACATATTGGTACCAAATTTCAGCTTTCTAGTGCTTACGGTTACTGAGATTATCCGCGGACGGACGGACGGACAGACGGACATGGCGAAACTATAAGGGTTCCTAGTTGACTACGGAACCCTAAAAAGACGTGTGTTCTATGTCCCGGCGAGATATACTATCGCGACAATCATGTGCTAGCCCTGCGGACAACGTTCAGGTAGCGATCATTTATCGAGCCACCCATGAAACTTGTACACTCCTTTTTGCTGTGTACTTAACAGTCTTAACACAGCAAAAGGGAGTGTACAAGTTTCTAATGGGTTGGCAACACGCATGTGACACTCCTTGAGTTGCAGGCGTCCATAGGTTACGGTGACCGCTTTCCATCAAGCGGACCGTGAGCTTGTTTGCCACCGACGTAGTATAAAAAAAAACATAGTTTGAGATAAGAGAATATTGGTAAGTATTTTTGTGATTCATGTTTTTTTTTATTATAAACGGGCTTACTCTTGACCACAGACTAGCCAAAGGCAAAGACGTGGTATTATATTTCTGTCTCTTTATCCAAACTTATTTAGATCTCTGTCCTAGCAGCTACAGGATCACCCACAGGTTGATCCCAAGACCATCCCTGCGTTCCCACACGGTTTAAAATGCAGATGCGTTAAATCTCTACAATCAAAAAGTCAGATTTCATTGCAATTTCTAGTTACATACGTCCTTTTTGTTACACGTGCCATATGGATATTAATTATTCATCGGATAGAACGAATAAACCAATTTCATGGTTCTTTGCGCGCATATGATAGTCCGGCTTATACAGGGGATGCCAACCTTTCAATTTTGGCGCTTGCGTGATTGAGGCGTTTCATTAAACGCCATTATGAGATTGCCTCTGCGTTTGCGTTTACAGTACGAGTAGCTTTAGGCTTCGAAATTTGAATGTTGCGGCGATTCGTATTACTCTTAATGGAGATAGCCATGCTGCAGTTTTTACGCTTTTGTGAATTTAGAAAAATGTATTTATTTGAGTAAATGTTAAACATTTACGCATGAAAACGGTTACAAACTAGGGATGTACCGACTAGTCGCCGACTAGTCGGGAAAGCCGACTATCCGGCCACATTTGTAGTCGGCGATTAGTCGGCGACTAGTCGGCAAAAAGGGCCGATTAGTCGGCACTTCATTAGTGATAGAAAAACAGTACAAAATTAAATTACCAGCTGAAAATTATGGTTGTATTATGTAGCTATTAGTAATTCTTTTTTTGTCAAAATCAATACATGTCTGTTATCACCACAGAAATAAATTTCCTACCTAGGATTCGACTTCATAGGCAGGATCACTACTCTATCCACTAAGCCAAGCCGGTTGTTAAAAATGGAAAATGTATATAAATATTGTCATGAACCATTGAACATCTGTAAAAAATCATGAAAAGCGCGAACAAAGGACCAAAAATGACATTCAAAATGTGAATTTTACGAAAATTATGTTCTGGCCGACTAGTCGGCCGACTAATCGGCCACCCAAGCGCCGACTAGTCGGTAGTCGGCCTAGTCGGCCAAATCAATAGTCGGTACATCCCTATTACAAACACTTTTTAACCCCCGATGCAAAAACGACGGGGTGTGTCTGTCTGTCTGTTTGTCTGTCTCTGTGTGTGTCTGTCTGTGGCATCGTAGCTCCCGAACGGACGAACCGATTTCGATTTAGTTTATTTTGTTTGAAAGCTGAGTTAGTCGGGAGTGTTCTTAGCCATGTTTCATGAAACTCGATCCATTATGTCGCGGTCGGGGGTTTCTTCAAAATTTTAATTTTGTGGTTATTGACATAATTATTTTATTGGAATTTGGTAGGGTTTCAATAATTATAATAACATTACAATAAAACATGTGTAGTTAAAATTACAAATCCTTGTTTTGTAAAGTCGTGTGCTTCTATTGCAAGTTAGCTTAATAAGCTAAAAGTAAGAGCAGAGAAAAAAAAGAGTAGTATGTAAGAGTAGTAATATGTAATTATGTACCCAAAAGAGCATTCAAATTGTATTTACTAGTTATTTTACCTAATACTTTGTATGTCAACTGGTCGTACGTAGTTAAATGAAAATAATTATGTAGATTTATCGTAAATTTATTTTTCAGTTTTTATTGAATTCCGTTAACTTTAAGGGAAGGTTCTTTAGGTCAAATACAATTAATTTCTCTAAGAAACTAGTGTCCTAACTCTAACGGTTATCGATTTATTAAAAAAAAAAATTTTGAACACGTGTGTGGCATCCCTTACCACTTCCTTATGTTATTTGTTTTGACATTTGCCGTCAGACACTTGACACTGACTTTAATGTTATGATTAAGGTCCTCTCACATTAATTAATTAATTTATTATGTACGGAAAGGAAAAAAAAAATTTTCGAGTTTAACGAAAAGCGATATACAGGGTGGCTCCCAATGATGAATCTAACTGCGTGTTGAATTTAACGGAAAACAATAAAAACACGGTGTAGATGTATTGAACACACCCCGTGCACTAAACGCACTACGAGGCAAAACCGCGCGAACGAATTTGCCGCGTCAGCGCGCGCGCGGATAATTACAGAGTCTCATCAGCTAAATGGGCAATCAGTGGCCAATTATATACATAACGTACATATTTAACTATGCACACTATTGAGTCACTAACAATTGTAGCTAAAATGTAATGAATAGTTCTTATGTTGGTCGTTTTAAAATTTGAAACAGTACTTCGACCTGTAGTCAGAGCTCGGAAAAAAGACAGGAGACGCTTTTCCCAAAAACTTGAACAAATGTGAAAGACCCTCGTAAAAAAGTCACGTAAATACAATTTCAAGATCGATTTAAGGTCACAAGATCGCTTCGTCACAGATCAATGGTAATTGAAAACACCCGCATGTGCTGTGCCGATTTTGAAACGCAGTTTGACAGTTTGAAAACCAAGTCTATGGTACGTTATAAGGTGACATGATACAGCGTGTATGCTCAAATGCGCTTTTGGAGAATAGGCTATAGACTTGTCTTGACATCTAAGGTAGTGGTAAGGGTAAGGTAAGGGTTTTAAAAATGTGTGCAGTTGTGCACGCCCCTGTAAATGACGAATAATACGGGAAGGCAAAAAGTATAGACGGTCAAGCAGAATTCTGATCTTGTCACTAAATTGCGAAATCATATTTTCTATGGACGATCAACCTTTGCCCCTATATTTTTAACCCAACGGGGTGTTATAAGTTTGATGTGTCTGTCTGTCTGTTTGTCTGTCTGTCTGTATGTCTGTCTGTCTGTCTGTCTGTCTGTCTGTCTGTGTGTGTGTCTGTCTGTGGCATTGTAGCTCCCGAACGGATTAACCGATTTAGATTTAGTTTTTTTTTGTTTGAAAGCTGAGTTCCACTATGTCGGGGGTTTTTCAAAATTTTAATTTTGTGGTTAGGTTACCAATATTTTTTTTGTCAAGGTTTAGGAAGGCACTTGTTCTACGAAGACATTTGCCCGGTGAGCCCTACATTTTTCAAATCTGCCGCCTTTTATTTTTGTCACAAGATTCACTTGACCGTCTTTATCTAAACTGATTACTAGTGTTCCAAGAAGCACAGTCTCAGATTAATGACACAATATCGCACCGGACAGATGCATTACGGGCTAATCTTCCGAACACCTACTGCTATTAGTTCTGACGCGTCATGTATTACCTTACTCGTGATTGAATTCCTGATACCTGGTTTATATTACCGTAAGCTGAAAGCTAATTTGCCAATATTGTGTAATATTCAATTAGAAATTGGAAACGCGGGGGACAATGTTTCTAATTATACTAATATCTTTATTGCCAACGGCCGGTTGTGAATTGAATGCCTTAGAGCCAACTTTTAGAATTACCCCACATATATTTCAAAGATTGACCGTGTCATGACGGGTTAAGAATTTCACTACCACTTTTCTTCCCGTGCTATTGATAGGCGAGAGGCTTGGCAACCTGTCACTGCAAAGTAATTTTTATAATCCCGTAATTGCTAAAGGCCACTTGCACCAACGAAACTGTGAAAAAGACAATTTTATATGGAATTTGACAGTTGACAGCCCACTAACCCTGAGTTAAGTGGTTAGTGCAAGTGGACCAGAGTGGTACTAAAAATTGATCAGTTTCATGTGCTTTTTTTTAATTAACTGTAGTGTTAAAGATGAAAGGCCCTAGCTAGGAATACAGGATTCACCTTGAAGCTATGGTAAATTACTTTAGTTGTTATTGAATTGTTTTAGACTATTGACAATTTTGTTGATATGTTTTGTAAACGATTCTGTTGATGATTCTTTTGTAGGTAATGACGCATATTTCATATGGTGGATACGACAATTGGTGAATTTTGGGCATTCTTTCATGTGCTCTGCCTGCCGTTTATGGGAATACATAGGTGAGTACATAGGTACTCACGCCTGTATTCCCAGGGGTAGTAAGTATGAATGTATGTGCCTACAATATTTTCAAAGACATACCCCCTTATTCCTAAACGTACTCTAAAGTTATCAGGCCGATAAAATTCATTTGTCCCTTTCCGACGTATTGGTGTGATAGAAAGAGACAAACGAACTTTATGGGCTTGTTAACTTTAGTGTACGTTTATGAATAAGGTAAGGGGGTTTGTCTCGATTTTGTAACCAAACCTAGTTTGCAATATATTTCAAAAGTCAAGCACAAACATTTGTACCATGAAGCCTCAGTTTTGCTCGAGCGCTGGCCATTGAACAATTATACGGACCGATGCCCGCGAGTGAGATCGCTTGATCTGTTCTTAAATCGGATTTGAATTTTCTTGACGCTATTTCGATATATTTGATATCAGTATTTGCAGTTATTGGAGTTTACATTTTAAAATTTTCTGCTATAAACACAATAGAGATTTGACTGCTTACCATCAGGCGGGCCATATGCTTGTTTCCCACTATGTGGTATTAAAAAAAACACAAAACAACACGTAGCGATTTATAAATGTGTACTCTGACTGAAGTACGAGTAATTTCAGATTTATTGAAACCATTTTTATCATAGCTTAACCGGAGACCTGCGTAAGTTTTGGTAAATATTGGTAATTCAATGACAAGTAGGTACTTAGCCTCCCCCCACATCTATAGCGTCTCGCGAGCGTAGCGTCGGGCCAACTGTATGGCAAAGCCGACGCGTCGACGAGACGTTTTTTAATTTGCATTTCATCCAGTTTTCACTACGAGTTTTCAAAATGCAGCCAATATTAAGTACCCATGAACATTTTATTACGACAGCACTAATAATCCTATTGCAACTCCGCTAAATACCATTAATTAATTTTGCGACGAAGCCACTCTTTTACTTACCACCAAAGTTGTCCGGGGATTTGGGAACTAACTCCGTGCTAGGGCTTCCGGGCCTGGTGCCTAGCCAACGTCGCTACCGCTTACGCTTCGTATGCGGATTGTAGCTAGCGCGTTTTTTTTGCATTTTTTTAATATTTTCATTGAATTTTAGATTAGTTTTACAAAGAATCACGAGCACATTCTATCTCAATAGGAGAAAAAAGTGTTTCATAGGTAATTTCCATAAATTTTTGTTACTTTCCTCTGGTGTTACCCCATATACACTATATGGATAATGGTTACACAATAGGAAATAATCTTATGGGATTTTTTACCTTTAGGATTGAAAAAGTTAGTGATAGTTAGGAATAGAAATATTTATGAAAAAAAAAATACGATGAAGACACGCTCAAGCTCTTGCTATCGCTCTTATGTACCGCGTTTCGATCCACACGTATTGAGGCATTTTGAGAATTTGGGACACCCCGATTAGCGTAAGTTATTAACAAAAATTAACTCGCTGACAGTTTTGTGACGACAAATTAAGCATAAAATCTGTCTAAAAATTTTTTTTTTTAGATTCTGAATGTAGATTATCGCTTAAAGTTTATGTAATTAACACAAAAACAATATTTTTATAGAAATGTCATGCTTAGTTATCGTCACAAAACTGACAGTGAGTTAATTTTTGTTAACAACTTACGCTAATTGGGTGGTCCCAAATTCTGAAAATGCCCATTGTGAAAGATTGTCACTTCGGCTAGACTGGCCGTACAGAAAGTACCAAATTAAATGCACCAAATTGCTGTGCTCATTTGGAACGGATTTAGGATTTAATTTGCTGCAAAGTTAGATTAGACGGGTGTCGGGCATGCTGGACATAGCTTTTTAACCTTACCTAACTTAGTTTAATGTGATACAAGGGCTAAATGACATTTTACGACCGGCGTGCATTGAATGTTCCAGTATCCACCCTGTACGGGTTTGAGAATCTTGAATGTATTTATTTATTTTCCCCTCACTAGCTCGGAAACACGTGTTTTGTCCTTTAATACCAGTGGGTAAAAACGCATTTTATCCACTAGTGGGTAAAGTAATTTGACCTTGAATAAAGTCAAATTAACTGCTTTAAAATTGATTAAAGTATGTGAATCTAGTGATAAAGATGATTTCCACCTGTGGAACTACTGGAAGCAGTGATAAACGCATTTTTTGCGTTGTAGTTTCCTCGCTATAGTGAGGGGAAAAGTTTTGTGTTACACTCAGGTGCAAATGTATTTTACTTCTCGTGTGTTAAAAAACTCGCAAGTTCAGGATTCTATTCTAGAACCACTCGCTTCGCTCGTGGTTCAACTATAGAATCCTTTCACTTGCTCCTTTTTCAATCCCACACTCGGCGTTAAAATACAACTTTGCCCCCTTGTATAACAAATAACTATTAAAACATTATTGCACAAAATATACACAAAAATGTAAAAATGGCGAATGGTATAAACTTAATGCTAAAAGGCATGTAAATGTAGTGGAAGATTCAAATATTAATTTCTAATAAGATTCCGATTTTGATTACATTTTGAGTATTACATACTTTATAAAAAAATACAATATTTTTTTATACTTCAAATGTGATTACGACAATGATTCCTCCTGGCAAAGAAGACGAAGCCCTTTTTCCAAAATATGTTTTATAACAAAAGGTCCTAAATAAATAGATACTTTGTTAAACATGTAAAATCGGGTAACTCATGTAAAATTGTTGAAGATCGCTCAACATGGTTCGCATTGACGCCGACACAAAAAAAAAGAAAAAAAAATGAAAATGCTACTCGTTACGAAGCGAAATATGTCGAGCGATCTTCGAAAATTTTACGTGTTTAATATGTCAGTGTCTCACTAGGGTAGTCTTGTTAGGTACTTCGTTATAATAATATGTATATCGGGACATCTTACAATAATTCTGGTGACCTTTGAACGGATCAGTTTTTTACTCAACAGCTGAGCCTATCCCATCGTCCTCGGACAACCCTAGAATATACATACATACAATCACGCCTGTATCCCATGAAGGGGTAGGCAGAGCACATGAAACTACTCAAGTTTCAGTGCCACTCTTGGCAAATAAGGGATTGAAAGAAAACGAAACTGTGACATTGCAGTGACAGGTTGCCAGCCTCTCGCCTACGCCACAATTTAACCCATATCCTACAGTCGCCTTCTACGACACTCACGGGAAGAAAGGGGATGGTGAAATTCTTAACCCGTCACCACACGGGCAAACCCTAGAATATATAGAAGAAAATCATTGATTTATATTTAACTAGCTTTTGCTCGCGGCTTCTCTCGCGTTAAATTCAACAATTGCGGAATGCGCCATACAAATTTCCTCCCCCAGTTTAGGGAAGTGGGGGGGATAGAAAGAGACAAAAAGTAGCCAATGACACTCTCCACCCCTTCAACTATCTCCTCTTCAAAAATCACGTCAATTCGTCGCTCCGTTTTGCCGTGAAAGACGGACAAACAAACAGCCACACGCACTTTCCCATTTATAATATTAAGTATGGATGTACCAAATTAAGTAGGTATAATCTTCAAGTATTGGGCCAATACTCTAAATATAATATTATTATGTTCATTCCTTTCTTCAAAACAAATAAACCTCGTTTATTTTCCCTCCCGCTCACTAACAAGCGTTTTCAATACATAATGAAGTGTATCAAATCGGGAACGCCAGTGTTTCCAGCCTCGGCAATAACAAACGTCGGGCTGTAGTTAAATAAATGCAGTGTCAAATGATAATGTTAATCCGTCACATGCAATGTGTCGCGCGCGTCCCACGGGGTTTATGGGGGGTGAGGGTAAACGGGCGGGTGAAACGCTGCAAACTTAAGGGCACGCTTGTCTATACAAACTTAGTCATCATGTTTGTCCCTTGGTAATTAAATAAGATAAACAACTTTGTCCTATATTTCTTACAAGGAGCAGCGAGTGCGATCGTGGTTATTAAACTTGATTCTGAATCGCTTGCCTAACGCTGTGCCATTGCAGAAAACAAGACCTCCACGTTAGCTAGCGAATGTTAAAAATTTCAGCATTCGTGATTTGATGAAAAAATGGTATAACTGCGCAGTAAATCTAAATACATAAATATTGCTTAACAGGAAAAAATACACTGAAAATAGCAACGAAAGTAGAACTATCCCACATGTGATCATATCACTAGAACACAATATCTTTCAGACCACCTTTCGGTAGCGGAAATTAATAACCTGCCATCTTCAAACAACGCTTCTGATATCTGGGTTATCCAATAAACATGTCAATGCTACATTATATCGCCGAGTCAGCTGCAGCAGCTTAACGTAACGTTTAATAGAGCAAAAACGTAATTTTTGTTGCTCATAAATCCGAAGTATTTAGGTCTAAGATTTGACGTATAATAATTTGTAAAAACGCCGCGTTCCACCCGCCCGTGTGCCGCAACGTGCAAAAGGGGTGCACTGCACGACACGTGTCGCTCTGATTGGGCCGCGCCCGCGCAATTACACGCGGTATACGCGTAAGCTGATTCCGGAGGATTTGGGCTTTTTACGGATCTTGCTGAGGACTGAAATGTAAACATTACCACCATGCGTACCTACCTACCCACTGACTATTTGCCGGACTGTAACAGTATTAACAACTTGTCAGTTAGAAGTGACAGCGCCTATAACGAATAGTAAATTGATATACGTGTAGATGTGCTCTTTGGCTATTTACGTTGAAGTACAAAAACCATTACAGTATTTCTCAATAAGTGCCATTGTGACGCGGCACGCGGCGTACCCTGCGACGCTGTAAAAGTGGCAGACGATAGAGATTGTAGGAAACCCCATCGTAGGTAATTGCTTCCTGAATATACAAACAAACAAAAAACAAAATGATTTTTTAAATTCGGGACTTAATCGCGTATGACTACATATTAAACTGACCTCCAACGTTTCAGGGACAGCGTTGTCCCCGTGGTCTCGGAGAAAATAATTATGTGTAATAATCGTGAAAGTTTAAATACTAATTACTAGCTGTTGTACGCGGCTTCGCTCGCGTTAAATTCGAAAATTGCGGAATGCTCCATACAAACTTCCACCCCCCCATTTAAGGGAAGTGGGTGGTTAGAAAGAGACAAAAAGTAGCCTATGTCACACTCCATCCCTTCAACTATCTCCACTTAAAAAATTACGTCAACTAGTCGCTCCGTTTTGCCGTGAAAGACGGACAAACAAATAGACACACACACTTTCCTATTTATAATATTAGTATGGAAGTATGGATTTATTTGCCAGAGTACAGTGTTCTGTGAACCTACTCACAATTGAGCGCGCAAGATTTATAAAGCAACACATACCAGTCTTATAATAAACTTTAAACAACCACAGCGGAACAAAACAAGCGGCGCAAATATGCCGTACTCGGCGAGGGCTAACCACAGACCAATACAACAAGACGGCCCTTACAGGGCGACTCGCAGTCACCAAGCATACGACAAATCAGGTTTATAAAAGTTTGAACGCGTGCGACACCGATCAGTAGCGCCCAAGTATACGACCCGCTAACAGTGTTCGTGTCCGCTCGGGAAAAAATCTTAAATAATCAAATTTGGTTGCAAACAATGGTCTCTTGCAGCATAAAGTGGTGTAGCAAGTCTTCTAACACTTCTACATATAAAAAAGATGGAATAACATTCCACAGTTAAGTCAAATTAATTATTTTGTTGAATATTGTTTATTATCCGCGGAGTTCATTTATACTGGTCAATATGGTTGTATTGAGCGGCGCCGAGGCGCGTCCATCCCTTTTTGCCTAGTTAACAATGCGATATGCTATCCCTTTCACGTAAACGACTAGGGATGGGGCCATGTTAGTTTATGTCTGTTGCGGGAACTTCGTACTACCGTTCGTACCATGTGCTACCATTTTATGAAATATAAAAGAAAGCAGATTTGTAATTGTGAATAATTATCTAGAATCTGTAGAGACTGTAGTGTTATTTAGTTGATTGATTAGTTTAGAATATTTAGTTGGTAATTTAACTTAGTAAACGTAAGTAAAATGCACAGTTTAGTTATTAGTTACTAGAATGATTTTTATTGAGGTGCTATCACAATCATCATCCTCCTTGCGTTATCCCGGCATCGGCATTCGCCACGGCTCATGGGAGCCTGGGGTCCGCTTTGGAAACTAATCCCAAGATTTGGCGTAGGCACTAGTTTTATGAAAGCGACTGCCGTCTGACCTTCCAACCCGAAGGGTAACTAGGCCTTATTATAATTTAATTATAATATTATAATTTGTTGCAAAACAAATTCACCACAGTACCACAGCTGGTACCGGTACCATTGTCTATAATGGACACGTCCCATTCCCATCCCTACTGCTAATCGTAAAGGCGCGCCATTATTTGAAACGACCAATGGCAGCACCGTGCGCGCCCGCCTCACCCCGCAAGGATTGGTGATTTGCGTCTCGAACAATATCGCTTGCATTAGGCTTCTAGTGGGGTGTTCTGTGGGGCTAACATATTAGCGCCCTTCGAAACTCTGGGACCGTGGGGGCCCAGCGCGAAATTTCTTTTCAAAGAGATATCCCAGCGCCTGGTAGATGCCTCTGGTGACCAGAGAGGTGGCACTTCGGCGAGAGGTTAAGTCTGGCTATCCAAAGGGCTAACGCTGCCAGCCTTTTGGGCACCACAACACAACACACAGTAACGACTTGGGGAGCATTTTTTTACTTATAAGTTAATTTTAAGTTAGGACATAAAATAAAAATAAAAATAAAAAAATAAAAATCATTTATTCATGTACCAAAAATAGCAGTTATAAACAGGCCATAAACTATATTAACACAAAAATAGGCTTCACCATGTCCGTGCCTGAACTAGGGAGATCCTGTATCTCAGGCAGAAAAAAAACTTACAAACTAAAACAGGGAAATTATTTGATAATATCACGTGCATTGCATAGGTATTCAACTAAAAAATAAATAAGTTACATTACAGATTTATAAATAGAGTAGGTTACCTACTTAAAACTATCATAATTCTAAAAGTACAGCAAAAAAAGATGGTAAGCCATATGTAATACTTATTGCTTATTAGCATTTTAATGAGTCAACAGTTGTACTTTATCGCATCAGCGTAAGGATACATAGGTAGGTGTATTTATTTGTAAACATTAAGTAGCTCTGTCTAGGTTATTTCTAGTTATTTTAGAACTGTTAATAAGTTTTCCGTGTCTTCATAAGACATTAGTTCTAGAGCTTTCTTTGTAACTTTTTTACATTCTGCGTAGCATAGATGATATATGTGATAATCTGCGTTTAACTTATTGTACAGCCGCGGTCCCAGACATATGTAGAACCGCTGTGAAAAGGCATGCTTTTGGTCAGTCAGCCGGTTGCAAACCAAATCTTTCCGTCTCTTGTTAGTAATGTCTGAGTTGTAAGGAAGTGCTTTATGTTGTTTTAGAACAGTGCTTAACACGAATAGCTGTCTTACAGATAATACTTTACAGGACTTATATAATAGGTTAGTAGGGTATAGGAACGGTCGGAATGTTGAGACTTTCAGGATAGCTCTTTGTGCTCTTTCTACAATTTAAAGCAGGGTTTTGGCTGCTCCTCCCCATGATGTAATGCAATATGTTAATAACGACTGGCAAAGAGCAAAGTATACTTGCATTATTAATTTAAGGTCCAAGACATTACGGAGTCTTTTAAACACGTATATCAGCTTACGAACTTTATTACTTAACGCTTCAATATGTGGTTGAAACGATAACGTGTCATTAACTATAACACCCAGGTATTTAATTTTAGTTGCGGGAGTGATGAAGGGACAGTTACAGCTATTGCTAGCAAGGCAGGTATTGCGATGAGCGTAGATAGGATGGTCAGATATATATTGGTTATTTTTCATGAAAAATCTAACATAATTGGTTTTATCTGCGTTAAGTGTTAGTAGATGATATTGTAGCCAATTATTTACAATGTTAAATCCTAGTTGCGCCCGCAAGTATGCCTCTCTCTCCGTCTGTGCTGAGAAAATTAAGGCGGTGTCATCAGCATAAGATATTATTTTACCACAATCGAGCGGAAGATTGCAAAGGTCATTAATGTAAATCAAAAATAAGGTCGGGCCAAGGATACTTCCTTGTGGGACCCCAAAAGCTTCATTTTTTAGGTCAGAACTGATGACGTCGCCCACCTTCACACACTGAAATCTGTCACTGAGGTAGTTTGCAAAAAGGTCAAGTTGTTTTCCCCTTATTCCTAAGCTTTGTAGCTTGCGTAGCAGTAAGGTAACAGAGACGGAATCGAAAGCTTTGGCGATGTCGAGGAAAATACCAATCGTATGGTTACCCCTGTCAAGTTCTAGCGCAATGTTTTGAGTCAAATGATGAACGGCGTCGGAGGTTGATAGTTTAGAACGGAAACCGAATTGTGTATCTGACAGAAATGAGTTTTTTCTAAGTACTGTACAAGCCTGTTGTTAATAATTTTTTCCAAGATTTTAGATATAGCAGGAAGTAGGGATATAGGCCTATAGTTTGTGATACTATCTTTGTTACCGGACTTATATATTGGAATTACAATAGCTTTTTTTAGACACTTAGGAAAAATTCCATCAGATAGGCATTTGTTTAAAATATGTGTTAAAGGAGGAGCTAAGATATGTTTAAATTGTTTCAATATTTTGTTCGAGATGTTATCCCATCCAACTGCACAATTATCTCTTAGATCAGATATAATTCTAATTACTTCTGAGTCATCGGTTGGAAGCAGTACAAAAGACTTAGAGCTATGGTTAGTGGTCGCAGGAAAATAATGTGAGCTAGGGCTGTCCGACTGTCCATATATTTTGTCAGCTAAATTTTTGCCTACATTAACAAAATAATCATTAGCATAATTTGCAGATGAAAGTGGAGAGCTTTGTGTAGTTAATAAGGCAGAGGAGTCATTATTTTTTGGAGTAAATGCTAAGTTCTTTATTCGGTTCCAGACTTTTTTGGTATCCTTGCCAACCTTTTCAAGTTCACTTTTTTCGAAATTTGTTTTAATTTTTTTGAGGAGATCGTTGCAAAAATTTCGGTACCTTTTGTAAGTGATCTGTAATATAGAATTGTCCGGGTTTGATTTAGCTTTCAAATGTAGTCTGTCTCTATTCCGCATGCAGCGTATGAGCCCCGGAGTAATCCATGGTTTAATATTGTGCATTTTTTTGT
The DNA here is from genome assembly GCF_023078275.1 of Leguminivora glycinivorella. Taxonomy (NCBI): domain Eukaryota; kingdom Metazoa; phylum Arthropoda; class Insecta; order Lepidoptera; family Tortricidae; genus Leguminivora; species Leguminivora glycinivorella. The sequence continues at coordinate 20,045,016 of NC_062978.1, read as the reverse complement.
TTGGCCGAGTGTACTTTGTGTTACGAGAGATGGCATTTTGTATGTTTTGTATTAGGTATGACATAGCAACATCAGCGTCAGCACAATTATAAACTGGGTCGTAGTCAATATCATTTAAATCTTTCTCGAGTTTATTGAAATTTGTTCTAGAAAATAAATGCTTGTGTTGCGATCTCACAGCCTTGAGGTTAAAGGTTAGTAGTACGGCGTTATGATCAGTGAGTGAAGAATTAGTAACTAATGTCAAAGATGGTATCTGGGATTTAAGCATGACATGGTCTAAGCAAGACCCGCTCTGATGCGTGGGAAGGGAATGAGCCGGGAGTAAGCCATGGTAGGAGCAGAAATTCAAGTATTCTTGGGTTGCTGGGTCTCTGCATTCTGGAAGAATGTTTATATTTATATCACCTATCAGGACAACATTTTTAGAAGATTCTAATGTGTGAAGTAGGGGGCTTAGGGAGTTTAGAAACCCGTCTATTTTTTTAAATGAAGGTGATCTATATATAGCTATTATGGTCATATCTGAGCCAATTTTTATAAGTAGGTTGTTACAGTCTTGTAAATTCGTCTCTTCAATCACGACATCGAGAGTTTTTTTAGCGTAAACAACTACCCCGTCATTTTGGTTGTGATTAATTTTACTGCTGAAGGCTACATATCCGTCAAGGGCAGGCAGGTTGCCGCCGTTTTTAGTTAGCCAGCACTCAGTCAGCACAATTATGTCGCATTGGTGGTTAAGTCGTTGTAGTAAAACAGACAAATTATCTATATTTTTAAAGATACTACGAATATTTTGAGTTAGTATTGTTAGTGGTTTAGTATAGCCGGATAGACTTTGTTTGCAGCATTCAACATTACAATAATTAGAAGTTGATATTGAAAATGTATCTAAATCGCTAATTATAGTTGTATTCATTGATCTGAGTAATTAAAGTTATAAATGAAGCTAAAGAATAAATAAAATATATATATAACCTAGTATGTATACCTTGTGTGTAAAGTCAAGAAGCGATCTTAGGAGTGGCGCTCAGCAGGCGCCTTCATAATCTATAGAATTTATGTATCTCTGCTCAGCCTGTTTCTTGGCAGGACATTCAAGGTCACCTGTTTTGTGATTGTGGGGCTTCTTGAAAAATCTGCAGGTCGCACATCGGGGGGCTCCGCTTTTTTTGAGCACTCGTTGTCCGAGTGCCCCAAGTCGCCGCAATACCCGCACGTGTTGTCTGCCTGCTTACAGGATTTCGCGGCGTGTCCAAACTGCTGGCATTTGAAGCATCTGGTGACAATGGTGAAATCTCTCACAGGGCAGGAAGACCAGTTGACGAAAACTCGACTTTGGGATACTAGGGCTTTGCGTATCAAGCTTGGAACTTCGATGACGTAGTTGACGGTCTCAGCATCTTTTTCCCCGATTTATGGCTAAGTTTAATAGAGGCTAGGAACTTATCTCTGGTGGTATCCGTCAATTTATCGGCTAAATTTTGCTCGAAAATGCAACTGAAAACCTCTTGTTCTGGCAGTGCAGTTGGTACGCCGACGATGACTATCCGGGGCCTGCGTTTACGGGGCTCATCGATGGTCAGGTCTGCAGGTGTTTTTTGAAACTGTTCCTTGAGCTTCTCTATATCAGCCTTGGATTCCGTGCTAATTATTACGCCGCCATTTTTAACCTTGCGTAAAGCTCTGACGTGAAGCTTCATCTGCTCAGGTTTAATAAGTTTTTGGACAAGGTTTTTTGTCTCCTCACTTGATTTCAACTTGTCAGTAGGGTAAATTGCTACTGAGCTCAAATTAGCGGGTTGGACCAGGTTTTTGGAGGTACATCTGACCATATCGGCGAAGGAGGGCGAGTTCGGGGAAGGAGAGCAGGTTTTCGAGGACTTCTCTATCGATTCCTGTAGGGCCTGGATACTGCACAATACTGTCTGGTTGTCTTTAAGGGAGTCAATAGTGTTGCGCTGCAGGCGAGCCGTCTGTTTCAGAGACTGATACAGGACTGCCATTTGAGATGTTCCTGAAGAAACTCCGCGGCAGATATCGTGTACACGACTTTTTTGGTCCGAGTTTAATTTTCCTTCCTTAGCAATGGCGCATATCTCCTTGAGGGACTTCTCGATGTACTTTATCCAGTGCTGTATATCATGCGTCGATAGTACTTGCTCTTGGTCGCTGGGCGCTTGCGCATTCTCTTCAACAGCGGGCGGCGGCACAGGGGTAGATGGAGGACTACGCTGTATTTTTGAACTCCTGCCAAAGGGGCTCTGGCCGTTACTATCCATTTCAATAAGTTATTTAGTTACTATTTAATCTAACATAGTCAATAAGTCTGCACAAACACGCGTGACACAGAAACGCACTTGATGCATTCGCGATCGCGATCTGGGGCAATATTTTTGCACACGATTTAATTTGCGAGAAACAATTATAGCACGTCCGTTCGCAACGACCTGTTGATATGATAATTCATAACGAATAAAATAATTAAAATAACAGTATCCTAAATTGCAATTGAAAAAAAAAAGATTAGATAAGGTAATTAAATCTGAAAAAATATTTTTTTAACCTTTATAATGTCCACTTCCCCATATTATTCATAGCAAAGTCGGTACCCTCTATCATTGGTCTAAGAATAATCCTCTAATACCAATTCTCCAGTGTGTCCTTTTTCCCCTCAGCTTTTTCTAGGGTCAACATTTTTGCGGCATATAAAAAAAAGATAAGTAAAATATATGAGCCCTGTATTAAAAACCGGCTTTAGGTCACGATTTCATTAACAGTATGAAAGGGTCTCCCAAGGGACAGGACCCTCCTTTTGTGCACCGATAACCAGTGCAAGCTGGCCTTTTAAAGCTGAGGGACGAAACTTTTCTTTTAAATACCATGCATTTAAACAACTTTTTAATATCAAATATTAAAAATTCAAGTATTTCCTTTGCTACTATGTTTCACCTCACTTGTTCGGAAAAGGGTTTTTTGTTCCCTGCTAATAGGGATCAAATGTGGCACTTTAATTTTGCAGCGCTCAACGTGCAAATGGCATTCGGTCACCGAACTTATCACGCATATATTTTGGTATGCACACTATGCATTAGTATAGAACCTTACTTAAATATACTATGTATCTGTAAACTGATAAATAGATGGATATTATAACGTAAGAAACGCGTATGCGAGATTCAAAAGTCGCCCCCTGGACAAAATATAGTGTACCTACCTACATACCTTTGCTTTTAGAAATAGATTGAGCGCAACGCCAACAAACTGCTCCGCAGTTTGGCGAAACATTAATGTAAGGTACCCACAGTAAATTGTAATTTTTGATAAAACAATAAAAAAAAACATTTTTAAACAACACCGGTTTAAAAGTCGGTGCCTTTGAATGTTTTTAAACAAAGTATTTCAGAAAAATATTTACCAAAAGGTGAAGATTTTGATCACACTGCTTTCTACCAAGTACATAAACAACTAGGCTCCCAAGTAACTGGTCGTGGTAATCTACTCCTTCTATTGTCAAACATCGAAAGGGTTTATCAATTCGTAAATAAATTGACCCTCGGTTTTTTACCCTCCTGGGCAATGTTGACGGTCCGTTTGCCCTTTTACTAGCTGGAAAATAAATAGGATTTAGTTTGATTTTATAAAGTCAGTGTCTTTAAGGCTTGTTTCAACCTGCTGAGAAGTTTGAATCATGAGACAATTTGTAAAATATAATATCTAATTTTTTGTGTTTTTTTTTTGTTTATGATACACTGAGAGAAATTTGCATTGTGAATTTAACAAGTTCGACTTGTTGCGGTTTATCCGTTTGAATCAACCAAACGTACGTTTAAAACAATATGTGTCAGGTTGTTTTTATAAAATCGACTTGTTGATTCAAATATATTGCCGATTCAAATGACAAGTAGCTTGTTGTTTGAACCAAAGAGCACGTAGGCGCTATTTTAACCAAAAAACTTGTTGAACGAACATGAAAACTGTTTGTTTTTTCTCTCAGTGTATAGGCGTAGGCAATTATAAACGAGCAGACGGAAACCAATCATCACCGCTCATGGACATAAGCAACACCAGGGACCACGACATTGCCGACCTTTGAGAACCCTTATTTTATGAGCCGCAGACCAGACAGGCAATCATAGACGCGTGATAAACGAGAAAACGTCAGGCCGTCTTTTTCGCACTATCTCGGTGCAGCACAGTATAAAATTAGCGATTGTATTATAAAATCTAGTAGCTTATTATAAACTAAAGACCAAAAATGCAATGTTTTATTACATTTTACAGCAAATACAGCCCCAACCCGAATCGGTCCGGTTCGTTGGACAGCATTTGTTTGAAAATTTTGCTCGGACACTGCCTCGTATGAAATTCGATTTAGTCGTACTTACCGGAGGCGGACGGTAATCGACAATTTTGAACAATGTTTCCGGAGATTTAGGAAATAGGTAACAAACAATAAGTCTTCAGAATACTTCAAAAGAGTACACATTCTGATTAACAAAAGCAAAGCTTGCAATACTATATTAAATGAATAACATTTTTGAATCAGTATTATTATGACGGCTTTATTCCTGATAAAATTAAAATAATTTGCCTATATACAAAGGAAAAAACACAGTTTAACGTCTAAATTAAGTATCAATCCCTTGCTTCTGGTGTAGGTACATAATTGCCAACAAGTCCTGGATGCTTCAGGGAAATCTTCTTTTAGGGCATAACAGAGAATTATAACAAAATTATTATTTACCTGAATATTATACAACCTGTTTTTATTGAATTCCGTTAACTTTAAGGGAAGATTCTTTAGATCAAATACAATTAGTTTCTCTAAGAAACTAAGTAGCGTCTTAACTCTTACGGTTATTGAGTTATTAAAAAAATAAAGATAATTACTGAACATGTGTGTGACAGCCTTTACCAATTCCTAATGTTATTTGTTTTGACATGTGCTGTCAATCACTTGACACTAACTTGAATGTTATTCTTAAGTATAATGAGTTTGTAAAAAAGTTTAACCATGCCATAAATAAAAAGTTGAGTAAAGCTGAAAACCTATGGGTACGAGATTGTAATATACAGCTGCAAGATCACGATTATAAGAGAAATGGTAATCTACTCAATGGGAGGGGCAAACGTACTCTTGCGCAAAGTATCAATTATGTACTTAAACATGTTAATGAACTATTCTATAACTCGGAACGTTTTTTTAGATGTGTCTGTCATAAATTAAAGGAACCAAACCTAGTTGAGGGGCAAATTAATATAGCATCTAGATCAAACGATGTATTTAAAGTTTATCATCAAAATATTAGATGTTTAAATAATAAGGTCTACCAACTGGAAGCCACCTTACAAAGTTCGGAAAAAACTAGTGTAATCTGCCTTACTGAACATTGGAAAAATTCTGATGATTTAAAGACTATTAAAATCCTGAATTATGAACTTTCGTCGTCATATTGCCGAAAAAATTATATCCACGGGGGGGGCTTGTATTTATGTTCATAAAAGTATAAAGGCGACTGAATTAAATGTATTAGTGGAATTATCGGTTGAAATGGTGATTGAGATTTCTGCAATAGCTATAAACGATTATAAACTTAGTATAATTTGCATATATAAACTAGGGCTCTGGATACACGTGATTCACGCCGAACCGTAGCTACGTGATCTTAACACCGGCGGTACTAAGATCACGAATTTCACGAACACGGCAAGGTACGTACCTCGTACGCACGTACGTACGTACTTGCCTTAGCGCCCGGATTCACGTGACACGCCGCGGGCCGTGACACGCCGCCGCCCGAACTAAGTTCGTGTGCAGAGTACTTATCGTACCTTTTGTAGATTTAACTCGCCCGGGAGAAAACCAAATCATGACTATTATTGAATTATCACTTAATACCTATACTTAATACTGGACGAAATTTTTTTTACATATGAATTAAACTTATATTTATGTTTTGCTTCGATTTTTATACAATACATATAACTAGCGGCCCTCCCCGGCTACGCACGGGGATTATGATAAAAATTGTTATAATAAGTTATCCGTAAAAGATAGACATATGCCATCGCGGACTTTTTTGTAGACCTATTAGAGAGACACAATTTTCCAATACATTATTTTGATATAGCTCAAACGGTTTCGGCAGCGTTTTCGATTAAAGCTCTCAGCCAGCGGGATTTTGTCCAACTCGATTAGAAAATATCGTCATATTTCAACTAATTCAAACAAAACTTTAACAAATTATATACCTGAACTTTCCTCAAGAATTACTCTATTCATAAGTGAAAACCATATGAAAACCCGTTCAGTTTTTGAGTTTATCACGAACACACAGACAGACGCGGCTCCCCGGGAGTTTATTTTATAAGAGAAGATTAAGTGATTTACGGCGTTATTCTGTTTCCGATTTTATTGAAATTAAAACTAGCAAACTGTCCGATGCCTTACACTATCTATATACCTGTATGGTAAATGTCAACCTGTGTTACGTTACGTCTTAATATTGTTTATTTTTTGACATGTGCCGTCAGAATCCTCAAATACTTGACACTAACTTAAAACTGTATGTGGTGACAGTTTAGTATAGTATGGAGTAACTATTGTCCCAGAGCTGTAAGAAGTGTAAGAACCTCTTTTTCACACATGACAGCGTCCACAAAACGTAAAATCCTGTAATAATGGTTAAAAAAATCAAGTACTTAAAATAGTATTTTATACAATCGCGATATAATACAAAGCTTTTCAGTCGAGTACCATGTTTAGGCCACGAAGCTTTGCTGAGTGGCCTAACAGTACGGTACGAGAGTGAAAAACTTAATTATATCACTATTGTATACAATACTTTTTCTACGAGTCATCATCTTCATCATCAATGGACGGAAATATCATCATTCATGCAAGTTTAAATTAATGTTAATAGCGTCGTTCACCGTTGTATCAACATCGAATTACCTAGTAACCAATTGTTTGTAACAACCGTCTCTGATTGGCCGATAACGCCACAAATAAAAAAAATGTATGTCAGATGCAGAAAAATTTGCCAGGTATCGCAAATTAGTATATAAATTGTATGATGTTCTATTTTTGAAATTATTACAGTTAACTTAAAGTCAACTATAATGAGATTAAGTACATATATTATTATAGTTGAGTCGGAACTGCCATAGAGTATCCAACACTGAAAAGTTAGCACTTATAGTTTAGTCTGTGGTGTCCTAATTGACAGATTACAATCGACGAGTAGAAAAATAATATTTCCCTTACTTTAAACATAATCTAAAACATGTTACATTTTTGCGGATCTTCGTTAGTAAGTATTTTACGATATTAATTTATAACGCAAGATTTACTTATTAAACCATTTATCATTAATTTTTATTTTTAAACTAGTGCTGTGGCAGAGTGTAATTTCGATTCAAATGACATTTCAGTAAGTTGATAGAAATCGTATATTTGTTTAAGCGCCTCCTTGTCCATAGGGCCTAATCGGTTCAACCAATTCGAAATTAATCGTTAGATTTGGCAAACGATACGCCTTAGCCACATCGCAACATATGTACTTCAAAACAAATGTGTCAAAAATGTGAACTTACGGATCCGGGACAATAGTTCTGATGAAATTCAGCAACACGACGCTTAGCCATATATTTCTGGTCAAGCATTATTATGTTATTCTTAAGGTTTTCACATTTATTCTTTCATTTATTATGTATGAAAATGAAAACCTACCAAGTGGCTTTAATTAATTAATATTTAAGCTTGCTCTTATGTAAGCATATAACGTAATCTTAAATGTAAACAAGACAAACAGGAGTGTAGGTGAACAAAAGAGCAAGTTTATGATGACTATTACACTCCAGGCAAAAAATATGCACACATGTGCGCGGGGCCACGGCTAAGACAAAAAAAATGACAGCTGCAGTTCTTATCAGTTTCGGTACATTAAATAATACTTTTAGATAGTATATTCCTTTATAGCACTGTATTGTTTGACGAACGAGCTCAGCTATCTTACTGTGGTGGTATTTTGCAAATAATAAGCGCAGTTCCACCACGTGGTAATAAAGACAGTAAAATTTACGAGCAGCCTTTTGTACGTGAAGCTGAGTGAAGTGAGCGATGTGTTATTTTTACATTTTAGGATTTTTTATTTAATCTGGATGGGGCAGTTTAGAATTTTAGTTTATTTCAATTAGTCACTTGTAAGATCCCAGTTGATCAACACTTGAAGGCCTTGACATTTTACTTTAGCGGTGAATTTAAAAGTTATTGTCTTGTTGTTTTGTTAATTTTTTGTATTGTTACTGTTAATGTTTGAAACTCTTAACAACGAAGAAAAGTTTGGTGTGGAGATATGCCACCAGAGTCGGAGATTCAACTTTATGTAGTCTCTGCAAGGATCGGACAAACAATGAGTTTCCGTGTCGTCATGGTACTACAGGATCTATCGCGAGGCATTTGACGTCAGTTCATTTGAAATCTGCTGTTACTGTTACGACATCAAACGAGTAAGTCAATTTTTTAAATAGGTGTAATCCATAATAAGTAAATGAAAGCAGCAAAGGTCTAAGTTTAAATACCATGAAAAAATAATTTTAAAGTTATTGCATGTAAATAGTATAACGAAGCTCACTTTATTAAGCAGTGCCTATTTATTATTTTTGAAACAATATATCAGTCATAAAACAGTGTTTACATCTTAATAAAATGATAATCCTGCGCCTTGAACCCTCTTAAAGTAGACTTTTTTTACTACCATCAATCTTATTACTATATAACGTAATTACACTAATTACCTAATTAAATAGTGGCTATAACAGTTAAGTAAGTTCGCGTAAAATGTATAACATAATTATTAACTAGGTATGTGTTAAAATTACGTTTCCGTGGATGTCATCCTATCGTCACATTCTTAATTTTTATACTAAATTGACAAATTTCTTACTCCTTGCATCAATAATTGAATGGTACCGTGGATACTTATCTTCCTATTAAATCTTATTAATCAGAGGGTAACTAGAGAGTTTTTGTCAACGAACATTGCAGACACATAATAAGCAGATTCAAGGGTATCACGGTGCACGGTTAAGCCCATATTACCACGTTAACGCATGGTATTTTTCAACCACAACCACTCAACAGATAAGCTTAACAAAGGATAAGGTATAGTCATGGTATAGTGCCATTTTAATAAACATAAAAGTAATATTTTAGTGAAAGTATAAGCATTTTTTGAATTTGTACTCGAAGCGTCGGTTGTAGCGTAGAGACAATGCTAACAGTGGTTATTTAATAATAAGTCGAATTTAGAATTATAACTGTTGAAAACCTTTAGATAGAGTAAAAAACTCAAATGACTGGAAGGAAACTTTATCTGAAACGGTTACCAAATCTAGCAGTTACCCTTACAAAAGGTTACCTACCCATATCGTTGGTATTTTTATAACCACTTCTAAATTAAGCCTATCGGAAACCCCGGATCGTTTATTTAGTTATATTTATTTATTACTTACATATTAATATTTGAAAAACCGCAGTATTGAATATAAATTTTAATTCAAAAGTAATTAAGATATAACCTCACGATACCTACATTTTTATTCATAACTTATAGAGACTGCATCCGATCTTATCTTCTCTCATGAAACGCCGCTGGCGGACCGAACGGGCGTGTCACGTGAATTCGTACGTACGTACGGACGGATCTACGAACGTACGTACCCTAATTTCACGTGATTTATTTTCACGTGACGAACGAACCAGAAATCCGTTGCCGTGTATCACGGCAACGTGCGTACGGCTACGTGTTCACGATACACGGTCACGACCGGGAGCCCTAATATAAACCCCCGTCTGGGGATATAAACAAGTTTTTTGAGAAATTATCAAACCTATTAAATATAATAAAATTAATAAAAAATGATGAATTTAGTACTAGAAATACATTAATTGTTGGAGACTTCAATATAGATTTATTAAAAGATAGTCCTAACAAAAACAAATTACTAGATCTTATGAATTGTGCAAACCTCAATCCCATAGTACTATGCCCAACTTGATATACCAACTCCAGTGCATCATGTATAGACCACGCCTATTCTGACATTGATGAAATCAATTTTGCTCCAGTAAAGAGCGGGGTATCTGATCACGATGGGCAAATGATGAGCATAAGTTACGAGAAAAACAACCATAATAGTACTCCGATGATTGAAATAAGACGTGTCACACCCTATAAATTAAACTCTTACTGATTTCTTAAATCTGTATGACTTGGAAAAAATCACACAATCAGGGAAGGAACCAGATCAGATACTTGATTCTATTATTAATGTATTTGTACATGCTTTTACACACGCTTTTCCTAAACACAAATATCCGAAATGTAGCAGGGATAAAATATGGATATCTGCAGGGCAATCATGGTCGCGCGATAAATGATAAAACATCGTGCCGTCCCTATCGCACTTACAAATAGTGCGATAGGGACAGCCTGATGTTTTATCATTTATCACGCGACCATAATTGTCTGCCTGGTGATACTTATAATTGCAAAAAAACACTTATTAGATGACCTTAAAGATCTCTGTAATGTATTCCCGAACAATATAACACTCCATAATTTTAAAGACCAATTTGAAGAGCTATATAAAACTTTAATGATATGCAAGCGTAGTAATTACTTCAAAAATGAAATACACTCTTGAGTCCTCGGAACCAGACAGACTGGCAAGCGAAATAAATCAATTCTTTATCAATTCTGTAAGAGACGCCCAGAGACAACCGGAAATGCGCTTGGCACAACAACTCCTAGAAGCGTATAGTCTAATGTCAGTGGAATCTGCTTCATTAGAGCCATTGTCCATAGGAGAGGTTTATCGGATCATAAAACAAATCAAGCCTAAACCCACAAAGGACGTGTACGAGGTTCCTACAAGAATCTTACGTGAGCTCCCTCCGTACTTCATAGATATATTGTGTTATGGTATGAATTTGTGTTTACGACACGGGTCTTATCCAGAAGTTTAAAAAGAGATTAAAGTGGTACCTATATATAAGGGAAAAGGAGTAAAAACCGAATTAAAGAACTACCGGCCTATATCTATAATACCAGTATTGTCTAAAGTTTTTGAATTGGGCCTCGCAAATAGGCTAATGAAACATCTAACAAGTAAGGGCTTATTGGCCAGTGAGCAATATGCTTATCAGCCACGTAAGTCCACAGTAGATGCTACTAGACAACTGCTACAAACTATTTATGAGAAACAGGAAACGGGATACAAGGTTGCTCTAGTGCTGTGTGACCTGTCGAAAGCATTCGACCTCATAGCCTTACCGACCTTATTATTAAGAAGCTAGACATTCGGGGAACTTTTCTGAAAGTATTCGAATCCTTTCTTAGGAACAGACAGCAATTCTGCGAAGTTGATATTAAGGGATATAAGGGAAGATCTAATCATCAATCGCTTGATTCCATTTCTGTTCCTCAAGGTTCAATTATAGGTAATTATTTATTTCTTACATTAGTAAATGACTTGACAGTGTGTACGTCTTGTGGGCAATTGGTCGCATACGCCGATGATAGCGCCTTTGTTGTTTGGGGCACTGATTTCACAGAATTACAATCCAAAGTTAATTGCTTGTTATGTGATGTAAAGCATTGGTTCACTGTTAATGGTATGGTTCTCAACCTTGAAAAAACAAATGTCGTTCAGATCAATCTTAGGGGTTTGCCGAGCCAAACATTGAGTATTGTGCTGGATACTATTAAAGTGCCTGTCTTAAACGAAGCAAAATATCTGGGATTCACCTTAGACTCCGGGTTAAAGTGGGATACACATATAGACGAACTTTGTAAGAGGTTAGGAAAAGCGTGTTTTGCAATTTCTAGGCTAACAAAAATGCTCGACAAGCAATGTGTCAAAAATGCATACTGTGCCTACTTTCAGTCCATTGTGACCTACGGAATTGATATGTGGGGACAAGCTGCGGACAGACAACGGGTGTTTATGATACAAAAAAAGGTAATTAGGATTATGGCTGGGGTGCCCTGGGACACACCTGCCCGCAGCCTATTTCAGACTTTAAAAATCATGACTGTTCCGAGTCTATACATATTAGAAATTATGAAAGTAGTTCGTAAAAATCTCGATCAATTTAGAGTGCGTGGCCCTAACTACCGAAATGGGAGTAATCTCCTCCCTAACAGACACAGACTTAAAAAGTCCGAACAATGTGTGTGGTACATTGGTCCGAGACTATATAATCGTTTGCTCAATAATCTTAAATCTACTGAACTTGCATATAATATTTTTATCAATAATCTCAAGGAATATTTATTAAATGAAGCTTTCTATTCAATAGAAGAATTTTTGAATAAGAATAATTGTATATGATTGTTATAAAATTGTTATACCTATAGCTACTAAGATGGATGTAATTGTAATTTTTGTAAATATGTATTGACATGTAACTTTCGTTATGAAGAAATAAATTGAAAAATTGAAATTGAATTGAATAAGGGTCTCTCACACTAATAAATTCATTTATGTATGAAAATTATGAACACATTTTTTTTCTGAATTTAACTAAAAGTGATATACAGGTTAGTTCCTGATAAATAACCTAGCAACGTGTCGAATTTAACGGAAAACAAAAAACAACACGGTGTATAGGTCTTACCGAGCCTATGGGACCGACCTAAAATGGTGAAAAATAAATATTTAAATTACCTCAGTATGATCTATATATTAACCGTGTAAATTATTCTAGGTGATTAAATAAACACCCTGTACAAAGGCGTGCGTGGTATTTTTCATCATGGACATACAAAAGCAAAATTACTCTCTCAAATTTACTTTTATAATATAATATAATGAAATATTTTGTTAAATTGAAGCCTTAATTACGCAACACGCGAACCCGGAAACCTCAGACGTGTACACTTGTACGGCTCGTCTTTAAAAATCGAGTATGGAATGAATAAAATAGGTTATACATCAACATTTCGGAAAGGGATTTCAAATTAAGAAACATTTTTTAGAAGACGCTGAACCACCTATTATAAATTTTAATAGCGGACTTATGTTCTAACCCTTCGTACTTTTGCTAAGCATTGAAATATTTTGTGAAATTAAAGCATTTAATTACAAAACTTAGACGTGTACAGCTCGTCTGCCCTTTGCGGGCTCGCTAATCATATCAGATCGTACGCAAGCCTCCTGATTGCCGGGTGTTTGGTGAGCTTATTAACTGTACAATTCATATGTATAAGAAATCATTGTTTATATTTTTACTGAATGAATAATCCATCCATACTAATATTATAAATAGGAAAGTGTGTGTGTGTGTGTCTGTTTGTTTGTCCGTCTTTCACGCGAAAACGGAGCGACAAGTTGACGTGATTTTTGTAAGTGGAAATAGTTGAAGTGATGGAGAGTGACATAGGTTACTTTTTGTCTCTTTCTAACGTGAGCGAAGCCGCGGGCAAAAGCTAAGATGTTAAACATCAACATTTCGGAAAGGGATTTCTCTTCACTGCTAGGAGAAATCAAATTAAGTAACATTTTTAGAAGACGCCGAACCACCTGTTATAAATTTTAATAGCGGAATAATGTTCTAGCCCTTCGTACTTTAGCTAAGCATTGAAATATTTTGTGAAATTAAAGCATTTAATTACACAACACGCGAACCCAGAAACCTCAGACGTGTACACTTGTACAGCTCGTCTGCCCTTTGCGGGCTCGCTAATCATATCAGATCGTACGCAAGGCTCCTGATTGCAGGGTGTTTGCTGAGTTTATTTACGGTACGATTGACACGTATTTAAAGAAAATGGCTTTAATGCGAGCGTAAAAATGGTAAAGGGTTTTTTACTGCTCGGCTTTGATCGTTCATTTAAAACTTATAAGATTTTAATGCATTTTATTCTAATGCATTTTTTTATATGATGAAACAAATGAATGAAACTTTCATAGCCTATCATTTTATCACAACACAATGTGCAAAAGGCGCATAGGTACAGACATTCCCCTGTAAGCGATATTAAGTATCTTATCAAGAGTACTAATTCAAAATTTGTCATAATATTTGAATTCCTAGAAGAAACCTAAGAAACGAAAAAATTGAGTGAAATTAATAAAGCGTCGCTTTTACTTTTAATATTTTTGGTTTCTATTTTGTGACAGCCAAAAATGTGACTATAAAATTTTGACGTACCCATGATAACATGGACTTCGAATCTGTACATTTTATTTAATGAAATAATTTTCGCAAAGTGAAAACAGGGTCGCATTATATAAGTTTTATATTCATTCAAAACATTTCAACACTCAAGGCACGCTAATATATACACGTGCTACCGAAAACGCGATAAATTGGTCCTTGAGAAGTTGAAGCGGCAGGTACTCGTATTCCTAAATCCAATACATATTTTTTAATCACTTAAAGAGAAAATAAACTTTGAAAACGACCTCCATAATCGAGGCTTATGAAACTTGTTCATAAGTTTGCTTATTATAATACGCGAGCACTCATGAAATTAAATAGCATCGAACCAGCTTACCTCATCTCGTATCGTTTTAAAAAGGTATAGGACAAAGAGTAATGTTGACGGAGAATTAGATGAGTCACAATTTCACATCGCCCATTTTTTAGGGTTTCGGCAAAAGTAACGTATTAAAAGTGTTTGCACAAGTAAAACGCACGAGTAAGTTGTTTTTTTTTTGCTGGATTAACGTTTATTAATTCAAAAGTGTTTCGTGAAGTAATTGCAGGTTTTTTAGTCCATGAGCTTAATAACATTGTATGAAATTTTATTTCTAACAGACGGTGTCTCGCCACATTGTCCTCCATAGAAAAGCAACATCTAGGGTGGCTTCAAGGTAACGCCGGTATCATGTACAAATTGTCATTTGATTTACAGCTTGTCAAAAAAGAGTAAAAATGGAGCTAATTTTTTACATCATAGCAACACTTATGTTCTCATTACAAAAGTGTCTCAATAATTGTCACGTGCAAAACGGTTTAAACAGACGGTGGGGCCCCTATTATTTTCTACACTTTTTAGCCAGGCTGCATGTCACTATTTTTTTTAATAGTATGAAGTTTTCAGTCTTCATTCGTATAATCTGTGACAGTTAATACATATTGCTGAAGAAGGCAAAGTTTCCCCGCCGCGACGGACTTGGGTTTTTTGCAGCAAACATATTTGCGTGCAATCCGGGCGAGTAGCGAGTCTGTAATAAAGTTGTTTTAATAACATGCATGTTATTTCGATACATGCTCATATTTCATCTGTATCAGTTACAGCCGTTTCAAGCTAATTCAAAGGCGTATCTGACGTCATAATTAATTATATCAACTTTTCTTCTGTCTCGGTTGCAAATAACATAGTATGGTATATGAGTAAGAGTGAAATGAACAAGCCTGAACGAAATTAAAAGCATAATGTTTATTATAAGTTATTGGATAGTAAAATTATGCTTCTAATTTGGTTATATTTGCCTACCTTGCTTTATTCTAGGACAATGTTTTATATGTGCTATACATTAATTTCAATTAGAAAAAAACAATATTGTATTTGGGCGTTTTCCAAATTAAATCCCGAAAATCGAATTTCACCTGATCTGGACGTGTTTGGGCTCATTCTACTCAGAATCACGAGCTGATTGGATCTCGACGATAAAAAAATGTGTCCCAAATTTTCCATACAAAATTCGAGTTTCCAATACGTCACGCTCGTAGTAAGTTCATACTAAAATCGTGACGTAAAAGGAAAAAAATATTAGGACACTTTTTTTTATCGTCGGGATCGAATCAGCTCGTGATTCTGAGTAGAATGAGCCCAGACACGTCAAGATCTGGTGAAATTCGATTTTCGGGATTTAATTTGGAAAACGCCCATTTTCCTATCGAGGAAACCATAAAAAAGCATGCAGCAAAAAGTAGCAGGGCAATAGTTTACACCATAAAACGTTTTGATTAGCCAAAAAACAACACCATGCCGTCAAAACACGCATATGCGTAATGTATTCGTTTTTTAATAAACGTCAATTATTGTCATTTCACCGGGCACCGTTTCCGAATGAGTGGGCGCGCTCAATAACAGCGTGTTCGAAACTCAAAAAGCAAAATGGCCGCCCGTCACTAATTTGACAGGCGACGTCACATTTGTTCTGCTGTCAGGAGCGGTGTGGCCAGCGTTCAAATTGCTAAATTAATTGAACGTTTAACCTTGCACGATGGTTTTTTGTTTTTTAATTTTATGAACAGTGTTATACTGAATAGGGCTTATAAGATTCTTACGGGTTAGCTTTGACTGATTTGCAACACAGGCGACGCGTTTGCTTCTTTGCCTCAAAAATATATCTACTTTCAGTGATATTCCGGGTCTCTTGGGAGTGATTGCGGTATGCACTATTAGCACACATACACACATAAGCCTTTGAACATATACGCATAAGCTAGCCTTTGTTCATGATCACACTATGACACACACATCCTTAAAAGATTTAAAAACAAAAAAAGAACGATGACATCTGACAAAAGTGAATGTTGCAAAATCAGCCTCGCAGAGCCAATTTCACCTTTAAACGAAGTTGTCAGCCAATTAGTTCGGCGTATGTGTCGTAACGAGGCGTCAAACTTTTTGTCCCACCCTTTGTTCAATGACATCGCTAACGGCCCGATAGACGGACACCCTGTATCGGTAAACTTTTAGCAAAATATGTAACGATTGATTTTCTCTCTAGTTTCGAAATAGTACATTACGATACAAGTGCGTAAAAAGGGAAGTTCGAAACGAGTGGCGATAAATTATAAAAAATAAGTTCAAAAACTAAAACCCGACTACTATAAAATGTGCTCTAAAAAGTATGAAACAGTTTATGAAATTATCATGCATGATATTCACAGATGTGTATGCTTTTCAATACGTTAATTCAATGTTATAATAAGTTTGTAAATTTTATATAATATACTTGCAGAGATTTCGAAGATAACCGTGGTCGTATGCCACAATTATAAAGGTAAGTACATACGAGTAAGTTCCACACTCGGCGTTAAAATACAACTTTGCCCCCTTGTATAACAAATTACTATTGCTGCACATATACCTATTTAAAACGTTCAAAACACTGAGACACAAATAAGTCTGATTCGATACACATGGCTTACATCTGGGCTTAGTAAACCACTGTACATATTAATTTTAAAGGTGTAAATAATATGTATTTACGTTTAGTTACGCAAAGGAATGATTCCGCACCTGTAAAAACAAAATCTTATACTTTTAAACGAGCAATTCTTGTATATTTATTTATTTATTTATTTATTTATTTATTTATTTATTTATATATATATTTATTTACACTGACGATCTCGGAAACCGCTCTAACGATTTCGCAGAAATTTGTTATGTGGGGGTTTTTGGGGGTGAAAAATCGGTCTAATTTATCCTTAGGTCCCGGAAAACGCGAATTTTCGAGTTTTCATGCGTTTTTCTTCGCGCGCCATCTCGTGTGCAGTAGTTGTACTGTTAAGACAGAATTCTTTCGGTTGATGTAAGTACTATTTATTGCAAACACAAGATGGCGACACAGGTCAAGGCTAAAACGAATAGAAAAATACACTATTTGAGTTTTTGTGGCGAAATGCGCGCCATCTCGTGTGGAGTAGTTGTGTTGTTAAGGCTGAGAATTCTTTCGCTCGATGTAGGTACTATTCATTTTTGAACTAGATGGCGACACATGTCAAGGATACGAAACAGAACCGAGCGAAGCTCGGTTGCCCAGATATTATTCATAATGTGACCTACACCATAATGTGACATGCCACGTATAAAATGAGCCATTTCTCAAACTTAGTACGAAATATTGATGTTATGTGCCTTATAATAATTGGCCGCGAATTATGACGTTTCAGGTGCGGCTAGGACAAGAGGTCGATAATGGAATTTCATACAAACATTGCAGGCCTAGGCCGGTAAAGTCCTTTTTTAATTTCCAGTCACTGATATTTAATAACATTTAGGTATTTGGCCATTTAAAGAAAAACTATTAGGTACTGTACAGACGTGCCGACTGCAACTGGTACAAGGCATTGGCAATATTTGATTTTTGGTTCGTTTTGTTACATTTTTTTTCATTTTCTGTTTTTTATTGTTCTGTGCGGCGTTATTAAAAGGGACGAAAATTTAATTATTTTTGCGCTACGACGCACCGTTTAGGAGATACAGCCATTCAAAGTTTTTATTTCCAGTATTTATTTCATACCATGTTTGAGAAAAGCACTATACATACCTCGACGGGAAATGGGGTTGCCCGCCTCAGACCTATCCGGCCTCGGTACGCTCAGCCGTCTATATGTCTTCCGCCGGCAACCCCTTTTGTCTCGGCCTCTGTAGTAATGTACTTTTTCTACTAGTCGACTTTAATCTGTCAATTAGGAGTATTAGGACACCACAGACTAAACTATAAGTGCTGACTTTTCAGTCTTGGATAGTCTTTGACACTTAGGCCCACTTGTACCAAACACTTAACTCAGGGTTAGTGGGCTGTCAACTGTCAAATCCCACATAAAATGGTAGGTTAACCCTCGGGTTAATCCTCCATTTTCGTTGGTGCAAGTAGCCCTTAGTCAACTATAATATTTCGACCAATCAGAGACAGTTATTACAAACAATCGGTTACCAGGAAATTCGATGTTGATACAACGGTGAACGACGCTATTAACATGAATGATGATTTTTTCGTCCATTGATGATGCAGATGATGACATTGATGACTCATAGAATAATTTTTAAGAAAAAAAAACCGCCTTCCTTTTGGGTTTTGGTGATAAATACTTTCAAATGTTGGATTATGTTATCAATAATTCGTCTGTATGTTTTTTAATGTTTGTTATTCGATATCTCCGTCATTTCTGAACCAATTTTGAAATTTGGATGATTCTGAAGTACTTACAGATGAGAATGATTATCAGAACGGAACTCTAACCAGGGGCGGCTCACTCTTCATCAGCAGTTCCACTGCACCAAATGTCACTGTTCTGGACGTAAGTGCATGCTGTTCTTATAAAAATACCAAAGTCACTATAAGTGTGCCGTTCAAATTTGAGGAGTTCCGTTCTGACCATCATCAGCAGTTCTATTGCACCAAATGTCACTGTTCTGGACGTAAGTGTAAGCTGTTCTTATAAAAATACCAAAGTCACTATAAGTGTGCCGTTCAGATTTGAGGAGTTCCATTCTGACCATCATCAGGAGTTCCACTGCACCAAATGTCACTATTCCGTACGTAAATGCATGCTGTTCCTTTAAAAACACAAAAATTATGTATGCCTTTCAGATTTGAGGAGTTCCCTCGATTTCTCCAGGATCCCATCATCAGAACTGGGTTCTGAGAAAAATGGGACCAATCTGTATGCATATACATTCAATCAAAAAAAAAATCAAAATCGGTCCAGTAACGACGGAGATATCGAGGAACAAACATTAAAAAAAAAAAAACAAAAAAAAAACAGACGAATTGAGAACCCCTTCCTTTGAGATTTGGAAGGCGGTTAAAAAGTACTTGTATACAATAGTGGCAACGACATTTGGCTAAGGATCTCTAAACAATAATAGCCAAATATCACAATGATGACGTGATTAATAATACAAATACCTGCACCTGTTACGGCCAAAACTTGGCAACTTTACCACAAATTATTTAATAATAACGTTTGATTTAGGCAAAAGCAGGTGCTTTATTCATATTCGTCAAATTATACATATAATACCGATCATATACCGAGGACATATATAAAGAAAATACCACATGATTCTTGAGGCGACTTTTGGCCTATAATAGTTTTTTTTAAATAGCTTTTCACAAGGAGGTTTCTTTCAACTGCGTATATTTCTTAAAACCATATTTTATGCTTAAATGTAGACTATGGTAAAGTTGCTTACGGAAGGCAATGTTGCCACGTTGCTAATTGTGGTGGGCATTTTACACGGTGTTTTTTCATTTCCAGTTTCATTCATTTCTCTTTTCATTAGTTGCTGTTAAGTCGCCGTGAAGGTTCATATAATCATTAACGTCTTTTGCGAAAATAGTTTTGATTTAAAATTATGATCTGCTTTATAGGTTTATTTTTAACTTTGTTTTATTTTTATTGTATAAATACTTACAACTATTGGTCGAGGCGTGGTGTCAAGCAAATTAGTTTATTTTCGTTACTACGTATGTTCAAGCGACAGTGTCTGAAACAGGTTAACGAGGTAGAGTTGTACGAAAAGGTATACGCCAAGTATCCCAATGAAAAAATTGTCGGATTTTATATTTTCACTTCACCAGTACTCATGGTCAGAGATCCTGAAATAATCAAATATGTCCTTATAAGAGACTTTGATACATTCTACTCAAGAGGAATTTTCCAACTAGACAAAGTGCCTGAACCATTTTTAGATCAAATAACTTCTGGCGAAGGTGACTTGTGGAAATTATTGAGGCAAAATCTTTCGCCTGCTTTCTCCACTGGAAAGGTTAAGGGAATGTTTCCTCAGATTTTGACTAGAGCGGAAAAATTGCAACGTATTGCATGTAAAGCGGACAAAGGAGAAGTTGATGCTGTAGATTTAGTGAAACGTTACTCTGTAGACGTCGTTGGAGCTTGCGGATTAGGTATCGATTTGGATACCTTAAATGGCGAGCATGAAGTGGTCTTGAAACTCGGTAAACGTATTTTTAAAAAGACAAACAGGGATGTACTTGTATACTTTTTGAAATGTACCATGCCGGCTATATTTAAGCATGTCCACCTAATTCCATCTTTTGTGCAAGATGCTACTAAAGCTGTGGTGAAAATTATTATGGAACAAAGAAATGATGAGCCCTACGACAAGAATGATTTTGTGGATTTACTTTTGAAGTTAAAAGAGAAGGGTGTGATGGTTGGAGATTCTTTGACGCGCAAAAATGTCGACGGTTCCCCTGTTAAGACGGAGATAGAGTTTACCGACGCACTACTGACTGCTCAAGTGTTCATGTATTTTGCCGGCGGGACTGATACGACGACTTCTGCGACAAGCTACACACTGTACGAGCTCGGTCACCATCCTGAATACCAGAGAAAATGCCACGAAGAAATTGACTTCGTGCTAGCGCGTCATGGGAACCAATTAACTTATGAAGCCATTAAAGAGATGAAATACCTCGAGGCCTGCTTCCGGTAACTATGTTTATATAATATTGTCTTCGGTTACCGCGATAGTTACTCATGAAATAAAACTATGGAAACGGATTAAATCGCGTATAATGAATTTAAAATTCATCCCGATGTTTCGAACTTTACAGCAGCGTTCGTGGTCAACGGGTGACTGAGGAAAAATTACAATGTGCAAAAGCTAGCCGCATACAAGAAATATTAACGAACCATGACCACAAATAATATAGATTTCTAACTAAGGCAGGTTCACACACTATTAATAAAGCTAGTTATATAATATTTAAAAAAAAATTACCATTACTATGTTAAAAACTAATTAACCAATTAATCTACACAAACCACCGTTGACCACGAACGCTGTAAAGAGTTCGAAACGTCGGGATGAATTTTAAATTCATTATACGCGATTTAATCCGTTTGCATAGTTTTATTTCATATGTTTATATAGTTTTCTCGATATTCAGTCATACAATACAATACAATACAAATACTCTTTATTGCACACCTCAATACACGAAACAACATAGCAAGTATAAACAACAACTTAAGAGGTAAAACAAGAGGCGGTCTTAGTCATACTCACATCATACACCTCAGTATCTTTGCTTAGAAATGTATCTGCTATTGCATCGCATTTTTTACATTATTAGACATTAACGCACCAGTCACGTAAATAATTATTTTTTGTCACCGACATATTATAAAATCAAATGTGAAGTTCTATTATAATTATCCCTTTTGCCGATTCTTCTGAATGTATCTTTCAGGGAAGCATTACGCTTGTTCACGCCGATTGGAAACTTTATGCGCAAATGTATGAAGCAGTACACCATCCCCGGCACTAATGTCACGCTCGACCCCGGCGTGTTGGTAGTCGTCCCGGCGCAGGCGGTGCACATGGACCCTCAGTATTTCCCCGACCCTGAGCGGTTCTGTCCTGACCGCTTCTACGGAGAACATGCAATCTTCAAGGATGCTTACATGCCTTTTGCTAAAGGACCTAGAGCATGCATTGGTGAGTTAAGGACAGATGTTATGTAGGTTTTAAGTATGTATTGTGTTGGTGCAATACCTAATTATTTATATAGGTAATTAGAAGCGCAACACATTCTGACATATCCATTTTTTTTTAATTTTAGCAATAAGTCGAAATGTCAGAATGTTAACACTACGAAAAAATATGAATTCGTTTAAGGCCCACTTGCACCAACCACTTAACGCAGGGTTAGTGGGCAGTCTGTCAAATCTGTCAAATTCCATATAAAATTGCGGATCAACCCTCGGGTTAACCCTCCATTTTCGTTGGTGCAAGTGGCCCTTAATGAAATTAGGTAGGTAAGTATATTGAGTTGTGGCAACCAACAAGACGATATAATATATGTATTCATAATTACTTCAATATATAGAATATACCCATGAACCCGAACACACCCACGGAGAAAAAACTATCCATGCTCATTATACGTTTGCGTAGCTGAGCACAAATGCTCCATTTGGCTACGGGGCCTGGCCCCGTAGCCGAATGGCATTTCTCCGACGCCAAACGAAAGCGATACGCCGCTGGCTCTGTCGCGCCAATACGCAAGCGCGATAGAGATAGATATCTACTAGCGCTTCGTTTCGTGAGCGTTTCGTGAGCGATTGTGCCATTCGGCTAGCCACCCTGGTGATCTCATGTCGTGGTCTCGCGCAATAGCAACCGCGAGCAATAGAGCAAAACGAAAGAGGTGCTGAACGAGCAGGATTTGAATCTCCATCCGACCTAGCCGAAACTACGATAACGATAATATATAATCGCAAGCGTTTGTGCGTCTGGTTACGTACCCTGATTCTTCAAAATACATTTTATTTTGTAGGTGAGCACTTGGGTTACATCCAGTCGCTGGTGGCTGTGGCGGCGGTGCTTCGCCACTCGCGTGTATCGCCGGTTGGCGAGCGGCCTAGCCGTGTGCCGCGGGATCCCAACACCGCCATCGTACAGAAGATTAAGGCTCCACTACGAATCAAAGTTACACCACGTTCAAATTCATATGAATAAAATATTAATATTAATACAGTAAGGTAACGGACCCAATCATGAACAGTTTAAGATAAAATTTTGCCTATTTTTGATATTTCACTGAGCGCCACTTGCACCGACCACTTAACTCAGGGTTAATGGGCTGTCATCTGTCAAATTCCATACAAAATGGTGGGTTAACCCTCGGGTTAACCCACCATTTTCGTTGGTGCAAGTGGCCCTGATACGTGTAAAAATTCTGAGCGTGTTCTCCTTCTTTTACATTTCAAGCGTATTGCAGAATAGATAGACACTCATATTGGTTTCTTCATACTTAGGGTATTTTACATCAATATAATACTCAATCAAGCATATTATGATATGAATATAAAGGAATCAGTCTCTACATGTGTGACTGCTTTTTAAGTTGTATTTTTTTAAATGTTAAGTAGATTTTAAATTATTTCGAATTGTTACCTAGTCTTAGTTTTTACTTTTTAGTTGTTTGTACACATACACTGAGAGAAAAAACAACAATTTTTCATGTTCGTTCAACAAACTTTTTGGTTAAAATATTTTTTTTTTGTTAATTTGGTTA
Organism: Leguminivora glycinivorella; assembly: GCF_023078275.1. Lineage (NCBI taxonomy): Eukaryota > Metazoa > Arthropoda > Insecta > Lepidoptera > Tortricidae > Leguminivora > Leguminivora glycinivorella. The sequence goes on along the minus strand of NC_062978.1, from coordinate 20,021,202 downwards.
ATTTGGTTGATATTTGGTTATTTGACTCAACAAGTCGATTTTATAAAAGCAACATGACTCATACCTACTGTTTTAAACATATGTTTGGCTGATTCAATCAAATATCTTTTACCAAGTTTGACCTTGTTGTTTGAACAAATTCGACTTGTATCATCAACATTGTGGTTTATTCCGTTTACTAAAAGACTTTTGTTTCAAACGGATAAACCCGCAACAAGTCGAACTTGTTAAATTCACAATGCAAATGTACTTAAAAAATCCTAAGTCAAACCAAGTCTGACGTACGAGACATGGTAAACGCTCCAGAGGCAGTTACATAATGAAATCCACAGATGATGAAATCGGATTAAATGTGTGGACCTGTATAGAATCGAAAAAAAATATCAACGTAAAATAAGAGAAGGAGTTCAAAATAAATCTGGCTAAAAGATTGTTATCAGGTTCAAGTTTACTCGAGTTGTAACCTAATTTAGGTTCAGGACCCGTAGCCGAATGGCATTTCTGCGACGCGAAACGCCACCGAAATGCCACAGAAATGTAGTCTGGCTCTGTCGCGCTAATACGCGAGAGCGATACAGATAGATAGCTACGAAAGAGATATTACCGTGAGTGTTTCGTGAGCGTTTGTGCCATCGGCTACGCACACTGGATGCGTTTATACATACATGCTTTTAACTGGGTATAATTTCTAAATTTAAGAATTGTGGTACACAATTAGCAAGCAATAATAGCAATTATTTTAACGGCTAAAACTGTAAACTTACAGTTTTAGCCGTTAAAATAAAGTTTATCTTAACCCAAATTATGTCAACTTTGTTATTACCTAAGTACTTATTTGTACAGGTTTTCAATTTCATGACGCATATTAATTTGGTACATATTTAAGTAGACATTTAGGTATTATTTAATCATATTTTTCTAGAAACTCAATTACTTAAATCACATAATATTTTTTGTGTCAGTAACAGCCGTCGACCTTTTACTGTAGGTACCTAACACTTTATATTGACTGAAATTGATTTTTTTTACTGTACCTAACACATGTTTATATTGACACTAATCCATACTAATATTTTAAATGGGAAAGTGCGTGTGTCTGTTTTTTTGTCCGTCTTTCACGGCAAAACGAAGCGACGATTTGACGTGATTTTTAACCGTCGCCTTATATCTCAAGAAGGACGGTTATCAAGTCGTCTGTATGTTTTTTTTTTTTTTTTTTAATGTTTGTTCCTCGATATCTCCGTCGTTACTGGACCGATTTTGAATTTTTTTTTTTAATTGAATGTATATGCATACAGATTGGTCCCATTTTTCTCAGAACCCAGTTCTGATGATGGGATCCTGGAGAAATCGAGGGAACTCCTCAAATCTGAAAGGCATACATATAGTGATTTTTGTGTTTTTAAAGGAACAGCATGCATTTAGGTACGGAACAGTGACATTTGGTGCAGTGGAACTGCTGATGATGGCCAGAACCGAACTCCTCAAATCTGAACGGCACGCTTATAGTGACTTTGGTATTTTTATAAGAACAGCATGCACTTGCGTCCAGAACAGTGACATTTGGTGCAGTGGAACTGCTGATGATAGTCAGAACCGTACTCCTCAAATCTGAACGGCACACTCATAAGTGACTTTGGTATTTTTGCAAGAAAAGCATGCATTTAAGTTCAGAACAGTGACATTTATTTATTTAGTTATGTTTGTTAAGCATATTGAGTTTTCAAGTCAAAGTTTGTCAAGCTTCGATTTCTTATAATATAATATCGGATTCATGAGGAATTGAGGAAACTCCTGAAACCTTAACGTTATACGTATATTCATTTATTTTGCCATCTAATAATTAAAGCATTAAAAGCAGTTTTAAAAAATACCTACACATTTCTACATAATCCAACATTCGCAAGTAACTTTCACCAGAACCCGAAAGGCGACGGTTTTTTTTTTCTTAAAAATTATTTAAGTGGAGATTGTTGAAGGGATGGAGAGTGACATAGGCTACTTTTTGTCTCTTTCTAACGCGAGCGAAGCCTCGGGCAAAAGCTAGTCGATGATAATTCTTTCTTCCCAATAAATAAACTGTTGGAACTGGATGAACGGAAGATTCTGATGGGATCCGTGAAACGAGTCGATGGCAATTGGAGAATCCGAAAGAATGCCGAAATTGAACATCTAATAGCCGAACCGAATATAATAGGCGAGACTAAGGCACGTCGTCTCCGCTGGCTTGACCATCTCGTAAGAATGGGTGAGGACTGAAGATCGGGCAGTCAAGAGGGCCTATCTGGGCTGTCCAACTGGACGCCGCGCCATCCTGCTGGCCATATTAGATAGAGTGGAGGCAGATCTCCGTGAAATTGGCGTTAACGAGGGCTGGCGAGAGATCGCTCCGGACCGTGTAAAGTGGCGTGCTCTTGTGTTGGAGGCAGACTCACTTTGGGTCGTCGCGCCAACAAAGTAAGTAAGTTGACATTTAAACCAATAAATTCCATGTTTTTTAGGGTTCCGTAGTCAACTAGAAAACTTATAGAACCCGTCCGTCCGTCCGTCCGCCCGTCCGCGGATAATCTCAGTAACCGTTAGCACTAGACAGCTGAAAATTGGTACCAATATGTATATCAATCACGCAAACAAAGTGCAAAAATAAAAAATGGAAAAAAATGTTTTATTAGGGTACCCGCCCTACATGTAAAGTGGGGGCTGATATTTTTTTTCTTTCTAACCCCAACGTGTGATATATTGTTGGATAGGTATTTAAAGATGAATAAGGGTTTACTCAGATAGTTTTTTGATAATATTAATATTTTCGGAAATAATCGCTCCTAAAGGAAAAAAAAGTGCGTCCCCCCACCCCTCTAACTTTTGAACCATAAGTTTAAAAAATATGAAAAAAATCACAAAAGTAGAACATTATAAAGACTTTCTAGGAAAATTGTTTTGAACTTGATAAGTTCAGTAGTTTTTGAGAAAAATACGGAAAACTACGGAACCCTACACTGATCGTGGCCCGACACGCTCTTGGCCGGTTTTTTTTAATTGGAAGAGCTACGAAGGTAGCAAAGTTATTATCTCCGCCGAAGGTACAATGTTTACATAGACATTAACATATTTCACCCCTCTGTGGGGATCGATTCTGATCTAGCCGATAATTACTACGTACGGGAACATTAACTTATCCCCTAACTGAAGATTCTATTACCGATACAGGGATTATCCGTATTAGTTCTAACGAATCTGTCAATCACTGGACAAAAGATAGAATTATTTTTTATTATTGCTATTTTTTTTTCATTTGATTTTTTTGTCAAAAAGTCCTACCACCATATAAAGGAAGGTTCATGAATTTACATGCTAATATACTATGGATATAATATAATATGGATACAGGCGTGATTATATTTATGTATCAAAGACATATATAACTTCGTCTAGACAGATAAAGTCTAAGAAAAAAACGTACCTCTGTACCATACAGAAAAAGGTACGGTGGCCTAAATGGCATTACACCTTTGGGGTAATGTCGCTATGGCGCTAATTTAAAACATATCAAGCTAAGAATATGGGCCAAATTGTCAAAACTGAGGTTCAAAAGTTTTAAGCCTGTGTCAAGAGATGGCAGTCTATGCACTGTGATTACACATTTTATACTTCGACAGTAACTCTCTATAATACTCGATCCTCTTTGGTATGTATGTATATTAAATTTGTAGGTAGTAAGTACCTCAATAATTTATAAACATTTAAAGTAATATTATGTACAGTCGCCATCAGATATATAAGAGCGCCCGAGGTACTCAAAAATATCTGAACACGCCTCTATTGCCTAGGCGTTAGAGGCGTGTTCAGATATTTTTGAGTACCTCGGGCGCTCTTATGTATCTGATGGCGACTGTACCTACTCGTAAGCGTATGTACTACTGTCATAAGCACACATTGTTTCTTTTTTCATGGAAATCAAACCGCTTAAACTCGACCATCTTCCCATTTCCGCAGCGCCGCATATAAAAACCCCTGCTTTTCAATCGCCACCATACTAAAAATTTACTTTCAATAGAGCATGGACAATTTTCCACTCAATGCAAAAAAAAACGAGGCGATGTCCACGTCGCTGCGCGCCGACAATGGCCAATTTGACACTCGACAAAAACTAAAAGTCTACCATTAGGGTTCTCACCGCGTATTGTCCGCCAAGCTGGTATGTCTCTGTTTCGTGGACAATCCTGTTTCGTCACCTCATTCATCATCATCATCATCATTCGCCTGCCCTTATCCCATTCATTTGGGGTCGGCGCAGCATGTCTTCCGCTTCCATACCTCCCTATCATCCGTCATTTCATCATTCACTTCATCATCCGTCGTTTCGTCACCTCATTGTTCAATGTTAAAATATATATTTTTAGTATTTCATTTACCTCTACAGAGTATAAGATAATCGTTGAGTGGAGCTAGGCGGTTAACAAATATCGGAAAAAATCAAACTTTAGACCACTTCACAAAAACTAAAAGTCATTTACTGCGCGGTTCTCACCGCGCATTGGCCGCTACGTGGGGTCAACCCCTACCCTTTCGTGGGACCCTTTCGTCTACAATCCTAGTTCGTCACCTATTTAAATAGTGCACTTTGCCTTGTCGTCGTCAGCATACAATCCCTACGAGAAGTTAAATACAGTCCTCTCTAGTCTCACATCGTCTACTTTACCATTTTGACCATAAAACTGATTCGGTTTTTTATTATAATAGGCAAACGAACAGATGGATCAGCTCCTGGTGGTATATAAGTGAGGACTTCTACACTTCTACTTTACTTATACTTTGTAAATTTAACCACCACCAATAGTTGAAATCAAGACATTATTGGTATGTGGATGATTGTGAGATAAAATAAACGATGACGACTACTACAAATACATATTTCTTTCTGATGAGACGAGATTATTACATATGTTCTATTGTCTGTTTATGTTGTGTGTTATGGCTAGAGCAGGCACTTGAACCATGGTAATCATTAGTTTGAAGCCAGGTCTATTTGTTATGGTGTAACCCATTATTTTATGTATCATTTTCCAAAAGATTTGTTGAATTTCTCCAACCCTATATCTACAACAAAGTGCTTCAATTAATATTAAGAGGGGGTCGTACGAAATCCTCGAAAAGTGCATTCGGCGTTTAACAAATGCTGCTCACATTTCTAAATTAAATGAAATAAAATAAATGTAGTTATTATCTTAAAGAGTGTGTCTACAACTTTTGACTATTCACAATCTCCAAATGTTAACGGTGTAATAACTAAACCCACACAAAGTTGACCTAAAATGAGAAAAACGTATGTCGCCGTTTAGTAAACTTTGTTAAAAAAATTCAATACTTTAGTTATAACATTAAGTGATTCTAAAAGCCAGATAAATGGACTAGAAGTTTTGAGGTTTTTTATATTTTTCCTCTCAAAGGCAACAAAGAAATTTTACCTTAAATTTAAACTATCGTAAAATTTCCATACATTCGCCATTGCTGTCAGAATTCTCCTTTCGATTAGACGCCCTGAGCGGCTCATCGGAGGCAGACGTGTCGCCGGTCGCTCCGCGTTGACGTTTAAATTTGACAAATATTTTGACAGAAAATAGTGTACGTACACGAAAAACCATACCAGTGTAAAACTGTGCTCAAAATAAATAGGGTAAATCAATAATGTCAGGTGGAGATCCAATCTCATTTAAAGTTTAAAGGTGCATGGCTTGTGCATAAAAAATAAATAAAAATATATCACATTATTAAAGAAAATAACGAACACAACTGAATGAGTATAAATGATTTCATTCTAGTTCGGTTGAATTGAAAAAAGTTTCATGTTTTCTTTTACTCATCGGAATACATTTTCATTACGCTGGTATTAACAGTACGTCATTTTAAAAATATATATGACAGCACCTACGTCAAATTTTGTCAACCAAACTTCACAGGATGTATGTAAACAATTACAATTTAATTTATTCATACATATATTCAGATACTTATTAACTGATTCTTACTTAGAATAGAAAAAAGGGGAATGCGAGCGGGTATAGGTTTAGTGGTTCTAGTTCAAATTTAATTGTATATATAAAAAAATGTCTCAATTTCATTAAAGATTTACTCTGTGCATACCACGAACACGTAACCGTAAGTTGAAAACAATAATAATTATAAAGTACCTAAATATATTGTTGTTTAGAAAGTTAACGCTCGTTTTGAATGGTACTTCTCCACTCAACTAGACTAGACCAAATATTCATGGAACAGTCACCAGCATAATTATATGACTATGAACGGCCGTGCAAAAATATCTAATTTTCTATAAGGGACCATAAGTATATGACGACATATTCCCGGCAAAAATTTGTGATGCTCCGTGACCGGCAAAAACATCGTCTCTCTTTCTAGCGTCTCGCGAGCGTAGCGTCGGGCCAACTGTATGGGAAAAGACGCCGCGTCGGCGCGGCTTAGCCATACAGTTGGCCCGACGCTACGATTGCTAGACGGCAGATGTGGGGAGTGTCCTTATCCGCAGAAATATCTGTATGATCGGGTAGCTTAAAAATATTTGATTCCTTATAAATAAAAATCTAAATTACACTCTCACTCGCATAAATATCTATCCATTGTTAAAGCAAATATATATCTTACGGGCTAGAAATCATTAATATGTAATTAAAGTGCAATAACAAACCCTACCTTAGTTACCTTAGAGCGGTAAATTGTATGAGGTGATTTGACATCTCACGAAACACGTGAAGTATTGTCAGTGCATATGTCTGTCTCATCTGTTGATAAACTATGACAAGTAAACTTATTACAAATCTGATATCAGAAGCCTTTTTATAAGCTTTTATTCAACTTGCCTTGTTAGTATTTATCTTAGTTTGGGCCAAAACGTAGAAGCTAAATTTGACCCGCTTTCCGATTTGCGATTGAGCTGAAATTTTGCACACATATGTAAATCACGTGACAATGCAATATTCTGGTCTCATGGAGGTGATCTGATGGAGCAGAAAGGTGGTCAGAGGAACTCTGTTATGAAACGTCGTATCCCCATTGAGTAAGTGGTATTTAGAGACATCTCGGAGAGCAATAGATGATTTTTGAAAGAAAGGTACAGTCGGCTAAGGTAAAGCCTGTGCCAAAAATGATTTTTTTGCAAAAAAACTTATTATAAATTGGGAGGTGAATATTTATATTATTTTATATAAGAAAAACCGGCCAAGAGCGCATCGGACCACGGTCAGTGTAGGGTTCCGTTCCGTACTTTCCGACATTTTACATATTGACAATTTAATAAATACCGCAATTTGGGGTGAATAGGGTTCCCGGGGTATATAATGCTATTATATTTAAATAATATATTTTATGATTTATGTAAATAATATATTTACAGACATGAAAATGTCTGTCAAAGTAGGCATTCAAATTTATTGGATTTTTTACTCATTTTAACTTCATTTTTGTGTGAAATTTTGCTAAGAATTTGTTCATTATCCTTTTGAATGTAGTGTATACCTATACTTCTAAAGTTTATGTTTAACAGAAAATCATAAGACATATTTTCATTTTTATAATGGTTTTCATGAAGAAAGCGATGCAACTGTGTTGGGGAACTTTTACGGGATGAACAAATATCCGCGGCCTGAGGGGTGAATGGGAGCAATAATGGGGGGAAACGGGTCGTAAAGGGGGTGAATAGGTTTACGAAGGGGGTGATTAGGGTCGGAAGAGGGGTGAATTGGGATGTGTAGTCAATGGTTGTCAAATTGTATAAAAGATATATAACTTACCTAAAGTGATGTTTTTATGAATGACCTCTCTGTATTGCTTCAATGTATTGCTTCGTAGTTAGACTAGATACAATAAATTAACATTTAGAAATGTTAATCACACTTCTGTCAACCACAAGTCAACGTTTCTACTTAAGTCCACAAAAATCACCCATGGTTGCTATAATATAAACGGATTACTTTAAAATAAAAATCATAAGTATGAAACTATACATCTAGGGAAGAAATAAAATTATTTTATTGAATAATTTTTGATTTGTTATTTTCAAGTTTATATAAATAATAAATTCTCAATTCGCTCAAAGGTTGGAAGAGATCCCTTATAGGTATAAGTTCGCCTTTGTACACCATAACTATACTGTATTTTTATGTCCTAACTTGTCTTATGTACAATAAAGTGTTCACATACATACATACATAAATTGAAATAGATATCATACACGAAAGAAAAAACGATAAGGCCCACTGGTGGCCGAGCCGGGAATCGAACCCGGGTCTTCAGCTTACGCAGCTAACGTCATTACCACTAGGCCACCCGCCCGCCGTGTGGTACCCGACGAAATTTCTCTAGTGTATGTTATCTCTGATAGGCACATTTTGACCACCTCGTATATGAAATCTTTAAGGCCCTTTTGCACCAACCACTTAACTCAGGGTTAGTGGGCTGTCAACTGTCAAATTCCATGTAAAATGGTGGGTTAACCCTCAGGTTAACCCTCCATATTCGTTGGTGCAAGTGGCACTTAGAGGATTAGGGTATAGCGAGAGAGATGGCGGGTTCGATTCCCGGCTCAGCCACCAGGAGGCCTTGTCGTTCTTACTTTCGTGCGTGATATCTATTTCAATGCATAAGTATGAAAACGGTTATGACTTTATTTTCAAGTAAGTAATTTTTGCTGATAAACTTTTTTTTCCCCGTGTGCCCGTGTGGTGACGGTGCCCGTGTGGTGACGGGTTAAGAATTTCACCACCCCCTTTCTTCCCGTGGGTGTCGTAGAAGGCGACTATGGGATATGGGTTAAATTGTGGCGTAGGCGAAGGGCTGGCAAACTGCAATGTCACAGTTTCGTTTTCTTTCAACCCCTTATTTGCCAAGAGTGGCACTGAAAATTTAGTAGTTTCATGTGTTCTGCCTACCCCTATATGGGATACAGGCGTGATTGTATGTATGTATGTAAACTTTTTTTTCGGCATTCAATTTTGTAAGGTATGCTCCCAGCCGAAGATCAGCGCTGATGAAGAGGCACCAAAGAAAACACGTCCGTTCCATACAAGATTTATTAGCAGAGAGCGAAAATATAACCTACCCACAATCAGTCGGCGCCTAATTACTAAACTACCCACATTTGTCACAAATTTATTTCAGAAATACTTAAGTCATTATCAGTTTGCCGTTAATATTTGTGGGATATTAAATTGGACCAGGAGTGATATTTAAAAAAAACTATACATTTATAACCTTTTGAATTTTGGAATTCGGTTAAAAAATCCGGCCAAATGAGAATCTATTTTCGCACAATTGTAAAACTAAATTATCTTTACTAGTTACCTCCAAAATACTAAATGAAATGACATCTATTGCGACTTAAGTAGTTTGCATAAATTAGTTACCCAATTCACCTAGGATGGCGCTGTACTTTGGGCTACTTAGTACATCATTTTCTGAAGATTTTGGGTTCATGGGGTCGGAACGGGTATGAACTAACTTAATTTGTGGTGAATAGGGCCAAAACCGACTTTTGAACGTCGATAGCAGTTTTTTTATATGTGCCATGATAATTTTTTACACAAAAAATCTTCCAGCGGTGTGAACTTCGGGTTGTCTTTGAAAATATGTGGTTTTATTTAGTAATTTTCGCTCACCCTAACGTTGGGGTGAATGGGGTCGGGAAGGGGGTGAATAGGGAAAAGTGCTAGGGTTGACTTTTTTGGATTACGAACAAAACCTGACCTGTCATGAGCATATTATATTTATTTTATCAAAAAATAAGGAACTAATATGTTATGAGTAGTCGGTAATGTATTAATAAAATAAATTTATCGAAATCTAGACATATGATAACCCTAAACCAACCTTTATAGTTATATGGTGCTCTGACGCAGTGAACAAGTAAGTATGGTCGTGGGCAGTGCTGATAACGTGTCAAAATATAAGCATAGTTTGTTGCTATTTTTCATGTTTAAATAACTTCTAAACTAACGTAGTGGGTATTAAAGTAAAAGGTTCACAGTGAACATTAGCTTGCCAGACATGTGTTTAGCTATACCATTGTATTGAGTGTTGTATCATAAAGTCAAACTAGGCATTTATTACTAATTATTTACTATGTGGGGTGTCTTTGATCACTTGCATGGGGTAACATTGACCATAATGACACATAGTTGATTATTGTCTGATTATATCACGGTACTTGTTGAGACTGATAATTTGATCTCTTCTTGTGATAAATATTAAACAATTGCAAATAAAGTTGGTATTTCGAAGATGGTAATTTTTATTTTTAATCAAAGTAACCCCAAAATAGCGTTAAAGAGTTGTAATATTTGACTCTGCGAACCGTTTTTTATCTTTTCTTGAGATAAAATACTTTTGTAAGGGATTACATTCGATTACCATTAAAAAAATACATAGGGTATCAAAGTAACCCCAATGTCAGTTTAAGTTTGATAACATCGTTTTTTTTGCGTACATTATTTTGTTACCTTTCTATATTTTTAGCAGGAAAAGACTAAAAAAGTTGATGGTCCCATTTTTTTCTTTCTTTGTTACGTTACATTGACCAATTGTGGAATTTATACTTCTCTAACTTCTACATTTAATGGGTAAAAATACCCATTAAATGTAGAAGCTAGAGAAGTTTAAATTCCCAAATTGGTCAATGTAACCCCAGTTTACGGCAGACACCGTGAACCTTTTCTAATAATTCTCTTTTTATTTGAAAGAAAAATCGTTACGATACTAAAATATGCAATCTGAGATAAAAAAATGCTTTTCATATAGTTACAAACTTAGTTCAGAATTTTTTTCTGTAAAACTTTTATAAATTGTTCTACCTATCAAGTTCAAAATAATTTTCCTAGAAAGTCTTAATAAAGTTCTGCTTTTGAGATTTTTTCATATTTGAGAAAACAGCCCTTATTGCCTGAAATACGGCGACATTGATATTTGCTTTTTCGTATTTTGATGGTATTTTGACTGCACTGTTGTATTTTTTGCCATGCTAATTTGAACCTTATCTCTGAGCGATGTTTTTTAATTTTCAGTCACGTCACAGATGTTTATGACATAACATCTAGGTATTTAGCCATTTAAAAGAAACTACAAGTGGCTTTACAGACGTGGCGACTGCAACTGGTACAGGGCCTAAGCCATAATTTAAAATTATATTGTGATTTTATATGTATTTGTGTTTTATTTAATGCTAAGTATGAGTTTCAACATTTTCAACTCAAGAAACTGAAATTAAGAGAAGAGACTAGGAAATTGGGTAAGATCAAGAGTCTGATGCAGATAGCGATGGCGGCATTGGATATGATAAGATATGCGTCGATATTCCCTGTCTTCCTTTGGGTCTCTGACTTGACTGCTGCTAGCTGTACTCTATTCATTAGGTTTTTATTTTATACACATGCTTCATTTTTGTATAAACTAAATGATAAAAAAACGAAGCTAAAACGACCAAAAAGAATAAAGAAAATATCTGATAGTCTTTAATACAACCCGCATATACGTAATGCACAGCTCAGGCCTCTGAAGACTTGCAGGGCAATCATGGTCGCGCGATAAATGATAAAACATCGGACCGTTCCTATCGCACTTACAAATAAAGCGATAGGACTGATGTTTTATCATTTAGCACGCGACCATAATTGTTTGCCTGGAGGTATCGGCCTTCACACACGTCTTTGAAAAATGTTTGCGGGGATAGGCAGGCTGACGATTTTTAATCTAAGTATAGAAAAGTAACGCAAAATAAAGTGCAAAGTAATTTGAAATACACCTAGGTAAACAATCAACTGAGTAAGGAACGTTATCTACATATTTAGGTAAATTAAAGTCACATGAGACATGGACAGAGAAGGAAAGCTAGATGACGCGTATTTTTTCTCTGTCTTCTTGTATGCTACCTTTTTTACAGTTTTAATTTCTCAAAGGAGGTCAGTAGTTGACTACAAACTCAAAATAACACTCTTGAAAAAAATTAAGGGTCACTGACCTTTCACAGTAAATTGAGGTAGTGTGAGTGAAGGGTGTTTGTGTGTGTAATGGGGTAATTTGACAGATTCTGAAAATTCTCCCTGCTCTACCCCCTCTTAAGGATTGTACAATCACAGAACTCAAACGCAAACTCAAAGGATGGCTCAGTACGCTATCCTACGAGGAGATCGAAGAAATAGTGAGAGTAAACACATGGACTAATTTATTTACATACACTCAATCATAACCCCCCCCCCCCCCCACACACACACACACACACACACACATTCACGAACACACAAATCTTTTTTTTTCCCAAATTGTAGTTAGTTATAATTAATGAAAACAAATTGATAGACTCACCCTATATTTTCTTAAATAGTTTGTTCATATCTAGTATACATAAGTACAAAAACTGTGTGTTTTGTTGTTAACGATGCGCGCAACCTGTTGTTTTGAATACTCCTAACTGTGTTGGCTACCTACAGGACAGGCTCTGCCTAGTGTAGGAACCTTTGTAAGTCTTTGCGTTCATGTTATTAGAGTACTGCTTATTTTTGTCTTGATAATTGTAATTGCTTATTGTCATGTACTGTAATAAAAATTTACTTTACTTTATAGTCCATTTCAAATACGATGGCCCGATGGCACTTGAGACGGTCAATTAGCGTTAACAATAGGATTAGTGATAACAAAAGATACCTGGCCAGACCCTTTTGGCGGCGTGGTGTTTTTCTCGCAACCTAATGATCTTGATCGTTTAACCTAGTAGTCTTTATTAGTGTAAATATGTAATATTTAATGTTAGTTGTCATCTGACTTCTTTTGTGAATACACGTATACTCTGTCAATGAATAGTTATGTTTTTTCGTCCTTGGGAAGGTGAAGTTAGTTTGCGGAAATCTAAGAAAAGATTATTAAGCAAGGACGCTCAAGACGTGGTGAAAAGTGTTCATAAAACTTTGTTGAATCGAATGGGCGAAAAAGGTGTAATTAAAGAGACATCAATATTCACCAGTGTTCCGGAAAGGACTGTTAAAAGGATTGTCTCATCCCAGTCATCAGGACCAAGATATCTTCCACGAAAACGAGTAAAAGCTTCCTTTAAAAAAATTGACAATTTTACAGAGGAGGTTGCGAAGAGGACTGTGTACGAATTTTATAGAAAAAATGAAGTTCCAACGCTCACAGAGATTCATCAATCATTATTAACAAGCGAAGTGGGATTCCCGTATTCAGAAACGACACTGTGGAGACTTTTACGACAACTTGGGTTTAAATATGGAAAGTTAAACGAACGAAGAATCATAATGGAAACTTCAAGACTTAAAAAATTAAGAGAAGAATTCATAACCACTATACGATTAAAGAGATCTGCTGGAAAAAGTATCGTATATTTAGACGAGACCTGGTTTGATACCCACGACACGCTGAAAAAAGGATACAGGGACGATTCTCAACATTGTTCCACAAATACTCCATGTTCAAGAGGAAAACGCTTAATTATATTGCACGCAGGCACTGAAAATGGTTGGATTCCAAGGGCTCTTCTTATACTTACTACTTTACTATTTAAGGTGACGAAACAGGGTTGTGACGAAGCGGTCATGAACCGCCACGCGTACGGAAGCAGGCATTTAAATTTCCATTAGCCTTCAATTCGTGCAATAATCGGTGACAGCCCTATTGTGAAGAGATAGATTTTAGAATCATTTAGATTAATTGAAGTTATTAGAGCATTTAGAGCAAATTAGAGGGAAGGTATGCGAACGTGTGCAGGATTTGATTTTAATCAAATTTTCACGTAATTAAACAAATTGCTTAATATATATGCTGCAATTTTGGTGAATTTGCAAGAATATAGGTATGTATGGTATTTAAAGATACCCAACGCAGATGTTTATGACTTGAGTGTTCTTCTTTATAATTTAAAATTTTATTGTAGATCATGATTAGGTAGTCAACCAATTATAATCCTAGGCCACTCTAGAACCCTGTCGTATTGACCATGCTTTATTAGCAGTCACTTTGACTTTTACTGTGAAAGGGTTCTACAGTGGCCTAGGATTCAGATTGGTCAACCGGGGTGACTTTAGGAAATTTTGGGGTTACTTTGATGGTATTTGAACGGCTTTAAAATAACCATTATTCATTATTTACTGAAACTGTTCATATAACTAGTTAGATCAATAAATATCTTGTAAATATCTTGTACATTTACAAGATACCATATAAAATCCCGAATTTACTTACAGTATGACTTTAAAACTAAATTTTCAAAGTAGCCCCTGCGTTTTAAAGTCACCCCAGTTGACCGTACTTACATATTTCATTTTTGTAATCACATTTTAATCTCGGCACGGAAAAAAAATAGTAAACACACAGGTACATAAATCTAGTGCTACTTCCAATAAGTAACGTATTAATTTGCCAAAAAGCAGGGTCTTCCTTTAATTCCCTTATTTAAAGGTACCCCAGTCAAATTACGACGCAATAATGCATCCAATTCAAGGAAAACTCTAACCTCGCTAAAATATCGGAGAGGGTTAGATAGCGTCTAAAATTAAAGCCATCGCCTCCAAAAGTTAAGACCTCGAGTGTCGATAAATACACAAAGGGGTAACTTAGCGTCGCACCCCTTTCTAATATTAGACAGGCTGTAATTCTAGTTACAACACTCCAAATGTTAATAAAAACAAAGTGCTGGCGTTGTTCAAATTTTGCTAGACTAAAACCACAGTTTAAGTTTATTAAAAATTTATTTTAAAAGCATAAATGATGGGAGTAAATATTTGTACTTTTGAAGTGCGCTTAGAAGTTGTGACGTAGAAAACTTTATTTTTATTGACACGTGTAGAAAACCAGCTCTTGCCCGCTGCTTCGCTCGCGTTAGAAAGAGACAAAAAGTAGCCTATGTTACTCTCCATTCCTTAAATTATCTCCACTTAAAAAATCACGATAATTCGTCGCTCCGTTTTGCCGTGAAAGACGGACAAACAAACAGACACACATACCTTGATGCATTCACTGCCAGAAACTCGCCAGGCGGTCGATGCTTATAAGCTGGTAGTCTACCCATATTATTGGCTACGCTCATAGCGCGTAGCATGCTCTAGCAATGCGGGTGATATGTGGTATAATGTTATGTACATGGCCAATTTTTTCTATTTGTGAGTACGCACCAATATAGTTATGTAGTTTTATCTCCGTTTGGCCCTATTGTTGACGGGCACAAAATGCCTTTTAGCATTAAATCCGCCATCTGCCACTTGTATATATTTCATGCAATAAACTTTAAATAAATAAAAGTGTTAGGCCGGGCCAATTAAATCTCGTTTATTTGCTGTTGGTCATATGTTCTTTAAAGGAATAAAACTTACAAAAACTTGTACAAAATCACACAATTCCTTCATAGACAATCCTCATGGGAACATACTTTTGCATAACGGTAACGGTCATTTCCATAAGAAAACTTTTAGCAGGGGGAAATTAGCTAAAATTACGGCATAATTAATGGAAGGTTTTTTTAAATTGAAATATGTACGTTATAGACCGAAGTTATTTTTCATCAACCCTCCCCACTCCTCCCTCCTCTGCGTCACCCCTCTACCCTCCCTTAAAGTGCCGAAAATGCGGTTTTTCTCGATTTCTGACAAAACTGTTGAAGATACAGAAAAAGCGCGTAGGAACGAAGTAATCCTTAATAAATTTACTACAAATCATTCATTAACACTTTGGTTCTAGCACTTATAGTTTACGCGTGATCCGTCACGAAAGTTGGTCCTTTGCTGCAATCTTCTTTAGTGAATGTTAAGTTTTCGCCCAAAATGCATACGAAATCGTCGAAATTTGTTTGATATAACTAAAATATTGTAACTCATGACTAAAATAAAATTAAGGGGGAAAAATCACTACCATGGGTGGAATTTCCAATATGTCTTGGAATTCCAGTAACTATTTAAGACGTAATATTTTCACGGTAGTAGTCGCTAGGAGTACCATTGATCTATATAGTGTATCTATGACTGGGGATGAGCTTTTGGTAGCTGTTGGTAGAGCCCTGGAGTATCAATCCAGTAGCCGTGAGTTCAAGTCCCACCCATGGTAGTGATTTTTCCCCCTGTCATTCATTTTCAGTTTATAATATTTTAGTAATATCAAACAGATTTCGTAAGCAATTTGGGAGAAAACTTAACATTCACTAAAGAAAATTGCAGTAAAGGACCAACTTTCGTGACGGATCACGCGAAACCTATAAGTGCTAGAACCAAAGTGTCAATGAACAATTTGTAGTAAATTTATCAAGGATTACTTTTTTCCTACACGCTTTTTCTGTATCTACAACGGTTTTGTCAGAAATCGCGAAAAACCGCATTTTCGGCTATTTAAGGGGGGTTAGAGGGGTGACGCAGAGGGGGGAGGGATGGGGAGGGTTGATAAAAAATAACTTCGGCCTGTAATGTACATATCCCAATCAAAAAAAAATCTTCCATTAATTATGCCAACATTTTCATACATAACTTTCCAGAAGCAACGGACTATTTTCACCTTTTTCCACGATACCTTTTCCGTTTTTATCTACCTACAAAAAAATTTTTCATTTCACAAGCAAAAAATATGTGTTCAGTATTTTTGGACGATCTAACTGACAGACTAAACAGAATGCCATTTTTAGGGTTCCGTAGTCAACTAGGAACCCTTATAGTTTCGCCATGTCTGTCTGTCCGTCCGTCCGCGGATAATCTCAGTAACCGTTAGCACTAGAAAGCTGAAATTTGGTACCAATATGTATATCAGTCACGCCGACAAAGTGCAAAAATAAAAAATGGAAAAAAATGTTTTATTAGGGTACCCCCCCTACATGTAAAGTGGGGCTGAATTTTTTTTTTCATTCCAACCCTAACGTCCGATATATTGTTGGATAGGTATTTAAAAATGAATAAGGGTTTGCTAAGATCGTTTTTTGATAATATTTATATTTTCGGAAATAATCGCTCCTAAAGGAAAAAAAAGTGCGTCCCCCCCCCCCTCTAACTTTTGAACCATATGTTTAAAAAATATGAAAAAAATTACAAAAGTAGAACTTTATAAAGACTTTCTAGGAAAATTGTTTTGAACTTGATAGGTTCAGTAGTTTTTGAGAAAAATACGGAAAACTACGGAACCCTACACTGAGCGTGGCCCGACACGCTTTTGGCCGGTTTTTTTTATATAATCGTCATCCCCATTCTGAAAGGGGAATCTTGATATGATGGAAACAATGGTGTTTTTTATGCGACTTTCGAAATTAGACGACGGCAAAAAGCGGTACCACGGTACTGATTCGAGATCAAGTAGAGTACCTACCTAGCTCTCTTTCAGTGTATGGTCATGCTTCACGAAATTGTTCAGAATTACATATTGAATTTTGTAATTTTTTTTTGCCTAGGTATATGGTTAAAACTGTTTGGATAAAAAAGTAGCGTTTTCACGAAAATGCAGTTATCCTGTTGCGGTGCCGCGCTTGCTGTCAGTTTGGACAGTTGCTATCTCCGTGTCGCCTTTGGCGAGCAAGCTTAGTACAAACTTTACTGTAGGTTGCCTATATACTCATACTCATACTCATACTCATATTTATTAATAATATCAATTACAGGTCAAGCTTACATATTATAATTACAACTATTATACTTGGAATGTTTGATGTTTGTAACTGAATAGTAAATTCTGTCACAAGGGGGAAAAATGACATATTTACGCGAGGGTGTACTATTAGCTGCAAAAGTGCATGGAGAAAATATTGAATGAATTCATTGATAAATTAACCATGCACTTTTGCAGCTGTTAGTACATTGTATCCTGACCAAAGCTGAGGTTTCTACGATTAAATATAAATAAGAATCCTAAAGTTAGTGAGAGATTCAGGTGTGTCATACAAGTCTTGTGTTGCTTAAGTACTATAACGGCCCAGCCACGACATTGGTCTAAGCGCGTCAGCGGTGAGCGGCAGCCATACGTGCGAATGAAAAGTCCCATCGCTGTGTCTCGCTCCAATGTATGGCCGCCGCTCACCGCTGTCGCGCTTAGACCAATGTCGTGGCTGAGCCGTAAATGTGGACCGTTTTATTCCTAAACTGTGCGGGACTTGGTACCCATTATTACTATTAAAGGGACACAGGGTAACTAGCCAACGTCAAAATCGCTTACGTTTCGTAACTAACTCTCCCTATCTCTTCTTCTGTACTGGCGTGACAGAGACAGACTGCGTTTCGATTTCCAAGTAGCGTCAACGATTGCCGTCTTCGGCTAGGCCGATATTTATATTTTTTATTAAATAATTGTCATATACAAAGAAAAAACCCTTCGAACCTTGCTTTCGTGTACCGATGGCCGAGTGGTTCAGGCATCCGTCCGGTTAACGGAGTACGATGGTTCGAATCCAGCTTGGAACACTTGGAGGCATTGGTCATTTTTTCTTTGTATATGACATTTATTTAATATTTATAGAGGTAGTATAGTAGGAGTGAGACTACTTAAGAATACAAATTAAAATATTTTCTGTGAGAAAATAGTTAGATTTTTTTTTTTAGTATGAATAGGTAGACGTTTGACCACGATCACACCTGATGGCAAGTGATGATGCGGTCTACGGTGGATCACGCTTACCTATGAGATACCTATTTACTCTTGCTTTAAAGAGACCTGGATTTGATCTAAGATTTATATTTTTTTCACGTTAAATCAGTACATTTAAAAATGAAAGTTTGCCTCACTGTCCCTGACATCTGGACTTTCCCTAAGACTATCAAATTTCGTGAGCAGAACCAACAGAATTCACTTAGCATTACAAATTCTAAATCTTAGCTATACTCGCAGCCGATAGGACGGTCTACCGGATTTGAATGCTGAAGCAGCTCAAATTAACATAAGCTGCTGTCTTCAAGTTTTCACTGAATTATTTGTCAGACATCGATCGGGGGGTGATACTGGAGTTTTAAGTTTCTTAAAATCTGTGGAGTTATGGAATCGTACATCGTATTCTTGTACACATTTACAGATCATATCATATACTAACGCTCGTGCCCAATCCATTGTCTGTCGGTTCTTAGTACAATGGCCGTATATTATAAGGAACAGCGGGGCAAATCTTGGGAAATTTTTCAATTTCAATTCCATTTTTATTTCACAAGTAACAAGACTCATACAATTTGTTAGTATACAATAAATGGGGAGAATTGAAAATTATCCATTTTTTCCATTATTTCACTATGATGTTGAGTTCTACATGTATACACTGAACACGCCTACTATTTAATACTGCAAATATTGTAAAAACATAATTATGTATCAGTTGCATTTGCCCCCAATGGAAATTGTCCTGCTGTACTTTATATTTTTTGGGTGTTTCACCATATATTGTACTTTTAGGTATCTAAAAGAAAGTAGACAAATAATTTGTACATTTCCGAGAAAGTTACAACATTTGTCATTTAACCAACCAAATACAAAAACCAAGCGGAATAGGACTTTCGATTGACTCATTGAACATGGCGGATCAATAATCATTGTAAAATATAACGCTCTTCCTTATTGGCACAACAGAGCCAGACTTCATTTCGATCGGCATCTCGCGTCGATTGTCATTCGGCTAATAGGCCGCCTGCCGTCTGCATTTGGCTACGTACCCTGAATAGCGATTAGCGATATAGGGAGAGCACTAGTATGAAACGCTTACGAAGCATAAGCAATTGTCACTTCGGCTACGCCGACTGGAACCCTAATCAAGAAGTTATCACAATCAGCCGACGCCTGCAGCGAACGCTAACTTTAATTCCACTATTCTTCAACCCCGTGATTGCCCCGCAATACAAACGGAATCACATACATTATTATGTAGATTAGACGTGGAAGTTGTGTAGTTGAAATCAGCTTTAAAATATAAGATACATTGAGAATAGGGAATGCAATAACCAACCAGATATCATAACCGGTTACACATATAATTGAAAAAAATACCGAAATAAAGGTAGGTATTAGGAATGTAAGTATAATCTGTGTTTTTTAAATAAAAACAGCAAAATTGTGAAAGTGATAATAAGGCCCAAAGGCCTTATTGTATTGTATTGTATCACGTCAAAACGTGATACAATATTCAATCAGAATCGTTCACAATTGGACGTAGTTACGCAGAAACGTTCCAATCCATCTGAAATTGTCATTGAAATGAAAGACTTGTGTTTTTCATACAAGGTCTAAAACTTAATGACAATTTCATGTGGATTGGAACGTTTCTGCGTAACTACGTCCAATTAAGGGAAAAAAAATGTTATATTTTCGTTACTAATGTACACAAATGACAAAAATGTTTGTCACAGCCTTAAAAGGCAGTATTTTGCAGCCACTAAAGTTCTAATTCATCGAATTTGTCATAAAATAATAACCGATAATGAACATAACCGGTTATTTGAGTTTTCTAATAATCGGTTATGAAAATGCTTGTCTGCCACCGACGTAGTATAAAAAAAGTCAAATAACCGGTTATAACTGATTATTTCGGTTACGGTTATAACCGGTTTGCATTTTTTAATTGATAAACTATTGACAGTCGTAATTGTGGGGATAACGGAAGATATCAATATTGTCTACTGTTCAAGACTATCGATCACTTTCTTATTATACTACTTCCAGTTGCTACTCTTTAAACGCAGCTACTGGATTTTTTTAATGTGTTCATATTAGTGTACATACTTTAATAGTACATTACGATACAAGTGCGTAAAAAAGGAAGTTCGAAACGAGTGGCGACACGAGTTACGAATTTCCTTTTCGCACGTGTATCGTACGACGTTTTTCAGTACAGATGACCCTCCGAAGTTTCGACCTGGCATATAATAAAACACTTCTCATAATAGTGCGGAAAAAAAAACCATCTGTACTGAAAAAGTTACTTAAGCACAGAGTAGTTAAAAAAAAAATTGATGTGTAACTATTTAGGTAATCCATACTAATATTATAAATGGGAAATTGTGTGTATCTGTTTGTTTGTCCGTCTTTCACGGCAAAACGGAGCGTCGAATAGACTTGATCTTTTAAGTGGAGATAGTTGAAGGGATGGAGAGTGACATAGGCTACTTTTTGTCTCTTTCCGTGGGCAAAAGCTAGTTACTTTATAAACTAGAGTACTAAAACTTGTAACCCTACCTTCCATTCAAAAATGTATTCTTTAAAAAGTCACTAAACATTTACGGAGGTCACAATAGTTCCTTTATTTCAATTACCAACTCCGGGCCGGGGTCCCTCGGGCCCGGTCAGGGGTGACCAGTTATAACGCGTGAATAAACTTGTCGGGGGCTGATTAGCTCGGAAAGCTGATTTGGCGAATATATAGAGCAAATTGAGAGCGAATAAAGAAAATAAATGTTTTGTTTTTTTTTGTTGTTTCATTGGTTTTTGACAAGGAATATTTTATATAAGATGTACATACTTTATACTAAGAATCATACCTTTTTAGCGCCACCTATTAAATAAATACTATCATAACTACACTGATGATACCTACAATATTTTTTTTCAAAATGTGTATTGACGTGATATCATGATTTTAAAATAAAGAAATATGTCATTTGTTTTTGTAAAACATAAAAACACGTAAAAATATTTGGGGAAAATATGATTTTTGCCACTTCCAGGCTGCGAACAGCGCCATCCAGTTTTAAGCCTAAAAGGCCCATACATTTCAGGGCTACGTTTTTTTGTATGGGCTTTGTCAGTCCAGTATTAAATAGTTCTTGGTTTTTGACGACCGGTCTTCCTGCCTGCTAAGCCGACGAACTTGTGGGCGTAGCACACTAGCGTCATAATATATGATAAACTTTATCGCATCGATGCGTCCCTATCGCACTTACGATTAGTGCGAAAAGGATGGCCTGACGTGATAAAGTTTCTCACGCTAGTGTGCTAGACCCCCGCTGGATTCAAATCCCGGTGCATTTGTTTACCAGATACCTATTTGTTCCTGAGGCATGGATGTTTGCCTATGTATTTAAGTACTTCCAATATTACAGTGAATCCTGGGTAAGTGGAACCTCGATAAGTGCAGAACTGGCCTAAATAAGCTGGGACATATGCTAGGATCTCGACACTTTATGTACCTACTTATATAATTTTATCGTTGTCTGAGTACTCAAGACTTTTTGAACTTACCCTGGGAATTAGTCCATCTCATACGATAATTAAGTATGAAATTTCTATAAAAATATTGTTTTTGTGTTAATTACATAAACTTTAAGCGATAATCTATATTCAGAATGTGAAAAAAGTAAATTTTTAGACAGATTTTATGCTTAATTATCGTCGCAAAACTGACAGCGAGTTAATTTTTGTTAACAACTTACGCTAAGGGCCCATTTAGACGATACGAGAACTCGCATACGAGTTTTATTACATTGCGGTATTTGATTACTGTGCAAAATTGTATGTACCCTCAACATCCCGCAATGTAACTAAAATCGCATACGAGTTCGCACGCCGTCTAAATCAGGTCTTATTGGGGGTCCTAAATTCTGAAAATGCCTGTAAGAATACTATAAAAATCATATAAATGATATTGAAAAAAAAGGAAATCCTTCTAATTGAATTATTACCTATTTATTTACTTTAAAAGGAAAACTTTTAAAAGGAAGTCTCATGAGGTAAAAATAAATAACTTTTTCATCCATGCGCGGAGCGTCTCATTTCTCCGCTTTCACGCGCGAGTCAACACATCGCTTAAGCGAATATTTCCTTAACCTAAAACAAAAGCTAAAAGAGACCAATAATAGATTTCTTGTGTCTTTAACAATCCCGTTAATCCGAACAGAACACACCATAATTGAGTGCGTCTGTTCTCAGGCAGTCGAGCTAGAGAATAAAGCGGTTCAGATGCGAACATCTTTTTGAGCCGTCCAATTACGACGGATAATGGGGGCGAGCTTCTTTCAAGTCCACACGGCGATTATTACGGCCAAATGACCGTCTTGAGGGGACAAAGAGTTGTGGGAGGAAGCGATTGATGAAAATTATGAAAAATAACTACTCAGATAATAAGAAATTAATGTATCCACCAACGAAGTAAGATAAACAGTATCCACGCATTGGAAGCAAGCGCTTATCATTGTCATCAAAATGAAAAACATAAATAAATAAATAAATATTGGAGGACACCTTACACAGATCAACCAAGCCCCAAACTAAGCAAAGCTTGAAACAGATGACGACCGGTTTGGCTCAGTTGGTAGTGACCCTGCCTGCTGAGCCGCGGTCCTGGGTTCGAATCCCGGCAAGGGCATTTATTTGTGTGATGAGCACAGATATTTGTTCCTGATTCATGGGTGTTTTCTATGAATATAAGTATTTGTATATTATTTATATCGTTGTCTGAGTACCCATAATACAAGCACGAAAAAAGCGTGTATTTAAATAAATCAATACATTCCCTAAGCCTAAGCCTCATTCATAAGCCTATCGAGTGGAGACTAGGTTGGCCACCCCCCCCCCCCCTGCCCTGGGGCCTGGGTCTTTTCCACGTGACCCCTCCCCCCCTCTGCGAAGAGATTTGGCGTGATTTTATATAACTTCAGCAAAGCGGCTTTATAGCAATCGACAAGGTGGGACATTTTCCCGTGCACACTCACAATTTATTGGATGCTGATACGCAATAATGTGTTGTCAACTTTAAACGTCAAATTTTCGAGTTGACATCTTATTGCAAAGTGCATGTGGGATAACACGTTATTGCGATGTCACAATTTGTTTTTTTTTCAACCCCTTTTTGCCAAGAGTGGCACTGAAACTTAGTTCATGTGCTCTGCCTACCCCTTTATGGGACACAGGCGTGATTATATGTATGTATGCTTATCAGCATCCAATTATAGTCATATTTTTATAGAAAATGTTATAAAACATTTCGGCCCACTGTACCGCTTGTCGCCAGTAACTTAAGCTTAAGGTGTAAGGGGAGGAAATAGGGCCCCGTATTGCCATCGTTATGGGAGCTCATCTCTCGATATAGAAAATTGATAAGAACCTTTTTAGTTTTGGATAACAGCGAAGCGAGCCTGCAAGACTGAACTCGGCCTTTTGTTTGTAAAATGGACAAAGTATTTCATCATATACCTAAGTGCGTTTTCACATTATCCGATCCGATATCGGATGTCGGACCGATATCCCATACATTACAGGCGCCATCTTGGATTTGTTCCATAGAAAACCTTCCGACATCCGATATCGGGTCGGATAATGTGAAAACGGTCTAAGGGTACGTCTGCTAGATACACATATAGAATTGCCTGTGACAAAAATAACTCATTTGTTTAGGGTTCCGCGTGAAAATGGTACATTTGTGTATTTTGTGAGCTGTTACGTACATTGAAGGAAAAACTATTTTAAATTTGATACATTTTACACGACACTTTTTTTTAAATCAGAACGTTCGAACTTTTGGAATATACACCACATAACCCGAACATTACGTTTGTTAATTCCATTCACAATGCAGCTGGCATTTAAGTTGCCCACTTTACACCCATTTTTTTCTGATACTATAAAAAATAATTTTAATAATTAAATAAAAAAAACTGCCAGGATATTTTACAGTAGTTGGAAAGCGGGATATTCCGAAAATGTCACGTATAAACGCCGTTCTTTTTTATTGAAGGCTTTTTGTGGGGCCCTGTTCCTTCTCCATACAATGTCACTTTCCGCAACGTCCTCTCTATCGAGTAACATATTTAAAACTCGTAGTAGCTACACAGAAGGCGCTTGTTAATCCCGAGTCACAAGGCTGGCATTATGTGCAAGCAATCTAAGTTGCAGCCCTGTTTGGGCCCACTGTTTGTGTGAGACGATTGAGTTCCCAATTCCAATTTCAAAAATTTCGCGTAACTTCTTGTGCAGTTATGGAATACGACTACAAGGCGCTCGTCATTTGATTCCTAAATAATATCAATATAAATCGTTTTGAAACATTTTTTGTTTGCTCGTTTATATAATTTTAAATTTATAAGGCTAAACGAGCCAATTTAATTAAAGTTGGAGTAATAGATTTATTAAACTTGAAAACAAACTTATCGCTGTCAACTATACTTTAGAAAGTTTTCTACCTCTATGTATAATAATACTAGCTTTTCCCGCGGCTTCGCTCGCGTTAGAAAGATGCAAAAAGTAGCCTATGTCACTCTCCATCCCTTCAACTATCTCCACTTAAAAACACGTCAATTCATCGCTCCGTTTTGCCGTGAAAGACGGACAAACAAACAGACACACACACTTTCCCATTTATAATATTAGTATGGATTCGTATTTAAAAAATGAAATAAACAATTCATTATATAAAATATGACCCAATAACTTTTCGACAAACTTTCAATAAACTCATTTTCGATAAACTGCTATAAATCAGATATCATTCCGATAGCGTACGTTAGAATCGTCCCGATAATCCCTATAAAAAAACGTAATCCTTTTTTTGTGAGCACCCCACGCGTTAGTAAACAAACAAGCAGGGTGTGAGTTACAATTCTGGGCCCGGTATTATCATAATACTGGCTTTAACTTAAAGCCGGGTCAAGCCGCGTGGGAATCGAAAGGCGTTTTGCAATGTTTTAATTAAATAAATATTCTTTATGATTTGGCATATGACTAATGGAGAAATAGTATGTATAAGGTGCAAGCGGACACAGCACACTAAGTTTTTAAAATTACATGGCTTCAGTCCACTATTGGGACTATTTCATCAGTGTCAAGGTGATATGAGCTAATATTAATTAGTGATTTTGGTACGGTAAGTACGACAGTGTACGGTGAGTTAGCACTTGTGAATTGATAGCTAGATTTTACAAAAGCACGTGGACTACCGGGCGTTGACGACAAAAAAGAGGCTAAACGCGTTTCGAGATTTATTCTTCATCAGCTTCTTACTACAACATTAGTTTACTGTATAATAAGCTATCGATATTACACTTTGACACGAGACCGCTAAGATGGCGCTCGAACCGTGTGTTGTGTTCAGTAGACTCATTATGGCACTCTACTTATTAATGCAAACCATAGAAAAAAAAAGAGTTGAAATTACCCACCAGAAATAAAAAGAAAGACTTCGACCCCCTGTATATAAATATTAAAAAAAACTGTTCTCACTTTTTTAAAACAAAATTAGTTGAATTTACTATTTTTAGGTCCCTCATATCATTTCAACACACAGTTTGAATTTTATTTATGAGTACAGAATTTTTTTTTTTTTTTTTATTATTATAAACTGGACAGTGATTGACCTTAGTCACACCAGGTTTGAACGATTTTTGAAATAAATATGTTCTTCTGGTACATTCTTCCCTTGAAACACGCTAATAAATTAAGTGTTTGACGACCGGTCTGGCCTAGCCGGTACCTGCTACGCCGCGGTCCTGGGTTCGAATCCAGGTAAGGGCATTTATTTGTGTGATGAACACAGATATTTGTTCCTGAGTCATGGATGTTTACTATGTACTTATATATAAGTATTTGTATATTATATATATCGTTGTCTGAGTACCTACAACACAAGCCTTCTTGGGCTTACCGTGGGACTCAGTCAATCTGTGTAAGAATGTCCTATAATATTTTTTTATTTGTTATTTAATAAAGAATCTCACATGTTTGAAAATGTGACACAAAATTGATTAAACTCTGGAAATCTCACAAAATACAATTTTTTACCGCAATTTCACTTAATCAATTAGCTAACACGCTCAATTTGAATAAACCAGACTCATTCGACGTACAAATTATAATTGAAGCTGTGCTCGCTTTTTGAGCACGCGACGTGCGCCGAATACACGCGCAACGAAATAACGACATAACGAAATAACGATATAACGATATTAGCAGCTGCATCACGTAAGCGCAACGGTTAACGGTTTATCAACGAGTTGTTAATTCCATTGGGAAGTGTTTTATTTTGTTTTAATTCTACGCGTTTTGAATTTGGAAGCGGGGTTTCGTTTTGCGGCCAGTGCTAGCTTGCTTTACTTTTTGGAACGTTATTTTAAATGTGTTACATTTTACATACTGTCACGCCTGTATCCGCCTGTATCGCCTGTATGTGTATGTTTTTTTTTTTACATTTTATAGTAGAAATAAAAATATAATATCGATTGAATAAAAGTTTTGCCCTTATTTAATTTCGTCTATTTTATACTATGGCGCACTATACTTGAAGCATTTTTATTTGTTGTACGTAACTATGACATTTCAATTCAAAAAGTATTTATTTAGAAATGCATTTAAACATTTTTGAATATTTCTGGATGTTGATTAATTTAAAGCTATTAATAAATACAATTTATTTATTTAAATGTACTTCTTGTTTGTTACTAAGTGTTAAAAATTAATAAACTTGTTTGGCACTATAATCAACAGCCACTTTAATGCAAATGTTAGCAAGTTAAGTAAAACGAAACAGCCTCATAGTTGTAGCCAAACGCAAACACTGATATTTGCTTGAAGTACAGTGTGCGGAAAAAATACTTACTGCAATTTAAATTTAAGATTTAGTCGTATAGTAAGACCAAATAAACGTCACAATTGACGACCGGTCTGGCCTAGCGCGTAGTGGTGACCCTGCCTGCTAAGCCGCGGTGCCGATGCCGGGTTCGAATCCCGGTAAGGGCATTTATTTGTGTGACGAGCACAGATATTTGTTCCAGAGTCATGGATGTTTTCTATGTATATAAATAAGTATTTGTATATTATATATATCGTTGTCTGAGTACCTGCAACACAAGCCATCTTGAGCTTACCGTGGGACTCAGTCAATCTGTGTAAGAGTGTCCTATAATATAATATTTAAATAATATATAATATAATATTTAATTTTTATAAAAGTTTCGTTTCAAATACCTAACACTTGCAAAGACTCACTGCCAACTTTTCTTCCTCTGATTCCACGACGGAAGTCAATTGAAAATAAGTAAATAACGGCTTATTTAAAATAAATTGAAATTCAGATCGAGATTACACGCAATTGTAATTTGCAGGGAGATCGTCAAAGCGAGGACTCATGAATTAAATATATCATCACAGCCGTTTCAAAATGGCGGACAATGGCCGTTAACGAGGTGTTGCAAATCAAACAAAATGTAGCTGATTGCGATATGGGCATGTTTGCGGTCACTAACTAGCGCATTTACCCTATGTTAGGCTTATATTTTGTACCTGGTCATTAAATTTTACAAAGTTAAACTTGAAACTCGATAGCAGCAAAGCTAGTAGGTATCTAGAGAAATAATTAAATTAAGAGGAATCTCTAATGAAAAAGGCACATTACGTTACTTCATTATCATTAATATCATTATATGTATTTATATATTAAAAATCAAACGATAATGATTAATTGATTACTGAATAATTATTAAACACATTATGCTTAAAACTATTTTCTGAAAAAAAAATGCAGATTAATTAAAGGCAAAGAGGATAAAGTATTATAGAGAGTTACTGTCGAAGTAAAATGTGTAATCACAGTGCATAGACTGCCATCTCTTGACACAGCCTTAGAACTTTTGAACCTCAGTTTTGACAATTTTGCCCATATTCTTAGCTTGATATGTGTTAAAATGTCAAATAATTTAGTGCCATCTAGCTGAGCATACCCCAAAGGTGTAATGCCATCTAGGCCACCGTACATTTTTCTGTATGGTACTGAGGTACGTTTTTTTCTTAGACTTTATCTGTCTATACGGAGTTATATGTGTCATTAATTAAAGGTAATTGTGGTTGTTGGTTAACCGATTTTCTTATATATCTATCCATTGTTTCACCTAAAAGATCGTTAGCCAGTTTGAATTTTAAAATGTGACATCCAGCTATTGATTTGGTAACTTCCTTCTAATGCTCTCTATTTTTTTTTCTTACTTTACCCACATTCGAGAATTTTATTGAATGATCAATATTTTTTTTAATAAGGAAATAAATATCAAATATTCAGTATGAATAATGACGCGACTTTGAATCTCAACATATTGTCCACTCATCAAGAGAGATTGACACAAACTTTAATGACTTCCCGCGCCAACACCGCAGCGGTAAAGCTGCAACAGTTATACAGTATGAATCCGAATAGTCTTCTCAAATTTAATACACAAAAGTTAATGGCATTTCGGAGCTAAAATCCCCTAATGTGTTTGAGCGACTCTGCAACTCGCAGCGAATTTGTATTAATTAAATGGATCTCAGGCCGTCTGCATAGTTGTCTGTTTGTCTTTAACTAGCAAAACTACGCTTAGCTCAATCCGGTTAGGTGTAATTGGAATCCGATCCTGAAATTGCGAAGTGATATTGATGGAGAGTTCGGGTACTATCGATAATTCATTTTTTAAATTTTCCCTGGACAATAGAAAATAAAGTACATTAATTAAAAAAAATTGAAAAACGTATGAAACATGTTTTATTTGAAAGCATCCCTTTGGTGCGTTTTTTAGGGTCCCGTACCAAAAAGGTACAACAGGAACTTATGACTAGTTATGACTTATGGTGCGACTCTGTCCGTCTGTCACATTACTAAATATCTAGAGAACTACTAATGCTATACTTATATTTTTTTATTATTTATTAATTATAATTGTAGAAAATGGCCAAAATGAAAGGGGGGCAAACTGTAAATTTCAAGGTACTAGGTCAAGTGGGTATCATTAGAGAGAGCTCAATTTTTTTATGTCCAACGAAAAATTAACATGAGATTATTTTAACTAGGTAGTTTGTACGGAACCCTCGGTGGGCGAGTCCGACTCGCACTTCGCCGGTTTTTATTTTATTTTATATTTGATTTGACCTCCTTTTTACTAGAAAACTCAGTGTGCATGAGTGAGTAGATGCATAGGTATGCATAAGTAGGTACTTACCATTTTTTTATAATAAAATTTTCTATTGAAACAAATAATTTGATTTAATTTTATAAGGTTCAAGTAATTGATTTTGATTTGATAAATAACGTATAGCGAAACTAGCGAGGAAAAAAATACAAATGAAGAAGCAAAGCTTCCTCATTTATTTTCCGAAGATTTTTACCATTTTCAATCACTATGTTTGTAACATTTCTATAACGGAAAAGATGAGGAGTGGCAGGTTGGCGTGGTACGGTCATGTAATGAGGAGGGATGAGTGTCATATAGGCAAAAGAATGTTGGAGATGAATGTTGATGGATGGAGAGGGAGAAAGAAAGATGTGAGTGTTGAGATGACGAGAGATAGGGGAGAATGGAAGAGGAAGACATGTAAGTGATGCATGGTCAGAGTACCTTGAAAACATGGGTGAAACGTGAAATAAAACTACCCACAAAACAAGCATTGTAATGCCTTAAAACTAAAAGATCACAACATAAAAGGTCTCTCTAGCAAGATGATGCATTATGTAATCAGCGTGGTATATAATATGCAAAGCATATACCCACGGGTCATTCCATATTCACCAGCCGCCGTGCGTAGCATCGAAATGCCTGTGCCTATGTATGTATGTATGTATGTTTATAATGGGCTATGTGCCTCCCATTACCTATAATAAGGCTTATTGGTCATTCAGTACCTTTGTTGGTTCACGTAGGATTTCAGGGAGTAATGGAATATGAACTGTGTTTTAAAATGGTTAAAGTTTACATTTATAATGTGATTTAACTGAAACAGTTAAGTACTCACTAAATTGCCCAATTATGTGAGCGGCAGTGTGCCGCTGTATAAATGACCTTATTTATTTTTCAGTTTAATAAAAGGTATGCTTTTTCGGTTCTGTAGGCGAAAAGTGTCTAAATATTTTTCCACTGAGTTACGACTTTTTTTTAAATTTTGATCTGTAAAAATGAAAAAAGTAGGAAAATTTTTGGATTTTTTTCTTTTATAAGGATCGCCATTATTTCTATCAATTTATTAAGGATTACTATATTAAAACTTAAGTAACAAATACATTTCTTCATTTTTTCACGCAGGTTCATCATCAGGAATATCGCTTTTTGTTAAATTCGAGAAAATATTTTTTTTTTTAGTTTCTATACATAATAAATGGATTAATTAGTGTGAAAGGACCTTAATCATAACATTAAAGTCATTTTCGTGTTTGACGGCACATGACAGAACAATTAACATTAGGAAGTGGTAAGGGATGCCACACACGTGTTCAGTATTTTTTTTTTAATAATTCGATAACCGTAAGAGGTAAGAGGCTAGTTTCTTAAGGAAATTGATTTTATTTGAACTAAAGAATCTTCCCTTAAAGTTAACGGAATCCAATAAAAACAGGGTGTATATCTAATATAAAGATAGTCATAATTTAATAAATCGCGACAAATATTGCTTCATAGTGATTTATGAATACCAAAAAAAACAGAGCATATTTTATCAAAGAATTTAAATAAAATTACACGCTCAGTTAAGCCAACTGCCACCATTTTTACAAAATATTTAATTACGTACCCAAAGTCCTGCAGGCCTAACTATGTACAACGACAAAATTGCACTCCATGTGTGAAAGAGATAGAAATGCGTGTAATGTACTGGTACAGAGCGAGAGAATGTAGGTTGTAGCAATTGCACAGGCGGTTGCACTGACTGTAGCGTCGGCAAAAAAGTCAGTTAAGAGAGTATATATTTTACATAATGTACTCGTACTTCCTTTAAAAGTACACTATGTAGGTATTTGCTTTGTAAATTTAAAAGAAAATGAACAAGTTTTTTGAAATTCGTTCTCGGTGACTAACAGTCTTACTTATGGACTCCTACAGATACAGAGGTGTAACAATGCGTGAGCCTCATTAAAAATGATGGTCTGTAAAGTCGGTTTACGGACGGTAGTTTGATGTGACGACGTCAAACATTACAGGAACGGGACAATCGCTTGCGGAACGGGACAATGACGTCAACTTTTTCGTGCATGTAGCCCGTAGTAACGAGTTATTAGACGTTGTCACGTCAAAAGGAAGAACATTCAAGTGAACACTCCATTTTTGAATTAGGACCTTTAGGGAGATTTTTAGATTTTGGGACCCTCGAGAAAAGCTCGACGGGGAGCTCGGTAGTTCAAATTGTACACTTAATATCTTTTATTTATTTAAATATACTTATGCTTGTATCTATTAAAAGATAAATTTACACTTGTATTCCTAAAAGAGGTAGACAGAGCACATGAAATTACTCAATTAGCAGTACCTCTCTTAGCAATCAAAGGATTAAAAGAAAACGAAATTGTGTACCTATTGCAGCGACAGGCCACACTGTACTCCACAACTGGTCTCATATCCCACAGTCAACTTTTGCGATTCCCAACGGGAGGATATTAAAGCTGGTGGTGAAATCCTTAACCCCTCGTCACACGGTCTAAAACTCTGGGACGCCTTATAATTATGTCGCAATGCAACGCAATGTACAGTTTACCATAAGCTGTATATATATGTCCCCCGTGTCGGCCCCGTGTGGTGACGGGTTAAGAATTTCACCACCTCCTTTCTTCCCGTGGGTGTCGTAGAAGTTGACTGTGGGATATGGGTTAAATTGTGGCGTAGGCGAGAGGCTGAGCCTATTCAAGTTCCTAAATTCAAACGTTCATTCACTCACAAAAAGACAAACTTTCACAAACGGCACTCAAACCCAAAACTGCGAACCGTACAACACACGTGTGGCGTAAACGAGCGGCCTTATAATGAATGGCCGTCGCCTGCCACCATATTTCAACGAATTAACAAATGACCTCCTGTCAGAGCGCGCGCGGGGCTCGATTTTTCTGCGCACCGTACCTAGGCTAGGCTAGGCATGATGTAGGTGCGGTGGGCTGGCCTGCCGAATTAATGGGGCTTGCCTATAGGTGCCGGCTCAAGCTTGCCTTGCTCGATCAATACAAAGTTTGGTCTCGAAGATTTTCTTGGCGAGAGAGGAAGAACCCGAAGGACGATCGATTTTTGTCAAAGTTGCCCTTGGTTACTGACGTGATGGTTAATATTTGCGGGATATGGGATATGGGTTAAATTGTTGCGTAGGCGAGAGGCTGGCAACCTGTCACTGCAATGTCACAATTTGGATTTCTTTCAACCCCTTTTTGCCAAGAGTGGCACTGAAACTTAGTAGTTCGTGTGCTGTGCCTATCCCTTTATGGGATACAGGCGTGATTATAGGTATTTTGACAGCCCTATTCAAGTTCCTAAATTCAAACGTTCATTCACTCACAAAAAGACAAACTTTCACAAACGGCACTCAAACCCAAAACTGCGAACCGTACAACACACGTGTGGCGTAAACGAGCGGCCTTATAATGAATGGCCGTCGCCTGCCACCATATTTCAACGAATTAACAAATGACCTCCTGTCAGAGCGCGCGCGGGGCTCGATTTTTCTGCGCACCGTACCTAGGCTAGGCTAGGCATGATGTAGGTGCGGTGGGCTGGCCTGCCGAATTAATGGGGCTTGCCTATAGGTGCCGGCTCAAGCTTGCCTTGCTCGATCAATACAAAGTTTGGTCTCGAAGATTTTCTTGACGAGAGAGGAAGAACCCGAAGGACGATCGATTTTTGTCAAAGTTGCCCTTGGTTACTGACGTGATGGTTAATATTTGCACATAACTTAATCATAAGTAGATGCCCTTTACAACTACCGTAGGCCCATTGGTTTAAAAAATGAATTATCTTATCTACACACCCGAGTGCTGGGAGTTTCAAGGATCGAATATGATTTTAAAAACTATATTTGATAAATATACTATTTTCGGAATTAGTTATACAAAAGAATGGTCATGTTTTGTACATTGGGTCCTTAAATATAAAAAAAAAAACTAAGTACTTAAACACTTTCGAGGAAAACTATAAGGTGCATGTGGAACTGTTTTTGAGTTTTTGCTAAAGGTGTAGTTTGGCCTTTAAACTCTTTGATAAGAATTAAGCATGGGCCGACAACCTGTTGGTCGGTTTTTAGAGTCAAACCAAGAAAGTTGAGAACGATTTCGATAGGCCAGATTTTCCAAGTAGTAACTGCCATATCAGTTGAAATGAAAGTCTACAGAGCCACAGAGGTATCAAAATCATTGTCAAAATAACTTAGTTTGACTCTGTGAGTTTTAAAAGTTTTTATTTACATTTAAAACAAAACACGACTGTCTCAAATACACAATCAAAATAACAACTCATCTGCATACTTACGAACGCCGAGAGCGATGTAGCGCCTTGATAATTGCCCTTCATTGTCACTGCGATTTGAATATTGTAAAGACTAAATTGCCATGCATATAGAGTGGTGCCCCTGAATAATATTCAAGGGATCATTGTTATTTAGTGTAGAGGATAATAAAGTTTATGTCTTGGGGCTATGGTTATGCATGTAGTTTTTGTTCATTATACGTAATTGAAATACGGCCAGATAATTGGAAGGAAATAATTGAAAAATTGAATATATATAAATATTTATCGGTGTCGGTAGAAAGCAAGCTTAATGTACAAACATAACTAAACTTGTATCAAGTAGAAACATTTGCAAGCGATATTTGGGTAGATTTTTATTTTGTTGTCAAATTAAATCGCTTCCACTGAGTTACGATTTCTTACGAATTTGTACGTAAGATAGTAACTCAGTGGAAAAAGTAAGTAATTTTAAGATTTTTTTCCCTATTAGTGAGATCGAAAAACATGATTAAGTAATAAAAAAGTTAACTCATGAACAGAATAAACAAATCGGCTTATATACAACACATACTTAAATGAAAAATTCCTAAAATAAGGAAGGATTATTAAGGAAACAGATTTCACAAGCATTTGTACGCTTTGAGGGCATTTTCATAAAAAAATTAGATGCGTTGCCCGCTGCCCGCTTAATAGTAAACGGTGTCAAAAACCTATGTACGCCTGCTACACCAGAATACTAGTATTATATGATCTGTGACCCTGCACACCTCGGACACTGGCAATCAAATGTATAAAAGAGGCGCGTTCCTAGCAGACAGTCTATGCTTGTGTAGGTGAACGCGTACTATGCTTGTATGAGTGAAATATGACAGGTCGACTGTTCGCGTTCTTGACAGGCTGTAACTGTGAGGTAACCGAGAGGGGGTGGGCGGCACTTTCAGCGGGAAGGGAGTGGCCATACTGTACGATAGTACTCTTTATTATACTGTGCCAGAGGTTACATGAGCATTGGCGACCCTAGCAACTTTACTCACCGTGCACCGGCAGGAACACAATGCTCCTTCGGATTTTAGCAGAGAAATCGAATTGGTCGCTCTCTATCCGACAGGTGACGTCTCAGGGGTGACAATTATCGAACTCTAGACCCTAACCTAACTGAATCGACATTCTGTGTACGGTGTTTTGAAACTGCTTCGAAGTTTTAGTTTTCCAAAGGCTAAGAAATGAGCGTGACGTTCGTATTACTTATTACCTTGTGTACGCACCATTTTGACATTTGATATGTATGACATATTTTCATAACACATAACCGTATATTTTCCGTTCAACTTTGTTAGGTAAATACTTCCTAGTATTATGTGTATAATATTGTGTATTGTTTATACCACCTGACATGTTTTTAGTTTTGTGTCATCTTAATTTTTTACATAATATATTATATATTTGAAAATAACTTGTGCGCATAATAATTAAAACCTTAGAAATATATCTATTAGCAACACTATTGCAACATTTGCAGTAGGGTGACAAAGGGTTAAAAGACACACAACACCCAATTATTTCACTCACAATTATAATTGGCCGAATGGCTTAATAAAGTGACGTCTGACAATAATAGCTAACTACGGACGCGTGTCCGAAGCGTGCCCGTTGACAATTACGCAGAGCAAGGGGTAAGTTCGTTACTCTTTAACAGTTAATTTGAGTACATTCTTTTTTATTAGCTTTTTGATTATAGGGGCGAGAATCAACTAGATCTGTAGTCAATGTGTGTAGGTACGAGTAGGTTGGCTTGGTTGAGAGGTATAATGAAAATTGCTTAATTTTGCTTTGTTTTTGTTCTTTGTCTTTATCCACTTTTAAACATGCCTTTTGATACAATGTTGTGTTTAAATATGGTTATCCTGTCCTGTAAAACATACCAAAGCGTGATTTTGCCGTATCGTATGTCAAAATGTTTAATTGAGGAGTAGTGTAACTCACTTTCTGCATATCTATTTCCAGCCCACTGTAATTTGGATCTTCTTAAATCAAGAGTGAATAGACATTTTTTGGGTTAATTCTTATAAAAAAAATGAGCGGCGAAATAAAATTATCGTCACTCAATGGAAAATCTTTTTAACACAAAAGTGGAAAAATAATATTTGCGCTAACATTTTTTTCCACTTCTTATATTTAACTACAATGAGATTATCAGACGTTTTACGTCAATCCGGACCATAATAAATTCCGTTAAGCAATCGAAAGATTTTGTTCGTCTGTTTTGGCTCAGTTTGACGGGGGGTCATAGAAACAGTGAAAAAGAACGGGCCGTCTACGGTGAAGTCGTTTAGCTCCACGGCAGGTATTGCCGGCTGTCTCAATTCTGGTTTCACTAGAGGATTTTCTGCGACGCCCGCTGAAATCACAACAAGGTATTGTTTTAACAAGCTGATGTGTCTGTATAAATTACTATTAAACTTAGAAATAAATTAAAATTAGAAATGACTGTCTTGACCGAGAATTGAACTTGTCCCATGGTAATCATTATTACGATCTTCGGAAACAATCCTCTATTCCCGAAGAAATTAAATCGATGGTAAGTATTTTTAAAAGCCTACGTATATTCAATCATAAAAATAGTTACCATTTTACTAAAATTTACCACTGAAAATTTAAGACATTTTATTTGCTTACCATGCTCTGAAGTTTTGGGGCCCTCGTTAATTTCCACGAAAATTTTTTGCTTTGCCTTACTAACGTACATGTTTGGTCCAGAATTTGTACTTTTTAAGATACGATTCAGACCAGTGTTGTTCTTATGAGTAGTCAGGTTGAGACCGATCTGTAAATTTATTTTTATGTTTTTGAGCAATCTGGTTCTTATGGAAGTTCATATAATTATTACGGCTAGCTACATATATACCTAGTGGCATCCATTGCAGAAGTTTCTGCTAATCCAGTCAAAAAAAGCTACATAAAATATCTATTACACCTTCATACAGCTACATAAATATCTATACCTATACTCGTACCTGTAGTCAGCCAATTGACAAGCAATAAGAGATTTCTTACAATCTCATTTATAACGTCACTATGACATAGTTCTACAGTGGCCTAGAGTTCCAATTGGTTGACTGTACCTTCTTCCCCAGTTTAGATAGAAGTTTAGATTTGTATAGACGTGACTGTACCTGTTTGTTGGGCAATATCGGCCTGCAGAGCTAGCACATGATTGGTGCGAAGTAACTCGACGCGACGTAGATCACACATATTTTTGTAATAGTATTACAGGTGTAGTGGGGTATTGTTTTCCATTTCCATAACCTAACTGGAAAAATAGGTTACACCTACAGCTAACCTAAAAGCAGGTAACCTAATAGCCAAAACTGCAGCAAAATATACTAGAATCTACTCATATTGTTTGTTGTTTCTACGAGTAAGCTAGGTCCCCAGTGTACGTAGCCAAATGGCACAAACGCTCGCGAAACGCTCACGAATCGAAACGCTCGTAGATATCTATCTCTATCGCTCTTGCGTATTGGCGCGACAGAGCCATACTACCTTTCGCGGCGTTTCGTTTTCGTTTCGCGTTACAGACATGCCATTCGGCTACGGCACCAGAGCATAATGGAGGTCACAGATTAGGATTTACATGGCATTGAACTTAACTTTTTGACAAGCAAAAACTTTTGCCATCGATGCCACAGGGTTTAGAATAGATTTAAAGGTGGAAAATATTATCTTGGATGAGACTTTAACTTACGGCATCTGTTCAATGCTCTAGCGCTCTGCCAATTCCGCCAAGACTTCAACTACGTCAGCGAAATTTTCAACTATATCATTTAGGTCAATAGGACCTGTAGTTGATTGCAGCCTTGATTTGAAGGTTGGTGAGTTATATGAACTCGAAAATATATACGCCGGCAAGGAATTCCACTGCGATACGCACAAGAAATGAAGAAGCAAAGCGTTTCGTGCAAATTGGTGAAACAGTGAAAGTGCAATCTCGTATATTGCAATTTGAATATGACCACATTAGGGGAAGGTTGCGATCATTGGACCAGCGCTTTGATTGGACCACTTAAATATTTCTAAATCTAATCGTGCTAGATGGAATCCAGTAAGGTACAAGATGACCTTAGGCCTCACCTTGGGCCACCCCGTAACCTCAGTCGCGCCTCGCTTCCCGGAAAAGAGTAACGCGTCCAAGTGTGTTTCGAGCGCTGTTGAAGTTAAATTACGCGAAGGAATAAAATCACGAAAGTATAAATACATTGACAATTGAATTTGTGTGTTGACGTATAATGCTTAAATATTTATTAATGAGCAAATTCAAAACAACAGTTTCCAGGCATTTGTTTTCTCTATTTTTTTATATTTTTATTTGTGATGTGATACCTAGTTGCTATCAATGGACCACCTGTGGGTTCTATCATCGGACCAGTCCAATCATGACAACTTTTTTTATAAAATTATTCACCCGTGCGCAAATAGACAATAATGTAAGAAAAAACTAGTACATATGAAAATAATACATATATTTTTTAATTATAAAATTTGTATAAAAAATATTTTATTAAAAAAATATTACCTGTTTTAAATAAGGCGTCCAATCCAAACATGTTTTCAATTTAAATTTCGGCATAACGATTTTCACAAATTTCCACTCCATTTTTTCATTGATATCTTCAATAAATGTTGGATACTGCGACATAGTGTCTAGAATACGGATGATGCTGGAATTGCGGTATGGTAACACGAATGTCATAGTAACGCCGACTTGAGATAAATGTAAAGAAATGGCCTGAAATCAATAAAAAAAAATCTCTAAATGAGACAGCTTTATCACTGGCTGGAAAAAGCAATGTAATAATTAAACTAATTATCTAATCTGTGGTAGCAAGCACAAAATACGTGTAAGTTTTGCCAACATTTGTTAATTTTAACACATTTTAAGACATATTATCATGTTAAGAGAATGTGGACCATATTGTGAAAACTGAGGTCCAAAAGTATTAAGCCTGTGTCGAGAGTTGCCAGTGTATAGACTGTAATAACACCTTTTTTTTGACAGTATTTCACCATATACTCGATTATCTTTGCAATGCGAGCCAGAATCGCCCGATCGGGAGAGTGTCCTCTTCAAGCCCTGGTTATGTTAAGGAAGCTGATGTATGGAGTGAACATTCTGTTCTTACTTATTTCTCTGTTGTAGGATAAAATGATTTGTTAATATTACCTTAAATTGTCCACTGGCATCGTTCAAGTACAAGGTCTGTTCGACTTTGTACATCATAGCAATTTTTAAATTCTTATCTCCACTTCGGAATTGCTTAAATGTTGTAGAAAATTGATCAAAGGGAGATTCCCAGATGCCCTGAAGTGTAGATATTTATGTTTAAAGAATATGCCATGTATTTCTCATGTTATGTCTCATTATTCTCATTAAATGCCGGGTGGGCCCTGTAACAAAAGCGAAAAATTTAACTGTAGGCTATACTACTTATAGTGACCAACATTTGTACAGCGACTTTTAAAAATAACTTGTAAATATCACCCTTGAATTGCGAATTTTGTTAAGTCTAAATCGTGATAGACAATGTCAATGACATTAATAATGGTGTATGAAAAATTTTTAAAATATCATATTTTAAGAAGTCGCGGAACAAGTGTTGCTCATGCAGTTTAAGGAGTATCAGCCTATGGTTTAATTTTTTGCTTTTCTTACAGGGACCACCCGTTAAACCGCGACTGCGTCGGGTCTACAAAGGATGCTCTAATTAAGGGCCAGTTGCACCAACCACATTTGACAGACACATCATCGTCACGCAGCAGACGTCTATGGAACTTCCCATACAATAAAATTTAACGAACGCTTTAACGATGACAGATGGTTTGATGCAACCGGCCCTAAGAATGTTCCTCGTTAATGGAGCGAAAGATATCGAACGATCTTTGACTATGTACAAGGGTTTAAACCTATTGTATATAATCTTATTGTCTCACAGCAGTTTTGCAATTAAAAAGACTATTGTGACTCTCTAAAATACTTTTTAGAGACATATTCGACACTGTCGACAGCGAGAAGGTTACGTAAAATGTGTTTTTAATTTTAGTAATTTGGTGGAAATGTCTTTATTTACATGAACATATTTACTAATTATATAAGAAACTAAGACTAAACTTAAAAGCTAGCTAATGTCTAGAATAGGCCCTTGAGGCATTGTACCAAGGATACTGGCGACATTTCCTCGCTGTATCGCAATGCTGATACGTTGTGCGAGGAAGTCGCCAGCTCTTCGGTCACCAGTTATCTCAACCAGACGCTTCGCGATTTCTGTGAACAACTTGTTCGCGCTGGGACCCCATTGGACCTAGAGTTTCTACGCCAAAGTAATTTTAGTAAGAAACCACTTCGAAGAATTCACTGTCACCTTACAATGTTCAATTCTATCATTCTATTCTGCCAACAAACTGCATAAGCAGTTTGGCGAGTAACTTTAAAATTGTAAAATGTATGTGTACCTTTAAATAAATAAGAAAAAAAAAGATTAAATATAAGAACTAAAAGTAGATCATACCATCCCATACATTAAAATGCGACCGCCTAAGAACGCGCATACACTACACCACACATAGATAGCGCCACAAAAAAATGCCTTGTTGGCATTGATTACTTGTATATTGGCGTTAAGTGCCACTTTCGAGCCATAAATCTATGCCAAAAGTGACACTTAACGCCATCTACATCTACAAGTATAATCGAAAGCTACAAGAACTTTTTTGTGGCGCCATCTATGTGTGGTGTAGTGTATGCGCGTTCTTAGGCGGTCGCATTTTAATCTTTACGACTCTTACTTTACATTTTAATGTTTACGACTCTTACTTTATAATGAAATCCATTGACGACCAAAATAGAAGAGTCTTCGTCAATGTCATCTGTATCCAGGATATCTTGTATACGCATGTATGTTTTGGCGCTAAACTGCAAAAAATACAAATATGTAATTTTTTTTGTTCTGGTGTACCAATTAGTATATACACCGTGTTTCACTTAACACTAAAAACCTGAAAACCGTTTGTTCAGAATCAAGAGTAGAGTCGATTGAGCTATATCTTGATGGGGGTAATATTTTTATTTAAATTAGTATTATTAGTTATTTTTTGTGTCTATTCTATTGTATTCGTAATACAACATTGTGTATATCGCATTGCTAGAGGTTGTTTACCTTTTTCAGTATTTGGGGGTATTAAGACTGGTATTATTAGTTATTTTTTATGTGCCTATTCTATTGTATTCGTAATACAACATTGTGTATATGGCATTGCTAGAGGATGTTTACCTTTTTCAGTATTTGGGGGTATTAAGACTGGCTGGTTACTTGGACGATTATTTTTTCCGCTGCGAGTTTGACGTTGTTTGTCAGTTTAATCTTAATGTTTATCATAAGTCATAACAAATTGAACTCGT
Source organism: Leguminivora glycinivorella (assembly GCF_023078275.1). Lineage (NCBI taxonomy): Eukaryota > Metazoa > Arthropoda > Insecta > Lepidoptera > Tortricidae > Leguminivora > Leguminivora glycinivorella. The sequence continues at coordinate 19,979,604 of NC_062978.1, read as the reverse complement.
ACCTAATTACAACCTTGTCATGTTGAATATTAGGTTTAAATTTGCTTACTGCGATTACCTGTCCAATTTGAAGTTTACTGTGACAAAGTTTTAAAGTGTTTTACAGTGACATCTTAGCTGTCTATTAGTAAACCTTATGTCGTTGCAGTAACGTACACAAATAAATAGTTTTATGGTTTATGATGGTAGTTAGCAACTATTTTATTGAGTGTAGAGCTAAAAGTCGAGTAGAGCTGTACAGAAAATTAAAAATTGAATTAAAAAAAGTAACCATCAGATTAAAAGATGAATACTCTAGATGAGTTTAAAAAATAAAAATCAGTTGGGGTGTCTGAGGTTTTGAGTGATACCAGAAACACGTTGTATATATTTTTTAATCAATTCCTCTCTGGAGTGTTCTTAGCCATGTTTCATGAAAATCTGCCCATTATGTAGCGGTCGGGGGTTTTCAAAATTTTAATTTTGTGGTTAGGTTATATCAGGTAAAAATGATGTGACTTACTTCTCGATTAACATAGGCAACAGCATCTCTTCTAAAATTGAAACCTATTTTGGACACTGTTACACCATAATCATGGGACCTCAGGACGAACTTATCGTCTATATTACTACTGTAGTTTACGTAAATCTTATTCAATATGGTCAAATCTGTCTCCAATATGGGCGAAAGAGCGGGAAACAAGCCTGAGTAGCAGGATTTTGTCTGAAAATATAAAATTATAATGTTTTATGTTTTCAATTCTGAGTCAATTTACAATATGTAGTTTAATCAAAAATATAACAGGTAAAGTAATCGATACAGTCATGAAGAAAAAAAAATCTTGTCATTGTAGAATCTCTAAAAAATAATGGTACAATATATTATAAGCCGACATAATATTATACTCGTTATTAAAGGAAAAGGACAGTCAACCGATTTGAATCCTACTCATACTCATTTATTTGTAAAGCCATTTCACGCGTCATGATTTGGTTTAAAAAAATAATAATTTTTCAGTACAGATGGTATTTTTTACGCACTAGTGCGAGAAGTGGTTCATTATATGCCAGGTCGAAACTTCGGAGGCTCATCTGTACTGAAAAACGTCGTACGATACACGTGCGAAAAGGAAATTCGTAACTCGTGTCGATTTAAAATACTCCCTTCGGTCGTGTTTTAATTTATCGCCACTCGTTTCGAACTTCACGCACTTGCATCGTAATGTACTATTATATTCATACAACAATAATACTTAAGAAAATAAATAGAAAGAAGATTGATATTAAAAGAATTAGGCAATTACAATTATTACAGGGCCACACCACTGTTCAACCTTTTCACACTGAACGTCAATGTGAATTCTATAGCAAATAAAACGTACGATGTAAATAAGACTGGGTTCCAGAGGGGCATAAGTTTCAAATCAGTTGAATCCTATAAAACTGTTTCATCAATTAAAACTAGGAGAAATTCAAAGTACTTATATGAAAACTAAACCACAATAGTCCAAAATAAAATATAAATACCTGGCTAAGTGTTGTTATATCAAGTATGGATATAATTTCATGTCTAGTAGCAGCTGAGGCGGCAACTGCAAGTTTGCAAAGAGGCAGCCGAAAAGCAAACGATGACACAACTGTGTTTTTACCTACTCTGTCTCGTAAGATTTTCTGTAAATACAATATCATTATCGATGTCGTAAATTTAACAAAGAACATGTAACAGACGGAACCTCTTTTAATATAGAACGATTGTACATAGAAGTTGGTACATAGTAGTAGCGCTTAGCGCTGGTGGCCTAGTGGTCAGAGCGTGCGACTTTCGATTCGGAGGTCGCGGGTTCGAATCCCGGCTCATACCAATGAGTTTTTCGGAACTTATGTGCGAAATGTCATTTGATATTTGCCAGTCGCTTTTCGGTGAAGAAAAACATCGTGAGGAAACCGGACTAATTCCAATAAGGCCTAGTTACCCTTCGGGTTGGCAGGTCAGATGGCAGTCGCTTTCGTAAAACTTGTGCCTACGCCAAATCTTGGAATTAGTTGTCACAGCGGACCCCAGGCTCCCATGAGCCGTGGCAAATGCCGGGATAACGCAAGGAGAATGATGATGATTTCATTATTTTCATTCAATCATTGCTCGCGCTCGCGATTTATCTAGGATATACAGACTTTGAATCCCGGTAAGGGCATTTATTTGTTCTCCACAACACAACACCGTGGGACTTATTTAGTCAATCTGTGTAAGGATGTCTTGTAATATTTATTTATTTATGCCATGTGCGTAGCCTTTGGCTAACCTTGCATTTGGCTAGTGACTAGTCTGTGACCAACAGTGATCCCATTTATAATAATATAAATGGATTTATGTAGTTATCAGTTACCATAAAACCCCCTAACTATAGGCCAATACTGCAACTTTACTATGATCCACAATTTCAATAATAATTTAAGAATCATTTACCAATTGGTCCTTTTGGGGAGTTTTACGGTAGCCCTTTACTGAGACTGAAATTTTATTGACGGTATCATTTCCGATGTCGTAAATTTAACAAGGAACATGTAACAGACGGACCCACTTTTAATATAGGACCATTGTACATAGAAGTTGTAAAAAACAAAATTTATTTCCATATTAAGAGTCACATCTTCCTATGTATTTCGCTTGTTAAGCATATTGGACATCAGCGCTCGCGAAATTAACTTGAAGTAATTTACCTAGGATTTCATCATCATAATCATTATCAGGGCCCGTAACTTTCATGCCGATGACATCAGTTTGACGTCACGCTGCATATAGGATGATTCAAATAATTTTATTGTAATAATTAATTATTATTCATCAATCAATTTAATCATGTACAAATGACTTCAAAAGTGAGTTACTCATACGTGAAATAATTAATACCTACTTGATACGTGAACCGAAAAGGAAACAATTTTGTTTTGTTTTTATTTTTTATTGAAATATGGTAACAAAACTATTTAATAAAAGGTATGTATAAAAATAAACAAATCATTTAATTTACAATTCACGTATCAAGTAGGTATTAATTATTTTACGTATGAATAGATTAGTATTGAAGTCATGATTAAAATGATTGATGAATAACGATTAATTATTAAATAAAACTCTTGAATCATCCTATTATGCAGCGTGACGTCAAATTTATGTCATCGGCATGAAAGTTACGGGCCCTGATCATCATAAAGCCCTTTATCGCCCACTGCTGAGCATAGGCCTCTCTTCTAGAACGACACTTCTCCCGGTCCTTGGTTAATCTCATCCATCTAGGATTTACTTGCTACAATGTCATTGTTGACAGTGGATCTCACTCGTGGTAAGGTTACTTTAGTTAATAAATTAACGAAACTCACCAAATCTAATCTACTTAACGTGTTTTGCTTAACATGCTCTGATTTTGTGCGGCGTGGATCCCAAATAGTGCATAACACGAGTGATAATATAACTGGAAAGGTGAATGTCGTTGTAGTTAAAATATTTATAAAAAAAATCGGCCAAGAGCGTGTCGGGCCACGCTCAGTGTAGGGTTCCGGAGTTTCCCGTATTTTTTTTCAAAAACTGTTTAACCTATCAAGTCCAAAATAATTTTCCTAGAAAGTTTTTATAAAGTTCTACTTTTGTGAGTTTCTTCATATTTTTTAAACTTATGGTCCAAAAGTTAGAGGGGGGTGGACATTTTTTTTTTAACTTTATGAGCGATTATTTCCGAAAATATTAACTATATCAATTTTTTTTTAAACACCTATCCAACAAATCACACGTTAGGGTTGGAATGAAAAATAAAATCACTCCCCACTTTACGTGTAGGGAGGGGGGGGGGGGGGGTACCTTAAAAAATCGTTTTTTTTTTCCAATTTTTTATTTTACCACTTTGTCGGCGTGATTGATATATAGACCGTCAACCAAATCTTGTCACTAGAAAAAGCCGGCAAATTTGAAAAATCGCGGGCTAGCAACACCAGTTTTGAAAATCGGTGGATATTCGCCTGTCATTTGTATCTTATCTGTGGAAACCTCCACCTTACGAAAAAGAGAAATAACTACCATATATCCGTCCCTTTTTAATACACTATCTAATTCGTAAGGAAGTAAAGGATGAGTAAACGCTTTTTAGTTTCATATGCTTTTTTTATTAGGGAGGCATTCCAATGCTGCAGGCCCAATGAGCCCCTTGAAAAAAAAAAATCAGTAATCAGTATGTTTATTGCTTTCGTAGGTTATACAGGTGGTACATTATATTTGGTCTGCTACGAAACGAAACCCTGTAGGGCACTGCAATTTTAACTTATATCTAACTTATGCTATGACTATGACTTAAGATGTTAATAAATGTATATGACTAATATACAAGATATTCATATATATAAATATAAAATTTTAAAACCGTAACAAATATTATTAAAATTACAGTAACACAACTATACTAAGCACTTAAATATACTATTATTACTACATCAACTATCAAAGAATTCTTTCAGGGTATAAAAACAGTTATCTATTAAATATTTTTTAATTTTTTTATTAAATAGTGTATTGGCCTCTTCGTCTCTTATAGACTTTGGGAGTTTGTTGTACACCTTTATACACATTAAGTGTGGACTAGAGACATGCATTTTTAACTTAGATGGCGGTAATGGAATTTTATCTCTAGGACGTAAGTTAATATTTGAAGGATTTTTTGCTGCTGGGAAAAACTGGTTTTACTGGTTATACTTTCTTAAAAATTTACATAGTTCAAATATGTACAAGGATGTTAGTGTCATGATGTTGAGCTTAGGGAAATGTGGTCTGCAGCTATCCATTTGGTCTATATTTACTAATATCCGTATACATTTTTTTTGCAACAAAAATAGATCGTCGACATTTGTACTGTTGCCCCATATAATAATACCGTACCGCAGCCTAGAGTGGGCAAATGCGTGGTAGGCGCATAAAGCTGTTTTGAGATCAGTATGTTTTTTTATTTCCATTAAGGCATAAGTAAAGCTTGATAGTTTTGAAGCTATTTTTTGTATATGTAATTTCCAGTTCATATTTGTATCAATTTCAAGTCCAAGAAGGTTTGATGACTCTATACATTCTAATACCTGGTCATTGTAAGTAAACTCAATATGTAAATTACTTTTTTGGTGTGGCTTGTATTGCATAATTTTTGTTTTATCTAGATTCAATTCAAGGTTGTGAAGATGGAGCCAGTTGTCAACTTTGGATAGAGTATTGTGTATAGTAGAGTTTAAGTTATTATTATTAGCAGAATAAGGGAAAACTATAGAAATATCATCAGCGAAAAGAACACACGAATGATCTAATATTTTGGGCAGATGGTTTATGTAAATTAAAAATAGGAGACATCCAAGGTTACTTCCCTGTGGTATCGACCCCGACAGGATTTTCTTTTCTGATTGTACATTTTCTATTAATCTAGTTTGTGAATTATGATACTCTACTTGGACTAACTGTGTTCTGTTGGATAAGTAAGACTGGAACCAATTATGGATGATGCCTCTTACTCCTATTTGGTAAAGTTTGTCTAGTAGAATTTTATAAGATACTTTGTCATAGGCTTTGCTCATATCCAGTAAAATACCGACGGCGTAGTCCTTATCGTTTATAATATTGTGTATTTCTTGAACGTATTTATAAAGAGCTAGTACCGTTGACCTATTTTTACGAAAGCCATTCTGATTGTCACATAAATATAATTATCTCTACTATTTTTGCGAATGTGGGCATTAGAGCTATCGGACGATATTGTGCTGTGTTACTGGAGTCTCCTTTTTTAAATATCGGCTTAACTACCGATAACTTCAGATTGTCTGGCATTACACCTTCACTAAAAGATTGATTTGCAATAAATGTTAAGGGAATCGTTAATTCATTGGCGCACTGTCTTATAAGAGATAAATAAATAATAAATATTATAGGACATTCTTACACAGATTGGCTGAGGCCCACGGTAAGCTCAAGAAGGCTTGTGTTGTGGGTACTCAGACAACGATATATATAATATATAAATACTTATATACATAGAAAACATCCATGACTCAGGAACAAATATCTGTGCTCATCACATAAATAAATGCCCTTACCGGGATTCGAACCCGGGACCGCGGCGCAGCAGGCAGGGTCACTACCGACTGCGCCAGACCGGTCGTCAATGGAGATGGAGGTAGTTCATCATATCCATTTTGTTTTTGAGTTTACGTATTATTTTGTATAATTCTATCTCACTTATTGGGCTTAAATAAAAAGAATTTGTAGGTGAATCAATATTCGAGTAAACGTCTGGCTCAGATGTTGGACTCTTGTTCCTACTTATGTTTTGACTACCCAGGGATAAAAAATAATCATTTAAATGTGTTTGCTACTATATTAGGATCGTCAGTTAATTTATTTGATACCCTTAAAGACATGTTTTTGTATGTTTTATTAGGTGTTTTGTTTGAGTTTTCTTTTATAATTTGCCACATCCCTTTCATGATATTTTCAGATTCGTTTAGTCTCTTAATATTTTGTAATTTTTTGGAAGTCTTTACCGCGGTTTTTAAGATTTTTTCGTATTTTTTTGTTTCAAGAGCATCGTTTTTTGTTTTAGATAACATAATTTTTAACAGCCGTTTATGTTGACAAGATTTTTTTATTCCAACTGTTAGCCATTTCTTTTTAGGTTTTATTCTTATTTTTATTTTTATTTTAGGTATTGTCCTATTGAGTACTTCTATTATTTTAGCTGAGAATCTATTATAATTTTCATTTATATTGTTTTGTAAAGAAATTATTGAGTTCCAATTTATTTTTTGAAGTTCACTTTTAAACATGTTTATATTGTTTTCATTGAAGATTATTTTTTCAGTAAACCATTTTTTTGTATTCGTATCATACAGAGGTAAATTTATCAAGACGCCTTTATGGTCTGCGAAACCGTACTCGTTTACAGAGGTAGTCATTTCAGGGTCCTGAAAGTTAGTGAATACTAGATCTAAGCAGCTAGCGCATGATTGCGTGATGCGTGTTGGCTCTTTAATGTTTTGTTTAAAATTATAATTAAGAAATAAATTTAAAACAGTTTGTGTTAGTTTCGAGTTATCTAGAGCATTTATATTAAAGTCGCCGCCTATAATAATGTTTTTACATTTATCTGTCACTAAAAGTTGGTTTAGAAGTTTTTCTAAACAATTATAGAAGGTTTCAAACTCTCTATTTCTTTGTGGCCAGTAAAGTGTAATAAATATAGTGTTGAATTTTTTAAGTTCTACGGCACAAATTTCAAAAATACATTCTTTACTCATATTCACTAAATCCTGTCTATCTATGTACTCTATATTTTCACGCAAAAATATACAAACGCCGCCGCCTTCGGTGTGCTGCCTGCAGTAGCTCGATGCTAAGTTGAAGCCATCCAGTTTTAGTAAATCTTTTTTCTTTGTCGTTATCCACGTTTCTGTAATGCATATGGCCTGGAAATTGATTTCCTCTGTTAGTTCTTCAATTAAGTGCAGTTTATTTCTTATACTTTGGATATTTTGGTATAGTGTAACAAACTTATTTACGAAAAAAGGTTCATGTATTTCACTGCTGCTCGTAGGTGGGGTCGTATTACTCGCGTTTGAAATCTCTAAATCGGCTGTGTTTTTTGCATCGCTGTTTTGGAGGGATCTTCTTTGTGACGTGGTATGGCTCTGGTCGTGTTCCTCTGCGAGTTTTCCATCTATGTATAACTTGTTGTTTTTTATAACTGCGTGGTGTCCTTCTTGTCTGGCTCTGTAAAGTGATTTTTGTAATGTCTGTCTAGATCTTAGTGATTCTTGGTCAAGAAATTCAGATATCCATACGCCTGTGTTCTTGAAGTAAGCTCTGTTATCCAGTAGGTATTTTGTCACCTTTTTACTTAATAGTTCTATCACTATAGGTCTTTTCTGTCCTTTTCTACCGAGTCTTGTGCAGGTTTCCATATACTCAACTAAATTCACATTAAGGATATCCTGGAAAATGTATAAAATGCGATCGAAAAGTTCAGAGTCGTTTTCCCAGTGATTTTCATGAAGTCCGTATAACACAAGTTTCTTTTGTCTTGTTTCGTTTTTGTATTCTGAGCAGTGTGTGCAATTTGAAGATTTATTTTCTGAAGTGGTTTGGCTGTAAAGGGTAGTTAGTTTATATCTGTGGCTGTTCGACGTACATTGCTGGTTTTTGTTCGTTTTATAGGGATACCATACTTTAGTTCGATGTACATTGCTACTGCCAAACTTTGGTTGACAGGCTATACATATTAGTACTAAATTTCAGTTTTCTAGTGATAACGGTCACTGTGATTATCCGCGGACGGACGGACGGACGGATAGACAGACATGGCGAATCTACACCGTGTTTCACTTAACACTAAAAACCTGAAAACCGTTTGTTCAGAATCGAGAGTAGAATCGATTGAGCTATATCTTGATGGGGGTCATATTTTTTGTTTTAATTTGTATTATTAGTTATTGTTTACGTGCCCATTCTACAAATTCGTAATACAACATTGTGCATATCATATTGCTAGAGGTTGTATACCTTTTTCAGTATTTAGGGGTATTAATACTGGCTGGTTACTTGGACGATTATTTTTTCCGCTACGAGTTTGACGTTGTGCGTCACTTTAATTTTAAAGTTTATCATAAGTCATAACAAATTGAACTCTTACCTAATTACAACCTTGTCATTTTGAACGTTAGGTTTAAATTTGCTTACTGCGTCACCTGTCCAATTTGAAGTTTACTGTGACACAGTTTAACGTGCTTTATAGTGACATAGCTGTATATTGGTAGACCTTATGTCGTTGCAGTAATGTACACAATTAATCAGTTTTAAGGTTTACGACAGTAGCTAGCAATTATTTTATTGAGTGTAGAGTTAAAAGTCGAGTAGAGCTGCACAGAAAATTAAATATTCAATTTAAAAAAACAATAATCATCAAATTAAAAAATGAATATTCTAGATACGTTTAAAAAAATAAAAATCAGTTGGGGTGTCTGAGGTTTTGAGTGATACCGGAAACACGGTGTATAAGGGTTCCTAGTTGACTACGGAACCCTAAAAACTGACTGACATGTATTAAAAAACTGATTTGTATGATTAAAAATTCCAGCACTTTTGAAAACTTTAAACAGATATGATGATACACCCAAACAGCGTATGCCAGTCAACGAACGCTGAAAAATATTGCGTAAACTTTTTTGAAGTATATCTAATTTGCTTTTATTATCTAAAAGAAGTCATGTTGATTCGACTGATCGGGCTCGCCTCCTCGCTACTGCGGAATGGGAGTCGGGTCTGTGGCTGCAGACACTACCATCCATCACAATAGGTACATTGCTGGACAATACCACATTCCGGTTGGCCACCTGTCTGAGAATAGGGGCATCAACAAATGTGCCCCATCGGTGTCAGTGCGGAGTTATGGTGGATAATCTTGGCCACCACGGCCTCTCATGCAGCCGAAGTGCTGGGAGAATTCCTCGCTACGCCAGCCTCAACGATGTCATCCGGAGGGCCCTTGTTAGTGCAAAAGTGCCGGCCGTCCTCGAACCCAATGGACTGGCCAGGGTTGACGGCAAGAGGCCTGACGGAATGACGCTGGTGCCTTCGAGTATGGGTCGGCCGCTTGTCTGGGATGCTACTTGTGTAGATACCCTGGCGCCGTCCCATGTTCCAGGCACCAAAGTTGGTGCTGGGGCGGCTGCATCCTTGGCTGAATACCTCAAGCGTCGCAAGTATGTCACCCTCGGCAGTAGTTACATATTTGCAGCGTTTGGGGTCGAAACCCCATGGTTTCCCCATGGCCCCATGGCCGTGGGGGCCAAGTGCGCGTTGCCTCTACAAAGACCTATCTAAGCGCCTTATAGACGCTTCTGGTGACCAGAGGGCTGGCCAATACCTTGCTCAGCGGATCAGCATTGCTATCCAGCGGGGCAATGCGGCCAGCCTTCTGGGCACCTTACCCAACGAGCAAGACCTGGGCCAAATATTTTATTTATAAGTTTTATTGTAAGTTTTAATTTAAGTCTTTATTGTATTATTTTATATGTTATTTATAAATAAATGATCTTAGATACGAAGTAACTCCTAAGATATAAGAAATAAACCATCAACATCTAAAAACAACCAAAAAATATATGAGCTTTAAAAATCGAAGTAAAAAAATTGTAACTAGAATATATGAACTTGATTAAAATATAAGCAAAACATAGCTACCAAAACTAACTGAATCCATTTTCCCGTTCACGCGAACGTTATATTTTGTAAGAGTTGTAAAACCGTTTTATTGTCCAACAAAACAAATTCAACATCGATAAGCTCTCCGCACAGTATCGTAAAATCAGGATGACTTTGTTGAGAATTATGTAAAATATTACAATTCAAGAACAACGGTTGGCCGCTGAAGAGAAATACAGTAATTATGCGCAAAAACCTGTCTAGTTGAATATATTTTGTAAGTTTAGGTTTGTAAAAATAAACACATATTTTAATCGAAAATAGCCGACATATAGAATAGAATAATTTATTTACCAAGAAAAGGAATAGCTACAATTTTATCATTTACTGTGACTTCCACACTAGGCAAAGCCTGTATCGCGGAAGTCCGGTTACTTAAGACAGTTTAACAAAAATGATTCGGCTATTGACATACCTACATTAAAAAGGAAAAGGATATGACTGGACTATCGGTGGTTTTATTTCTAGTCATATTTAACCCGTTTCCTCCCGTGGATATTGTAAAAGTCGACTGGGGAATTTGGATTCAATTGTGAGATGGTCGATGGGCTAGCATTCTGTCACTGCAATATTACGATTTAGATTTCTTTCATACTGACATACACTGAAACTGTAGCAGTAGTTTGCTCAGAATGCTCAGTCTACCCTTTGGTTAACTAGGAGTGGCCATATCATGGTTTTGATTTTGTCACTTGTCATATCATGCATCACTTTCGCATTTACATACTTGTTAGAACGTGATCTGTCACGTCACTACATACCTATATCTGCATAGGTATGTAGTGACGAATGATAGGCAGCCGTCGTTAGCCCTGCAGGTATGAATTTTTATGTATTTAAGTGATTACAGCTACATTCAAATATAAGTAGACACAAAATAAGACGCAATACTTTTTTAAACCGAGCGAATCTACCACGCGGAACTAAAAGCGTGCCTCACTCAATAGATCCGCTTAGCATCTGTGTCCCAGTTGCAAATGTAGACTGATCAGCAAAGGATAGCGATGATAAGATAAGGTAAGGAAAGGCGGGAGTGTAAAGAAGATAATGTAACCAAGATCGTCTCGAAGGCTTTGACGGCGAATCAAATAAGTCGCCGAGAGAGAATGGTAATAAAATTGAACCGAGCGCCTGGCCAGATGTAGCTGCGGATTTATCACTCGCTCGGGCGGGGGGTGCACAGGGGCACAGAATATATAATAGTACAAGTACAGAAGGCTCACTCCTTTGATGTTCACAAAACGCCGCCATTCTAAATTTTTACCTACATTAACAAACGGACCGCACGCGTGCAGACGACATTGAATTCTATTGCGCCGCGCCAAGGTCGTCGCCAGTGAATGGGCCGCGAACTCGCGGCCGCCGGCATGTACTTGTAGCGCGGTGAAAGGATCGCGGAGTGAGCCGCCCCTGACAGGGGTAATCCCGTAAAGAAAAAAGTTATGTCACACATACATACAATCACGCCTGTATCCCATGAAGGGGTAGGCAGAGCACATGAAGCTTCAGTGCCAAAGTTATGTCAGAAACGAATAAATTACTTGATTGCCTCCAAAATATAGAGCTACGAGCGTTTACTACATTAATTACAATATCATGTATGTTAGTATATGTTTGTAACCGGTGGAATCTTAAATTAATTCAATGGTTGCGAAATAGACAGCAATGAAAGAATATTTTAGTTGCGGCTGGAATAAGTTATAAAAACATATAAAATCTGGCCCCTCCTAAAGAGAATCACCACAATTTTTTTTACCCAAAACGTTACGTATCGAGTATGATGTGACCAGTATATTTTTATGGGCCCATGTAACTTACAAACGACAGTTTATCGCCAATTTATATGGTATCTTTGCCTAACAATGTCAGGGGAAAAAATTTAAGACCTGCGGGCCGATTTTTGAGCCCTCGCCACTCCTCCCGTAGCAAGATGGGCCGCTAGCGAAATGTTGAAAAAATTCACTGGTGCCAAAGACAATATTTTTCGCACTTTTCTTCCTCCCAGTACGCCCCAGTCCTTGTGTTCGCTCGCTTACACATTCGCCGAGCTGCATCCAATATGTTTCCCGGAATATTGTCCTTAACAGCTCCATTATATCACGATAGATTGTGAGCGTCTCCGCCTGTACCGATGAATATTTTGTTTGAACTTACTTCCTTTATATTGCTTCAGGGTACTGTATTGAGTAAGATTTTTCGTTTTAAATTTTTATGCAGTATTAAAAAACCAATACACTTGAGTTCAGTCATCACTGCTAACCTACAAATAAATGATCTTAAGCGTCTTACACTTCTGAAGGCGCTGATAAGACTGCTATAATTATTAATACATTTTTCTCTGATATTAAATAGGTTCTTAAATTTTAAGAACCAACCCTATATTTTACTGTCCCAAAAGGGCGTTTTTTGTTTCAAACAAAAATTACCCTTTTGAAATTTAGGTACATAGCCGATCGCTATCTTATCTACAATATAATTGATATTTTAAAGTATTTTAACTATTTAAAGTACCAACCGAGGTGACAAACTAGTACATTTCAACAAAACTGAAACTCAGCAATCCCTAGCATCGCATCGCAGCCAATCGGCGTCCCATCAATCCGACGCTTGATCACCTGCAAAAAGTAAAAGATCGCGATAACCCGGCCGGCTAATAAGTTTGCTCGCTCGCGCATGCCGAACGGAATTGCTCCAATTCCCTCTTTAATTCGGGATTTTTTTGGAGCGCTGATTTGAAGCGAATGCCTACTGTGTTTTTAGTTTTGATAGGTAAACTATGTTTTTTTTTCTAACTACTCTAGGTAACTATATAATGTGATTTGGAGCGGAACTGTTTTTTCCCCTCACTAGCTCGGAAACACGTGTTTTGTCCTTTAATACTAGCGGGTAAAAACGCATTTTATCCACTAGTGAGTAAAGTAATTTGACCTTGAATAAAGTCAAATTAACTGCTTTAAAATTGATAAATGTAGGTGAATCTAGTAATAAAGATGATTTACCACCTGTGGAACTACTGGAAGCAGTGATAAATGCATTTTTTGCGTTGTAGTTTCCTAGCTATAGTGAGAGGAAAAGTTTTGTGTTGCACTCGGGTGCAAATGTATTTTACTTCTCGTGTGTTAAAAAACTCGCAAGTTCAGGATTCTATTCTCGAACCACTCGCTTCGCTCGTGGTTCAACTATAGAATCATTTCACTTGCTCGTTTTTCAATTCCACACTCGGCGTTAAAATACAACTTTGCCCCCTTGTATCCATCCATACTTCCATACTATAATATTATAAATGCGAAAGTAACTCTGTCTGTCTGTCTGTCTGTCTGTCTGTCTGTCTGTCTGTTACGCTTTCCCGCTTAAACCACGCAGCCGATTTTGATGAAATTTGGAACAGACAATCTTTAGACCCTGAGACAGAACATAGGCTACTTTTTATTTCGAAAAAAAGGGATGAAGGGGTTGAAAAAGAGGTTGAAAGTTTGTATGGGATTTCTTAATTTTAAAAATAAGAAATCATTAAACATATATTTAAAGTCACATACAGGTCGAACGCGATTAATTAACATTATTTTTACCTTTAAAATAAACATGGTGGGAAATAAACATTAACTAAAAGCGGGTAGATTATATTTATTTGTCTACCCCGAACATTTATATAAATTAATATCGGGTAGTTTTGTGTTGTTTACATCTCCGGTGACATTTTGCTGGGACGTCAGTCTTCCGCGACCACGGCCAGTGCAACCTGGCCGAAACGTTGGGAAAAAAGGTAAAAATAATGTTAATTAATCGCGTTCGACCTGTATGTGACTTTAAATATGTGTACAAAGCGCGAGAACTTAAAGTGTTATATCATTAAACATCTTGATAAGGGATAAGGATAGGGATAGGGATAGGGATAGCGATAGGGATAGCGATAGGGATAGCGATAGCGATAGGGATAGGGATAGGGATAGCGATAGGGATAGGGATAGCGATAGAGATAGCGATAGGGATAGCGATAGGGATAGCGATAGCGATAGCGTTAGCGTTAGCGATAGCGATAGCGACAGCGTTAGCGTTAGCGATAGCGATAGCGATAGCGATAGCGATAGCGATAGGGATAGGGATACGGATACGGATACGGATACGGATAATATGGGTATCGTTAGAGGGATACGGATAATCGGTCGGCGGTCTCTTACAATCAATGTGCTCTAAGACGATCGTTGTTTGCTTGCTTGAAGATTACGTTTGTGATAAGTATAAGCAAAATGTAAAAAATTGTAAGGGATAATAGAAAAAAGTACTTTTTACCCACCGATCATAGTGTCGAAATACGGGCTATGTGGGATGTTTATAAAGGTTTCCCCAGCGTATATAGAATTACCTACGCTGTGGTCGATGTGTAATATTTCTACAATCATTGCAAGCAAAAGTATTATGTGCAATCGAAATAATCGCAGATAAATATACCTACAGAGAAACCTAAGGATCCAAATGAAAATCTTAATGAATACTTTTATTACGCGGGCGAAGCCGCGGGTAAAAGCTAGTAACAAATAACTATTGTTTTCTGTTTTTCAACCCATGGGGATCTTTTACTTTTAAACATAATGGATGGGTTACCACGGAAGACCAGCGTTAAAGTATCCAAAAGGTTCCTGACCAATCTGAGTGGAAACCTTTTCAGTGACGTTGAAATGCAATTATTGTAACATGTTTTTGTAATTTTTATTGTTTAAGCGTCCTAATTGTCCTAAATAAAGTTTTTATTCTATTCTTTGGTTTAATCGGTTAGGTATCACACAATCACAACCAATAAGCGTCAGTGTAATTGCCTTATAAAATTCTAATCCATAGTCAGGATTGCTCATACTGGCTATATAATAGTTAGGAGTACTTACTTAGTTGTATGTATTATTAAACTACTAGATAGATACCATACTTCGATTTTGATAGGGATTTGATATTTTGCTACCTTGAGTCATTGGGCGTCTCACGTGCACGAACAGCGAATCCATTTGCTCCAAATAATTCCTAATTCAATTTCTGAAAAAACTGCGTTATGGCCTCAAATGGTACGGTGAAGTGTGAAGGTAAGCATTTAAAAGTTGTTCAAAATTATGTCCCATTATTCGTGAACGTAAGAGTTCTGAAACATATTTTTGAGCAACTTTTGTAGGATAATATGTTTCACTTGACTATCATTTATGTCGTTTATTTCGTGGATTAAAAGGAAAATTAATTTGTAACTGTATTTGCAACAACAAAAAATGTGTAAATACACAATAAAAATTCATTAGGAATATTAATATTTAAAAGTAAATATTACAAACATAAATATTTTAGTATTTAATATACAGAAATTATTTGTTAATAAAACCAACACATTCATTGCTTTCATAGAACTGGCACAAGGAAATATTCATCCTGCACCTTATACGAAGAGGAACTCCGTCGCAGAAACTATGTTTACTTTTTGTCTATTGCTTGCTTACAGATAAAATTATATTCAGTTTTCGCAATATTCATACCACCTAAGCAAAATTAGATTTTTATAAGTACCTAAAAACTTGTGAGAAAATTCTCATGCAGTTTTCACTCATTTTTCGTTTGGATTAGGGATTATTAGGTAGAGTTCATGAGTTGCAGGACGACGGATCGTACCGTATACTTGTTTGCCAGTCTGTCGCCTTCAGCGGGTTCTAGGTATGTAGGTACAGTCACGGACTTTAATTGTTGATCCACTTCTAGCTCATTTTATACTGGAACGACATAGCTTAACTAAGCTTAACTGTGAGATGTCCAGTATAAAATGAGCTAGAAGTGGATCAACAATTAAAGTCCGTGACCGTACAAATACAAATAGGTATGTACATACGATCGACTGTTGTGATAAAACACCAAACTTTTAGTAGTTCTGATTCTGTTATAGTTTTAACAAAGACTTACCCTTAGAGCACATTTACATGGCTTGCGATTTTAGTTACATTATGGACTGTTAAGGATATACCTATACATTTCAGAACACTAGTACATCTTATACTTTTAAACGAGCAATTCTTGTATATTTATTTATTTATTTATTTATATATATATTTATTTACACTGACGATCTCGGAAACCGCTCTAACGATTTCGCAGAAATTTGTTATGTGGGGGTTTTTGGGGGTGAAAAATCGGTCTAACTTATCCTTAGGTCCCGGAAAACGCGAATTTTCGAGTTTTCATGCGTTTTTCTTCGCGCGCCATCTCGTGTGCAGTAGTTGTACTGTTAAGACAGAATTCTTTCGGTCGATGTAAGTACTATTTATTGCAAACACTAGATGGCGACACAGGTCAAGGCTAAAACGAATAGAAAATACACTATTTGAGTTTTTGTGGCGAAATGCGCGCCATCTCGTGTGGAGTAGTTGTGTTGTTAAGGCTGAGAATTCTTTCGCTCGATGTAGGTACTATTCATTTTTGAACTAGATGGCGACACATGTCAAGGATACGAAACAGAACCGAGCGAAGCTCGGTTGCCCAGATATTAGTTATTAAAACTCGTACACGAGTTCTCGCATCGTTTAAACGCGGGTCCTTATTGTAAAATTTTTATTCGAAACATGCAAAACGTTTCAAAAAGCTCGCACGCGTAATAAAAGCAAAAACGTCAAGCGTAAACTAACACGAGGATTTCATCAGAAAACCTCGTCGGTATAATAATTGAATGAATATTCAGGCTTCTTAATCAATGGAGGCATTACCGAGCTGCAGGAGCAGTCACCAGCCTGTGAAATTGGACTCGAACAGATAGGGACGGGGCGATAGGGTTAAGTGGGGGTAAGAGAGGGAGGTGGGATCCGCTGGCTTTTATAAATCATTTTTCCTGGCACGGCGGAGGTTTAGGTCGGCTGCAAATGGGTAGGAATTGATGGTGATATTTAAAATGTTTCTTATCAATGTTAATGATTGTAATGTTAATGTTATCAATGTTAATGATGACACTTTCTAACTTCTACTTAGAAGTATGTAACAGACATAAAATGCTTATTGGCAAAAGCCAATTGACACGTAAGTATGATTTCATTTCATTTAATTTCTAACATGTTGCATTTATGTCAAAATTTGGTACAGTACAGACTACAGATACATTGAAAGTGGCGGCCACCCTCGTACATTTCTACTATTTCATGTCATTCTGTACACAATATTACCTCTGTACACAGGTCTGAGTATAGTAACTAGATACACATGTCATATTATATAGTTGAAATCAAAATTGTACTACATTATGGACCAAAAACGTTAAGCAATTTTCGACTTCAAAACGTGAGTGAGAGACCATTTCTTACCTGTTTAACAAATCACTGAAACACATAAAATACATTTCCTTACATAAATATATAAAAATAAAGTTCATGTTTTCTTATAAAATGTACAATTTACTAATACTAGATTACATTGGCTGTAAAGATTTTTATTACTTTCTACTCTAAGTCAAATATATACAATTATTCAATGACATACCTACATAGGTACATTGCCTACGGCAATATTGCATACGGCGCCTAGTGTTCTTATATTATTGATTGTAAATTGTTACAAAACAATTCGATCATGTTTTCACCGTCACTTTTCATATCAGCCAATATGGAAGCACTATAATAATAAATTTGAAAAACAGACAGACATCAACACCCCATCGTTTTTGCGTCGCGGGTTAAAAAGTTCTGTCTGCGGCCGGCCTTAGTTGCTGAAACGCTGAATTGCGATTATTTCTCTTTGCGTTTAGTTAATCAATTATTGTAATGCTGTTGGCGGAGACGTGTGGGGGCCTTCTGTGTGGGAAACACGGAGTCTGGCAAAGAGACAGTATCAGAGGCCAAACGTAGGAATTTATTTTGGGTTTTATAGTTGGGCAGGTAAAGTTTTTTTAAGATAGGCGAATAACATATTTTTCTGATAGAATAATTTATAACGATCACGGAAAGGTGGCTCTTTTATTTTTATTTCGTATTATTTATTAATTAAGTAGGTACCTTTTTTTAAGTGACTGAAATGACGGTTGTGAAATTTAATGCCGGATGAATGATTAATGCCTTTGCGCGTTCTGAATGTATAAAATTAGAATTTGAGTTGTATTATATAAGTAATGTTAACGGATAATTTGGATAAATATTAGGGCGAGTCATGAAATTATAACGCGCCCTAATATTTATCCAAATAAAGAAAAATAATAATTTACATATCAAAATCAAAAACACAGTTGACCTACGTTTTAAATCAGTGCTCCAAAAAAAAGATCCGGAATTAAGTAAAGAGTTTATTTCAGTTTTGGTGAGATGAGATTTTCGGCTAGATTGGTACTTTAAATAGTTAAAATATTGCAAAGTATTATTTCTATAGATCGGATATGTAAATGTCAAAAATGTATTTTTTGTTTAAAACTAAAACGCCATATTGGAATAGTAAAATAAAGGGTTGGTTCTAAAATAACGACATTTTAGCAGTCAACAGTTCTAATTAAAAATAAATTAAATCATAGTTTACCTATCAAAACCATAAACACACCTTGGTCTACCTACGTTTCGAATCGGTGCCCCAAAAAAATCCCGAATTAAAGAGGGAATTGGAGCAATTCCGTTCGGCATGCGCGAGCGAGCAAACTTATTAGCCGGCCGGGTTATCGCGATCTTTTACTTTTTGCAGGTGATCAAGCGTCGGATTGATGGGACGCCGATTGGCTGCGATGCGATGCGAGGGACGAGAGTACAGAGTATCGGTTTTGATTTTATTTTGCCTGTTAGATCAATTCAGACTTTAAGATAATGTCGAATAATTAGCTTTAAGACAAGTGTGATATGGATCAGAAATGTTAGTATCAAAGGTGTCGCAGAAAGAAACTCCAAATTTCACACTTATTTTAAGTCCAAAAGGTGTTCGATGGTAATTGTCGTCTTACAATATAAATAAATCTTATAAAAAAAATCATATCTTATCTTAAATCTGCGGGGGCCCTTACAGATACACTTGACCCATTGGGATCTTTTGTGCAATTACCCAATACGATCCGTAGAACCTTCAGCTATTCAGGAGCTTCTTGACCATATAAATAAATTGTATAGAAATTATAAATTGGGAATCTTGTTAGCTTATTAGCCGACCGGGTTATCGCGATCTTTTATTTTTTGCAGGTGATCAAGCGTCGGATTGATGAGCCGATAGGCTGCGATGCCGATGCGAGAGATTGCCTAGTTTAGATTTTGGCGAGATCGACTTGGTTTTGCATATAACTTTACTGCTGAATAAAGTAGATAAACAATAACACAATGGGCCTCTGACTACTATTATAATATAATAAATATACTATTGTAATAAATAGCCTTAGATAAATGAAGTTTGTGAGACATTTTATTTGTGTTTCTTTCCATTTAAAATTCTATTAATAAGTATAATTGGTTCGACTAATTTTGCGTATCCGCAATCAAATTGCTGATTTTTTGTAAGGATATTTTTGAATATATATATATATATATATATATTGAAGATATTTGTTCCTGAGTCATGGATGTTTTCTATGTATATAAGTATGTATTTATCTATTTAAGTATGTATATCGGAGCTTAGCACCCATAGTACAAGCTTTGCTTAGTTTGGGACTAAGTTGATTTGTGTAAGGTGTCCCCAATATTTATTTATTTTATTTATTTTTATTTTCGTAAAACAATCGAGAGCTTAAGTTCAGGATCGAAAAAAAATAACACCCGTTTAGTTATCGCAGGCCACTTCGCTATTTGAATTTCAATAGAGCTTTGCCGAAATGTATGGTTATCCGTACAGATGTAGATTGAAGACTCAGGTAACTTTCTAGTTTATAGGGATTCCTACCTAGTTACCTACTACAGATTTGACTACGTAATGTTTTCCAAAAAAATATTGTAAGCATAATTTCGTATATTATACTGCTATACTGGATACTGATCTATTAACTTCGATAACTTAGACATATGTTAAAGTACTCGGGGACTCTTAGGTGAGAAAAATGATTCAAATTTGTCCAACAAGTCCTTTACACTGGCAAATGTATCCTCAAATTGAGCATGTACCTCGCGACACTGCTCACCAATCACATGTAGCAATATACTCATTTGCACCTGAGCAGTTTTTTTGGATAACTCACACGCCTCATAATAAACTTGGAATGATTTCCTCCATTTTTCCCATTCCTTGGACAAGTTCCCCGATGTAACATTTTCTAAATTATTTGAAAAACTAAATGGCAATGGCGGCGGCAACACAGCTTCCATTATGGCCCTTACAACTTCTCGTAATACAGATCTTGTAATCGAACCGTCTACAAAATCAGTAAAAGAAAACACTGCACTGTCCTATTTTCAAAACGCGCACTAACGAAATATTGTATGTATTTTTCTACAATAGGTTCAATTCGGCTGCGCCATGTTAAAGTACTCGGGGAGCGGCAATCAAACACAAGTTCCAGATCAAGACTGACTTCATTTATTCTCAGCTTACCCACATGCATCAATATAACATTAGGCAGAATACCCGACAACATAGAATAGAAAAAATATCTAGGTATTTTCATTCCATGCGGGATCTTCTCGCTCTTTATGACGAACGCTCTCATTTTCTATCGTCAAATATTGTTAATACAATTTGATAAGTACATATATTTTAATCTTAAGTCTAAAAACCAACACATGAACTTTTGAATAATTCATGGTTATACGTACGTGATAGTTCTACCTACCTTTATGATTTTTGTGGATGGATTACCTTTGATATGGATTACCTTTGTGATTTTTGTCCAAGACTCCAAGTTCTGATGTTTCGACGAAGTTACCTATATATGTACCATAAAATCATGATTACGGATGACGTAATCAAAAAGGTAATAACGCCTTACTTATATCCTGCTCAATATAAGCCTAATACATTTTTTAAACTACTACATTAAAAATAAACACACTCCATAACTTCATCAAAACTGTCACGAAAACAGAACACCGCCGGACGTCCCGTCCGCTGTAAAACCCTAAACAATAAATCCATTGGCGTCCGAAGGGGCTTAGTCCCCCTTAGCTGGCCTCTTTGACAATTCCTTGCTCCTATCTTTTCTTAGCTGGCGGTCTAGCCGAATGACAATCAATAACGCTAGACGCCGATGGAAACGCTGTCTGGCTCTGTCGCGCCAATACGGAAGAGCGATAGAGATAGATGGCTAAGAAAACGATATTATCGTGAGCGTTTGTGCATTTGGCTACGTATCCTGGCCTCTTTGACAATTCCTTGGTCCTATCTTTTCGCTCCACTAGCGACTTTATCTCAGACTCTATTGGGCTCGATGGAAAATGTATGGCGGGCCTTAATGCTCGCCTTTGTGTACTTATTTGTTTTTGCTATTTTGGGTTATTTATTGAAGGTTAGGTTCAGATAGGGAGTGATACGTGGCAGGGTTAGTGTGATATAATCTTTAGTGTTATTTTTGAAATAAAAATGAGTGGCGGCAATTGTGAATGGGTATTTGAATAAATATTTTTATAATGCACTAGCTTTTGCCCGCGGCTACACTTGCGTTAGAAAGAGACAAAAAGTAGCCTATGTCACTCTCCATCCCTTCAACTATCTCCACTAAAAAGACACGTCAATCCGTCGCACCGTTTTGTCGTGAAAGACGGACAAACCGCAATGTCGTGATAGATTATATTTGCAATAGCTTTCTATCTAATATAATACAATACAATACAAACACCTACACATACTTACAGATTTATAAAACCTCATTATGTTTAAAGATTGTGTCATAGTAACATTTCAGAATTGTAAACTACCCTCATTATTAGTATCACAATTTGGTTACTTGGACGTTGATGTTTCAGTTTAGTGTTTATTATTCCTATCTATAATTTAATTGTATTTTACTGTAATGTAATCTAAGAAAACAAATATCTTATGTGATTTGAAGTTTCGTAAAGATGATAATTGTGATCATAATGTATTGTCCATCAATTTAAAAGATGGTTAACTGATAACAGTGATAACTGGTCATACTAGCATGGTTGCTCCTTGTTCTAAAGGCTTTAAAAGGCCAGGTAGCTCGGTTCTCGGGCAGAGTTTGTTCTGGTTAAGCGACAAGACAACAAGAGGTACGATCATGCTTCATTTTATTGTTTTCTATATTGCTGTGATTTAAATGAAATGAAATTATTTTTATAGTAGATATTGCTTTGCTATTTGTTCACATATTGGTTTATTGCTTAGTAAAGAAAATAATAATATTCAAATATTGCTTAGTATTAATATAATTCTGCTTATTGAGACATTTTATAAATTAAGGTGTATAAACCTGGTTTTTGTTACGTATATCCTCTTTCCATCAGACTATTTTAAAGAATATTCATATATTTACTTTGTTTACGTTATTTTGATTTGTGTTGAACCAGGTGTATACATGTTTGACATGTTGTTAATATTGATAATGTTTTTATGTACAAAGGTGGTACAAATACAGTTATACGAATTTAAAAACATACCCATATGTTTATTTTCAATAAAACCACAATAATAATCATTTTCTTTTTATTTATCATTTAACATCTTTCAATAATCTATACCATATAGCTTATTATTTTTATTATATAACTAACATCAGAAGTGCTGGAAACATGAACCCATTTGCTAATACATTTGGAAACGAGTTTCAGGATGGAATCTGCCGAATTAAAAGAAGTATCGCGGATGCTGTGTCCAAACGCCGCCCAGACGACGACGTGGCGCTACCCGTCTTCGACCCGGCCACAAGCGACAACGGTGCAGAGACGTGGTGCAACAACATCGCCGAGCTTACCAAGGAGTTCTGGTGGAGCAGCATCGCAACCGTTGCAGAAGCCGGTGAGGCCCTGAAGGGCAATACTTTAACGTGGTTAAAGCGACAAAAAATTTTACATCTAGCGAAATTCAAGCCCTTTTTAAAGTGCCTCACTTCGTTCAGTCCTTGCTTGTTTAAATACAAATGCAAATAATTTATTAATAAAAATATAATTTGTACAGTGATTGTTCTATCTAACTGTGACTAAGAATTGTTATATGGAGACCATAATCTCTAAGAAAAAGAAAAATAAGTTAATTTATTATTTAGAGTCTTTTACACAGTTATTTTAGTTAGTTTTTTATTTGTATCAGTTTGTATTTATTTTATCACGTATAATTTTTTAGATTTACTTGGACATTTAGAAACTCTATACATCTCTTATTAATTATAGTAACTTTTTACTGAGTTGAATCCATCATATTATCTATTGTAATGTTGACATGTAAATGTGCCCCTGTGGCCTACTTGCTGAATAAATATTTTTGATTTTTGAAAGATTTACATGTTGAGCACCACAGTAACAGATGCTCAGTAGTATTTGAAATAATTTGTCAGATTGGCCGAACGAATTGTGGAAAGTTTCATTATTTTTTTTTATTACGAAAAAGATCTCTGGAATTGAGAGATCTGTCCACAATATACCTGCGATGCAATGTATGTTAATCTATGTATATTTACCTGTATTGAATTGTATTATATTGATCGGCCTAAATTATAAATTACATTACTGAGAAGTGACTGATTGGTCAAATTTTATGTATATGTATATATGAAACACTCCGCTGGTCGGCCATTTGTTTGGTGTTTGTCTATCTCATTAGCAGCGGGTGATGGGACAAACATGTCTAGATACTTGGCAAGTGGTCAAATTTTATAAATATATATTAATACACTCCGCTGGTCGGCCATTTGTTTGGTGTTTGTCTTTCTCATAAGCAGCGGGTGAATGGGACAAACATGTCTAGATACTTGGCAAGTGGTCAAAACTTATATATTCAATACAATCAATCACTATCAGAAGATTTTTATTTTATTGGGTACTTCGAGAGCGAAGTACTTGTCAGTATGGCCGTGATAGATTATATTTGCAATAGCTTTCTATCTAATATAATACAATACAAACACCTACACATACTTACAGATTTATAAAACCTCATTATGTTTAAAGATTGTGTCATAGTAACATTTCAGAATTGTAAACTACCCTCATTATTAGTATCACAATTTGGTTACTTGGACGTTGATGTTTCAGTTTAGTGTTTATTATTCCTATCTATAATTTAATTGTATTTTACTGTAATGTAATCTAAGAAAACAAATATCTTATGTGATTTGAAGTTTCGTAAAGATGATAATTGTGATCATAATGTATTGTCCATCAATTTAAAAGATGGTTAACTGATAACAGTGATAACTGGTCATACTAGCATGGTTGCTCCTTGTTCTAAAGGCTTTAAAAGGCCAGGTAGCTCGGTTCTCGGGCAGAGTTTGTTCTGGTTAAGCGACAAGACAACAAGAGGTACGATCATGCTTCATTTTATTGTTTTCTATATTGCTGTGATTTAAATGAAATGAAATTATTTTTATAGTAGATATTGCTTTGCTATTTGTTCACATATTGGTTTATTGCTTAGTAAAGAAAATAATAATATTCAAATATTGCTTAGTATTAATATAATTCTGCTTATTGAGACATTTTATAAATTAAGGTGTATAAACCTGGTTTTTGTTATATCCTCTTTCCATCAGACTATTTTAAAGAATATTCATATATTTACTTTGTTTACGTTATTTTGATTTGTGTTGAACCAGGTGTATACATGTTTGACATGTTGTTAATATTGATAATGTTTTTATGTACAAAGGTGGTACAAATACAGTTATACGAATTTAAAAACATACCCATATGTTTATTTTCAATAAAACCACAATAATAAATCATTTTATTTTTTATTTATCATTTAACATCTTTTCAATAATTTATACTTTATAGCTTTTATTTTTATTATATAACTAACACAAACCATGAAAAGTCAATAAAAGAAGTGCAATTCATATAATCGAGCACAAAATAGCCCACAGGATGGGCTTTGCATTCAATATTGCGATCTAAAACAGCCTATTACTATACAAAGTTTTTGAGACTTAAGCTGTTTTAAAATGAGACAGGATTCACTCCCCTGCGTCAGAATGACCAGGGATACTAATGGTAATGAACGTTTGATTTACAAAATGGTTGTTTAGTTGCTATTTGATGTATGCACTTTATTACGCGTCTATAAAGGCCAAATTATGTTGTCAAGGATTTGTATGGAACATTGACCGGCGATAGGTAAGTTTTTTGTGGTTAATATGGAGGGTATGCTGCTTCCGGGGTTAGTAAATAAAATACTTCACTAATGAGAAAAGGTATTATACTAACTATTTACTTAAAAAAATAGGTACTTTTATATACCTCGATGACCGAAAAAAATACAACAGTAACACACGTAACGGTAAATAGTGCCGTATATACCGTCAGATATAGCACTTACTGTGGTATTTTAATAAATTTATAGGAGATGCATTTTTGTGTCAAGATCGGCCTTGTAGTTTTTCCAACACGAGGTTTATAAGCTTACAGTGATATGCTTCTGAATAACTCTAAATATACGGTATTATTCTAAAATATAGTTTTATTCATCGGCGGAGCATCAAAAGTTATGGACGATACTGTAAGAAAAATGAAAATCCGATCCGATATCGGATGTAGGACCGTTATCTCGTAATTATATTTAAGCCGCCATATTTTATTTTTGCCTTTGAAATCCTTCTTACAAATTGGATCGGATGTGGATCGGATAATGTGAAAACGCACTTACGGTGTTGCTTCCCAGGTACAAACATCCATTTCCAGTCCAAGGTTGAACTTATAAAATTAACGGTTTTTAGTGCAATAGTAGTTAGTTAAAAAGTTCTTGCATTTATTATTATATTTAGAAAAAGACGAATTCTAAATTTAGTCTCTCTCGCGGTCAAAATACTGTCCCTCCGTTCCAGGGAGCCAACCGCAATTGTCGAACTGAGCCACCATTTCTCTTAGATATTGTTGCTATTTGCGGGCATTTATTCTATTTTCGTGGATTTTGCGGTTATAATAAATAAATATAGGACATTCTTACACAGATTGACTGAGGCCCACGGTAAGCTCAAGAAGGCTTGTGTTGTGGGTACTCAGACAACGATATATATAATATATACATGTAAATACGTATGTATATACATAGAAAACATCCATGACTCAGGAACAAATATCTGTGCCCATCACACAAATAAATACCCTTACCGGGATTCGAACCCGGGACCATGGCGTAGCAGGCAGGGTCACTACCGATTGCGCCAGACCGGTCGTCAAAATAGTTATATGCCATGCATAATATAAGGTACTATACCTAATACTTAGCACGTAGCTTTACTAATGACGCTGAGAATGAGGGTACTTATATAAATATTATACCTACAAACAAACAAAATTTGTAAAATTAAAATTAGTTATTATCAAATGCGTTGCTGTAACAAATATGCATAAAATAAGTAAACGATTAAACGAAGTCCTGACGAAGCCCACGCTGTAGATTTACATAGATGATGGTTTTGTACTTATTAAATAAAAAGAAAGTCTAAATATTCAAATGAATTAATACTTTGGAAGAATTAGAAATGCGTTGCACTTAAAAAGTTACGCGAAATTTCACGCACGTCAAATTCACGAATAAAATAAAAGATTAAAAAGCATAATCCGCGGGACCGCGAGCTCGATCCGTCAAAAGTATTATCTTTTTGATTAACAACTTCCCCCGTCATTTAAGAGGGCATGATTCCTTATCTCATTTCATTATGTCCTTGTTCACATTATGATACAACGATTTGAAATATAAACGTATGTATTTTAGACTTCCATGTGACCTGAACCAGTGGTGAGGAACTGTTTATTTTGGGCCAAGTTGGTTACGAAAGGGTCAATACGTACCGTCCATGGACTGATGTCAAACTTCAGTTTTGTTTAAAGTTATTTTCTGTACTGTATTACTACTTGTTACCTATTGGCGGAGGCTAAAGCAAAAGATATAGGCAAAAAGCAAAGAACAAACGAGTGACGTCATAGAATGAAGGGACGTGATGACAGAATATTCAATTATCTTTCCACCTGCTAGGACATATTCAGCAACCCTAAGACCCTGGTGTACTCAGGGACAAGCCTGTGAACTATTTTTTAAAACGGTGACAATTGTCGCCTGATAGTGACATTTCGCCGTTTATTGCCTGTTCGACAAGGAAATATTGACGCTAAGAAACAATATTACTAATCAACCCAGAAATAGGCATAAAATTGTCAGTGTCAATGTCACTGTTGTGGAATGGATCACTGGTGTACCTATAATTTGATTTTTTGAAATTAAAATCTTGTATTTATAAAAGCAAGGTTAGGGACCCTACATCTACCTATACGTTTCCAGTTCACTTATTTCAATATCCGAATCTCTTAGGCGTATTAAGCATATTAGGCGACCAAAGAATTGATCATTTTAGATTTACTGGTTTTACATAAAGGTTAAATGTCTGTGTATATTATTATTAGTGTTCACAGGAACACTAATAATATGTATAACGTTAATAAGGGTATCATTTCAAATTTAATATTAATCATACGCAATCCGTCTACGAATTGAACAAATTAATCAAAATGATTTGGATATTTCTCAATGTACGTTCTTTTGCCGTATTTCAGATGAATTTGAGATGTGATCATATTAATAATATTATGAATATATTATACTTTACGTTCCATTCCATTTTACTATAGACTGGTCTGGTACAAAGGCAGGTAATTTCATAAATAGTTTGATGATGATGTGGTCCTGTTATCCCTCACTAGGGATATAGGGCTCTTAGAAGAATCTTCCACTTTTCACGATCCTGGCCGGCGGCTAATTCCAAATCCTTCCAGCCTAGTCCACTTGCGCCAGCCTCCATAGTTTAACATAATTTAAGTCATAAAAAATGTTCTTTAAAATAAATCGCTAACAATTTTGGACTACTTAATTAAAGTTTTTGGATAATCTACAGAAGAAAAAAGTGAGTCTCTTTTTATTTCTTCTGTAGATTTGTTTTAGATCGCATCGTATTCAAAAGTATATTCAATTTCAAACATTTAGAAATATCAAAACCAATTTATTAAGAAACAAAAACAATTTGCATTTAAAACGGGTCCCAAAGTACTTAGTGACAAGTAGAGTAAAAATGTTGGAACTAGAAGATAAGCGAAAGAAGTACATTTCCATGTTAATTTACCGCTTCAGAAAACGTTAATCCCAACGCCGCATTAAAGAATTAGGAGAAATTAAAAAAAAGAAACTTTTTCCCAGTCGGAAATTTGACGTGTATTTCGATTTGAAAACTCTCGAATAATTTACACGATGAATAAGTAATTGTTATATCTCAACTTAGTAACGCTTTTAAAATTGTTTTGTTGTTTGCAGAAAAAATATTTGCTGTTTTAGAATTTCATATTGAGCGGTGGGTGCTTCAATGTCATTACTTGCCTAAAGCTGAGTTTAGACAAGCAAGTTTTTACTGCAAGTTTTGAGACGCAACTATAGCTAAGAGTGAGTCGCAAATATCTACATCTCTTTCTTGCACATACTACTGTCGCAAAACTTGCAGCAATAACTTGCACATCTAAACTCAGCTTAAGTGTAGGGTCTGAGTTCGGAACGGAGCGTTCGATGGAGCGTGTAGCGGTTTTGGTGAGCATGCGTCCACCCTATGTAGCGTCGACTCAGGACACAGCTTACATTTTTAAAGTGAAACTCCTAATGCTACTTCCAACTGACAGCGCGTAACACTCAGTCATTGTTACTTTGCGTGAAATGCTACTCAGCGCGTAACATTCTGTCTCAACGCGACTCACTCATTCCATTCATTCACTTATTCACTCAGCCAATGACAGAACACAATGTCTAGAATAGTTTGTGAATGGTGGAATGGCTGGTTGGAATGTGTGTGCTTTATATTTAGATCGAGTGCAAAATGAATGTATGTTTGAGTTGTCATCAAAACACGAGTTAGGGTTTTCTTGCGAACCTTAAGAGCGAAAATAAGGGGGTGGGGCACAAAATAGAAAGACCCATTAAATACCTAAACTAAATTAGGATAGGGTCTTTTTTGTGACCCTTAAAAGCGAAAATGGGCAATTCTGTATCGTAACCTCAGACCAAAGATAGTTCTATAAACAAACGAAAACGTTAACTTTAGGCCCCAGAGCCCCTTACATAATGTAAATGACTATCGTAATGCGTAATAGATGGCCGGGGACGTATTACCTTATCGCCCGGCCATGCATCACACACTGAATTAGCTGCGAATTTAAACGATTTGCTATTTAACTAAGGCATAGTTTGTAGGTTATAATTTGTAAATTAGATTATTACCCAGCCTAAATTCAAATAGCTATTAAACAGTTTTAACAAATTCCCTTTATTATATAACTAGCTTTTGCCCGCGGCTTCGCTCGCGTTAAAAAGAGACAAAAAGCAGCCTATGTCACTCTCCATCCCTTCAACTATCTCTACTTAAAAAATCACGACAATTCGTCGCTTCGTTTTGCCGTGAAAGACGGACAAACAAACAGACACACACACTTTCCCATTTATAATATTAGTATGGATAAGGAAACTAAAATGTATGGCAGCTATACATATAAGTAGTTATGAGCCCCCCCCACCCCTGATTAAAAACAATTTTTTTCTGTAAAACGAATTTCTCACAGAAGCTCGAATATTAATTTAAGCCTACTCATTGATTCCCATAATCGGTGTGCAATCATCAAATCATTGATTCGATCATCGAATCACGCGTATTGCAATTGCCGGGTATCAATATGGAAATTGGTTTACGGCCTAACTGGCCATTGTGGGCTATGGCGGGAGCCGGGCCAATATTGGCGTTTACTGGGGAGCTTACGGTAACAATGGTGCTTTAAGTAATATTGGAATATTTATGCCATATACTTACCTTAATTTTTTTTCTATAAATTGAGTGGTTGAGTGGACAGGGAAAAAGGATATAAACTTTTTATTCGAATAAAAAAGAAGGGTATCAATATGGAAATTGGCTTACGGCCAAACTGGCCATTGTGCGCGGGAGCCTGGGTCAATATTGGCGTTTATTGGCGAGCTTCTAATGGGTGGGCAACGCGCAGGTGACACCCCTTGAGTTGCAGGCGTCCATAGGTTACGGTGACCGCTTTCCATCAAGCGGACCGTATACCTGTTTACCACCGACGTGGTATAAAAAAAGGTTACGTTAACAGTAGTACTTTAAGTAATGTTCTAATATGTTTATCTAATATTTCTTCTATTTTTTTAACCGACTTCAAAAAAGGAGGAGGTTCTCAATTCGACTGAATGTTTTTTTTTTTTATTATTTTTTTGTATGTATGTTACTCGATATCTCCGAGAATCGTGGACCGATTTTCAAAATTTTTTTTTTGATCGAACCGGTATAACCCCGAGATGGTCCCATTGGCACCAAGTCAGGGTCTGATGATGGAATCCTGGAGAAATCGAGGGAACTCTTCAAATGTTATAGGCACATGTAATGTTTTTAGTCTATTTTTCAAAGGTACACCAGTATTTACGTCTGATGGTAATAATTTTATGTGGCTGAGCTGATGATGGAAGGTCAACTCCTCAATGGTTAGGAGTTTAAGGATAATTCTTTCACTACTGTATATGTATTCGGACTGATACATATAATATCACTAGGAACCACTAAAAATCAACTGAGCTGATGATGGAAGGTCAACTCCTCAATGGTTAGGAGTTAAAGGATAATTCTTTCACTACTGTACATGTATTCGGACTGATACATATAATATCACTAGGAACCACTAAAAATCAACAAATAAATAAACTTTTTAACAAAAAATAAAACCGCCTTCAAAAATAAGCGCGTTACAAAACACGGAGAAACTAAAAAGCCAAAAATAATAAACCTTTCAATTCAGATTTCTTATCGTATTGCAATAAGCTAAACATCCAAATTATAAACAAATCAATTATTTTTGGAGTCGGTACCAGCCTGTGTATGGTTGGGTGGGGCAAACAGGCAATAGCAAGGCGACGAACAGGTCTGGTACCGACTACAAAAATAATTGATTTGTTTATAATTTGGATGTTTAGCTTATTGCAATACGATAAGAAATCTGAATTGAAAGGTTTATTATTTTTGGCTTTTTAGTTTCTCCGTGTTTTGTAACGCGCTTATTTTTTTTATGGGACAGGAGGCAAACGAGCAGACAGGTCGCCTGATGGTAAGCGATCATTGCCGCCCATGGACACCAGAAACACCACATAGATTAGAATAAAATATTATATGGAAATAAAATAAATAAATATTATAGGACATTCTTACACAGATTGACTGAGGCCCACGGTAAGCTCAAGAAGGCTTGTGTTGTGGGTACTCAGACAACGATATATATAATATATAAATACTTATATACATAGAAAACATCCATGACTCAGGAACAAATATCTGTGCTCATCACACAAATAAATGCCCTTACCGGGATTCGAACCCGGGACCGCGGCGTAGCAGGCAGGGTCACTACCGACTGCGCCAGACCAGTCGTCAAATGGAAATTTAACTTTGCAATTAGGTACACCCTTATTTAAAAAAAAAAACAAATATTCCATTGAAAAATATAGCACAAAACTATGTTCCCGTCTATCCCTTAAAATATTACGGTTATGTATTTATTACCTACTAGCTTTTTCTCACGGCTTCGCTTGAAAGAGACAAAAGTAGCCTATGTCACTCTCCATCCCTTCAACTATCTCCACTTAAAAAATCACGTCAGTTTGTCGATCCGTTTGGCCGTGAAAGACGGACAAACAAACAGACACACACACTTTCCCATTTATAATATTAGTATGGATGTATTAAATAATATTTATTCACTACTTAAGTGACAAGTCATTTCTGGCAAATTTATTTTAAAAAGTTTAATTTTAACTCCTCTCCTGGCGCTATACTACCGACACCGGATATTGGCAGAGCCGCCATTTCCGCCCGCCATTGCTGACGTATGTCGAATGCCGCTAGGGTAAGAGCTCCTGATGAGGGACTTACATTAAATATACAGTATTTGATCGAAAAGCCAAAACTTAAAACCATTAAAGCTCACACTGAGAGGCTTTGACTATGGAACCAACCCCGAAATCCTAAAAAAAATCTGTTTCTTAGATTTTAGTTGTGTAAAGCTGATGTATTGTTTTCTATTGGAGATTTTTTTTTTCAAGATTTTAGTCTTGGTCCCATTATGGGACTCCCATAGCAAAATTTTCTCAGTGTGATCTGAACATAAACGGGTTTAAGGATCAGCTCTTCATTCAGATACATACATTATATTAACATTTTGAAAAAACCCCCGACCGCGACATAGTAGACCGATTTTCATGAAACATGGCTAAGAACACTCCCGACTACCTTTCAGACAAAAAAAACTAAATCTAATTCGGTTCATCCGTTTGGGAGCTACGAGCTACGATGTTACAGACAGACACACACACAGACAGACAGACAAACAGACAGACATACAGACAGACACGTCAAACTTATAACACTCCGTCGTTTTTGCGTCGAGCGCTTTCAAAAAATCTGCTTGCTCGCATTTCGACGC
The DNA here is from genome assembly GCF_023078275.1 of Leguminivora glycinivorella. Lineage (NCBI taxonomy): Eukaryota > Metazoa > Arthropoda > Insecta > Lepidoptera > Tortricidae > Leguminivora > Leguminivora glycinivorella. The sequence continues at coordinate 19,946,772 of NC_062978.1, read as the reverse complement.
CGGCGGCGCTGGCGTGCGCCTGTGTGCAGACGCACACTATAACCAGAAGCATAACGATTGTAGCCTGCGGTACAGACATAGCGTGCGATCCTCTTCGAACCAACCTTACGTGCGGCTAGAGCGAAAGGGATAGCATTCATGGTCGGTACCGCCACGCCGTCAGTAGCGTTGCGGACTAACCATTATTGATACTTGCGTAAAAACACCACCATATATATTACATATTTGCATACATGATTTCGTGCATAAATACTTGACCTTTTAGTTTAATTATTACTTAAACTTATCACAATTTTTTTTATTAAAACGTGTGTAGCCTTGGAAGAAATAAACTAAAAAACTTTTATAATATAATAAATTGTGTATATAATATTGTCTTCTGTCACCGCGATAGTTACTCATGAAATAAATTTATGGAATCAGATTATATCGCGTATAATGAATATAATCCGTTTTCTTAGTTTTATTTCATTTTGTTTATGATATGTTTTCTAGGTTCTTTTCGGTGAAGGAAAACATCGTGAGGAAACCGGACTTATTCCAATAAGGTCTAGTTTACCCTTTGGGTTGAAAGGTCAGATGGCAGTCGCTTTCGTAAAAACTAGTGCCTACCCCAAATCTTGGGATTAGTTGTCAAAGTGGACCGCAGGCTCCCATGAGCCGTGGCAAATGCCGGGATAACGCAAGGAAGATGATGATGTTTTCTAGGTACATATACAGAGTGGGGCCTGTAACAAAGGCGAAGAATTGAACTCTAGGCTATTCTCCTTATACTGATCAACATTTGTTCGGCGACTTTTAAAAATAACTTGTATTTTGATTTTTATCACCCTTGAAAGTTTTTTCTAAGAGGTAATGTATTGCGAATTCTGTTAAGTCTAAAGTGTGACAGACAACGTCAATGACAACAATAATGGCGTACATTGAAGCTAATATTTATTTTGTATGAAAAATTAAAAATTTAAAGACTTCATAATTTTTAAAAGTCACTGAATAAATGTTGATCAGTATATAAGGAGAATATATTGATTTAGACTAACATGATTTGCACTCATAATTTTAGAACAAAACGGGACTTAATCGCGTAAACACTTACATTTATATTTGGCCCGACGTTTCGAACATCACATTATGTTCGTGGTCACGGGTAGACTGGCGAGGAATTGCATCAACATCTTCTAGCCGCGCGAGTTTCTCGAACTACCCGCACTTGTTCTTGATTATTCACTTTTGCGCTAGGGTTGTCACTTTGCCTACACACAACACTCACGACATCAGCCGGTGTGTCCCTCGGTGTTTTTTCACGCTTACATTTGCTAATCACTGGATTCCACGAAGAAGAAATTCCCTGTCCCTCATTTTGGTTGAAATTTCGATGCTTCCTAACACACACCGACTGATGTCGTGAGTGTTGTGTGTAGGCAAAGTGACAACCCTAGCGCAAAAGTGAATAATCAAGAACAAGTGCGGGTAGTTCGAGAAACTCGCGCGGCTAGAAGATGTTGATGCAATTCCTCGCCAGTCTACCCGTGACCACGAACATAATGTGATGTTCGAAACGTCGGGCCAAATATAAATGTAAGTGTTTACGCGATTAAGTCCCGTTTTGTTCTAAAATTATAAGGAGAATAGCCTACAGTTCAATTCTTCGCCTTTGTTACAGGCCCCACTGTCAGGCCCCCCTGGCGCCCCAGGCGCCCCCAGGGCCCCACTGGCGGTGTGTGTGTGTGTATATAATGGAACTAAGATCGGTTTTCTTTAATTTTAAGTAGTTTTTTTTTTATATTTAAAATGTGTTTTTAGGGTTTCGTAGTCAACTAGGAACCCTTATAGTTTCGCCATGTCTGTCTGTCTGTCCCTCCGTCCGTCCGTCCGTCCGCGGATAATCTCAGTGACCGTTAGAACTAGAGAGCTGAAATTTGGTACCAATATGTATATCAGTCACGCCGACAAAGTGCAAAAATAAAAAGTGGAAAAAATGTTTTATTAGGGTACCCCCCCTACACGTAAAGTAGGGAGTGATTTTTTTTTCATTTCAACCCTAACGTATGATTTATTGTTGGATAGGTATTTAAAAATGAATTACTGAAATCGTTTTTTGATAATATTAATATTTTCGGGAATAATCGCTCCTAAAGGAAAAAAAAGTGTATCCCCCCCCTCTAACTTGTTAACCATATATTTAAAACATATTTAAAAATCACAAAAGTAGAACTTTATAAACTTTCTAGGAAAACTGTTTTGAACTTGATAGGTTCTGTAGTTTTTGAAAAATATGGAAAACTACGAAAGAGCCGAGCGGCTATCTACCGGCCGAGAGCGTGTCGGGCCACGCTCAGTGCCTACACACGCTCTCGGCCGGTTTTTAAATATTATGTTGTTTTAATTGCATGGAGCACAGGAAGGTCCACATCTATGTATTAGTTTTTTGTAAGGAAATACAACTCTACGCTACGCCTACCTGCTTTAGTTGACTGTTGACACACTGAGACAGTGGATGCGCCAGAGTATAAAAGAGTGATTACCATCTCTTGTCAAAGATCTCGTTGAGACGAATCAAACGAACCCAAACACGAAGTGGTTTCAAGACCTGGTCGTGGAATACTCTTGACTACCTTACAGCTTCATTATCAGATCCTGGGTACCATCTCTTGTCAAAGATCTTGTTGAGACGAATCAAACGAGCCCAAACACAGAAGAGTTTCAAGACCTGGTTGTTGAATACTCTTGACTACCTTCCGGCTTTACCATCAGATCCTGGGTACCATCTCTTGTCAAAGTTCTTGTTGAGACGAACCAAACGAGCCCAAACACGGAGTGGTTTCAAGACCTGGTTGATGAATTCTCTTGACTACCTTCCAGCTTCATCATCAGATCCTGGGTACCATCTCTTGTCAAATATCTTGTTGAGACGAACCAAACGAGCCCAAACACGAAATGGTTTCAAGACCTGGTTGATGAGAACTCATGACTACCTTCCGGCTTCATCATCAGATCCTGGGTACCATCACCTCTTGTCAAAGATCTTGTTAAGACGAACCAAACGAGCCCAAACACGAAATGGTTTCAAGACCTGGTTGATGAGAACTCATGACTACCTTCCGGCTTCATCATCAGATCCTGGGTACCATCACCTCTTGTCAAAGATCTTGTTGAGGCAAATCAAACGAGCCCAAACACGAAATGGTTTCAAGACCTGGTTGATGAGAACTCATGACTACCTTCCGGCTTCATCATCAGATCCTGGGTACCATCACCTCTTGTCAAAGATCTTGTTGAGGCGAATCAAACGAGCCCAAACACGAAATGGTTTCAAGACCTGGTTGATGAGAACTCAAGACTACCATCTGACTTCATCATCAGATCCTGAGTACCATCTATTGTCAAAGATTTTGTTGAGACGAGTCAGTAACCTAAAATGATATTCAATAATAAATAATACTTACTAAAAATATTAGTCAAGTTAACACTTTCGCTACCAAGAACCCGACTGTCGGGTACACCGCTCGTAGAAGCGTAGCCGATTACATGGGTTTCCCCGTATGTAGCGAAAATGTCGTAGCGCCGCGTAGAGCCCGGTTTCGAAAGTGTTAATTAGTTAGTTACCAAAGTCGTCAACCCAAGGATCAAAGTTTTCGGTCGCAGTATACATGCAATACAGCCAAACACGCACACAAGTGCGGTTTTGGACACGGCGGGTGCCGCACACAATGACAAAATAACTTCGCGATCGTCGAGCCGCGTGCGGAGCGGACTAACATACGTCCTGCCTCTACAAGCTCTGCCGCGGTACTGACATCGCAAGCGCGCGTAACCGGTAATAAGGAGGCATTTTTTAAAAATCGTCAAAAATATTAAATTGCAATTAATACAAAACTTTTGCATAAAATCTGTTTGAGTAAGCGTTGCAGATTATTTTTATATTAAAACTACTTCAAAAACACGTAAGTTTTCGAAGAAATTGACACTTATTCTGAGGTGATTTCTGAAACAAATTGGATTCATCATATCCTCATTTACTCTATTCTAAAGCCTTATAACAAAGAAGTAGTCTCAGAAGATTGTAGTATAGGATATACATAATACAAATTTACCACTTGAAGCATTCAAAACTATCCAAATTTTACAAATTAGACGGACTAAGTCAGCACTTTTCGCGGGTTTTCCAAAACATGCACCAGAAAAAAAAATATAATTAATTAAGTGAGTTAGTTTTTAAAAATCCAGTCTCACAACATGTAAGTTAAGAAGATGTCATAATCGAATCTTGAACTTAATAAGTCTTTTAGATGACGGAAAGTGTAGCATTTTGCCGACTAAAACTATCAATTTTTTATTATTACGACGTTTTTGTTGAATGCCCTCTTAAAAAAATAGCATTCTTCGTAAATTCGATTTGAAATTATATACAAGTTACTTTTCCACGATTTTTATGTAAAATAACTTAGCCCATCAAAATTGTTTATTTAGCGCACGCACGCGCGGTAGCGTGTCAAGCCAAGTTCAAGTAACAGAACTGGAGAGCGGCTCCGTGTGTAATTTCCTTTTTAATGTCCCCTTAGCAAAGTATCTTATCTAAATTGTAGTTAACACTTGTGCAGCGACGTTTAGGGTATGTAAATATTACGCGCCTGTAAGAATTACAGATTATCATTTTACATTGTTTTTTTTTTTTTATAATCAACTAGACGTACAATTTAATAGTAAAAATAAATAATTATTTGTCGAAATCATTTTCAAAAATAAATTGGTGCTTTGTAATAAATATACAATCATACGAGGTGTGATCCATATTGGGCACCCTTACCCTGAAAATGAGGCAACATGCTATTGACACATATGAAATATTTACATAAACATTTTCGTGCGAGATTAAGAGAGCATTTTTAAAATAGCACTTGGACTTTTTATATTTTTTGTTTTTGGAGTAATATGAATTGTAGCATTATTAGGACATTCACATGTATAATGTTGTATTCCTGTTCTAAGACATTAAATTTTTCGCAAAAATTCAACTCGACGTGTTTGGTGTTTTTGAAATTTTGAGTTCGCTGAATATTTTGAATTTGAGTTTGAGTTGAGGTACTTCTTATCAGTAATAAAGTATTTATTTTAAACATAGGTAACGAATGAATAATTTATTTTTGTCAGAAAATACCTTTTTAATTTATTTTACATAACCGACTAAAAACTAGTAATAAATAAACTCAATAAAATAATAAGTGTTGTTCACGAAAGTCACTGACGTTTTTTTCTTGCTTTCTCATTAAATAAGGTATACTTTTTGGGAAAATTAAATACCTTTGGTACCAAATTATTAACCTAATGAACGGTACCTACCTATCTGATAAACATTTCTTACTTCTACAAACCTTACTATAGGGCAGTTTCCTATCCTTAAAATAAAATATTTGAAACGTATGTAGTGCACGAAATAAAGGACCACATAATGAAAAGAAAAATATGGACAGTAATTATGTTTAAACATCATTTCTATTTAATAAGTCAATGAGAAAGATATAAAGTAAATGAATTGACCGTGACGTTACTCCTCAGTATTTCATAGTAATTCCATATTAGCAAATCGTTTTGACAGTTCTTAAAAAGAAGCTGATTTGACTAGTAGGAAACTAGCCTATTTATCCCTTCACAAAAGTACCAGCGAAAGAACTTAAAACACGACAATGACAATGCCTACGAGTACCGAGATCACAAAATTGCATACAAAATGGTGGGCAGTCGAGAACAAATTTATGGAGTAGCTCGGGTGGCGGACAAAAGATACATTTACATAGCAAATTGAAGGGCCAGCGACGGCGGCTTTGTGACCGAATTGGCGATGTTGGTGATCCGTGGTCTGATCATGCGCTTGGCTGGAACGGGAAAGGACGTCTGACCTACAGTTTTCGAGGATGCCAATGGCGATATTGAGAAATCTGAATTTTTATTTACTGCATCTTACGTGTGCACGGGAAAACGTCCAAATTTGTCGATTGCTATAAAGCCGTTTTGTCAGTTATTTCATATGAAGATACAAGTAAATGTTGCCTTAATGGTAATCGACAAAGTGGGACGTTTTACTAAACACACTCACATATATGTAAATAAATACATTCCGCTATCTGAAGGATCCCGAAGAGATAGCTTTTTAGCCCTACTGCTTTTTGCCACCTATATTTGTGTTATTTTATATTGTCTGTTTATTGCAGTAAACTATAATTACTGTTCGTACTTTTGTGTAAAGTATAAAGATCCATTTTATTGGATAAGTAAAAAATAAAATTTTATGGTCCCTAGAAATAGACAACGCATTCACAAATCTAGTGACTTATCATTTTTTTTGTCTATTCAATGAAACATTTCAGTTCTTAACTTAATCATTTTAAAGGTAACTTCTGATATATCACATACTCGTATAAAGCCTATTCATCTTTACTTGTCCTATAATGTAAACAAACACAGCTGGAAAACATTATCACACTTTTGTCTAGAATTGCACATTAATAATCACTTAAAATGTTATTATACACCGTGTTTCACTTAACACTAAAAACCTGAAAACAGTTTGTTCAGAATCGAGAGTAGAATCGATTGAGCTATATCTTGATGGGGGTAATATTTTTATTTAAATTAGTATTATTAGTTATTTTTTACGTGCCCATTCTATTGTACTCGTAATACAACATTGTGTATATCGCATTGCTAGAGGTTGTTTACCTTTTTCAGTGTTTAGGGGTATTAATACTGGCTGGTTACTTGGACGATTATTTTTTCCGCTACTAGTTTGACGTTGTTTGTCAGTTTAATCTTAATGTTTATCATAAGTCATAACAAATTGAACTCGTACCTAATTACAACCTTGTCATTTTGAATATTGGGTTTGAATTTGCTTACTGCGATTACCTGTCCAATTTGAAGTTTACTGTGATAAAGCTTTAAAGTGTTTTACAGTGACATGTTAGCTGTCTATTGGTAAACCTTATGTCATTGCAGTAACGTACACAAATAAATAGTCTTATGGTTTATGATAGTAGTTAGCAATTATTTTATTGAGTGTAGAGCTAGAAGTCAAGTAGAGCTGTACAGAAAATTAAAAATTCAATTAAAAAAAAGTAACGATCAGATTAAAAGATGAATACTCTAGATGAGTAAAAAAATAAAGATCAGTTGGGGTGTCTGAGGTTTTGAGTGATACCGGAAACACGTTGTATATTCAAAGAAATTCACATAGTTTTGAAATCAATCAAAAAACTACTGAAAAATATAATTTTTAAAAAGATTTTCATCAATAATTGCAATTACGAACGGACGACATCCAAAATTCCTGACGTTACGAAGTCTAGATTGTCTATGAATCGTAATGTTAAGATGACAACTTATCATTGTGAACGATAGATATTAACATTTGAGTTAATGTGAGATAATGTTTTCCAGCAGTGTTTGTTTACATGATAGGACAAAGAAAGATAAACAGGCTTTAGGTACTAATGTCGGTTAGTCTTCTATGTTATCTTATCACTTTATTTTTATATCTGACACAAAAAACACAATAAAACAACCATTACGTTTACCACCCCACAAGTAGTTGCAAATCCAACTCCCCAGGGTGCATTTGAGTGCTGCTTTATTAAAATTTATGCTCCCTATAAACTGAGGGATGATGATACAACCGATATTAATGATACCGAGTTTTCACTTGATAATAATGACATCATATTAATGATGGCATGAGTAACTTTAGTTTTCTGATTTTATAAAGGGGAACTTCTTTATTTAATTCGTAGTTGTATTCCAATAGAATCTTTGTTGGCCTAGGCGATATGACAATCGTTGACGCTAGACGTCGATTGAAACGCAGTCTGGCACTGTTGCACCAATACGGAATAGGGATAGAGATAGCGATAGCGATATTATCGTAGGCGTTTGTGCAATTGTCTACTACCCTAGGGCCTGGGCAGTACTGAGACACTGTGAACTTAGGGCTGCCTCGGCTTACTTCGGCTCAGCATTACTTGTAGCAATTATTTGAGTTGGCACAATTTGATGTCGGTTCGCGTGCACAATTTGTTCCCGAATCGCTGTCAAACTTCAGTTTAGTACGAAGTTTATTTTCTGTAATAAAATAAAATAGACAAAAACAATTATCATAACTCGTAAGCTCATTCCATAAGCCAGCATGAGTCAACCAAACATATTATGACTTATTAAACTAAACATATTATGATATTGAAACTTTCATGTCAAAAACGCATTTTCAATTACAACTTTTCCAAGACACTAGTTAACGTAGGCCAAAATCCAAGGCAAAGTTGCAAAACAATTTACATCAGGACACCGGCTGAGCCGTTTCCGGTGCGCCTCATTACCATAACTGATTAAATCGTGGGCAAAGTTGGACCACAGGTGTCCCAACTTGCAGGTATGGGATAGTTTTGTTTGTCCAGTGAAAGACCTGCTTTATTTGGTCTGTGGCTTGATAGTTGAATGAATGTCGTTACGGTAGTTATCATATAAATTTCTAAAAGGTAGGTCTGAGATAATATGGGCTTCTGTTATGTTCTAAACTTTTCTTCATGACGACCGTGTTAATTTGGCAACTTAAATTCAACTCTGTCTAAATGTTAGATTTAGATTTAGATCTCTTTTTTAGGGTTCCGTAGTCAACTAGGAACCCTTATAGTTTCGCCATGTCTGTCCGTCCGTCCGTCCGTCCGCGGATAATCTCAGTAACCGTTAGCACTAGAAAGCTGAAATTTGGTACCAATTTGTACATCAGTCACGCCAACAAAGTGCAAAAAAAAAAAATGATTTATTAGGGGGCTGATATTTTTTTTCATTCCAACCCCAACGTGTGATATATTGTTGGATAGGTATTTAAAAAGTAATAAGGGTTTACTAAGATCGTTTTGTGATAATATTAATATTTTCGGAAATAATCGTTTTTAAAGGAAAAAAGAGTGCGTCCCCCCCCCTCTAACTTTTGAACCATATGTTTAAAAAATATAAAAATAATCACAAAAGTAGAACTTTATAAAGACTTTCTAGGAAAATTGTTTTGAACTTGATAGGTTCAGTAGTTTTTGAGAAAAATACGGATACTCTTGGCCGGTTTTCATGATAAAAATTACACTATAAATTTGCTACATGTCAAAATTATGTTTATCTTCTTATCATGATCGTCAAATTAAATAATAAATTCTAAATAAAAATAATTGTGTCTCCCAATACGGATAAAAAGTCAAAATTTAATGGGGGCTTATGTAGGTATTATCTGTAGAATGCATGTCAGGAGGTTTTTGCATAGTAATATATTAAGGGTATTCGGGAACAAGGACATGAAACCAATTTTATTTGTTTATTATGGCACAAATTTTCATTAGGCGGACCGTATGCTTGTTTGCCACCGAAGTAGTATAAAACAAAAACAAATTGGCTTAATCTCACGGTAAGCTCATAAAAGATTGTGTTGTGGGTACCTACTCATACAATGATAAATATAAAATACATGCACAAATGAAAAAAAAAAACATATAAGACACCCGTAACCCGTAACTCAAGAACGGATATCTATGCACAAAACTTAAGAATTACTTATGTATATAATTTATGTGTTTACCATGAATAAACTATTGAATCTGAATCTGAAAACACATATCAAATACTCATACCAGGATTCGAACCAACAACTAATTAGTTTAACAGGCACTGTGCCGCGCTACGCGCACTTTATGCCAGACCGATCAAAAGTACAATATTATCTCATCATATGCATAACTAGAAAGATAAACTTCAATAACAATATATAATGCAAGTTACAAAGTTAGATCAGAAACTAATTACAAAGACTACATAAAATAATCATCCCGCCACCAGTGGCTGAAGTACCGTTTATCTACCAGATAGCGCCCGTTCCGAGCCGTACAAATGAGTACAAGTACTGCCGCCTTATCTGAAAGCTTTGCTTTAACTACCTTCCTCGGACTGAGTTAAGGATTTTTTACTGTACCTGAGTTTGTTCTCCGCAGTTGATATTGTAAGATTCCAATAGAGACCTAACGGCTCGATCCGAATTTGGACATACGTCAAGTTATTATCTAGATACATGACAAAAAAAGATGTTTTATTAATGTTTCTTTGACACTAACACATATCTTATCTGGAACTAATATTCTTAATATTTACCTATGGTTTTTATTATTATGTTGCCGTCACACAATAAAAGCTTGTAAAATACTTAGTAATGCCTTTAAATAAAGCAAGAAAAAACTTGTATAGTGTGTTTGTAACTTTTTTTACATAATTAAAATACTAACATAAATATTGAAATTATAAATAAGTAAATAATATATTACATTCTTCGAACGGTATTATCATGAAAAAGCAACACTAGCTCTAGACTGTTCAGTGGAAACCTACAGTTCGTTATCTTCCGCAACATTTTGCGACAATATCTTCCAACGCCATTACAATGCCTCACAACACTACAATAAAATTGCACTAAAGACACTCGAAGTAACGAACATCATTCAACTTTCCCAGCGGAAGCGCCAAAAAGTCCGGCAAAGTTGCAACTTCAATTGCGCGCTCCAATCATGGCGGCAGTAAGCGGTTCCCATTTCCTACGCTAGATGGCGTTGTGACTAAATTCCTCGATGGTTCGTATCTGAGCGCAATCACCCTTTTGTGCGACTATTTGTGATGTCTCGGCATCTTGTATCGCAGCAACACTATCGCTTGGGATTTGAACTTTATTTACTTGATCAAAAGATTAGTTTTAAGCGACTTATTTTTACAGATAGGATTGAATTGAAGTTAGTTGAGGTATTGTCACGAAAATTTGAAACGCTGGTCCTTCCGGCCTTTCTGTTGAACTGAAACGCTTTGTAGTTCGGCACGTGATTTCTTTTCAGGCAATAATGAAAGTTTGATTCGAACGACATTTGGTAAAAGTTTGGAATTCGATGGAATTCAGATCAAAGGCTGTTAAAGAAACGATGAGGTAAAGGCCAATTTGGCTCATTGGATGAATTGGTGCAGGTATTTCATTTTGGACACAATAAGAAAAATAGTTGTTTTGTGGGCCTGCCAATATCCTGATATTGGCCTCGGTATCTGTTGAGAGCAAAATCATTAAAAAAAACCGGCCAAGAGCGTGTCGGGTCACGCTCAGTGTAGGGTTCCGTAGTTTTCCGTATTTTTCTCAAAAACTACTGAACCTATCAAGTTCAAAACAATTTTCCTAGAAAGTCCTTATAAAGTTCTACTTTTGTGATTTTTTTCATATTTTTTAAACATATGGTTCAAAAGTTAGAGGGGGGGGGACGCACTTTTTTTCCCTTTAGGAGCGATTATTTCCAAAAATATTAATATTATCAAAAAACGATCTTAGTAAACCCTTATTCATTTTTAAATACCTATCCAACAATATATCACACGTTGGGGTTGGAATGAAAAAAAATATCAGCCCCCACTTTACATGTAGGGGAGGTACCCTAATAAAACCTTTTTTTCAATTTTTTATTTTTGCACTTTGTTGGCGTGATTGATTTACATATTGGTACCAAATTTTAGCTTTCTAGTGCTAACGGTTACTGAGATTATCCGCGGACGGACGGACGGACGGACAGACAGACATGGCGAAACTATAAGGGTTCCTAGTTGACTACGGAACCCTAAAAAGACCTTTATTTCTACGTATTACCAAACCGATTAGATAATAGTACATTACGATACTAGTGCGTAAAAAAGGAAGTTCGAAACGAGTGGCGATAAATTAAAACACGACCGAAGGGAGTGTTTTAAATCAACACGAGTTACGAATTTCCTTTTCGCACGTGTATCGTACGACGTTTTTCAGTACAGATGAGCCTCCGAAGTTTCGACCTGGCATATAATGAACCACTTTTCGCACTAGTGCGTAAAAAAAACACCATCTGTACTGAAAAAAATGTTTTACTTGATTTACCTGACCCTACACTGTGTGGATTGGAATTGTGATAGTGTAGATATCTTAACCCATCAGAATTCCGTATTGGGGCTAAAACATGTTAAATTTCTTGAAAAATTCATGAAACTTTCACGAAAAATAAAGGGAATTTAAATTTATGAAATGTTAAGTTTCCATACATACAATTGTCCATACAAAGTGTGGAAAGTTTCCGATGTTTTCCTATGTGAACATTTTAGAATTTTGGAAACTTCCGTCGGCACATCAGTAATTGGGGCGTCATAAGCAGTCATTTCTTTACATTTCGATCCACGGAGCGTGATCAATTGTCATTTCGGCTAAGCCTGCTGAACAGACGAACATGAAAACCCTTTCCGCCAAACTAAACAGTTAAGAAAAGTCGGAATAAAGCAACCGGCCAGGTACAAAATTAAATGCAACGCACACATGCACATCCTAGGGCTGTCTACTGTGCCTACATCTATTCTAGACCTAGTATCAACAGTTACAGTGTCTGATAGCCTCCGCGTTCAGTGCTACACCGCCGTCGACCCACGCAGCACGCGGTCGAAGTGACAACCCTAACTTTTTAAAAGTTTAAAGTCGCGCGTTCGAATTTCAAATTTGAGCCGCGTTTCTGTTGTTTTTGACGCGTTCTATTTAAACAATTTAGTGCATTTATGGGAGTAGATGTAAGTTAGAGTAGAAGCTGACTCAGTTGGTTGTGAAAGTTAGTTCGTGTTAGGTTTGTAGGATGTATTGGTAGGCTTTTATATCGGTGTCTATTTAATCGTTGTTAGTTAGGGTTACGTTAAAATAAGTTTACGATATATATAGACTGTTCGCTGTTTTACGTTGCTGTGTTGCTGCTCAGGTATGTTAATAGTAAATACATATTTTCAGGAGTAACTTGAAAGTGTGATTGGACGTAAGAGTTAGACCTTTTCAAATGCCTAGTAAAGTTACACTCTATACTTCAAAACATACATAATGTAAGTAAATTAAAGAAAATTAATTTTCTGAGAATATAAATTCGCAATATTAAAAGTTTAAGAAGTTGTTAACTTTTGCTACGCATGGGTGCTACGTAGCGACGGCCGCTACGCGCTACGAGCGAGCTGTGAGTTGGCGCGACTTGAAAAGTTATTGAAGGACACTTTGTGTTGGCATTTTATTTGATTTAAAACTACAATATTTCCACAAAATAGGTTTTTGATGTAAAACTGTAAAATAAAGCCATAGTTTTACACATAATACACATTTAGACATAAATTATTTCTAAAAATTGTAATAGCTTAAAGAATAGATAACTTATGGACGTAAAATCGTCCATCTGTAATATAAAATACATTATTGGCCTCCGACGGCATTTTTTTCTACTTAAAAGTCGTCTCCACTGCCCTGACCTGTATATGATATGTAACTAAATTCTCGCGTTTCGTACACATTTTTAAAGTCACACACGAGTCGAACGTGATAAAATAACACTTTTTACATCTCCGTTGACTCTTTGCTGGGACATCAGTCTTCCGCGACCACGACTAGTGCAACCTGCCTGAAACGTTAGACAAAAGGTAAAAAAAAATATATTATTTTATCGCGTTCGACCCGTGTGACTTCAAAAATTTCTTCGCACATTAAAACACCAACGCCGATACAATTTTTAAAACCAAATGAAAAAAATGTAACAACCCATTCCCCAGACGGCGGTGTGTACGCGGCATTAAGATTCATTATAAAGCCATGTTTACACCCGCGCTAATGAATATTGACTTTGATTGAAATCCAAACGCGCCACGTCGGGTGGGTTTTCAAGTACTGTTTTTTTTACTGATTCAGGATAATGTAAATTAAATCAAAGTGCGTCTGGCTGATTTTTTTAATACGTAATGTATTAGCGGCTCGGCTACAGTAGGCATACTTCCAAAATTGAAGAATACCTCCTTTGATTTGGGAATCTTAGTTCAATTCAAACAGTCGGTTTGATAAAAAAAAAAGTGTAAACCCACAAACTACGTAAGTAATAGTAAAATAAAAAAAACGTGTAAAACGAAAAATATTGCATACTATTTCGTAGTCGACTATTCGTGACTGTGTTTAGTAAAACGTCCCACTTTGTCGATTACCATTAAGGCGAGATTCTTTATATGAATAAACCGACAAAGCGGCTTTATAGCAATCGACAAAGTGGGACGTTTTCCCGTGCACACTCACATTTCCTCTATTTGACATCAGTTTTGAATCTTGACCGCATGTTCAATTAGGCGACTTTGGCGGTGTTTAACAGAAAAGAAACATAGTATAGTTACATAGTAAAGATAATAATTATAAAACTGTGTTGAAAATCATCATCGAAGTTAAAAAACCACTGTCGAATATGTTTGTATTAGATAAATGACCACCCAAACTGGTTACGTCGTGGCTTGCGTGGGCGACGGTCGCGCGATGGTCGCGCGACGGCGATGCGACGCATACCAAATCAAACCTTATCGATACGGAAGTATGAGACGCGACGGCGACGGTCGCGCGACCGTCGCCCACGCAAGACACGGCGTTAGTTAGTTTTTTTTAAATTAAATGGCTTCAGTCTATTACTGGGTAGTATTTCGCCAGTGTCAACGTGATATGAGCTAATACTAATTAGTGATTTTGGTACGGTAAGTACGACAGTGTACGGTGAGTTAGCACTTGTAAATTGATAGCTAGATTTTACAAGAGCACGTGGACTACCGGCCGTAGACGACAAAAAAAAGGCTAAACACGTTTCGAGATTAATTCTTCATCAGCTTCTCACTACAACATTAGTTTACTGCATAATAAGCTATCGATATTACACTTTAAACAACATTAATGAGCAAAAGAAAAATAAATTATTCACGACACGAGACCGCTAAGATGGCGCTGGAACCGGAAGTCCACCACTCATTGTTAATATTTTCGGAAATAATCACTCCAAAAGTTTAAAAAAATTGCGTCCCCTTAACTTTTGAACCATAAGTTTAAAGCATATGAAAAAAATCACAAAGGTAGAACTTTATAAAGACTTTCTAGGAAAATTATTTTGAACTTGATAGGGTGAATAGTTTTTGAAAAAAAATACGGAAAACTACGGAACCCTACACTGAGCGAGGCCCGACATGCTCTAGGCTGGTTTTTAAGACTACTCGTGCTTTTTACAGGAGTTTCTAGCTACCCTAATATTTAAACAAAATCCATCTAAATACCTAGAATTTTTTATCCACCTTCCACCCTTTCTAAAATCCGATGTTTCAACCACTTAAGAAGCTTAAGGGCTGTCAATCCAAAGCCAAATAGAGCTAAGTAAACGGCTGAAGACATCCAGTAATGGATTTGTTTAAAATATTGCCGGCGGTTCTTATTAAACCTCCTTCGTATAAAAATATTTGCCCGGCTTTTAGAGTAATTACATCAATTCTGTACTGTTCGTTCTGGCGCACCGACTCGCTCCGACGAATGAAGTTTTTTTTTTGTGAATGGTTTTGTGATGATTCAATTTTCACGATTAATAAGTATATTATAAATTGAAATAGATATCATACACGAAAGAAAAAACGGCACGGCCCACTGGTGGCCGAGCCGGGAATCGAACCCGGGTCTTCAGCTTACGCGGCTAACGTCTTTACCACTAGACCACACGCCCGACGTGGTAACCGACGAAATTTCTCTAGTGTCTAACGTCTTTACCACTAGACCACACGCCCGCCTTGGTACCCGACGAAATTTCTCTAGTGTTTGTTATCTCTGATAAGGCTAGGCGCCTTTTGACCAACTCTAAGGGCGAACAATTAGTGTTTGCACCTCCTACCTATATGAATCCTTTGTTGGTTTTGTCTTTCGTGTATGATATCTATTTCAATTTATAATTTATATATAGTAATAGTGTGACTACTTGAAAAAAAGAACAATGCTTTGTTCCCTAGTTTTATAAGTATAATATTCTAAAATAGTACATTAACACTCACTCAATAGTAGACTAATAATCGTACGAAGTTTTTCAGTACAGATGGCCCTCCGAAGTTTCGACTTGGCATATAATGAACCACTTCTCGCACTAGTGCGTAAAAGACATCTTCTGTACAGAAATAGTACATTTCGTTATAAGTGCGAGAAGAATGACATTCTCGCGCGAGTGACGAACGACGTTTTTTAATACAGTTGCGAAAAAAACACTACTAGAACGAATAAAAACGATCTGAACTCCCAATTTTCGCATTGACATTGACGCATTTTTTGACAATCTATCTTTGAAACTTTTAAACTTGCGTTAATATTTTCGATTTTGCTATTCATCCAACACAATTTATTTATTTCATTGTGTGCCATAAAAACAAAAACATTTACGATTTGGGACGATTGTTTAATATATACCAACATTTTAATTCAATCGGCTCATTTATGCCTCGAAGTATTGCAAATAACATAAAATAATTATGACAAGTCTCGTAACATATTAAGGTTTTTGAACGTGCTTGCGTTAAGTTGGTAGACGCCACTACTTTAAATGACAGAAGACGCGTTTCGTTCCATTTCACGTTCTGTTTACACGACTCATTATAAGCCACTTTTTCAGAGTATAAACCATTTTATAAATTATGTTTAGTATGACTAAAAGTAAACAATCACATATGAAATATCGATGTTTTAAACATTTAATCACTTAATAGTATGTTTATAGTTTTATTCCATCTTAGTAAAATAGACTAATATTAAAACAGCTCGGTATGTAGTCGTAAAATGGAACGCATACTTTATACGCACGAGTACGTAAAATACAACTTCTCGCACACTAAACAGCCAAAAAACGGGCACTTTTTGAGCAACTGTAATAAAAAATATTTGAGAGTCTTTTTAGTGGAGTCCTCATTGGCGGTGTTAAGATTTCTAATAAACCAATTAATTAATTTATAAATCCTCTACGTTTTGTCGTTATCACATAGTTGTATTTTGTTTATCGATCGCGTAATTTACTTACCGGAAAAACATAGCGATCATTTACCGTTAAGAAGAATAAATAAAATTATCGGTTTGTTAGGAAACATACATAATCCCGATAATGAGGACGCTACGGGACAAACGATGGACTCTTAAATAATTGTTTAGTATTAATTGTTCATTGTTCAATCAACAATTGCGTACCTATTGCCTTAATAAGAAGATCTTTGATTATGTGTAGGTATGTGAATGTAGCTATCCAGAACCATCCAAATTTTGGAATATACTTCATACATTAATTTATATGTTGGTATTTTTAATATTAAGTCGGATTTTCATTACCATTAGTATGCAGGAATTCCTGCCCCAGCCGGTTTGTAAAATGATAATAACGCCACTCCACATCAACGAGCGACACGACACGAGTGCGCGAAGCGACACAATTAACGCACAACTACACTACTAAAAAAAAAACATTCAGTCGAATTGAGAACCTCCTCCTTTTTTTGAAGTCGGTTAAAAATAATTCGAACATGTCATAAAAATATGCCATCTTATTACTCTTATTAGTTTTTTGATAGAGCGCCACTGACTTTTAACTTAAAATGACAGCATTCTGACTGCACTGACTGAAATGACTGCAATAAAATGAAAACCCAATTTTTAAGTTCTTTAACTTAACCATTTCTATCTTAGAAAAGTTTACTGTGCCTACTTGAAAAGGCAATAGTTTTCTTATTATGAAACTCGTGTTTTAGTGCCTGTCGTTCTGCACTAGTCACATAACTTTATAACTATTAGAATTCTACATATACTCTTGGGATTCTAAATTATAAATTACTACTTAGAATATTTAGTAACAATTACCTATAATTACATTTGAATCATTATTTAATAAAACAAAGCTGATTAATTTATTTGGTTGATACGAAAAGAATGATATTTGATACAAAAATGAAACAAATGCAATTAAACAATTTTCAAATAAAAACAAAATATTACATCGCTTGATTGAAGTATAACCAAAACGTTTTCTTGAAAGGTTCGTGGATTACTGGCGAGGAGTTCCAACTCATTCGTAGACATCCAAAGGTAAAATAAAATGTTATAATAGGCTACTTGACCCTTTTTCAAAGTATGTCTTATATTATTAGTTACTGTCTAATTAAACGAACAAAAATAGTATCATATTTTTTTACGACTATAAACCCGCAAAAAAATAAAGTTTACTTTTACGTAATCAGGCAAAAACAACATCAGCCATATTAATCTATAGAATATCTATCACATGACGTAAGTCGATTTAGAAAAAATATTTGACAATGTCACAGCCGAGCAACGACTATGAATTTTAATACAATAGAGGTTGCTTCTATGGAGATTAGATTAGTACCTCTAATTTCCATAGTTGATTTGAATTATGTGACGTCACTTCATTGGCCAACATCGTTTTCGGAGTCAATAATTAAAAAATACCGGCCAAGAGCGTGTCGGGCCACGCTCAGTGTAGGGTTCCGTAGTTTTCCGTATTTTTCTCAAAAACTACTGAACCTATCAAGTTCAAAACAATTTTCCTAGAAAGTCTTTATAAAGTTCTACTTTTGTGATTTTTTTCATATTTTTTAAACAAATGGTTCAAAAGTTAGAGGGGGGGGGACGCACTTTTTTTTCCTTTAGGAGCGATTATTTCCGAAAATATTAATATTATCAAAAAACGATCTTAGTAAACCCTTATTCATTTTTAAATACCTATCCAACAATATATCACACGTTGGGGTTGGAATGAAAAAAAAAAATCAGCCCCCACTTTACATGTAGGGAAGTACCCTAATAAAACACTTTTTTCAATTTTTTATTTTTGCACTTTGTTGGCGTGATTGATATACATATTGGTACCAAATTTCAGCTTTCTAGTGCTTACGGTTACTGAGATTATCCGCGGACGGACGGACGGACAGACGGACGGACGGACAGACAGACATGGCGAAACTATAAGGGTTCCTAGTTGACTACGGAACCCTAAAAAACATACACACATCTTTAATTAAAAATACGCAGTGTATCACGCACTTTGAATCCACGCAGGATATAAATATTGATTTCTTAAGTCAAATACTACAGAAAACAATAACTTGATGTGCTAAATTCGATACGAGTCTAGTAGTAATAACTAATATATTTTTTCACTAAAAGTACCTATTTCCAAGATAGATTTAACGGCGTATGTAACAAACACTAAATTAATCAAGCACCTAACAAGGCATTAAATTTTCAATTCGGCAAAAACGTCCGCTGAAATAAACTTGGGTGCGGGTAAATTTATGGGCGTTGAACCCTTCGGTTAGAATTAGTTTTTGCATCGTCCCAGTCGAGCCACTAGTATCTTGAGGTCTGAGCGATGGGGCCAGAAGAATAGCGGAAACATTAAGACGTCTTCAAAGATCTTCAAGAATTTTAGACATACAATAGCAAAATACTTGAAGATATTTTGTATAAAAAATTACCTTTAAGACAAAAAATTCCGAAAATAACGAATAAAACCGGCCAAGAGCGTGTCGGGCCACGCTCAGTGTAGGGTTCCGTAGTTTTCCGTATTTTTCTCAAAAACTACTGAACCTATCAAGATCAAAACAATTTTCCTAGAAAGTCTTTATAAAGTTCTACTTTTGTGATTTTTTTCATATTTTTTAAACATATGGTTCAAAAGTTAGAGGGGGGGGACGCACTTTTTTTTCCTTTAGGAGCGATTATTTCCGAAAATATTAATATTATCAAAAAACGATCTTAGTAAACCCTTATTCATTTTTAAATACCTATCCAATAATATATCACACGTTGGGGTTGAAATGAAAAAAAATATCAGCCCCCACTTTACATGTAGGGGGAGTACCCTAATAAAACATTTTTTCCGTTTTTTATTTTTGCACTTTGTCGGCGTGATTGATATACATATTGGTACCAATTTTCAGCTTTCTAGTGCTAACGGTTACTGAGATTATCCGCGGACGGACGGACGGACGGACAGACAGACATGGCGAAACTATAAGGGTTCCTAGTTGACTACGGAACCCTAAAAAGCAACAATAAATAAAATAAAAACGAGTTTAAAACTTTGTGCAAATTATCGGTGGCTAATAATGTTTTATTTATTGTGATAAGTTTGCTTCGTATACTCTTAAATTTGTGAAGTCTTACATGAAACGGTAATTGAATGTCAGAAATGTTACACGCGTGGGATCTACAAAAAATAAGATTATATCGTATACGTAATGACTAAAATATCATATTTACTGTGTGACCAAGCCTGAAAAACTTCTTATTGGAGCGTACGAGACAAAATTAATTTAAAATTATTTATTACATAATTACTCCCACGTCATGGCCCCACTTAACGCGAAAATTTACAATAGTTTAAAGGAGCACCCCTGTTAGGAATAGTTGGCGACCTCTGCCTCGCTAATGCCTTAATAGCGACCTGTGTCGTCGTCGTTTGACATATTCATAGCTGAGCAGAGCTCGCCAACCGTCGGTGCGGTATTTAATTTATTGTTTTAATTAACAGTCGCGATCCGAGACAGTTCGGTTTTGCAATTACATTGTTTATTGTGTCGTTACGAAATATTGGTGTTTAGAGGAGTTTAAAGGGTTAATGTGTCTTTATTAGTTTTTGTATAAAAATATGTACAACGTATATTTAGTATACAGTTAACTCATTTAGGTATCATATTACTTCCCTTTATCAAAAGATTACAAACTTTTCAACCGTCAGTTCTTTATACTGAATTCTAAATATAGATCGTTAAATTGTATCAAATTTCAAATACAATAATTCCATATACCTTGCCAAACGGGCGCTTTAAGGAGCCTTTAAAAGCTTATCGCAAAGATATTTTGGCTTTATAATAGATAATATGCCACATATATCCACAATCTTCGTTTTTTAGGATTCTGTAGTCAACTAGGAACCCATATAGTTTCGCCGTGTCTGTCCGTCCGCGGATAATCTCAGTAAACGTTAGCACTAGAAAAGCTGAAATTTGGTACCAATATGTATATCAATCACGCCGACAAAGTGGTAGAATAAAAAATGGAAAAAAAAATGTTTCTTTAGGGTACCCCCCCCCCCCTATACGTAAAGTAGGGAGTGATTTTTTTCTAGGGAAATTATTTTAAATTTGATAGGTGGAACAGTTACACAAACTGAACAGTCACAGAAACTACTGAACCCTACACTGAGCGTGGCCCGACGCGCTCTTGGTCGGTTTTGTTATAATTATCAGGCGATGCTTTCAAAAAAGTTAAAAAAAATCTAACGCACTGACTTTGTTTTCTCAAGTTACTGGTATAAAAGGTAACTTACTAACTTGTCTTCAATCTGTTCTAAATTCAAAATGTAAACAGCTGCTTTCTCCTATCTATTCAGGATCCTATCAGCGCGTGAAAAACTATTTTTCCCCGGCATATATCTCCCGGACCATTCGATTTAACTGTTTTCTTTGGTAGAATTTATAGAGGTACGCCCCGAAATATGGCTAGCAGGTGCCTCGGTGTTTTTTTTTTTTTTTTAACGAAGATAATGCTAAAGTACGGGCTGTAGAAAAAAAAATGCTGGATTGGTTACAAGAATATCAAGGCACCATTTTATAAATCCATGTGAAAAGGCAGTTTTTACAAGCTTTTATTCAACTTGCCTTGTTAGTTTGTTAGTATGTGTGTGTGTAAATTTGACCCACTTCCCGGTTTCCGATTGAGCTGAAATTTTTCACACACATATAAATCACATGACAATGCAATATATATTGATTTAAACTAACACGATCTTCACTCATATTATTAAATTAAAACGGGACTTAATCGCGTAAAACTTACGTTTTATATTTACCCGTGACCACGTTATCAGTCTACCCGTGACCACGGACGTAATGTCATGTCCGAAACGTCGGGTTAAATATAAAACGTAAGTTTTACGCGATTAAGTCCCGTTTTAATTTAATAACAATGCAATATTATGGTATCATGGAGCTGATCTGATGATGGAGCAGAAAGGAACTCTGTCATGAAACGTGGTATCCCCATCAAGCAAGGGCTTTTTAGAAACGTCTCAAAGAGCAGTAGATGACTGTTGAGAGAAAGGTACAGTCAGCGATAAAAGCTTGTGCCAAAAATGAAGTTTTTGCAAAAAACTTATGTTATTTTGTATTTCTTAGGGACGGGAGGGAGTCATTAAATAAATTTCTATTTAGTCTCCTACCATCACTATCAACTTTGTTGAAAAGCCTTGGCATTCATATGCCAAATTCTAGAAAAATCCTTTTAGAAACTTCTTACGCGACTGGTCTGCTCGTTTTCCTCCTATCGCATAAAACTTCTTAGAATATTCGACACCCTTACAATCTATGACACTGAAACCACCGGCATAATTACAAATTATACACAAACACACATAAATCACGTTCTATCGTTACCCTACTGCATAAATAACAGAATAATTGCTGTGCGTTTGACAAACGAGCTCCATGTTGGATTTTAGCAAGGGAACATTAATTTTAAACGGGTTTTATGACGCTTTAAACACTTGGGAGTCGGGTCTATTCGTCAAATTTTAGAAGAGTTAGGATGTACACTGTACAGTGAGCAACAAAAGTGCAAGGCTTTTTTTTTAATGGGATTTGAGCAAACGAGCAGACAGGTGGCCTGATGTTAAGCGATCACTGCTGCCCATGGACACCCGAAACACCAGAGGTGTTGTAGGTGCGTTGCCGGCCTTTAAGATGGGTGTACGCTCTTTGCTTGAAGGTCTTTAAATAAAATTTATAATTAATTAATTCATAATAAAATGTACCTATCCATGCAATTAAGCAGCTCTCTTTTAAGTGTACAGTGATACTTTACTCTTTTAGGGTGTTTTATTTGTTTATAATGAAATAAAAAGACATTTGGAACTACTCATGTAAACCTTCCCTAAAGTTCGTGTAATATTCAAACGAAGACCAATGGAAGATAGTAAATAAAAAATATAATTTATTTAATATCAAAATCCGATTTATATCATTTATTTTCTACTTTTTAATTTATTATGAAATTTTTTGTAAAATCATTTCATTAACTACCTACTCAAGTTTCAGTGCCACTCTTGGCAAAAAGGAGTTGAAAGAAATCCAAATTGTGACATTGCAGTGATAGGTTGCTAGCCTCTCGCCTACGCCACAATTTAATCCATATCCCACAGTTGACTTCTACGACACCCACGGAAAGAAAGGGGGTGGTGAAATTCTTAACCCGTCACCACACGGAGCACCCCCTACCCCTTCCCTACCCCTTTACGGGATACAGGCGTGATTATAATATATTTATGTTTGTATGTATGCATTTCATTCATAGGAAAATTCTAACTCCATGGCAAAACTAAGCGGCTGTCACTTCCAATAAAAAAAGGTCAACATATTGGCCAAGTGACGCAGAAATGGGAATATCGAAATATCAAGCGAGCGCGCTCGGGCGGCAAACTAAACGGTAGCTCAAATATTTCTACCAGTTTATATTCAGTCTGGTGGGTCTATTTTTCAAATATTGAGTTAGAAATGTTAATCTTGTTAGAAAAAAGTTATTGTAATAAAATTTCATTTTGGATTTTTTTTCCTACTACTTCGTTTTCTGGCAGTTGAACCAAGTCAAGTGAACAAAGGTAAAGTCGTTTTTTATTATTCTAAAACTTTAATTATTATTATACCTACCTAGATATTTTTCTGGCACGAACGTCAAGTTTTTAGTGCTTTGTCCTCTTTGAAGATATACAGATAGAATAGTAGTTAATTTAAGATTTTTGCATGCTAGTACAACCTGTATAGTACAAATAGCAGAATAAGCAACCAAATGTCACCTACCAACTAAGACACTAGTGTACCTACTTATTCTTCGCAAATAAACTTACTTACTTACTTACTTTTGACAAAATAAAAACATCGACAAATCTTTTATCGATAAATAGACTTACATCACTTACATGAGGTTATTATTTACCTTTAATAATAATTACCTTACCTTTAATAATAATCTCTAAATTATGTAAACTATTAAAATATGGTTCGTTTTATTATTATTGTCTATTTATTTTGAAACATGTGATATCTGTATAAAACATTAATGTTATATAAACATAAATTCAAGTATTTATTCCCTAAACGGTTAGGCAGAGCACATGAAACTACTCAAGATTCAGTGCCACGGCAATAATTAATGACATAATTATAATAATTAATGACATATTATAATGTAAGTTATCGATGAACTAAATATCGGAAGTCACTAGTGTCACTTCGTTCGTGCCAGAAAAATATCTAGATATAATTATTATACATACATAGGTACATACAGTATAATAATGCTTGCATCCCATAAAGGGGTAGGCAGAGCACAAGAAACTACTCAAGCTTTAGTACCACTCTTGACAATGAAGAGGTTTAAAGAAAACGAATTATGACATGTAAGTACCTATTATGAGGTAAGTAGAGGTATAATAATAACAAAAGGAAAAAAATGTATTTAAATGGTGTTTTAATATCCATAATTGTTACATATTTACTGTTATTTTACTTCGTTGTTTATATCAAGATCGCTAAACTATTTTCTTTTTGTGAAAAACCATAGAAGATTTGAGAATTGGATCAACTTCTGAAACGTAAGGATTGTACTAAATAGACTATTGCTACGTAAATATTCCGATTACAGATTATGAGAGCAGTAATTAGAGATGGGCCGAATATGGACTTTGCCGAATTCATACGAATATTTAGAAAGCGGATGTTAAGAAAAAACTATTAAATGATTGATAATGGTTAAATATGTTACTAGAACTACATATGTTATTACGATTTAGTGAATTTAACTAAAACTTAGTTAAAACAACTCTAAACTCTTCTCAACTCTTAAACTAGGGTTTTTCCAACTTTGTATTTGTATTTTGACGCATAGGCAATTATCTTTTTCTAGTAGTTCCTTATAAAGCTACTAAAATAGAACCGTTTTTCCCCCGAAGGGTAAAAAACGGATATTTAGGTTCCTGCCGAAGCTTGAACCACTAATGAGATTAACACCTTCATAACTCGGCCCTAATTGAGTGAATTCCTCGACTAGTAGCGCCATCTGGCGCGCCAGTCAAGTACTAGTGTCGCCCGGTTACCAGCGCTCGGCTGCTTTTTCCTCAGTACCTTTAGCCGGCAAGGCCCTTAAGGGTGGTTCAAGCTTCGGCAGGAACCTAAATATCCGTTTTTTACCCTTCGGGGGAAAAACGGTTCTATTTAGGTGTCCGTGCCTTCGCTTGAACCACTAATGAGACGTGTTTAAACCTCTGCCGGCGCTGGTTAGGGCGTACTGTGACTGATATACTTTATTTATACAGAAATGTCATAATAAAAAATAGGAAGATATACAAAGGGATGTTTCAAAGTTTAGCCACTAAGGTTTCATGAGTTGAAACTGACTCCACACAGCACAGCACAGTTATCCATTATGACTCTATGATGGTGGTGAATCACTTAATTTATGTATAACATAAAACCGACATGAAGCCAGTAGTTAATAGATCGGTATTACAATATTTACGGAAATAAAACCTGTTATTTCAATAACATTTTTGTGAGAAAAATATCTGTAGCAACCCAAACTCTGAAGAGCTTCCCCTTCACCAATGGGTGTTACAACAACGTCGGCTAAATTTGTCTCACGTTTCCCTTACAACAGTCCCTAGTCAGAACAAGATCATATACATGTTTTTTGTCTTATAAATTCACCAAGATACTAGTCTTCTTCTGCTTAAGATAACTATAATTATATCATGTAACTATAATACACAATTATATCATAGCACTGCCATGATCATTATGACATTATGTTGAAATTTTTATTTTTCATGTAAATTGATTACCGTACCATAAGTAATGCGCCTATATGTATCTCCGAATATGCACATATTATTGTTAGTATACTGAGTAATAAGCAATATTGACATAGCTTAAACATTGTCTTATATAGCCCACTGCCGAATGTCAACATTTCCCATTGCATAATGTGTTATGAATTCTGTATATGAAAATATACATTTGCCAAAACAATTGAAATGGACGCTTGAGTTGGAAGAAATTGCACGCTATCATATGTTAATTTGTAATGTATACCCACATCACGGTAATGTATGCGTTACTGCTGGACTGGTAGCAAAACTGCCAATAAAATGATAATACATTTTCGGCTTCTGACTGAATTGCCAACACCATGGCCATGATTAGCTAAGGATCCATATAATAAAAGGTAAGCTCCTACTCAAAGTCTTTACGAGAACTAAAAACTAAACAAACAAATTTTTACACTAACTATGCAAATTTTTCCTATTAAATTAAAATGGGTCAACTGAGCAAAACGCTTTGGGATACAAGCGATTGAAACGAATCAATGATCTAATGAGTCACACATACTTAAGCGAAGATCGAATGAAGGCAATTATTTCTAATTAAATTGACTTTGATACTTCCATGGATATACATGAATGTTAACGCGGGAATCCTCTCTACACTGTACGCGTCAACTTTATTTAGTCTTTTACTATGTCTAGCTAGTATGCTTTTTTCGATATTTGAAATATTTAATTTTTGTTTGAATAATTATGAATATGTGATGCATATATTTTTAGGCTTATCATTTTTATGACTTATGTGCTGACTAGCCGAATTTATAAAGGCAAAATTGTACGATTCGTGAGCTAGTAATTCTAAAACATTACGACTTATGGCTCTTTAGTCCATTTCGATATTCTAATAAGAATGTAAGACGACAGATAACTCTTCAAATAAGGGTTAATGATGTACGATTACCCATTTATAATTAAAATTCAGTTATCAGCTTAAGATAGTAAATAGTTTTCTTTCAGAACTTTCGTAATTTATCACCAAATTTTGTGCGAATAATATAAATGTCTCACGTTCTTTATAAACTGATGTATACACATAAACATACGGGTTAATATTTACTGTATTCTTGCTTATTTCCCAAAATCCATATGCAGCGGGACTTCCCATAAACAAGATGCAACTGTTATGTAGGGTAATTTCTACAATTATATCGAGATGACAATTATTTATTTATCGTATGGCATATAATTAGAATTCTCTTAAAAGTCGTACGTGCGCACGGCTGTAGCATGTAGCGCCACGGACGATGACAATGGTATTTACACTTGTCTGTCATTCGAGACCAATAGGTCAAAATATCGTAGCTATAAGTACTGCGTACCTTAAGCGCTGAGCTTTTATTTTTCATTTAGGTTTCAAGACCTTACTTCTGATAAATATAGTTCATCAATATCTACTTAAACGGCAATAATTTTATGTTTTCTGTTACCACTAAAAACCCATTTTGCCTAGAATCTGCGCTCCCTTTTATGAGTGTCCTAACAAATTCTTGTATGTCAGGTAAATTAGGAGTCCGAAGTCTTCTAAATTAAGTCATAAGCACAGTAATGTTATAAACATCATATTTCTAGTTCCTTACACTAAATTCAATTGGGACTGGGACTCGTCCTCTGACCTTACGAACCGTTTTTGAATAAGTTGTGGCGTCTCCTCTGTTACTGACAAATAGTCGCGCCGCAAAATTCTAATAAATGGCGCTTAGTAAGCAACTGTGGAAATGTGTATCGATCCTACAACGCGCTAATGGAGTTCCAAAAGTTAATTATAAATATACAACTTCTGTTAATCTCTCTAGGCCCTTAACCTATTCAGAAAACGTTTGTCAAATGAAATAAACGGGAACTTTCTGTTAGTAATACCGCAGTAGCGGGCGATAATTTTAGGATGCGAGCGCCTCTTTATTTGTAAGAGGAAACTGTGGTCTAAAATCGAAAGAGATTCATCCTTCAATTTCCGTTTAATTTATTATTTCAGAAACAGGCCTCCACATTCAGTGACTACCTTTCAACATTTTATCCATAAGAGTGCCTTAGCAAATTGTGAAAATCGGCTTCTCTCGGAAAATGTATTGCCCTATTGGTTTTAATGAGCTTAAAGTGTTTTCGATATATCATACTCATACAACAAATAAGCACTTTGAATACAATTTACCTACACGGTTTCTTGCTTTGTTTTGTGTAGTTGCTTAAGTTTAGGACCAACTTCATTTACTTCGGTCAAGAGATGTAAGCCATAGTTCTTCGCTGTAAATAGTTTGAGAATATTGTTCGGTCGTCTCTTTAATCTAATTCGTTAGTTATTTATAGAAACATAGGATTCGTAACATTACGCCATCGAACTGGGCAACCGACAAATCCTTCTACGACGAGAGTCCGTCCTGAGACTCCTGAGTAACAATGCAACAAGGCATACTAAAATGCTATTGTACTAAATAACATATCCTTTAAGTCATTTTGCCAAACTATCCACAAAATATCGTATATATTTGGGAGTCAGATTTCCGGTACGAGTTTGTTGTCTTTGTAATTAACCTCTTCAAGGATTGTCTGTAACCTTGGTCTAGCTAACGTTAGTAATAATGCATGATTGAGTATTCTAACCGTTGGTCGATTAACGGCAGTTTGAGGTCAATTTGTAGTACATATATGTATATATCGTACTTAGAAAACTTTCCGAGCTGTAGCTTTTTGTTTCTAAATAAATTGGTTCAGAAGTCTCTACTGGGTCGATTGTTACAGAAGTAATACTTTTGTCAGTTCGGTATACTGAACAACATATACTGGAAAATTATCCGCCATTAGTCCGACTGGATGTTTCAGCCGGACAGCTATAAGTTTGCTGAAATACAGACGAATATCCAGGTTTCACAGAGTAATGAGCCTAGTACAAGAATTTTCCTTTGCGGTAAGTTATTTTGTAGCTAATAGTCAACATTTGCTAAGTACCTGAGTGGTTCTTCTGCATTTCATAAGTCCGTATCAAGACCCAAGACCATGCGTCAATTATTGACGCCCGTGAGTTGATGAGACTAGAGCTCTAATCATTAATTTAAAAGAATCTGCACTCTAGGAATAGCGTAAAACAGTGGCATAAATTAATGGATTTTCTTTTTCCCCATTGGTATCTTCGCCGCCCCCTCTCCCTTTCTGATTGGGCAAGAAGGGCTTTGTAATATAAAGTGGTTTTTCATTCTGTTTAGCATCACTATTATGTATATTTCTTAATTCGCTTAGTATCTGGCAACAAAGTGCTAGTTAATTGCTACCGAAGCTCCACCCACACGTTCTTAGATGTGGAAGTGGATTTTCACAACGTCAAAGCTGCTAATAAACCTCTATCATGACGAGCATTCTAAAAGTTGACATGACAAATTAGGTTGGCAATAACGGCGTTGCTTTACAGTAATTGGATCACACATTCGTCATCATTATGGCCGTTCAGATATTCACGAGTAAGAGAATTTGGACATTCCTCACAATCATTCATCTGTTGGTCAGGTGACCACGCTGATTATGTATTAGCTAATTAGGCAATTGAGACGACGCCGATGTCGTTCACTTTACCTGTCTAAAACGACCCCACTTATGGGAAACCATCACGTGATGATTTTTGTCTAATAAGACAATGACTAAACTGTGTAATTGTGTATGTCTCAGGTTAACACGTATACGCTGTGGTTCTGATTCGAAAGACCTTCTACGAAGTACATATGTTTAGAAATACCTTATACAAAGTATGTTTAGTTGTGCTAATTACCGCAAAGTAGATGTTAAAGCGACATAATCTCATTGAGATTCGAGTAAAAATACAACATTTTGCCTCGTGATCATAACGCTCGTCTCATGACACGAAAGGTGAATTAGTGCATAGCATGTAATAACCCAATGGGTTCTCACAGGATGTCGTAAATCATCGCATAGGGCAACGAAATCCAAATTCCAAGTCGCTTCAAAGTTTAATCTTTTACGGGGCGACGCTTGTCAATTTATATGACAGTGTACTTTTCCGCACAGCACAACTTTACTTATGTTGTCTCTAATGACGAATCATGTCTGCACAATGAATGATCTCCTTTGTCATATCACGAGGCGATGCCCTATCGGATCGTGGGCCCTATCTTTTCATAGGCCAGGTTATCTAATGGGACCTCATCTGTCGTTTCAAGACATCTCTTGTGTCCTGTCACCTCACGAGGCGAAGCTATGACTTTTCAAGGGACAAACCTATGTCGTCTCACGGGACGTCGCTCTGTCTCGTCTTACGTGAGCGTGGCATTTGTCCCTTATATTCTTTATGACGGTGCATAGGATTACACTGCGTCCCATCGCTGTCAATTTTCTTCATCGTCTCCATGCCACCACACAGGAACAACCCTGTCGTCTCGCGGGACAATGCAATGTCGTCTCATTGGACGACACCTGTCGTGTCACGGTACGACGCCATGTCGTCTAACGGGACGACACCTGTCGTCTCACGGGGCGACGCTAGTCGTCTCACGGGACGACGTCATGTCGTCTCACGGGACGACGCCTGTCGTCTCACGGGACGACATCTGTCGTCTCACAGGACGACGTCTGTCGTCTCACAGGATAACGTCTATCGTCTTACGGGACGACATCTTTCGTCTCACGGGACGACGTCTGTCGTCTCACAGGACGACGTCTGTCGTCTCATGGGACGACGTCTGTCGTCTCACGGGACGACGTCTGTCGTCTCACGGGACGACGCCATGTCAGTCTCACGTGAGTGAGGCATATGTATCCGCGTACTTATGACGGTGCCTACAGGAGGTCACTGCGTCTCGTCGCTGGGCCAAAGGCACCGAGCGGAATATCATGAAGTTAGAAGTAATCATAATCTTTTCGATGTTTTAAATTCTCGAACTTTTTAAGACTTGCTTTTGTAAACGTGTTGCTCGGCCGAGTTACAAAAGCGTACTGAGGAAAAAGCAGCCGAGCGCTGGTAACCGGGCGACACTAGTACTTGACTGGCGCGCCAGATGGCGCTACTAGTCGAGGAATTCACTCAATTAGGGCCGAGTTATGAAGGTGTTAATCTCATTAGTGGTTCAAGCGAAGGCACGGACACCTAAATAGGAACTTATTATCCAAAGGAATACGTAAGATCTTCATTATTTTTTTACTTTGTTTATTCGGTAAATATTCGGCAAAGCAACCGAATTATTCGGTCGAATACGAACATTGAAAAACTTGCCGAATATGCCGAATTTTAAATATTATATTTGACATTTTACCAAGTCCTATGCAGATTGCCACATAAATACCTCATTTCTTCCAATATCCACTTTTACAACACAGACGTCCAATCTCATTGACATTCCATAAAACAAACAATTCGTAAGATTTGTCATATTTTACCCGATTCATACCATTTCAAACTAGATCTCTATCCACAAAAGGTTCGAAATAACTCGAAATTCTTTATAACATAAACCCTTTTTTCAGTTAACTTAAGTTTAAAATGCAAGCACTTTGCAAACCTTCAGCTGTAGAAAAAAGTGCCTTATGAACTGTTTCATAAAGTTACTTTTGTTAACCGGTAACAATGGTAGATGATTTCTTTTGCGCGTGAGCGGGACAGATATAAATTATGTCCGGCGTAGTCGCTTAAGCTGGAGTGAGAGCGAAGAGATAGTGTTACAGCGGTTTAGAATATTTTCCATTTGTGCTGTCATCGAGGACTAGGCAGTATTTATTACTGGAATTATATATATGTTGTGTATTTTATTAAACAGCGAAACAGAAATTATAATTTTAAGAAGAAGCTACGAGATCATATTTGCCTTATTTATGACATAAGAGAGTCGTACGCAAGTATGGGAACAAATCAAATTATTTTAACAAATATTTTGATTTGTGTTTTTTAAGTAGTCACACTACTATATATAAATTAAAAACCGAATAAGATGTCATATATTAAAGAAAAAATGACGAGCACCACCAGTGGCGAAGGGCGGATTCGAACCGGCGTCTTTAGCAATCCGGGCTAACGCCATGAACCCCTAGGCCACCTCGCCACTGTGGCGCCACTCGCGACTATTAGGGCCCATTTAGACGGTACGAGAACTCGCATACGAGTTTTATTACATTGCTGTATTTGATGGCTGTGCAAAATTGTATGTAACCTCAACAGCCCGCAATGCAACTAAAATCGCATGCGAGTACGCACGCCGTCTAAATCAGGCCTTAATAAGAGAGTCGTATCATAATTGCAAGGTAAATACATTCCTCAACTGTTCAACCTCTGAGCTCTGGTTACAATTGCAAACCATTCTCATTTTTATTATGCTTCCAGTCCAATTATTAGATTATTATAGACCTTGATTTTTTTTCTGGGTTAGCTTTTTTCATGTGTCATATGTAGGGTGTGCAAACCGGTTAACCGGTTAACCGAAAAACGGGACTCTACTGTATTGTATAAAATGTATAATTGAGTAGACTCCGGACTAATTTTTAAAATAAAATCATTACAGATAATAATGTTGTCAATGAAAAGTAATGAATAACTCTTTATTATTACAAAACATTAAATAATTACGTATTTTTGAACCTTTTAATGCCTAATTTTCCAAATTTTGAGAAATATTTACAGTTTCGGTTATTAACCGGTTTTTTAAGTTAACCGGTTTTTGCATACCCTAGTCATATGCCTATGATAAGTATACTGAGCAATGTATGTTCTCCATTTTTTAGAGTGGTAGACTGGAATACTGATTTACATAGAACTTTACACCCATGACTCTGGAATAAAATATCTGTTCTCATCATACTAATAAACATCCTTATTAGGAATCGAACCAAGAACATCGCTTTCTCATGCAGGGGTTCTACCCACTAGACCAAATTTGTCGTCAACATTTAGGATTTTTTTTTAATTGAACATAAATATCAAACTATTTTTTCACGCATAAAGTACCTACATTGATTCCTCACACAGCATTAACATACATAAAAGATAACAATGCAGCCATAAACCAACTCAGCCCCATGAAACATTACCATACACCCTTGCAATAAAATCGTTTGAAAAGTTGGACGCGGCAAAGTTAGCAACAACGGGTTCGAGTCCCGCAATTTAATGCGTTGCCTGTGCAATTTTGCAAGTTGGAAAAAACTTTGCACTGTACTATGAGTACCTAGGGTTAGGTTTAAAATGTTTGCAGTTGTGCTTTGAGCTGAGAGAATTTTATACGGTTTTGTTTTACGTATAATGCACTGAAAATACTTAAATACCCTTAAATAAAATCTATTTTTTTCTTAGCCATATACAATATGATTGTAAATATAATCAGGGGCGGCTCACTCCGCGATTCTATCGCCGCGCTACAAGTACATCCTGGCGGCCGCGAGTTCGCGGCCTACTCAGGGTAGCGCGCGTTCTCACGGAATGCACGTTCGAACTTTCTATTGTTACTTTACGTCGCGAGGTTTTTGCAAGCGATGTCCGCGTGTGAAATGCTAATAATATTTAGTTAAATAGACATATTGAATAAAATAAATACCATAGGACATTCTTAGTATTCTTACACAGATCTACTACTGATTAAGTCCCACGGAAAAGTTCAATAAGGCTTGTGATGTTAGAACTTGAACAAAAATATATAAATACTGTATATATACCTAGAAAGTACCCAAGACTTGAATATAAAGTATAACATTTTATGTGAGTATTAATTCGTTTGAATCCATTGGTAACCCTATCACGGGACGCCGCGCACGTGCGGCTCGTTTCTTTGTAAGAATTTTGTAGGTATTTAAAAGGCGGCATTTCGTGAATATCAAAGCAGTGGGCCTTCTGTACTTGTACTATTATATATTCTGTGATATAATTTTAAGCTATTTACTACTAGCCAAACTATACTTATACTACGAATAGATTACGGCAGCGGCTGGCGTTAATAAGAATCATATATCAAAATTCTTTTCTATTATTCCATTGTTTTCAATATGCATACACCTTAATATAGTCTAACATAGTCTCATCTTAACATCTCATCCTCTTATTTTTCGTGTTGGTGTAAAATATGAAATTAAGAAGGTAAAATAAAAAAAATATATGTTTCCCCTCACTATCTCGGAAACACGTGTGGATTATTTTGACTTTGAATATAGTAAAATTTTCTGCTTTAAAATTTATAAAAGTGGGTGAATCTAGTTAGTGATGAAGATGATTTACCACCTGTGGAAGTACTGGAAGCAGTGATAAACGCGTTTTTTGCGTTGTACTTTCCTCGCTATAGTGAAAGGAAAAGTTTTGTGTTACACACGGGTGCAAGTGTATTTTACTTCTCGTGTGTTGAAAAATTTGCATCGTTCAGGATTTTATTCTCGAACCACTCGCTTTGCTCGTGGTTCAACTATAGAATCCATTCACTTGCTCGCTTTTCAATTCCACACTCGACGTTAAAATACAACTTTGCACCCTATAACAACAAACACTAGCCTATGTGATGTGGGGACTAAAGGACAAGTCGATTGTATGGAATATAGGTTTATTCTGTGTTGAATTACAATTAGCGGCAACTTATATAGTATGGTCAGGAGTTGTAGTGTGAGTGTGGCCTGTCACACTACATCTCCCTTCCCATGAAAAAAAAAAGATTAATTATTCATTGGGATTAATCTTTTTTTTTTTTTTCATTTACAATAACAATCACTGGCTTGCACTGGCTTTTTTAACAGTTTCAAATTTTCAAAAAGTTATTTAAACATTTTTGCAATAAAACAATAGCTCTGAAGTATGTATAGTATATGAAGTAAGTATAAATGTAGTACATGACATTTTCAAAAGATATAGGTAAGAAACACAAGTGAAATAAGATGTTTAATTCTGATAAAGTAATCTATCCAATAAAGATCTAAAATAAACAAACTAATAACTAAGTAATATGTAAAAAAAAAACTTACACAATTAAACATTAGTTATAATTTGAACTTAAAGGTTAACATGAAAAAGTTCTTAACGAAATATTTAGACTAATACAATAGATGACGAAACAGATTTATTTAAACAAACACACTACATAATAATATATTAAACAAAAGCCCTTAGATTAACATGAACAGGTATACTTAACTTAAAAGATCCAACAAAGCAAAAAATTAAAAAAAAACTAACTTCATTTTGAAGTACGCAGTGTATTCGTCAATACACCACGTTTTTGTCATTTCCACATTTGTCTGGTACCACTTATCACTTGCAAGTCTTACATTTATTTTTCCTTAATAGACGTCTCATTTATATAAC
Organism: Leguminivora glycinivorella; assembly: GCF_023078275.1. Lineage (NCBI taxonomy): Eukaryota > Metazoa > Arthropoda > Insecta > Lepidoptera > Tortricidae > Leguminivora > Leguminivora glycinivorella. Next base: position 19,911,642 of record NC_062978.1, on the reverse strand, counting down.
ATTTTATTTCATTGTGCATCTAAAGCGTGCAATACTTGGCAAGGGTACACAACGCTTTTACTTGGTCGGCCGACCTTTTATTTATTTATTTATTAGCTCAGGATACAAGTATATTTATTTTAAGCGCGCACACATACTATTTTTTTACACATACAGGCAGTTCTTTTAACACACATCCTTACATCAAAACCTTCCATGTGTCCAAGGTGTCCCCACGATTGATGCTCGACCGAATCATGGTCAGACGGCCAAGGATTCCCTACCTGACTTGTATCCTGGCATACCCTTGCTAACCTAATCGCACAACACCGCCTCTCGGGCCAGCTTCGATACGATAGGCATTTTTATTTATTAAGTAATTCCTTTTACATTAAACACTTTCACAAAAAAAAAACATTCAAAATCCAATCATATAACTCAACACTGTGAAAGCTTTAACATATAAGAATTTCAACAACTTTAAGTTGATCAGGCTTATCGTTCTTTGAAAAACTTATCTGCTTTAGCTTACCCAAACACTGCTAACTCACCATCTATGTCATACGAATCCTTTCTCCATAAATTAATGCTTCCATACAAATCCAACATTGTCAAAATTAAATCTTCTTTGTCTATAATATCTTCTAAGTAGGTAGACACACAATTTCAACACCAAACCACTATCCATAAAATCCAAAGTTACAACAAATCAAAAGAAACAATATCTACTTATACCTCCAATACATTCTCGTTCGTATTAATTTACAAGTTTATTTTTCAAAATACCTACTATACGTGTTCTTTTTTTCCATTTATAACCGTAATATCCATATCCATTAGTAACAAAAATGTCAAGTCCGTTAAGTACATGAAATAAAAATATTGATTTGACATAAAAAAAAACAATTCTAAATTTAAAACAACCTTAATTATCCTTATTTAAACTAAAACATTAAATCCAAGTTTATGGTTAAAAGTGGGAACTGTTTGAGTTTACATTTTAACAAGAAGGATTATTGCAAAATTTATATAATGTTACAAACAGGTGCACAATATTGATACAATGTTTATTGAAACCTGAGCTGTAATTACAGACGGCGCATACAATCATGGTGGCATCATGACTAAGTTTGTGATGAAATCACTTCCAAATGATTTGTGCAACGTTCGGGATACCTAATTGATGTTATGTAACTTATGTATTATTGAAATGTGATTGGATTAATTTATTAGAGAAAAAAAATCTATGTTAATTAGTGAATGGTTAGTTCTAGTATGCATAATATATATGTATATTTTGGTCTGATTTAATAAAAAAATGACTTAGCTATATAGATATAATTATTTAACCACATCCACATTTTAACCATATTAGCTTTACGTTATCAGCGTACTGTTAAATCTTACTTTTCTTTATATATTTATAATTATATCTCTTAACACGACACGACATACAAAAGATTACTTTTGCCTTACACCTAAATACGCGGTTTTTTTTAAACTATTTGCCTGATAAGATCCGTTCTGGTATATGGAACTCAACTATCTCTTATCATATAAATTACGCATCAAAGTTAGTTTAAACGAAATTATAAGACTATAACTCTTACTTGTATATGTTACTTAAAACACTAAACGAAATAAAATATAACTATCAACTCAACACTGTCACTGTACATTGTCCTTTTCGCACGAAATGTCTACTGCACTTTTTTTGTATGTTTTTTGACGTCAAAGCCACACACACTTTGCACAGAACCTGGACCAAGCACACCAATAATCCCAGACCACGGCCGGGCCATGGCGACGGCCTTGTCCAGCGACACGAACAACTCCCAGCAGCGACCATGCACCGTCACGGTAGAGGTTTCAATGTGGAATTAGCACTGTGCTTGTCTAATTACAAGTCCCACTTGTATTTAGTCAATTTTTGCTTTATGTCACTGTTATAATTTTACACTTAGTGATTAGTGTTCATTATCACTTTATTTTTAGTAAAAATAGCTACCTAATTTATACTTTGTATGCACTGTCCACGGTATGTTCTTGCCGATAAATTTATGTTTCTGCCAAATTAAGTTAAGTCTGTTAAACAGTCCGAAACAATATTATTTATATTATGGTCCCTACAATTTGATTAAATACACAAAATTTTACGGACTTGTCCACTGCGAATTTCACTGTCATTTTCCGTAGTTTTTACAATCGTCCAAATTATGAGTCATGTAGTTTTGTTGCCGAATACTATCCGGTCGGCGCGCGCGCCGCCAGTGCAGCGCGAGGCCGCACTGGCAGGGTCGCCATGTGATGTGGGGACTAAAGGACAAGTCGATTGTATGGAATATAGGTTTATTCTGTGTTGAATTACAATTAGCGGCAACTTATATAGTATGGTCAGGAGTTGTAGTGTGAGTGTGGCCTGTCACACTACACCTAGCCGAAAGACGATCGTTGACGACCGGTCTGGCTCAGTCGGCAGTTACCCTGCCTGCTAAGCCGCGGTCCTGGGTTCGAATCCCGGTAAGGGCATTTATTTAGAGTTGATTATCGTGTGTGTTTACAGACCGCCGAGTGGTGATGTTTCGATGTACCTGAGTATGTTAAATAATTTACTTAATTTAAATTTAATTAAAAATTCTAATGTAATTATTATCGGTGACATTAATATTGATCTTCTAACTAAATGCAATTATTCTAAAGATTTGTTGAACACATTAAAACAATCTGGATTTTGACAACTTATTAATCAACCAACCAGAATAACAAATATTAGTAAGACCTGTATCGACCATGCCTACTCAAATATAATAAAATCAGATGTGAAGAATGTATCTTGTTGTGACTTAAACCTATCTGATCACCTGTGTATAAATGTTATTGTTGACATTCATAACAAATACCTACAGCAAAATTCGCATGTTCTAAAAAGAACTTTCTCAGAACAACGAAAACAGGAGTTTTGTCAGTGCCTAGATACATATCAGTGGGACGAAATACTCAAAAAAACATCATGTCCTAGTAAAGCTATGGAACTTGTTATGAATGTCGTCAAAAATAAATTTGAAACATACTTCCCTCTAAAAAAACAGTTACTGAAAAAAACTGGACACAAATGGGTAAACGATTCTTTAAGGAAATTACGTGTAAAAATATCACAATTGAAAAATTACATAACGACTCATTCCGACAGCGTCGAGTCTCGCACGCACCTACAACAGCTGGAAAATGAATACTGGATAAAATTACGGCAAGTACGTAGTAATTTCATAAACGGTTGCATATCTAACTGCAAGGATGACATGGGCAGGAGCATGTGGCGTGTCATATCAACGGAGACATGTAAAAATAATAAAGGTAATAGTGCTATCGATGTGTTCGTTAGCCGGTCAGCTGGCGACTGCGTAGGCGCACGCGCCGCCGCCGCCGCCGCGCTGTTAAACCGGTATTACATCGAAACCAACGTTAACAATGCCGTACCGTGCACTAGCACGGCACTTACGTACCTCACGCAATACCTACCTGCTACGTGCCCGCCTTTTAAATTCGAGCCGTTTGGGCTGGATGAGATGATATTCGCATGCAAAAAAATCAAACGAAAGGAATCAAAGGATATAAATGATATGTCGACTCGCCTTATTGACTATTTGCCTCCGACTGTCATCTCACTGCTACTAACGTTGTTTAATGAGTGTGTGTGTCAGGGAACCTATCCAAGCGTTCTAAAGAAGATAAAGGTCCAACCCATCTATAAAGGCAAAGGCGAAATGCATCTGCCTAAGCATTACCGGCCTATATCGCTCATACCGGTAATTTCTAAAATCTTTGAGCGTTTGTTGAGTACCAGGATAATGAATCACATTACAATAAACAACTTGCTAAATCGGCAACAATACGCTTACCAGCCTAGTAGGTCTACCGTGGACCCCCTTCGACGTGTTGCCACCTTGCCGTGGTGAAGGGGCTTGCGTGCCCCCAGGACCCTCAGGGCTATGCCGGACAGGGTTTCCCATACCGGACAGGCCTGAGGCGAGAGGCCAGACAAAGAGCAACACACGGGCGGGGCTCTATGAGCTACAGAGGTGGGCTGAGGCTGCCTTGCGCGGCGTCGTGGCTTTGGCCACTGTCGGGCAACCCGCAATCCACACTGAGCGGACCGGGGGCCTACCTCATTGAGAGGAAGGTCAAGTGGAGTAAACCACTATAAAAATCCCCAATCTCAAGGTTTGCGGCGTGCCGATGGGATGAGTGGCTGGGGGAGCCCAGTCACTAGCGCCGCAAAGGGGGGCATACCCCTTTTAAAATAGCAAAACCAATCATGAGTGGCAATATTACAGAAAAACTACCCCAGGAGGTCCCAATCCTCCGTGTCACCACAGAACGGATATCCATACTGGATGCCCGTACTGTGGTGACATGCCGCCCTTCGTATTCTGGGGAGGCACACCACTCGAGGGAAAATGAAAACGACCATGGCAAACGAACAACGGACATCAAAGATTCTGATCTGGATTTTGTTGAACGGAATGTGGAAGACTGCGACCCGATGTCGCACTCCGACACTGGGACCTTGAGGCTAAGAGGTGGCGGCCCGCCGTCACGGGCTTCAAAAAGTGACGACGAAGTGGTCCTAGAGACCTCTTCGATTAGCGGGAGCGCGCCCCAAAGACGCAAGGCGTTGGCCGGGGCCAAGAGGGGAAACCCCTACCTAAGGGAGGACCCAGAACCCGAGCCAAAAATAAACTCGGCTCGCAGAGGAAGGAAAACTGGAGGGGTAGGGACGTCCGCACCCCGCCTCAAGTTAAAAGTTCTGTCAGCCAACGGGGGGAAAAAGGCAGCAGGGGCCTACGTGGGGTTGTCGGCCGCTCTAGACAAACTGAGGAACACAGTAGGATCGGACTCCGAAGGGGCAGACGAGGAGGCCATGCCAGGGGACCAGTGGAGTGAACGGCGGGTCTCCCCCTCCCCCTCCTCATCCCCAAACGAGGATCCGATCGAGGTAGCACGCCGCGCCGCCCAGACGGTTCTGACAGAGACGGCCAAGTCCCGTAACCTCCAAGGGGGTATCAGGGGCTCGATTAACAAAGCCTGCAAAAAAATAGTAGCCGCATTAGAATTGCTACAGTCTCAGAATGAGAGCGAGGAGATCCGCACCTTAAAAGCGGATAATAAAAGGATGCGTGAGGAGCTGGCGCAAATGCGGTCTGAAACAAAGGCGCTCCGAAGAGCCTACTCTGAAAGAGGAAATCTACTGACCGCGGACAGTGTCCGAGAAGAAATAACGGCCGTCTGTAACTCTCTTAAAGAGCACCTCTCTAGGGAGTTATTCATATCCCTGGGGGGGATGATAAACACTAGGTTGGAAGAAGTCCGAAGCCGCCTCCCCCCAGAGCCAATTCTACGTCCGCCCTTGGCGGCGGACAGGCAGAATACAGCTGCGCTAACTGAGAGCCCGCAAGCAGGGACTAGAGGAGGACCAACAAAAATGAAAGCCAGCCAGACGGGGTCAACTTTAATGCCCCCGGCAAGGCCTGCTCAAGCACCAACGGCAAACAAATCAGCTGCAGCGGGATCGAAGAAAACAAAGACGAAGAAAAAGGCCCCCAACCAGACCCAAACATACACACACACGCAGGAGGAGTGGGTAGCAGTGGAGAAGCGAGGGGCGAAAAAGAAGCAGAAGAAAAAGACCTCCGCTACACCCAAGGCACAGACGGCCAAACCGACGGCAACAACTGTACCTCCAAAAAAGCTGATAGTGCCAAAAACGGCGGCGGTAGTGGTGGCCCTCAAGCCAGACACGACAGAGTCGTACGCCTCTGTTATGCTGAGGGCCACCAAAGCGTTCAGGCTGGAGGAGGTTGGACTGGAGAACGTTCGAATAAAAAGAACGGCGGACGGGGCCCGCATCCTGGAGGTGAACGGGGCTGATAATGGCCGCTCTGCCGACGAATTAAAGACGCGTCTTGAGGCGGCAATCGGGGATGCAGCCAAAGTGTATAGACCCGTCAAATTAGCGCGCTTACGGGTCTCCGACCTAGACGAGGCTGCAACCCCAGAGGCAGTGGCTGGGGCGATCGCCGCTAAAGGGGGCTGCTCCGTTGCGGACGTCAAGGTGGGAGACATCCGCATCGGTTTCAACGGCACCGGATCGACCCTGGCTCAGTGCCCCATCGAGGCAGCGAGCGCGGCGGCAACGGCGAGGAGAGTAACGATCGGGTGGTCGGTGGCCCGAATCGTTGCTCTCGAACCGGAAGCGCTCAGATGCTATAAATGTCTGAGCGTGGGGCACACCAGGGCCACGTGCCCCTCATCAATCGATCGAGGGAACCTCTGCTTCCGATGCAGTAAGCCGGGGCATAAGGGGGCAGACTGCCAGGCGGAGGCTTTTTGTGCGGTCTGCCACCTAGCAAAACTGCCAGCGAGACACCGAATGGGAGGCCTCTCTTGTCACCCACCAAAGGTAAAAGGCGTGGAGGCTCGCACTGGCAATCGTGGTGCCCCTGATAGGGCCCCCTCTGGGGCCGCTCAGATTCAGGAACCCCCCGAGGAACGCCCCATGGACCTTTAATGTCAGGACAACTGCACCAAGGTCCATGGGAGGTGCTGCAGTGTAATATTAACCACTCCGCCCGCGCTCAGGATCTGCTCATGCAGAACTTGGCTGAGTGGGGAGTTGCACTGGCAGCGGTGGCGGAGCCCTACACTGTTCCTCCTCGGCCCAACTGGGAAGGGTCTAGAGATGGCAGAGTGGCGTTGGTGGTCCCAGCTGGAGAGACTCTATCAGGGATTGAGAGAGGGGAGGGTTTCGTGGCGGCTAAATGGGGGAAAATTGTAGTAGTAGCAGTTTACTTTTCCCCCAATAGGCCGCTGGACTCCTTCCAAAGATTTCTAGGGGACCTGGAGGGAGTGGTGCGGAGGGCTGGCCGGGCGCCCGTCTTGGTGTTGGGGGACCTCAACGCCAAGAGCCGGGCGTGGGGGTGTCCCGATACCGACCTTAGGGGAGCCGAGGTCGAGGACTGGGCGGCGACGGTGGACCTGTGCATCCTCAATCGGGGCCACACGCAAACGTGCGTCCGTTGGAACGGGGGGTCTATCGTTGATGTGTCCCTCGCGACCCCCTCCCTGATGGCCCACGTTGCCGACTGGAGGGTGCTAGAGGACGAGGAGACCCTCTCGGACCACCTCTACATCCGCATGAGGGTCTCCCAGACTCACAGAGGATCACCGCCTAACCTCGGCCCCCGAAGGGGTGACAAATTCCCCAGGTGGTCGCTGGCCCGCCTCGACAGGGCAATTGCAGAAGAAGCCGCCATTATTGAGGCCTGGAGCGCCCCCCCTCAGGCATCCATGGGCGTCGAGGAGCGGGCAACCCACCTACGCAGGTCACTAATGGCCGTGTGCGACGCCTCTATGCCTCGAGCCCGGCCTTACCAGGGCAGACGCAAGGTGTACTGGTGGGGCCCGGAGATCGCTGCCCTTCGCACAGCCTGCAACGCCGCCCGGAGGGCCTATACTCGCTGCCGAAGAAGGAGGCACACCCCGGAGGAAGAGGCGCTCCTCCACGCTACCCTCGGGGAAAAAAAGAGAGCGCTTCGGCAGGCCATTGAGCGGGCCCGAACTGAGCGGTGGGAAGAGTTCCTCGCGACTCTAAATAGAGATCCGTGGGGGCGTCCATACAAGATGGTACGCAACAAGCTGCAGTGCGCATCCCCCATGGAATCTATGGAACCGCAGCTCCTTCAAACCGTAGTGGAGGGGCTCTTCCCGGACGCACCGGAGTTCGTCCCGCCGGTGATGGCCCCCCGGAAAGGCACCCAGAGAGGCGGCTCGCCCCCCCCCCCCCCATCACAGACGACGAGCTCGAGTGGGCAGTGGAGCGAGTCAGGGCCACCCGCAAGGCGCCGGGGCCGGACGGAGTACCAGGGAGGGTCCTCTTCCTAGCCCTGAAGCATCTAGGAGACCACCTCAGGGCCCTGCTGGAGGACTGCTTGACCGAGGGAACATTCCCGAGACCCTGGAAGGAGGGACGGCTGTGCCTCCTCCGGAAGGAAGGACGCTCGGCGGACTCCCCGGCCGGCTACCGGCCCATCGTCCTGCTGGATGAGGCCGGGAAGCTGTTCGAGCGCATCCTGGCCTCCCGCATCCAGCAGCACCTGGAGGGGACAGGCCCGAACTTAAGCGAGAATCAGTTCGGGTTCCGTAGAGGGCGGTCGACGCTGGACGCAGTGGGAACCCTTAGGGCGTTTAGTGAGCTGGCGGAGGAAGAGAGAGAGGGAGTCGTGGCGGTGTCTCTCGATATCGCCAACGCGTTCGGCTCTCTCCCCTATGCGGTGATTGCAGAGGCGCTCCGCTACCACGAGGTACCTCTATACCTAAGGAGGATCGTGGATCACTACCTGACGGGGCGGGTGGTGCTCTACGAACAAGGGGATGTACGGCGGGCGAAAGTTATGACTTGCGGGGTTCCACAGGGGTCCGTCTTGGGGCCCCTCCTGTGGAACGTCGGTTATGACTGGGTCCTCCGGGGGGCACAACTCCCGCGCATGGTCACGTTGTGTTATGCGGACGACACACTGGTGGCCGTGCGAGGGCGGGAGTTGGAGGAGGTTCTAAGGAAGGCGGCGGTGGCGACGGAGCTCACTGTACACCGCATCGAACTCCTCGGGCTGCGGGTCGCCATTGAAAAGACCGATGCCATGGTTCTGGGGGGTACGAGGGAGTGGAAACTGCGGGCAAGCACGGCGTTGAGGGTGGAGGGTCAGTCCGTCCAGGTCAAGGCCAACATAAAATACTTGGGTCTTGTCCTGGACAGAAAATGGGCTTTTGAGGAGCACTTCGCGAGACTTGCTCCTCGTCTTGTGGGTGCTGCCTCGGCACTGGGTCGCCTGCTGCCTAACTTGGGGGGGCCGAATGCTCCCTGCAGGCGGCTGTTTGCGGGTGTCGTCCGGAGCATGGCGCTCTACGGAGCGCCAATCTGGGCAGGACGACTGACGGAACGTACCAAGGCCTTGATCCGTCGGCCCCAGAGGGTGGTAGCCCAAAGGACGGTAAGGGCTTACCGCACCACTTCCCACGCCGCGGCGTGCCTCCTCGCCGGCACACCTCCCTGGGAGCTGGACGCGGTGGTCCTAGCCGAGAGGTACCAGCGAAAGGTGGATGCGAGAACCCGGGGAGAGCCGCCGGACCCCGAGGAAGACGAAAGAGTGGCGCGGGCAGCTAAGGAGCACCTGCGCCAACAGTGGAGGGACACTCTGGAGAATGGCCACTATGGCATCCGAACCATAGGGGCCATCCTCCCGGTAATGGAGGAATGGTTGGACAGAAGGAGGGGGTCCTTACCTACAGGGTGACTCAGGTGGTGTCCGGGCATGGTTGCTTCGGCCACTACCTGCACCGCATCGGGAGGGAGCCGAGCACCCAGTGCCTGGACTGTGGTGCGGACGATGATACGGCCCAGCACACTCTTCAAGAGTGTAATCGCTGGGCCGGAGAAAGGGCTGCCTTGGTCGCAGCCATAGAGGTGGTAGACCTCTCGCTGCACAGCGTCATAGCGGCGATGCTGAGCAGCGAGAGGAAATGGAATGCGATGGCCTCCTTCTGCGAACATGTCATGTCACAGAAGGAGGCGGCGGAGAGGGAGCGCGAAGCGGCGGCTGACGCGCTGCCTCTCAGACGCAGACGGCAAGGGCGAAGGCGACGAGCGTTCGTACGCCAAGACCCTTAGAGGGGCCGGCGGGTACGGGACCCGCATTGCACAAAAGGCCTCACTAGCGACGTAGGGGGAGGGATCAAGCGTTTCTCCCTCCCTTCCTTGCGCGGGTGCCCTGGCACTTAGCCGGGGCTGCCGGAGGGCGCCACGGTGGAAAGAGGAAATCCGATGATCCCGTGGCACCTTCATGAACGGCACAGGGGGCGAAACGCCGGAGTGGGGTTTAGTGGGTAGTCCGCTTCCCTCCCTCTCAATAGGAGAGGGGGCCGAAAGTGGGAGTCCCACACACCCCCCCATTAAGGCCTTCCCGTGGTTGGGGGGACGGTGCGTAAACGCATTCCCCACTCCGACAAAAAAAAAAAAAAAAAAAAAAGGTCTACCGTGGACGCGGCGCGTGACGTCGTGGCGCGAGTGACGGCGCACCTCGAGGGCGGGCGGCAGGTCGCCGCCGTCTTCTGCGACCTGTCGCGCGCCTTCGAAATGATTGATCACGCGCTGCTTCTCGCCAAACTATCTTCCTATGGGTTTTCAGGCTGCTTCCATGATATCATAGCGTCGTTCCTGAGTGACCGCAAACAGAGCACCTACGTTCTCGGTTCCAAATCTGACCTCGATCCAATAGGAAGCTGTGCGGTCCCTCAAGGCTCCATAATGGGAAACAACCTTTTTCTCCTCCTGGTGAACGATATTTCAACAGCTTGTGATATCCCGGAATACGTAATGTTTGCCGACGACACTTGTTTTATAGTAAACGCAGAAGATATAGACTCTCTAAAACTAAAGTTATGTCAAGTGATGCACCAAATGGCTTCGTGGTTCTCATCCAACGGTATGCTGCTCAACGTAAATAAAACAAATATTGTACACTTTAAGTTGCGAAAAAAATACCTACCACTTAATATAGTAGCAGATAACGTTCCTGTACCCCAAACGGACTCCTCCAAATACTTGGGATTCGTGATCGACTCCGGGCTGACGTGGACACCGCACATTGACCACGCGTGTGACAGGCTGTCATCGGCGTGCTATGCTCTCTCAAGATTGGCACCAACCTTAACGAGTGAGAACGTTAGAAAAGCCTATTTTGGCTATTTCCACTCCATTTTAATACAAGGTGTTGATCTTTGGGCGACATCTGCTAGCCGAGACAAGATGTTCAAAATGCAAAAAAGGGCTTTACGTATTATTGACCGAAAACCAGCTGATCACCCAGCGCAGGAGTTATTTAAAAAGCACCGTATTTTGACTCTGCCCTGTGTTTACATATTAACGGCATGCAAATTCGTCCGTTCGAACCTAAAAATTATAAAACCTACGGCGAAATAAACCATCGACCGTCGCGCAGACGTGACCTACTAGTGCCCCCTCGCCGTCGGCTAGCGAAGGCCCGTGCGATGCTGGACGTTGTCGGCCCTAATCTATACAACTGTGTACCTACTGACATAAAAGAAGCACCTTCCGATGCTATATTTACAAGCAAACTCAAAAAAATGTTATTAGAGTCTGCTTATTATAACATCAACGAGTTCCTCAAAAGGAGTCGTTGTCCCGAAAATCCATAATACCTATGCTTATATATGTTATTCTGGTTGTAACACTGTAATAAAGAGTATATAAATTGTTTATGAACTGTATTACACATTGTAATGTACAAATTTTTGTTGACCTGTAAATTTGGTTATAAATTTACCAATAAAGAAATCTAAATCTAATCTAAATCTAAATCTAAATCATTTGTGTGATGAACACAGATATTTGTTCCTGAGTCATGGATGTTTTCTATGTATTTAAGTATGTATATCGTCGCTTAGCACCCATAGTACAAGCTTTGCTTAGTTTGGGGCTAAGTTGATCCGTGTAAGGTGTCCCCAATATTATTTATTTTATTTTATTTATATTGTGGTATTTACCAGACGCGCTCTTTGAAAACATTTGCGGTGTCTGTCTATGTAGTCTGTCGTTGAGTTGTTTGCCCCGCACCCGAGCACTGAAAATTTATCTATCTAGAAACATATTTTCAACTTACATTATTTCGTTACTTTTTTTCAAACGAATATAAACTTTATTTCTCTAAATTCAAGGTGTGAATTCATTGGTGTTTCAAGTTTATTGGTGATATATTTGGGAGCAGTTTATAGTCAACGTGAGTATGGCGGCAAATCTTGTGGTTTATAATTTCAAGTTTTCTCGCATTAACACGTATATAACACTTGCTCCGTTTGGGCACTGCCAACTTATCATGGTCTAACCTAGTTATTTTTTATTTTATTATTATTTATGAAATAGGCAGCAAACGAGCAGACGAGCCGCCTGATGGGCAGCAGTCATCGCCGCCCATGGACATAAGCAACATCAGGGGAGCCACTAATGCGTTGCCGACCTTTGAGAACCCTAAATACCTGCTCCTTAAAGAACCTCATAATATAGCGCAAGGGAAACACTTCAGAAGGTAGCTCATTCCCCAACTTGCACGTTCTGGGCAAAAACGAGCAAGAGACCCGTTTCTTCTTGGTTTGCCACGTGTCGAGAAAGTAAGGATGAACTTTGTTTCTTTGGCGGGAGGTGCGGTGATAAAAGCGCGACGGTGTCACCAGGTTAATAATAAAACATAGCAACGTATACACTTATATTAACTATAAATATAACTCACGATGGGTTAAATTGTGGCTAGGCGAGAGGTTGGCAACCTGTCACTGCAATGTCACAGTTTCGTTTTCTTTCAACCCCTTATTTGCCAAGAGTGGCACTGAAGCTTTAGTAGTTTCATGTGTTCTGCCTACCCCTTTATGGGATACAGGCGTGATTGTATGTATGTATGTATTTATAAATTATAATTATAAATATATTTCCAGCCAAATATCCCTTTTTTATTAGCTCAAGAACTCTGTTTGTTTACCTCTTAAGCTTACATTGTACGCAAAATAAAGACAGCTTAACTTCATACTAATTTCCAAAACATAGGCTATTTTGGAACTAAAGTATCGTAAAGTGGTTCCCACGACGAAATTAGGTGTGTTTACAGCCAATAAAATATTTATGACGAACTGTTAGCAAGGAAGTATTTTTATAGCTTACGTTTACTTGCCTCGGGTAGACCATTCAATGCTGTATTACTCTTTCATACTCGTACTTCAATTTGCTCAAAGACTGCAAATGAGACTTGGTTTCCAACACTAAGACTCCGACAAGACTCGAACCTGCGACTTAGTGCTTTGCCAGAGCAGTCGCTATGACCAACTTAGTCACGGATCCCTGATGGAAGCGTGCGAATTTTTCTATGCCTTCCCTCAAGACAGGTTCTGCTGCGTAACTTCTCGTCAATAACCATTAGATCGGACCTCGCGCATTACTAACTTGCTCCAGAGATATAGTCGCTATCAAATATATAGGAGTTGCTGAAGCTCTCATTAATATCGGAACACGCCACTTTAGAGTTAATAGGATTTTTTTTGCTTGAAAATAGGAATAGAAATCTTATTAACAATACAACATTTTTGCAATGTATTGCAATACAATACAATAGTTTATTGATAACGCCAAGTTACATGTCATGTACATACATTCTATTAAGATTGTTTAAAAAGAAATTGGACATTAATGAAGTATTTGATTCAAACATACATTAATAAGGGACTAGAAATTATACAGTTTGCAGTTCATAACACGAGAAACGATTTTATTATTGTACTTAACTATCAACACTTGTTAGCAGTTTTACAAGCTCGTAATATCATACCATGCTATGTAAATATTTTCAAAAATGTAAGTATGGGGCCATAATTGTGCGTAGCTTTAAAAACTTCATCATCCTCCTTGCGTTATCCCGGCATTTGCCACGGCTCATGGGGACCTGGGGTCCGCTTTGACAACTAATCCCAAGGTTTGGCGTAGCCACTAGTTTTACGAAAGCGACTGCCATCTGACCTTTCAACCTGACGGTAACTAGGCCTTTTTGGAATTAGTCCGGTTTCCTCACGATGTTTTCCTTCACCGACGAGCGACTTAGTACGAGTTCTTAACCAGATGTACAGTCCGGTCTGGCAGAAAGCATGAAACTTGGCATGTATATAGCTTATAGTTTTATAAGAAAATATGGAAGTAGAAACACGCCGAGGTGTCAATGTTTCCCTTCTTTCCCCCCACTTTTGTATCCCTGATTTCAGTTTTTTAACTGGCAAATATAAAATGACATTTCGAAAGTCGCACGCGTTTACCGCTAGGCCACCAGCGCTTTAAAAACTTTTCTTTGATTATTACAGGGATAAATTATACACAATGAACAACAATGATACTTAGTCGGAGATCATTCTAAACTAGTTTGTTTGAGTCCCGGGGTATATTACGATGGAAACAATACTGCAAGACTTCGGTGTAGAGTTAACGGCCAAGTCTTAACACTTTCGATGCCCAAAACTTTGGTTTTGTGAAAATTACCACGAAAATGAAAGTGGTAGTGGAAATTCGAAAGCAGTTTCGATACAGAATTGCTGTTTGTTAACTAAATACAAAATCATTTATTCAGCAAATAGGCCACGGGGGCACTTTTACGCTTCAACTTTTACACTTCGAATGTTGCACGCCACGTGCATATAATTTAACTTAATCCCCTTAATTAATATAATTTAACAAAAAGTTTAGTTTTATCGTTATCTATACAAAATAATAAGAATTTAGTTGAAGTTACAAGTACTAAAATTATATTTACTTACACCTTCCAAAAAAACTAAATTTATTTTGTATCTTACTTATCTTTGCCAGTATAAGCCCAGTAATTTTATAAAAACGCTAATGAGCCTTCATTATAAAATTCAAGAGAAAATGAGTATATTCAGTTAATGAGGGGTGCCAAAGCCCAGTGTCACTAGGACAGGAAAATTAACTCTCAAAGAGATGGAGATAATGTATAATTGTTGCCTTTCTGAATGAAATGTGGGTCAGGCGACAGTTTTCGTATAAGGTGCCATTAAAATTGTACAGTGCACTCTTTTTAAATCACTAACAAAGGAGTCTTTTATTTGTTTTGTTTGCTTTATGGAATTCGAATTCCCTACATTAAATCAGTTGACACGTCAGCGCCATCTATATTTTTGACCCTGAACGGATGAACCTATTTAGGTTTTTTTTTGTTTGAAAGTTGAATTAGTCGGGAGTGTTCTTAGCCAGGCTTGATGGAAAGCGGTCCACTAAATATGTGGGACGTTTTTTCTAATTTTTTTAAATGTAAAAATGAATAACTTGACACCACGTTCCTTTTCGGGTACTTCGGGTACACGGAAGTGACCAATACTTTACCGTTTGAAACAGGTTAAGACAAAGTTAAGTTAAGATAATCGAACTTCTCAAACGTCGGTCAATCAAAGTCGTTGCCACCTTAGCTTGGTATCTCTCTATCCATTTTTAGACGTCACCCCCACATAAGGCACATAAGCCACTTGCGTTACTACTGCACACCTCATTACACGGTAGTGCCGGCTATCATAAAATTTCCCTTACAAATGTGCTGGGATCATTAACCTTTATTTTATTACAGGCTTTCAGAAGCGGTCGCTCAAATAGTTACCATCCTGCGTTGTAAATGGGGTGAAGAAATTCGTGTAAAAATCTTACTCGAGTACAGTCGAGTTCAATATGCAAGTTTCAAAATACACGACGATCATTTTCATAACCGACAATATTTATGGATATAATGGTTTAATTAAAAATATACATACAATCACGACTCTATCCCATAAAGGTGTAGGCAGAGCACATTAAACTATTTAAGTTTCCATGCCACTGCATTCTTGACATATAAGGGGTTGAAAAAAAAAACCGAATAATTGTGACATTGGAGTGACAGGTTACCAGCCTCTCGCCTACGCCACAAGTTAACCCATATCCCACAGACGACTTCTACGACACCTACGGGAAGAAACGGGGTGGTGAAATTCTTAACCCGTCACGGGACAAATAAAACGGGAAAAATACATCAAAGATAAAACTTTCAAAAATGTCAAAGTGCAAAGTTGAATTTACCTACTCTAGATAGAAAAAATATTATATGAATAAGGCCAAAATACTTGCCAAATTGATCCACATCGTAGATGATTTGAACGCAAAATTAACCTAAAACATTAACACGCTTTTTTTTAGAACCAAAACTATAAAATTAATTAAATGGTCTATCTCAGGTAAAAACGAATTTTGTCTGGTGTAGCGCTGCTTACAAACCCGAATGTGGAATAATCCAACCAGGATCGTTTATTAGACCAAGTAATAAGAGAACTTCAGACGAATCTGAGAATTTGCAAACACAACTTACTCGAAGGATGGTAGCATGCGAAAGTAACCATGATTAATTGTGACAAAAAATATACTAGTAAATAGTAGATTTGTTTTAATTTTTTTAATTGAAAGGAAAGCATGAAAAATTTGCACATATCTGTGGCTTAGTTGCTCAGAGCAATTAAACGGGTGTTTCGAAAGGCTATAGGTTCGAGTCCTGCCAGACGTGAATAACATTGAATAAAAAAAGAAACTTAAACAGTTTAAGTATTTTCACATGCATTTTCTGGTTTATAAATATAAACGTTTGGTATCAGGATATCAATTTATAAATATTGCCAACAATATTATCGAATCTGTACACTACGTAGCAGTCACGTGTGTGCATTTCATATAAAGATAAAACTATTTTACTAGTAACCAATTGCTTTATGAAAGCGCATTTATTTACGTGAAAACACATAGAGACCACTTATTTACATGAAAACATATAGGAACTAAGACTAGTTAAGCATAAAACTTAAAAGCTCTCTAAAATATATGTGTTTATGTACTGCTTATGATATTCAACTCGCAACGACAGCAAAATGTGACATAAATATGTTCTTGCTTCACTTTCGTCGGCACCGACCCCTCACCTACAGGGAGCGTTCTTATGATAGCAATTTTCTTCCTTTTTTTATCTCACTTTTTTATATCATTACGGCGACAACTAGGGGCGCGATTGGCACAGCTAGTTAAGGCAATCCCGCACTTTACAGAGCATTTTATGTTTTCTTTGCAATGACGTGAAAATGAAATTTTCGCTGACACCGCTTCAGATCCGGCGGGCGATGAGATGTCAGAGATGTTTGCGTTTATTGCAACAAGTATTGAATTGCTTGCTTTTTGTTGTTGGTAGGAAAAATAAAAGAGAAATTTTGAAGCCGCTATAGTAGTGGAAGTTTAATATTTGACAAAAGTTGCTTTTCGATTCTTATTTAAATGCGGTTGGTCTATTGTCAAGATAAACACTAAACTGCAATATGATGAAGTTACTAGGATTTTTGACATTTGTCGCACTAAAACAGTAGCAATGGAGTCAATTTAAGTTGTAGGAAATGTCAATCTAACTACGATACGGTACGTAACTTTTGATACAAGTTTCAAAATACATAATAATGGATACATTTATCAAAATTGCTACGCTATTGCAAAAAAGATTAACCGCACTCACATAACATGTAAGTATTTATAAAAACCTGAATCATAGATCATATAAATTTTTTACGAACAATAAAGTAGCAGTTCACCAAGAGCTTAAAGCTCTCACTATGATGCAAATTTTTCGCCCAAGTTATGTCGTAAAGCCTCCGAAGTGGGCTTAAGCCGGGGGGAGCTTTCCGCTCCAGTTATCGTGCGAAAACTTTCACCCAATCCGATTTACCTGAGTTAATTACGTTTTCTACTATTTAGGCTTAACGTCGGTTTGACGAGGATTGGCCAGTGTGCTATATTTATTTCCCGTCACTCATGCAATTTCAATTGCCTAATTGACGCTCAAGGACTTTTTGGTCCGAAGGACGGTACGTCTGTTTTTAGTAACAGCTTTCGATATGCCGTCATGAAGTGCTGAAATAATCTACCACCAACAAACTGTTATATAAAAAAAAATATAGAAGTGAACAACGTTCTTTGAGAGTAGCTTGTTTTAAAGTCCCGATAGGGGTAGGTACGAGGTAGAGTGCAGTTTTAATTTGAGTAAATCGTGTTAGTTTCAATCAATATGTACGTTAATTCATGCTTATTTTCCCAAAAAGGTTAGGCAGAACACATTTTGTTGAAAGTAAACGACCAAGTACCAAGTTAGATTATAAATTGTACTTATACTTAGGAAACCGAAAATAAACCACTACCCAATCTTCAACAACCCTTCTTAACCCTTCAGCCACGTGTGGGAAATATCAGAAGTTGTCGAGATCTTAGCATACAGCGGGGGTCGATTAGGGTCCCGACGTGTCAATTATCGAGTGTTACGAATTCATTACGTGACTTGCCGAACGTTTCTGTAATTTGGTCTTTGAATGTCAGGCATTGATAAGTTTTGTTGTAGTTGTATATGTTTGGACTGAAAAATAACAAAAAAGAAACTAAGCACAAGGGTTTTTATGTCACCTACCAATTTTTAGATAGTTTTCAAAGTGATCACTTAAGTTAAACCGGGTCAGGGCTGGGGCTTTCGTTTTTTATGGAAAGCACTCTTTAATTACGTGGTCACTGGCCAATTAAAATTGCACGAGGCCTGCCCTTGACGAGGAACAGATGCCTATGGACACCTTCAACAGACTGACATGATGTCATGATCCTCAGCATTAAGGAAACGACTGCCACTAGTAATAGAACATAAATTAAGTGCCGTAAGCTTTGGCTTCGGCCCAGTATAATAATGTATTTAAGTCATCGTAAATGTAACGAGAATAAGTAATAATAATTTGCAACCGATGTTTCTTTGTGAAAAATATAACACTTTTTAAAAACATTGTTCCGAAAACCTTCACACGTAGAATTTTCAAATTAATTAAGATTTTACATAGGCTTTATAGGCTAAAATTAAATTACCGGATCCGTCCGATTCTTGAGAAGCAATTTCCCCCGTTTAGGTGAATTAATAGGCAGTAGTGTTCTCATAATGAGGACGATAAAACAATCTCGCTATTAGGCAGATATACGCTCGACGCAGTAATGTATAGAGCGCCTTACAAAATATATGGAGGCGCAAAATTAAACGACCCTATGCGAGGAATTGCGTGAGCTCAGGCGCCTTGGCCACGCAAGGCTCAAATTTCGTTTTTATTGAAAATTATGTTTTACGAAAGTCAAGTTTGTTAGGCGTACCTATTTGTTTGTGAAGGCTTCATTGCCAGACCAGAGTTGCTACTCGTACAGTTGTAACTGGTACGTTTTTTCGGCCTTGCGGGTTGCTGTCTGTAATTTGGTCTTTAAATATTTTTGGTAGCTTCCAATACACCGCCGTGCAATGTTGGAATAATCTGCCACCTCTAGATAAGGCTTACTTGAAAGCACCTACGATTTTCAATGACTAACATTATATTGTTAACAAATTACAATCCTTAGTTTGTTACAATACTGCAGTTGAATCTGACTAAAATATTACTTTAAAATTTATATTTCTAAAGTCTTACCCCCCTTATTCATATGATAAACGTTCACTTAAGTTAGCAATCCGACAGAAATCCTTTGTCCTTTTCTATCACACCAATACGTCGGAAAGAGACAAACGATTGTTGTCGGCGTGATATCTTTAGTTAACGTTTATGAATAAGGGAGTTAAACTGTAAGATAAAAGAATATGCACCTAAAAGTATTTGGCAAAATACATTCAAAAAGGAGAAAAAACAAAGCCCGTTCAAAAGTTAATCTACAAATTGACAAAATAGCGAAGAGACATAAATTGGATGACGACGACGTTGCTTAGTCGAAAATAGGCAATCTTCCATTCTTTCTCAGTGCTTTCTTATGAAAGGGCCTATATTTGTAGGAATATTTCGCTGTAAAGCGTTTTTTGTAGACGAGGTGGAATAAGATTTGGCCAATTTAAATATATCCCTTTGATTCCAAAGACTACGACTGTTCTGGAGTAAGATTGCTTCATTATAATGACGATTTGGGAAGAAGCCAGTTTGATTGATATAGTATTTTTGGACAATAAATATGTACAGCAGATACCCGGCAATATTTATGTATTACACATCGGTTTTTCGTTTTCGAAGAGCGTTGTCTCTTTCTTGCTTATGTGAAGTTAATTGTCTTTTTCCAAAGACCTTGGACCTTTTTGTGTATATGCAATTATGCAGTCTTTATAGATTTGAAAATTTGTATACTAGATTTGAGTCAAAAGGCACTAAAGTAATTTATTATGTATTCTGGCAGTTTTTCTTAGTCTTACTTTTCTTATTCTAAATGCACTACAGTCACCTGCAATAATTTGTAACACATTGAAGGCTCCAAAAATATGTTACGCGCTTTTATCGATGTATAAATAAGACCATCTCAGATATTATTTCGGCCTTCGTCTTGTCAGTTTCAATGTCCTCTTGTCAATTATTGCAGGTAACTGTACCATGGGTACACAAAGTAATAAAAAATAAATTCATTTTCAATTAAATTTATTGCTAGTTTCCCTGTTTGAGATGATTTCAAATTTTAAGCATTAGCCTGAATCCAGCTAGTATATCTGGACACCCTAGCGTTCACACCAGGGTAATATGGGTCGGCGCAGTTGTTCCCAAACGAGCACACTCCAACTACAACTCCGGAATGTATGAGCGGGCCTCCAGAGTCCTGCGAGCATTGGTCCCGGCCTCCCACGTCCAGCCATCCGGAGCAAAGCATGTTGTCGGTGATCACGGTGCTGTAACGCTGTCGGCAAATCTCTTGGTTGATGGTCCAGATTTGGACGTGACGGAGTTGCTCGGATGGTTGGCCGCCGTGCTGAAAATTAATGGGCAAATCAGGACGCAAATGCTCAATATAGAAAAAGAAGTTCTAGAAATTGAAGTTTAAAAATTTTTTGACCCGTAAGAAATGAGTGTATAGACGAAATTGCTCTAAAACTTTTTGTGACAAAATGAATTCCGTGTACACCTTTCTACGTAAGCATTCATTGCTTTCTCTCAAACAACCTCTATACTTGGTATCTAAAATAATATCGATTAAATACATAACATTCATGCTTAATGATACTGACGCGAAGTCTTCTTTGACCACAGACTACAGTTAGTGCAACCTAGCAGAAACGTCAGCTGTAAGGTAAATGTCTAACCGCGTTGGACCCGTTATTAACAATGTCGTCAAGTATGAGTTAAGGAAAATAATACAATTGTCATGCTGAATTTCGCTGTATCGTTGTAAAGTATTTACAACTTACCGATGTTAAACCCCAGCCTGTAGCCCAAACCACCTGGTTATCAGCCAGATTATAGTTCGGCCCGGAGATTGAACCCGGCTGAGCATAATCGTTATACGTTATCTGACTTGAAAGCCGCACGACTGCTATATCGTTGTCCTGTGTCCAAGCATTGTAAGACGGATGGTTGATCAGTTGTGCGACGGTGTGAACAACTCCTCCGCTGTTGGCGTATGTGGAACCAACGCGGACGCGGTAGTTGACTGGGGATGTAACCCTGAAAAAAAAATTGCCAAAATGAAAAAAAAGAAAACGTGCCACATATCATTGGACATATTTCTTTGAATTTCTATAAAAAAAACATAGTTATCCGAGCTCGCAGTAAGCGTCTACTTGTAAAAAGCTTGGATAATTATATTTTTTGAGTTTAGCCTATTTAGCATATTTAGCCTTTACTATGACTTTTTGACAAAGAAAGTAAAATTAATTAGTATATGAAGAAAATGAACAGTGGGCTATAAACGGTTACTTTATTGTAATAAGTGCCAAATATTGTAATTATTATTTGGTTCCTTTACAGTAAATTATTCCAGCTGTATAGATCAATTATGATTTAATTTTTATTAAGCAGAAACGTCTGCTAACGATTCTAAACATTTTTATATTAAAGGAAAAAATGGAAAGGAATGGAATGGAATGGAAGCGTAAATTTTTCCATTTTTTCCTTTAATACAATTATGATTTATTGATAAGCAGAGTTGATGTTGTTGTTTATACTATTAATAAACCTACAGTGTACATATAAGTAGGTACGATGACTTGAATAACTAACCAATGTAGCCACATACACACAATGTTCCAATATTACAAGACTTACATAAAGCAGTGAGCCGCAGAGAGAATGGACCTCTGGTTTAGGATGGTGCCCCCACAACTCTGGGTATACGAGACGAGGTCTATTGACTGAAGGATTGCAGCTTGGAACGGATACCGGTCAATGGAGGTCAATTCTCCTCCCACTATCCTTTGTTGGTGTGTGTTTGGTGCCGCTGAAAAAACAAATAAAAAATTCTTAAAGTGCAGGTGTTAAAAATACATTATCAAATAAATCATCACCATCTAATAATTACAACAAGAGAAATACTCAAAATTTACATTGATTACTTTGTCCCGCATGTGGATAAAATACAACATTCTCATCATTTGTTGACATCACGGGAGCTTTTCTCAATTTTTGAGGTAAAAATAGTAATTCCAATAAAGTTCCGAAAGATTCCTTGCTACGCTCGTGGTCCAGAGTGTGAAATCTTGAGCGTTGCGAGGGTTTCAAGGCACGTAGGTGAAACAAATTTTGCTTCGGAGACAAAAAAAATTCACCACACTCAACACAAGGAGAATATTAACTGTAAAATATCATTAAAATGAAATTCACATTTTTTTTAGATTATTATGATATTAAAAGTTATAACTACCAGCCAATTTGGGTATCAAGTTAAAATTGCTTTGCACTCTTGTGGATAAAATGAAATTTTGTCATTCGTTTTTGAAGTATCAAGGGAGCCTTTACCACATTAGCTCGGAAACACGTGTTTTGTCCTTTAATACCAGCGGGTAAAAACGCACTTTATCTACTAGTGGGTAAAGTAATTTGACCTTGAATAAAGTCAAATTAACTGCTTTAAAATTAATAAAAGTGGGTTAATCTAGTAATAAAGATGATTTACCACCTGTGGAACTACCGGAAACAGTGAGTGGAACTACCGGAAACAGACGACATTGGTCTAAGCGCGACAGCGGTGAGCGGCAGATATACATTGAAGCGAGACACAGCGATAGGACTTTTCATTCCCACGTATGGCTGCCGCTCACCGCTGTCGCGCTTAGACCAATGTCGTGGCTGGGCCTTGATAAACGCATTTTTTGCGTTGTAGTTTCCTCGCTATAGTGAGGGGAAAATAAAAATATAGATAATATACATACCCGAAACAGCGAGCACAACGCTTAACAACAACAAAGCCACACGCATGGTTGCGTGAAAGATCAGAAATCACTACTTTTTGGCATTTCCCATAAATATTTATACTTACTTCATGACATAGTTATCTAATCGTAATATTGCACCTATATCTTAAAAGATTGTATATCTTCGATTTATCGTTTACAGGTTTCCCTACTGATTGCCGTTAGATAATCAATTAGATAACTATAATTAAATGTAAAAAACCTAACAGCTCATTAGTCAATCAGCGATAAACGACATGTGCGAAAAAATTGGAATCAAAGAAGTCATTGTACCTAATTATACATTTATGACAGTATTCTTCGTTTTCTGAACATATTAGATAACTTTAAGGGTTCAAATTGGGACAATAAATGATTGTCTTCTGTAGTATTTGACATAAAAAACCATTATTTATAAATTTTGGGTATTAAAAGTGTATGATGACGTATTTTTGATTAAAAATGTGTGTAATTTTTTCCCTTGTTCCTCGTAGATAACCAAGTTTGATAACTGGCTTTGTATGAGGAAAAAATATTCTTCTTTGATTACCCAGTTTGGAAACGAGAATTTATTTTTCCTCGTAGAAAACCTTTATTTTTTGCAGTTTTCTACGAAGAATTTATTTTCTTCTTTGCTTACCCGGTTTGGAAACAAGAATTTATTTTTCCTCGTAGAAAACCATTATTATATGCGGTTTTCTACGAAGAATTTATTTTCTTCTTTGCTTACCCGGTTTGGAAACAAGAATTTATTTTTCCTCGTAGAAAACCATTATTTTATGCAGTTTTCTATGAAGAATTTATTTTCTTCTTTGCTTACCCGGTTTGGAAACAAGAATTTATTTTTCCTCGTAGAAAACCATTATTATATGCGGTTTTCTACGAAGAATTTATTTTCTTCTTTGCTTACCCGGTTTGGAAACAAGAATTTATTTTTCCTCGTAGAAAACCATTATTTTATGCAGTTTTCTATGAAGAATTTTTTTTCTTCTTAGCTTACCCGGTTATGAAATGGGATTGTTTTCCTCATACAAAACCATTATTGTGTGCAGTTCTCTACGAAGAGTTTTTTTTTCTTCTTAGCTTACCCGGTTATGAAATGGATGGGTTTATTTTTCCTCATTGATAACTACTACCTACATATTTCATGCAGTTGTCTTAAGAGAAAATTCTTTTTCACCACACCGACTGGTAAACTAAAGGCTCTCTTGATACTTCAAAAACAAATGACAAAGTTGCATTTTATCTCAAGAGTGCAAAGTTATTCCTTACATATCACAACTTGATGCCCCAAAGCTGGCTAGTAAAACCAGTCGGTGTGGTGAAAAAGAATTTTTCTCTTTAGAAAACTGCATGAAATATGTAGGTAGTGGTTATCAATGAGGAAAAATAAACCCATCCATTTCATAACCAGGTAAGCTAAGAAGAAAAAAATTCTTCGTAGAAAACTGCATACAATAATGGTTTTGTATAAGGAAAAAAAATCCCATTTCATAACCGGGTAAGCTATGAAGAAAAAAAATTCTTCATAGAAAACTGCATAAAATAATGGTTTTCTATGAGGAAAAATAAATTCTAGTTTCCAAACCGGGTAAGCAAAGAAGAAAATAAATTCTTCATAGAAAACCGCATATAATAATGGTTTTCTACGAGGAAAAATAAATTCTTGTTTCCAAACCGGGTAAGCAAAGAAGAAAATAAATTCTTCGTAGAAAACTGCAAAAAATAAAGGTTTTCTACGAGGAAAAATAAATTCTCGTTTCCAAACCGGGTAATCAAAGAAGAATATTTTTTCCTCATACAAAGCCAGTTATCAAACTTGGTTATCTACGAGGAACAAGGGAATTTTTTATATATTTTGGCCACCGAAAACGCTGTCAGCGATGTAGTGACGTCATCGAATTCGAACTTACTTCATGTCAAAATAATCAGTGACATAATTTATGACTCAAATTCGAACTTCAGAAAATGTTGTTTTCGAATAGAATGACCGCTACTTATGCATTTTAAATGTCTTATTTTTTACTGGATCATATTTTTACTGGATAATTGTTATCAATGGTCGTAATTTTTCATGATTTGACATAAAAAAATCACATAGTAACGAATACCTACCCACGAACCCAATATTAAAAATAATGCTTTGTAGGAAATCCTTTTCGCCACAGCCGTTAAACATTCTTTGCACCAGATTTAAATTCAAATTAGACGTTCCAAAAAAGAACGTTTTTATACAAAATGCTACCCACAATTGCGCAGAAAGGTCCCGTCTTGTTGCTTACCGCAAGCGCTATTGTCTGATATTAATTTTCCTGTTCCGGCCTAGCCGAGGTGACAATCATCGACGCTACGTGGCGATTGAAACACAGCCTGGCTCTGTCGCGCCGCTACAGAAGAACGATAGAGAGAGCTAGCTTACGAGGCCTAAGCTATTGTGACGGTGGCTAGGTACCTTGTTCCGGCCGATGCATCTTTTATGAGATAGTGGAACAAAAGTGCGAGAAAAAACCTAGCGGTTATTAAGGTGAAAATTAAATTTGTACCATTCGGCCTTTGCCGCGGATTTTATTACTGTCGGATACGAGTAATTGCTTTTTTGGTAGATTGGTATTGTTTCGCCTTTTAGCCTTTTGGATGCAAAATAGATTTTTTTACACCAGGTTAGTTGCGAAATTGAGATTGAAAAGTTTTAACTGACTTTTATCGGGTGCAATAGTTTCGTAATGGTCGGATTTGAATTTCAAATTGTAACTCATAGGTTTGTATATCCTATTGGTTTTTTTATTGCTAGGATATTTTTGTTTTTATTGAAATATGTACTCAAATAATTTAATTAAATAAATATTATTGCGTATCATGTTGAAGGCATGCAGGTTGCATGTTGTTGTCAAATTGAAGGTTTGCCAAAGAGCTATGGAGCGCAGCATCCTAGGAGTAAAACGGATTGACCGAATCCGCAACTCCACGCTGCGCTCAAAAACACGCATTACAGATGTTGGGGTTAAGACCGCCAAACTGAAATGGGACTGGGCAGGCCATGTCTGCCGTATGCACCCACAGAGGTGGGCTAAAATAGCCACCGTATGGGTGCCGCAAGACAGGCGGGGATCTGGCAGGCCCAGGCGGAGATGGCGGGACGACCTGGACGTGTATCTCAGCGACTGGCCGGAGATCGCTCATAACCGGGACGAGTGGAAATCGAAGGGGGAGGCCTTTGCCCAGCAGTGGGACACAGTATAGGCTTTAAATAATAATAAATAATAATAATCATGTCTTAGCACATTACACTACGCTTTTAAGGTTACTTAAGTACAAAATAAATATACTTAAAGAGTGCGATATTATTTCATTAATTGTATGTCTGTTTAACTGATAGCATCTCTAAAGACAAACTAATGAGTGTGTTTAGTAAAACGTCCCACTTTGTCGTTTATCATTAAGACGATACAGGAGGGGTCAATTCTCCATACAAACGCTCTCGACTATTTCCTCCCTGGTTTTTGAAGATAGAGCAATGATTTTTTCAACACAGATTATTATTATTTTTATCTGTGTCGGACCGTCTTGATTTTTTTCATATTCTTATTTTTAAGACGCTAGAAATTTTCAAAAATATTGATTATGGCGCAAATAAAGGGGCGGAAGCGGAATTCAAAATTGGTAACAATTAGCCAAAAAACCTAAACGGTCCGTCAAAGAATATTTCATTGTTATTCAGATTATCAAATTTCGACGACGATTGATTAAGTTTTGAAGGAGGAATATCTTTTAACTGAGTTGTTCTGAATGGGCATTTTTTTTTCGATAAATCTAGTTAAAAGCATTAGTATATTTAACTAAAATTCCCAAATTGAAAGGGGGGCTCCTTTCCATTTCAGCATTTCTGCTCCTACAGCGTCTTAAGGCGAGATTTACTTGTATCTTTATATGAATAAACTGACAAAGCGGCTTTATAGCAATCAAATTGGGACGTTTTCCCGTGCACACTCACATATATTGCTATACATATTTACCACTACCAGATAATGTAAAATTTGTGTATTTATAGTACCCTCCTCCGCCTCGACCGCATACATCAGGCGTCTTCTCACGCAAACGAATCGCTTGTCGTTGTCGCGCTGAACCTCTGAATTATTGATGTAATGAACATGTTTTACATCTCAACTCGGGGTTGATGCACGGAGCGCCACTGTCGAATTTGAAGTTCAGCAGTTCTCAAAAAGTTTGTACATAGCCACGTTAGTAAATTTTAATTGATACTATTTTGTTACCAACATTTAGTAATATAAGTAGACTTTCGTAAGATATATGAAGGATATTTTTTATAATTAAGAAAATATATGTAGATAATTAGCAGTGATCGGAACTATGGGAGCAAAACTTTAGAGCTGACATAAATTTAAAATGAAACCAAGAATATTATTTTCAGATCAGTGATAAATTTGATTTTATACTTGAATCCAAGATTTCTAATACATTACTACAAGAATATTAATATTTTCATGGCTGTAAGTACCTACTCTGAAATGTCCACTTAGCAAGTTTTGTTAAAGTTTTGCTCTCATAGTTCCGATCACTGATAATTAGATAACTTTATTGACGAAATAAAACTTACTAAAATCTTAATTCATCAATAAAATCTTCGTAATAAAATAGGAGTAAAAAAAAATTACTTTTTCCTTAATTTTTTACAAAATTTTTGAGAGCTGCTGAATGATACAATCTTTCAAATTCGGCAGGTTCTTCCGTAAACGGGCATTTAAATACAGTAAACGGCCAAAAAGAATGCACAGCGGTCTTTGGAAAGAGACAATTAATGTCACGTAAGCAAGAAAGAGACAACGCTCTACGAAGAAGAAAAGCCGATGTGCATTCTTTAAGGCCTAAACTTTAAGCGATAATCTCCATTCAGAATGTGGAAAAAGTAAATTTCTAGACAGATTTTATGCTATTATTTTGTCGTCACAAAACTGACAGCGAGTTAATTTTTGTTAACAACTTACGCAACAACTTATGTAGGCGCAGCTGAGCAGAACCAGCTCTGAAGTGCAAAAAAATGATGTCCTACCGATTTCATTAAAAAAATATGCATCCGAGTGCTAGTGTCCCAGGATCTAAATAGTGCCTTTTTTAGAAACTAAAACGCAAGTGTATTTATAACTACTAATTAAGTAACTATTCGATATATATTCGCGAAAATACATAAACATCCTAGTAAGTAAGTATTACGATTTTTCGTTTGAACTCTCTACTCGTAAACCTCAAGATCACAACTGTTTTTCCTTGCAAAATCATCAAATTTATATTTACAAATAAAAATCAAATTCAAAATCAAATTTATTAAATGTATATTTTTTTTATTTATTCAATTTAATAGGCACCCTAAAACTACTTGTCAATAAATAAAAACACAGAAGAGAGTACAACACAAAGACTTATACTTAATTTTCTCTTTCTTGTGTAACATATCGATCAATCTGTATGTAATTTCCAACAACCAAAGATCCTTTTTTTTGCGGGCAACCCCGACACGGCAAAACACTTAGAGGAGCGCTTTGAGGTTAGGACTTAAAACGAGCACCTTGAATCCTTGATTAAATTTTAAGGAGTCCTTAGGAAAATAAAATTTCTGTGCTCAACAGTGACGGTACAGAATTCATAAATTACTAGCTTTTGCCCGCGGCTTCACTCGCGTTAGAAAGAGACAAAATGTAGCCTATGTCACTTTCCATCTCTTTAACTATGTCTACTTAAAAAATCACGTCCATTCGTCGCTCCGTTTTGCCATGAAAGACGGACAAACAAACAGACACACGCACACACTTTCTCATTTATAATATTAGTATGGATACTAATAAGTATAAGAGATTTAATAAGTTCCTGATCGAATTCAAGAGACGGTCAACCAAAACTTGACACTTAAAAAGGAGTGAAGTTCATCGAATGGAATAACACCTACACCCCTACATTTTCAATCAATTTTTTTAGTGTTATTGTTCGTCAATGATTTCGCCAACGTTTATGAAGGCATCCGTTTCTTGAAGACAATTGGCCGCTGAAACCTAGATTTATCAAATTTGCCACCTTCTTTTACAGCCAAGATTTGGACGACCATCTATACACCATGTTTTTTTTTGTTTTCCGTTAAATTCGACACGTCGTTAGGTTCATTACCAGGAACCATCCTGTATATCACATTTAGTTAAATTCGGAAAAAAACATCTTTTTCATACATAATAAATGAAATAATTAGTGTGAGAGACCCTTAAGAACGACATTGAAGTTAGTGTCAAGTGATTGACGGAACATGTCAAAACAAATAAGTAACATTAGTAATTGGTAAAGGCTGTCACCCTCGTGTTCAGTAATTTTTTTTTTTTTTAATAATCCACAACCGTTAATTAAGACGCTAGTTTCTTAGAGAAATTCATTTTGTTTGATCTAAAGAACCTTCCCTTAAAAGTAACGGAAATCAATAAAATCACGGTGTATTATCGGCAAAGAAATAAAGATGATATTCCATGAATTTTATAGAGTCCTAACATTATTCTATTTCAATCTTTTCAGATAATATTAGCTCGCTAGACAAATGATAGCCATAGATCTATTTTCCGTTCAGTCTATTGAATCTCCATTTTAGAAATGTTTGTCGTAATAATTTTTGATTTCGGTATTCGCAGATTTTTATATCTATTACTGTAAAACTGTAATTTTTTCAATCACAGTACAGGGTCTACGCTGATGTTCCTAAAACTGAAATACGAGTAGGTATATTACAAAAGTTACAGTGTAACAAGAAACATCATGAAAAGATAATAATGAACAGAAATAGGTTGGTTTTTACAAAAACGCGTGCTTTGGCGCTCACTGTCATGTCATTAACTTGATCGGTTTATCTGAAGTGTTTGGTAACTATCTTATACTTTTAAACGAGCAATTCTTGTATATTTATTTATTTATTTATATATATATTTATTTACACTGACGATCTCGGAAACCGCTCTAACGATTTCGCAGAAATTTGTTATGTGGGGGTTTTTGGGGGTGAAAAATCGGTCTAACTTATCCTTAGGTCCCGGAAAACGCGAATTTTCGAGTTTTCATGCGTTTTTCTTCGCGCGCCATCTCGTGTGCAGTAGTTGTACTGTTAAGACAGAATTCTTTCGGTCGATGTAAGTACTATTTATTGCAAACACTAGATGGCGACACAGGTCAAGGCTAAAACGAATAGAAAATACACTATTTGAGTTTTTGTGGCGAAATGCGCGCCATCTCGTGTGGAGTAGTTATGTTGTTAAGGCTGAGAATTCTTTCGCTCGATGTAGGTACTATTCATTTTTGAACTAGATGGCGACACATGTCAAGGATACGACAGAACCGAGCGAAGCTCGGTTGCCCAGATATTTTTAGTTTATGTATACAACCAAATTATGTAGGTGAGCAATTCCCGAAAAGTTTGTACATTTGGATTACTTCTCCGATTTGGATAAAAATTGGTAGGCTGATAGAGTCCATGATGCTGAGCAACGGACTCTATCAGCCTACCAATTTTTATCAAAATCGGAGACGTGATACAAATGTACAAACTTTTCGGGAATTGCAGAGGTAATAAAAAGTTTCAGCTTCATAATTTAAAAACCGAATCCAAATGGATAACAATTTAAACTTTTTTCAAGAATAAACACGACTTGAAAATACCCACGGCGTTCAATTACAAATCCAAATTTGAAATAAAATTATCCAATCGAACAAGTTAATTTGTTAACGGACGAAACCAATCAAACTACTTTAACTAACTTAACCAATTTGCTTGAATTCGCTGGAACTCTTTGAATTTGGGACGGTGAAACTTTATATTTGTAAAATATTTTGCGGAAAATTGTTGATATTACACCTTGTGCTCGAATAGAAGGGAAAATCGTTATTCGGATTTTGAATGCCTATTTGTTTTAGAAAAAAACTTTCGGAACCAATATTAAATTTGATTATACCTACTTTTTGCTGCTGGAGAAGTTAAAAAAGTTGCGGATATCGTGGACACAGGGCTCATATAATCAAATATTGGGATAAGATTTTTGCATCAGACAAAACACGATACCTATGCACCCTATTGGGGTAATTTTGAAAGTCACATAAAAATCACCAATATTTCATATTAAGATTCCCCTTTCGAAATTACTCGAGCATTTCTGTGCTTCGAAATTACCCCAATGCACCCTATTAAATTGGTTAGTTGGTAAAAATAAAATTGTCCGAACTAGATAATTTGATTTTTAGTTTAAACAGTCGAAAATGAAATCTCGGTTTTACAATAGTTTTTCATCTGGTCAGGATTTAATGATCGGTATATTTAACTGAAATAGCCAAATGATGAGTGAGGCTCCTTTCAATTTTAAATTTTAGCTCTTGTTGTGTATTTTCTAAACCATGAGCTGATATTCAAATAACTTATTAAAGCAAGTGCATTTGTTATGTTACAATTTGGGATATTTTGCAATTAAATAATGTAAAAAATAACATTTGAATTTAGTTAAAAAGTTCCTTAAAAAAGCAAAAAAATAACGTTGCGTTGAAATTCTTTAGAAAACCGTGATGCGTACTAACAAAGAAGTCGGGTG
Organism: Leguminivora glycinivorella; assembly: GCF_023078275.1. Taxonomy (NCBI): domain Eukaryota; kingdom Metazoa; phylum Arthropoda; class Insecta; order Lepidoptera; family Tortricidae; genus Leguminivora; species Leguminivora glycinivorella. Next base: position 19,880,165 of record NC_062978.1, on the reverse strand, counting down.
ACAATGAAGTTTGCTTTTCCTCGTCATTAAAATGGATTTTTTTTTCGTTTCGTTGAATAGGGCTAGAAAATATGGTTGCTGGCTAAAATAGTATTTACAGTTTTGTCAGCTATAAAGTAATATTTTTACGCGCTGTTTTATACGTTCTTGACGAAATGAAACAAAGAAAACATTTTGAAAGGATACATTATTAACTATTGCATTACAATTTTTCGAGGTTTTACAATGTAATACTAATGTAGAGGTATAATTATGTCATGTCTATAATTAATGTGTCGTTTTGTGTGTGATATCGTACACGTCATATAAACAATTCTATAAGTAAAATATACTGTTAAGGTACTTTTAACGGTGTTTAATTTACTTATTAGCAGTCATTACACTTGAAAATTTATTGTGCTGTACATTGTGGGCATTAAACAATTTTTGTTCAAAATGTTAGATTATTCCTCTTTAAAAAAAATCTTACTTGTTGGTAACACGCTGTATACAATGAAAGTCAACAGAGAGTCTAAAAATACAAAGAAACATTTTTAATTTATCCAATAAAAAAACCTTGAATCTTGGTTGCCGCAGATTTAAGGCTCAGGTGGGGCGGGATAACTGATGACTTTTTTTAATAGGATCTGTGGCACAAGTGATTTAATGACCTCAGCCCCTATTCGGCATGGCAAGATACCTTAAACATTACAGATACGGTATGCCTAATTACATTTTGAAATTAACCTCCAACGTTTCGGGGACAGCGTTGTCACTTTGGTCTCGGAGAAGATTCATAGAGAAAAATCGTGGAAGTGTAATCCAGGGATATGTTTTATTAATTATATTATGCTAGCTTTTGCCCGCGGCTTCACTGGCGCGAAATTGCGGAATGCTCCGTACAAACTTCCACCCCCCTTTTAGGGAAGTAAGGGGGTTAGAAAGAGACAAAAAGTAGCCTTTATCACTCTGCATCCCTTTAACTATCATATGATGTCAATTTGAAAAACGATGTTCTTAAAACAAAAACGTTTATTTTGACACTGAACAGACCAAACGAGCAACATTTTTTGTTGTCTAATCCATCTAGTAGGTACGGAACCCTAAACCGGGATCGAAAAAACACAAGTTCCTTATCGCCGAATAGGCCCGCGTATTGCCATGCAGCGCACGGTGATCAGAGATTTTTATTCGTAAGTGATTAAATAGGGGATTTAAATTGAAATTCTTTAGGAGGTGCGATGAGAATGTTAAGCAGAGTAGGTGTTGATACGATTTTTTAATCTAAAAAATCAAGGGTGAACAACAGGGATCTTTCTGGCGAGTACTTCATCCTAGGCCTTTGGCTAGTCTGTGGCCAAGAGTAAGCCCATTTATAATTAAATAAAAAGAAAAAACGTTTTCTATGTAAGTGTGATTACATGGAAGGATATTATCGGCCCATTTATGATTTTAACATAAATCAAATATAAGTTCTAGCAACAAAATAAAACGTGGGGTTAAAGTTCAAATTGCAAATTCGATGCTATGCCGTCCCGTGCAGGAAACGGCCTTAACGTAATCAATAAAAGTATAAAATAATTACTTTATTAAATAGGTTTCTTACCTAATCACGCCGATTTATCTGCCTTAAGATACTTGTTTTCTACGTTATGGCCACGCGGTTCCATGCAAGTTATACAGCGACGGTAAAAATAGTGGACTAACCTGCGACTGTGATTACTGCCATGGTTGTTTCATTGGTTCAGATACCGTGGTAGCCAGGATAGGCAGACCATCGCAAATTCGACGAATTCTCGTGCGTTTCGCGGAATTCGATTGTTCGGAAATCGCGTATCGATCGCGTTCTTCAGCTGTATCGTAACAAAAATATCAAAATCATATTAGCGAGTTCACTATGAGGAAAATACGACGGTCGCGGCATTTTCAACAATTATTTTGATCACTGACGGCAGCATGACAAATTATGACAGGAAATCAGAAATCAGAAATATATTTTTTTCCAATTTTTTTTATCCATCAAAATGTTTGTATCTCTACTTAATACCTAAATTTAAATCAAAAATTCAATTAGACAATGAGTTTTATTCTAATCTATTCTTTTCGTTCAAAATGTAAAGGTTGAGGATGGTTGAGGAGTAATAATTAATAATATTATCAAAACCAAAGATTATATAATTTCTGTCTATGATGTGTCAGACATGCAACGTCAGTCGTTTATTGATAAATGCGGGTTCCAGGCAATCCAGGCAGTTAAATACGTGAATTTATCAGAAATATTACTAATTTTTTGTTAAGTTCCATAGTGAATAAATAGTCTTACAAGAGTCGTATTAGCAGGATAACTACATAATGTAATTTGCACTGCCTCGGACAGTAAGTAGTTACCTTACCTTAGCAATTGCTGCAAAATAATACATTAAAATAATGCTTGCATGTTTGTATACCAACAGTCAATTACTTGCCATGTTAAATTAAGTTAGACAGCGTATATCCATTGCTGCTTGATGATCATAGTTTCCAACGATTCGTAGGATCAGATACAATAATTAATCGCCCGTATAGAATTAGATTTGGTGAAACAACGTGAACTAAATTTTGTAATATTTTTTACTGTTTATTCAAGATACGTGTTCGCCAAGTGCACACTTCACCTGCCCGAGTTGTGGTCGTGTTTGTCGTTCCCGTATTGGCTTATATAGCCATGAAAAACGTTGTCGCCCCACTTGACACTGCTTGTATAGTCTGTTATAGACTTCGAGGCCAATGATTCAAGATAGATAGATAGATTTTCTTTTCAAAAAATTCTAAGTGAAAACTACGTACCTACTTATCCATAAACTCAATCAATAATTAATCTCAATAATATTAAATTTGTTCTAACCCTCGGGTAGGCTTGCAATCTGAACATAATCTGTGATCGGAACATAGACAAACAAATGTTATCTTCTGATCTGTTACAATAAAATTATTAGATAGTATTTAAACTCGAAGACTTGTACCATGTTACAAAGTAATGTAGCTAGATTTAAAGTTAGCCATGTAGGTACTTTACCTCATAAATATCATTATTCATATTCACTCAGTCCGAGTATCAACAAATAAGACACAGGTAAAGTTTCTTATTACTATATATTCAGAATAATACGCGATTTAAAGTGAAATTTTTCTGTTAGTTTCACTACAGAGGGGATAATCCCATATGTACATATATGTACCTGTATTATATATTTTCAAAGTTGTTCAGTACAGTCACCGTCATAAATAAGTGATGATTTCTGTACCTTGTCGCTATTAATCGTTTGACAATTTCGTGTGACATTTCAAACTCGTGTTTGAACTCGTTAAAGTGACAAAGTACAGAAATCATCACTTATTTATGCCGGGGACTGTACGAACAATTGTGAAAATGTAATAATACAGAGTACATATAGGTATAAATGGGATTATCCCAGTTATAGTGAAACTATACTAGAAAACTTTCAAGTATAGTTTTAATTAATAAGAAGACTGTGTCAGTGAAGACAATATACTGTTGCTTACTGTACTGTGTGTAGTGTATTGTATGGGTCAAAGGTTTCGCCTGGAGCTTTGTGACCTAAGGTTACGGCTTCATTTAGGTTTAGTTTCGCTGGGATAGGGTTTTGATTGGGCCAGCGATGGAGCGGTGCACATTACGATATAATGAAGGCTGTGGTGCACAGATTAATAATTATTTATGGCAGCTGTTGGGATTTGAAATAAAGTACCTAATAAAATTATCTGGAATATAAACCATGATGTTCTTTTTATATTAAGGTAAAATACCCGATAATGGACGGTGATGCCATTATGGACAAAAAAACACAAATCCTTAAAAATGAGTATCTAAAATTAGTTTCTAAAAACTGACGGCTATGTACCATAGACTAGAGTTGTAGGGCTGTTTCATTTTGAAGTTTCAATTAATTCGGTTATTTCTGAAGGATTTGGCGATAACATGAAATTCACCAGTTTACTGAACAAAATATCAAGACGAATTCTTAGTAATGTTGCTAAGAGAGTTGAGTTCATGTATAAAATAATAATAAAGAAAAAAGAAAGAAAGATAAAAAAAAGATAAAAAGAAAGAAATGATAAAGAAAAAGAAATGAAAAAGAAGAGAAATGAATGAGAAATGATGAAGAAGATATAAAGAAATGGCGTTATTTTGCGACCGTCCATTACTGGAACCGAAAAACTGCGTACCTCCTATGATGGACAAGGAACAATTTACAAAACCAACATTTATATGAAACAATCCTATGTTAAAATAACCCAAACTAATTGTATTTATGGTATATAAAATTGACTCATTGGGTATCAGTTGGCTTTAAAAGTAAAAATTTAAACTTATTTCACTGTCCATAATGGGGGATCCATTACTGGAGAACTGCCGTCCATAATTGGAGAAAAAACACCTAGTTTTAATTTGTTAACTATGAAGAAACCAATGGGAGTGTCTATTCTGCAATACGCTTGAAATGTAAAAGAAGGATAGGACATTCAAGATTTAACACGCTTAGCGGTAGAATTTTTACATTTATCAGTGAAATATCAAAAATAGGCGAAAATGTTTCTTAAACTGTCCATGATTGGGTCCGTTACCTTACTTATTTTAAAAGTTCTGATAAAATAAGGAATAAATAAATAAAAGTTCCGATAAGTTACCACGACCTAATATAAGTCGGATTAATAAAATCTAAATAACTTGCGAATTAGGTACTTATTCGCACGTATATTGAAAGTTTAATGGAAATTACTTAATTAGAATTTCTTTTTATATTTGACATATTATAATAAAATGACTAAAGTGATTCTTAAGAAAGTTTAGGTGTATAACACAACACAAGCCTTCTTGAGCTTACCGTGGGGCTCAGTCAATCTGTGTAATAATGTCCTATAATATTTATTTCTTTTTTTATTTATATTTTTTTGTTAAGTATCTGTCTCGTCCGAACGCGGGGTGGTTCGGTATAGTTATTCAAAAATAATGCTTTGGTTATACGATGAAAATCTGTTACATTCGGGATGTAAAAGATTATCGTCAACTCTTGGCGATTACAATTTAACTACAATTACAATTTTATTTAAAGAGCGTACACCCATCTTAAAGGCCGGCAACGCACCTCTAACACCTCTGGTGTTTCGGGTGTCCATGGGCGGCGGTGATCGCTTACCATCAGGCGACCTGTCTGCTCGTTTGCCTCCTATCCCATAAAAAAAAAAAAACTATAATCTCATTAGCAATTTTAACCGTTGCCCCGTATTGCACATTACACTATAGTTATTAAATACCCGAATAAATTTGCGACTAGCTACTCGAAGGTGCAGCAAAATAATTACCGCGATCGACGGCAGCTCCTCCTGGCGAGTAGTTTGGCACTTGTTCGAGTTGCTAACTGTACCTACTCCAGTGTTTTGGTGTAGTTTATAATGTGATCATGTTAATTTTAATGTATATTCTTATTTATTTTTAAATGTTCACACACTTTCAATAATAAGATAAATAATCATTTATAGTAAAATTTTCTGCTTTAAATTTAATAAAAGTGGAGGAATCTAGTGATAATAGTTATTTGTTTTACAAGGGGGCAAAGTTGCTGTTTATCTGCACGTTCCAATATACCCGAGCTAGCGAAATATTCCAGTATTAGTTCAAAAATTGGAATCTTGAGCGTTGCGAGGGCTGAAAGGCACGAAGGTTAAACAAACTTTGCCGCCGAGTGAAACACAAAATTTTTCACCACACTAACACGAACAAAATACTGACTATAAAACATCAAATTAAATGAAATCTATCAATTTATTCAATATTTATGATTCCAAATCATAATGTATAGGTAAATTCAAAATAAGTATTTATTATTTACATGAACATAATAAAATAGGAAGGAATATTTCCTACCTCTAAACCGCAGTGGCTTCGATAACTGCCGATTAGGCGATTCCATTCCAGTGTTAATTGGTTTACTTTCGTTCTTTCACTTACACTTGGCTCGCCAGACTTGCAGGATATTTGCGCAGTGCAGTTAAAATTACAGACGTGATTTTAATAAAGTATGTTTTATAGGTAACATCTGCCAGGGACAAAAATAAGGTTTTTGGTTGAAGGAATTTCATCGACACTGACAAATATTTATCCAAAACAGGTTTTTATAAAAACTAGAATTTGCTCGCAGCTTCGCTCGCATTAGAAAGAGACAAAAAGTAGTAGTAGTAGTATCTCCACTAAAAAATCACGTCAATTCGTCGCTCCGTCTTGCCGTAAAAGACGGACAAGCAAACAGACACACACACTTTCCCATTTATAATATTATTATGGATATGGATAACTGGATAATTTTACTCATTGGGTATCTTTATTTCGATATTAAAGTTTAAAGCTTTTTTAATATTCACCGAATAATCACCTAGCTAAACGTAGCAATTAAACCCTATAACTTGTAATTCTTTACAATTAACCGTCAAGGAGACAAATATTCACCCAGAACATTGTACTATGCCAGTAACAATAAATACAATCATCCAAAAACATTAATAATTTATTATGTTATAAAAAAAAATTCTGATGAACCTACTAAAGCAATTCACCGCCCTCGATAAAAATGAAGTTCTGTCTAAATCAAATGCATCTATTCTTTTCACTTCACTGATCGCAACTAACCAACTAAAATATGTATTTACTTCTTATTTTTCTAACACCATCAAACGAGTACCATAATTAAGAAAATATGTACCTTAACATCTAACAATAGAAGTTTGTTTTAGAAGAACCTTGTTTAATCAAATACGACTTTGAGAAAATGAAAAGTCCAGACGCTATCATCATAATGTGTGTACTTATTTCTCACCTGTCTTCCTCTAATCTCATATTTTAGAAGGAGACGTAAACTATCTCGCGTCTGCTTTAAACCCCCTACGTCTATTTTATTGGTTTGCCCGCCGGTCAGAAAACCCCTAATTTTCTGGTTCATTTAACAGACTTATGGTCTATAGAAGACTTCTCGGCGCCTTCATAGATTCGCCGTTAGATTGCTTTCCCCTAATAAATATCCTCAACGTCAAAAGGGAGAAATAAAAAAGTCAACAAAATACAGTTGTATTTTTGTTCAATGTATTTATTATGTTTGGTTGCGACTTTCTGATACTACCTGTTTTGTCGATATTTTGTGTTACTTTTGAATAAAAGGACTGATCCTACTAAATATGAATTAAGATGGTTAAATGTAAGATGATCGCTGACATCTCGATTTATTTCAGTAATTATGAAACTCATCAAACCAAGTTTTGGTAAAATCTGGTAAAAAAAAATTGGTAAAAAGGTAACCCGATTATTAAATTTTCATTGTAAATCGGTCACGACTCAAATCCTACTAATAAACACACGCATTAAAACTACAGTTCCAATTTTATTTTTGTACTACAACTTCAGTAACGAATTGATGCCACTCGCACGTTAATTCACGTGGACTTGTTGTGCTTATGTGGGTACCTATCTGATAAGAATCTAATATCATTCATACGCAATTTCGTGGCTTGGGACCCTGAATGTAGACTTATAATTCTAGCTACATATTGTTTGAAAATTTGAAATTTCATACAACACACAGCAGTTTGTCGTATCGGCCTACAAAAGCACAGAATGAAGTACTATTGTCGAGAAAAGAAATTTTGACAGGTTCAAGGTCGAATCGTTTCAGCTAATTAGGGATGTCAAAAATCAAGCACATTATTTTATCTGTGTCAAGTTATGCCTTAATAATTGCTCGTAGCAATAACACGAACGGAGCCGACTTCGCCCGAAGCCAAAAGATTCTCACGACTGATAGATAGAATAATAAGGAAAAGATGGCCGCTCTGATAGTTTTCATAGTGTCTCCGGTGATATCGGTTAGCCTATAGGATTAAGTAATTGACCACGTAATTGAACGGCATCAAAAGATTTTCGGCCATTGTCGGCGCTTTATCCATTAACGGAAGAACAGATAAGGTTAATGGATTTTCTGAATCAAAACTAGATGAGAATGGATGAATGGGTCGAAGAATGGAAGTAGTCTTAAGTATAATTCGTTGCAATTTAATAAGATTGGATAAATAACTCATTGAATACTTCGTGTCTGATGAAACTTTAACGCACGACACGGCTCGGCAGCGGCATATTATTGAATATAGGGAGATAGACACCAAAAAATTTCTTCTTCTTCTTTTTCTTCTTTTTTGTGTTTTTAGGGTTCCGTACCAAAAAGGTACAAACAGGAACCCTTATGGTGCGACTCTGTCCGTCTGTCTGTCCCATTCCTAAATATCTCGAGAACTACTAATGCTATCAACTTGAAATTTGGAATAGTTATGAACATTGTAAACCTCTACAAAAAGAACGTATTTTTTTTTTAAATTTATGAATTTAAATTGTAGAAAATGGCCAAAATGAATGGGGAGCAAACTGTAAATTTCAAGTTACTAGGTCAAGTGAGATATCGTTAGAAAGAGCGCAAATTGAACGTAAATAAACTATTTTTTATAATTTTTTTGCTGTGGAAAAAAAAGAATTTTGAAGGAAAATGTAAAAAAAAATACCGTTCCCCCCCCCCCCTTATCTCCGAAGTTTACCAACTAAAAATTATGAAAATTTTAGGAAACATTGGTTTTATGCTAAATATTACAGGAAAAATATAATCTTGTTTGTATCTTGGAAACTTTTTTTTTAATTCACAAAAAACTTTTCATATTTTTACTTTCAAGTTACCCACCCTTGCGAATGTATATCGTCCTTCAAATTAATACGAGATGTTACGTAAACCGTCTTCTTTCCAATAAAGTAAAAACTGTTTAAATCGGTTAACATTATAAAGAATTATCCCTGAAAAACCAACATAGTATACAGGTCGCGCAAATTAGTTAGCGAATTCACCAAGACATGGCGCTATACACAATAATGCTCATTAGTACCTATACTTTTGTCTTCTAGTCAAGTCATTAGAGTTATATGAAAACATGAGATTATTTTAACTAGGTAGTTTGAAAGAAAGTTTGTACGGGACCCTCGGTGGGCGAGTCCGACTCGCACTTGGCCGGTTTTGTTTTTATGTTTTTATTGCTTAGTATAAATATATCATCTGTACCTACGTATGTATGACAGTATGTCATGCTATGAGAATTTGGATGTATGATTAAGTTGGGCATACATTTTTTCTTTCATAATTTATTATGTAGCTATAAGTGAAAACCTGTAATTGGTTTTGTACTTTTTATTGTAATTGTATAGATACATATAGCGCTGTTGGTTTTCCATGAAACAAAATAAAATAATAAATATTTAGAATATTGCCCGTGTGCCCGGGTGGTGACGGGTTAAGAATTTCACCTCCCCTTCCTTCCCGTTTGGTGTCGTAGAAGGTAACTGTGGGATATGGGTTAAATTGTGGCGTATGCGAGAGGCTGGCAACCTGTCACTGCAATGTCATTTTCGTTTTCTGTCAACCCCTTATTTGCCAAGACTAGCACTGAAACTTGAGTAGTTTCATGTGCTCTGCTTACCCCTTCATGGGATTCAGGCGTAATTGTACGAGTATGTATGTATTTAGAACATTATCATACATTACCCTTGTGTTTTTCTGTCATTTTTACGACTCATGGGAGCCGAGAGTAATTTACGAAAGCTACTGTTATCGGACCCTACACGCTCGATGGTAGCTGGTAATGTAAATGTTATCAGGATTCGGTCTCCTCGCGTTGTTTTCATTCACATTGAACATTATGAAACAATTTCTGAGAAACTTGGTACGGGCCTGGGTTTGAACCCGCAACTTTCAGGATGAAAGCGCACGCTTGTACCGCTCGGCCACTACCGCTGCTCTCCACTTCCCTGGCATGGTCACTAAGTATACCTACCATCGAGAATAAAATAACACAATCCATTGGTAACCTTGGTTTTTTTTTTCTTATGGTAAAGTGTTTCGTAAAAGGTACAAATCAAACTATTGCAGTTATCTCTTCTAGTTGTAAATAATTGTTCTAAACTATACATTAATTACCATGCATGTCTGTTTAAACTAGTACGTCTACGTCTACCCAAGTACGCCATCAAATTTTATTCAAGACGTGGCAATTACCAAAAACACTCTCAAACTCAAGGCGCTTTTTCATTAATTACCGCCAAGGAACAATATAGGGCGCTCCAGAAATCGCGCGCCGGCAAAATTAATATTGACGCTTCTTGTTATCCATCCTCTATAATAATACCGCTTAAATACGAGATAATGAAATTTCGTTAACACTCCATTGATGACTTTGTGTTGGATTTTGTGATAAATGTACATCTTCTTAAGTATAAATATTTATTTTTAAAAGCCACTACTTGCAGAGGAACTGAAAGTGGCTTAGGTAATATTTAGTATACTTATATGATTTTCTTCGGTTAACAAGGTCACTTAAAGCTCTGAAGAAGTTAATGAAAGAGAAATATATAAAGGCATTAAATGTAGGTACCTAATCATCTAATGAAACATCTATGTCAAGAGCTAAAAAACTTCTGCACACAAACGAAAAGCTTAAACAATAAGACTCAACTCAACACATTAAAACTATAAGAAACTCACGGAAGACAATATCGCTCTCAAACACTAAAGTCGGCACGTACCCAGACATTACTCACACACGCATCATAAAAGAAAGTAAAAGAAAAAAATAATTTAACACAGAAACACTTCCGAAGAGATAAAAGGAAGCGTAAAACTGGGAAAGTTCTAACAATTCCAAATTCGAACTGTACTGGGCACAAGGTACCTCCCCGTGGTGCCCCCCTTTGTCTAAGTTGGTATTTGAGCACGAACTAGCGAACCATTGTAAAGATCCGGATAAAAAGGTAAAAGATACAAGTTGGTTCAAAGACTGACTCGTGAGATTAAAATTGTTTTGGAGGAATTTCGTCATGTCTCGATAGTTGAATGTGTTTTTTTTTTACAGACTTATCGTAAATTCTAGATGAAAAGGATTTCTAATTTTTGTGAAAAATCTTATTTGAGTATGATACTTGCAGGAAAATAGAAATGCTTAAACGAATAATAATAAATAATATCTAAAAAGGTTATAACTTTCATGTAGTCTCAAGGGCAGCAAATCCTTCAAAAATGAACTGACGGCGGCATCCCGATTGCAGAATTAAATTTACCTCAAATTCCGAAACTGCAACGCAACGGAACCCACAGAAGCGAAACGTCAAAGCATCGCATTCCTAAGATTCCGTCGCGCCATTTGTTTTCTGAATCTCACTTACTGTGAATTTCGAATTCAAGAAAGTCGTTTCATAGTCGGATGGCGTATGGCTCGACTTAGCAATCTTTGTGTCAAAGGATCTTTTTGATTTATATGCGTGAGTAGTGAACTGGCGTTCGGCTGGAGTTTTTATTGTGAATTTTATTTGCATGTGGAATCAGTTTGGCTGGGCTTGTGCCGAGTACGTGTGAGCAAAGTTACCTATTGAATGTTTTAATTTTACTTTAGCTAGGTTAAGCTGAGATGAGCTTACCAATTTAAATAACTTTAATCAGTTTCGTCGCCAATTTTTTGCATAATATCCAACTGTCCAAGCAACTACTGTATTATAAAACCTTATTTTTATGTATAATATAAATCCCTCTATCATAATAAACCGCTAGGTACACGTCCCGGCATTTCTAATTTTTTTTTAACCCGAACTGTAGTATGGTGTACCATACTGGACTATTATATACCTGCACCATAACTTAACTGAATTTAATTATGTTTATATTGATGTAAAAGTAAAGTAATCCGTAAAATATTTTTGTTAATAATAATATGAATTACTTTAACATGTGGCTTTGTTTGACGAATCTGTATAAATAATGTTTTAATTGATTTGTTTCAGGTTCGCCGTTGACGTGAAAAGGTATGTGTATAAATAATTGTTAATTTCCATGACTACACAATGTTTTTACATTATTGTTCAATATTTACGAGTATGTGATTTTATTTATGTTTCATGCATGACGTTCATGATGAAATTAAGTAAAACATTTGACCACGAAATTTCAATTAGATATGTCATTTATTTTAAGAGCACAATTTTCATAAACATCTTATACTAGATAAAGGAGTATCAAATGAAGGTTCATTATTTATATCAATTGCCATTTTCAAATCGTCCGTTAATTACAAAATACAATATTTTTATAAAACGATACATCAAACGGCATGATTCAACAAAATTCGAATTTTAAATCCAAGTATTGGATTTGTATAAATATTTATCCAGTAAGGGGTAGCAGTGGCAATTAGCACCGCCTATGGAATTTACATTTATTGCCTTTTGCGAGTGCAGCGTTAATATTAGCCCGCTCACTTGAAATTCATTAGCACATTTTACATTTAGGGCGAAGGCAAATTTGTTATGTGCTCCACGATGGAGATCTCAATCTATAGATATGCAAATATACTTATTTATTGAAGGAGGAATGGCGTATCGCTAAAACTTCTTAGATTACTTTTTTAATAGCATTAATGAAAGATTAAATTCACTGTTATAACTTTTATTTAAATAAAGAAGTAAATATTTTAGTGACAACTTACACAGTCGACACAAAAAACAATGTTGAATAGCATAACTATAATAGCTCGTTCCTAATAATTTTGAAAAATGTTAAAACAACATATTATCATTATCATCATCTGCCTCGCCGTTTTTAGTTGCCTGGAGTCGGCTCTCCTAAATATTACCATACAAAACACACTCTTTTTGCGAATTCGTAAATACTTCTTTGACAGACCGAAACCATTTAAAAATGGATTACGGAGGCTTTGTTTCCGCAAAAGGGAGTCGTCAAAACATTGTCAATTTTCCCGCAAGCCGGAAATATTGATGGTAATGATGTATTAGCGGTTACGTGCAGGGACATCAAATTAGGGGGGTTTACGTTGACGTTTTGTGTACCCGCCTTCAGGGGTCCCAAGGAGAAAAAGACTCATTTATTTGTGTTTATGTATCTACATTTTATCTAGTTGGTCGCGACTAATTTGCCTTGTCAAACTAAAGTGTGAAAATAAAAAATACAATGTTTGCACGAAGTAAACACGATTCTTATATGACAAAAAGAAACCAAGATAAACCAAAATCCAGGTTTTGGAAGAAATATAGCGACTACCGGCTTATCCTATGGATGTGGATGCTAGGAGACGCGGCGGTGATGTGGGCACCGGCCGAGCTGGCGCACAACGGATTCTATCTACATTCCCTAATATATTTAATAGCGGTTATCGTCGTTGCCACACCTTTGCTTTTCTCCGAAATCTGCTTGGCCCAATATACTAACTGTGATGTTATTACGATCTGGAATTTTTTTCCGATTTTTCGATGCTTTGGCTATGGCACTGTTTACCTGCTGACAATGAAAGTAATTTACATGCTGGTGCTGACTTCGTGGTCTCTCGTGTATGCAGTACACTCGGCCGTATCCCCTGCGCCTTGGAACACCTGCGACGAATACGATGGAAATTCGACGATAAAAACATGTATGGTAAAAAGAAAGAATACTTCGGTTTTTCAAAACTGTCTCGAAGTTCAAAGCATGTACGGAGGAGATTGTGGTATCAAAACTGCTAGTCGCTGTTTTTTCGAATCTCAAATCGGAAATTACGTGACTCCCGGGTGGCCAGGTTGCACTCCGCGCTATAAAGAAACCATTGCTCTGTGGTGTGTCGCCTTTGCTATATTTGTTTTGACATTAAAGCGAAAGTTCCTGAGAATTGGTGTGAAATTAGCGCTGGGTTACGTGGCAGTGGGGACATTTGTACTGGTATGTGTAGCACTTGGAACGGGAGGCACGTGGTTCTCGTCGAGTATAACGTTGGGTTGGGCCAGCTACTCCATGGATTCGCTGTGTCTGGTGTTGACGAAGGCCTTCTTGGCCGTAGGCGCCGGCTGCGGCATGGCAGCGGGGTGGACCAGCGGCGCAACGTTCCGCAGCCCCGCCTGCATGACGGCCGTGTCCGCGCCTCTGCTGGCCGTGCTAGCCTCGTTGATACTAAGCCTCGTCACCTACAGCGGAATCAAAACCATGTCTTTCTACCACGGTGACGAGGAAAACGTCGTGGAGATCGGCAACAACTTCTTTTTCACCCCGTTTGCCTCGATGACAGAAACTCTTAGCTATTTTGATGACTATAACATTGCAGGATTTATTTGGTTCTCGGTAACTTTTATATGTATGTTCGTGAACACGTGGCTTTTATTTAGTTATTTAAAAGACTTTCTGACAAATAACTTTACTTTTGCACGTAGACACCACAAGAGTAGTTCAATATCCCTGATGGTGTCGCTAGCGCTGCTGGCGTACCCGTGTTTCTGCTCGGACCTGACGCCCGCACTGCTGGACGCGGCTGACACAGTGCAGATTTTAAGTAGTTTGATGTTCTCAATATCTATTTATTGGATATACGGTTACTATAATCACAGTGTCGACATTATTTTTATGATCGGAGTGAAGACTAGTTACTTTTGGAAATTTTGTTGGGTTTTAAACCCATTGTTTATTTTCTTTATATTGGTCACAAAATGCAGTTATTTGGCACTTGGAGAACATGGAGGAAACTCTTATGAGATTGAGAGTCTCGGAATAAGTGTCGATTTTCTTTTGTACATAATTTTACTTGGAATATATGCTATAATTTTGCTCTTTTCAATCTTGGTTCAGTTAGTAATATACCTAGCTAATGGAGATTGTAAAGGTCTGTTTACACCGTCCGAAGACTGGGGACCGAAGGATGAGATTTTGTATAAAAGTCGAAAAATGTTTGTGCCCGAAATTATGACAACTGAGTTTTTGTACCGGCAAGTTAAAAAACATGGATACAGCAAAAGGAAAAGTGTAAATGTGACGAAGAAGCTTTCTGTTGAATCTGAAGCGAGTCACTGCCTGCAGCCCACGGAGTGGAGCGTACTGACATCTAATTAAGCAATTGTTTGAAGAAAAATACAGAAAACTCAAAATGACACAGTGACTTTTTATTACATACATATTTCTAAATTTATACATTATGTTATTTATATAAAAAATATGTTAATATTATCGCATATGACAGCAAGTAAGTAATCAAATTCGTTTATAAGAATAAAAAATACTTATCCTCGCAATAATTGACAAATGACAGGTAATAAAGTTTGAGCTCAGTGTATTAGTTTGCCCTTTCTGGCAAATTTTATATATCGAATTTTCTTTAGTACCACCGGCACGGTTGTTCTCATATATTATTATACTTAAACGAACTTTGCATACGAGACTTAGGGCCGGTTGCACCAAACCGTCTGTCTCCCTTAAAGCGTTCGTTAAATTTTATTCTATGGGAAGTTCCATAGACATCTGCTGCGTGACGATGATGTGTCTGTCAAATGTGGTTGATGCAACTGGCCCTAAGAGAGGAGTGGAATAAGAATATCCTTACACGGAACCCACATTCGCCTAACCCACACCCTACGCTTACATTTTCGCTAAACCTTCTACTAGACAATTGATTTGTGTATTGTGCTTGTTTATTTGCCCAATAAGGGGGATTTCGGCAACCGCTGAGCTTCCCTCGTAATTTGGATGTCGATGTTTCTGCCTTCTGGCTGTCACGAGTATTTTTAGATAAAAAACGGGGCTGGCAATCATTTCGTAGTTACAGCGTTATTTTGTGGACATTTTGGGAGAATAAATAAAAAGGAATTCGAAAAACGAAAGTGAAAGCCAGTCTTTATCTTACAAGCACTATTATATCCTTTATTTATTTCTTTTCTTAGATTAGGTTTTTTACAATATGAGTATAAAAGTAAAATAAAATAAATCACTTACAAAACAATATAAAACATATAAACACATTATAAAAAACCTAACCTAGGGTGCCGCCAGCAGTTATTATTAAGGATGTGATTTATATCCGGATAAGATCGAATTCAAGTACCTTTCCTAAGTAACATTTTGAACACGGCTGTTATGTATTAAAATTGAATCTCATATGAAAATTAATGATTTATCATTATTTTCGTTATTTATTTATTTATTTGCGTTTGCCAACAGGGGATCGATTTTTGAGTCTCACGCGTTCGAATTCAGAAAATTGTCACTGAAAATAATAAGCAAGTCACTGTTTTCAACCGGCATTTTAGTGACAAAACCCCGTATGCGAGATTCAAAAATCGCCCCCCAGGTGCAAGTTATAAGCAAGGATCGGACAAACGCCCGTAATTTCGAAAATGTAACCCTGTTCCGTACAGCATAGACTTCCTTATGTTAATAAAAAAATTGTAAGTGTTTTATAAATTTATTGGACCATATAATTTATATCCAGTGACAAATTAGCTAATGATTATTATTACGAAAATTACTTTCGCCAATAAAATGGAATGACCAAAATTTTTTCTAAATTTTCAGGTGTGAGCCTATAACAACGTGAATTTAGGACCCATTTATGCGTTGAAAAAGTCCGTTCACAGTCTACGGACGTCATAGGGGCATATGTAATCGTTGACATTGGTATATTGTTCTCCCAATATGATTGTGCCTCGGAGTTAATTTTCTCATGAATTTGTTTCACGGTGATGTAGTCAGGATTCCTATTAAAAATTGCTTGAAATTTTGACATAGCTGTAGATCTAAAACTCCCGGGAATAGTCCTTATGTCCTTAACAATTTTTAAATGCTTTTTTTATGTGTAACTTCGTCCTTGTAGTTCAAGAATTTTTTGTGGGATGACTTGGAAATATTTTTTTATGTACAGAAAATCTTTTTTTAAACAGGGGATTTTTATTAATTTCTTAATCTTTCGAATTGCGGAAGATTCGTTTTTTAAACCATTGATCACCCTCTTTATTTGTTCAAAGTGTTCTGCATAGTAACATGCGGCTTCGATCCAAGTCCCCCATCGAATAATTGTAGGTTTAGGTGGTAAAGCTAAACCAGGACATTGTTTTCTGAAATATTTAACTCTAGAGTCGGATTTCAAAAATATTTGTTTCATATATGCAATCATCTTGTCCGCATTTGGAAATCCATTACGTATTTCTTCACTTCAGTTTTACTGAATAGATAAAAATTCGATATAAAATATTCATAATCGTTTGTTGGTCACAATCATGGTCATCAGAAAGGGTTGGGACCGTCTAAATAGATATTTTGTGTCACAGTGTTATTTAAAAAATCTTATAAAATAGAAAAATGTTAACATCATAAAATAAGGAAGTCTCTACTGTACGGAACAGAGTTACATTTTCGAAATGACGGGCGTTTGTCCGATCCTTGGTTATAAGTTAAGCTTGTTTGAGTATTCACCCAATTACAGGCAAACACGGCATGAATGTTACGATTTTTAAATTCTTCTTCATTTTTTGTTATATATAAATTGTTATAATAAATAATCTATGACTTAAAGAAAAGTTATTAGCGTCTAGGTGCAATCACATCTAACTGAATAATCCTGTAGAATCCGCCACTTTATTCTCACAATGACACCAAAATACAATTTAGCCCCAAAAAACCTCATTCTTCATTCACAGCTTTGCATAAGAGAATAGAGGCTTTAAAAATTGGCAACATCATACTAGTAGTGTCGTCGCTTTCAAACTAATACATGTGAGAAAACGGGACGACACGACACTACGATGTTCCCACTTTTTCATTTCTTCTCTATTTACCAGGCTTTATTTCCCTTTCTTTTTCCAGACTCATCAAAATCAGTATCAATAGTGACAAAACAAACAATTACGTTGATTTTGTGTTGGCGTAAACAATTTATGAGCATGTCGTTAATTTTTATCCAATTGGCTTGATTGCCGGGTGCCTGTCGGTCAACAGGCGTTGGGCAAACGTTGTGCCTGATGCTGGATTTAATATACGGCTTGTCCACAAAGCTTATAGGGAAATAAGACATCAAAGCGTTTTAGGGAATTGAAAGCTTGCAATCGCTTTTATATTTCGACATACGAGTAAATGCGTGTATTCTGAGTCTATCCTGTCCTTCTAGGACATAATTAATTTTTTATAAAGTACCTACTTCTTTTACTGATTTTACATCTTAAGTTAGGTTTTAAGGTTTTATAATAATATATGAATATAAAATTAGTAGATTTACCTATTTTAGTTGACTATGTTAAAAAATTTAAGAGATATTATGTGAAAAGTAACGTTACCAAAAAATGTCATTGCGTTATACAGAAAGAATTGTAATATATCTAAGCATTGCGTTAAGGCGAGATGATCTGGGTGGCTAGCCGAATGGCACAAACGCTCACGAAACGCTCACGAAACGAAGCGCTAGTAGATATCTATCTCTATCGCGCTTGCGTATTGGCGCGACAGAGCCAGCGGCGTATCGCTTTCGTTTGGCGTCGGAGAAATGCCATTCGGCTACGGGGCCTGTCAAAGTAACCAATCCAAGGGGGTGAGGTGCGCGGCGTCCGGGCAGCCCCGCCCGCGCGGCTCTGTTCGCTTGTCGCACGCGGGAAATCAAATTCGCGTGGCAGCATGGCACAGACGGATCGCAGTATAATGATTGCCGTATTTTAACTGGGCTTTCTTGGTTTTTTCATGAAATAGGAGGCAAATGAGCAGCTGTATCGCCTGATGGTAAACGATCACCGCCTTTATTTTCTTTATTAGGTTTCATCATTTGTGTAAGTAATACTAATGGTTTATAGTTACAGTGTATTTGGTCAGCGTTGTCGGAGCTTTTAAGGACGTACCTAAACTACAATCAATTTTATCGTTTTTTTCGGATTCTCCAACTGCCATTGTCGAAACTTCTTAGTAATCACACTTAGCTACAATCGACAGGGTGAAATAAAAAGGACCATTCAAACTTTGCATAGTGACTTTTGAGGTCATTATGAACAACTTTTATTAAGGGTCCAATGCTGAAACCACGAAAAAAAATTGGATATTCCATAGGAATGAGCTGTATCATGACAGTCGAAATGTATAAAAAAGATACTTTTTTTGCGTTTTCAGCATTAGTCCCATAGTAAATAGGAGCACAATTCGAAAATTACGAGTTACAACTATTTACCTGTAATAATACTGTGTAGAGAATTTTATGGAAATATACCTACTTCTCCTAAACATCATAACTGTAGCTTTTACGGTTTTCCTGGATATATAAAAAAACTGACAATGAATATAATTATGAAAAACTGAAGGGAGGAGGGGAAAGATTAACATCTCGGCGAGTTTTCTACTTCATGTAGAAGTTTTTTCTTATAAACATATTGTTAACAGAACACAGTAACCGTCAGCTTCTTTGACCGTAGACTTTATGTAAAAAGATTATTATGTCATGTCACTGTTGTTTAAAAATACACATTAAATTTGTCAGTCGTGAATAAATAACGCTTTTTCATTTTCATATTGAAAGCTTTTAAGCTGTATACATGCCAAAGTTTCGAATTTTATTCTTGTTTATGAACCTACTAATAGCAGGTTACTTACTTGTATATTTTGATGATCATCATTCAAACATGATGAAATCACTCATCCAGTCACTGATGAAATCTATGCTATTTATATTAAGATATGAATAAAATCTAAAGTATGAAAACTATGCAATTGAAACTTTGTCTATTTAATAAAGTTGCTATTGATATCATATCCTGACAATTATATTTATCTGGTTTAAACCAGACCCAAATTTCGAGGATTCAGAAGAACGACAAAATGCTTCAAGAAAACAGCTTTTCACTTCGCTTGACTCGTGTTGGCGGGGGCACTACCGCCACTACCGTACCTCCAAATAAAATACAACCCCGCACAAGATAAAGTATCAATATCATTCTATGCCTACCTTGAATTCTCAAGTATATTCATATCAAAGTATCAACTGTTGTCAAAGGAGTCAGACAGCTTGTTAAAGGAATCATATAATCTTGCAAATTAGACAAATATCTGTAAATATAAAGTATCGTAATCATACCCACCAAATAAAAAAAAAATGTCCAGCTTTATCAATATATGATTATGGACTTTCATCAAAATTTATTGAGAAGTTAAAATACTGAAATCTTTTAACTATTGTGGAAAAATGGCGACAGTTGTCAAACAAAATTTCTGTCAGGCTGGCCACATGCTTGGCATAGACACAGAAAAAATATAGACGGAGGGTAGCACGATCTAATTAACCTTATACCAAATTTTGAAAGACAGAAATACCTACCCTACCTGATCTTCAATCGGTACTACTGTACCTACCGCCGCCTTTTCTTTCGAACAACTCAATATTTTTATGAAAATTATACGTAAGTTTCTTCACTAGCTGGACATCAGTCATATATTTTCCAAGTGGAAAAGTTGTGCTGTAATGACGTCACAGACGCGTCATCTAGGGGTATCTAAAATCTATGATGTTTAGATATCGTAAATGTCACTTGATAACATCATATGAAAATGAAATACTTACGAGTATATATAAATTATCATTTTCCTCCCTTTTCACAGTCTTTGATTAGAATTTTCTTTATTTATTTGTTTTCTAGCACGCAATTATTTTTTCTGCCTCCTCAATGCTTTGTTCCCCATTGTTTCAATGACACGTGACCACGCGGAGAAAACTGACACAGGTCCATCCTCTGAACGCGCCGCCGCGCGACTGAAGAGGCCATAAGTGCCATCGAAAATGTTTTCAATTTCGAAAAATTTTTCAAAATTTTTTTTTTTTGCAAAAACAGGATTAGTAACAGGTCTTAAAATTGGGTTCATAGTTTTTCCATCTTTCATTTGCGGATTTGGTAGTATTTGGTAAATATTATATTATTTTAATGACGCTACCGGCACAAACTCATCAGATTCGTCTAGATAATCTTATTACCTATATATTGAAGTAAAAAACAAGTCAAAAAAGTTTTTATCCTAGCTATGGGAACGATTTATTGTTAAAAGAAGAGGTAATTTTGGAGTCATTTTCTATCGAGCGAAGTTGTAACATTCATGTTGTTCAACTCCATAACATTCTCACCAGATCCTGAAATTTAACATATATCGTTTTCAGATTTTTCCATTGCGTTTTCCTATGTTTTTAACGGCTTCAAAAAACGAGTGCGCGCAGCGTCTACGGAAATATATCGCCTTAGAGAGGTATTCAGCAAAACTCTAATCTGCTTCCGGTTATTACTTATAATTATAGCCTAGGCAATATTTTTAGGAAACATTTAAGCACCCGTGTGGTGACGGGTTAAGAATTTCACCACCTCCTTTCTTCCCGTGGGTGTCGTAAAAGTCGACTGTGGATGGGTTAAATTGTGACGTAGGCGAGGGGCTGGCAACCTGTCACTGCAATGTCACATTTTGGATTTCTTTCAACCTTTTTTTGCCAAGAGTGGCACTGAAACTTGGTCGTTCATGTGCTCTGCCTACCCATTTAATATGGGATACCTACAGGCGTGATTATATGTATTATATGTATGTAATAAGCATTGTGAATTGTTTTTAAGTATTTTATGTTAGGTACAATAGTTTTAAATAATAATATAAATAGTAAGCTTCTTTTCATACTCGGGGGCATTACTTTTAAAAGTAGGTGTCAGAATCCGATCCCGGCAGATTCTTGCAAGTTTTATATCGGCTCTGGTTGCTCGAGACACTGATGGTGTTTCGCTGTAATCCGGACTATTTAGAGGATCAGTCGCCGTGTCGCACGGGATTTGAATGAGGGGGCGCGCGGGCGTGCGTTAGTCGCGGTTGCGATTGTCGCATGTCAACTTTACCATAATCATTGTTATGTTGATAATTTTTGAGTGCGGAATCGAGAATCACATAAAGTAATTCTCGATTCGAGACGGCAGTTTTAATAATTTGCGTTTATTAATGAAATGTGCGATTATAAGAAGAATGCTGTACCTACTTAATTATTACTCATGGGAACATTTTATCTTTATCAACTACCACAAACACGCGGTGCGGCTTGCGGCGCTCGAGTCAGTCGAAAGGAGGGCCAAGAGAATCATCAATGACGACGAGCTAACCAATTCTCGACTGCATAGCCTGGAGCATCGTCGGAAGGTTGCCAGCTTATCGGTATTTTACAGGATACATATCGGAGAGTGCGCTGAGGAACTGTACAACCTTGTTCCTCCGTCCCCATTTCACCATAGGACCACCACAATCGGCAATGCGGCATCGCTTCACGGTTAGTATTCCAAAAATACGCACGTTTCGCTTCAACATTTCTTTTGCGAACCGCCAAGGAGTGGAATATTCCCTGCCTGAGTCTGTGTTTCCGCATGAGTACAATCCAGGTTTCTTTAAAGCAAGAGTAAATAGGTATCTCATAGGTAAGCGTGCTCCACAGTTACGTAGACCGCATCATCACTTACCATCAGGTGTGATCGTGGTCAAACGTGGTTAATCAAGCAATGAAATTACTTTGGTAATACCCACATTCTAATGCTGTGTATTTCTGCCTACGCAGTTAATACACTTGACGTATTTATTATCATGATAAAAAAAACATGATCTGGATTAGATATATGTAGATCTTGACGCAACCCAGACAATTCTGAATGATAATTTACTATCATATTTAAAAATATTTTAAGCGGGTTACTCACGTATTAAGTCGATGTAGCGTTCGACACATGGATCGAAACATGTCGAACGCTATATCGACTTAATACGTGAGTAACCCGCTTAAAATATTTTTAAATATGTATGAGTCTCACGAGAGTTTTATAGATAATTACAATCGTTGAAAATATAAAACTAATCATACAAATAATTGATTACGCCAGGATTCAAGCACTTATACAGAGAACATCGAAAGTACTAGATGAGCAGTAAAAAACAATACAAATAATAATAAATAAACAATTCAGCCTACAATAAGTCCCACGCTGGGTACAGGCCCCGTAGCCGAATGGCATTTCTGCGACGCCAAATGCCGAAGAAATAAAATCTATCTCTATCGCTCTTGCGTATGTCATGAACATAATAAAATACTCTTAAAATGTGCCTCCCAAACCTTAGTTTTCGAAAAACAAAGCGTATTAAAAGGTTTATTTTTATCGTTTTCTGGACAAACAACCCTTTACTAAACATATGAACAAGGATAACACATAACCTAACGTTAACAAAAACCCGTCACTCGTCAGACACCGCAGAAAAATGACACGTCAAACATGAAACATAAATCTCGATAGTTAGATGCACTTGGAAATTGTTTCCATTACCAACCCTTGCCAACGCTCCATAGAGCGTGACGACCTGGCGACAGACAATGCACTGTCGCTGGCAAAAGTGGTTAAGACGATAGGGCGCGACCGCCCCGAAATCGGTTTTTCTATAAATATGGCTCCGATGTGTGGAAGTTTCATTGGTCGAATACCAAATAGTTGCCGAATAATACACGGCACACGGCATGTTATCTACTTTTTAAACCGCCTTCCAAATTTCAAAGGAAGGGGTTCTCAATTCATCTGTATTTTTTTTTTAATGTTTGTTCCTCGATATCGCCGTCGTTACTGGACCGATTTTGAAAATTTTTTTTTATTGAAGGTATATGCATACAGATTGGTCCCATTTTTCTCAGAACCCAGTTCTGATGATGAGATCCTGGAGAAATCGAGGAAACTCCTCAAATCTGAAAGGCATACATATGGTGATTTTTATGTTTTTAAAGGAACAGCATGCGTTTACGTACGGAACAGTGATATTTGGTGCAGTGGAACTCCTGATGATGGTCAGAATGGAACTCCTCAAATCCGAACGGCACACTTATAGTGACTTTGGTATTTTTATAAGAACAGCATGCACTTACGTCCAGAACAGTGACATTTGGTGCAGTGGAACTGCTGATGAAGAGTGAGCCGCCCCTGGTTAGAGTTCCGTTCTGAAAATCATTCTCATCTGTAAGTACTTCAGAATCATCCAAATTTCAAAATTGGTTCAGAAATGACGGAGATATCGAATAACAAACATTAAAAATATACAGACGAATTGATAACATTATCCAACATTTGAAAGTATTTAACACCAGAACCTCAAAGGAAGGCGGTTTTTTTTTTCTTTAAAATTATATAATATAAAATCTTATTCTCCACCTCCTCGTTGTCAACATTTCGGGAAGGAAATTCGGACATTTGTTTTATATCCAATAGTCCCCGATCCTCTTAAAGATCTAACCCCACATTAGCGTTTTGTGAGCATTTTGGTGTGTAGTCAATGCTCTGAAAACGCGCCTCTGTGATGTTGTGTCGATCAGCAGCTATATAATGGAATAGGTGCCGACAAGACAAATAGTGTAGGGTGGCCCTAACAGGCCAATACGAACGTGGCACTGCTATCAAAATATCAGTATCATATTCGCACTTCCGACTTTTCCGCATGAGCTTCTAATAGGCCTAGTGTGAATGACATTGGGTGAATCAACTTTTTCTTGTCTGTAATTGCCATGGTTACGGTCTACTGAGTCACGCTGGTTTTATGCAAAAATATGCTATTTAAACTATGCAAACATGTATTTTTCTAGTCTTAACAAATCTTTTCCTTAATTTGCCACCTACAAACATAGACAGTAGCATAATTTTGCTTAAAACTAGCGTGACTCAGGGGACCGTAACCATAGCAATAACAGGCAAGAAAAAGTTGATTCACCCAATTATAACTATACATTTGACAAATAAATGTAAAAAAACGTAATTATAAGTACAGTTGAATCATGATTTTACTTCCTTAATCATCTAGTGCCATCCCCCTTTCTTTAAATTACTGTTATTCCTGTTTAATATTATTCAATAAACTTCACTTTTGACCGGAACTGTACAAAGTTGTCACCATCACCGGTGATTGGAAGATGCAAAAAATATAATAAACGATGGGATTCATCGATTTTGACGTCCATCAATAAAAACACCCTACGACGTGAAGGCTATTTTATTTTTTGTGTTCGGAAAGTTAGAGGGACGCTCGTCTTTATGGTTTTGATTAAGAGATTTTGGTGCATCGTATTGAAGGTATATTTAGACTATTTACAGATATATAAAAGAACTGTAAGTTACAGAATTTTCACATCTTATAAATTAGTACTTTACAACAACTTTCTGTCACTTTTACGCCTGTGCGATCTCAACTTTACCGGCTTTAGTGTTCCAATATACATATATATTATTATAAATTATTATTTAATATTTCTCGTCTTGTTATATTTCTTGCACCTATTAGCTCTTATTAATCTCCTAATGGTAGAGATTAGAATGCCTTCTGGTATTAAGTTCGCCCTTTGTACATTTTTTTACTGTGCAATAAAGTTTAAACAAATAAATAAATATATTTAGTTTTATTAGTAGTAAGTAGTACCTACCTAGCTATCGGAACACATTCCTTCACATAAGTAATGTCCCCAACTCAAAAGTCTTCAAACATGTTAGGTTCAATATTTCGTCAATACACACGTGGATAAATAATAATACAAACATAAAAATCCAAAGATGTACAAAGTTTCTGGTAATCACAAAAATATTAATAAGTATTTTTCAAATCAATCAATTTCAAAATCTCCTTAGTAAAACCGTTATTCAAACCAAAATAACTGCCATCATCAATGTCTTCTATTACTATTGTATCTAATGATCGATAGCTGGGCACTATTAGTGAGAATTGCATCTAGCCAAATTCACGAAGCCAGCCCACCGCTTTTTTTAGACTATCCAGTCTAGTAATGACTAACGATTGGATATAATTGTCACGAGTCTCAGGGGTCAGCTTATACTGGCCATCTAGTTCCCAATCAAATGTAAGAGCTATTCGAATGAATAGGCTGGCTGACTTTTCAGAGGCGACCGTGCGTGGCCAATCGGAGCGCGTCGTTAAGAATCGAGTCACGTGGGTA
Source organism: Leguminivora glycinivorella (assembly GCF_023078275.1). Lineage (NCBI taxonomy): Eukaryota > Metazoa > Arthropoda > Insecta > Lepidoptera > Tortricidae > Leguminivora > Leguminivora glycinivorella. The sequence goes on along the minus strand of NC_062978.1, from coordinate 19,854,308 downwards.
AGTGCTCCATTGTATAGATAATGCTATTCAAGTCATTTGACCAGGGGTAAGCGGAAAGTGCATGTAACTTCCTGTCATCGGCTATTGCAAAAGAATATCCCTTTGCAAGAGAAATTGGCACTATAAAGCTGGTACTTAGTTGAATTTATTTTGCGTGTTTGATTTAAATCAGAAATTTACGGGCTGGGCTCTTGTGAATCATGAATCAATCGCCAAAAACATCTGTAGGTCTTCCCATCGATCTGGTGGGATGGGTCCAAGAAATTTGATTTGTTTCTTGACAGCTTTTATTTGGTCCATGTATGCTTTACGTTGTTTAGTGTTTGATTAAGATTCCCAATAATTATTTAAATCTTTCTCTTTTGGGAATCTCCTACAATTTCTAGCCTTACTGGATTATAGCTTTATAAAATAATTTTCAAACATACAACTTCTTGAATTGTTAACTCGTCTACTCCAGATTCATTATCAAATTGATTCTCTTCTTGATTTTAAATGACATTCCAAACACAGTTCCAGTGTCTATCAACTCACCTCAACAATGTAGCTTCATTAGATATGGAGTGTACAGCAAATATGGGGGTTTAGCCGAGAGCCTGAGCAAACATTCATTAGACGATTAATTGTTACAGTTAATGGACACTTCAGGAGGGCAGATAATCTGTGTGTGACACCGGTGTATGCTTAGGCTATTGATAGGGCTTCAAGAGCCTAGGTTGAAGGTGATATTTCCGGACAATAAAGGTTTCTGTTATAACATCAGATGCCAGTGTTCAAATAGACTTGGCATCGCCTTTAGGTCGACGAAATGGAGATGTGAAATTATTCCTTGTCGTTGCAAACCACCAAGAATATTATATACCATGGATTTTGCGTGCCGACCAATGAGTTGAAGCCAGGTTCATTCACCTTTACTCCTATGTTCTATCTCTTTCCGACACTGTGATGTATTGCCAGATTAGTTACTAAAAAAAACGTATAAAACATTCTTCAATCAAATTGACTTACTTTTCTTTGTATTATACGAAAAAAAACTCAATCAAAAACCTTATTTCTCCGGTATTTACCTCCTGCGTACTATGGGAACACTAATAATAAAAAAATATGCCCGATATGTCAGAATTGTCAAAAGTCATTCACCGATTCAGATATTTATTTTGCGAAATAAACGTTTTTCGACGATTTACTTAAGTTCTGCGCTATGTATTGCATAGTGAACCATTGTGGAAGTAAATGGAAACCGAAATCCGACGTAAAATTTCACAAGTAAGTACTTATTTTACCAAAATGTTCATAAACCTCGCTGGCAATAAATTTTCTGCTATTTTGCTTGTAATCTTGGTTAGTTCTTATCATTATATTGTTTTCATTGTCTCAAATTATATCAAAATTCCCACGAATAGGTTTAGAACGATAAATATGACCTTTAAAGAAAAATAATGCTATGTGTGGTTTTACGACTAGGGTGACCAATCTTTTTTCTTGCATGGTATTTACTCTTATTGAATGGAGCTAAATCTATCAACTTGGTACGGTTTCTATGTTCATAGTTCATATCACAGTATAATAATACCAACTTTATTGTTTATGTCTTTACAATTAACATGAATAATATTAAACTTTTCAGTGTTCCAAAAGATGAAGGAAGGAGGCAGCGTTGGCTGTCGATTGTACCGATAAAAGGAAATGTTTCAGAGCGTTCGACAATTTGCAGATTTGCACTTTAAGCCTGAAGATTATGACACAGAAAGAAATTTTAAAAATCGGTCCAGTAACGACGGAGATATCGTGGCATAAACATTAAATTGAGATACATATATATATATATATATATATATATATATATATATATATATATATATATATATATATATATATATATATATATATATATATACATGCGAAGAGAATTGAAATACGTACGAATTGAGAACCACCTTCCTTGAGATTTGGGGCGGCGCTTAAAAATAAAGATACTGTTTTAAAACCTCCTAGTATTTCATTATTTCCCCATTGACAAATACTTCCCTTATATTTTTGTGGCTATTCCCACTAGTTACCACCAAGTTTTTACCTGTCCTAACTACTGGGATTTTCCCCACATTGTTAATTACCACACCGGGGGTTGATAGCTACTGGGATTAGTTTTCCCAGTAGTTACTACCAAAATATTATTGTGATAGTTTAAAGTGACTGAAACATTTTTTAATAAATACAGGTGTCAGTAAAAGAAAAGTTATATTTTAAGCCTCGTGTTGCAACATTCACCACGCTCTTATTCTGGAACGGTTCTGAAAAAAAAATCCCAGTAGTTTACCACTGGTAAAAACTGTACCGTATTTTGTGGCGTAAGGCAAAGTAACTGCAGAGTGGTATAGAAATGGACCTTATTGGCGGTTGACAAATTAGTAAGGTGCATTAGAGTAATTCCGAATGACAGAAATGTTCAGATAATTCCGAAAGGGGAATCTTGATATGACGGAAATAATGGTGATTTCTATGCGACTTTCCTAATTAGACGACTTTCGGAATTGCCCTAATGTACCTTACTTTTTGAGTTTGTGAGGATGGATGTTCACTTTCGTGATAAAACGATTGATCGGATTTGAATTTAATAAGTTACAAAATTAATCAGTCGTATAAACGTAATACGTCAAATTCCGCGGGATATCCCTAATGTATGCTTAATCATGGACACCCTAAAGAAAGAGATGCAAGACCGGCGTGACGTAATTCAAGGTCAAATTTTCTGGCTTCAACGTAATGTTCGGCACGCAATATCCATGGTATATAATATTCTTGCAAACCACCGACTCGGTGACTGATTTGGGCAGTTGTTATTGTCCAATTCATTACGGCGACTATTAACAATAACATGTTTGCCAGAGATCATATTAGATACCGTGTTATTTTATTAGGCATGCGTCCGGCTCTTTTTTCATCTCACAGCTCGGTACTTAGTACTTAGTAAATTGCTTTCACCGAATAGCCCAGTTTATTTTAGATTACATCAATCCTACTTACAGTCTTTACACCGTGGCGGGTGCCGCCTCTACGGGCATCCCATGACCCGGAAAAAAAGCAGTGTCCGCTCGGTATACTCCTTACATTTCAAAAGTCAAAAGGGAATCTACGTGTTGGTTTCAGCTCTGCACACGTCTCCCAAAGGTCCGAAACACTGGACTTCAGTGATGGGAAATATTTCTTTTAGCTTTTTTTTGTTTTGTTACAAAATGTCATATACTATGTCTTAATCAATAAATCATTAATCACACTATTGTGCTGTCTCAGCGACATCATCTATTCTGCTAAATTTTCTACTTTTTATTGTTGTTTGACGGTAAAATAGAAGAGTTCAGTCCAAGATTGCCATTTCGTCGTTCAAAAACTCAGTAGCAATATTAAGCCCGCTATAAAAAGAAATCCCACTCTAAAAGTTACAAGTCGATATACGCCGGCACTTTACTAAAAAAGTTTTAGGCAAATCGCCTGAAGTTCAGCAATATACGCGTAATACCTACAACCTTTGTGCCTACAAGTAAAAAACGAGTTTTTTCTGAGCACCTACTAAATATATGGGAATAATACTTTAGTATTTTGTATCAAGTAGGTACATAGAAGGTTACGAATTTTTTGCCGGATCAGGGTATTTCCATCGCTCTTTCGTATTGGCGTGACAGAGCCAGACTACGATTTTATCGGCGTCTAGCGTCAACGACTTTCATTTCGTCTAGGCCGGCTGAAAGGCTGATGTGTTTTATCCATAGTTCGTGTCATTGATTCAAATTTTAATATCATTCGAATGCGAATAATCTTATCTACGAATTGGGTTGTATACGACGTGTTCATTTTGTTTAAGGGAAGATTCTTTAGGTCCAATACTATTAGATCAATAAAGAGAGATTGTATAGCAGTTGCAGTGCAATCACCAATGTTCGTAACCTTCCAGTATGGATATTTAGGCATTACCAATAATCTATACTACAACACCTATCTCTAACTCCCAATCCAAACATAAATAACTTAAATATTTACACAAACTTGCAACCTCATCCAAGCTAACACTCGACCGCTAAGCTCTGAAGTTGAACTAGACTTAAGTCCACAACAGTGCAAAGATCAGAGCAGTCATTAATCACAGTCTAAACGGCGAGATCCGGCGCTACTATATTCATTTGGACGTGAATGTCGATGCTATTAATCAGGGGTCAGGCTGTTTTGTTTGTTCTGTGTCTAACTTGGGACCTCGGTGTTGCGGATGTGGTAATAAAGTCAGGATCAGCTTTTTTAATGGTCAGGCCCCGTAGCCAATGGCATTTCTCCGACGCCAAACGAAAGCGATACGCCGCTGGCTCTGTCGCGCCAATACGCAAGCGCGATAGAGATAGATATCTACTAGCGCTTCGTTTCGTGAGCGTTTCGTGAGCGATTGTGCCATTCGGCTAGCCACCCTGGTAACCATAAGTTTGGTACATGATCGTTATTACGTTACCAATCGATTTTTTTAAGAGAGAAAAAATAATAGTAATGATTCAAATTCTGCCAAAGCAGGTCTTCTTATTAATACTAGACCACCAAACCCTTTAACATGCAAAGCGTATTTGTATTTGTTTATTTGCTAATACACACAGATAACAATACAGGTCATGTTGGTGCGGTACAAATTCATGAGTGCATGTTACGCCACAAGCCTCAACTCACTGAGGTATCAACCTCATGCTTCCTTTAAAAATAAAAAAATAAAAAAAATTTAAATCCTATTTAATCTTCCTTCCATGTCTATAACTTTCGAATCTATCTTCTTCCAATGCCCTTCATAATTAAGTGTTGTTTTGTCTGTGACGTCTAAATAACAATTCTTTCATGTCCATGTCAGGTCCCCAATCCTTCCCAAAATCAAAATTCTCAGTTCATTGGCAAAATCCACCTCGGAAAAAAGACCGAGGAGTGAAAGCCATAAAAAAAACCCTCGGGAAAAATGGACCCTGTGCGTTGCGAAGGTGTCAAGGCATGAAGGTAAAACAAACTTTGACACCGAGTCAAACACAAAACTTTTCAAACAAAATACTGACTATAAAACATCAAACTAGATAATCCATCGATTTATTCAATGTTTATGATTCAAAATGATCATTTATATACCTATAATTAATTCTATCAGCCAGCTTAAGACGTGAAGTTAAAATTTGTCTGAAATTAAATTACTTTACACTCTTGTGGATAAAATTTAATTTTGCTACTTACTACCAGTTGGTGTGGTGAAACATACTTTATTTCGTTATTTTAAAGGAACTAAGAAGGCCTTAAAGCCCTTAAAGGTGATTTTCCGTCTATTTTTATTAGTCTATAGCCATAGCAGTACTGACCTGTATCCTTGCGAGTTCAAGTGCCGCATCCACTGTTTGGTCCGTGTGTGTGGTGCGCGAGATAAGAGCAGCACAAACACGGCTGCCCCGACAGATACGCTGCCTTGATTGTGTTGATGATTCGACATGGACGCGTCCGAGTATATAAGACATACTGCATAGGTGATATAAAGTAATAACCTACGTCAGGTGAAGACCTGGGACCCTTTTCTCAAAACTGAACGTTATAAATTACAAGCAGAAGTCTCTTTCCAACTTGTCAAATTAGACATTGACAACCACTTGTAAATTGTAACTTGTAGCTTCGAGAAATGGGCCCCTGCAACCAAAAAATATATATGTAATAATTATGGGTCGGCTGCACCAAATTGTTCGTTTCCAAATATTTTTTTATGGGAATTTCCATAGACTTCTGCTGCGTGACGTTGATTTGTCTGCTGTGATGCAACTGACCCTAATAGGCTAATCCATAATAATATTATAAATCGGAAAGTGTGTTTGTTCTGTTTGTTTGTCCGTCTTTCACGGCAAAACAAAGCGACGAATTGACGTGATTATTTAAATGGAGATATTGGGTTGGTAAGTAAGTAATGAGCGATCGATTGAATTCCACATAAAATTTTTGAGAGTTCTAGAATCTTCTATGGTCGAAAGTATATAAAGGGCGAGTCGCACAGTTTCTCGTCAGTCATTCACTAGCTGTCGCCGAGCTAATATAAGGAAGAAAATGGACGAATTAAAAGTGCATGTAAGGCATTGCTTACTTTATGAATTTCAGTCTGGCCATTCAGCCGCCGAAGCAGTGCATAATATATGTCAGCGTGTTGCTCCTGAAGCTGTGTCTGAGGCCACGGCGAAACCATGGTTCCAGCGGTTTCGTAGTGGCGACTTTTCATTATCAGATCAACCTAAGTCTGGTCGACCGGTGAAGATTGATGTAACCAAATTAAAAACCTTAACTGAAGGAGATCCGAGGCTAACGAGTCGTACTCTTGCTACCGAGTTAGGCTGCTCTCATGTCACCATAGAAACACATTTACACGAGTTAGGAAAAAACTACAAATACAGTGTTTGGATACCGCACGAACTTGATAGAGGTCAACTAAACTGCCGTGCCGATATCTGCATACAACTTCTGTCTTTTCGCCGCACATTCAACTGGTTGGACCATCTTATCACTGGTGATGAAAAATGGGTCTTATATATAAATCACACACGCAAACGTCAGTGGCTAGCTCCAAACGAAAAAGGAATAGAGGCACCAAGAACAGAGCCTCACCCGAAAAAAGTTATGCTGTCCGTTTGGTGGGATATTCATGGTATTATTCACTGGGAACTCCTACCAAGTGGAATGACTGTTACCGCATCAGTATACTGTAATCAGCTTGAAAATTTAAACCAAAAAATCTGTCAGAATCTTCCACAGCATGCTAAAGTTTTTTCTTACACGACAATGCTCGCCCACACATTGCAAAAGTGACTCGGCTAAAGCTATTGGAGCTAGGTTGGAAAGTGATACCTCATCCACCGTACTCTTCAGACTTGGCACCTACGGATTACGCATTGTTCAGATCGCTAAGCAATGCCTTGAATGAAAAAAAGTTCGATGATCAAGCCCATCTACGACAGTACATAGCTGAGTTTTTTGAATCTAAACCTAAGAACTTCTTCGCCGATGCTATTCATTCTTTACCAGAACGATGGAGACAAGTAGTAGATAACGAAGGCCGTTATATTTTTGATAAATGATTAAAATAATAAATTAAATAAAAATTACAATATTGGTTATGATTCGCTCATTACTTTCTTACCAACCCAATAGTTGAAGGGATGGAGAGTGACATAGGCTACTTTTTGTCTCTTTCTAACGCGAGCGAAGCCGCGGGCAAAAGCTAGTATTACATAAAATATTAAACATCTACCTACTCTTATAAGATTAAGGTAAAGTAGATGGTATGTACCGAAATTAAACTTCTAACAATCGAAGTTTGACAGCATTTCAAGGACGAATCATGTTGTTCCTTTCCAATACTTGGCGGTTTCCAATTCGGCTATTTAGAACTGTCAAAATTCAAATCACAGTTTGCCCCAAGTGAACAGTATATCACCTTTATCTGTACAAATCTAGCGAATGAAAGAAATCCATAGGCTATACAAAATAACTCTTTATTATCATCATGAATACACACACACACACACACACACACACACACACACACACACACACATTTATTTGTGTTCCGAATTTTGCAGGAAGGTGAGAGAGCCCATAGAAATATTACAAGTGCATATGTTAATGCTCATGTTAATTTAACATGGGAAAATTGTGCATAATATCTTATAAAAAATACATCTACTTAGCAACAACACATCTATTACGTCAAAATATAATCTTGAAAAGAAAAGGTAGGTACTTACCTGTTGATAATATAACTTTGTTAAAATTTTATAATCCGAATAGTGAATTCCTAGTTTTTTAAAGGCGCTTCCTCAATAAATTTAATGTATCTTTATTTAGATTTGGTTTAGGATCCTTGGGTAGGTATATTTAAATTGTAACGACCACCCACCATCATAATTAATGAATGATTTCCGCCTTTAATCATGAATCACAATTAATGAGTAGATTACTGTCCATACAATGGTCCAATTTAAACAAATTAGAAGACAAATTACAAGCTACTTGGAGCCTACCGTCTCATATTATAATTAAATAATATGTATAGCAAATTGAAATAGATATCATACACGAACGAAAAAACGACGAGGCCCACTGGTGGCCGACCCGGGGCTAGTTGTGTAAATAAGCATTAAACATTAATTTACAAAGTTTACTCAAACGCATCCTAGATGACACTAGCCTAAATAACTCACGTGTAAGCATTAGTGCGTTTTCACATTATCAGATCCGATATCGGATGGAGGACCGACATATTATACATTTAAGCCGCCATCTTAGATTTTTTGCCTATGAAATCCTTTCGACATCCTTTATCGGGTCGGATAATGTGAAAACGCACTTAGTCTTTGAAAATTTCTTGGCTTGTCACGGAAGTATATTAACCGTCCGCTAGATGGCACTTGCGTTAACTTTAAATCGCGCAGGCATTAATTTTTCACAGAGTATTCAAGTTTTATGTTTGTTATATGTATATTCCGACGTTGGAGTAAACTTTTGGCATTGTAAGTGGTTTTAAGTGAAAATTATTAGTTAATGACGAACTTGTACATATTTATTAAACATAGTTAGTATCTAGTTAAAGTATTTATGTCAAAACATATGCATAATTAAGAATACAGCACACTAAACAACTTATAAACGCAATATGGCTCTGACGAAAAGTACGATAAATCGCACCATAACTCGGCCCAGTTAAGGGCGACATAATGAAACCCATCTGTCTACCTAATGTTTGTAGGATACGTCTAAATAATGTCTGCCAGGATACATGTAATGTCTTGAGGATACAGTTTAATATGAAATAACGTGTGGCTGTGTTGGAATATAACGCTGTTTGTGGAATTTACAGAGTTTTGAAATGAAGGTACTCTTGGCTTGGTTCAAACCTGCGTAAGTACCTGCGTCCTATTTTATTTACAATAGGAAATTTAAATATAAAAAAACATTTGCTCTTAGCAAGAAACGAGAATAAGAATCGTACGGCGTATACTCAACTTTGAATCAAGCTGTTAGTTTATTGGACAAATGTTATTATAGTGTTAAGGAATTTATTGAATGTAATGGAACTTTTGTATAATGTATAATGTATTGGTTGATGTTAATTATTGCCGGACTTCATTTTATTGGTATTGAATGTATTATGTTGGATTATTAATTTAAAAATGTTTTGGTAAATTATGTGTTAGGTTTATATTTAAATCAACATTTGCATGCCTGTATGTGGGCCGAATACACTGAACACAAAATTATGTAACACCAACACAATGTAACTGTATTCTGGCAAATAAATTATTTGATTGATTGATTGATTGATTTGTGATAACGGATATTATGTGTATTGTAATTACATATTTTAAAGTTAAAGTTCACACGTCCGGTAGAACTCAAACCTGGAACCTTCTGCATTGTCGGTGCAGCCGCTATGACCAACTTAGCAACGGAGTTTGTAAGTTAATACCGGTTATTACCGGTATATCAATTTTTTTTATGTACAGGACTTTGCTGTTTAGGTAGTTTTTATTTAAGATAAGATAAGATAAGATAAGATGTTTATTTGTAAAAGTCATGTACATAGGATCTTACAATTTTTTACAAATAGCTTCCATGACACCCTGTCAGGGCACACAAATTACTTATATCTAGCTTAATACTAAGTTTCAGGTTTTTTTTTTAAGGTGATGTGTGCCACACATTTTCCAGGCTCGATAATAAATCAGAGTGTACCAGACGATGAACCAATTAGTGTTACGGAACAGTGCACTCGCACGACCAGGCATAATTGGGACACGTCGAAAAAGGTAGTAGACCACAACAAAATACAATGGGCATTATCGACATTTCAGCCATATAAAGCCCCGGAGCCAGATGGAATCTACCCCATACTACTACGAGAAGGCGCTAACGTACTTATACCCCACTTGAGCAGACTGTACAAAGCGTGTATTGCCTTCGGACATGTACCACGTGCATGGAGGTTAGTAAAGGTAACATACTTGCCCAAACCAGGCAAAGAGGATTACACAGAAGCCAAATCATATAGGCCCATAAGTCTATCATCATTTCTCCTTAAAACTTTGGAGAAACTGGTGGACAGACACATCAGGGATGGTCCGCTCAAGAGACATCCACTACACCGCTTGCAATGTGCATACCAGCCGGGCAAGTCCACGGAGACAGCACTACACCTGGTGACAACTAGAGCGGAGCAGGCCATAGAAAACAAAGAACTATGTCTTGCTGCATTTCTGGATGTCGAAGGTGCCTTTGATCGCACCACATATGGTGCAATCAATAATGCTGCACTCAAACATGGCATAGAACCTACCATCTGCCGCTGGATAGGTAATATGTTGAACAGCCGGCTAATTAAGTCCTCCCTCATGAGGGAAGAATTACTAGCCACAGCAACAAAAGGTTGTCCACAAGGTGGGGTTCTCTCTCCGACTCTATGGAGCCTGGTAGTGAACTCACTTTTGGAAGAACTAAATAGGGGCCCAGTATATACAGTGGGTTATGCAGATGATTTAGTGATACTCATAAACGGGAAATTCCCGGGAACGGTGTCAGAAATCATGAATACAGCACTGAGGCAAGTGGAGAGGTGGTGTAACCACCAACAACTCTCCATCAATCCAGGCAAAACAGTGGTAGTACCGTTTACCAGGAAAAGGGCCCTTACTGGCATGGAGCAACTAAGGCTCTATGGAAGGGTACTTGAACTTTCCAATGAAGTGAAATATCTAGGGGTAACACTAGACAAAGAACTGAACTGGAAAAGACACGTCGAACTGACCACAGCCAAGGCACTTAGAGTGTTTGGAATGTGTAGGTCAGCTTACGGCAAAACATGGGGTTTAAACCCAAAGGTACTAAGGTGGATCTACACCATGATGGTGAGACCTATAATCCTGTACGGAAGCCTGGCCTGGTGGCCAAGGACATTACTGAGCACATGCAAGGATGTCCTCATGAAGGTACAAAGGACAGCATGCATGGCTATAACGGGTGCGTTCAGAACGACGCCAACAGCAGCATTGGAGGTACTATTGGATCTCCCGCCGCTACATCTAGTGATACAGTCTGAGGCACTGAAATCGCTACACCGGCTGGCTTTAACAGGCCTCTGGAGCGATAGCATGCCGAAGACTAAACACACAAGCATGGAATACAACAATTCTATGGGAAGGCTGATGAGTATGGGCTGCGACAAAATGCAACCGAAATTCATCTTCCACAAAAACTTCAAAACCAAAGTCCATACTAGAGCCGAATGGAAGGAGGGTCTGGAGACACCCACCCCTGATGACAACACCATCATCTGGTATACAGACGGGTCCAAGATGGCATCTGGTACGGGCGCAGGCATTTATGCAAATGACTACAGTGGTAGTATCAGCATGGGCAATTATGCCACGGTCTTCCAAGCCGAGACATATGCAATAATTGCCTGTGTACATGAGAATATAGTTAGACAAATCCAAGGTAAGACTATCTATATACTCAGCGACAGTCAAGCGGCACTCAAAGCCTTCACATCGCCCAGAGTTACCTCTAGACTGGTATTAAACGGCATCCAAGCTCTTAACAAGCTTGGAAGGCAAAACAAGGTGCAACTGGTATGGATACCGGGGCACGAAGGCTTCATTGGCAATGAAAACGCTGATGAACTTGCCAAGGCCGGATCTGAAGACAACTTCATAGGTCCGGAACCTTATGTGGGCCTTTCACAAGGAACCATCAGAATGGCTATGAAAGACCAAACAAAGGCTAGTCACCAAAAAGAGTGGGATTCCCTGGTTGGTCTGAAGCATTCAAAGCTCTTTATGCAGAGGGTAGACTCTGGATGGAGCAAAAAGCTAGGGAAGCTAGGCAAAAGACAACTCCAAATTATAACGGGGGTGTTCACAGGCCATTACGGGGTCAAAGGAATTTTGGCCAAGATGGGACACGCCGACAACACTGATTGTCGCATGTGTGGCGAAGAGGAAGAGACCGTCAGACATTTAATGTGTGAATGTCACGCCCTCGCCAGACAAAGAATGAAGAACTTTGGAGCAGGCTACCTGGCACCGAAGGACTTCAGAGAGCTACCCATGAGCCTCATCATCCGATACGTGGAGATGGTCGAGAAGCTCCTGAATAGCTGAAGGATCTTAGGATCGTAGGGGGTAATTGCACAAAAGATCCCGATGGGTCGAAGTGTATCCGTAAGGGCCCCCGCAGATTTAAGATAAGATAAGATAAGTTTCAGGTTTTAGACAAATGTATGAAATAAAACTATGGAAACGGATTAAATCGCGTATAATAAATTTAAAATTCATCCCGACGTTTCGAACTCTTTACAGCGTCCGTGGTCAACGGCTGTAAAGAGTTCGAAACGTCGGGATGAATTTTAAATTCATTATACGCGATTTAATCCGTTTCCACAGTTTTATTTCATGAGTAACTATCGCGGTAACCGAAGACAATATTTTAGACATATGTAGTTAGTTCATAAATGTGATTTTATTTGTAGTTAGTTCATAAATGTGTTTTTAAATGTATTAGTAATTTAGTATTGTTTCATTGCTAGGGACATATTTTTACAATTACACCCCAAAATTGTACATAACTGTAGTTTCTTAAACAACTTAATATTTTTTTAGCTTCTTTTAGTGTCTCACTGCTGGGCAAAGGCTTCCCCTCGGGGGCCCCTTTCTTTCCCATAAACTTTTTGGTCAGAATTTCGTTAGTCATAAGTTGTTATTCATATATTTTGTGGTCATAAACATCACTAGTCATAATTTTTGTTACGAATAATGCTTAATGGTACTAACATTAACAACCCATAATATTGGATGCCATAACCTTAAAAGTCATAAAGTTGATGAGTATAAAATTGAAAGGCATAACAATAATTATCCAGAAATATTACTAGGCATATTTTTTGAAGCCCTACTGAATGTTCTGCATACAGTTTTAAGGCATAAACCTCATAAGTCATAATCTTTGTTACGAATAACGTTTAATAGTTCTAACGTTAACAACCCATATTATAGAATACTATAATCTTAGAAGCAAGAAAGTTGATGAATATAACATTTAAAACGGATCCCTTTGTTAGCCAGATTATCATTAGTCATAATTCTGAAACCTATAGATAGGTTAGGTTAGGTTTGTTTTATGGCAATCCTGAGGAGTTTTTGAGAAAAACCAAATTATGACTAACGAAAATGTGGACAATCGACAAATTATACCTTATGACTTTATTGGTAGTCCGCATTTACCTCGCGTCCATTAGAACGGAAATAGGACCCCTGCCCCCCTTCTACTCGTTGACGAAGCTGAATACTACAAAAATCAGCATGCAAAGGAAGAAATGGCGGGAAAATCAGTGAGCTCATTGAGTATTTTAATCCTCATTTCTCAGCTAGGTTCGCTAGTTACCTTGTGTCATTCAGAGCAAAAATAGGAGCCCCGCATAGCGAGGCTTCGTCGAATCGCTGGCGGGGCCTAATACTTTTAAAAGCAACATGAAAAAATAAAACACATAACATGTAAAAGACGAAATGGCGGGAAAATCAGTGAGCCCAACGAGAAAATTTTCATTTCTCGGGTAGGTTCGTTAGTTACCTTGTGTCATTCAGAGCAGAAATAGGAGCCCCGCATAGCGGGGCTCCGTCGAATCGCTGGCCGGGCCTAATATTCTTAAAAGCAACATGAAAAAATAAAACACATAACATGTAAAAGACGAAATGGCGGGAAAATCAGTGAGCCCAACGAGAAAATTTTCATTTCTCGGGTAGGTTCGTTAGTTACCTTGTGTCATTCAGAGCAGAAATAGGATGCGGGGCTCCGTCGAATCGCTGTCGGGGCCTAATATTCTTAAAAGCGACATGAAAAAATTAAACACATAACATGTAAAAGACGAAAAAAGTATCTTCTGTGAAAAACTAAATTATGACTAACGATAGTGAACACGAACAAACATTATGACTTCAAACTTAATGAAATTAAACCAATCCAAGAGTACCATATTAAGACAGCATTATAAAAAATATAGAGCAACCCTAAAGAAATGTATAAAAGCTTCAAAAAGACAAAGTTACGAAAAACAAATGAGAAATTCAAATAATAAAACAAAAACGATGTGGAATATTGTAAACAACATTACAGGAGCTAGGCCTAAATGTAATTTAAAAAATATTACGCTAAAACACCAAAACACCACAATACATTGCCCTCATGCTGTAGCAAATATGTTTAACGATTACTTCGCTAGTGTAGGCGAGACATCACTGCTATCAGAGAAGACTGGCCGACCGGTCGTAAACCCAGTTACAAATTCCATGTATCTAAGTCCTGTTACGGAAAAAGAAGTCACCAGTATAATTAAGAACTTACCAAACAAACCCAGCTTTGGTTTTGACAACTTACCATCAGCTGTCATAAAGCAATGTAGCGACGAATTAACCCCAGTTATAACTGACCTAATTAACAAATCCTACGAACAAGGAGTTTTTCCAGACAGTTTAAAAACAGCAATAATCCGACCAATTCTAAAGAAAAACAGTGACAAGGAAAATCCCAGTAAATACAGACCAATCGCTTTACTCCCAATAATATCTAAAATATTTGAGAAGACCATAGCAAACCGGGTTTATAACTTCTTAGAAAAATTCAAAATTTTAGACGAGAACCAAAACGGCTTTCGTAAAGCTCGTAGTACTACCCTCGCGGTGTATAAATATGTGAGTGAAATTTTAAACTATATAAATGAGAAACAATATGCGGTAGGCTTGCTCCTCGATATGACCAAAGCGTATGACAAAGTGTCACACAAAATTCTATTAACAAAATTATATGGAGTTGGCATTCGGGGAAACGCCCACAATTGGTTACGGTCTTACTTGAGCAATCGCTCTCAACTAGTAGAAATCTCTTACTATGATAAAGAGACAGGAGAAGTCAAAAATATTCGATCCGGAACGCGAACAATAAACTCATCCATACCACAGGGAAGTGTTATAGGCTGCATCCTGTTTATAATATATATAAATGATTTGCCCAAAGCCCTAAATCACTATAGCATTCTCTTTGCGGATGACGTATCCCTACTCTTTAAATGCCCCAAGAACTATGACGTTGAGTGTGAGATCAAATCAACACTTACACAAGCAGAACAATGGTTGCAAGACCACTGTCTAGACTTAAACCCTAAAAAAAGCAAACTGATACAATTCAAGCCCTATCAAAAACAACCTTTAGACCTAACAGGCTTATGCAACGAAATCGAAATAGAGGAAGTAAACGAAGTGAACCTCCTAGGCTTACAACTGGACACGGCCTTAAATTGGAAAGGGCATATACAAAATTTAAAAACAAAATTTTCGCGCTTCGTCTACGCGCTAAGCATAACAAAAAGAAGCACAAGCATAGAATGCGCGCGCACCGCATATTATGCCTACGCCTATGCCTGGCTTCGATATGGAGTGATCCTTTGGGGAGATAGCGTAAATGCTCACGAAATGTTTCTCGAACAAAAAAAATGTCTGCGTATTATCATGAATGTTCATTTACCAGAAAGTTGCAAAGACCACTTTATACATATGAATTTCTTGACTCTACCATGCATATACATATACGAAATTAGTATGTTTGTAAGGAAGCACATATTTATGTATGAGTTCCAAAAAAGTGCACGACGTCAGAATAAGCTGGCAGCCCCAGAATCTAAACTGACTATTTACAAACAAGGACCTTACTATCAATCAATATTAATATATAACAAAATACCTGACTTTATAAAGGCGGAAAGCAAACTGAGCATGTTTAGTCAAAAGTTAAAGAGATTTCTTATTTATAAAGCTTATTACTCAATTAAGGAATATATGAATGACAATTTTTGTACTGATGTTTATTAATGTGCATAATTATAATAATTATAAATATTGCTGACATATTGTATAGTTGAAATCTTAATTATTGCTAAAACCTTGAATGTATATTTAGTATTTAATAATTTTTTTTCTTTCTCTTTTTAATGCATGATAATGATAATATTTATATTTATATAAACTTAGTATTTAGGATGTTTTTGCAATGCCCTGACAGGGTATCATGTACCTCCTACTTTACAAATAACAACTATGTATTGTAATGTACCTGATAAAGCAAATAAATGAAACTGAAACTGAAACTGAAACTGAAAAATAATATAGATCCCATTGAATGTTATGATTAAAGTTAATGTGGACAGTAATCATTATTACTTGCGAAAATATACTTTACGACAATTATGACAAACATGTTTATTGCTTTCAACATTATGTCCATAATACAAAATGCAATTTGATTATTATGCCAAACAATGTTTATGACTAACAATAATGATGACTTGCAAAAATCTGACCTCAAATTTCTGACATTCAACTTTATGACTAATGATAATATGACTATTAAAAATTATGACTAACAACGTTATGGATTGTAAAAATCGGACTAAAAAAATTATGGGAACCAATAGAGACCCTTCCCCTCGTTACTCAAATATATTGAGCAAAATATTACCTATACCGGGTTATGATATACCTCAGCCGACCGCCCGGGCCGGGCCGGTCATTATATGCGCTATGTGTCTTTATTTGGTAGATCGGGAGATATGGGCGTCTGAGAGTAGACCGTAACGATCATTGGGTACCTTAGACGATGTGGAGTCGCGCTTATTTGTTCCTCAATAAGTGACTTGGAAAATAAACATAAAGCAAACCCAACTGAAAATGATGAGAGATGAGCTGAAAGCTCACTGCTAACAAAAGAGTATCGAGTATTAAAGAGAGACTGTCAAAGTAAAATGTGTAATCACAGTGCACGGACTGCCAACTCTCGACACAAGCTTAAAACTATTGAACCTTAGTTTTGACAATTTGGCCCATATTGTTAGCTTGATTTATGAATGTCTTAAAATTTCAAATATTAATATTAGCATTAGCACCATCTAGTCGAGCGTTCTCCAAAGGTGTAACGCCATCTAGGCCACCGTACTTTTTTCTCTATGGCTTTGAGGTACGTTTTTAACCGCCTTCCAAATCTCAAAGGAAGGGGTTATCAAGTCGTCTATATGTTTTTTTTTTGTTTTTTTTTTTATTGTTTGTTCCTCGATATCTCCGTCGTTACTAGACCGATTTTGAAAATTTTTTTTTGATTGAATGTATATGCATACAGATTGGTCCCATTTTTCTCAGAACCCAGTTCTGATGATGGGATCCTGGAGAAATCGAGGGAACTCCTCAAAACTGAAAGGCATACATATGGTGCTTTTTGTGTTTTTAAAGGAACAGCATGTATTTACGTACGGAACAGTAACATTTGGTGCAGTGGAACTCCTGATGATGGTCAGAATGGAACTCCTCAAATCTGAACGGCACACTTATAGTGACTTTGGTATTTTTATAAGAACAGCATGCACTTACGTCCCGAAACAGTGATATTTGGTGCAGTGGGATTGCTGATGATGGTCAGAACGGAACTCCTCAAATCTGAACGGCACACTTATAGTGACTTTGGTATTTTTATAAGAAGAGCATGCACTTACGTCCAGAACAGTGACATTTGGTGCAGTGGAACTGCTGATGAAGAGTGAGCCGCCCCTGGTTAGAGTTCCGTTCTGATAATCATTCTCATCTGTAAGTACTTCAGAATCATCCAGATTTCAAAATTGGTTCAGAAATGACGGAGATATCGAATAACAAACATTAAAAAATATACAGACGAATTGATAACATAATCCAACATTTGAAATTATTTATCACCAGAACCCCAAAGGAAGGCGGTTTTTTTTTCTTAAAAATTATTATCTTAGACTTTATCCGTCTACAGAGTGTAACAAAAATGGTGGTGATCCGTTTAAGGGCGTACTCAGTATCGTATTCTTATCAGGCCCCGTAGCCGAATGGCATTTCTCCGACGCCAAACGATAGCGATACGCCGCTGGCTCTGTCGCGCCAATACGCAAGCGCGATAGAGATAGATATCTACTAGCGCTTCGTTTCGTGAGCGTTTCGTGAGCGATTGTGCCATTCGGCTAGCCACCCAGGAAAAAGTAGAAGAAAAATTTTTTTTCGCTAAAAAAATTTTCACTTTTGTATGAGCCGGGCCGCGCGAATCGGTCGAATCTCCATACAAAGATAAAAAAATTTTTTGCGAAAAAAAAATTTTATCCTACTTTTTCCTGATGAGAATACGATACTGAATACGCCCTTAAACGGATCACCACCATTTTTGTTACACCCTGTATACGGAGTTACATATGTCTTTGCTGCTAACTGTGCCTGCAAGACCCGGACATATCTAGGGAATCTTTCAGCCATATTACAGCGTAACATTTCCTAAAGAGTTATCTAGTAGTTTTTTTTTTTTTTCATTTTTATATTTATTTTGATCTGACTTGGAATTTTGCAACTCGACCAATCGCAATATAATGCTTCGAATAATGAAATGAGATTTCTGTTTTAGGGACAATTGGTTTTTCTGTTAGTCATTTTTTTCAGAACGTAGGCAATGTGATCTTAGTGCTGCCTGAAAAAATATACGAGTAGATTTTTTTAAATGTTAGAATGCATATTATAGGTATATATTTTAAGAAGTACTTACTAAATACTGTCTCACAAAGGCGGTTGAATCTACTGGGTCGTGGTCAGACTTAAATTCTTTCTGAAATTTCCTAGTAAAGTAAAGCAAATATCTAAACAGTACTCGCCACAAATTGAGTTACAAAACGTTTCTTTTCACAAAGGTCCACAATGCTGCTGTCTCGGGAAAAACTCGTTGTTGTGTATTAAGAGTAAGAGGAAAGGGGACAGACGCTTTTCCACGCAAACGCAGTCGTCCCTATGTTCTACCAAAGACGTATATAACTCCGAATAGACTGATAAAGTCTAAGAAGAAAGTATCTTGTAACCATCAAGAGTTAGGTAGCGTTACACCTTTTGCTTGACTCTCGGCAGATAGTGCTAATATCAATATTTGACAATTTTAACACACATCAAGTTAAGAACATGGGTCAAATTTTTAAAACTAAGATTGAATAGTTTTTAGGCTGTGTCAAGAAAATGGCATTCTTAAGTCTACTGTGACTACCCATTTTAATTTGACATTGGCGGGCCTAACTTTGTGGGAATTTCTATGTAAAACCTTATGGAGTCAAAGAAGTCCCAACGGTCGCCGCTAGAATTAATATTGGTCATACCCATTAGATTACTTAGATTAGTGGATTTGTGAAAATGAGAGCCTCTCCTTCACGCACGTTGCCAATATTAACGTCGAAGATAATATTAGTACTTTCATGCCTAATTTTATTAATAAAAACTGCACTGTTTGAATTGAGATGTCCTGATTGATTATTTTTCGTAAGAATTGACACTTCAAAAGTCGCAAAATGTGCTTGTTAATCTTGTAATACTTATGATGGTAAATGAGAACTTAGAAGAGTAATACATTTCAATTTCCGATTATGAATTACGTCGATATCATTCACCTTATTCACAAAAAGGGTCAACTTCTCTAATAAATATCTATAGAAGGTATCAAACTTTTTTCACACGTACAAAATAATATTGATTCAAACTTATACAACTATCTTTTTTTACAACTCTCATACCTACAACAAATTCCCCGCGTTACCTGCTCCGTATTTTCCAACTTTCAACTTTGAAGATATATCGCTTTTGTTTTCAAAGTCGATTCGATTCGAGCCTTCATTTTCCGACGGGATAATGAAACTGTGAAAATTCCAGCAAAGTTGGGGAAATCTTTCGCAACTCACTTCTGCTGATAACTTTATTGGAGTCACAATATATGGCGAGAAATGAGATACCGAAAATGATAAAGACGGACTTTTTCTTAGACGAAGAATATTTTACTTTTATAAATCATTAACATTTTCTCGTATAAAGGTGTAAAAGTTTATATAAAAAAATCTTATTGAGATTCTTTTTGCATGCCCTGATTCTGAATTTCCCTCACTTAAAGCATGAAGTACCAAACAATAGTGACTTTTTAGTACGGGTCAATCTAATAATTTTACATTCTACTTAATTTTGATGAAGCACAAACCGAATTATTAGGGTTACCCTCATCTGGCAGAATAATTTTGGTCAGAAACAGACTTGGCATAACATGTTTCGCAGAAAAAAACAGTTGGCATTATTAGTAACACGCATACGACACACTTGGCAGGATATTGTTCTGCAGGACATTACTTTGGTCGAATTTGATTTAGCATAATTTTATATACTATAATAATCATAATATAGCATACTATTACAAGAACAAGATTCTGACAAGCTATCAAAAAGGAAATACTGTGCCAGAGCCACCGTTAGGTACGACGACGAGCGAAGCGAGGAGGAGTGTTAGGTATCTTGCATCTCGAATACGTCGGACTCGCTATCAAAAACCAAATTGGAAGGAGAAGGACAACTATGCCGCCTAAATATTATGCATAAATACTATCGGCGTTAGTACTATTCGACTAGAAGACTATTATGCTCATTAAAATGATGCCAATACTTATACCATTCGGTATTATAAAAATCTGCGAAATGATTTATGCCAAAGCATGTTCTGCATAAGGTGTTTCTGCCAAACGTGACTTCTCCCAAGAACTATTATACGAATCAAATAAATGCGAAAAAAGTTTCTGAAAGACATTAGCGAACCAATTATTATAATATACGAGTAGATACCGAAAACTAATCAAAAGTTAATACCAGATTTGTAGAAATCTGCTCGATGCTGCCTAGACACAAACCCAAATCGTGAACCTTCTCAAGTTCGGGTAAAAATTTATTATCAAAGTCAATACTAGCAATGTTTCAAGTTGACCGTACTGGTGCTTAATGCCCAAGTGCTCAAAGTGGAAGTTTTAATAGAGAAATTATCCGACTGTGGACGTTCAAGCGGCTTAAATTGCACGTGATTCAGTCAGTGCGTAGTCGACTCTGCGTCGTTATTCACTACACATTTTGTTTAGATCTGTCAGACCTACCAACAGTGGCGAGTTTGCGACTGCTTACATCTAGCGACGTGTGAGAGCGCATTTTGCGCTTGATATAGAATATAAATTTGCTAATTAGACTATCCCTTATCTAGGATGTGAAAGCAGGCTACCCATATCCTCTTTGTGTTATCCTGGCATTTGCCACGGCCTATGAGCCTAGTGTCAGCTTGGGTAACTAGACCTTATTGGGATTAGTCCGGATTCCTCACGATGTTTTCCTTCACCGAAAACTAACGAAATATCAAATAAAATTTCACACTCAAGTCCAGAAAAACTTATTGATACGAGACTTTATTCTAACCCGCGACCTCCGAAGTTGTAAGCTCTTACTGTTAGGCCGCCAGCGCTTCAAAACAGTCACACAATAATAGTTTATCTAAAGCGATGCGCTTAGAATCTTGTGATGAATAAAACCGTCGTGGTGTTAACTTTATAACGCTAACTGTTGGATGGTAGTTTAGCCCTGTTCAGATTACTAGACTACTCTGGGGAATTTTATTACCAGACACCAAACGTGGAATAGTGAAGTGCAAACAGTTTATAAGGGTAATATGTAAAATGATTTTAATTTTTACGCATCATGGAAATAAGGAGTTGGTGATATGTAGGTGACTTTTATTTATTTATTTAAACTTTATTGCACAAATTAACACTAAAAAGTACAAGTGGTAGACTTAACGCCTTGAGGCATTCTACCAGGATTATAAAACCAGTATGAGATTTGTTTGGTTATTCGAATTAATATTGAGTCCAATAAATACAAATGCGCGATAATATTTAGATGATATTCAAAACATTAATAATTTTGTCAATATAATTTTAAATTACCTATAGAAAAGTAAATAAAGTATTTACTGATAAAGTCGACGACCTACTTTAACATTTTTAGGCACCTCTAAATACATCAATAAGGTGAGTACCTATACATATTATGTCTAATTTTAACTTAATATTTAATAATCCTCCTAATATGGACAAGAGGTGCCCTTGAAAGCGTAATCAAGGGTGGATAATAAACACGCCCCGACGCCACCTGCGCCTGACCACCCATCTTTGTGTGCCCCAAACAATGGCGGTGTACGGTGATATACATTATACGAGATACCTACACAAAATCATCTGTGCAAATAATAATGTTCATTTGGTATTTGTGTGATCAAATCATCAAAACTATGAATGTTTTTTTTAGTTTCCAATAAAATCAAAAAAAATACTGGAGTCTGATTATTAAACTTACGTGAGTAGCCCAATATATAGTACTATACCTAGTTGATACTTGACCGCATAGCAGTTTGGTTATAAGACATTGAAAAACAAATGAATTGCCCACACAGGGCCGGTTGCATCAAACCGTCTGTCACCGTTAAAGTGTTCGTAAAATTTTATTGTATGGAAAGTTCCATAGTCATCTGCTGCGTGACGATGATGTGTCTATCAAATTTGGTTGATGCAACTGGCCTTTTAAAAGGTGTATGAAACAAATGCCTATAATTTTTTGGTTGATGCAACTGGCCTTTTAAAAGGTGTATGAAACAAATGCCTATAATTTCAAATTAGGTACTTAAAATTAATTTTTAACTGTAGGGATATTCAACTTAATGGCACACATAAACGTTCAACTTTCTCTAAGTCTTAAAACGAAATAACTTTTTAATAATAAAGTTTTATTTGCTGCTAAACAAGCTTGTATAAAACTAGAAACAAAATCACCCAAGAAAACACACTAAAGAAAATAAAAGCGAATCTCCTAACGAGTAACCGTCACATTAGTGTCGCGAGCAATTGGCGAGGCGGCCCCCTAATGAGTCGCCAAGGCGTCCAGAATGTTCCACTTGATCACAGAGTAGACATTTAAAGGGACTTCTGAATGGGCCATATTTTCACCGCAATATTGGCCTGAAGCGCTGGTAGCCTAGTGGTAAGAGCGTGCGACTTTCGATCCGGAGGTCACGGGTTCGAACCCCGGCTTGTACCAATGAGTTTTTCGAAACATATGTGTGAAATGTCATTTAATATTTGCCAGTCGCTTTTCGGCGAAGGAAAACATCGTAAGGAAACCGGACTAATTCCAATAAGGCCTAGTTACCCTTCGGGTTGGAAAGTCAGATGGAAGTCGTTTTTGTAAAACCAGTGCCTACGCTAAATCTTGGGATTAGTTGTCAAAGCGGACCCCAGGCTCCCATGAGCCATGGCAAATGCTGGGATAACGCAAGGAGGATGATGATGATATGTCCATGTTAGAGAAAGAAACCAAAGTTGGCGTCTTACTCTCACATGGCTTTACAGTCATCTGTCCTTCAGTGTCCCTCTCTTAAGTAACACCAAGTTGCTGGCCACATATTCTATTGAAAATATGACCCTTTTAGACGCTAAAAGTTTTGAATAATTCACGGTTATTTTCAAGAGGGAGGGTAGACCGCGCGCTGTCTACGCAACTTTCCTTCCAACTCAACTTTCCACCTTCTTAAGTTATCCGTGATCATGATCTGCGTCGAAATATCGGGAGCTCGACAAAAATCAAAAAGGTAATCACGGTCTATATCCCGGTCAATATAAGTATTTTAGAAGCTCTTTAGTTGCACGATCGAGTTGCATAAACCTAGTTTTTACTGGGTGGTAAAATTCAGAGTCAAGCGCGGATCCAGCTTCGTGCCCAGGGGGGGGTCACGTGGTATAAAGACTCAGCCCCCAGGGGGGGTCACGTGGTCTATTTGTATGGCCAACCTAGGCTCCAGGGGGGGGGGGGGGTCATGACCCCCATGACCCCCCCCCTCCCCTGGATCCGCGCATGTTCAGAGTCGTGAGTACCTCAAAAGTATAACCTCGTGAGGACTGTTGGATTGGACGTCATATTTTTCAGATTTTTTTAAACTTGAAATGCATGGAAGTACCTATCGAGCTGAAAATAGTTAATTTAAATGTACAATCACCTGAAGCTGATCTTAAACATCCGAAAGTAACAATTGATGATTATTAAGTGTGGAATTTACTGCAAATCTAACCCGTATAATAAGTATAATAAGTACACACTTATTATACTTGGAAACCGAAAGTGAATAGAACTCTTCTAGGTAAACATAATAATAGTCTGTATGTTTAGGTACCTAATTAAATAAATGTAAAGAAAATCTACCCTCAAACGTCTCCTCGTGTCAGTTGAGGGTGGTAAATGAAAATATTATACGACCAAATTAGAAGGTTAAAGACAGCTCGGTCAGTGACAGATTTTTGTATTTGTTTGGTTAATCGACAAAATGTTGTAACTACCCGAAAATGAACAAATTATTTGTTTACGTTCTTTTAAATGCCTAAAAGTATGTAGTATAGAGAATCCCGTCCCATACTGGATCTGATCACCACAGATCCTTTGCTAATAAAAAAAAAGCTACGGTCGCTGAGGTCTCAGTTATTTTGGTTTTTACAGATCTACTAGCTTGCGTTCGTCAAGAATATGGGAAACAGGTGCCTCCCGCTGACCAAGGGGACCTGAAGGACTAGGGACTGTGTCGATAATTTCTTTTGACTATTTCCCCGTCGAATGTTGACAAAGCTTTACGTTTGTTGGTGACAGATGAAGGGAAATAATGAGGATCGAATTTTAGAAAAGCGGTGCATTGGAAAAGATTTTCATTGATAGCTATTAATGATCTTTATTTTGATATTTTTTAGTTTAACTTTAGAACATTCCTTCCTTTGCGAAGTTTCTGATAGAATGGACATTCATTATACTTGTATTTCAAGTATTATCTGTTCCGTCTGATGCTTTGTTTAGTTCTGAATGTGTAATGCAGTCATATATTTATTATATTTTATATTTGTTTTATGGTAAAACAGCTAAATAAGTGCTTATTTGTGTCTTTTATGTATACGGGAAGCAGGAATTAATATTTCCTAACTTAAAACTGTTCACATGACCTACCAATTTTTCCATGTACCTAGTCCATTTGAGAAAAGATAGTATTATTAATGCACATAGCATATTTTTACCTCCTCATATCCCTTTTACACACAAGCACAAATCAACCGACAAGACAAACTAAAAGAATGAATCGCCTAATAAATCCACTCGTCGAAAACACTTTCTCAACAACCAAAGAGCGAAAATGCGAGCGTACTTTCAAACTCAATCTACCCACATTTACATAGGCGGCCGGGTGATGGACTGTAGAACTAACAAAATTATTCAAAAGAGCCTTTTTATGGGCCCCCTAAAAGAGGAGGTCACAGCCAACACTTGGCAGTTTTAAAAGATTACCGAAGTATCCCGAATGTATGAATAACGAGTGTTTTCGTTTCCACTTCGTGCTGAATGAAAATGTTCTCTGGATTATTGGCCGAGTTTTCGCGTTCGTTCGGATTTTCTGTGACAGTTTTGCGAGGTTTTATTAATATTTGTTCGATTTTACGCTCGGTCCTAGCTTTTTATTTACAATATTACGGATATTAATTTGCGTTTTACTTCTCGTCGTATTAATCATGGTGCAACTTTTTGTTAGTTATATCAGGTCGGTGGCAAACGAACTGAATAAACATACGACCTCCTTATGGTAAGTTAAATCATTAAAAGTATTATTTTGAACAATTTCATCAGTTTGTTTTACTTACTCTTTCATTTTGGATTTTAATCACGTTTTATGGGTTGTTTTGAGCAGTAACTATTCATCCAAAATTGCTAATTAGTTGATTATGTGCCTTAAAAAATATTATTAATTATAACTTTTTCCTAAATTATGATTTTGAGATATCAAATAATATTTTCATACAAATAATAAATTCAACTGGATATGCGAAGCAAATCCGCGTGAAAAAAAGCAAAAACGTAATTAAACAAAGTGATTCGTTCTGTAACCTAATTTTATAAGAATTTGACCTAAAAATTCTAATTTCATAAGAAAAATTAACCCCTTATTAAAACTCAAAAAGTCTTTCACCAGTTTCTAAGCCGATCAACTGTTTGACAAATAACTTGATAAGTGATAAAACGGCTAATGTAATGGGGTAATACTTTAATGAGTTTGCCGTGTTCCTGATAGCCAGGGTTAAGACGATACAGGAGGGTTCAATTCTCCTTACAAACACTCTCGACTATTTCCTTCCTGGTTTTTGAAGATAACTAGAGCAATGTTTTAATGTTTTCAACACAGATTATTATTATTTGTATCTGTGTCGGACCGTTTTGTTTTTTTGATATTCTAGTAGTAGTAGTAAACACTTTATTGTACAGAACAAATTACATGTACAGAGAATATTTTTTTATTTTTTTTATTTATTGAAAACAAAGATTACAGTTATACAGTTTCTAGTTTTTTCGCCAAACCTACGTTTAACGGCGAAATGATACAACCAAAACCAACCATATTGATTATGGCGTAAAAAAGGTGTGGTATTTAAAATTGGTAACAATTAGCCAAAAAAACTAAACGGTCCGGCACAGATTATTTTATTGTTATTCAGATTTTCCAATTTCGTTACGATTGATTAAGTTTTGAAGGAGGAAACTAAAATTGAGGTTCCGCTCTCGACTGTTTTCGCAAGAAGAAGAAGATTTTATCGCAATATCTTTTAACTGAGTTGTTCTTATGGACATTTTTTTTCGAAAAATTATTTAATAACAGTAGTAACATTAAACTAGAATTCCCAAATTGAAAGGGGGGCTCCTTTCCATTTTAGCATTTTCGCTCCTGTAGCGTCTTAAGCTCCAGTCGAGTGGAACGAATGGTTGCGATCGGTTCTTAGACAAAGTAAAAGGGACCGATTTAGTACCGTTTTAGTTTAAAAATAATGGATGGAAATCGTATTTGTTTAAATTAATAAAAAAGGGACAGAAAAATGGAGACTTCAATCTGATTTATTTATTTATTTATTATTCAAATAAGTTACACGGCATAACAATAAGAACTAAGGCACCGTGAAACTAAAAAAACAATTTATATATAGCACATAATTATAAAAAATACAAAACAGAGAGAAAAAAATGCAATGTTTCTATTTATGATGGCCTAGTACGTTTTTTTTAGTGTCTATAACCACAATACACAGTTTACATTTTGAAAAACTCCCAGACATGAGCTAAGAACACACCAGACTAATTCAACTTTAAAAAAAAAACTAAATCTAGTTCGGTTCATCTGTTCGGTAGCTACAAATGCTACGATGCCACAGACAGACAGATAGATACGTCCAACTTATAACATCCCGTCGTCGTTTTTGCATCGGGGGTTAAAAAGTGGTGAAAATTATCACATCGTGTTTGTTAAGCACCTCACAGCTATACAAAAGATCATTCTTAATAAAGGTTATTGTGTTTTCTACCATTGATTGACGTGTTAAATTGTCTTGGAAATAATACAATAGGCTAAAATGTTCAATTAAATTAATCTAGAAATTGAACGTGGAATGCCACTAGAACTAGAATAAATTATTTTACATAATGCATTCAATTTCGTTAATCATTGTGACATTTCCAAATGAAAGTCGTTTAGGACGGTCAAATTAAGGACATTAGATTAAAAATTAGTGACTAAAAATTGTATATTACGATAGTAAAAATAGTATAGTGCGAAAAAGAGGAAAGTCGAAACGAGTAGCAGTAAATTACAACACAACCGAAGGTAATGTTTTAAATCGACACGAGTTACAAATTTCCTCTACGGTCGTGTAATAGGCTACTAGACTCATATCGAATTTGGCACAGTAAATGATTGTCTTTTGTAGTATTTGACATAAAAAAAACAATATTTATAGATTTTGGGTATAAAAAGTGTATTTGGACCACGTATTTTCGATTAAAAATGTGTTTATTTTGGCCACCGAAAACGCTGTCAGCGATAAAGTGACGTCATCGAATTCGAACCTTACTGCATGTCAAAACAATCACTGACATATTGAACTTTATGCCTTCATACGTAAAAAGTCAGAAAATGTTGTTTTCGAATAGAATGACCTGATGCACAGATAATCTATACATAGATTAACATGACTGTGTTGTTTTCGCGTGATTACGTAAAAGTACACTTTAAAAATATTTTTCAGTACAGATGGTGTTTTTTTTACGCACTAGTGCGAGAAGTGGTTCATTATATGCCAGGTCGAAACTTCGGAGGGTCATCTGTACTGAAAAACGTCGTACGATACACGTGCGAAAAGGAAATTAGTAACTCGTGTCGATTTAAAACACTCCCTTCGGTCGTGTTTTCGGACTTCCTTTTTTACGTACTTGTATCGTAATGTACTATTTTGTATGCAGTTATTGCGGTTGTCAAGATCATAATAAACACATGTTAAAGTTGAAATATATGGAGTAGATCTCCATATGAGAGGTTAAACCTACATAATGTTGGCCAAACCTCCAAACGTCGACCAGCAGTAGCCCAAAGAAAAGCAACAGAAAATCTCCGATCATTAATTACTAAAACCTTTCAGTAAAAACGCAGAAAACCCATCACGGACTGTCAACACCTGAACGGTGCACCGAAAAACAAAGCAAACGGAGCCCAGGCGGAGTCACGTGGTCGAACGTGACCACAATTAATGAGGAGGAGGTAAGGAAATTACGCGGTTTAGGCTCCTGAGTTCACATGAGGGCAAAGATGGGTATTGGTAAGAAAGGGGCGTGCAATTCCTTTAAGATGAAGGTCTCACTGAGGCGAACTCTCTTTTGTAGGTAACCCAACAAGTAAATTTGTTTTGATCATGCAGAAACGTCTGCGAGCGATATTACATATTTTTAAATTAACGAAAAAAATTAAAAAATTCACACCTCCGGCAGGACTCGAAACTGCGACCTTTGGCCTTGCCGGGGCCATCGCGCTTCCAACTGCGCCACGGAGGCCTGCTGGATGTGTTCGAATTTATCCATGCCTTCCCTCAATTCTCAACCGCCTTAGGGTGGCGGTATAGCAAACATCTAACCGTAAGAATAGATCTTAAAGGTCGCAGGTTCGATTCCTGCCGGAGGTGTGAATTTTTTCCATTTTTCCTTTAATTTAAAAATATGTAACCCAACAAGTAATTGATAAAAAATGCACGACTGATATTACGCGGAATATTGACGTCTGCAACTTCCTCTCCAGCTGCCCTAGCCGAAATGACAAACACAGTTTACATTTCGATCGGCGTCTAAGACGCAGTCTAGGACGCTCTGTTGCGCCAATACGGAAGAGTGACGGAGATAGCTAGGATCTACGATTACAAAATTATAGTAAGTGTAGGGAACAAATCAAATTATTTTATTAAATATTTTCGTAATCCTGCAAGAGGATTCATATAGGAGGTGCAAGCACAAATTGCTCGCCCTTAGAGTTGGTCAAAGGCGCCTAGCTTTCAGATATAACATGCACTAGAGAAATTTCGACGGGTACCTCGGCGGTCGGGGTGATGTAGCGGTTTATCACGTCAGCCGCGTTAGCTTCCTGGGTTCGATTCCCAGCTTCGCCACCAGGTGGGCTTGATCGCTTTTTCTTTAGTGTATGGTATTTATTTCAGTTTATAATTTATAGTAAGTGTTTTTGCATTTGATTAGGTACGTATCCAGGAGTGTTACAAGTAAGCTGTACACTCCTTTTTAGAAAAACAATGATATTATCGTCCCTGAAAAATGGCAGGTGTCTCACTTCATCAGAAAACCTGGAAAATCAGCAAAATAATTCCGCCTCGTTTTATAATCCATTAATCATTTATGTTTTCAATGAGAAAATACTGACATAAAATTAATTTTAGTAACATTTCAGTAAACGGCTGACAAATTATTTGTTCGAACTATTCTAAGTTAACTATACCTATTTATTATTTAACTGCTTTGGTGGAATGGAAACCTTGGGAAGAATCACATCCTAACAGGGAAGCCCATTATGCAATTTGTTTGACGACAAAAACTAAACGACATAAAATGTTGCTTCTACGCTTATATTCTATGTCGTTCAGAATTAGTCGGGTTGGCGCGCATGTTTGAGCTCCTACTTGTTAGCCGAAACGTGCCGGCCTTTACATCCTGAGCCGCATCCGAATTGTTCCAATACCTTCTTATTCTTGCTTATTTTCAAATAAAGCTCGCTGAGAAATCTACAAAAAAAGGTTTCTTTGTTATACGTTCCATTAAATATGTTCATCTGATTAAAAAAAATACTTTATTAAAGCCTTTGTTGTGAATATTTGTGTATGTAACTTTTTATTACTCACTATCTGAGTGAAACAAACAAACAGATGGTAGACGCTTTCGTAAAATTAGTGCCGACGCCAAATCTTGGGTTTACTTGTCAAAGCGGAAGGCCAGGCTCTCATGAGCCGCAGCGAATGCCGAGATAACGCAAGGAGGATGATGATAATGATGATATCCGACTCCGATAACTTTTTTGAACAAAATGACAATGGGCCATTCTCTTTGGCTAGTGAAAAAAGAAGACACCTATTCGAAAATTGGTCGATCACTTCTTAATGCATAATTTTCATGAAGTCTTTCGGTGCTAAGAGGTAATAAAAGTGTAATTAAGGGCCTGTTCACACTAGCGATTCCTTTCGGCGATTTTTAGGCGATGCGAGATCGCGGCGTGCACGCAGCGAGCTCGCCGCGGATCGTCGCGGCATCGCGGCGATTATTTTATCGCCATAATATCGCCGCGAGCACGCGGCGAGCAAGCTGCGATATCGCCGCGATTGTTTATGAGGTAGACAATCTAATGTACCCACTTTATGCTACCATTCAAGTCAAAGACACATTTGTATCACGTTACGCGTAAAATGGCATCAGAAATTGATAATGAATTGTTTATAGAAGAAATACGCAAGCGTCCAGCACTTTGGGACTTATCAAGCAAGGAATACAGTAATTGTAACGCGACAAAAAATGCATGGGAAGACATTTGCACAATTTTTATTAACGGGTTCGAAAACAAAACAACTTCAGAAAAGAATAAAGAGGGTTGTACTAACCCTGGTACTCATTACATTACTAAAGAAACATTATACATATATCTTGTTTGCAAGGTAACGTATTTTTAGTATGTTGAATAAATACATTAAAAAAACTAAAAAACACACTTCCCGTTTTTGTGGGCATTCACCCTACCCCCTACCCTTTGACCTTTAACCCTACATTACATGCATCGTCTCTACTAAAATGCCCGTATCACTTTTGTATTGGTTAATCAATAAACTTTGATTGTACTGTGCAAATATATAATATTAAAAAGAGTAACGGTTATTTTATCATACCTTATAGTGATAAAAAGCCGTTCTTCAGGTGAGGTGATAGTCTTAGATGTGTATCTTTATATTTTAACTCATTTTCTAAAATATTAAGTAGCTCATTGAACATATTTTTGGTCATTCTCAGGTATTTAAAAAACTTTTTTGGGTTACATTTAACACACTTGCGAACGAGCACAAAATTATCACTTTCTGCTAGGCGGTAGTTCCATGCGGGATCCTCCCAAAATGTACGGTTTGATTTTCGTTTTCGATGTAATCGCCTTCTGAGCAACACAGCTAAAAGTATCTCCTCGTCAGAGTCCATTTTGTAAATAATGAAAGCCCGTAAAGATAACAACAGCGAAATCGCGGCGAGCTTGCCGCGAGTACGCGGCGTTACAATCGCGATAAAAAGTTGCTGCGATGCCGCGACGACCCGCGGCGAGCTCGCTGCGTGCACGCCGCGATCTCGCATCGCCTAAAAATCGCCGAAAAGAATCGCTAGTGTGAACAGGCTCTAACTACAAACTTCCCGGTGAAAACTAGTGGATTCATTGACTTTGCACTTAATAAAAGTTCATTTTCTTTTCACCTAGTCACAAAGTTATAATTAAATGCACCACCATAATAATATTTCCCTTACTATTGTTTATTTTCCAAAAAAGGACACGCTAGAAAGTATCCGAACCGAGTCTTCCAAAAATTGAGTTTTCTATAGAAGTATCGCATGATCACCAGCCACCCACCATAGTAACTAAACTTGCTCTTATATCCATACTATAAATGGGAAAGTGTGTGTGTATGTTTGTTTGTTCGTCTTTCACGGCAAAACGGAGCGATGAATTGACATGTTTTTTTTAAGTGTAGATAGTTGAAGGGATGGAGATGAATAGGCTACTTTTTGTCTCTTTCTAATGCGAGCGAAGCCGCGAGCAAAAGCTAGTGCCAACTAAAAAGAACTGATGGCCACCTCTTGATACATAGTTCTCATTTCTTTAATTTCAATTCTGGTGTGGGCTGGCAACCTGTTACTGCTATAAGTGGCACTCGAGCAACTTCATGTGCTTTGTCTACCCCTTTTAGCAACTTAGGCGTATGTTGATGTATTTACGTATGTATATACTTATGTAATACAACTCTTGCTTAATTACCTTACAAAAATAGTCAAATTCAGTGTCTACGAAGCAGTTAGTTCATAATTCACGAGGGCTGCCGCGTCCGATACGCGGCTTAGTTTGACAGCTGACAGATTTATAGCCTTTCAAAACGCCCGACCGGTCCAAATTTGCCAACCCTGGTGAATTTAAAGATTTGGTGACTGTTATATCGACATAAAACGGTAAAGGTGGATTGTATTATTTATTTAGACTGCTTTAGTTTCTTAAATAACTTAAACTTTGTAATAGTTTTTATAAACTTTCTTAAGTTAGCTAAAGTTTTTGAAATGCTGCTAAATATATGTAAAGCACTATTAAAATTGTATATTACGATACAAGTGCATAAAAAAGGAAGTTTGAAACGAGTGGCGATAAATTAACACGAGTTAAATCGATACGAGTTACGAATTTCCTTTTCGCACGTGTACCTATCGTACGACGTTTTTCAGTACCAGATGGCCCTCCAAAATTTCGACCTGACGTATAATGAACCACTTCTCGCACTAGTGCGTAAAAAAAAACACCATCCGTTCTGAAATAGTATTTTATAGAAAAGTATAAAAAGTTTTTTTTCTACTTGTCGACTGTAATCTGTCAATTAGGACACCACAGACTAAACTATAAGTGCTATCTTTTCAGTATTGGATACTCTATGGCAGTTCCGACTCAATTATAATAAGCTCATTATAGTTGACTTTAGTTAACTGTAATAATTTCAAAAATAGAACTTCATACAATTTATATACTAATTTGCGATACCTGGCAAATTTTCCTGCATCTGAAACACATTTTTTTTAGCAGTCGCGTTATCGGCCAATCGGAGACGGTTATTACAAACAATTGGTTGCTAGGTAATTCGATGTTGATACAACGGTGAACGACTCTATTAACATTAATTTTAACTTGCATGAATGATGATATTTCCGTCCATTGATGATGAAGATGATGACTCGTAGAAAAAGTATTGTATACAATAGTGATATAATTAAGCTTTTCACTCTCGTACCGTACTATTAGGCCACTCAGCAAGCTTTGTGGACTAAACATGGTACTCGACTGAAAAGCTTTGTATTAAATCTGATGTTTAATTTGTTTATTTTTTGTATGTCTTTTGTATTATTTTTTTTTTTTTAAATCTTGTTTTGTATTTTGTAGTTTCACAGTGCCTTGGTGTAAACTGTAATGCTGTGTTACTTTTTGATTAAATAAATAAATAAATAAATATCACGATTGTATAAAATACTATTTCAGTCGTGTTTTAATTTATCGCCACTCGTTTCGAAATTCCTTTTTACGCACTTGTATAAGTACAGTAACTATTTTGTAAAATACCTTTTTTCTAACATTTATGAGCATTTATTTTTTGCACAGTTTTGGCTCGTAATCCCTTACCTTTCGTTCAATCATATTAAAAGAAAAAGCTTCACTCAAGTACTCAATAAAACCCCTGATAACCGAACTCGGCATAAAAGTTATGAAATTGGACTATAAAAAATCCACTCGATTAAACAGAGCAGTGAAAACACATTAATACCAATTTCTACTTTAGCTTTCTTTACCTTTCCGCTAAAGGTAAACCCCGAAATGTACCGAGCGGGGGAAACCATAGATTGAAAAACCCCTAGATCAGTAAACGGTCATAAACAGTGCTCGGACTAGTCATCGCAAAACAATCGCACGACTGCAATAGAACAAGATCAATAGAGTCGCATTATGTACAATATTATTTAATTAATAATCAAACGAACTTACCTGTGAAGTTTGATTACAATTATACGAGTATCCAAATCCGAGACAACAAATATTATTTACTATGCAGCACACGGAATCGTACCGTCCAAAGTCACACATTTCAGAGATATAAAATTTAAAAAACAAGTTCTCGCCATGCATACCTACTACCTTCAACATAGCCCAGCGCCCTGCGGCGTAAACCCATCATTATTTTAGAGTAGATCTTTTTGTGTCGTGAAACCATTTTATTGTTATTTTCGGGGTTGGGGGCGGGACTTTGTTGTCTCGGATTTGGATACTCGTATAATTGTAATCAAACTTCACAGGTAAGTTCGTTTGATTATTAATTATACTTCCTATCCAAATCCGAGACAACAAATATTATTTACTATGCAGATGTTCAGAGCCTTGCATGTCAATACAAATACTGCATGCGAAAATAAAATAAAGTAAGAACATCAAAATATGATATAGTGTTAAGTTTCGTATGAGTACCTACTTAATGGTATTAAGTATCTGATGATGTGACGTCATGATGACGTCATTAAGCAAATTAAAAGTTATTCCTATTATTTAAAGTTAAGTTATTCCTATTATTTTATATATAACCTATTGAAAATGTTATAATTATATTAAGCTTTATGAATGTTTTTGATATTCCCTGGTTATGGTAACACTGATTAGTTTGCAACTTCTAAGGTCTTAGAACGGCGCTTTTTGGCTTTTAATGAAATGTTTTTAAATTAGTATTAATTACGTTTTAAAGTCAAGGTCATTATAGTTTCATCAGTTTTCATTTAAAGTTTTTCTGATGTACAAGAAATCTCATGTAAAATTATGCGTAGCAACAAATTCCCTTTTGTGCATTGGCAATGCAAGCAATAAGCATACGCAGTTACAATGTTTTATTTATATTCTAAGGTGAATTAAAAGTCAAATTCAGTTACTATGCAATTAAAAAGTAAGTCCATACAATGCCTTAGTATACTACTTTCTAAATATTGTTTTAAAACGTCATATCACTTTGTTCATATAACATAAGTAACCTGGTAAGTATTATATTAATTTATATAGATGCCAACAAAAAAGGCTCCTATACTTAAAAAGGAAGAAGTAAACTTAGCTAGTTACTAGTTTAATTATTTTGTAATTATTGCCGATGTTTTGAGGACAAAATATACAACATTCAATTTTAACATCTGATTGTAAAGTTGTAAAGAAGGCAAATGAGCAGACAGATCGCTGTCACCCATGAACACCAAAAACCTGAAGCATTAGAACTTTTTTAAAGGTGTGTTTGTCCGGTAATCCTTCAGAAGACAGTTCTGCTTATTCCACACTTGCCACAGTTTCCTTTATTAATTAATTGAGGGAGTAACAAACAACAAACATACATACTAATAAAATAAAATAACGTTACAGTAAAGCTGTACTATGTATTGTGATACAAAACTACAATTAACAAGAAAGAAAATATGTAGTTGGGTTATACAATCAACTATCATAACTATTTAAACTTTCTAGTTACTAAGCGAGACTGTATGTCAATCAGGGATTTCAAATTTAAATATTAATTTCATTGGAAACTTTATTTTCTAATTGGATTTATTAATCTAGCTGTTCACGGCTGCAATAACTCTGCATAACTGCACAACTATATTGTGTGTATTAGTTTCCATCGGCGATTTTACGCCCCGGGTATATAGGCCTAGATAATGTGCACCACCCACGAGTCAGCCCCTGTTTTCCGTACCACAATTCCCCTATAGTTTAGAGCTCTAAATATTGTATTAGATTTCTCTTTCAATCGAGGTATGTTAATTAAAGTGTAGGATGTAGGTAGTTAATGCGTATGTGGCAACGTACAGGTATAGTCGTTGCTCGCCTGGCCCCGTAGCCGAATGGCATTTCTCCGACGCCAAACGAAAGCGATACGCCGCTGGCTCTGTCGCGCCAATACGCAAGCGCGATAGAGATAGATATCTACTAGCGCTTCGTTTCGTGAGCGTTTCATGAGCGTTTGTGCCATTCGGCTAGCCACCCTGAAAGGGATTTATTGCGCCTTGATTATTTATTTTCATTATTATAACTATTATAACAGCGAGTAATTAATGATGACACGTACTAAGCATTGTAAAGTGATTTGTGTAGGTATAGGCTGTGGTATAGGTCATAGAGCTATGACTGAAGGGTTAATACGGCGTATATTTTATTATTTTAGTGTATGCATGATGCTCATATGGTGTAGCAACATTATATTGTATGTCTTGTCAGAGCAATAGTATTAGCAATTTTAAGGAAAATAAGATTTACATTTTTGTTTACTGTTCAATCATTGGTTCATTGGTTCAATCCTTAGACGAAAGTGTTCTTATATTCATTCTGTATAATGTGCGTTAAGTAGGTAGGTACCTACATAAGTTATATAACAACATTACATTACATTAAATCTGATTAACAAGTCTCGAGATAATGTAAATCTCATTAACATTAACACTTTTAAAGCGGAGTAATGTTACTATCTTTAATTTTTGAGAGACCAAGGAGCGGAGCGGCCGAAGAATAAACAGATTGAATACAGCGAGGAGAGAAGCAATCTAAGAACGTTGGAGTTGCGAGCGAAGAGCGAAGTGACCGATGAACGTAGCGACAGAAGCGTGAATCCACCGAAGCGTAAACCGATTGAAAAAACACAGTGGACAATGCACTGTGAGACCGGAATTCTCAATGTAGTTTGAACGAAAGAAGAGCTCCTGAGACAATTTGTGGAGAAAATATAGTCATTTTAAGGTTGACTTGATGTGCATATAGCTAGAACGCTATAAATACAATGTTCTCTATAAAATGTATCTATAAAAGTGGAGCCATCGATACAGTTTTGAAGCAAAGATCACACTATTAATGTTTATTTTATTTATTTCCTAATAAAGTGGAGCCCACAAAGTTTCAACAGTCAGAGAGCGGAGATCTTGACTTCATTCGTGGAGAATTACATAGTAAGTTTAATTTAAAATGATAACATTTTGTTTTAATTTCTTGTGTTTTATATATATAATTATGGTTAGTATTTAAATTTATCATTATTTTTTGACTAAGTTGTTTAAGATTATTTTAATTCCTTATTTATTGTATTATTATTTTTGTATTTTTGACATGTTTTGTTTATGCCATTAAAGGTTTTGAATTGAGTTGAATGGATAGCCTATCACTGTTAAAATGTGCCACAAACAGCTACTACGCCTTAAGCGGAGCCTTCGATACAACTTGTGAACAAAGATAGCAACGTTACTGTTAAAGTAGGGCACATATAGCTACAACGCATTTAGCGGAGCCCTCGACACAATTCATAAAAAAAAATAGCCACGACACTGTTAAAGTGGGGCACATATAGCTACAACGCATTTAGCGGAGCCCTCGACACAATTTGTGGAGAAAAATAGCCACGACACTGTTAAAGTGGGGCACATATAGCTACAACGCATTTAGCGGAGCACTCGACACAATTTGTGGAGAAAAAATATCCACGCCACTATTAAAGTGGGGCACATATGGCTACAACGCATTTAGCGGAGCCCTCGACACAATTCGTGGAGAAAAAATAGTCACGCTACTAATAAAGAAGGGCATTTTACTGTAGGTTCAGATATAATTTTGCATGCCATTTTTGGCTAAACATGTATTGCTAGTCAAAAATAGTAATGTACCAACTAATGTATACCATGTTTATCGCAATAAAGTAATTCATTCAATTCATTCACAAATGGCTACAACGCATTTAGCGGAGCCCGCGACACTATTTGTGGAGAAAAATAGCCACGCCACTATTAAAATTTGGTACATATAGTTACAACGCATTTAGCGGAGCTCTCTCGATTTTTTTATTTATTTTTTTATTTTTTTTATTTATTTATTTTTTTTTTTTTTTTTTATTGGGGTACCCAACATTGTAATCTCAATTTTCATCACTCATCAGGGTTTTATTTCTTTTCTACCCGATACTCAACCAATCATCCTTGACGCTATTATACTATCGGAATACTATTTCAAGACATGCTTACAATATTTATTATTGACACAAGTAAATCTTTATTTACAATAAGCTCTTATAATTATAATCTCTAATGTCTTAACAATGTCAAACAATATCTAATGTTCTAATGTCTTTATTTTTATTTCTTTATGATTTAATTGCTGGACATAGACACATGTCATCCAAATAGTAGGTAATTACTTACAAAAAGAGACTTGCTCACATAGGGTACTTGTCTTCACACAAAACTGATAGAAAAAATTTTGATGTGACCATGATGCCGAGCTAGAAACCCGTAATGTTCGCATAAATCCTTTCGTCGGCATCGAAGTACGGCCCGTACTATATACAACAGCAAGCAACAGGCAACACTGTCAACACATTTGTGATCCCTATTACCACGGCATAAAGTCTAACGATAGTCAGTTAAAGGTGTTGCTGTTTGTGCCATGGATTCGGTATTAGTTAAGGCGCCTTAGGTAAGATCGTGCAAGCGCATCCTGTTTAAATGCATCAGT
Organism: Leguminivora glycinivorella; assembly: GCF_023078275.1. Classification (NCBI taxonomy): domain Eukaryota; kingdom Metazoa; phylum Arthropoda; class Insecta; order Lepidoptera; family Tortricidae; genus Leguminivora; species Leguminivora glycinivorella. The sequence continues at coordinate 19,815,599 of NC_062978.1, read as the reverse complement.
TACTGGCAATGTGCAGTCGGTCATTATATTTATTAATACATTATTGAATGAATCAACAGAAAAAATATAGTTTAATTATTGGTTCCAGTATTTGTAAATATTGCTACAACTATTGCTCGTTTGACTTATAAATATTGTTGAATGTTGTTACAATTTACATAACGATGCGTTTTTCTTTTAAACTTTTTATAAAAGGCGCTTTATCACCAACCAGAAAAAATATGTTTATAGATCAGACATGTTGTTAACGTATAATATACTGTTCTATACGCCTACGATATATACGAGTAAAATCATATTCGTAAATATTGAAGTCAGAGATCACATCGATTGTCAGTAGGTAGTTTAATAGTTACATATTACTGTAAGTAATCTGTGATTTACGTATTACTTAAACACATATACTAGTAATAAGGTAACACTACATCGTATTACTTTCCTACTGCAACTTAAGTATTCATACCGAAAGCCTTTTGTTTGAAAAAGAAGGTAGTCGTAGAAAATCCTATCGTATGACCAAATATGACCGCAAATAAATTTAGTATTTCGTTAACTTCTTAGTTCTAGTTATCAATAGGCAAGTGAGGCAAGCTACTTAAATGATAGTACAATTGTGTGTTAATGTGTAAAATCACATTAGCTCGTAGCTACGATCGAATGAAAAACAAAACTATTATACACTCGCCGATAACTAGACTAAACTCGCCGGTACTATACGGCGGTCGGCAGTTGTTCAAATATGGTTTGAATTCTATAATCACCATTTAGCGCACTATAGGTACATAAGTAGGTATTAAATCACTTACCGAACTTCATAAATTCACAACATTTACACTTTTAGAGGAACACTTATTTTGACGAAATTACGTGTGACTCGGACGACACAAAAACATGTAATGATGGGTTTACGCCGCAGGGCGCTGGGCTATGTTGAAGGTAGTAGGTATGCATGGCGAGAACTTGTTTTTTAAATTTTATATCTCTGAAATGTGTGACTTTGGACGGTACGATTCCGTGTGCTGCATAGTAAATAATATTTGTTGTCTCGGATTTGGATAGGAAGTATAATTATATTTTTCAATGACATAAATAAATAAATAAATATTGGGGACACCTTACACAGATCAACTTAGCCCCAAACTAAGCAAAGCTTGAGTACTATGGGTGCTAAGCGACGATATACATACTTAAATAGATAAATACATACTTATATACATAGAAAACATCCATGACTCAGGAACAAATATCTGTGCTCATCACACAAATAAATGCCCTTACCGGGATTCGAACCCAGGACCGCGGCTCAGCAGGCAGGGTCACTACCGACTGAGCCAGACCGGTTGTCATTTATTACTGCAACCCAAAATTCACCATACATGTGTGAAGGTATTTCCATTAACATTTTTTAATGCTGATGGTTGCATTGCACATACGCAACCATTAACTTCTACCTGCATTAAGAGTTTTGAATGATTCACGGTTATTTTCATTAGACTTATATTGACCGGGATATAGACCGTGATTACCTTTTTGATTTTTGTCGAGCTCCCGATATTTCGACGCAGTTGCATGCATCATGATCACGGAAAACTGACGAAGGCGGGTGGATGTTAAAGTTGCATAGACAGCGCGCAAAACAAAAAAACAAAACAAAAATCAAAAAGGTAATCACGGTCTATATCCCGGTCAATATTAGTTCTATCTGCATTGTCTGGAACAAACCGATTTTTTATTTAATAATTTGTGTTAGATATAAAAAGTAAACGGTTGTTATAAAATACTTTCAAGCCTTTTACTCGAAACTTCCGAAACAGTTCTGTGACATCTTCCCAGCAATCGTCAAAAATCAAGTTGTTGATAAATATGTTTCAACATAAATCGCAAACATTTTTTCGAAAATTGTTTATGCAGTTTCTCCGAGCACTGGCTCGTAAAGAATGCACATCGGTTTTTCGTCTTCGTAGAGCGTTGTCTTTCTTGCGTATGTGCCGTTAATTGTCTCTTTCTAATGGCCGTTTACTGTACGGGCATGTGAAGTATTCATGGCACCATTTTTCCATTACGACAATATATTATGAGGTTTACCTTCAAACCTTCAAGAAAAGAGCGTACGCACACTTCTTAAAGGCCGGCAACGCGCCTTCAACACTTCTGGTGTTTCGGGTGGCCATGGGCGGCAGTGATCGCTTACCATCAGGCGACCTGTCTGCTCGTTTTCCTCCTATCCCGTAAAAAACAAACAGCTGGTTAACAGACATTCGTATATTTTTTTTACCACGGCACTGATTGAAGATTGAAGATTGAGTACCTACCTATAACGACGGCTATAACTATGTCTCTTTTTGTCATAGAAATAGCATATAAAAAAACTGTCAAATATTGAGACCAAAATTTGACCTTTTTCAAACTTATTGGGAGTTAGTACTCTACAAATTAGATAATTGTATATGGTATTTGATACAAGTATTATTTGCTGTGCTAACAGTTAAATCGACATGGAAATCACCCACTATATGACCTAAAGATTAGTTAATTACTTAGATCGTGCTTAATACCTTCCGTCTATATTTTTTTCTGTCTATGGGAGAAACGGATAAAATGTCTTTATGGCTCTCTAAAAATTCGCCAAAATCAACAATTCAATTCTATGCGAGTCATAAAGTAGAAAGATGGGTTTAGAATCGGGACCCCTAACTCGGAAACTCGAAGATGAATCACTGAAAACGTTATATTATAACACACCAACTTTAATCTTTTTTCTGAATTCTATAGATCTGATAGTTATGGAGAAAACATGATGAATATGGTACGCACACTAGGGTATCCCTTATTTAATCTTTCGAAAAATTAACAACGCATACCATCTTAATATGATCATATTACCCCAAAATACCATGATAAAAAATTTCAGTTCATTCCTGTAAGAGGAACCCGTGCCGACTTGCACCTGAAGTTCCCATACAAATTACTATGGAGAAATTTGCTTAAGACACTAAGTTGATATTTTTATTTATTTCGCATTGTTTTTTTGTTCGCATCGAGATGTTTATGTACAATATTGTTTATACGGCAGTACTATACTCGGTAAATGTCAAAAAAAATATGAAAATTAAAAATTTATTTTCCCCTCACTAGCTCGGAAACACGTGTTTTGTCCTTTAATACCAGCGGGTAAAAACGCATTTTATCCACTAGTGGGTAAAGTAATTTGACCTTGAATAAAGTCAAATTAACTGCTTTAAAATTGATAAAAGTAGGTGAATCTAGTAATAAAGATGATTTACCACCTGTGGAACTACTGGAAGCAATGATAAACGCATTTTTTGCGTTGTAGATTCCTCGCTATAGTGAGGGGAAAAGTTTTGTGTTACACTCGGGTGCAAATGTATTTTACTTCTCGTGTGTTAAAAAACTCGCAAGTTCAGGATTCTATTCACGAACCACTCGCTTCGCTCGTGGTTCAACTATAGAATCCTTTCACTTGCTCGTTTTTCAATTCCACACTCGGCGTTAAAATACAACTTTGCCCCCTTGTATAACAAATAACTATTTTTGGATTTTCATACAATGTATGGGAAATTGCATGAAAGTCGGCACGGGTTCCAGTTATAGGGATGAGCTGAAATTTATTTTGAGGGTGTGTTGTAGGGGGTAAAACGAGCCCATTTAGGGGGTACCTATGCGTTACTAATTTCTGTAAATCGTAAAATAAGGGACACCCTAACGCACACAGTTTTATAAGTTCAAGATTCTGAAGGTATAAACTAAATTAGTAATTAATAAAAAAAATGTATTGTTTTTAAGGATATGTGCTCTAAAAATGTTGTGTTTTAAATGTATGTATAACTAGCTTGTGCCCGCGGCTTCGCTCGCGATACATTCGAAGATTTCGGAGTGCTCTTTACAAACTTTCACCCCCCATTTTAGGGAGGGGGGGAGGGTAGAAACTGACATAAAATAGGTTATGTCACTCGATGTTCGAATCGGACTATTTAAATGTATTACTACACTTTAGCCGTCGCCAATAAATATTGGCCAGTAGTAAGAGCGTTATCTTTAACGTCATAAAAAGTCGGCGAAGATAAATAAAAACGAGATCTATGTATAAAAGTTACAGATGAACGCCTAATTCGGCGATACAAGCTTTGAAGCACTATTCCGAAAGACGATTTTTGGTTGTTTCGCCGAATTATGCGTGTCACCGTATGAGGAGATTTTACCTTAAGTAGATTGTAAAAAACCTTGTTAGTACATACACCCAACAAAAGCAAAAGCAAAAGGGAATGTACAAGTTTCTAATGGGGTAGCAACGCGCATGTGACACTGTTTGAGTTGCAGGCGTCCATAGGTTACGGTGACTGCTTTACATCAGGCGGGCCGTATACTTGTTTGCCACCGACGTAGTATAAAAAAAAAACATATTATCGTTACTACTTCTGAAAAATCTCGTATTTCACGCTTTTCCTCAAAGTTGAAACGCAGTAAGTCTATATGGATTCCATACATACTTACTCCAATTTTCTTTTCATTGACTGACGAAGATACAAGTTTTTTTTAAAGTAGTGACGATATGTATATTAGTTTGGGTCAAAACGTAGAAGCTAAATTTGACCCACGTCCCGGTTTCCGATTGAGCGGAAATTTTGCAAACATATGTACTCGTAAATCACGTGACAATACAATATTATGGTATCATAGATCTGATCTGATGATGGAACTGAAATGTGGTCATAGAAACTCTGTTATGAAACGTCGTATCCCCACCGATTACAGGGATTTTTAGAAACGTCTCCGAGAGCAGTAGATGATTGTTGATAGAAAAGTACAGTCGGCGATAAAGGCTTGTGCCAGAAATGAAGTTCAATTTTCGATTAAATTGACAAAGAAAACAGACAACACTGTTCTGTTTTCCATTTGGGTCAAATACCCCATAAAAGAAATAAGCTGTAGAATAAACAGTAAGTACATTGAAGAAATGCTGAGCGCTGAGAAAGTGCAGTGTTCAAATACACGCGATCAGGAACCGAAATGAAAGATCGCGGGAATTCCCGGCGGGACGGTGCGCCTGGGATCGGGTTCTACTTGAAAAATCAATTGTTTATTTTTCAAATATTAATGACACTTAAACTGTTTACATGCTACCGAGTATCCGTACATTTTTGTACATTTGTTTTTTTTTTCACTTTTTTTCACATTTTTGCAACCATTAGCCAAGAAAAAAATACCCAAATGCCAGATTGCGGTAGATTTGGGAGCTATCGCGCAAACCGTAGTCTCTCACATTTTTGTTATGAATTAGTGTGCACAAAATTTGCTAGATGGCGTCAATGTTAGTCGTGCAAGTCTATGGTATGTCTCTTATTCAAATAAGATCCGCATTATTCCTTCTGTTATTTACTATTTTATTTCCTTAACACTTTTTTTTTGGTTTCTGTGTCTTTAATTATCTAAATCTTTTAATTATTATACCAGACCATATAGTAAAACCTCTCATGATTGTTCGAAAACGATGATTAATGGCACATTCTTGCCGGTTTCAAACCAATTAAAGTAACCTAAAATATTTTAAGGTCACGTAGTTTTATAAAGGTGATTTCTGCGTACTACTAAAAACTAAGTCGACAAGCACCACCAATCCCAAATCACATTTATTCTGAACTAGAGCCACATTACATTCAAACCAGCGCAGCAGAGTGAATTTCGGCGACATTTCGTCGACGTTTCGGCCACGTCCCGCTGCCGTTGAGTTTTCAATCAGCCTCGACTGTCTGCTCCCGAGCGCTGAGATCATTATCCGATATCGATTGCCGCCTCGGAATTGATGCGGTATTTGTCTTCTTAAGACACTACTCTACAAAGAAGATAAACTTCGTTGCGTTTAGTTCTTTGTTTCAGAAGCACGAAACTGTCTGCAAACTTCCCATATGATTGAAATAAAATCATCATATAAATAAAATCATTATAAAGCGTGCAGAAAATAGTTGATATATTTTTGTAATATGCCTCTAAGGTACAGCGGGGCAAAACTCGACTGAGGCAATTGTAACTGATCCATTTTTTCCATTATTACACTATGATGTTGAGTTCTACATGTATCCACTGAACACGCCTACCATATATATCCGGTGGACACTCTTTAATAATGCAAACATTGTTAAACGTGGCAAAAATGGATCAGTTACATTTGTCTCCAGTCGATATTTGCCCCGCTGTACCTTACTATTATTTTTGTGTTATTTTGAGAACGTGAAGAATTTTTGTGAAATTAATAATCTTGCACAAGATTTTTCCGTTCTAAGTACCTAGCCTGAGCCTGTTTCGTTAAAAAAGGAGTTTCCCAACTTCTAATCGTTTTATATTTGATGAAACAAGAGATCAGAAAATTCACCAAATAAAAACATACTCTTCACCTTGTGCGCTTCAATAATTAACCATTGAGAAAACCCAAAAGGCTGAACCTAAAAAAAAAGTATACTCACTTACTTATATTGTACAATAGCATTACCTACATATTTCAATTTCTGTTTCTCAAAAATAATTTCTCTTCCATATTTAGGGTTAAATATCCCTTACCGAACTGAATTTAAGAAGCACGGGCATCTCACAATGTCAAACGGTCGTAACTGGTCCGTATAATGTTGCAGAAGAAGCATTTCGTTAAGGAGTTCGTCGCCGTAGCGATTGCATCGTCGATTGCACCCGCGCGGGTATTCAAAGCGATCTGTGCATCCTGGGATCACGTCCGCTCACGGTTAGGGCCCAAGTGGGAAGGAAAAGCGGTAATTTTTAGTTTTTTTTTCTCATGACAGTTGCTTGTGGACAGTTCGCACACAGTCCTTGAAGAAAGACCAGGGTGGCTAGCCGAATGGCACAAACGCTCACGAAACGCTCACGAAACGAAGCGCTAGTAGATAATCTCTATCGCGCTTGCGTATTGGCGCGACAGAGCCAGCGGCGTATCGCTTTCGTTTGGCGTCGGAGAAATGCCATTCGGCTACGGGGCCTGGCCCCGTAGCCGAATGGCATTTCTACGACGCGAAACGAAAACGAAACGCCGCGAAAGGTAATCTGGCTCTGTTGCGCCAATACGCACGACACGAGCGATAGAGATAGATATCTACACTGAGAGAAAATACAACCAGCTTTCATGTTCGTTCAACAAGTTTTTTGGTTAAAATAGCGCCTACGTGCTCTTTGGTTCAAACAACAAGCTACTTGTCATTTGAATCGGCAATATATTTGAATCAACAAGTCGATTTTATATAAACAACCTGACACATATTGTTTTAAACATACGTTTGGCTGATTCAAACGGATAAACCGCAACAAGTCGAACTTGTTAAATTCACAATGCAAATTTCTCTCAGTGTACGAGCGTTTCGTTTCGTGAGCGTTTCGTGAGCGTTTCGTGAGCGTTTCGTGAGCGTTTGTGCCATTCGGCTACGTACCCAGATGGTGCTAAGTAAAATTCAAGGTTCTCAGCCTTCTCCTTCATTGGTATTTGAGGTCATAATGAACCCCTTTTACTATAGGACCAATAACATTCCAACTGACATGATGCCACTCATAAATCTATGGAACAGCCAATTTTTTTTGCGATTCCGTCATTTTTCCATAGTAAGAGTTGTTTATTATGACCTCATAAGTTAATTATGACTCTTATTCCTTCCTCAACATTCAGAAACCTTTTTTAACGCATGGTCGACTGAACCAAACAGTTTCTCCCCAGCCCGTCTAGTATAAGTTGCGTTGCATATTTGAACGCACGCAAGATGTTTGTAGTCAAAAGCAAGAACGCAACTCATGTTGACTAGCAGGATTCGCAACCTAAATCTTACGGCGTTTTCAATTCGTGAATTCAAGCTGGCAAGTTCGATAAGCTTCTGTACTGCAGGATTTTAGTAGAAATCATTGAGAAATATAGAACATGTATATTTTGTGTATTTTTTCACCGAGATGAAGTTATTATAAGTCGTTTTTTGGGTTTTTATTCTACTTTGTAGATTTGAATACTAACAGAAACGAATGGGTACAATCTAAATATATATAACACACAAGATAAAATTAAAATTTTGAAAAAACCCCCGACCGCAACCTAGTGGACCGATTTTCATGAAACATGGCTAAGAACACTCCAGACTAACTCAGCTTTCAGACAAAAAAAAAACTAAATCAAAATCGGTTCATCCGTTCGAGAGCTACGATGCCACAGACAGACACACACACAGACAGACACGTCAAACTTATAACACCCCTTCGTTTTTGCGTCGGGGGTTAAAAAGAAGAAACTGACTGACTGACTGACAGACATATCAATGCACAGTCGAAACCGCTGGTTCTAGAGATTCAAAATTTGGCACGTAGGTTCCTTATAAGGTGTAGAGGAACACAAAGAAAGGATTTTTCAAAATTCGCCTCCTAAGGGGGTGAAATGGGGGTCTAAAATTTGTATGGGAAAACAAAGTTATATTAGTACGCGGGCGCGGAAAAATCTAGTTCAAATATACGTCAAAAGCTTTGCTGTCACGAGATTTGCAGGTCAGAGCAAGCAAAATTCTATAAAAAAGTGATATCTCTGCTTCTTGTGCCTTACAGCAGAAATCGTCGACGGAGAAAAACCTGTCTACGAGGTAACAATAGTTGAGCCAGTAGGAGACGGTTCAAAGATTTTTTACGCTTTTATCTGATACTGTGTACTTAAAAAATTGTTACAATTCGCTCGTACTCTTTTGAAAAGTCTTGCCAATAGATTGTGAAAGTTGAAAGAATTTGAAATGCATTTTCTTTGGACGTATTTTTAAAAGAATTGTTCTGAAGATAGGCGAGCACGGTTTCTTAGTACGAGCTATGTAAAAATAAAAGGTTTTTGAAGCAATGATACTAAGATCTGTGATATTTTTTTTAATTTTAAGTGTAGGTTACAAGTAGAGAGCCATGATATTTATTAGCAATCCAATAACTTACAAGATCTTCTGTAAAAAATGTTAATAATTATTATTTTGAGTTAGGTATAAAATAGTTTACCTACATTGTTGCAAATGTAACAATATATCAGGTATCTCTTTTTTTTAATGAATACTATATTTTCTAATTTAGTGATGAAGAGAAATCACGACCATGTAATCTCTGTATCCAAACAAAATAAGCAAACAGTGTGTTTGGTTTGTTGGATTTATCTTGGTCAAAATACAGTCCCTAAAGCGACAAAGACGACGAAAGATTTTTTGAAAAAGTTTTGAATCCCGTTACACACAAGGCATATATTTGTAATTAATAATTGTATCATACAATATTTATGAGTAATGATACGAAAGCTGGATCACCTATCTAACTAATGACAGTTACATGGTATAATCGGATGGTTGTTCGCCGCAATAATTTACCATGTCAGATGGTATTAATCAACAGTTCCAACACCTGAAGGATCACGTGTCGGCGCCGACCATGCCGACAATTAGTCGATATGTGCCGCCAGTGGCAGCGGGTAGCGGACAAGACGCTTGGTCAACTTCGTACTGAACACTATTATACAATTATTTTAGTACATGACTCAAGTGGAACGTTGTTCCTTACCTTCGAACTGCTTGGATTTAAGATACTTAATGATAGTTATACTATGGTATAGTCCGATGATTGTTAGCAGCAATAATTTACCTTGTCAAATGATATGCAATCAATAGTTCCAACATCTGAAGCTCAAGCATGTTAATCAGACAGTTCACGGATTACTGAGTGGAGTGTGCAATGAATTCGAGCTTAGCTATATTACCCGCATTTTACCGTAAGACCTTGTTGCCCGCAAAAGACCGGCCTTCCGCTCACAGCAAGATCTATACTATATTTGATACTTATCGAGAGCAGTCGCTCATACGCGCAACGGGCTCTAAAGGAGGCGGCGGTTAGAACTACAAAGGCCTAAGAAATAATTGTAGGAGGTAGGGCATAGCGAATGATATTCCACTTTGTGTGGTAGGGCCACAGCACAGCGGATATCATCTCGCTCGGATCTAGAGCAGAGCCCAACCTGGGGAAGTATCTCTGCCTTACAAAAGACCGCAGGCAAATAGCACTAGACCCTACTCATAGTGTTGTGTTCCTGCCGGTGAGTAAGGCTGCCAGAGCTGAACGAGGGTGCGGTGCGGTGTGCGGGTTACGGAAGGACCTACGGAACTAATTTGTTCCGTCTATTGTCCTTTGAGTTGTCGGCAACCCGAACATTCCTAAGAACTTGTACACTCCTTTTTGCAGTCAGAGCGAAACGGAGTGTACAAGTTTCTAATGGGTTAGCAACGCGCATGTGACACTCCTTGAGTTGCAGGCGTCCATAGGTTACGGTGACCACTTTCTATCAGGCGGACCGTATGCTTCTTTGCCACTGACGTAGTACAAAAAAAATTGGGATTCCTCTGTTGGAAGCTATTGTCACTCGCGGTTTGGGTCTGTAAAGCAAATCGCTGTAACTCGGCCGCACCCGATCGGCCCGCGCTCAACGCATGTTAATCAGACAGATCACGGGTAATTGCCGAGTGGAGTGTGAAATGCGGGCTTAGCGAAATTATCTGCAGTTTAGCCTGATTTATATGCGATTAAACTTCCTTCTGTCATGGGATTCTGTTTGCGAATCTGTGTTAGTGGACAACTGTGACGTAGCATTCTGAAGAATAAGTTACCTAGAATTAGCAGTCTTTTGAAACAATATCTACTTTTCAATAAATAGGTACTATTTACAGTTTTGAAAGAATGTCTACTTTTCAATAAAGACTGTTTACAGTTTTGAAAGAATATCTACTTTTCAATAAATACTATTTACAGTTTTGAAAGAATGTCTACTTTTCAATAAAGACTGTTTACAGTTTTGAAACAATGTCTACTTTTCAATAAATACTATTTACAGTTTTGAAAGAATGTCTACTTTTCAATAAAGACTGTTTACAGTTTTGAAACAATATCTACTTTTCAATAAATACTATTTACAGTTTTGAAAGAATGTCTACTTTTCAATAAATACTATTTACAGTTTTGAAAGAATGTCTACTTTTCAATAAAGACTGTTTACAGTTTTGAAAGAATATGTACTTTTCAATAAAGATTGTTTACAATTTTGAAAGAATAGCTACGTTTCAATAAAGACTGTTTACAGTTTTGAAAGAATATCTACTTCTCAATAAACTGTAAAATGAATGTAGCAAGCACTACGTATTTCTAATCATGACTAGGTACTCCCACCTAAGAATTAGGCTGTGTAATTGAATTACAAATTAAATTACATTCAATTCAATTGCTGAGCTTGTAATTAATTACAATTGTGATTGAAATAAATGTAATTGATATAACTTAGTATTTTTATTGAATATTACATTAATTTGAAATTTAATTACGTAAGATCACGTAACTTGTTTAATACTAACGCAAAAAGGCTCAAATTTACCCACTTCGAATTATTAAGGAAAATATGTGAGTGTGTTCAGTAAAACGTCTCACTTTGTCGGTTACCATTAAGGCGAGATTCTTTATATGAATAAACTGACAAAACTGCTTTATAGCAACAACAAAGTGGGTCGTTATCCCGTACACACTCACATATAATAATAACATTTATTTCAGACTTTACAAATCCATATTTTGTTAGTAGTATACACAAGCCTTATAAACTAATCAGATAACACTAATAGTAAAAATAAAATAACATTTAAATAACTAAAAACGAATACAATTTTTTCACATTAATTATATGAGTGTCTTAATATAGGACAATCTAGGCGCCCAGCTACCATCCTCAGAATGCTGTTATTACTGCCTCTAACTCGTCTCAGAAAACCAAATGATTTTGAAAATGGAACTGTCAGTTATAGATACTTAAGTATAAGTTAGCTATGGATTTTCGTTTGAGATACCGCTTTTCGGCTTATCAGGGCAGATTAAGAGGCTACTCTCTTACGTCTGATGGCATGGAATCCATCCGTACATATTTAGTCTAGTATAACCCAATTATTACCACAAAATTACATTTTTGAAAAAACTCCCTACCGTGACATAGTGGACCGATTTTCATAAAACATGGCTAAGAACACTCCCGACTAACTCAGCTTTCAAACAAAAAAAAACTTAATCGAAATCGGTTCACCCGTTCAGGAGCTACGATGCCACAGACAGACACACACACAGACAGACAGACAAACAGACAGACAGACAGACACGTCAAACTTACCTATAACACCCCGTCGTTTTTGCGTCGGGGGTTAAAAATTACAAAATGTAATAAGTTTGTAATTAATTGAAAATAACATGCCTCGCCGTGAAACGGGCTTACAGGTTTTGTATCACTATCCTATATACCTGCTCAGCTTTTAAGTCTTTTTTCTACCCCCGAACTGTTATTCGTCATTTACAGGATCGTGCATAGATCTTTAAAACCCTACATAAAAGTCTATTCCCCAAAGCCAGCGTCCGCCGGCTATCCGCGCATGCGCGCAGTATCGAAAAAAAATGAAAACGCATTATTTGGCTCTTTAACCATGGCAACGCATTGTTATAACGATACTGCGCGCGTACGCGGGAAGGCTTTGGGCAGCTGAGCTGACAGTGTGAACCTTTGCGTCAAAATTCAGAAAACAGTATGAATTTCGGCATCGCCTCAAATTGTTACCCACGCCACTCGTCTTTTTTGACCTCCTTTAAACGCCTGTTGCATAAAATACTATTTTTTTCCGGCGTCTGAAATAATTTACTATTAACAAATTATTTACCATAACTATCAGATCAAAACACAATCACTTGATTATAAATCAGTTCTCAAGTATTTCGTCCCGATTAATGAGTCGTCGAGGAGTGAATGAGATGCCGGCGCTCGGACGGGGCGGCAATTAGTACCGGGACAAAGACGGGCGGCGGCACTAGTCGAGGCAGGTACCGTTAGGAAATAAGGCCATATTAATTTTATGTTAAATATTATGAGATATTCCAAAACAGATTTTATATACGTATGATGCACAATTGTGCTAACACCGTTTTCTTATGTATGAGAAAAATTAATAAACAGACTTTGTTTTTCAAACTGATTTAAATAGTAGGTACATTTCGTTATAAGTGCGAGAAGTTCTCACACGTGTGACGAACGACGTTTTTTAATACAGTTGCGAAAAAACACTACAACAACGAAATAAATCGATAAACAATCCTAACTCTCAATTTTCGCATTGACATTGACGCATTATTTGACAATACAAAGGCGTATCATTGAAGCTTTTAAACTTGCGTGCATATTTTCGATTTTGCTATTCATCCAACACAATTTATTTATTTCATTGTGTGCCATAAAAACAAACATTTACGATTTGGGACGATTGTTTAATGTATAACTACATTTTAATTTAATCGATCCATTTATGCCCCGATCCCCGATGTATTGCAAATAACGTAAAATAATTATGACAAATCGCGTAACATATTGAGGTTTTTGAACGTGCATTAAGTTAAAAAAACATGGTAGACGCCTCTACTTTGACAGTAGAAGACGCGTTTCGTTCCAATCATGTTCTGTTTGACACGCCTCATTTTGACCGGTTTTTCAAAGTATAAACCATTTTATAAATTATGTTTAGTATGACTAAAAGTAAACAATTACATATGAAATATTAATGTTTTAAATATTAATCACTTATATTAAAACAGCTCGGTAAGTAGTCGTAAAATGGAACGTATACTTTTTACGCACTAGTTCGTAAAATACAACTTCTCGCACGCTAAACAGCCAAAAAACGAGAACTTTTTGAGCAACTGTATTAAAAAATATATACGTGGCATTACATGGCGCCATATATATTTAGTTGATGCTAGCTTAGATGGCGCTAATATTAGTATAGTAGGCGCTAAGTTAGATTGAAATGAGAGACTTTTGTTTTTCTTCAAAAGACTGTAAACCTGAGTACACAGTTTTATTTTAAATCTGATACCTCCACGTGTACCGAGATAAACGGTGATATACAAGACAAACCGACGGACTAACAACGGATGGTTCTATAACGGATCCGTTTTTTATCCTTTCAAGGCACGGATCCCTAAAAATGTGATAAAACCCGTATATTCAAAAGCTAGAACTGCATAGTTTGCGGACGCTACACAAAGCTATGTGCACACGAGTTGAAATGAAGCGCAGGTGCAGTATTGTTCGGTGGAATGTGCCTTACAGCCGTACATAGATCACCCTCATAGACTCTGCGTTTATTTATTTATTTCATTTGTTGGTGGTTTGTGGCTTACGTAAAAAGTTACAAAAAATTTCAAATATGTACTTTGTTCATAGTAGTGACTAAGGGATAACAACACTTATAAAAAAACGTCTAATAAGTCGATAATAATTATGTTAATGCGTAAGCTTAAAAATTAATTACCTTGTATTATAATTATATTATGACCAACAATCATCATCGTTTCATCATTCGGGTATTTTTAAGAACCATTAATGATACTCGGTTACTTTTCTTCTATAAAGTTTCATATTTGACTACTTTTAATGCCTAAACGAAAATTGTGAAGGATATCTGATTCAATTACATTGTCTGTCGTAGGGTCGTAAGCTCCCTAGAGGTGACAGATTTGGTAAATTGTTTTCTCATAAGGCCGCGTTTTTAAAAGGTCTAATAGTAACGTACATTTTGCGTATTTGTTTTAAATTGAGACTTAATTCATTATGATATCATGTCAGTAACTTTTTTTATACTACGTCGTCGATGGCAAACAAGCATAAGGTCCACCTGATGGAAAGCGGCCACCGTAACCTATGGACACCTGCAACTCAAGGAGTGTCACAGTTCCCGACCAATTAGAAACTGCTATCAAATATGGTATGTTCTTAAGCTTAGTATTGTATTTTTTATGTTATTCATGCTTCGTCTAGGGGACAAATGATCTGTACACCCATACTTGTATTAGAAGTGTGACATATTAGAACGCGCTGAATGAGAATGAACTGTCATTACGGCACTAGTGCCAGGTGTGTTAATCTAGACTAGAATGTTTTCACAAAATATTCAGGCGCCATGTCACAAGGAATGAAAGTTTTATTACGTGTCTTCTGCATCTCTGGGCTCAGCGCACTAGTGTGATAACTCATCGCGTCAATGCGTCTAACCTAACTACAAAATTACAATTTTGAAAAAACCCCCGACCGCGACATAGTAGACTGGTTTTCTTGAAACATGGCTAAGAACACTCCAAACTTACTCAGTTTTCAGACAGAAAAAAAACTAAATCAAAATCGGTTCATCCGTTCGGGAGCTACGATGCCACAGACAGACACTCACAGACAGATAAACAGACAGATAGTCAGACAGACAGACAGACAGACAGACAGACAGACAGATAAACAGACAGACAGCGGGGGTTAAAAAGGACGCGTTGCCGTGATAGGCCATAATAGACCCAGAGCCCAGGCCCGCCAGACCTTCCTCAAATTCTCAAGGATGAAACTTTGGGACAATGTAGAGTTCATATCGGCGGTTAATGTGTGCATATTTTCGAGTTCGGCCCATCGGCCAATTTTTTGCTATCAAGTGATGAAGGTGAAAAAAAAAAGTGCTTACTTTCCTTAAATTCTCAAGGCTGATTTTTATATATGTGTTAGAGCACGTTGTTAGAAATTGGTTATCATCAATGCCAGACCGTTTCCGCCGGCCATAACTTTTACCAGACGCGACAAAGTTGGCAAAAAACGACTCTAACTTACCTCATTTTCTCAAGCCTGATTTTGATATATAATACGCAGGGACCTGTAACTAGACAGTTTGTAAGCAGCCAGACCAATCGGATGGACCCAACCATCCGCCAGACCGACTTATTTATAATAAAATTATTATAAATATAACTTTTACCAGACGCGACAAAGTTGGCAAAAAACGACTCTAACTTACCTCATTTTCTCAAGCCTGATTTTGATATGTGATACGCAGGGACCTGTAACTAGACCATTTGTAAGCAGCCAGACCAATCGGATGGACCCAACCATCCGCCAGACCGACTTAAAGTTTCGATATGAGCATTAGTAGAATTGAAATATTCCGGGTCTATAAAAGCTAAAAACTTGAATTTTCTACATTAAGCTACGTGTATATTGTATACTTGACGTAATAAGCGACTTTCAAAAATTTTACTTCTAAAGAAATAAAAAAATGAAAGTTTATATGTGGTGCAAGATTAATTTTAAGCTATGAATTTTTTTTACACTGCGTAAGTAAGTACATGTGTATTTTATTATAAATTTAAAGAAGAAAAGTAAATTAAACTTTAAGTCGGTCTGGCGGATAGTTGGGTCCATCCGATTGGTCTGGCTGCTTACAAACGGTCTAGTTACAGGTCCCTGCGTATCATAATATCAAAATCAGGCTTGAGAAAATGAGGTAAGTTAGAATCGTTTTTTGCCAACTTTGTCGCGTCTGGTAAAAGTTATATTTATAATAAAATACACATGTACTTACGCAGTGTAAATAAAATTCATAGCTTAAAATTAATCTTGCACCACATATAAACTTTCATTTTTTTATTTCCTTAGAAGTAAAAGTTTGAAAGTCGCTTATTACGTCAAGTATACAATATACACGTAGCTTAATGTAGAAAATTCAAGTTTTTAGCTTTTATATACCCGGAATATTTCAATTCTACTAATGCTCATATCGAAACTTTAAGTCGGTCTGGCGGATGGTTGGGTCCATCCGATTGGTCTGGCTGCTTACAAACGGTCTAGTTATAGGTCCCTGCATATCATATATCAAAATCAGGCTTGAGAAAATGAGGTAAGTTAGAGTCGTTTTTTGCCAACTTTGTCGCGTCTGGTAAAAGTTATGGCCGGCGGAAACGGTCTGGCATTGATGATAACCAATTTCTAACAACGTGCTCTAACACATATATAAAGCCTTGAGAATTTAAGGAAAGTAAGCACTTTTTTTTTTCACCTTCATCACTTGATAGCAAAAAATTGGCCGATGGGCCGAACTAGAAAATATGCACACATTAAACGCCGATGTGAACTCTACATTGTCCCAAAGTTTCATCCTTGAGAATTTGAGGAAGGTCTGGCGGGCCTGGGCTCTTGATCTAATATCACGCTACCGTGCTTCGCTCTTTCTGATTTGAGTTCTAAGTTGATAGCTTGCTGTGCGACAATCTATGTACCTCTTTCACTCTTGTACGGGGTGTTATAAGTTTGACGTGTCTGTCTGTGTGTGTGTCTGTCTGTCTGTTTGTCTGTCTGTCTATCTATGTGTCTGTCTTTCTGTCTTTCTGTCTGTCTGTCTGTCGGTCTGTCTGTCTGTCTGTCTGTCTGTCTGTGTGTGTGTCTGTCTGTGGCATCGTAGCTCCCGAACGGATGAACCGATTTAGATTTAGTTTTTTTTTTGTCTGAAAGCTGAGTTAGTCGGGAGTGTTCTTAGCCATGTTTCATGAAAATCGGTATACAATGTCGCGGTAGGGGGTTTTTTCAAAGTTTTAATTTTATGGTTTTACAATATAACCTATATTGTAAAATACTGTTTTCTGCGCCTATTACCTCATTTTCCTATTTATCTTACCTCAGCGTACGCCGATTGGTCCTGAATCTCATTAATTTTATTAAAGCCATTATTCAAGCGGTGCTTAGGCACCAATAAACACACCGTAGCGTAACTAATCGTCGCTGGTGGAACAAAGGCCTAACTCACTCTCATTCTCTTAAAGAATTAATACTTTGTCGTACTAATATTGGTACTTGATTTTGTAATATGCCCTGAAATTGGCGGTGTAAGAGGGAAGAATTGGATAAGACAAGGAACTAATTAATAACATAGGCTGCATACAAATACGAATATTTGTAGTACCTTTTTTAATACAAATACTACAAATACTCGTACTAAAATTAGAATGTTCAACTCTAACGTCAAGTCGGTCCTTTTGTACGGTTGCGAAACATGGCTTGTGAGGAAGGACATCACCAATCGGTTGGAGGTGTTTATTAACAAGTGTCTCCGGCGCATCTTGGAAATTTACTGGCCGACAACTATTTCAAATGCTAGATTGTGGCAGATGACGGGACAAAAACCCATAGGCCAGGAAATACGTGCACGGAAGTGGCGATGGATAGGGCACGTGCTACGCAGATCAGACAACTACCTGTACAAGCAGGGTCTCTGCTGGCAATCACCTGGCAGTAGACGGTCGGGACGGCCTTGTACCACGTGGAAGCGGTCAGTGGAGAAGGAGGCTGGCCCAAGTAGACTAGGCTGGAAGGATTTGGAAGCAGTTGCCCAGGATCGTGAAAAGTGGAAGATTCTTCTGAGCCCTATGTCCCTAGTGAGGGATAAAAGGATCATCATCATAATTTTAATAGATAACAGTTTTTTGAGAATTTGAACTAAGTAGTTTTAATAGCTAATTTATTTGGTAGTTTAACCAGAAGGAGTTGGCAGAGAACCGGGCGAGTTAGAGATTGATCCACCGACAATATCACAGCTTTTTAATTTGAACGAATTAGATAAAAATTTAGCTTCGGAAAAAACAAATCGTAAGCTAACTATGTAATAATTGATACATACTAAATACAGTTTTTAAGGCCTAGTTACCCTTCGGGTTGGAAGGTCAGATGGCAGTCACTTTCGTAAAAACTAGTGCTTACGCCAAATCTTGGGATTGGTTGTCAAAGCGGACCTCAGGCTCCCATGAGCCGTGGCAAGGATAATGCAAGGATGATGATGATGATGAATAAATACAGTTTTTCTTCACTTATTATTTAATTATGATCCGGACAGCGGGCGGTTTTTTCATCGACGTAGTTCAACTTGGCAGTTTTTTTTCATGGACGAAGTTCAATTGAAGTTTTTTTAATTCTATCACATTTTTCCCATATGCACAACTGACATCAAATTAATCTTTTTTAGCATTTAATCTTGTACGCGTCAAACAGTAATTCTTAACTCAATCCACTGAATGAAACTCCAAATGAAAAATTCCTTTGCACCTCACATCCACATTCATTAGAGAGCGCCGTATTCAACGCGAAGAAATGAGTCAATAATGAGCCCATGTTCAAAGCGTGCGGGTCTAGAAATTTCTTTTTAAATAAGGAACTGAATGGGGAATGACGAATGAATGAAATGAATGGTTTCTTGGATTCGGTTTAAGTTTTTGGTTTTGAGACGTGGTGGGATAGGTAGGGATCAGTAATATAATACTTCACATTTTTTATATGAAAAATTGCTCGTTAGTGGAACATGCGTAATTTCACCGTATTTTTTAAAGTTTAAATTTTCGTTGTGCTTAAGTAATAAAGCTCCTTTAAAATATTTTTGTATATCTTTGGTTATTAAACATATATTTGTATTGTTTCAGAAAAGGTGTGCTGAGTTAAAGGTAATAAACTATTCCAATTTGGGTTACAAAAGTATTTACTTTTTTGTAGGTTGGTACCTAATTTTAATTCTTAATGAAAATTTAAGGGATGTATACAATCAGTCACCCTCCCAATATTTGAAATATTAAATTATTTTCGTTTTTATTATTTCCGTCATTTATTTTATCAAAACTCATAAAACCGGCGCTTGTACCCACCAAACTACAAACCAAGTATTTAATTTCAGCAGCACCGAAGACCGAAATTCAGTAAAAAAATGCTCAATTTATTTCACCAAAATTTAAGGCGCGGTTAGCCCAAATTTATCGACATTCCGTCTTCTAATTACCCGGCTGTTTATTGTTCGCGAAGGCCCTTAATTTGGAATTAATTTTCTTGATTAAAGCGAGATTGGTTGATAATTCATGGTATACTAGAGTTGAGATATTTTATGTACCTACACCGCACGTACGGCACGAGAAATTAAAATGCGTGTTCTTTTCACGACCTGTCTGGCGTAGTTAGTATGGTAGTAATAACCCTCTGCTAAGCCGACGCGATGTTCCTGTGTTCTAATCCCGGTAAGGGCATTTATATGTATATTGAACACAGATATTTACTCCTGAGTCATATAAAGTATGTCCATGTCCAGATGGAATCCTGATGAAAACTTCTCAAAAATTATCTCAGTGAAACATTGTTACGAGTATATTCTACTTATGTTCACACGCACACACGTTCAAAGTGCAGAAAGTAACACACATGCTAGTAAGCATGTAAGTGTTATACTTGTGGCAGTGTGTTTCTACAGCATGTTTTTGCTATTTTCTGCAGGTATCGTTCCAAAATAGGACAAAACAAACAACACAGATATGAGATCACAGCGGTTACATTGTTATATTCTCACACGTATTCTTTGGCACCAAAATTAAAAGGCGTTTTATAGTCGACAGCGGTTCAGTGGAAAACGAGAGGCCAGAAGCAAAATTCGTTTTATGTGCAGGATTCTTCGTATAAACTAAGAGCTAGTCTCGAAAAATCCGACCTGATCATAGAATGTCCGATGGACAAAAAAAAAATGCATCATCATCAATTCAGCCCTTTATCGCCCACTACTGAGCATAGGCCTTTCTTCTAGTACACCACAAAAATGGATGTTCCTTTTAAAATACCAAAAAACCAGGGTTCACGGAATTGTAACCATGGCACTAGTGCTAAGAAAAAGTTTATTAGTCCCTTTATAGACTGCAAAAGTTGATTCAAATAACGTTTCTTTATTTGATTCGGCTATAAAACTTCTCAACTGATGATATTAGCTGTTAGACTCGTAAAAGTGCGTCCACACAATTAGGCCAAGTCTATGCGGAAAGAGAAGACTCTTAAAATGTATTGGATCATTTGGATCCCATACATTTCACAATCTCATGCCACACGGATTATACAATTTTTAGTAAACCCAGCTCCCAGCAGTTGCCCTAAACGGTTACGCATAGCTGTGTGAAGCGAGCCGAGGGTTTTGAATCGCGCATTAATTAGCGAAGCGATGGAAGCACGGTTTCCAGCCGGCTGGATCGTGGTGAAAGAATGGTTTGTATTCGCGTGTTGAGGAACGTTTGAGTTGAAATTAAATTTGGGGTTGCACCAAACTGTTGAGGTGCGGAAAATTTAACATGGGTGCTGAAAAAAGAATTTGTAATCTTAAGCCATTTTTCTGGTAATAGTTGAATACATTTTCTGCTGTGATTTACTTATATCTGGTCTTCAACAATTTATTAATAAAAGTGCAAAAAATAAAATATTTTTATTTTGTCAGCAATCTAATATTGCCTCATCATTTGTGATGCGAACTGCAAAGGAATGGAATGCAATCCCACCATCTGTGTTCCCAGAAAAATACGGCCTCGGTCTCTTTAAAGCTAGAGTTAATAGGCTATTACTGAATCGGTGAGTTGCATTAATTCTGTCTTTACTTTCCATCAGGTGTGACTAGGGTCAATCGCCGATCAGTCTATAATAAAAGAAAATCTCGATTACTACTTGGACATGACAAATGCATAAATATAATAATAAATATAAATATTTCCATTTCTTAACACTTATCCATGCTCAAGCTTTCTTATATTATGTAGAATTAAATATTTCAGTGATCCAGATCCCGACCCGCACGGCTACTATGTATTCTACAATACCGCCATCACATTTACGTTTTACCGATCTTCCCGACCAACCATAATCTTAAATTAATTTTCATCGACATTAACCCACTCATTATAAAAACTCCTAATTTAATACTCTATAAAATTTGCCAAAGTAACTGAAGTATTCCTCAAGTTCCTGGTTCTTATTTCATGCTCTCGCGACGCCGCCCGTGAACTATGCGAAGTCGCGAAATTAATTTTACACTTGATAAGCTTTTGGAAATTTGAACTTTGAATTTTTAAAGGGTTTTGGATGATATTTATGTTTAGCGTGAAATTTGCTTAATCTGTTTTCCACTTGATTGTGCTCCAAGTTTTTATGTATAGAAACAATTTCATCATTTGAATAAACTTTTTACATTCGGCAGTTAGAAATGTTAGAATTTTAGATATTTTGTCTTCGTAATCTTAACAGACAAACCCTTAAATAAATAAAAAATCAATTCGACAAACTCTTATTTGGGTTCTATAATTATACTAGATTTTGCACACGGCTTCGCTCGCGCTAAATTCAAAAATTGCGGAATGTTTCATACAAACTTCCACTCCTCATTTTAGGGAAGTGGGGTGTTAGAAATTGACAAAAAGTAGTCTATGTCACTCTCCATCCCTTCAACTATCTCCACTTAAAAAAACATTTCAATTCATCGCTCCGTTTAGCCGTGAAAGACGGACAAACAAACAGACACACACACTTTCCCATTTATTAGTATGGATTATATTCTCAAATCCAGTTTGCCGGTAATTGTAACTTATAAAAAAGTTTTCCATGTTTTACAATTATTCGTCAGTCTAGATCACTCCTCTGTACTTTATTAGTAATTTTGTATATTATTATTTTAGCACTTGCTTACCGCCTGCGTAGTGCGTACTCCCTAGTCCCAAATCAAATATAAGCCTTAATAAATATATAAAGCCACAGATCGCCTCATCGCAATCTTCGGCTTATGAAATTGGTTCGGAACACTGTAAAATACATAATTTACCGCCTGTCGGAGACACCTTGCGTCGGAGAGGACAGCCTGTTCAGTAATATTATTACAGCTGGGAGTTTAACTTCAAATATTTTATTTATATTCTTTATAATTTATAACGAACGGTGACTATGCACCCTCTATTGAGAATATTGTGTGTTGGATTATGTAGAAATGTGTAGGTAATTTTTAAAACTGCTTTTAATACACGTTCGCGGACGCGTATTCTATAGCATACGTTTTTGTACTCCTTCTGGTGACGCGTATGCTATAGAATACGTTATTTGGTTTGAATTTCTGCGTCTGTTTGCTTAGTAATCTGCTTGTTCACAGTATAATATTATTCACCAACATTTCCTCTACCATTCACTAGAATCATAGTATGCATACTGCAACATTACATAGTTTTATCGCAGTTAAAAAATATGCTGTGGCGTCACAGATCGAGTTCACCTTTTTGTGACGCGTATGCTATAGAATACCTCTTTGTATGGAAATGTGCGCAGTAGCCCCGCGAGTGTCACCGGGAGTTGGCCCGTGAAATGTGGCCAAATTTCGAGCGCAAACGCAATTTTACGGATTGTTTAAAAAATCATAAGTAATTATTTTTACAGTTTATATATATTTTTGTATTGCGGTTTTGTTAACAAACATGTCCACTGTCGTTTTATAATAATACACCGTGATTTTGGTTACGATAAATTAAGAAAACCGAGGCATGACACACCTATTATACTTTTTTCTACTCCCGTACTGTTATTCGTGAGTTACAAGGTCGTGCATAGAACTTTAAAACCCTACATAAAAGATGTCAGGACAAGTCTATCTAGTCTATACCCTGAAAACATTTAGTAGCAGTAGCACGATATAGCTGTTACACTTCAGTAAATACATTGCTACCAACTTAACAAACCAATTCGCAGAGTCGAGACTCCTTCGTTTTCTGCTGCGTTCATTGGCGACGCGTCGAATCGCATTCAAATGTATGAGAACTCGATTCAACTCTTGTTGCATAAAATACTATTATTTGTGGGCATCATCCCCGCAGCCAGAAACACTAAATGTTTTATTTGATATGATTCTACAGAATGAATCTGCTGTATCACCAATCGTATGCTATAGCATACGGTGTCATATAAGATCACATTTTGACTCAATATTGTGTCACGGTTCGCTATAGCATCGTATGCTATAGCATACGGTGTCACATAAGATCACATTTTACCTCTGTATTTTGTCAGGTATACTATAGCATCCGAATGCTATAGCGTTCCTCGTCACATAATAACCCTAATATAAGCTGTCTAAGGACAGGTATGCTATAGCAGTCGAAAAATTCCCATACAAAATATTGGTGTCCCAGAGGGGTGACTGAGCGTCCGCGAACGTGTTAATCTTTGATTACTTGATGGAAACACAAATTTAAGAAATATACGTATACCGTTAAGGTTTGAGGAGTTTCCTCAATTCCTCATGAATCCGATATCCGATTACATATTAGAAATTGAGCTTGACAGAATTTGACTTGAAAACTCAATAATATGTAAGCATAACAAAGAGAACAAATCTCCGAACAAATAAATGTCACTATTCTGAACTTAAATGCATATTGTAAATATAAAAATACGAAAGTCACTATAAGTGTGCCGTTCAGATTTGAGAAGTTCCGTTCTGATCATCATCAGAAGTTCCACTGCACCAAATGTCACTGTTCTGAAAGTAAACGCAAGTTTTTCTTATAAAAATACCAAAGTCACTATAAGTGTGCCGTTCAGATTTGAGGAGTTCCGTTCTGACCATCATCAGCAGTTCCACTGCACTAAATGTCACTGTTCCGTACGTAAATGCATGCTGTTCTTATAAAAACACAAAAATCACCATATGTATGCCTTTCAGATTTGAGGAGTTCCCTTAATTTCTCCAGGATATCATCATCAGACTGGGTTCTGATAAAAATGGGACCAATAATTATGTATGCATATACATTCGATCAAAAACATTTTTTTCAATATCGGTCCAGTAAAGACGGAGATATCGTGGAACAAACATAAAAAAATAATTACTTAAAAAAAACCCACGAATTGAGAAGGGTTCCCTCTATTTGGCATAACTTTAATTGTCCGAAACGAGTTTCTCATAACAGACTACGCATAATCAATTTTCGCCGAATGTTAATTAGGAAGAAACTTATTTGTCATAATCTAAAATATTACGAATATTACTTTGTCCGAAAATAATTTCACTTATGAATAAAATTAATTCGCAGAATTGTATTTGGCATATTTCTTAAAATCAGAATATCCACCCATACTAAATGCTGTCAAGAGAGTCGGTTTGGTTAGGTTAGAACTGCGACCTCAACAATTACAACATTTTGACAAGAATTTCGGTTAGATTAGGTTAGATTAGAACTGCAACATTAATATAGTAGTATTACCTATGATAAAATTTCTGCGTGGTAAATTTCGACTAAACCATGTTATGCAGAAATAATTTATGCATAAAAACCATTCGGCGAATAACATTTATGTATGAAATATATTCGGACACACAAAAATATGCCTAGACAAATTATGCGTAGGTAACTATACTATGCCATAACAGATTATGTGAAACCACCTTCCTTGAGATTTGGGTGCGGCGTTTAAAAAAAAACAGAGAACTTAGTCATTCAAAGTTTTTCTTTTGCTACCTATGTATTTTCTCTATTTTCTTCTGTATTCTCCGGTGATCAATAATTATTAACTATAAAAAATGTAAATGCGTTCTCGCACGCAAGTTCATACATCTAGTGCGACTTCAAGTAAGTACTAAGCGCAAGTTGTAAGAACCCGTCTGAATGGTTTGTTCTCTCTGGCACCAGAAGACACCTTATTGTATAAGACACAGTAAATTTGCAACGCACGTGCTCCCAACGATTGTTAGGAGCGTGTGTATTGAATAATTCTGAGCCCGAGTGAAAACTGGAATTATATACACGTGTAGGTTATCGTTTGGTTAAGTGTATGTAAACTTTAAGAAATATGGACTACTTACATTATTATGATTCGTCTCTCAAAACTAGCTCTAGTTAGTTATGCATCCAAGTTAATATAACGTTTTGTGTTCTTGATGTATGTACAATATACAACTTATATGTGCGTTAAAGTACTAAAGTGCTTACTTCTCACTGAACATTTTGTAATGTACATACATACATACATACAATCACGCCTGTTTCCCAGAGGGGTAGACAGAGACCACGGATTTCCATTTACTACGATCCTGACAAACCACTTTCGCTTCACACACTTTCATAACATTTCTCATACACGCTCGTCGGTTTCGAGTACTTCTGACCTTTTTGCAATATTTCCCCGATTTGAACAAGACAAGTTCGCCTAGGTCTTCCACTTCCAACTGACCCTTCCACTCTTTTTTTCATTTACTTTCTTCGTTAATCTCCGTTATTTTGTAATGTTTACAATTATATTTCACTAATCGTACCATTTGGTTATCAACGTTTCACTGGCCGCACTGGTTGCACTGGCCGTGGTCACGGGAAACTTCAGAAAAATTTAAAATTGTAGTACACAAGTTCCTCAAGAGATGGCGCCACCTCCGAGATAGAACGCGCTAACGATGTGTCGACGTAGAATAATGACTACCGGGATGCATTTTACTAATCGATGAAATTAGCTAGAAGCAGATTAGTACTTGGTTGACTGCAATCAAGCTCTTGAACTCCTTCTCTAATACTAATCTTGCGATACTGTGAAAGCGGTGCGTTTCTCTGTCGGAGCGCCTGCTGACGTCACTCTTAGTCTTTATATTTAGTTATTCTTGTAAATAAACCGACTGAGATAAGTTTGTTGTTTCCGTCAGCGGAGAGTAACCCGTACCACAACATTATTATGTTATTTATTTTGCGTTCGGCTCAAGTTTATTCTAGCAAACAAGCAGACGAGCCACCTGATGGGAAGTAGTCATCGCCGCCTATTAACATAGGTTATTTGATCTGTGACATAGGCGACATTAGGGAGGCACTTAATTTATGCATTGCCGACCAAATTAGTGACTTAATATGTGTACAAAAACCTAGAATTCACAGTACTGCGTACCATTTCGTTGCCCTTGAAATAAACTAACATCTGTGTGCGTAGCCGAATGCACAAACGCTCACGATAATATCTCTATCGCTCTTACGTATTGGCGCGAAAGAGCCAGACTATTTTTATGCGGCGTTTCGATTTCGTTTCGCGTCGCAGAAATGCCATTCGGCTACGGGGCCTGGATTATAGCTTACAAAGTTTCGCATCGTTACGATTGGACAAGTTCAGTTTTTAGTTAGTTAGTTCTATTGCTTAGCTTTGTTTTCCAGTGCGATTTTAAAGTTAGCAAAGTCAAAGTAATTTATTTTCATAATACCCTTTGCGCTTTCTGCTAGAAGTTGGAGAAAAGTTCAAGTAGAATTTTAGATAAATAATATTATTTATAAAATTGTTCTTTTCATTTGTTTCTATTTATAGGTAACACGTTGTTAAGACATGTTACACTTTATACAGGCTTAGTCATTTTAGTTCATATGTGAATCTGAATATATAGGTAATAGCAATTATTATAACTTCATACTTTATTTTCATACATTATAGTTATCATTGCAAGTGGCTAAAATAAAAGCATGTATCTCTATAATATGAATTATTCAAAATAAGCTATAATCTTAAAAAAACTACTGCATTGACAGAGCGATAGAATATTATAATGGTCCAGAGTCCGTGAGTTCAAGTCTCATACAAATCAGTAATATCTTCACTTTTTATTCTCTACCTTAATTTTTCCACTTACAAATAATCCTAAGTACAAATAAAAATCAAACCTTAAAAAATGAAACCACAAAAATTTTTCAATAGAAAACTGAAGATTGTAAAGTGCTAATTAGCGATGAAAGTTTGTAACGAGGTTAGTTAAGTGATTAGTGGTGATTGAGATTAATAGCCGGTTAATGTAACTCTCAGTTAATCCATCATCGCCGGCGACAGTTGGAGATTGCGGGTTTATAAGAGTTTTTCAGTCCACAAAGTTTAAGACCTTTGTAGCTTACAGCACAGATTATTAATAAGTTACTAACGCAACAGATCCTTCACTTTTTTTATACTACGTCGGTGGCAAACAAGTATACGGCCCGCCTGATGTAAAGCGGTCACCGTAACCTATGGACGCCTGCAACTCAAACAGTGTCACATGCGCGTTGCCACCCCATTAGAAACCTGTACATTCCCTTTTGCTGTGTTAAGTACACAGCAAAAAGGAGTGTACAAGTTCCAAGGAGGGTTCGGGTTGCCGACGACTCAAAGGACAATAAACGGAACAAGTTAGTTCCGTAAGTCCTCCCGTCATCAGCACACCGCACCCTCGTTGAGCTCTGGCAGCCTTACTCACCGACAGGAACACAACACTATGAGTAGGGTCTAGTGCTATTTGGCTGCGGTCTTCTGTAAGGCGGAGGTACTACCCCAGTTGGGCTCTGCCCTAGATTCGAACGACAAATACCTACGCTTTATTTAACTGATACGAATAAGTTAATACGTAAAACTCAGAAGAATAGTAGGTACGTGCCATATGACTATACAAACGGGCGCGTGGCACCCCTCGGCCACTTGTTCATTCGAATGAACGGCTAACCTCTAGGTATAGTCCATTTCAAATACGAAGGCCCGATGGCACTCGAAACTTAACAATAGGGCTCATAATGTTTGCCTTTTGTTATCTAATTAGGCCCACTTCAAATTGGCACGCGTCGGTGCAATCTTTTTGTCGGTGCAATCAGGTATCTTTTGTTATCACTAATCCTATTGTTAACGCTAATTGACCGTCTCAAGTGCCATCGGGCCTTCGTATTTGAAATGGACTCAACGCGCGACCGTGAGCGAGTGACGTAGGCCTGCTTACAGCTCGATTCACAGCTGGGTGGCTAGCCGAATGGCACAATCGCTCACGAAATGCTCACGAAACGAAGCGCTAGTAGATATCTATCTCTATCGCGCTTGCGTATTGGCGCGACAGAGCCAGCGGCGTATCGCTTTCGTTTGGCGTCGGAGAAATGCCATTCGGCTACGGGGCCTGGCACGAATGGAACGAACGAGTTAATGATAACCTAACCACAAAATTTAAATTTAGAAAAAAGGGGCCGACTTACATCAAACACGGCTACTTAAGGATAGGTACAGTGGGCCAAGAAAGTGGTCTGCCAGTTTTGACAAAAGTTTCTGCGAGCTCTAACGATCGCTAAGGTTGACTTGACACATGGCATGACGTAAATATTATATATAGACAGAGCAATTGTCACTGAGATAATATTAGTGCAATGGGAAATCGACCTTGTTGTTTCATGACGTTCAAACGAACCTCAACCGTAGGGTGGAAAACCACATTTTTGGTCGACTGTACGCTCCCGACTAATTCAACTTTAAAAAAAAAAACTAAATCTAAATCGGTTCATTCGGGAGCTACGATGCCACAGACAGACACGTACACATACAGAAAGACAGTCAGACAGACAGACAGACACAAAGTTATAACAAAACACCCCGTCGTTTTTGCGTCGGGTTTTAAAAATATGCATGTGTTCTGTCACACACATGCATATTTTATTAGCCAACAGTAGCTATTGACAGTTACAAGTGTACTCGTATATCGAGACAGGTGTCACTCAAAATTTTGTGCATACCTACGGCGCATGGTCATATTTTCAGAATTTCGGGCTCCCCCAATTAGCGTAAATTGTTAACAAAAATTAACTCGCTGTCAGTTTTGTGAAGACAATTTTTATTAAGCATAAAATCTGTCTAAAAAATTTCTTTTTTCACATTCTGGATGTAGATTATCGCTTAAAGTTTATGAAATTAACACAAACTATTAATTATCGTCACAAAACTGTAATTTTTTTTTATCAACTTACGCTAATTGGGGGGTAGCAACCAACCATTTGATTGCTTAAAGTGAGACTAGAGCAGTTTTATGCGCATTTCGATGTTAAAGTTTCGATTTCGTTTCGATGTTAAGTAGGAGGTAGGGCATAGCGAATGATATTCCGCTTTGTGTGGTAGGGCACAGCACAGCGGATATCGTCTCGCTCGAATCTAGAGCAGAGCCCAACTGGGGAAGTACCTCCGCCTTACAGAAGACCGCAGCCAAATAGCACTAGACCCTACTCATAGTGTTGTGTTCCTGCCGGTGAGTAAGGCTGCCAGAGCTCAACGAGGGTGCGGTGTGCTGATGACGGGAGGACTTACGGAACTAACTTGTTCCGTCTATTGTCCTTTGAGTCGTCGGCAACCCGAACCCTCCTTGGAACTTGTACACTCCTTTTTGCTGTGTACTTAACACAGCAAAAGGGAGTGTACAAGTTTCTAATGGGGTGGCAACGCGCATGTGACACTGTTTGAGTTGCAGGCGTCCATAGGTTACGGTGACCGCTTTACATCAGGCGGACCGTATACTTGTTTGCCACCGACGTAGTATAAAAAAAAAAACAATAATTAGAACCATATTTTTGTTATTTATATGTAGGGAAAAGACAAACCAGTTTAACATTCTGTAAAGACAAAATCACTCAAATTATTTAGGTTCATTTGTATTCAATCGAAGTCGTCGAATCGGTCTAGACCAAAGAATAGACGACGTATCGTATACATTCAAAATGTCCACTTTTCAATTTGCGATGCACGGTAAGAAATCTTGCTCGGAAAGGTTCGTGACCTTTGTTAAGGTCTTCGTAACAATAGATTAACGTATGTTTGTGTGGAATCCTTTTTTTATAATATTAATTCAAAAGCTGTTATCTGGTCTAAAAAGTTTTACATTTTTAATCATCCATCGTAATGACAAACACTTGAATTGTAACAAAATTTGAGTAGTTTCAATAGTACATTACATCAGAGGCCGGGAAAATGAGGATTTCCGGCCAAGTGGGTATATACGGCCGAGCGAGCGTGCCAGCGAGGCCGGATAGGGATACGAGGCCGAGAATTCGTTTTCACGCCGAGGCATGTATAGTGCTTTTCTCAAACATACAATGAAATTTAAAAAAATGCTCTAAAGGACAATATTTTATTAAAAAAAGTTACTTTGCAGGCCTAGGCCTGAAAAATAATATGAAATCCCTTTACAGTCCTCTCGAGTTGTTGCGCCCAAAAAGCGATACTTCCCAGCCCATTTTAAGGAACGTAAAGACAATATTTCATTGCATGTTTGAGAAAATATTATTTACGTTATATCTTTCAGCTATCATGTTTATCGTGCTTTAGTGCGTATTAATATAATTACAATGTAACTTAGAGAGCATTCTTATTTATTAATAAAGAAGTCGAATTTATGTTATTTTTTGCTACGATATTGCTTACGAATTAAATATTAAAAAAGTTGCTGACGTAATGAAAAGAGGACATATCATTTATCCATTTCAAAATGAGCTGACTTTTGTCAAGAGGGGAAATTTCGAATTAAAATTGAAAGTAAAATCAAATTTAATTTTCAATCTTAGCAATCACCATAATGATTTGCTTTGCAATTTCACCCCTATAGCAATCCTTTTAATTCTTTCAATGATTCATCATCAAAATTTACTGTTTGTTTCTTGGGAAACTTTTTGGTGATTGTGTGGCACTTAAGTCATAGGCGGAAGCGATTTATAATATAGCTTACTTTTTTTCTAACACTCCGTGTTTTGTCATACATTCCGGCGGCCAGTCCGCGGCCTTTTTGTTTGACGACCTTCTCGCTGCGCAGTAAAGGTCAATGTCGCATGCAGTCCGTTGACATTCTGTGGTACTCGTCGCCGCTCATTTTGTGTAACAATTTATCAAATTCATAAACATATCACTAATAGGAATAATTGTGAATATTGAGCGAGGTACAATCCACAAGGAGGAATATTTTAGTTTTAGTGACGTTTTGTGATTTGATTTCTATTAATGACCCATTTAACATTTGTATTTAAAAATGACAAAAAAACTGGTTGTTTGTTTAACTGGTTGCATTCATTTAGTAAATATTTCCTTAGTTAAAATAGAAAGAAAAGATAAACAGTTCACATTTAAATGTGCCCTCTTTTATTTTGTGACTTATACCACCTAGAGTTGTCTGTCAGTTACCCTTTCGCATTAGTCGGCGTTTTCAAACATCATTGTTAGACGAAATTCTAATAAAGCCTGGATTTGTACCCGCCTTACAACCAGCAGTAAGTTACATTTTGAATCCGTTCTGAAAAGAACAGTATTGTCAATGAATAAAGCTTACAATTGCTAGAAGTTTTAAGTGTAGTTGTTTCATTTATGGAAAGAAGGATAGATTTGTAGACTCTCAGCAAGAAATGTTTCTTTGTTTCCCAATTAAGTCGGTGCTGAGTGTCGGAAGTTTGTTTTATTATAACGGCTATTAAAAAAAAAAACAATCACTAAGCACCTGTTTATATTATTTGAGTAATTGATTGCTCTTTAGATTTGATTGGTGAGAATTCGCCAGATATGTTTTGAAAATTGTTATTGCAATTGAGTCCAATTAAGACAGCGCCTACCTACTTAACTGAGAACAATAATGAGTTTATTGTGAGAATGATGCTTTCCCGTTCCCTGTTCAAAGAATCGCGTCCATTGGCTTGTTGGGCGAACAGTTGAAACCCGAAGGTCACTTCTGAATCCTGAGATTAGCTCAAGTCCGGACAAGAAGTTTAGTGGCTTATTGGTAGAGAGGCTCAGCCACAGATGTCATATATACCATAGATCAAGCAAACATATCTACTTAGCGTGTCAAATGAACTCAGTGAAATCCACTGAGTTGTCCGTCTTTACTCGCAGCTTGCAGCTTTCGGGCGTCAATTTTTGTAAGTTGAAGTCAACCAAAACATAAAAAATGCCTCGTTACGTGATATTCAATTGCAACAGCACAAAAATTATGAACAATCAAGAGCCTGAGACATATTTAAAATTACAGGCAAGAATCAACTTCAGTACAAAATTTGACACGCTCGGCCCCTATACAAATATATGAATTCGTTTCTTCTATCTAAATTAAGTTCTGTGGGCTCAGCAGTTCTTACTTACTAACTTTAACTTTCCTACGCTGGTCAGCCAAGTGGATGTTGGCCTCCGACACTAGATTTCGCCATTCGCTCCGGTCCTGTGTCATTTATTTGCTTGAAGCTCACACAAGTCTTTCTGGACCTCATAGACCCATCAGCACCCGGGCTTTCCGACCGGAGCACCTTTACTAGTCGACGATAAAAGACAAGATAATTATTTTTGGGAAATCGGTTAAGTAGCCAAAAGTAACCAATAAAAAATAAATATAATATATGTATTTATCAAAATGAATTCAATCATCAATTTCAAACAATAAAATACCAGTATTATAAACCTACTATAAGTCAAACTAAGTACAGTACAGTGTGTAAAATATACCAGAAAATAAATGAACTACTAAAATTAGATGGAGCAACGTTATTTATAACGTTAAATACCTTATACTTCCTAAGGCGTTCATAAGGTTAATGAAGGCACTTGTTAAAAAGCTCATGTTTTCCCTTTCGCCAAAACAAAGGCAAATTTAATTCCATTTTACCAGAAATTCCGCGTCAAATTGGTGGAACGTACTTGTTAGCAAGATATTTCATTCCAGCGGATATCCGACAAAATTACCGTACCAAAGACAAAACATTAATTTAGAAATAATTAAAGAAACGATTAGAGAGTCTGAACCGTGCTCCCGAAAATTGTTAGGGCTGTCGCGAGCAATAAACTTTGCGCAGGAATTTCATTAGTTTCGTTCTATAAATTAAGAGGTTATGCTCGCGTGTGTCGGCCCTGCTATTACCTCGTCTGGAAGGTAATGAAGAACCTTTTGCTAAGAGGACTGGGCGGGAAGTTGGGTTGTTTGGATGTGGTATTTTACTAAAGAGAGGGCGTGCCTGAAATTGTAGTAGAGAATTGCTATAATTCTTAGTTTTTGCCTGCGGCTTCGCTCGCGTTAGAAAGAGACAAAAAGTAGAGTATGTCACTCTCTATCCCTTCAACTATCTCCACCTAAAAAATCACGTCGATTCGTCGCTGCATTTTTTCGTGAAAGACGGACAAACAAACAGACACACGCACTTTCCCTTTTATAATATTAGTATGGATTTTTTTTTTCTATAGTATTAAATAAACTTGTTTCTTAATATCCCTAATTTGAAATGCCAAACACACGAGTCAATAACTATTACCATATTTTTAGGGTTTCTTGCCGAAAGGGAACAACGGGTGACTATTACTAGTTTTAGACGCAGGCAATTTAAATTAGTAGAAGATTTTTAGTTTCTAATCTACCGAAAAAAATGTATCATGTTGAGTGATGTAGGTATTTGTGATAAAAGGATAAAACAAAATTTTAGTGATCAGTACCTATTTTAAGTTTTTCATGAATAACGGTAAAAGTATCCTCCAGGAATCCTTTGTTAGATTAATTATTGAAATAAAGCAATATATTATTATTTTGTATTATATTATTTTAAATTAATTAACTTATTTGAAATACAACACGAAAAACTTTACAACAAAGTACATTTAAAATAAAGATATCGAATAACTGGTGAAAGTTATAAGTGAATTTTAAAGTTAAAAGAATAACAAGATTTAGATTTAAGTGTTTTAACTAATTTTATTCGAGAATAAATTAAAGCAAGGATTGTAAAGTCTGTTTGTTTTTAAGCATTTAAATTAGTTTCATAACTTATTCATAGATTGAATATTCGAATAAAAATAAATATAGTACCTTTCTAATACTCATTTTTTGGTGTATAATATCGCACTAATACGTTAGTGCCAGTACCCTAGTAGTTACCTCACAGTTACCGCCTGTCAAAAACGCGCCCAGTCGACCTGTCATATTTCACTCATACAAGCATAGTACGCGTTCACCTACACGAGCTTAGACTATGTGCTAGGAACGCACCTCTTTCATATATTTGCTCGCCAGTGTCAGTCATGTGCTACCTGTGCTTTATCGTTTTTCTGTACTGAGGCGACGAAGACAGACTACGTTGCGATCGGCGTCTAGCGTTGATCAACGATTGTTGTTTCGGCTAGGCATAGCTGGGCGTTTTCCAAATTAAATCCCGAATATCGAATTTTACCAGATCTGGACGTGTTTGGGCTCATTCTTCTCAGAATCACGAGCTGATTCGATCGATCGATCCCGATGATAAAAAATATGTCCCAAATTTTCCATACAAAATTCGAGTTTCCAATACGTCACGCTCGTAGTAAGTTCATACAAAAATCGTGACGTAAAAGGAAAAAAAAATAGGATACATTTTTTTATCGTCGGGTGTCTTTCGTCGGGGCTTTTGTATCGAATCAGCTCGTGATTCTGAGAAGAATGAGCCCAAACACGTCCAGATCTGGTGAAATAAATAATAAATAAATAAATATTATAGGACATTCTTACACAGATTTACTGAGGCCCACGGTAAGCTCAAGAAGGCTTGTGTTGTGGGTACTCAGACAACGATATATATATATATAATATATAAATACTTATATACATAGAAAACATCCATGACTCAGGAACAAATATCTGTGCTCATCACACAAATAAATGTCCTTACCGGGATTCGAACCCGGGACCGCGGCGCAGCAGGCAGGGTCACTACTGACTGCGCCAGACCGGTCGTCGAAATTCGATATTCGGGATTTAATTTGGAAAACGGGATAGAAAGTAAGTTGCGCAGTTAAAGAGCAAACACAGTGTTAAACTTTTGCGTATTTGCGGTAAGGCTACAGGTTTTTTTTATACCCCGTCACCTGTTTATCAACCAATCAAACATTTACAACATAATTTAATATAATTAGAAATATTAGAATTACAATAAATGGTTAGTAGAAAATAAAATAATTACAAATATGTACTTAAAACTTTCTGATATTAAATTCATTTATATTTACATGAAGCGTGATACATGGATCTCCATCCTATTGCACACTTCCTTCAAATACTCAACTCCTCTGTTTATACCATATAATAACTATGTAC
Organism: Leguminivora glycinivorella; assembly: GCF_023078275.1. NCBI lineage: Eukaryota > Metazoa > Arthropoda > Insecta > Lepidoptera > Tortricidae > Leguminivora > Leguminivora glycinivorella. Next base: position 19,780,026 of record NC_062978.1, on the reverse strand, counting down.
CTAAATCAATTGTGACGTGTAATATGTAACAATATTATAAATAAATGAGTATGAGTATGAGTATAAATGACGAATGTTGAATTTGTGGTTGCTATTGACCACAGAACTATATTTATGACATATCTGACATGGTATATATGACATCTGTGCTATTGACATTGTATTAGTAGCTTCATGTTAGAAGTTAGTCAAAATAGCCCGTCGTGATATTACACCGGCGAGGTTTTTACAAGCGGGCGTTAGCTTCGGCGGTTATGGAGGACTTAAGGCCCGCGCCCATTGCAACCGGTTTGCTATAATTATTGAGGTAGGTTATAAGGGAGGGCATATTGCCTATTACGGGAGGGGAGGGGGAGGGAACATTACTGTAAACGAAGGTGTTACTTAATTCACAACAGCCAGCCATCAGGTGTGATCGTGGTCAAACTTCTACCTATTCATACTGTTGGGGACATTACCGGGTTGATGATGAAAACTATTACTTGTACCATCACTTTACTTTATTCGCTTATAACAAACATATTAACAACCAATTTACAATAAATAATTCAAGACTTCTTTACTACAACTCGTCTGTACTCGAACTGGGCACCGTCACTGTATGTCCGCCATTTTTATAACAATGCAACATGGCGGAAACCAGTGACTAGTATGAGTCAATTGATATTCTTTAATACTTTCATCATAAATAACAGTAAGATAAATCAAAATATAAGGCATTAATAAATAATTACTCTTACAGCTCGGCCATCCTGTTCGAGGCGAGACCCTTCGCCAAAGCTTAATGTGAAATAATTCAAAAGAAAGACAATACCAGCCAATACAAGACATTTGAAATAATTCTTAAACAATAGAAATACAAAACATATAACACTTCATACCGATACCTTTACCACATAATTACGATATGCTGTAAGACTGATATTAGCAAAATATTATTTATTTATGGAAGAGTAATTCTCAATTATAATAAAACTATAACTTATGTATACTAAAAATGGATTTTTAAATATTTCTATAAACCTTATCAAGTGTAAAGAAAGAGCATTAATCAGACATAGGCCTGTGAAAAATAAATATATGAATAAGATTTACTTCGATACAATTAAATTATTGAGATCCAATTAAATTCATTACATTTAATTAAATTCATTACATCCAATTGAATTCATTACATCCAATTAAATTATGATGATTAAATTAATTAGAAGGCATTCACAAGTTATAACTATATTTCAGTAAACAATGCAACACTTCACTGCACACTTCACTCGCGAAACATAAGCAAAAAGAACATATTTACACGATTTTATGATATCACCACCTCATCACATGATTGAACGGAATTCCCGTGCCGCTACGGGGCAATAGCATCATGGGCCACCCAAGCTCTGTCAGCCTGCTGCCGCAGCTGCTCATCACGGACGCCGGATATTGCGCCGCCAGACGCAAGCTCGCATACCATGCCAGCATTTAAGGACTCAGTCGACGATCGAAACAGAGGTATCTTTATATACCTACTATGCAATTAATATCATAAATTATCATAATATAATACGAATAAAATAGAATTATATGTCACTTTTTGTAAATAATAATTATAATCTTTAATTCCAATGAGAAAATGTACAATAAATTAAATTATACTTAAACTAGATAAATATTTTTGTAAATTGTATATAAATATGTGAATGTAAAACCTGACAATGTATAATCAATACTGAATAAAGAATATGAATATGAATATGAATATACCCTGACCCTCTCTCCTGGGCACTCCTGGGTCGGAAGTGAATCTACACCCCGACCCTCTCACCTGGGCACTCCTGGGTGGTAAATGAATACCAGACCCTGGCCCTTTCACCTGGACGCTCCTGGGTCCTTGATCTGAAACTTGCAACACTTTCTTTAGAAACATAAAATTTCGACTGTCTTCGAAATTATGGTAAAATTATTATGGTTCGGTAATCAATTTAATAAGTCACAATGTATTGATAGTCGTTATGATTAAATAAATTATTGTCGTCACTTATTAATATATCGCTATACTGAGTAATTATATTTAAGATTTTTCTGATTTATGCAGTATGCACATCTGCAGAATCTTTAAATACTCAAATAACCCGTCATTAATGAAATATCGTGCCTAATTATTTATTTACCATTTGTAACGTATTATACATATTATATTAAACAACTATTTAAGCACCATCGCAAATACACGACTATGGTGCACGGTGTAAGTCTTTATTTTTTTTATTCTGTTATCATTATTACTTTTTTTAGGTTCTAGTTAAGATTGATGCAATAGTATGTCGAAATAGAAAACTTCTTTATATATTGGGGATATAATTAATGTAAGTTAATTCCAAGTTATTTTATTTAGGTTATAGGCCCATATAAGTGGAATTAAATTGATCTGTATTTCTGATTATAGTAAAAATAAGGTTTTGTCAAAGAACTTTTGAGATTCATTTTTGTCAACAAGTTAATATGATTGTCACATGTTTCTATTGCTATTCGAATTGCTATTTATTATAGCGACAGCCGTTAGATATTATATACACAAGCAATGTGGCTGCAATGACATAGATAAGGTATATGAATAATCATTATTCGTACTGCTTACAAGCTGTGGGGTTTTCATATAATTATCAAGAGGTCTATCCACATATACATCAAGTATATTAAAAAAATGGCTTATTGATAATGCCTTCTATTCTATGACATCAATGAATTCCTTGAAATGTAATATTTAGCGCGATAATGTATTTAAATTATATAGAACACATTTATAAATTTTATAATTTAATTCTTAGAGTAATAAGAATTACTTAGTTATAATGAATGTTTATGTTTCTGACGTGTAATGTATATGTGCAATATAAATAAATATGAATATGAATATAACTTTATTTTCCATGAAAGGCTATTGCCAATTTAGACAATGAATATTATGTTGGGTTTCTACATTTTAGTTTTATTCCTGATATCTATGAAATGGGTTTATACATTGAACCTTTTATATTATTCTTAACGAATGTAAGTATATCGCAGAATATTTGTCTTGCAAAGAGTCATAACAGATACTTGGATAGGTCTCTTCATAACCGATACGAGGTATATGTACTTGACTTTTAGTATGTACCAAATATATCACCAACAAATTATGCTAAGTAATAAGTATAAGTTGCGTGTGTTATTCAAATTTATTGTTACTTCTGATTCGAGCATAATAATTTAAAACATAATGTTCTTTGTTACTTTATTTTTGAGAATGAGCACCCAAGGTTATATTACACATAAAGAACTAGATACGGGTAGCCAAAAGAGAAAAATGTAATTACTGTACTACTTAACCAATCAAAAAGTCGCCATAATTGTAATGTTTAACATTGTCGATCATAATATAAATTATTAAAGATTGAAGTGTACTTTTATATTAATGAAATAAATAAATCAAAACTTATCTAATGCAGCGATATTCGCGGTATAATGTGAATAAAACTAATTAATAACCGCTTTATGAAACATCATCGCAATGTAGTTTGAGCGATTTAAGCTTTCTGAAGAAAAACCAAGAACTGCATATATATTATAAGCCATGAGACCAGAATTTATGCATGCAGTATAGCGATGTACTTGTGTTCAATTAATATTATATATAGTTACCCTTTATTTTTTTTAATTAAATATTACATGATATCGCCTTGAATAATATCGAATTTACGAAGATCTTTTTTTCATTGGAAGTCGACAAAATGATCTATCATATCATTAAGGTAATCATTTTTATATAATACGGGCAAGCGAGATTACGTGTCCGTCTAACAATAGGTTGGTTTTCCGTGTTACTAAAATCACATAACGCATATACTCTCATAATGTCATTGATACTTAAAACAATTTTTTTTTTAAGATGCTTTTGTAGGTATTTATGAACATAGTAATTTTTTTAACTCAAATAATAAAAGCACTCATGAACATGGCATTGCGCCTCAAATTATCTGTAATTGACTAACATTTTATTTAAGCTTTCCCAACTACATATCCCGATTGTTAACGTAAGGCGTGTAATGAAATATTAGAATATTATTTTTGGTTGATTATTTTGAATCGATTGCTTATATCAGTATGAATTCTACTACTTATATTATTGTTTAATGTATTATTTATTAAGATTAAAATTAAACGTTAGCACGTTCACCAACGTGTATTAAAATTAAAAGCTTCGCACGTACATCTACGCGCTTCAAAAGTCGCACGTTCATCCACGCGCTTAAAATACTCGCACGTCCATCCACGCGCTTAAAAGACTCGCACGTTCATCCACGTGCTTTACACTAACACGTCCGTCCACGTACATCAAACATTGATTCCATAAGATACATGTTACATTGTGCCATAGGTATCCTCCTTGTTGATATCTACCAATAAGTACCATAGTAGCCTTAATTGTATACCTTGTACTACGATCAAAATATTTTATTATTCACGCGTTACTACTTATTACATGATTATGAGTTATGACCAAATCTACATATTATACCTTGTACTGTGATCAAAATAGTCAAACGTACAAAAAGTGTACTGTAACTACGGACGAATTTTATTATTCACGCGTTATTACTTATTACATGATCATGACCAACTCTACATATTAACCGTTCTTTTACATGATTATGACCAACTTACATATTGACCGTTCTTTTACATGATTATGACCAACTCGACATATTGACCGTTCTGTTACATGATTATGACCAACTCGACATATTGACCGTTCTGTTACATGAGTATTACCAACTCTACATATTGACCGTTCTTTTACATGATTTTGACCAACTCTACATATTGACCGACATGATTAATACACCTATTAATATAACTCTTGATAATGACTGACTCTACAACTGACTCTACATCTGACTCTACATCTGACTCTACATCTGACTCTACATCTGACTCTACATCTGACTCTACATCTGACTCTACATCTGACTCTACATCTGACTCTACATCTGACTCTACATCTGACTCTACATCTGACTCTACATCTGACTCTACATCTGACTCTACATCTGACTCTACATCTGACTCTACATCTGACTCTACATCTGACTCTACATCTGACTCTACATCTGACTCTACATCTGACTCGACATCTGACTCGACATCTGACTCGACATCTGACTCGACATCTGACTACAATTGTGAAGTGATGTCATCTCATTTGCCTGAATTATCACCATTGCAATATATAAATCATCATTGCAATTAATATTGAATTAGTGTTATTTCAGAAACAAACAATGATATCATTGATTAAATTCACAGCATTATACATTAGTTGTCGATTTCCCATCGAATACATACCCATGATCATCATGGTAATATACGAAGAATGATTTGATATACATTGATCAGATACTTGCGCCATCACTGGCCATTGTAGAATAGTAATAATAAATGTAACCTTTTGCCTGCCGTCAACAAGCAAGAGGAGACCAAGCACTTCAATTTTCATGGAATTAAACTTTGTAAAATCTATAACACAGTTAAAATATTTGAGATTTATACTAATGATGATTGATCATATAAGGAAAAACATTTTTGTTTTATAACAAGTTACTACTCGTATATCCGAAAATTATTTCACGAACAACCAGAGGTGACCAAACTTTAAAAAAAAAAATGATAACGATCATATTATTAGATTGTTGTTATAGATTGACAACTGCTGTAACGATACCACTGCTATAACGATAAACATGTTTTTTAAAACGACTTGACGTACAACATATGCTTCACAGATGAAGATTTAGAACTTAGTTTGATTGGAAATAAACGTTATATGGTAACATTCAATCATGTTCTTGCCAATCAGATTAAACATAGCAAAACTTTAATTTTCTAGTTACGGTTAAGCTTAAGACTTCCTTTTTACAATAAGAAGTCACATTATTAAAACAGATGGATATACAATCCGGCATTTTAATACAATAAAGTTAATTTCATTAAATTTTAAATTCAGTGACAGAATTGAATGACAGTGACACAACTTCGATTTAACGATTAATGGAATGGATTCGATTCACACAAAGTATTTAAAAACTTAGTCCAGGATTTGGGCACGGTCCGGCATTATGCCACGTGTCAGAAGGAAATGACTTTTGTATACATTAAAAATACTATGATCAATATCGTACTTAACGCATCAAATATCAAGTAACCCTGTATTATAATTTTCAATTTGAACTAAAATCAACATGTCATATGTATACATATTTTTTTTACCAATATTGTGTCCCGTGACTCAAGAAATTGCAATATTAGAATATTTTATGATTACATATTTTTACACAGCTTATATAATTAAATATTTATTTTAAATTGTATTCCAGATCTGTATAATCTGATAAGTTCGAATATGTATCATAATTAAGTAACAAGTATTTGACCCATGATTATTTTCTTACTGGTATAATAAATGTTGGTTTTAAGCTAGTTTTCTATAAGACAGTGCTACGCCCTTGCAGGGTGACCATGTACCTAATTTATGCTATGTAACACCTCTTGTAACCATGGTTTCGCATGAAATAAATGATATGATATGATATGATATGTCACCACTTTTCAAAAACCGAGATGTGAATTTGAAGCAAAATTTTGTTAGCCGTTTTTAACAACTCGAGGCATTGCTAATACAAAGGAAAAATCGTTTAATCAAGAGTTTATTCCTATTGACAAAGTGCCAGTTTACTCATAACTCCACGATTTCTTAAAGACATACTGTCACAAATTGACCGGTGCAGCATATCGTAGCGCTTAATGTGTAAAATAATATGCAATTTTCTGAACAAGTTGTGTTCCATTTTGGATTCATAAAAATAAGAAATCGTTATAACTTTTAATCATACACAGTACTGAGGGTAAGTAAATGTAATGATGACACCTTCTTTTTTTTAAAACAATAATGTTAAGAAATAATGAGAAGTGATTGACTACTGCACGTTTTATCAATAATTATACTTTTGTTTTATGCGTATTATTGATCTATTGATATAATTTACCACAATTATTTTATTCCATCAGATTTTGCAATATAGTCATGACGGTAGATTATCAAACCAGTTCTTCAACGCCAAAGAAAGAAAAATAAATGTCTCACTTACCATAACAATTTCAGTGCACGTTTCGTAAAGTAAGATAATGGTACTTCCACAAAAAAAAAACAAAGGAAAGAAAACCTTACGTTCGTGTGGCGTGGCAAAAATCTTTACCGATTCTTGTTTCGTCCCATTTCTGACCTGTTGGGGACATTACCGGGTTGATGATGAAAACTATTACTTGTACCATCACTTTACTTTATTCGCTTATAACAAACATATTAACAACCAATTTACAATAAATAATTCAAGACTTCTTTACTACAACTCGTCTGTACTCGAACTGGGCACCGTCACTGTATGTCCGCCATTTTTATAACAATGCAACATGGCGGAAACCAGTGACTAGTATGAGTCAATTGATATTCTTTAATACTTTCATCATAAATAACAGTAAGATAAATCAAAATATAAGGCATTAATAAATAATTACTCTTACAATACTAAAAAAAACCGGCCAAGAGCGTGTCGGGCCACGCTCAGTGTAGGGTTCCGTAGTTTTCCGTATTTTTCTCAAAAACTACTGAACCTATCAAGTTCAAAACAATTTTCCTAGAAAGTCTTTATAAAGGTCTACTTTTGTGATTTTTTTCATATTTTTTAAACATATGGTTCAAAAGTTAGAGGTTGGGGGGACGCACTTTTTTTTCCTTTAGGAGCGATTATTTCCGAAAATATTAATATTATCAAAAAACGATCTTAAACGATCGTAAACCCTTATTCATTTTTAAATACCTATCCAACAATATATCACAGGTTGGGGTTGGAATGAAAAAAAATATCAGCCCCCACTTTACATGTAGGGGGGGGGGTACCCTAATAAAACATTTTTTCCATTTTTTATTTTTGTACTTTGTTGGCGTGACTGATATACATATTGGTACCAAATTTCAGATTTCTAGTGCTAACGGTTACTGAGATTATCCGCGGACGGACGGACGGACGGACGGACGGACGGACGGACGGACGGACGGACGGACGGACGGACGGACGGACGGACGGACGGACGGACAGACGGACAGACGGACAGACGGACAGACAGACAGACATGGCGAAACTATAAGGGTTCCTAGTTGACTACGGAACCCTAAAAAGGTTAAAGTTACTTAAATATTAAAAAAAATCGAAATAATATGTCATAATATATTAAAGAAAAAATGACGAGCCACCACCAGTGGTGAAGGCTGGATTCGAACCGGCGTCTTTAGCAATCCGGGCTAACGTTCATGGCGTTACAACATGAATGATTTGTTCCCATACTTGCGTCTAGATGGCACCACCAGTCTCTCTAGCTATATCGTAAACCTGTAAAGGTTTCGTATAGGAGGTGCAAGCACTTACTGCTTGCCCTTAGAGTTGGTCAAAGAGGCCTAGTCTTACAAAGATGACATATAGAAGACAAATTTCGACGGCTTCCGCTATGGCGAGGTGGCCTAGGGGTTCATGGCGTTAGCCCGGATTGCTAAAGACGCCGGTTCGAATCCGGCCTTCACCACTGGTGGTGCTCGTCATTTTTTCTTTAATATATGACATCTTATTTCGATTTTTAAATATTTGTTAAAATAATTTGATTTGTTCCCATAGTTAAATACTAAAGTTTACAATATTCTTACTCCCAGAGTTACACCCCGTCGTTTTCGGACCGCCTATTTGAAAAAGGGATTTTTCCCCAATATGAATGATCAAAGCTACTTTTCCACTGTGAAGCAAAGAAAAATATACTTCTCTGTTGTAGAACACAATTTTCGCCTCGCCGTAAAAATGTTAATGATGAAAAAAAAACGAATTATTAAAACAAATACGGAAGTTGATAGGTACTACGTGTGTTCTGTTGTATCTTTAAACCGCTCTCCTGCAAAATCCCGATTTTGCACCTGCCTCAATAAACTGAATCCAACAACTTAATAATTAAAAAGGAGTGTACAAGTTTCTAATGGGTCGGCAACGCGCATGTGACACCCCTTGAGTTGCAGGCGTCCATAGGTTACGTTGACCGCTTTCCATCAGACGGACCGTATACCTGTTTGCCACCAACGTGGTATAAAAAAAAAGATATGTTTTCCAATCGATCAGAAAGGTATTCTAAATAAACAATATTAACTAATATAAGTAAAACTGCATCGAAATGTATCAAAAAGCTTGTAGTTAGGTATATAAAATTTTGAGCGGTAAAAATGGCATAAAATTACTCAAGAAAGTACGTCAAATGGGGTGAATATGGATGCCTGGCTGAAAAGGGACGGACGGGACTAAGTGTATCATAAGATCATAACAATTGAATGATACAATTTCTATAGTATTTTTTTAAGAAATGGGAGGGCAAATTACAATTTAAGCCTCGTCCCTATTCACCTCGGCATCCCTATTCACCCCATTTGACGTATCTGAATACATTTATTGAACGGGTAGTCCAAAGCTATATTACCTCTTGTGATGGTGCAACACCCTAACCTTATGAGCAATGGGGAGTTAGTACCATGAGTTAATGTTATTGCGGCACGAATATTATGGCAACACATACCTACATTATTACTGCACCTTGTAACATGTTTGTTTCCTTGAGATATACAGTTATATGCTTTTGTCCTGGTTAGAAAACTGGGTTGACTTTTTTGCGCCGTGATTGTAATGCCTGATTTTGGGCCATTTTTTTTTCTAACTTGTCCTTCCCACTTTTTTTGTAACATATTAGGTATTTTTTACACGATATTTATTCAGAATCGCGAGTTCTTTCGATCCTGATAGGAAAAAAATGTCCCAAGACTTTCATACATTTTTCAAACCTTCCATTCCGTTACCGCCATACATTATGTATGAAAAAATGGTAACGGAATGGGAAAAAGTGTCCCAACACTTTTTTCTTATATACTGTACCTATTAGGATTGAAAGAGCTCGCGATTCTGAGTGGAAACTACATAAAAAATTCCAAACCCAAAAAAAGTGGGGTGGACAACTTTGAATAAAAATTACCCTTTTACGCTGTTATTATATTATATCTTGATATTTTAACATAGGCTACTTTTTGTCTCTTTCTTACGAGAGCGAAGCCATGGGCAAAACTAGTCATCATAAAAAAGAACTATTTCGTTATCGGCTATTATCTACGAGTACTACTTTATTAACCTATAAATGTTTACTAGTCTGAAAAAGATCGCACCTCACCGATAAGACAGGATTTTGTTTCCTCTAGCTATCCAATTCTCTTGACAAATCAGGGCTTAGTATCCGTTCAGAATTTTTTAGTACAGAATCCTAAAAACAGAACCTGCAGATTCAATTTTTGTATCGCTATTTACGTCACCGATTTGGCAATAACTAGGCTCGGCACGTGGCCGGTGCTGCAGGGCAAGCATGATCAGCGCGACAGTATCTCGCCCGCGAGTTGGCGGTAGTTAGACCAAGTTATACGGTCTTCTGTCCTTTTCTAACTGTGTTAAGGCGCAACAGGAACGAAAATGCCTAAATCGAAGACAGGTTCCTTATGACATTGGTGGTACTCGTCCTACACTACGTTTTTGAAAAAAAAAAGACCAATAAAACTCTTGTGAAAAAAAATTAGATTTTTCTTCCAAAACGTGTGACGTACTCTGATGATATTTTATAATGTTAATATCTATTTTTTAGCTAAATAATATCAGGCGGTTTAGCACAACTTGCGTTGTCGCGTGCGAGTCCATGCATCAAGCGCGACTTCAAGTATGGCTCGCGGACGGGAGTGCCAGTTGTACTAGACCGCCAGTATTGTAATATCACGCCACTCTTTGTGGTATAGTCAATTAAGCCGTTTTTGGCAATATTTAATGAACTCTAGCGTCTTAATAGCTGTAATATCTATCAAAACAGGCACGATAATAATATTGATAATACTGATCTGATGCAACAACACAATACTAATAGTTATGAACACTAGGTCCTGATTAAAATTTCCTATCACAGGTAAGTAACGAACTGTACAAAATGTGACACGCTTGGCCCCTACATAAATAGATGAACTTATTGCTTCTAATAGTATGAAAATAAAGATCTGTGAATGGGACGTATCTATCTCGTACTCCTATTGTCGCGCCCGCCGTGCTTGCCCTGCAGACGCCGGTCCGCCGTCCGGTAACGAATTGGCATGCATTGCGACCGTGCTTTTTACGCGCCTATTCTGGAACGGTCGACTAGCTTAAGTCACAGGCGAATAGCGGTTATGGTATATCCGTGTCAGGTATACGAAATCGGATCGAAGTTAAGGTTGTATGATTGAAATATCATACTATATATCAGATTCCGTTGTTTCAGGTTACTAGTAAAACACATGGATGATTACATTTAACTGTGCCATCTTTCCAAATTATTGTAGTTAAAAATACCTGCAGGTATGTCAGAGAAGTATTATAAAACGAGCAGACGATCTGCATCGTGAAAAATAGTTATCACTGTAGGTCTAGGTATGATTAAATAGGTACGTCTTTAATACCTTGTACAGTCACCGGCATAAATATGTGATGATTTCTATATCTTGTCACATTAACGTCTTGTTTGAAATGTCAAACAATTAAAAGCGACAAGGTGCAGAAATCATCACTTAGTTATCCCGGTGACTGTATGCCGGAGCGCGGACACGCGTAAGAAAAAAACATTTAAAATAAATCGCGGCGCAAAGGGAAAAAAGCGCCATAAACGTGTAGTATAATGGAATATATTTTTTATTAAATTAGGAAATACGTCTTTCTTTCTTCAGACGATTCTAAATTAAGAATGATTAAATCGCATTTTCCTTCAACTTACACCACACCCTATCAAAACGGTTACTCCTAGTAAGCACGTTGCCCAAAAACGATATGACTGGCTCATCTGTGTATATTCCATTGTTTGTTATCGGACCCCATCGTGCGTGCTAACCTGCATACTCAAAACGACGTATGTTACTAAAAATTGAAGGAGATACCTATACCTACGGCCTTTTTCCGCTGAACAGATTTGCTTCAGTTCAACTTTATTGACGCTCAGATTCTATTTCTATTATTTTTTTAGCATTTGTGACAATTGTCTTTATTGTTTATGTATTTAGAAAGCATTTTCGGGATTTTCAGATCGTTTCAGTCAAAATTATAAAAGATGTCACGGTGTATTTTCGATAGAAAATTATATTAGGTAAGTAGAGAAGTTTTTTTTTTCTAGTAGGATTTTAAATGCGGGTCTTTAGAAAATGCCCACTCAACTAAAAAGATGTTCCTGTTAATTTTAGCCTGGCTTCTCCAAAACCACTGGTAAACGTCCTCTTCGAAACGTTGGAAGTAAATGTAAAAAAGTTATTTGACTAAGTCGAATTTTAACTTTTTGAGAATCAGAAACGTCTGCAATCGGTATACCACTAAATTAGAATAAATTCTGTAGTCAAATTAAATAGGTACACTTCCTGCCATCTATCGACAGTCCATATAAGAGTAAAACTTGTAGATCCTTAGTTGTTAATTTTATTCAATTTATTTGACTGATATTTATTAACTTAATTGTTGACATCTAACCGAGTATCAAACAAAGATTTATTGTTATTGGAACGAGTAAATTTTTGTTTGAATTTTCAAGTTACAGTTGCAAAAGCACATGGCGAATTTATCAATGAATTCAATCATAATTTCTTCATGCGATTTCGGAGCTCACTGAACATACTTAGGTACTTTCTTTTCTTAGACATTATCTTATAAGGAGAGTTACATATATTTCTTTCTTACAACGAAATGTCGCATATTCTCTTCAAATTACAGGATCCTCAAAGATAACTAGGTAAATAACATTTTTTTACCCACCTGAATAGGGACGACTTTCGCAAAGTTTTGTTTTATTTTAAATTGTTCTTGTTTTGAGGATAGGAACCGTGGTCTAATTTAGTGGTTTTATTTTTTTCGGACACTTTTTGGGCAAGAAATTTCTTTGAATTTTAGATGTCAGGCTATTTTTATGTAAAACACATTTATGCTGACAGCTCTGTTCGCTAAGTTTGCATAAAATGGTAACCCAAGATTTTGAATTATTTTTTTATATAATAGTAGTCGTAAAAATATTATAATACCACGTAATACACAAGTAACATGTTAAAACGTATATAAATTTTCAGCAGCAACCGATGCACCCAAAAACTGACCCACTTCAAAATATTCTATAACTTTGCATTTCCAGTGCTTCGGAAATAGTTTAGAATATCCGATTTTATAAAACGCAAATCCATAATCCATATTTACCGGTACCTGCGATTCCTATTTCGGGCAAATTGTCATCGTTCACAAAATTTACAAATATTCCCGGGAAACGTGTGTTCGATGGAATATTTTTAGTAAATTTCGATGCTTAACATCCGTGAAGTAAGGTTAGGATGTTTCCAGATATGAAATTCAAATTTATTTATACAAGTTTTGAACGCATTTTGAATGACCCCCCACTTCTCAATTGTATTTACGCCGTGTCTTACGTGGGCGACGGTCGCGCGACCGTCGCGCGACCGTCGCCGTCGCGTCTCATACTTCCATATCGATAAGGTTTGATTTCGTATGCGTCGCATCGCCGTCGCGCGACCATCGCGCGACCGTCGCCCACGCAAGCCACGGCGTTATTTAATAGCTACGAGTAGATGTTTTATTCTTCCTCTTTGACTAGGGTAGGTACTTAAGGGAATCAATGTATTTTATTAGGTATTTAATAGGTATCTTCTTTTTTTTTCAATTGTAAAGATTGGTATCGTATACTGTGTACGCAGTCATTCGGTCGTCTTGCTAATACACATATACACCGTGTTTCATTTAACACTAAAAACCTGAAAACCGTTTGTTCAGAATCGAGAGTAGAATCGATTGAGCTATATCTTGATGGGGGTAATATTTTGATTAAAATTAGTATTATTAGTTATTTTTTATGTGCCTATTCTATTGTATTCGTAATACAACATTGTGTATATCGCATTGCTAGAGGTTGTTTACCTTTTTCAGTATTTGGGGGTATTAATACTGGCTGGTTACTTGGACGATTATTTTTTCCGCAACGAGTTTGACGTTGTTTGTCAGTTTATTCTTAATGTTTATCATAAGTCATAACAATTTGAACTCGTACCTAATTACAACCTTGTCATTTTGAATAATGGGTTTAAATTTGCTTACTGCGATTACCTGTGCAATTTGAAGTCTACTGTGACAAAGCTTTAAAGTGTTTTACAGTGACATCTTAGCTGTCTATTGGTAAACGTTATGTCGTTGCAGTAACGTACACAAATAAATAGTTTTATGGTTTATGATAGTAGTTAGCAATTACTTTATTGAGTGTAGAGCTAAAAGTCAAGTAGAGCTGTACAGAAAATTAAAAATTAAATTAAAAAAAAAGTAACCATCAGATTAAAAGATTAATACTCTAGATGAGTTTAAAAAAATAAAAATCAGTTGGGGTGTCTGAGGTTTTGAGTGATACCGGTAACACGTTGTATTATAGTATGTTTGCACTAACTTGTACGGAGATATCCTAGAAAAGACATGAATGCCAGCATTGTTTTTACTTTCCCTCTTTTTACCATTATTATTCCCATGTTATTGTAGGAGCTGCTTCTTTACTCACGAAGAATCACAACTGGTACAATTTCAAGTACCGTTTCAATGTCAGTTACACGTTCGCATTAGCCAGTGCATCTCATCTATCAGCAGCGCAGTGAGCCGTCCATTGCTCACGCGCCGAGCAGCCGTCAGCCGTCCGCGTCTACTGAACCGGCAATGGACACGCGACAGTCAGTAAATCTCGCAGGCCTTGATGAGGATTGATCACTTTGGAGACTATAGATGCTATCAAGATGTATCGGTATCGGAGTTGCCAAAGCTCATCAGTAGGCCTAGCACATGATGGCCGCGGGAGTATGTCGCCGCGAGATAGATGACACGTCTTTGTTTAATTGTATTAATGACATAAGGACAGGTAGTCTATCTCGCGGCGACATACTCCCGCGGCCATCATGTGCTAGGCCTACAGGCAAATATCTGAGGACGTGTATATTGTCAAAGAGTTGGAGTTAGTCAGATATTTTTGGCAACCTCGATATCTCCAATATATTGGTGGTGACTGACGATATGTCGTGGCCACATATAATAGCGTGTCATCCATGAGCCATGAAATTACAAATGAAATGTTGGCTATCACATAGAAAAAATCAACACCTCTGCATGATTTTTTACGATATACTTAACAAAACGGCTTTGGTAATTCTAAATATTTTTTAACCATTCTAAAAACTTTTATTAAGCTAAGCAAAAACTTATACACATCAAAAATTTTATAAGTACCTACTTAAACGGATGCGAAACAACATTCTTCAACAATGGCTAACTCCATCACATAATAATAGTCATTATAGACATTATGAGCATAAGCATAATCATCAGTTAGATTGTGGCCACGCATAATTGACGGGTTGGGATGGGATGATCGAACCTAAATTTTAACGACAGGTTTGTACGGCTTATGCTAATTAGACAAAAACATGGTGGAATGCAGAGGTAATAATATATGAAGACTGTTGGCCCGATACGAGATTTAAGATTAGTAAATATTAGGTCTAGATACAATGTGGATTGGATATTTAACACCGCCAAAAGCGAAATTGTTGTTTGAATCAACCTCATTTTGACACTGACTCCTCTGATTTATGGGCCATTTTTTTTGGATTTGGAAATTTTTATGTGGTCTCCACTCAGAATCGTGAGCTCTTTCAATTGCAATAGGAAAAAAAAGTGTCCCAAAGTTTTTTCCCATTCAGTTACCATTTTTTCACACATTTTGTATGGCTGTAACGGATAGGAAAGTTCAAAAGAATGTATGGTAATCTTGGGACATTTTTTTTCTCCTATCAGGATCGAAAGAGCTCGCGATTCTGATGTATTCAGTATTAATCGCGTAAAAAATACCCATGTTACAAAAAAAGTGGGGTGGACAACTTTGAAAAAAAAAATGGCCCTTATATTCCATTTAATTTATACAACAATAAAATATAAAAAAAACCGGCCAAGTGCGAGTCGGACTCGCCCACCGAGGGTCCCGTACAAACTTTCTTTCAAACTACCTACTACCTAGTTAAAATAATCTCATGTTTTCATATAACTCTAATGACTTGACTAGAAGACAAAAGTATAGGTACTAATGAGCATTATTGTGTATAGCGCCATCTCTTCGTGAATTCGCTAACTAATTTGCGCGACCTGTATACTAAGTTGGTTTTTCAGGGATAATTCTTTAATAATGTTAACTGATTTAAACAGTTTTTACTTTATTGGAAAGAAGACGGTTTACGTAACATCTGGTATTAATTTGAAGTACGATATATGTACATTCGCAAGGGTGGGTAACTTGAAAGTAAAAATATGAAAAGTTTTTTGTGAATTAAAAAAAAAGTTTCCAAGATACAAACACGATTATATTTTTTCTGTAATATTTAGCATAAAACCAATGTTTCCTAAAATTTTCATAATTTTTAGTTGGTAAACTTCGGAGATAAGGGGGGGACGGTATTTTTTTTTACATTTTCCTTCAAAATTCTTTTTTTTTCCACAACAAAAAAATTATAAAAAATAGTTTATTTACGTTCAATTTGCGCTCTTTCTAACGATATCCCACTTGTTCTAGTAACTTGAAATTTACAGTGTGCCCCCCATTCATTTTGGCCATTTTCTACAATTAAAATTCATAAATTTAAAAAAATTATACTTTCTATTTGTAGAGGTTTACAATGTTCATAACTATTACAAATTTCAAGTTGATAGCATTAGTAGTTCTCGAGATATTTAGGAATGTGACAGACGGACAGAGTCGCACCATAAGGGTTCCTGTTTGTACCTTTTTGGTACGGAACCCTAAAAAGTACGAAATCACACGTTTTTTACACAAGACCCGTCGTTGTCGAAACCAATTTAAATTTATCGACACCCGTTTCGACTTTCTTCTTTTCCACACTTGTATCGTAATGTATCGTTTCACAACGGTCACGTTTTACTGGTGTTCTAAAAAATTTGACTCGTGCTAAGAACAAAGAGGAATGTATATTTCTGTCATCGAAGAGTTGTCATCGTTGACCGTTAACACATTAGATTGGGTGATAATTTGCAGATGGCTTTACACATGAATTTAACAAGCATTTTACACGGCAAACTTATTTAGATCATGAGTCATATAATTAAGTGCTGAAAGCTCATTGAGCTGTCTAATAAATCATACAAAATTTTAGCCTAAGTGCGTTTTCACATTATCCGATTCGATATCGGATGTCGGAAGGATTTCAATGGAAAAAAATCAAGATGGCGCCTGTAATGTATGGGATATCGGTCCGACATCCGATATCGGATCGGATAACGTGAAAACGCACTTACATAAACAAACTATGCATATTCTAATGATCACAATCTTGGGACCAACAACATGTGTCTACTTACATTTGAAGCCGCGGGCTAAAGCCAAGTATATTATAAAACTAAATAATGAACAGTAGGTATTTTAGAATTTGCTTTACGTTGAATTCCATAACATTTGGATCGAAGTTTGATTCTTTCTTTTACGAAGTACTGAAAAATCTTTATTTACATGAACATATTTACATAATTATATAA
The DNA here is from genome assembly GCF_023078275.1 of Leguminivora glycinivorella. Taxonomy (NCBI): domain Eukaryota; kingdom Metazoa; phylum Arthropoda; class Insecta; order Lepidoptera; family Tortricidae; genus Leguminivora; species Leguminivora glycinivorella. The sequence goes on along the minus strand of NC_062978.1, from coordinate 19,762,243 downwards.
GAAACTAAGACTAAACTTAAAAGCTAGATAATGTCTAAAATAGGCCCAGGACATTTCCTTGCTGTAGGTATCGCAATGCTGACACGTTTGATTCATTCATAATTATGACATACATTGCGATTGTCAAGCCGGGGAATTTTTATAGTCAAAAGTAATGAAAGTACGTGTCACAGTTCACCGACGTAGTAACAAAGTTCATAATAAAATTGTGTTGCACAATAATTTTGAATTGCTCCAGGCCCGGAAACTACAAAGTTGTGCCCGCCTTGCTTATTTGCTTTTCAAATAAAATACCAGGTTTTGCTTTTTATTAAAATTGTATTATTTTTTGTTACAAACACAAAAAAAAATGTCAGGAGTTGGAAACATGAAATAAATAAATAATACATGCTTTAAGAACTGATAAATAAATGTGTGTTAGTTGTATTAAATTCGTAAATTGTAGCCTTGAATACCTTTATTTTTTTTTGTAAATATTCATACTATTTCTAGCTTATACTTATGCCTTATATTATATTGTATATAACCGGTGGCGTTGAAATTTTGTTTGTTACTAACTACTATCTGCCATTTTAATTTTTGTTATGTGTGCTTAGACAAGCATGTGAACATTCTTCTATTTTACTAAAGGCTAGTAATTCAACCAAAGTTTCATTAGTAATAAATTACGTATTATTCTATTATTCTCTTTATTTACTTTAACTCTTAGGCTAGGCTATTTTATAATATGATTATAAAGGTAAAATACAAAACCACTTACAAAACAATACAAAATATATACACATTATAAAAAACCTAACCTAGGGTGCCATCAGCAGCGAGCGGGGCTTTAGCTGCCGGTGGTTAGGGCCGCAGAGAGAGGAACCGTCGGACTATCCGCGCCGTGTCCAAAATCACCGCCTTCTGCATCTGGCCCTTGATCCAGCCACCTAGCGAGAGTCTCTTAAGATGTTGTTATTCTATTATATTATTAAACAATGCATCATAAAAAAAATACCATTTTAAATACCAAGAATGTCACAAAAACAAAATTGTATTTTTAACAACCTATTACCGTGGTTTATCTTGCAAGGTATATTTTTTGGTTTGTTAATGAGTACAGCAAGGGTTGCCTTTGTGGGCAGCTAACAATGGTGCCGTGGCAGGATATTGCGACCCGTGGCTTGACGGACGGATGCAAGGATTTATTATTATAGTTGATTCAGTAGCTATGGGTGCGACTTTATAATAATATTTTCCCCTCACTAGCTCGTAAACACGTGTTTTGTCCTTTAATACCAGCGGGTAAAAACGCATTTTATCCACTAGTGGGTAAAGTAATTTGACCTTGAATAAAATCAAATTAACTGCTTTTAAATTGATAAAAGTCGAGTCGAGTGTTGTTGATACGTGAATCTAGTAATAAAGATGATTTACCACCTGTGGAACTACTGGAAGCAGTGATAAACGCATTTTTTGCGTAGTAGTTTCCTCGCTATAGTGAGGGGAAAAGTTTTGTGTTACACTCGGGTGCAAATGTATATTTACTTCTCGTTTCATATTTAATTCCACACTCGGCGTTAAAATACAACTTTGCCCCCTTGTATAACTAATAACTATTTCCTACTCCCGAATTATTCGTCATTTACAGGGACGTGCATAGATCTTTAAATTTTAAAACCCTACAAAAAAGTCTCTATTCCTCAAAGCCAGCTTTCCGCGCATGCGCGGCTTTGGGCAGCTGAGCTAACAGTAAAAACCTTTGCGTCAAAATACAGGAAATAGTGTGAATTTCACGAAAGTTATTCAAGAAAACTATTAAAAACTAAGTGCATGGTCGTAGAAAAAGTATTGTATGCAACGATGTTTAACTGAGTCAAAAAAACAGTCGTGGCGTCTTAATAACAATTTACGGCTAAAACTAAAAAAGGCCACAAATAGTACGTAACTAATACTTAACTAAATGCTTAAGAAGAAACAGAAAATAATAAACATGTTTTTTTTTTATTGAACCAGGTTTATTCTACTTTATAAGCATCACCATAGTCCTCCGAACGTTCATTACAAAATCAAGAAAGTGTCTCCTGAACAAATCATACAAAATAAGACGTGATATACATCTACAAGTTACTTATCTGAAAGATAATTTAACGCACAGCCCGTCTTATCCATCATGGCAGCCATTAGTTTTTACTCTTTAATTTTATTTTGAGCGCCATCTTAAAACAGATTGTGGTTTTGTTTTTTTATGGGAGAGGGTTATGGGTTTGCATTATTTTAGTGTTGTATAATAAGGTGTTTTGGTTTATATTTTAATAAGTATGTTAAAGTGTAGATCGTCAGATTTTTGAGCATGAGATCTTATCTTTATCTGTTTTTGTAGGTTATTGTTAAATGGCCTTTAATGGTAACAAGTAAAACTTGTACAGTCAACCAATTTGAACCCTAAAGCCACTCTAAAACCATGTCAAAATGATAAGCAGTAAGAAATTTCTTACAATCTGATTTATAACGTCACTATGACATAGTTTTACAGTGGCCTAGGGTTCCAATGGGTTGACTGTACGTTTAGTTTTTTTTTACACCGATTTATAAAATTGATTAATAAGGAAATTGTTTATACCTTGACATCAATATTTAATCAAATGTTGAATACCTATATAAAATCTTGACGACCGGTCTGGCGCAGTCGGTAGTGACCCTGCCTGCTATCCCGCGGTCCCGGGTTCGAATTTCGGTAAGGGCATTTATTTGTGTGATGAGCACAGGATCATTTGGATCCCATACATTTCAGAATCTCATGCCACACGGATTATACAATTTTAAAGGTAAGGCCATTTATTTATGGCCGGTAAGAGCATTTATTTATGTGATGAGCACAGATATTTGTTCCTGAGTCATTGATGTTTTCTATGTATATAAGTATTTATATATTATATATATCGTTGTCTAAGTACCCACAACACAAGCCTTTTTGAGCTTACCGTGGGCCTCAGTCAATCTGTGTAAGGATGTCCTATAATATTTATTATTTATTTATTAAAAAGTTTTTAACGTTTAGTTATTTCAAATAAATATCTATTATTTTTCATTACTTATAACACAAATAATTTCTTCGTTTTTATCAAACTTTCTCAAACTACCGCGAACATTAATTTCCCTTTGATCTAATTTCATTTTTTTTTCATACAGCGCGTTGTCACGGTAAATCACAGCATTCATAACAAGTCACACGAGCAGCGCAGTGTTAAATTATATCGCGCTGGATTTACGAGCGGCGGCAGGGTTAACTGACGCCGGTGTCTCATACTACTTGCCGTTCGATAAATAACTGCTTGACAACAACTAGGGTTAGATTTATATGTCGTAGATTATTAAAGGACAGTTAAATAAAAATCACAGACAGAGCATCGCCATAAGGGTTCCTTTTGTACCTTTTTGGTACGGAACCCTAAAAAGGGTGAAATGCTATTGGCAAAACCGATATTATAATACGGGACTGACAGAGCCCATACAAAAAAGCGTACCCCTGAAATGTATTGATTTTTTAGGCTTAAAACTGGGCTGTTTCGCAGCCTGGAAGTGACCAAAATCATATTTTCCCCAAATATTTTTGTTTTTTATAAGAACAAATAACATATTTGTTTATTTTAATACCATGATATCAGGTTAATACACATTATGAAATAAATACATTTGTAGTGTACAATACAAGTGTAGTTATGATAGTATTTAATAGGTGGCGCTAAAAAAATGAGGTACGATTCTTAGTATGAAAATTGTAAATCCTATTTAAATCATCCTTGCTATTGGTATGTGGTAAGATGATGATGGTTGTCAATAGAGAGTACTTTCTGGGGCTGAAGTCAATCGAGACATTAACAGAAACTGTATTATACAGGACTAACTTTCTAACTCCGTTAGCGCGATGTAGGACCAATACAAATTTCTGTTCTTGCATTATTAGCAGACGTTAAGCGCCATCTGTTAGAATATTGTGGTACTACTTAGGCAGTGTCAGAGAAGACGCCACAGTTTAAAAAAGTAAACAGAAACATTTAAATCTTGTGATTGTTACTTGTGTTGTGATTAAGTAATGTTTTATTTAGTAAATAAATATCATCTATCTATCTTTTTGTAAATAAATATTATCTACAATTAACATAAGTATTAGAAATAGGTCGACAATGTCAATTCCACACAATAAAATAATGACTTAATAAATTTATTTAGTTACTTCAGCTAAGTTATAATTTCTATACCATTTTTTATTTGTTTCAGGTAACATTCTCCCGGCTAAGGCTGTTAGGAAGAGCTTTAAAATTAATGAGTACGTCAACCACAAGTTTGACACTGGCAAATCACGGCGTTTACTTAACACGTATCTTAAGACGATACGGTAGGGTCAATGCTCTATACAAACGCTTTCGACTATTTCCTCCCTGGTTTTTGAAGACAGAGCAATGTTTTTTTTTAACACAGATTGTTATTATTTTTATCTGTGTCGGACCGTTTTGATTTTTTTGATATTCTGCTTTTTAAAGACTCTAGAGCCAATTAAAAATTTCCAAAACGGCATTTTTCATTGTGGCGCAAAAAAAGGTGTGATACTCAAGATTGGTAAAAAATTTACCAAAAAATCTAAACGGTCCGACATAGATTATTTTATTTTTATTCAGATTCTCAAATTTCGTTCCGATTGATTAAGTTTTGAAGGAGGAAAGAGTCGAGAGCGGAACCTCGATTTTAAAGATTTTTTTTTGAAATATCTTTTGACTGAGTTGTTCTTAATGGACAATTTTTTTTGTATATTTAACTAAAATTCCTAAGTTGAAAGGGGGCTCCTTTCCATTTTAGCATTTTCGCTACCGTATCCTCTAAATCAAAACCGTTGTTAACTTAGCTTGGTCGGACTAAAGCGAGTCTAAAGCGAATACACAATGAGAGACAAAATTGGACTTTCCTTTTGTCAGCTGGAATAAAAACGTGCAACACCGGTTTAATATTTCTTGAGAAACTTTTGGTGCAGATAAGCGTTGCTTGACCTAAATGCGCAAACTTACGAATATTTAAATTCGTTGCTCTGTGAGCTTTTATAGTGCATCTTGGGAGTCTAAATTCGTCATTTTGAAGTACGGTATATTACATTATAATAGAATATAATAGGTGAGGCCAAGGCACATCGTCTCCGCTGGCTTGGCCATCTCATAAGGATGGGTGAGAATCGGGCAGTCAAGAGGGCCTATCTGGGTTGTCCAACTGGACGCCGTCCTGCTGGCCATCCTAAATATCGTTGGGCAGATAGGGCTGGCAAGAACTCGCTCTGGACCGTGTAAAGTGACGTGCTCTTTTGTTGGAGGCCAAGACTCACTTTGGGTCGTCGCGCCAACAAAGTAAGTAAGTAAGTATATATTACATTGTCACCTAACTTTATACAACGGGTTTTTTTCGTAAAATTCGACACCTCGTTAGGCTAATTAACATAAACTACCTGGCAATATATCATCATCATTTGAATGTCACAATTTAGATTTCTTTCAACCCCTTTTTGCCAAGAGTGGTACTGAAACTTAGTAGTTCATGTGCTCTGCCTACCCTTTTATGGGACTACCCGATTATAATTATGTATGGTATGTAGTCCGCTCTATTTGTGGTCTTCCTTCTCCAACTTTTCACTCCTAAGGTCCTGGTATATGCCGTCTAGCCATCTGAGCTGCGGCTTACCTTTACCTCTACTGCCCCCCTGTCGGCCTTATTAAAGGCGTTTGGGTACTCCTGGCCGCGTCCATTCATAAAATCTCGACCTGGTGATATCGCTTGTATTTAATAAAAAAAAATGTTGTTTCCCATATGAATTTATTTTAAAAAGTCTGAGAGAACTTTGACTAGGTTACCTAGGAGTAACAAATTGCCGCGTCGACTCCCTAATTACCGTCGCGTACCTCCAATAATTCTCGCGGCTTACCGAAGCGTTACCTCATCGCCGGTATTTTTAACCCCCGACGCAAAAACAAGAGGGAGTTATAAGTTTGACGTGTATGTCTGTCTGTCTGTCTGTTTGTGAGTGTTTTTTGTCTGTTGCATCGTAGCTATCGAACGGATAAACCGATTGTGATTTAGTTTTTTTTGTTTGAACTCTGAAATAGTTGGGAGTGTTCTTAGCCATGTTTCATCAAAATAATATTTTTATTTTATCGTTATAACTAGTAGGCATAGGTAAATTTCCAATTACTTAGACGAATTTTAGTTATGTAAACTGAAATATAAATCATACACAAAATAAAAAGTAATATATTTTTTATATATTATTTATTTCACTACACCGGGGACTGAGCCGGGAAGCGAACCCACGGCTTTAGCATACGCGGCTAACGTACTGATCACTAGACCACTCTAGGCCACGGTGCGGTGGTACCCCCACCAAATTCCGGGGGAGAATCACCAGTGAATTTTCTTTTTAATTTAAAATGTACATACTGTGGGGGATATCCCACAGGTCTAACACTATATAGCAGAGATCTATAGCACAAGGAAACCAAGAAAGTGTACACCAGGAATTTATTCAATGTTTACATGAGAACTGTTATTGACCGACTGACTTACAAAACGTAAACAAACATATCAAAGAATCGGTTGCTATACCAAATACAAAATATGACAGTATTCCTTCAACAGCCAGTACTGTGGCCTCTTAGGCACAACTCGATTCTATCGAATATCTCATTATCATTATATTCAATACGCCCCCTTAATGTGCATATTCAAAATAAATTGTAACACAATAAAACATACAAACAAAGTGATATCAAAGAACAACTATTAAAAATGTAAACAATTAACAAGCAATGCCCAAACCGCGCATGCACGTATAATGCTTTTCTCTAGGCAAAGCCTTCGTTAATATGTCGGCGAGCATTGAGTCGGTCGGTAAGTACTTTAACTCAATACTCTTATTGTCCTTTAATATACTTCGCACAAAGTGATACTTTATATCAATATGTTTGGACCGAGAATGAAACATTGGATCGCTCGCAAGACATATTGCCCCCTGATTATCTACATGTAAAGATAATGGTGCATACTTACGTAACCCAATTTCAGTAAGCAAACTGTTCAGGTATATAGCTTCCTTCATTGCCGATGCCAAGCTTATATACTCCGATTGACAAGATGAAGTGCTCACACATCTCTGTTTTTCTGATCTCCAGCTTACACAACCAGCTCCTAACATGAAAACATAACCAGAATAAGAACGCCTATCTATCAAACAACCTCCCCAATCAGCATCCGAATAACCATGCAATGATTTACCTGTCTTTTTGTAAATAAGTCCATATTGTTTCGTATGCTTCAGGTATCTCAAGACACGCTTTGCTGCATTCCAACATTCCTCGTTAGGGCAATCCAGGAATTGACTCAATACAGCCACCGTATTCGTAATATCAGGTCTCGTTCCCGTAGAAAGATACATCAACGAACCTATAATTTCGCGATATGGGTATTGTTCACGCGCACTGCACTTATTCACCGGTTTTTCTATCTTTTGCTTAAATTCCATAGGCGTAGATATCGGTTTACTTTCATTCATATTAAATTTAATTAACAAATCGTCAATATATTTTTGTTGTGACAATTTCATTCCATTGTCAAATCTGTCAAACTCTATGCCTAACATATACTTCGCAATGCCATAATCTTTCAATTCAAACTTTTCGGCCAGTTCCTTTTTGAAATGTTCGATGCATTCACCTCTTTGTGATGCGACGAGTATGTCATCCACATAAATTAATACAAAGAGTTTAGTTTGCGAGTCTATATTTTTAAAATAAAGGCATGGCTCATTTAAAGATGCTTGCAATCCCATGCACTTCAGCTGTTCGTCCAGTCTGATGTTCCACTGTCTACCAGCTTGTTTTAGTCCGTACAGCGACCTCTTGAGCTTGCATACATTGCCTCCAGACCTCAGGTCGCATAACAACTTGCTAGCTCTTTCATATATGAATGAACCTGGCTGCTCCAATCGTGTTAAATCTTGCAAACATTCGTCAAGAAGATCTGGTACTTTCATGTATATCTCTTCTTCTAATAATCCATTTAAATATGCCGTATTTATGTCCAACTGATGAATTTCAAGATCCAGTTCCACTGCAAGTGCAACTAATAATCTCACTGAATCAAGTCTAGCGACTGGCGCAAAGGTTTTCTGGTAATCGACGCCGTAACGTTGGCTAAAGCCTTTCGCCACCAGTCTAGCTTTCTTCTTCTCAGTCTTGTCGATATTTAACTTCGTCGTTAAAATATATCGGCAACCAACGACATTTCGGCCCATGGGTTTCTTGACGATATCAAAAGTGTCGTTTTTAATTAAACTTTTGACTTCTGACATTATTGCATCCTTCCATCCTTTTCGCTCGTTACCTGATAAGGCCTCTTTCAGACTAATCTCGGCAACTCCAACGAAATCTTCGCAGTCTCCATACTCCTCAGTTGACTCAAAGCCTTCTTCCGCAGAAACCTCTGGTTCTATGGCAACTTCTGGCTCTGCGACAATCTCTGGCTCTACGACAACCTCTGGCTCTATGATAACAGGATCCGGTTCTACGATAACTGTGTTGTATATCTTCCGAGGACGCCCAACATGACCTCTCTCCAGCCGCGGTCGCCCTGGACCTCTCTTCACTATCCTCCCCCCATCAACATGAACTTCATCTTGATGATGATCATGTTGAGATGGTTCTGCGACAGTACCTGGAACATCTGTCATTTGACGGGCTTCAACAGGAATATCCTCTTCTCTCTCGGGTTCAGGATCACGACCACTCGATGACCTTATGTTCACATCCTCGTGATCAGAGATCTGTTCTACCGGATTTCCACTAGTCTGAGCCGGATGGAACTCTACATCTACCGATAAAGGTTGATTTGTAGTATTTGCCGATCTTTTGTTATCGATTTCAAAACTCGATCCGTTTCTTTTCTTCACGTTTATCTTCACGTTATGTTTGATTTTTAACTTTTCATTGCATAGTCCACTCGAGCTAGAAAATGGCAACCTGCTTATTTTTCCTTTCGCACAAATTTTACAATCATACAATTCTGTTACATCTGACATCTTTAAATTCATGCCAGATTTATTTAAAACTCGGACAAGATCTTTCGCATTTAAATGACCAAGACGTTCGTGCCACGACCATACGTCAACCTTTCGCTCAGAAATCGCTGACACTACACCACAATGTTCCTCGACGTAATATAAATTACCTTTACGATTTGCGACCAGTTTAGTATTACCATAGCTATCTTGAACACTAGCTATATTTTTGTTAAACGTAATGCTATAACCTTGATCGGTAATTTTTGCTACTGAAATCAGGTTACATCGCAAATCCGGAACAAATAATGTATTTGGCAATTGCACTTCAGTTTTAGAACCATTATCACATGAAGAAAATCTAACTGTCCCCTTACCTTGTACGTCTGTGCTCGAATTCGTTGCTAAATTTAGCTTACCGGACAACGGTAGTAATGAAGTACCAAATCTATCTGCATCGTTACACAAATGTGACGTACACCCACTGTCAACGATCCAATTTCCATTCTCGTTCCCAACAGCATTAACATCTGAAACACAATTGAATGTTACAAAATTGGAATCAACATCATGTAAATCACTTGAGTTCGACACATACTTTGCACTATCATTACGTTGTTCCTTCTTCTTTTGAGTACAATCCGAGGCTTTATGACCGTGTAAATGGCATTTGAAACATTTATAAATGAATTTCGAACTAGCCTGCTCTGGGGCATCACATGCGCGTTGACGTTGCTCTATGCCACTCTTTGGCTTAGAAGATCTCTTTCCTCTTACAAGAAGTGCCTTATCTATACATTCTTTCTGATTTCTGGAATGTTCCTCTTCTAAAATCTTCACTTTCAGTGCGTCTGGCTTTGGCAATGCATCTCTAGATTCTATTGCACATCTAAAATTGTCAAAACTGGACGGTAAACTATACAGAAGCATTATAGATGTCAAATCGTCAGGCATTTCAATGTCCATGTCAGATAATTGGCTTATTACTTCGAAAAATCTCAAAACATGTTCCCTCAAGTCGCCGTTTTCATCCAATTTACGCAGTAACAACTCTTTTAACAGTGTAGCCTTTTTCGCAGGTCCTTTGGAAGCATGAATATCCTTTAACTTTAACCATACGTCACGCGATGTCTTGCAACCTCTCAGGTTCCTTAATTCACTCGGAGTTATGGATAAAATTAGGTCAGACTTAGCTTTGGAATCTCCTGTCTCCCATTTCGCTACTTCGGCTTCTCCACTTTCTCCAGCTGGCTTCTTGATACTTCCATTAACGTATCCCCAGGCGTCGTTCTTTATCAACACTGCTTCTACTTGGATCTTCCAGGTCTCATAATTACTCTCGTTGAGTTGGTCAATTTTCACAGTACTACTCATTTCCGCTGAAAATTTCTTCCTTTTACTGTTAACACAATTCTTGATTCGTACGAGGGACCATAACCACTGTGGGGGATATCCCACAGGTCTAACACTATATAGCAGAGATCTATAGCACAAGGAAACCAAGAAAGTGTACACCAGGAATTTATTCAATGTTTACATGAGAACTGTTATTGACCGACTGACTTACAAAACGTAAACAAACATATCAAAGAATCGGTTGCTATACCAAATACAAAATATGACAGTATTCCTTCAACAGCCAGTACTGTGGCCTCTTAGGCACAACTCGATTCTATCGAATATCTCATTATCATTATATTCAATACATACAGTAGCGTGGTGACACAGAACTTAATTTAGATAGAAGAAACAAATTCATATATTTGTATAGGGGCCGAGCGTGTCAAATTTTGTACTGAAGTTGATTCTTGCCTGTAATTTTAAATATGTCTCAGGCTCTTGATTGTTCATAATGTTTGTGTTGTTGCAATTGAATATCACGTAACGAGGCATTTTTTATGTTTTGGTTGACTTCAACTTACAAAAATTGACGCCCGAAAGCTGCAAGCTGCGAGTAAAGACGGACAACTCAGTGGATTTCACTGAGTTCATTTGACACGCTAAGTAGATACGTTTGCTTGGGGTGCCCTCTATTTCGCCTATCATTAATTCGCATAATTTAAATTCGCATAACAGATTTGGCATAACATAATTGTTCATAACATTGAATAAGCATAATATTAAAAATGCATAATTCTTATTTCGCATAACAATGAATTTGCATAATTGAAATTTGCATACTATTATTTCGTATAACTTTAATTATCCTAAAATGAATTGCCATACCTACTAACTGTATGGAGAAAGCGATTGGATCAATCAGGGGCTGATTTTCCAATTTCGAGCGCTCGATTTTGAGTGTTTAATTTTATACTGTCTCACTTATTAAGCATGAAAAAAATAGGGGTAAGTAAGGTACACTAGCGGGGCAAATCTCAAGTGGGGGGCAAATGTAACTGGTCAATTTCTTCCATGTTTTACAATGTTTGCATTATAAAAAAAAAACTGTTTATTTTTAAGAAGCATACATGCATTTATGAACTTATCTGCTAATCTTAAATTAAAAAGATTATTTGAGTTAAGGAGTCTTTATTTTATTTATACATTACTTATCATCATTTTATAGGTAAAATTCTATCAGCTAGCTTAAGACATCAAGTTAAAATTTGTTTGAAATTACTTTGCACTCTTGTGGATAAAATGCAATTTTGCTATCTGTTTTCGAACAGAAAAGTAAGCCATTACCCGTTAGTGTGGTGAAAATATAATTTTCTTGTATGCCATTTAAACATTCTACGAAACAAAGTTATGCTTATTATACTTATACCAATTCATCGTTATAACAATTTACATTATGCGCATTAGCATTATACGAAATCTGTTATGCGAAATAATGATATGCGTATTAAACGTTATGCGTAATAAACGGTATGCCAATTCATATTAGGAGTATTCAGTTATGCGAATTAATATAGACCCGTTTGCTTGATCTATGGTATAATATATGACATCTGTGCGTGGTGATTTAAATTAAATAAGTAAATTAACTACTTCAAAAATCAAAGATATTTCATAAAATAATTGATATGTTTCCCTAAATGAGTTGACAATTTCTCTGTAATTAAATGTATCAACTTTAATACATAGCCACACAATTATATTTGAATGTTTAGTTTTGATCAACAGATTTACTATACGAGTAGTTAGGTATATTATGATTTTTATCGCAAAATATTTGCTACGCAACTGTGGACGCAACGAAAAATGTTGGATAAGAAGTAAAATAACGCGTATATTTTTAGATAACACGTTCGCAGTTCTCACGCGCGACAGCTTATCTCACGAATTTGCACATTTTTACGCCTTTAAAGGGCTTTTGAGATCCATTGTTTGTTGGAAGAAAAAACTAAGACTACACTCCGAAATTGGCAATGTTACTTTTTGTCAAATACGAACAATGGAGGTAAGGTTGTTTTGGCAAGAGATATTGTAACACGTTTTCGGAGCCAGCCGATGCCTAGCCATCGCGCCGATTGTTTACGCTTCGTAAAATATTATTCAAAATTTATAGTCGCTCTCTATCATTCTTTGCAATCAGTACAATAAAGACAGTTGCGTTTCGTTTGTAACGGAGCATAAGGGATTGGCATCATAAGGGATTTTTTTCTCCACTCGACCCTGGGATTCATTCAAAAAGGAGATGGTGGGACGACTTGGACGCATTCTACCCAAAATGGTGGGAAAACGCCGACAACAGGTTCGAACAGGAATAAGTTAGAAATACTCTGCAGTGAACTACAATAATAAATCCAATATAATCAGAAAAGCGAGGGTAAACAAGCATCTTCTGAGCGAGCTCACTCCATCGTAGGCCACGTCTTTGCCTTTGGCTAGTCTGTGGTCAAGAGTAAGCCCATTTATAATAAAAAAGCGACTTTTCTGAAAGAATAACTGAAAACTTGCGCTCATTAGAAACAGTATTAAACAATGGACACGTTTTGGCATTTCTGCGATCCTATCATAGTTTCGTTAACAAGAAAGAAAGTTCTTTGTCACAATATTAGACGGAACAAAGGTGCGAATCGCGACATCAAGAACGTGCTCTATCGTGGAAAACTGTGGAAGTTACAAGTAGGTATGTTCGATGCTATACAGTGTGTTTATTTACTCACGTGCAATAGTTTATAAATTAAATGTGTAGGTCGTAGTAAGTAACTTTTACTCGTACATACTATGAAATAACAAAAACCCTCATACGAGTGTAGACTGAAATGTACTATCACATGCAAAAGTACATGCAATTTTGCAGCTGATAGTACGTAAGTGCTCTACAGCGGAAAACTATTATCTGCTATGGAAGTTAAAAGTAGGTAGGTATATTTAATATGCTCGACATACATAATTATAATAAAACAAGTTCAGTTAGACCGATATGTATGGAACCGACAAATTTCGCATTTTCGAGATGGTCCCATAAGTACCAAAAAATGGCAAAAGTTGCTTATGTGGATATCGAATGTTAATATTTCGTTATCTAAATGAAAAAGACTCGAATATAAAAATTCTGCAAATTTTTGCCTGTTCCTTTGTCTTAGCTTCAAACCTTTTAAATCCAAACTTCCAAATGTAAATGCTTTCCAACAAATTTTAAAGCGATCCAATAATTCCAACAAATAGGTATTTTATTCAGCTCAACTAAAACACTCCCTACGGAGCAAAAGTTGGAGTTTTCGGCAATAAATCAATGCTTCACAATCATTGCCGGAAGTTACTAATCACAAATGAGGGACAACTTTTAAGAGGCGATTTGTTTGAGGTACCTGACAGGCGGGAGAGATAAATTATTCATTTGTATTTGTTGAGAAATGTATTTACTAATGATTTTAATTACATTTAGTAATTTGTAACGTTTAAGAGTATTTTAGGCGGCAGGGGAGTACGAGTAATCGAAAGGTCAAGAGACGGCGTGATCGGGAGTCGGTGGCAGACTCATGTTGGGTTGTTGCTTCACCGTAGTGATTTTTAACCCCGACGCAAAAACGAAGGGGTGTTATAAGTTTGACGTGTCTGTCCGTCTGTCCGTCTGTCTGTCTGTCTGTCTGTTGGTCTGTCTGTCTGTGTGTGTGTTTGTCTGTGGCATCGTAGCTCCCGAACGGATGAAGCGATTTCGATTTAGTTTTTTTTTGTCTGAAAGCTGACTTGAGTTAGTCGGAAGTGTTCTTAGCCATGTTTCATGAAAATCGGTCTACTATGTCGCAGTCGGGGGTTTTTTTTCAAAATTTTAATAAAAATTTGTGGTTATTACTGCCTAGTTGGGAATCGAGTTCAAGCGACAGGACAAACATTGACATTAATAGGTGATGTTCAGCTGGCAGTCGTGCTGTTGCAATCGAACAGCTGCAGCTGAAAACGGACTGGTAGGTAACTTAAAACTCCTACCGGTGGTGTTTGTGTCTCGAATTCTGAAACTCTAGATATTGGTATGTATGTAGATATGGCATAATTTGATATAAACTCGCCGTCAATAGAATTTGTGAACAATTTAAACAAACCTTGTAGTCAAAATGTCTATTTTCTATTCTAACTCATCAGATACTGGCTAAATCCATGTTAGTTTTCTCACATTATGATCCTCAACCTTTAAAATAATAAAATTGTGTTAAAATATTGGTATTTTATATAAAATACTTTGTTTACATTATTGACAACTCCTATTGACGGCGATTTTAATTAAATTGCGGGTCACAACTGGATGAGACTATTTTAGGACTGGAGATAAAGCGGGGTACTAGAAGTGAGGCCTATGTTCACTTGTTCAGCACTGGCCGATAAAGGGCTGATAAATATGATAAATGTCCCAGCTTATCACCCAGAAGTATCACGGGGTCGCTCAACAACCGACGCTGGTGTTGAGCTAATCAAACAGATTTTCGATGCCTGGGAGGAGTCACAGGATGCCTTGGATATCTTCTGTGATTTATCTAAGGCTTTCGATTGCGTCTGTCATGAAACACTGATCAGGAAATTGCACTACTATGGAGTGAGAGGATCGGCACTGAATTTAGTCAAATCTTACTTACACGATAGAATACAAAGAGTCGACGTGAATGGACAGCGCTCACCGGGGTCACTAGTCTCTATGGGTGTACCGCAGGGATCAATATTGGGGCCTTTCCTGTTCCTTATCTACATTAATGACCTGCCATATCTTGTAAAGACCCACCATGATATAGTATTGTTTGCAGATGATACTTCCCTTATTTCCAAAGTCAAACGTCAGCAACAAACTTGTGAAAATGTAAACAATGCTATTTCCGAAGTAGTTAATTGGTTTAGTGTTAATAACTTATTGTTAAATGAGAAAAAGACTAAATGTATTAAGTTTGTAACGAGTAATGCTAAAAATGAACAAGCAAGTGTCGTTGTGAAGGATGAGGAATTGGAACTGGTAGATAGTACAGTTTTTCTTGGCATAACTTTAGATTCTAAACTTCAGTGGGGTCCCCATATTGCTACCCTCTCGAATAGACTGAGCTCTGCAGCATTTGCAGTGAGCAAGATCCGTCAGTTAACAGACGTGGAAACAGCTCGATTAGTTTATTTTAGTTACTTTCACAGCATTATGTCATATGGTATTTTACTATGGGGCAGTGCTTCAGAGATAAATACCATATTTGTTCTGCAGAAGAGGGCTATTCGAGCAATATACAAAATGAACCATAGAGACTCACTTAGAGATAAGTTTAAGGACATTAATATAATGACAGTGCATTGTCAATATATTTATGAGAATATTATGTATGTACATAAAAACATTTGTAAATTTAAGAAAAACTGTGATGTACATAATATAAACACTAGAAATAAGCATAAGCTTGCAGTGCCCTTCACTCGGCTCCATAAAATTAAAAAATCATTCATGGGTAATTGTGTAAGATTTTATAACAAACTTCCTAATGCCATCACTGAACTGTCTTTTAATCGATTTAAACATTATGTAAAGCGTATACTGATCTCTAAAGCCTACTATAGCACACAAGACTACATGAATGATGAAACACCGTGGGATACAAGTATTGCTGAAAACCATTAATTATATAGCTTATTAATGATGATATTGATAATTCAATGTATTTTTATACAATTTTTTTGACATTTAGAATTTATTCTAGAAGTTTTTAGACTAGGTAGTATTTTTTTTATACAATTTAGATTGATATCATTTTATTAAATCAATGTAGTTTTAAAACAATATTGTTTATTGCAACAATAAATTGCTCTGATATTTAGAATAAGATGAATATTGTACACTGTTGACAATTTAAAAGTGCTTATTGTAAGCCTATTTGAATAAAGAATATTTTGATTGATTGATTGATTGTACCTACTGAATCTCATTTGTGAAACCAATTATCTTCCTTGGAACTCCAGGTGTCCAGAATTTACTGTAAAGATGCTATTCCTTCTCACTTGATGGTCTCATCGGAAGATCAGCGCTGGAAGTCAGGAGGTCATTTCGTGGCACTTCATTCCTTTCTGTCTTGTTATTATGTGTATTTTTGTCTTGACTGTGTTCACAAAAAATGTTTATTGTATTTTATGCGTACCTTCGTGACTTTTATCAATACATACATACAATCACGCCTGTATCCCATGAAGGGGTAGGCAGAGCACATAAAACTACTCAAGTTTCAGTGCCACTCTAAGGGGTTAATAGAAAACGAAACTTTTATCAATGTTATAATTAATACCCATACTAAGTAATTCCAGCCCAGAAGCCAAGGTTATATAAAAACATTTTGCCCAGTATTCTATCCTCTAAGGTGCAGACTACATTAACGCGGATAAACAGACGAATCTCGCCGAGTACAATATCTTTTCTCTCAGCACTCAGACATTGATTGCCTCTCAGACGCCGTCTGCCATACATTGAGATAGTAACGTTATTGAGTGGTTCAAGTGACAAGATACCTAATCGCGTTAATATTATATTGCTTTGTGTATATACTTAGAGTATTGAATTCTATATTAATGGTTTGGGCCCATATTATGAGCCCCAAACCATTGAGTGTGTTTAGTACAACGTCCCACTTTGTCGGTATGAATAAACTTATAAAGCGTGTTTATTAGCAATATAGCCAAGTAGTATAATAGTTGACTTAACTTTATCGCTCTACCGTATCGGATCAACAGAGTTTAAAGTAAAATCCACAATCCTACGAACTAAATTGACAATTATAACTGACAGGTAACGTGTTACCAGGAACAGCAAAATATAAAGTTTAAAAATAGTGAAGTGTATAATTGTGAAGTACACATAACAGACTAGTTTAAATCAAGAATAAGGTTATTGTTTCAAATAAGAGGTTAAAATTTTTGTATATTGATTAGCCAATCAAATG
Source organism: Leguminivora glycinivorella (assembly GCF_023078275.1). Lineage (NCBI taxonomy): Eukaryota > Metazoa > Arthropoda > Insecta > Lepidoptera > Tortricidae > Leguminivora > Leguminivora glycinivorella. The sequence continues at coordinate 19,744,831 of NC_062978.1, read as the reverse complement.
TGTGATACTAATACAGCACGGATTATTTTATTAATTCTGTTGCGGTAGAAATTAACGGAAAAAAAAGTTCTTTTTTGTACTTACGGTAAAAAAAATGTACCCTTATGGTTTCGGAGTTTCGACATAGGGACCGTGGGCGTGCTAGGTAGGTACTCCCTGGCACGACCACACTATATTTAATGATTTTTTAAATTTCTGTTTTGGTACAAATTCACGAAAAAAAATGTACTTTTTGTACTTACCTTTTTATAAAAAGTACCCGCATGGTTTCGAAGTTTCGACATGGGTTGTGGTCGTGCCATATAGGTACTCCCTGGCACGGTCTGCCAATCAGACTATGCAGCGGCGACATATAATTTAATTAATTTATGTATTTATTGGTAATTATGGCAATCTTTGGGGAGGCCTATGTCCAGACGTCTTTCGGCTGATATGATGATGATGATGATCATCATCATCATTCCCTTGCCCTTTTCCCATTATTTGGGGTCGGCGCAGCAGATCATCTTCCTCCATTTCTCTCTATCAGCCGTCATTTCCATACCTACCTTACCTCCTTACCTACCACTCCATACCTTTCACTCTCATATCGTTGTTCACACATTCCATCCATCTTTTCTTAGGCCTTCCACTACCATTGTATCCATCCACTTTCATATTTACCACTCGTTTTATAACATTGCTTTCATCCCTCCGCATTACATGCCCATACCATGCTGACCTGCTTCCTCTCAATTTCTCTGATATCTCTCTCTCTCTGATTTCTCTGATGACGATGATGATGATAATGTATTTATTTATTTCACTGTCAGTAACTGTCACTTAGTTTTACATGTGCCTATGTCTTTTGAATAAATTTGGTTTTTCAGTCGGTAACCTGAAATTAAATTTGTGACGAATTGAACATTCCTCAGTCTGCAAAAGTGGCATTTTAACAATTTGAACTTTCAGCACGCTAACATCTTTTCATTCGGACCGCAGGCAACGTCGTTGCTTTTAAAATACCGAGGTTCAGTAGGACATGAGCCTTGCCTTCCAATGTGTGGGTATAGGGGGTTTAAATATTAAGTAATTATTTTATTTATGGTTAACTAGTGTTGTTACAGATCGCTTCATACAAAGTACGTCAACATTTTCATGTACGGAATTTTCACCAATGTGGCACAAGTAAATACATATTTTACTGACACCATACATTTAAAAGTAAGTTTCTATGAACCACCTCAGCTAATCAAACATGAAAAAGGACTGATTTGTAAAAAAATGACAAATTCAGAGTGCTTTTTCATGGATACTTTCTAGTTTACTTCCCGTACGATTTTTTCTTATTTGGTTACCATTTTCCGTACATGTTGTGTGGGGTAACAAAAGAGAAAAGTAACAAAAATGTATGGAAATTCTGGGACACATTTTGTCTCTCAGTGACATTGAAAGTACTCGTGATTCTAAGTACAATTGACCTAAAATTCCCTAAAAAAATCAAAATAAAAAAAGTGCAAAAAAAAAGAATGCTCAGTTCAACAAGGAAAACATTGACGCTGAGTAATAATGTTACCAATCCACCCAGAAATAGACACAGAATTGTCAGTGTCAATATCACTAATGTTAAATAGGTACGGTATCTATCCAGTCACTTATCTAAGCCATCAGACGGGCATAGCGGAAAATCTAAAGGTACTTATTAAAAATATTTTAAGCGGGTTACTCACGTGTTAAGTCGATATAACGTTTGACATGTTTCGATCTATTTCCGAGGACCTTTCTCAAGAGTAGCGACCCCGCCTTTACATGACTGTGAAGAGCGCGACGCACACCAAATAAATTAAAATATATATATATATGTTTGAATCAGCAGTTCTCGAAAAGTTTGTACAAAAATTAAGGAAAAAGTTAAATTTGTTTTTATTATTCCTATTTTGTTACCAAGTTTTTTTTGATGAATTGAGATTTTAGTAAGTTTTATTTCGTCATTAAGGTTCTGTTGAAGGACCTGCGGATACGAAGTTCCTAACGAACTATTGTAATAAAATAAAACAAAACGGAAAATAAAATTATGGAGATTGATGGGGAGCCAAACTCACCGATGTTGTCGTCTCGAGAGTTTATCGGGTGGCCACCCTTGCAAAGCTTGGTTCTCTCTTTCCTTGCACTGCACACTCGCGAATCGTTCTATTATAATATAATTAATTAATAACTTAATTCGTTGCGGATATTTTTATTCACCATTGACAACGACTTTCTTTTTGCGGATTGACACTTGACGTATTTTATATTTTTTAAGAAGTTTGGCAAAGAGGCGGATGACATGATAATTAAAAATGAGGTTGAACCTATCATAAGGAAGAGCGAGCGGGATGGACGATATGAATGATAATGAATGAAAAGGGCGCGAACATTTCTCCCCGGCTTTAAAGGGTTCCTTTAAAGGAAAGAAGTACTAAATAAAAAAATAAATAATGACCCTTTTCTTCGAGTAAAATAATAGCGAAAAAAAATAATATTATTCTAACATAATACCCATTCCATTACTGGTTAGGCAAAGGACACAACCGCACGACAGGACGGACGAAACTTCCTTTACTTGTCCTGACAGTAACAACGCGGGTTGAGCCGTCCTTTGAAGGATGCACTGCGTCTACAACACCCAATGGCCATGAGAATGGCGGCGCATTATCTACTTTAATGACGACTACTGTGCCAATTGCGATGGGAACTGATGGCGTTGTCCATTTAGCTCGAGATTGCAACTGATGCAGATACTCTGCTCGCCATCGTTGCCAGAAAGACTGCACTATCCTATCTAGGAGGGCATGTCGTTCACGTAAGTTACCTGACTCGACCAATGGAGTAGGTAACGACAACAGTGGAGCAGTATGGAGAAAATGAGCAGGAGTAAGAGCTGATGGCTCAGCGGGGTCACTGCTCAAGGCTGTTAGAGGCCGGGAATTAACGAGCGCTTCTATCTGAGCAAGCGTCGTTAGAAGTTCTTCGTACGTCAGTATTTGCGTACCGATCACCTTGAAAAGGTGATTTTTTACTATTTTCACCATAGACTCCCATGCGCCTCCAAAATGAGCAGAAGCAGGAGGGATGAACTTCCAATCAATGCGGTTCTCCGCTAGTTCCATCTCTATAAGTGGACGATGAGCATCCAAGAACTTGTAGAGGTCACGCATATAAGAATTGGCGCCAACGAAATTGGTTCCATTGTCCGAATACATGCATTGGACGGGACCACGGCGTGCCAAAAAGCGCTTTAATGCAGCCATGAAGTTGGCGGTACTCAATTCCGTCGCTATCTCAATGTGAAGACAGCGCGTAGTGAGGCAAGTGAAAATACATAACCAAGCCTTGCGACTCTTCACTCCTCTGCCACGAGTAGGCGTATATTGCAGAGGGCCTGCATAATCACACCCTGTATGCGTAAACGGTTTATCCACTTGATTCACGCGACAGCCCGGTAAGTCTGCCATGAGCGGAAAAGACGATTGTGGATTCGCTCTGAAACAAGTGTTGCATTTGGCAATGCGGTCGCGAATGACACGACGAGCCGACAGAATCCAATACTGAAGCCTAAGTATAGTCATCATTGACTCGGGACCAGCATGCAAATGCTTTCTGTGAACGTAGTCAACGATCATATTGACTACATGATCACGTCGCGGGAGCACAATTGGGTGCTTCTGAGAATACTGCAAGTCTGTATTTGTCAACCTGCCTCCAACACGAATTAGACCGTCTTTGTCTAAGAACGGTTTGAGCTTTTGTAAAGCAGGTGAGCAATATTTCTTGCTCTTAATTTTCTCAATATCGTCACAAAAATGTTCGTTTTGCAACGATGAGAGAATTTTGCCTTCAGCAAACTCTAAGTCGGATCGGGTAAGGGCCGTGGGGAGCGGTTTCGGATTAAGGATGCGGTACACGTATACGACGATGCGCAGTAATCGAGACCACGACGATATCCGCTGCGCGAGGGAATAAAGTGGTGACTCTGACACATCCGTAGTAGTAGCGTGTGCAAGAGGCTTAAGCTCCGGCACTTCTCCGATGGACTCTCGATCGAGCTCCCTTAAAGGCCATTCTGATGGATGCTTGGATGCCCAAGCCGGTCCTGTAAACCACAAAGGATGATCCACAAGCTTAGCAGGCGTCAGGCCACGCGACAAGCAATCCGCGGGATTTTCTAAGCCCGCCACATGATGGAAGCAGCTGGCCGGTACAGCTTCAATTATCTTAACAACGCGATTGGCAACGAATGTTTGCCAGCGGTGTGGTGATGACTGAATCCAGCAGAGCGCAACTTTCGAGTCGGTAAAGGCGTAGATCTCGTTAATGTTGTAACGGGGCTCGAAATTATCTTGCACCTTCCGCATGAGCTTTGCCAGGAGGACAGCAGCACACAGCTCTAATCTCGCTACAGAGACTGTCTTCAAGGGAGAGACCTTCGACTTGGAACACACCAATCGAACTGTCACTTCATTCCCGTTTATGACCTGAAGATAAACTACACCTCCATATGCCCGCTCGGAAGCATCACCGAAGCCTAAGAGGTTTATAGTACAACCTTGTACTACCCCGAGATGACGCGGTATATGAATTTCATTCAATTTTGGCAACTCAGAATAAAATCGTTCCCATAAATTTACAATATGGGTCGGGGGAGTCTCATCCCAGTCGCATTTGATCAACCAAAGCTCCTGTATGAGGAGTTTTGCGTAAAGGACAACTGGAGCTACTAAGCCGACGTTATCCCATAGGCGAGCCACTGCAGACAAGATTGTCCTTTTAGTGCACGTTGGATCTGGCTCTGTCACCTTGAAATGGAAATAATCGCCAGATTTATTCCAACACAAGCCAAGGACCTTTTGCGAGACTCCTGGGTCTATTTCCAAGTCTACGGAAGCCCTATGAGAAGCAGGTATCTCACGTAGCACGGCCTCTGAGTTGCAGGTCCATTTGACAAGATCAAATTGACCGCATTTGAATAGGTCAATAAGCTCCTTAGCCGCAGCGATAGCAACAGATTCATCCTTCTGTTGCGAATCATCTGACATAATGCTGAAGCATACGTCATCCATGTATGTGCAGGACGATGCGATCGCTGCTGCCATTGGAAACTTATGTCCGTCGTCTGCAATCAGCTGGCGAACGACGCGGAGCGCGTGATATGGGCTCGACTTCATACCAAAACATACACGGTTAAATTCGTATGTCGTAATGGGATCTGCCGGGCGGAATCTATATAAGATTCGTTGAAACTGGCGGTCCGATTCGCGAACACCAATCTGTAAAAACATTTGGCGACAATCGGCTGAAAGCGCTATTTTGAATAAGCGAAAGTTCAAGAGGATTGAAAATAAATCCCCTTGAAGATTGGGCCCTGAGTGCAAGACATCATTCAGCGACAGGCCTGTAGTTGTCTTGCTACTCGAGTCCAGGACCATACGAACTTTGGTAGTGGTCTTATCCTCACGCACGACAGCATGATGAGGAATTATGTATGCGAGGGCTGAAGAGGTGTTCGCGTTGAGAGAGTTAGTCACGTCCGATATATAACCCTTACTGACGTATTCACGAATTATATCGTCATAGGCGGCACGTAACACACTCGATGACTCTAGCTTTCTTTCAAGACAAAGAAATCGCCTCTTAGCAGCCGAATGCGACTCTCCGAGCTTGAACACGTCATCTCGGAAAGGCAATGCCACAGTATATCTACCACTAGCGTCGCGCGTAGTGGTGGCGCGGAAATATTCCTCGCATTCAAAGTCATCCTGGCTTTGAGCGGGCGGAGCGGATACTTCCTCAAGTTCCCAGAACTTTTTGAGGAGGTGGTCCATGGAATCCACGGAAGTACAACAAGCTGAAGTATATTTACGCGGTGGCTGTAAAGCAGGCACCGAACCCATTAAAATATACCCCAGTACCGTCTGTATAGCTGGTGGCATATAGTCCACTTCGCTTTTGACGATGTGCGGCAGCAGCAAATGTGGAAATATAGTTGCACCCACCAGTACATCAATGGCGACGGGCGTATCCAACGTGTCGTCAGCTAGAGGGAGACCATGAACATGTGTCAGTGCTGACATGTCCACGGGCACTGACGGCAGGTCGTCGGTGATGCGATCGACCACCAAACTCGAAACGTCGAAGTTGACATTATCGTCGAATCGCGAAAATACTTTTACGTTTGCGTTCCCCTTAACAATTTTCTTGGTTTTTCCAATGCCAAATACAGAGCTTGGTTTCCTATCAAAAGTTAAACCTAAGCGCCTACAACATTCTTCAGTAATGAAGTTACTTTGTGACGCTGTGTCAAGCAGACATTTGATAACCTGCGTTTCACCCTTACTGTCGCGAACGATGACCTTTGCGGTGGACAGCAAAACCGTGTCACACGAAGATGCTGAGTCTTGATTGGACATTTTATTGTTAGAGGCAGCAAGTGCTTGCGTCACGATAGACGTGTTACAGGACGTGCCTTCCGGCGGCGAGGATGTTTTAATAGCTGCGTTGCTCGAAGATGCATTTGACTCATCAGATGTCGAAGCTTTTTCATCCTTGTTCTTGTCAAAATGCAACAGAGTATGATGCTTTTGATGACAAACTCGACACTTCACCTCGGAATTGCACTCGCGGGTGCGGTGTTTAATGCTTAAGCAGTTAATACATGCTTTAAGCTCTTTAGCGCGTTTGAAGCGATCAGAAGACGTTAAGTCGTTGAAAGAAGGACATTTGAATAAATGTTCATGGACAATATTGTCACAAATACATTTAGTAGTGCTCGCGCAAGCAACGTAGCTTTGTAGTTTAGGTGCGGCACTACGCGGTTGAATCGACTTAACACCTTTTTCGCGCGATGGATTTACGGCGGCGGAGACGGCGGTACATGGTTGCGAGTTTTGATAAATCCTAAACTGACTTTTCATGAAATCTGACAGATCGCGAAATGTAGGCAATTTCGTATTTCGATGCAGCATCTCAAATGCTCGAAGAGTTTCCTGGTCTAACTTCTTTAAAGCTATATGCATAAGCATAAAATCGCTTAAATCATCCAGCTTAAGCGATTTAAGCGCATTCGCAGCTGTCACAAACTTATCAATGAATATCTGGAAGTTAGACGAGGAAGCGGGACCATTAATCTTCAAATTGAGCATTTGATCCATGTAAGTCGAGGCAAGAGTGCGCTTATCTTGAAATCTGTCAAGTAGACTATCTAGAATAAGCTGATAATTGTCAGCGCTCGGAGTTATGCCTGCAAAGACGGCTTGAGCTTTTGGTGACAATTTCCCAATTAAATAAAACAGCTTCTCCTCGTCGGTAAGTGACAGATTGTCGTGCACTCTCGATTTAAAACTAGCGTAGAACAGCGGCCAGTTACGTATGTCTCCATCAAACGCTACCAGTTCCATCGTTGGCAAAGAAGGTCTAGCTCTCTCCACCGATAAAGGCGGCGAAGAGGCCGGCGGTGCGGCTGGTTGCAGTCGCTTGACCACTCTCCTGATGCGGCAGTACAAATCTTCAAAGGCTATGAGCGGCTGATAGTTAGGGACAGCAGCCGTCTTAGTCCTCAGTAGCGTGCGGTTGTACTCATTTACCACTTCTTTGAACTCCGTCCGAAGTTCGTCAATAGTGTCAGCAGCGTCAAGAAAACTTTCGCGACTCACTGCATCTGTATCGGCAACTAGCGACTTTTTATAAATACCCTGGACGAGTTCAAAGAAGACGTTGCGTTTTGCTTCAAGCATTGACAACTCGTCTTCATAACACCAGCTGTCAACGCTTTCGGCTTTTGTTTCTTTTGCCATATTGCATGAGAAGGGTTAAATATGCGGTAAATCAATTTATGTTCCTATGAAGGATAAACTCTTATAAACGTATACCTAAATTGCGGGTGCGGTTAATAATATATATTTAGGTAAATAATTTATAAGGGCGGAGCGACGAATAAAGTTATACACGTATAAATAAATACCTAAACTGCGGGAGCGAGTAAGTAAGAATAATTTAGGTAATATTTATACGGGCGGTGCGGGAGGAGAACGATTCGCAATGAATGTATGAGGAGAAAATAGGGGAACAGGGAAGAGAATCCGGTTCGAAGGACCAGAAATGTTGAAGGACCTGCGGATACGAAGTTCCTAACGAACTATTGTAATAAAATAAAACAAAACGGAAAATAAAATTATGGAGATTGATGGGGAGCCAAACTCACCGATGTTGTCGTCTCGAGAGTTTATCGGGTGGCCACCCTTGCAAAGCTTGGTTCTCTCTTTCCTTGCACTGCACACTCGCGAATCGTTCTATTATAATATAATTAATTAATAACTTAATTCGTTGCGGATATTTTTATTCACCATTGACAACGACTTTCTTTTTGCGGATTGACACTTGACGTATTTTATATTTTTTAAGAAGTTTGGCAAAGAGGCGGATGACATGATAATTAAAAATGAGGTTGAACCTATCATAAGGAAGAGCGAGCGGGATGGACGATATGAATGATAATGAATGAAAAGGGCGCGAACAGGTTCTCTAGTATCTATATTTTCTTAATTATAACAATTATCCTGTATATATCTTACGAAAGTCGACTTATATTACTAAATGTTGGTAACAAAATAGGATCAATTAAAATTTGCTGACGTGGCTATGTACAAAGTTGACGGGAACTGCTGAAATATGTTTGAGTTTTGTACTCGTAGCTAAAGGTTGTTCACTATTCGTGCTTAAAAATGGAACATCGGATTGCTGTCTATGGACGCTCTACCTGAATAGATAGTTTGCGATGCATGGGCCTTTTCTAAAGCCTGAAAAGCTTCGACATAGGTATGTGCACTAGAAAAACTCTTTTTATGAAAACATTTGTCTAACGATAGTTTTTGTTTATTCTATGCATTTTTCATTGATTTGGTGAAATGTTGGAGTCTTACCAATTTCGTAATATTCTTCAAATTCATATTCACAGTTTAACTTAATATTAGATGACCTGCTTAACTTAACATTCGATGTATTATTGAAATGTGGCATGTTTCACCACTGCGACACTTCGTCGTACATTGCTGGTTCAACAAAGAAATATTGACGCCGAGTTATAATGTTACTTATCAACGTAGAAATAGGCATGGGATTGTCAGTGTCATTGTCACTGTGATGAAATAGGACACTGGTCAACCTGATAAAAAAAAATAGTTTAAATTACCTCTGGTTTTTTTTTCGTTGTACATGCACTTATTTATAAAAACAATCCCAAACACTATTATAGCTGCTTAGAGAGCGTTGTTAAGTATATTACATTTTAGTACCTCGGTTCTATTTGATTACATCACGTCTTTAGGTAATAAAAAAAAACTCTTATAAAGACAAAACAAAATAGTACATTACGATACTAGTGCGAAAAAAAGGAAGTTCGAAACGAGTGGCGATAAATTAAAACACGACCGAACCGACCGACCGTGTTTTAAATCGACACGAGTTACGAATTTCCTGTTCGCACGTGTATCGTACAACGTTTTTCAGTAGGTACAGATGAGCCTCCGAAGTTTCGAGCTGGCATATAATGAACATCCAGTGCGTGTGTGCACTGAACTAGTGCGTAAAAAAAACACCATCTGTACTGAAAACTTTATTTCTGTCCGGGATTCGAAAACCTGACACCTGCGACACAGTATATTAATAAAGAGTACTATCGTACAGTATGGCCACTCCCGCTCCCCGCTGGAAGTGCCGCCCACCCCCTCTCAGTTACCTCACAGTTACCGCCTGTCAAAAACGCTAACAGTCGACCTGTCATATCTCACTCATACAAGCATGTTACGCGTTCACCTACACGACCTTAAAATGTGTGCTAGGAACGCGCCTCTTTCATATATTTGATCGCCAGTGTCCGAGATGTGCCTGCGATGTCCCTCCGAATATTAGACCGCCCCTTCTTACGACGGAGCTACGCAACGCTGATGCGCAGGTGACGAAATTAGCGAGCATATTTTGCGTTTACTAAAGTCGTTTAAAGGTATAAGATATTGCAAAGTTTGTGTGGCAAACCCTGTCTCCATTATCTAATTAAATTTACTCCAATTTTCTGCTTCATCAAATACCTACCCGAAAGTGGGTCAAATTTAATTTGTAAGATTTGACACGTGCTAACCATACCTACTACATAACTGTGGTCTATTTCACAATAGTTACACAAGTTTCGCCAAAACATCAAATTGCTGTCTATGGACGCTACCTGAATAATTAGATAGTTTGCAATGCATGGGGCACACCTCGGACACTGGCGATCAAATATATGAAAAAGGCGCGTTCCTCGCACACATTCTAAGCTCGTGTAGGTGAACGCGTAACATGCTTGTATGAGTGAGATATGACAGGCCAACTGTTCGCGATTTTGACAGGCGGTAACTGTGAGGTAACCGAGAGCGGGTGGGCGGCACTTTCCGCGGGGAGCGGGAGTGGGCATACTGTACGATAGTACCTACGTAGGTACTCTTTATTATACTGTGCCTAAAGCCTGAAAAGCTTTGACATAGGTTTTTGCACTAGAAAAACTCTTTTCATGAAAACATTTGACTAGGTACGCCGTATTTTATTTATTTTATGCATTTTTACATTGATCTTGTGAAGTTTTAGACTTTTACCAATGTAGTAAAAAAATTCAATTCTTCAAATTACGATTCGCCGTGATTCAAGTACATACCTGCTGAATTTAATATTAGATGTTTGTGATATTTCATCAACTGAGGAGTGAGTATCTTTTCAAAACGGCATATTTCCATTTTTTCTTTTTTTTAAACTATGAATGCAGTTTTTCTTAGTATAGAAAATTACGCGTTGTTTTGAGATAAAAGTTCAAAAAGTCTCGCCTTGATCTTTAAAAAAAGATTAACATCAAAGTTTAGAACACATTTTGAAAAATGTGTACCTAATGATTATTTATGCGGATAAACCAATGTATGTGTGTATAGTAAAACAACATTCATATCAACTAACGTTAATACAAAATCCAAAAATAAAATAAAACTATTTTAAAATAATAACATTTACGCTACAAGGCCACAACAAAAGGGCTTAATTCCCAAAAGTTCGCATCAAAAGTGCTTAATTCTCAAAAACATATAAACATACAATTAAATGTTTATTTAGGTACACATGTTACGTTTGATGTAATCATCATATCATTAACGTCAACTTACAATATGACAATTTTGCAAATTAAATATTAATTTCAAAATCAATACCGTGGAATTAGGTATGTTTTTCTCGATTTCCTAAAAAAAGTTCAAAGTGGAAATAAGCCCTTTTGAAAAGACATTCCTCAACTAACAACGTCACTTTTTACACTGGCATATCATCATCGTACCGCTGCAATCTTATAAACATTATATAGGGCCAGTTGCATCAACTACATTTGACAGACACATCATCGTCACGCAGCAGGTGTCTATGGGACTTCCCATACAATAAAATTTAACGAACCTTTTAACGGTGCCAGACGGTTTGGTGCAACCGGCCCATAGTCTTCTCAGCAATACAAGCACGTATACAATAATCTCTGAAGCAGAAAGAATGGCGGGCGATTGTTGTTGTATTAAAATAAGTCGCCACAAATTGCATGTTGTCGACCACCGCCCATGATCGCGGAGGGTTCCGCGGTTGAACCAATTTCATATTTATACATGATATTTATTAGGGATGACGACTACATAAAAAAATGGCATTCGGTTTAGTCCGTCAGTTAGATCATCCAAAAATACTAAACACGTATTTTTATTTTTTTCTAATTAATAAAAAAAATACAAAAAATATAGAGCATCAAAGTTCCGGAGCAGGGGCTTGTGATGTCACTTCTAAGTAAAAAAATTACCTAGGCGTGACGTCACGCGAAACTTCAACGCACTGTACCGTCGTCATTTTTCGTTAATGAGAAAAAAGAAAAAATATGTGACCAAAATTCTTTGTTAATCTAACTGACGGACTAATTAGTTTTTTTAGTCGTCTCGCCTATTATTCTTACGGTGCTCCCTCATGGGTGTTATAAATGTTTTATAACACTGTGCCAATTATAGCCTAATGTCAATGGCATCGCGCTCTCCGTGTCACACAATGTTTATATAACATTTAGAATACCCATGTGAGAGTACAGAGGTATTGAACAGCCAATGTGAAAGCACCATTACAGTGATACCTTTAAGAAATTTAACAAATGTCACCCAAGCCATCAAGCTTTGCGCCATTGCAACTATGGGAAAACATCAGCGACATGCACAATATTAATATTTTAATGATATCCATGATATGTCAAAATGTATACATGCTTTATGAAAATAAAACGCTAGCCTGGTCTATATCGACGCTAGCGCCATCTAGTTCATGACATGAAATTATGAAAAACTAACACCTCTAGAGGTACAGACATCCATATGCATATGTTACTTTATATGCTACGTTGCTAACCGGTAAGCAGTAAGTTTGTTTGCCAGCGCCGCGCTTAAAACAAAATATTATTATACTGAACCCTGTCCACAAAACTCGCTGTGAACTTACCCGTATTGTCTCATTGTTTCACGTACACTATCATTACCTGAGCTTTTGATTTGTCGGGACTGTCGCGTTAAATGCTTAATCGCCAAACTGTCGATTTGAACTCGTGCGCATCGGACACGTGCCTCAAGGTAATTTGCGACACGGTATAATATAAGTACATGACGACACAGGAACCAAACAAAAATATTGATTTCTTGACTCCTTATAGTCAAACTTACCGTAGTTTTGTGGAGCACTGTATATTTACACTATATGTTACCTTTGATGGTAATAATTAAATAAAAAAATAAATAAAAAAGTGCGGAAAATAGATTAAAATAGACTGAAAAATACATTTTTCGGTACAGATGGTGTTTTTTTTACGTACTAGTGCGAGAGCAGATCGAAACTTCGGATGGCCATCTGTACTGAAAAACGTCGTACGATACACGTGCGAAAAGAAAATTCGTTACTCGTGTGGATTTAAAACACTCCCTTCGGTCGTGTTTTCATTTATCGCCACTCGTTTCGAACTTCCTTTTTTACGCACTTGTATCGTAATATTGTACTATTTTCTACTTACCTTAATTTATCTACCAAATTATTACCGTGAAACTTATACTATAGCAGGGAAGGATCATATATTTCGTCCTAATGGTTACAAAACTTACAAAAGCAAAACAGGGTACAGTCAACCAATTGGAACCCTACAACCATACCCACTATACAACCATGTCAAAATGACAAGCAGTAAGAGATTTCTTACAATCTGATTTATAACGTCACTATGACATAGTTCTACACTTTCTACAGTGTCCTAGGGTTCCGATTGGTTGACTGTACATGTGTATGTTAAACATAAATGTGATAAAGGGAATTCGGTGCCCAGGATAAGATACAGTATGACTTGCCCGGGGTGCCATGTATTTTCCATTACAATTCTCTCTTATTTACTTTTATTTCTACAAATACACATTCTCGTTTAAATACTACTGGCTGGTACAACTTGCTCTCTGTACAAAAAAAAACAAAAGGACGTTGACGTCACAATCCTTTCGCGTCGCCAGCGTGAATGTTCGAAATTTAAAATTTAATTAAGGCGACGCTCCTGCAGTCGGTTTCGCGCGTTAATCTTGTAAAGGCCGGGACACACGCGCGGTCCGCGTACAAAGCAATTTTTAATTGCGTCCCGGCTGAAAAGCGACGTGTCTTTGCCGGTTACGATTGATTAAAAAGAAAATGGTTGAAAACGGGTCTCGGGCGTAATGAGGAATTCCTTCGGGTTTCGAAAAGGTCTATTTGAATTTTTGATGACGTTCTATTTCGTTTGGCCGAATCCTTGCTTGGTATATTTTGAAATCCAGCTTTGGGCTACTGGGCTGAAAAAAGTTACCACGTCCACGATTTGATTCAGTACGTTTCTTATTTTTAATGACTCTTAGAAATAATTTCAGACTCAAGAATAGGTAAGTCTTCTCCAGTTCTAAGAACGAGAAATATACAAAAGCACTTGGACTATGAATCCTATTGACTTTGTAATTATCTTAATCTACACCTGGTTGCAGCCGCGGTACTAATCCGATTAGCGAATTATTATGTTGTGTGACGTCACACGCTAATAAGACAGATTAAATTATAATTAACAGTCGCTACTGACACAACATCTGTCACTTTGTAACCCTGTACACGTGCAGTGGATATATGTATATAATACTCTCAGCAATAATAGTACATTATATCAGAGGCCGGGAAAATGAGGATTTCCGGCCAAGTGGGTATATACGGCCGGATAGGGATACGAGGCCGGGAATCCGTTTTCACGCCGAGGCATGTATAGTGCTTTTCTCAAACATACTATGAAATAAAAAAAATGCTCTAAAGGACAATATTTTATAAAAAAAAGTTACTTTGCAGGCCTAGGCCTAAAAAATAATATGAAATCTCTTTACAGTCCTCTCGAGTTGTTGCGCCCAAAAAGCGATACTTCCCAGTCCATTTTAAGGAACGTAAAGACAATATTTCATTGCATGTTTGTCTGTTACTGGTAGAATGCGATAAATTAATATTATTTTATTTTTTTCCGGCCAGGTTGCACTGGCCGTGATCACGAAAGATTGATGTCCAAAAAAGTACCTATAAAAAGAGATGAAAAATAGGTCCACTGTTTTCACAAAGGAAAATGATGGACGCAATGAACATACGTTACATTATGTACCACAAACCAATGAAAGCTCCCAATTGGGATGACATTTTTTGAAGTTTTGGTTCGTTTTTTGAGGTTTTAATTATAATCATAATCTGCATTATAAATACTATATAGTAGTATCTGCTACAGTACAAGTAACTACGCGACACTCCTATGTAATATATATTTTTTTTGTTAGGTAGGTTGTCAGACTTCCATGAAAATTAAAATCAAAACATCACTTTTGACACTGTCATATCCGAGCCATATTTATTATTATTATTATTCAAATAAGTTACACAGCATAACAGTAAAACCAAGGCACTGTGAAACTAAAAAATAAAAACAATACGTATAGCACATAAATAGTAAAAAACAAATTAAAAACAGACGAAAAAAAAAACATTCAGTCGAATTGAGAACCTCCTCCTTTTTTGAAGTCGGTTAAAAAAACAATATTCTATTTAGGCGACGACGTAACAGCGTGGCTCCGTTGGGTCGTCTGGCACGGCGTAGGGTTCGGCAGGTTGCCCCGAAACCGCCGTAACACGACGCCCTTCGGCCAGAAGTCATATTGTATCTGATGAAAATTTTAGACGTAAAAAAATACTTAAATTAAAATTAACTAAATTTTAATAGTTCTCAGACCAGGACCGATGGCATGGTCGTGCGATAAACCGCTCCTTGAAAAACATAGTGACACTATCCAAAAACAATAGGTTTTTAGTTAACAACGCCATCTAGGTCGCGCGTTCATAACGAACGCAATGCAAAGACACCTATCAATTTAGCTCGCTTAGAGGCGACAGGAGGCGCTAATGTCACTATGGCGAATAGTGGGAATAGACGCGTGGGGGACGGGAACAATGTCATGTTTGCAATAATACCTGGACGCCGATCAAAATGTAGTGAACTCTAAGACGAAAGTTGTCATTTTGTGTTTAGTGACGGTGTTCCGCGAGATTGAATGGTAAGTATGACAATTTTCTTATGGAACATTGTATCAATCCTTAAAGTGTCACTTTGAACTTGTAATAACTATTCAATATTGAGTTTCATTTTAAAGTAACAGTGTCATTTTTGCTATAATGACACTAGTACTTTAACAAGTCTAAACGTTTTGAGATAGGTATAGTGACACTGTGCACGTAATGACGGTTTGGCTTTAAACTATTAGGCTTAATGCAGGTTAAAAATAAAGTTGTACTGTACTTTTACTTAAAATGACGTTATGGTCTTAACTCGCTAAAAAGAATTTGCATGAATGAATCGTCATTATCTGTTTAGTGTCATTTTTGATTGTATGAATTACCATAATTACGCTTGCAAAGAAATGGAATACCGCTGTTATGAGTTTAAAGCCACTTTAACTGGTAATGGTAGCTTTAAACGCGTTGATTTATTATTGTCACTTTAAGTTTTATGTCATGCTTTGCGGTAATTAAAATTACAAAACAGTTAATGATTAATTACCTTCTAGACATATTACGTTTAATACCATTGTTCCATTTAAGTTTAGCACATAAACCTACACAATTTTGATGAAATCCTATGAAAAAGACATTTTACTCTATTTTTTTGTAAAATACCTATAAACAGCGCTAATAAAAATGAAGGTTATTTTCTGTATAATAATGTTTTACGAAGTAATTGCTATTTTTGTGATCTACAAGACACAATTATTAATTTAAGATACAATATAAAAACTATGATTGGTAGTGGATAAATTTATTGTGCATTAATATAATTAAATTATTAGCCATAAATAAGTATATTTGTTTGTTACAGTAAAAATGGCTCAACGATATTCAAGGCTCAAAAATTCAAAGCAATCATCAATAGTATAAACACACCAGCATCTACAGATCACCTATTTGCTACATCGCCACGAGCATGCACATTTCAAGCGGCCGACTAAACTTCGCATAAGTTAGGGTATACCACGTCGTCAAAAAAAAATCGCACCTCGCGCAAAATCGTTTCAAGCAAAAATATCTCTAATCTTATTGACTGTAATCTATCAATATTTGTATCATTTCAAAGTACAATTAAAGCCCTTTAAGAGAAAATGTGTACAACTTTCTTAAAAACAATAATCGCCAATCTGCCGTGGTTTAAAAAAAAGGTATTGATGCGATTTTAATGGGACTCTAGGTGTGCTACCCCAGACGGTTTTAAAAGGAGCTGTAAAGGTGTCATGTGGATCTTTTGCAGTCCAAAGGTCACCTAGGACGAACGCCTGCAGAAAAAAAAGCCTTGAAGGCAATAGGGGTAAAACACCAGAAAAAGCAGCTCAAGTGGTGGTACTGCTCCTAAACGGACTACGGCAGTAGCAAGTTGCTGAACGCCTAAGCATAATTCGTTTCCGGGTGCGACGAGTCTTGTTGCGGTTTCTGGAGACCAGTAGCTACATCAGGAGGCCTGGATCTGAGAGAAGACGCTGCACCACCGCTAGAGACGACCGGTACATTGTATCGGCTTCTTTGCGGAACCGCTTTCTTATCGCTCCTGAGCTGCAGATAATGCTTAGAACAGCTCGAAGAACTGTAGTGAGTGTCTCCATGATCAGAAGAAGATTGAGGGAGAAGAAAATGTTACCCCGAAGAGCTGACAGGAGGGGCTACCAATTGAAGCCAGAGCCAATACCCCAATCGAATTGCCATAAGGCTTAAGGATTGGACGTTGCAGCAATAGAGGAAAGTTCTGTTCCCCAACGAGACGAAGGATATCATTTATACCAACTATAGACGCAAAAGGGTGTACAGGAGTCAAGGAGAGCAGTTTACACCAGTCTTCACCGAAGAAACAGTCAGTTACGTGCATGTTCTGGGGCGGCATTTCCATCGACGGCAAAACGGATTTCGTCTGTGTTTCCCGCACTGGCTGTGGTCAGTTTGAGGGGTCCTTAACTGCAGGCAGTTACATTATGGAGATCTTAGAAGAACGTATGGTCTCGTTCGCTGAGCTTTTTGGACCTGATTTCCAATTCATGCACGTCTACGCCCGTTGCCATACTGCCTTGATAGTGCGAGTCTCCCTGCATGAGGTCGGAATGCACCGTAATGGAGTGGCAGTAACGAGCCCCGACCTGAACCCCATCGAACATCTATTCTCTGGGATGAGTTAAAACGGCTTGTTTGGTCACGGGATCCTGCTCCAGCCACCCTCAACAAGCTGGAAGCCGTAGTTATTGAGGAATGGGAAAATATTCCTCAAAAACTGATCGTAACACTGATCAGCCCCTCTAGCACAACTTGTCTTGTCGCGCGCGAGTCCATACTTGAAGTCGTGCTTGATGTATGGACTCGCGCGCGACAAGGCAAGTTGTGCTAAAAGGTCTGGTCCATAACTGATCGCATGGAAGCTACACGAAGGGCCAGAGGGAGGAACACTGGGTTTTAAGATTAGTTTCAAGTCATTTTTTTCGATATTTGTTGATTTTATTGCGTTTGATTTTTTTAATTTTAACCTGAATGCACTTTGGTTACTTTTTCCTGTCAATTTTAATTTTTTGTATAAAATGTCATGAATTTTATGGATATTAAAATAAATGTTGTATTACTAACGCAAATGTCAAGACTGAAAGTGATTTTTGTTTCTAATATTTTTTAAGTTATATTTTATTGTTTCAGAGGGCAAGCCAGGAGTGTTTACACTAGTTTTTAAGGGCAGTAATGCTAAATAGATACAGGGTTTGAGACCGAATGTCATTTAATTCAATAAATTTTAATGTATATACATGAAAGGTGGTTTGATTGATAATTATTCATTGAAATAAAAGGTAAATTTCATAAAAAATGGCTATAGTGTCATTTTTCCACAAAGTAAAACGAAGATATAAAATTGTCATGTGTCCCTAAACAAAACTTAATGGAAAAGTGTCACTACCATTTTGTTTAAGCTTAATTATCTTAGAAACAAAATAAAAAAAATACAATTTACTATTATATCTATCAGGTTTAGTCACAAAACTAACAAGAACTGCCAAAAAAATTACAAGTTTGTTGTAAAAATGACAATTTTTGACAATTCAAAAATTTCAAAACTTTAAACCATTGTACCCAAAAAAGACGTTTTTCATTTAATGACACTATGTTTTTCAAGGAGCGAACGATAAAATGTCAAGCCGTCCTTTTCGTACTATCTGTAAGTGCGATAGGGACGGCCTGACGTTTTATCGTTTATTGACCATGCTTGCCTGCCAGTCGTATTTTAAATTATATATCTTTTTACGCCTATTAAGATGGCGATGAATCCGGATAATTGGATATATTAAGAAGTTTTTGAGTCTTTTAAGGTTAAACTTCGAATCAGGCCGCGTGCCAGCACATGAATAGTCAAAGGGATTTGTCCCTCAATAATACAATACCCTATTACATGAAATGTCATTGCTTTTGCAACGGAAACAACCTGTTACAGTCCGTTTTCACATTATTCGATCCAATATTTATTTATTTATTTATTTAAACTTTATTGCACAAATTATCAATAAAAAGTACAAATGGCGGACTTAACGCCTTAAGGCATTTTCTACCAGTCAACCATTGGGCAAAACAGAAATAGTTTGGTGCACAAGATTATAAAGCCAGTATGAGATTGTAACGATTAAATACAAGTCGATACCTACTATTATAAAATAAACATACACAAATACAATAAGTAAACCTACATATATATTAGAATAATACATATATATGAATAAAATACACATATACATAAATAAATAAATGTACCTAGTGCGAGACATCAAGTAGACTTTAATCTCGAATGTTTGCAATAATATTATGAATATCGGATATCGGAAGGATTTTCAATGGAAAAAAAATAAAATGGCGCCTGTAATGTATGGGATATCGGTCCGACATCCGATATCGGATCGGATAATGTGAAAACGCACTAACGCGTGTTAGATACGAACCGATCAATACAAACACCTCCGTTAATTTAATAACCTGATTCAGTTGTATTCGGGATTCAATTTGAACGCTCATTAATATTAATATTACAAATTGATAATAGTTTCAATGCGGTGATTGTTTAAGAATTTCACCACCCACTTTTCTCGTGAGTGATGTAGAAGTCGACACTAGAATATGGGTTCAATTGTGAGGTGGACTAGTTACTGCCACTGCAATAATATCACAGTTTCGTTTTCTTATAACCTCTTAATTGAATAGAATAGAAGAATAGAAAACGTATATTTGGTGAAAATATACAAGTTAAAAAACAATAGCCTTTATCTATATACATCTTAAACTAAAGTCACCAAAAAGGATGCCACACTCAGCATATGCCAATGGCTAATTGGTATTAGCCACGGCTCTGCCGGCGTATCATGCTTCCAATTTTATCACTTGTCCACGTGGATAAGACAACTGTCACTCTCACACTGACATACTTGCCAAAGCGTGACGGATGCTTTATCCACGTGGATGTCGTGGATAAGTGATAAAACCGAGAAAACAGGATGGGATTTCAATATTTCTAAAATTAACAGAATTATGGTGGACGAAGTCGCAATTAATAAAATTACAATAGTCCACTTACTTATACATTTAAAAGCAGTATCTACGCAAATTGCAAAGAGTATTACTGAAACTTGAGCTGTTTCATATGCTTTGCTTACCTTTTTTTCTGAACATAGGCGTGGGTATGTATGTAGGTTTGTAACAGCATGTGAAGCTTGAAGAAGCTTAAAGATACTACAAGTACCTGAGCTATTTTCCATTGTTCAAAAAGGAGATATTGACGCTGAGTAACAATGTTATTTATTAACCCAGAAATAGGCATAGAATTGTCAGTATTAAGTGTCAATGTCACTGTGTTGAAATAGGCCACGCCACGGGCGGTTATGGTGCTGTTACACGGGCAATACAATTGCCAGCAATTTACATAGCATTGCCGCATTTGTTCAATACGCACCAACTAACTATGGAGCAAACGCGGCAATGGTATGTAAAATGCTTGGAATTGTGTTACCCGTGTAAGAGCACCGTTGTAGTAAAGTATAATAAAGAGTACTATCGTACAGTATGGCCACTTCCGCTCCCCGCTGAAAGTGCCACCCACCCAAAAACTGCTGTGTCAAAAACTGCGAACAGTCGACCTGTCATATCTCACTCATACAAGCATGGTACGCGTTCACCTACACGAGCTTAGAATGTGCTAGGAACGCGCCTCTTTCATACATTTGATCGCCAGTGTCCGAGATGTGGTCTAAGCGCTGGTGGTAGTGCTAGCGGTAAGACCGTACGACTTTCAATCCGGAGGTCGCGGGTTCGAACCCCGGCTCGTATCAACGAGTTTTTCGGAATTTATGTGCAAAATGTCTTTTGATATTTTGCCAGTTGCTTTTCAGTGAAGGCAAACATCGTGAGGAAACCGGACTACTTCCAATAACGCCTAGTTACCCTTTTTGTTGGAAGGTCAGATGGCAGTGGCTTTCGTAAAACTAGTGGCTATGCCAAATCTTGGGATTAGTTGTCACAGCGGACCCCACGCTCCCATGAGCCGCAGCAAATGCCGGGATAACGCAAGGAGGATGATGAGATTGATGAGTGTCCGAGGTGTGGTTGTAGTGACACCTAGATGTATTGTATGTCAACTCGCTTCCTAATTACCTCTTATTACAATTTTCAACTTCCAAGCTTTAGTTTAATATCATGAAAGTATTTTTTAGGAAAATGTTGAAGTTGCTTGCAGTTTAAAAGCTTGCTTTGTGAGCTCACTAATTACGTTAAAATCTGCACTTACGCGAGCAACGTACGACCTACATTTGATTTAAGGCTGCATGTAGGTTACCTACTGCAATAAAAAAAACTTTGCTACGTTCTAACTCTAATGTTTAAGAGGTGTCGTAGATGAGGATGACATATATTATACATAATAGGGTTGACGACTATATAAAAAAACCGGCCAAGATCGTGTCGGGCCACGCTTAGTAGGGTTCCGTAGTTAGTAGTTTGGAGCGATTATTTCCGAAAATATAACAATTTTCAAAAATTGATTTCAAAAAAGCCGTATTCATTTTTAAATACCTATCCAACAATATATCATACGTTAGGGTTTAAATGAAAAAAAAAAAATCACTCCCCACTTTACGTATAGGGGGGGGGGTACCCTAAAAAAACATTTTTAAGTTTTGGAGCGATTATTTCCGAGAATATTAACAATATCAAAAAATGATTTTAGTAGTAAGATTTTAGTAAGTAAGATTTTAGTAGCCCGGACAACGCCAGAGGGCGCTATGGTGAATGATGAAGATGCATCGATCCCAGCGCGCCCTCACGAACGGCAGAGAGGATGAAACGCCGGAGTGGGTTTAGTGGGTAAGGCCAAGTTTCCCCCCTCTCGCTAGGGGAGGGGAAAGAAACGGCGAGTATGTATATTACGTATATGTACTACTTTACTACACAAGTACTGTAATATAATTAGAACACAGTATTTTTTTATTTCAATACGGCTTAGCCAATCCTATTTTTCACACATTTAAAAGACGCCATTTTTAGTTTTAAGTACCCATCCTTAAAATATCATGTCAATTTTAACAGACTAGAAATATATTCAAAATTATACACCAAAATTTAATAAGCCCACAACTTTGTGTGTTTGTTTCTTCGGCCGGTGGCGCCATCTGGCGCGCTGCACCGAGTTGTTGCGACTTTATAATTCCCCGTGTCGAGGGTACGGGGGGCAAAGTTGTATCCGCAGACTTGGAGACAAATCCGAAGTTATTATCAAATTAAACGGTAAATATTCGGGAGGGTATTATTTCAAATGACTTGCAATGAAAGTGTTGTAGGTATATTTAGCTAAAGAATGACGTTACAATTTTGAATGACATTCACTCAATAGGAACGCAAGTCTGGATTTCATCGGCAGCGCCTTTTATGATAAGATATGCTACTAAAGTTCTGCACTAAATGCAATCAGGATCCAAAAGCCCACTCCTGCGTGCGAAGCCGAATGCACAAACGCTCACGAAACGCTCACAGAACGAAACACTCGTAGATATGCGCGACAGAGCCAGACTACCTTTCGCGGCGTTTCGTTTTCGTTTCGCGTCGTAGAAATGCCATTCGGCTACGGGGCCTGTTAGGAATTTCTCCATCCCTTTCCTCCCGTGGCTGCCGTAGTATTCAACTCCACGTGGAATATATGGAGGTTCATCATCATCAGTCACAATTTCATTTTCTATCATCCCCTTTATTGCCAAGGCATTGGAACTCGAGCAGTTTCATGTGCTCTACCTCTTATGGGAATACAATTGTGAGTTTGTAAGAATTAGTGTTGTTTCATGAAGATGCCACTTTTGCTGTTGCTTGTATTAATGTCTGAATTTGATCGATATTGATTACTGCTGGCAAAGATAAAGTCAAAAAAAAGTGTCTCGGAAACGTAAAGAAAAGGTACAGAGGCTTAGATGGCACTACACGTTTAGTTGACTCTTGGCTAGATGGCGCTAGTAATAATATTTGACATATTAACACATACATAAATCAAGTTAAGAATATGGACCAATTTGTCAAATGTTCAAAAGTTTTAAGCCTGTGTCGAGAGATGGCAAATTGGCAATCTATGCACTGTGACTACAGATTTTAGTTTGACAGTAACTCTCTAGGTATATATTCGATCCTCTTTGCTACTAGACACTCCATATGTTTCCACACGAAATAATTACAATTTAGAAATAGACATGAACGCAAACAACGCTAAAGCCAGGCTTAGCCGACTCGCATTTCAGAGTTAGACCTAGCATTTAGCCTGGATTATTGCAGATAAGATTGTGGCTAAGTGAGTCGGGTTCTAGTTTATTTGAGCTTTTTGTTTGGATGTAAGTAATTGAGGCCTTTTGTGGTTAAAAAGAGGGTTGACTGAATGAGTTGTAGGTATTATTTTGACTTACCTATTTTTCTGAATTGATTTTAACTAACCTGACTGCTGTCTAACTATTGTATCATCTATATCCATACTAATATTATAAATGGGAAAGTGTGTGTGTCTGTTTGTTTGTCCGTCTTTCACGGCAGAACGGAGCGACGAATTGACGTGATTTTTTAAGTGGAGATAATTGAAGGGATGGAGAGAGACATAGGCTACATTTTGTCTCTTTCTAACGCGAGCGAAGCCGCGGGCAAAAGCTAGTTTTGTAATAAAATTATGCTAAGATTACTTAATTATTGGCTGGTATAGGTAAGTGTCGGTGAAAGCTCTTATTACCTTGGGCCCTACTAATTTATAATGTGCAATTTAAAGTTAAGGTACAGCGGGGCAAATCTCGACTAGGGGACAAACGTAACTAGACCATTTTTTCCATGATTTAAAATGTTTGCATTATCAAATAGTGTCTACCGGTTATATATGGTAGGCGTGTTTAGTGGATACATGTAAAACTCAACATCATAATGTAAAGCATAGTTAACATAGTATTGGCACGCGTTTAGCGACGAATAAAAAAAATATATTTAAAAATTTAAAAAAACTGATAATCACATCTTAATTTTAATATGTTGATAACTCTATATTAGAAATTTGGTTGATCTAACTTTTTGCGTTTGTAAGTTATTGATGATGGACGTTGACCGGCGAAAATGCACTGTGAACAAATATGTGAAAAATCCCCTTGGTCTGGGTCAATGATTGCTAAATTGTTGAATTTCCAGAAAACTACTAGGCAATAATTATTGCCCAAATCATTATTTTATTAAAGGACAATTAAATAATAGTGGCAAAATAATTCAAAATATCCACTACTTGCGGTCCACACGGAATCAACAGACAAAAAAGATGGATGAAAATCTTGATCAGAGGATGATGAATATTATTTTCAGAAAAGTCCGTAATTTTGTGCATAAACATACTGAATGATTGAAATATATGTGACACGCTATAAATTAATAAACGATCTTTTATATTCTGCACTAAAAAATATTGTTTACTTTTTCTTTTCATTTAAAAATTAAATTCTTCCCATCGCGTACCAATTCTAAATTAACTATGCTTTAATAATGGAAAAAATGGATCAGTTACAATTGACCCCCAGTCGAGATCTGCCCCGCTCGGCTGTCCAAAATCAAAACCTAGCAAGGGACATTTTTTGTCAAAATACGTTTTTTTAATCAATCAGCCTCAAATTTTGAGCTGCGTCTAATGCAAAAACACCTGTATTTCTATCTCAATTAGAATCAAAGTTACGGAACCCTCTAAACCTAGCAAGTGCATATCTTACATGCAAATATCAAAATCAAAATCCTAGTAAGTAACATTTTCAAGTCCAAAAACCTAGTAAGTGCATGCTATACTAGGTTTCTGAGTTTGTAAACGGAACATACTAGGTTTTTGAATATGGAATTGTCCCATACTAGGTTTTAAATTTTAAAAATTGCCGAAGGGTTGAACAAGGAATTCAAATATAACAATAAATAAAACATAGCAAGTCAATAAATAAAGCAATGAGTGAAGTTTGAATTCAAACGGTCGCCGTTCCCGCGCCCCCGCCCGCGCGCCCGCGTTTGTTCCGTTCGGGATCCGAATTCAGGGAACGAGTTTCAACCTGAAGTTTCTAGTTTGTCGTACTTTGCGCTGCTGCGCGGACGCATGATGAATAAAAGTGATCGATGGAGACGAATTTTAGCAGCTGCTTTTAGATAGTCATTCTCATTATGTTCGTTGTTTTAGCCCGTGATATTATACTTATTTAATATTGTGTGTGGCGATCGCAAAAGTGTTTGTGGTGCTGAATTGTGGTTTTTTATTTGTGATGTTTTAATGGGGCTTGGATCGAGGTATTAACATTCGGAATGCTTTTTAACATTATTTTTGCGATCTATTTTACGTAGGTACCTACTTAACCTACTTATATATATTTGACGATGGGAGCAACTTAAAATAGTTCTAACAATTATGCCTTTCCAATCTACCTAAAGGAATAACTGCCAGTAGTACCTAGTGCTTGTAACAGGTTGTTGATAATGTTGATGTGCAGTATATGGCGTGTGTTACATATGAAACTATCGTGTTAAAAAAAGGACACTCTAGTTGCAAAATTAGTGCCTTTAATGCCAGAAACAAGGCGTGATTTTTGGAGTCGATTGCCAATTAATGACCTTTCGGATGATCTTTAAACTGGAGGCTACTAGACTCATATCTAATTTGGCACAATAAATAATTGTCTTCTGTAATATTTTGGGTACCTATTATATGTGTACGATGTCTACGTATTTTTAATTCAAAAATGTGAATAAAATTTTTTTAGCCACCGAAAACTCTGTCGGCCGTGTAGTGACGTCATAGAATTCATGTCAAATCAATCGCTGACATTACATAATACATTATGCCTCGTACTTAAATTGTCAGAAAGTGTTGTTTTCGCACTGAATGACTTCATTCACAGAAAATTTATAGATGACATGGCTGATGTTGTTTTTGCCTGAAATATTACGTAAACGTATTCTTTAAAAATATTTTTTTGCGGTTTATATTTAAGCCATAATAAAATAATATATAGTGATATTTTTTTCCGTTAATTGGATAGTAAGTAATGCTATAAGACAAACTATAAAAAGGGTCAAGTAGCCTATTGTTTACCCGATGACTGATTTTTGTTTTATGGATAAAATTTAATTAATTGTCTAATAATGTTGCCTTTTGTTATTATGATCCCATCAAACAAATATTATAATGTGATCAGACACGAAACGACATTTTGATATTTGCTAGTCCCTTTTCGGTGAAGGAAAAAACGTGAGGAAACCGGACTAAGTCCAATAAGGCCTACTTACGCTTCGGGTTGGAAGGTAAGATGGCAGCCGCATTTATAAAAACTAGTTCCTACGCCAAATCTTGCGATTAGTTGTCAAAGTGGACCCCAGGCTCTCATGAGCCGTGGCAACTGCCGTGGCAAATGCCGGGATAATGCGAAAATTAACCATTTAAAATACTTAGTAAGACCACTTGCTAGCTTTTTGTTTTGTAATTGACGAAACAATACTATTATTTTTTTTGTAATTAATTGTAAGTAAGGCACATAAAAGTTCTAAATAGACACATACATTTAGTTTCAACAGTTTGTCTTGTAAAGCAAGTTATACTTCTTTATATAAAACCAAGTCTTGTGAGAAAAAGGTCTTTGGTACTAATTTTTTTTAACAAAATCTTTGTTTGCCTCTCCTGTAAAATTTCGGTAAATGCACTTGCTAGGCTTTGATTTTGGACAGCCGCGCTGTAGGTACCTTATCTGACTCCCATATAATATCCTCTTGATTTTGTATCTTGGTCTATAAAGTTTTAAAACAATCAACAACATAATACATTATCATCATCCTCCTTGCGTTATCCCGGAATTTGCTACGGCTCATGGGAGCCTGGGGTCCGCTTTGACAACTAATCCCAAGATTTGGCGTAGGCACTAGTTTTTACGAAAGCGACTGCCATCTGACCTTCCAACCCGAAGGCTAAACTAGACCTTATTGTAATTAGTCCGTAATTATCTTATTAAACATAATACATTATGGGCGACAATAATAACTCTCATTTACATTTCATTCTAAGATAATCTACCATGCTTAAACCGAAATAGTCTTCCTTTTCCACTTGCCAACTTTACCACTTTAAACCAACTTTGCACATCTCTCACAAATCAGACCCGAGCCCTTGTAAGTTCCTTGCCAGATTATCTAGTAATAATGAGCCGTCCACTCTGTTTTCATTACTGTGCGGGGTTTTCTTGCTCTAATGGGCGATAAAGATGGCCGCAAACAGGGGGTAGTTACACACGGTCTTATTCTTGAGAATGATGGCTGGATGTGGCTATTGTGGCTGTTTAAATGTTATGTGGTGTTAAATGTTGTGTTTGTGGTTTTAGTTAAGATTATTGTGTCATATTTAACGTCAACTAAATTATACAAATCTTTAAATTAGAAGCAGTATTATGTTTGTTTTGTACGCCCAAAGGCAAAACACAGAGGCTCTGTTTGTATATTAAGACAGTTTTTAACACCTGTGTTATACAAATAAATCTTATTCTTATTCTTTGAAAAGAAAGAATAGTACCTGTATTACTACACAAGTATGAAAAGAGAAAACTCGAAAGTAAAATAAAATATTACAGATCCGGAGCGTTTGAAATTGTCACAAGTAATACATCTCGTGTAATTTACAGTATATAACATACCTACGGCTCGGGCTATTTGAAGTTGCAACATAAATATGCACATAAAATACTATTTTGTACAGTAGTTCGATAAAATAGCGCCATATGTACTGTTAAATACATTTATTTGATGAAAAAAGAATGATTTAAAAATACAGAATAAAAAAATAAATATTTTTCGAACAAACAGATTGTTCAAATATTTTGTTAAGTTGCACTCTTGTTCGCTTTTGCCTATAGCTTTGCCTTTTGTTTCACACGAATCATCCATTTGCCCGATATAGCTTTTTAAACTTGAATCCTGAGTCAATAGTGTTTTTTCCGGTTTCTGATTTTTCTATAAAACATATCTATGTGAAAATTTGAAGTTGCAGTCTGATCCAGTCACTATAGGTTAAAGAGCTATAAAGCAAGTTTTCCGGGATAATCGTGCAAATTTTACGCCCCGAATATTACAGCTCCCTGTCCAAGTCTTGAACTAGCTTTATGATTATGGGGTTCACCTTTAAGACACTAGTAAATTTTGTTGTCTTAGAAGTTGGTTAGGTTAGACTTTCACGTTAAATTTTCAGCTGAGGATATGCGAAGTGTACCTACATAATCTACATATATAATAAATAAATAAATAAAATAATCTACATATATATGTGTAATAAAATTCTTTGAAACTTTCAACTATTGTTGAGTATCTATCATAATTTATTCGTAAAGTTATTGACTGATTCCCATACTAAGTAATACATTTCACTATCATGTGATAGACGGCTGATAATGAGGAATGGAAAAAGAAGATCTACTGTACCGGACCCCAAAACCAAATAATGGGAATAGGTGGGGCAAGTGAATAATGAAAGTTATTGACTACGAGCATCATGCTGACGCTCAAACCATCTGTCACAACAAATGTTTAGATGTTAAGTTACAGTAGTCACTCAGTCAGTAGTATTAGGTATTAAGTTTACAGGTTTAGTAACTTATTTAATGTTTTCTTTGTACTCAGTTAGTGTTGTGGCAATAAATGTATTTTCTTTCTTTCTTTCTTTCAATATAGACAGGTGTCTCTCATCTCTGGGCGGAGTTTAAGATGAGAGACATCAATATTTAATTTATTTTAGGTCATGAGTGTACTGAGTGTAATTCAATTAAGTAAGTATTAAGTGTTTGTGTATATTATAACTAAATTACACACCTCTGGTGTTTCGGGTGTCCATGGGCGGCGGTGATCGCTTACCATCAGGCGACCTGTCTGCTCGTTTGCCTCCTATCCCATAAAAAAAAAAAAAAAAAAAAAAAAACTTTACATATTTCACAAAAATCTATCGCGATCTCGGGGACGCCTAATAACCTCAAGTAACTTTTATGTCCATAATTTTCGTTGTCAACAGCCATAACGGCCTCTACCATTATCAACAAATTACTCAAATTTCGTCCAAAAGCAGCTTTAATCCTTACGCTAGTCGTTGAAACTCCGAAACAGCAGTTTAATCAACTCCAAACTATGGCAAGTTTGGGCACCGACGCTTGGCCGCAAAACAAATTCGAGGCAGAAAGTTAACTTGTGCCGTTTCGTAGACTGTTTGTTTGGTTTGGATGATTGTTAGTTTATAAGATGTAAGAAATTGTTTATAAAAAAAAAGAAAACAAATGTTCATCCAACGTGACACAAAATTACACCTTAAAAAAAATCATTTAAGTATTTCAGATAAAAAAATCCATAGTATCATTATTATCACACAATGTGTGACTTTACTATAAAAAATAATTTTAATGTTTAAATGTCATTTAAACATTAAAATTATTTTTTATAGTAAAGTCTTATGATTGACATAACTGTTGTCCTAGCCGGAATGACAATCAACCCCCTACATGACGATCAATACAGTCTAGCTCTATTGCTTTTTTTTTCTACTCGTCGACTTTAATCTGTCAATTAGGACACCACAGACTAAACTATAAGTGCTGACTTTTCAGTGTTGGATAGTCTTTGACAATTAGTCAAGTATAATATTTCATTACACTTCACTTTAGTTAACTGAAAAAATTTCAAAAATAGAACTATATACAAGTTCCATACTAATTTGCAATACCTGGCAAATTTTTCTGCATCTGAAACACATTTTTTTCTGCTCATCGACTTTAATCTGTCAATTAGGACACCACAGACTAAACTATAAGTGCTGACTTTTCAGTGTTGGATAGTCTTTGACACTAAAGTCAACTATAATATTTCATTACACTTTAGTTAACTGAAAAAATTTCAAAAATAGAACTTCATACAAGTTCCATACTAATTTGCAATACCTGGCAAATTTTTCTGCATCTGAAACACATTTTTTTCATCTAGCGCGTTATCGACCAATCAGAGACAGTCATTCAAACAATTAGTTGCCAGGTAATCCGATGTTGATACAACGGTGAACGACGCCATTAACATAAATTTTATCTTGAATGATGTTATTTTTCGTCCATTGATGATGAAGATGATGACTCATAGAAAAAGTATTGTATACAATAGTGATATAATTAAGCTTTTCACTCTCGTACCGTACTATTACTCGAGTGACAAGCTCTGTATTATATCACGATTATATAAATAGTTATTTGTTATACAAGGGTGCAAAGTTGTATTTTAACGCCGAGTGTGGAATTGAAAAACGAGCAAGTGAAAGGATTCTATAGTTGAACCACGAGCGAAGCGAGTGGTTCGAGAGTAGAATCCTGAACTTGCGAGTTTTTTAACACACGAGAAGTAAAATACATTTGCACCCGAGTGTAACACAAAACTTTTCCCCTCACTATAGCGAGGAAACTACAACGCAAAAAATGCGTTTATCACTGCTTCCAGTAGTTCCACAGGTGGTAAAACATCTTCATCACTAGATTAACCCACTTTTATCAATTTTAAAGCAGAAAATTTGGCTATATTCAAGGTCAAATTACTTTATCCACTAGTGGATTAAATGCGTTTTTACCCGCTGGTATTGAAGGACAAAACACGTGTTTCCGAGCTAGTGAGGGGAAAATACTATTATATATGTCATGCTTCCATTTTTATCAAGGTGGGTTGTTTTATCATCCCTACCTAGGGAAAGCAATGGTCTGGAATGCTTTCATTATGCACAGAACTTAGTATTTAATTATACATGGGTATTATTTTACTTTCTTTTTATTTTTCTTCTTCTGCAAGCCTCTTCTTGTGGCACTGGCCGCTAATGGCCTATAAACAACGGCCGATGGCTCAACGGCGGCCGTGGAGTGCGGCCGGTGATCCCTGTTCTAATCCTCAGCAGTTAAGATGTAATGCGTAACTGCAAAACTGCGATCACGGTGACGCTATAAAAGGCTGTTAAGTCTAATGTAAATACTATCCTCCTTATTCATAAACGTTCACTAAAGTTATCAAGCCGATAATGTTGGTTTGTCTCTTTCCGACGTATTAGTGTGATAGAAAGGGACAAACGAACTTTATCGGCTTGATAACTTTAGTGAACATTTATGGATAAGGGGGTATGACTTTTGATGACGTTACTCTATAATATAAATATATTATTAAAAATATCATAAATAACCTAAGCTCAAAACTTAAATTGTAAAAACCCCCGCCATAATGGACCGATTTTCATAAAACATGACTAAGAACACTCCCGACTAAAAACAAACTCAAACAAAAAAAACTAAATCTAAATCGGTTCATCCGTTCCAGAGCTACGATGTCATAAACAAGATACACACAATTGTTTTTGCGTCGGGGGTTAAAAATTACTTTCATTGTATAGAGAAAATGAATATCGCCCCCAAACGGGGTTTCTGAAACTAATAATTACATACCTACACTTTCCGTGGCGTTCTCGCTATTGAGTAATGTATTAAAACTCATGGTAACCGCGAAGACCTGTGCAATTGTGCATAAAGATAATTTGTTTCTGTTACAGATGTAACTTATACCAGATTTTCGTAAAACAGGTATGACGTAAGCATACTTGCAGGATTGGGACAACATAATGTCATAAAATCAAAGGGTGCTTATGAGTTGTCAGCAGTTATATTTAAGGGCATAAGAAAATGAATATTTGTAAGAGCACGCTATGTTAAGAAAAACACTTAAAAAATTCAGGAATTATTTTTTTGTAGTCCGCCAGGCTTAAATGGGACTGGGCCGGCCACGTCTATCACATGCATCCGGATAGGTGGGCTACCATAGCCACCAAGTGGATGCCGAAATAGAAGCGTGGGCGGGGCAGGCCCAGGCAAAGATGGCGGGACGACCTTGACGACTTCCTAAACAACTGGCCGGAAGTAACGGAGAATCGGGAATTATGGAGAGCCAGGGAAGAGGCCTTTGCCCAGCAGTGGGACACTCCAATAGGCTAAGAAAAAAAAAACCGTAAAAGAATTAATCAAAAGGACTAACAATATTTATTTATATTTGGCAAACAGGTAAACGTTCTTTTAAACATTTAATTATCAATTTATGTTGAGTTTCAAATTATTTTATGCTTCTAATTTTAGTACAAATGAATTGTAAATACCTATACACATATAAATTTATGGTTTTCCTAACAGTCAAAAATATTTCTAGGCACCTGATAACCCTGTTAACAATCTACAAATTGAAAAGGTAACTGCGCCACCAAGTATCATTTGTAAAGGAAACGGGCGGAAAGTGTGAGCCAGTCTTAAATTGAAATTAGTCTCGGCTATTAGCTGGAAAGCATTAGGTATTACAGGCTGCAGAATAGACCTCATCACTTGTGCTGCACCCAAACGGTGCGACCAGCGTTGTAAGTCACAGGAATAAGGTGAAATTAACTATGTACCAGCTGCAAAAGTGCATGGAGAAAATATGAATGAATTCATTGATAAATTCGCCATGCACTTTTGCAGCAGTACAAGTTGTAGAACGTTCTGAATTTTCATTAGAAGTTTCTTATGCAAGCTGCCATTGAGAATGTTTTCTTTAATGTTAGGATAATATTAGGCAATGTTCTCAACAGTTGATGATGGCTTAATTTGATGTTTGACTTACACCATAGAGGAATAAGTAAGGGAAGAGTTGTAACTCCATACATACATCAGTAAATGCGAGTTATTTGTATAGGCATAGTTATAGTGACATCTAGCGACAATCACGCGTCAACTAGCGTAAATTATCAGTACGGCTACTTGTCAATAGATGTCGCGACGAACAAAGAGTCTAATGCTAACCAATTTTTAGCTAATATTACAATTTACAATAGTATAAATCAGTATTCTGTTTTCCATTCCTTCTGCTCGTAATATAAGTTGTAAACTGTTCTAATATTATTTTTTTGGCAGACGAGACGCTGCTGACACCTAGTATCGAGTAGTGTTACTGATAATTCACCTTTTACCTTATTACCTTAACACCCCTCGCTCTTGCCTTACACCGCCCCTGAAGCCGGGTGCTGGAGTGGTGCCACGGCTCGGTTAATAACAGCGCCGCTTGGCACCCGCCGGTGACTAATGAAGCTGACGTATTATGACCACACCTCTCATATACCTACTGACCAGATGAGATTTTACCTTCTACCTTATTTCCTTAGCACCCCTCGCTCTTGCCTTACACCGCCCCTGAAGCCGGGTGCTGGAGTGGTGCCATGGCTCGGTTAATAACAGCGCCGCTTGGCACCCGCCGGTGACTAATGAAGCTGACGTATTATGACCAGACCTCATGAACTGCCCGGTATTAAGATTTTTTCCTTATGTCATCAAATATCACCACTATATTGCTCCAAAATTAGAGTCCGCATTCGCTGAAAAATATCCCGCATTCTGATTTTGATTTTTAACTCCATCGGCATTCGTTTATATTTTAAAAAGATTTTTATTATAAAAATTTCATACACATCCAAAACCAGAGTTTGATGGCCACCAGATGGTGGACTGTCCATTTATATATTTATACGACGTATGTGCCATTATGTATACGACGTACCTAATAAAAAAATAGACTTATCCCCTTATTCATAAACGTTCACTAAAGCTATCAAGCCAATGAAGTTCGTTTGTCCCTTTCCAACGTATTGGTGTGATAGAAAGGGACAAACGAACTTTATCGGCTTACTTAACTAAAAATAAAAACTGTTCATTTATTCCACCTATGTATATCAAGTCTGACTCAGCAAGTGTTCCGACTCCACATTACCAATATTTGTTAATTTTTCCCATTTCTTTAAGTCTAATTTATAATTTATTTAAATTAAACTCACGCATGAAGGAAGGTACACATATTTCTAAAGAGGAGCAAAAAGTAATTAAGTATTTGAATATTCATTTGGAAAGACGATACGCAACTGCAGAGCCTTGCGGAAAGTTGTGGCTATACATATTCATGCTAGGCATAAGTTTTTCGAGTAAAAATGTTCCTGAATTTGGTGAGATTGATAATGCTTTACAAAAAGCTTATTATTAGTAAGTGTGCACGGGAAAAGTCCCACTTAAAGCCGCTTTGTCAGTTTATTCTTATAAAGATACAAGTAAATCTCGCCTTAATGGTAATTGACAAAGTGGGACGTTTTACTAAACACACTCAATTAGAGCCTAATACGAACGTTTACGTCAAATATCATATTTAGGAACGATACCTTTATTATATTTAATCTTTAATCACGATATCTCTTTAAATTAAGTAAACAGAAAAACACATTAGTACAAATTACTTCTTGATTTAATAAATTGTTTCACAGTACACTGCCATCTGTGGGCGAGTAGGCGGAAACCATCGAATTAGTTCGCGCGCTCTCCGTTGCAGTGTCGTAGCGCTGCTTGTCGCGGTGTTAGACGTAGTTCACTGAGTTTATTTATACAGATTTTACGTGTGTTTCTGTTTTAGTAAATACGTACGTATACCCATTATATTATAGGTTTTTAACCGACTTTCAAAAAGGAGGAGGTTCTCAATTCGACTGAATGTTTTTTTTTTTGTATGTATGTTACTCGATATCTCCGAGAATCGTGGATCGATTTTCAAAATTTTTTTTTTGATCGAACGGGTATAACCCCGAGATGGTCCCATTGGGACCAAGTCAGGGTCTGATGATGGGATCTTGGAGAAATCTAGGGAACTCTTCAAATGTTATAGGCACATGTAAGGTTCTTACTGTATTTTTCAAAGGTACACCAGTATTTATGCCTGACGGTAGTAATTTTATGTGGCTGAGCTGATGATGGAAGGTCAACTCCTCAATGGTTAGGAGTTAAAGGATAATTCTTTCACTACTGTACATATATTCAGACTGATACATATAATATCACTAGGAACCACTAAAAATCAACAAATAAATAAACTTTTTAGAAACTAAAAAGCAAAAAATAATAAACCTTTGAATTCAGATTTCTTTTCGGATTGCAATAATCTAAACATCCAAATTATAAACAAATCAATTATTTTTGGAGTCGGGGCCAGCCTGCGTATGGTTGGGTGGGGAAATAGCAAGGCGACGAACAGGTCTGGTACCGACTACAAAAATAATTGATTTGTTTATAATTTGGATGTTTAGATTATTGCAATCCGAAAAGAAATCTGAATTCAAAGGTTTATTATTTTTCAGTTTCTCCGTGTTTTGTAATGCGCTTATTTTTAAGGCGGTTTTATTTTTTGTTAAAAAGTTTATTTTTTAAATTATAAATGGGCTTGCTCTTGGCCACAGACTAGCCAAAGGCAAAGACGTGGCCAACAATGATGGAGTGAGCTCGCCCAGAAGATGCCTGTTCACTCTTGATTTGAAGGTTGTCGGGTTATATGAGCTCGAAAATATGTCGGATTGCATGTCACTGGCCAAGGAACAACGTAAATAATTTAGCTTCTTAACAGAACTTCTAATTTAAATTAACTTATAATTATTCTAACACTGAGTTTATTAACTACAATCATTTTTTTATATTGAATTAAACTAACACCCCGCCCGTGAACACGAACATAACGTATCGTTCGAATCGGCCAAATATAAACATACTCGTAAGTGTTACGCGATTAAGTCCCGTTTTAAAGTTATTTTTCTTTTGATAAGTCCCGCCTCAGGGTGGCTAGCCGAATGGCACAATCGCTCACGAAACGCTCACGAAACGAAGCGCTAGTAGATATCTATCTCTATTGCGCTTGCGTATTGGCGCGACAGAGCCAGCGGCGTATCGCTTTCGTTTGGCGTCGGAGAAATGCCATTCGGCTACGGGGCCTGAGCGGATTAAGTAGGTAATCGTCATAATTTCATCGTAATTAGATTGACGTTAAAAACAATATTAGAATCTGTCAAAATTGGTACCAACTTGACTTTGAAATGGTTAATCAAAAATGCATTCTACGATGTACAAGAATTTTGTTACATTTAAATATTAATATAATTACGTATCCAATTGTTATTCTTATTATTTTATTATTGTATGATTTCTTAATTTAATTATTTTTTTTTTAATTTAATTATTATTCTAAATTTTGAATTTGTATACAGAGTGGGGCCTGTAACAAAGGCGAAGAATTGAACTGTAGGCTATTCTCCTTATACTGATCAACATTTTGTTCGGCGACTTTTAAAAATAACTTGTATTTTGATTTTTATTACCCTTGAAAGTTTTTTCTAGGAGTACATTAGTATTGCGAATTCTGTTAAGTCTAAATTGTGACAGACAACGTCAATGACAACAATAATGGCGAACATTGAAGCTAATATTTATTTTGTATGAAAAAAAAAATTAAAGACTTCATAATTTTTAAAAGTCACTGAACAAATGTTGATTAGTATAAGGAGAACAGCCTACAGTTCAATTCTTCGCCTTTGTTACAGGCCCCACTCTGTATATTCATGAACTGTAACTATTGACGCTTAATGTATCTGTGCATTTACGAAATAAATGAATATGAATATGAATATGCAGACTTACAGTAAAGCCATATGACATATTTTACCTGAAACATCTCACAAAAAAAACATGCCTTAAAGAAAAACACGTTTCCAAAGCTCAATTTATCTCGCATTCCTATTACACGCGTTATTCGCTCACAAAACAAGTCTTAAGATATACTGACATATCGGACGATCTCAATTTGTTCCAGCCTGTGTATTCCTATCGCAAAACTGGAGTCTAATATTTACGGCAACTTTGTAAGCAAAAACAATGCTTGTTTTACTTTTCCTATATGTTTGTAATATAAGTTTTCGCTATCCTAAAGTTCAATTTAAACATATATAAGGTTTAGAAGTATTTGTAATAAATAATCAAACAATAACTAATTATATTGTTTCTAAAACTATAGACATGTGTAGAATAAAATATTGACCAAGAGTATTAAGCAGGATGTAAATATCATTTTGTCATTTTGTGTACTCTCATAAAACATACCATTAAACTGAAAGAGACATATATAATTACTCAACTCGAATTTCAATCAGTACCGTGGTACCGCTTTTTTCTCCGATATTATGAAAATTATATAATTTGATGAACAACTGGCTAGTGATTATCAGTGCCATGATGACGTCACATACCCGTCATCTAGGAATTTCTAGAATGTATGACTAAAACTTGTTCATGACGACTTACTTATTTAGGTAAACAATACATAAATATTTATATTGAAATTATAATCACAACTATAATTATATTCCATTGAACTTTTGAGTTACCTTAATTCTGCATGCTTTTGGAATATGTGCAACCTTAATACCCATTCAAAGATAGTCCTTGACCTTGTATACTGACCTTGGCTTAGGAATTATGGCTTAATATCTGGTAGGTATGAAAATTGTTGGTCGTATCAAGGTCATGTTTAGGTCATAATACTCATAATGTGTAATTTTTCAGCTGAAAATAAAATATATGAGTATCTGGCACAGCCTTGCTGCTTCCAAGAGTAATAAAATTGCAGTACTTATCTTTTCTCGGTACATTTTCGTTATATTTTAGAACTCGCCGCAAAAGCGCTGAGTTCGCCGCAAGTTCGCAGTGAGTTCGCTGCAATTGTGCAGTGAGTTCGCCGCAAGTGCGCTGTGAGTTCGCCGCAAGTTCGCAGTGAGTTCGCTGCAATTGTGCAGTGAGTTCGCCGCAAGTGCGCTGTGAGTTCGCCGCAAGTGCGCTGTAAGTTTGCCGCAATTGCGCAGTGAGTTTGCCGGAAGGGCGAGTTGGTTCACCGCAAGTGCGCAGTGAGTTCGCCGCAAGTGCGCTGTGAGTTCGCCGCAGGTGCGCTGTGAGTTCGCTGCAAATGCGCTGTGAGTTTGCAACAAGTGTACAGTGAGTTGCCGCAAATGCGCAGTGAGTTCGCCGCAAGTGCGCTATGAGTTCGCCGCGAGGTCATCGTGAATATACGCATAATTTTTGTGAGTACGCTCTTACGTTGCTTCCAACTAGAAATTAGCTATAGCCGTGCCTAAATAAAATAAAATAGGTAACATTTATTTAACGTCACATCAAAGTATAAATGAGACAGTTAACGCCTCATTAAAGTACAAATGAGATAGAAGACATGCAAACAAAAAACATTAGACGCTAAAATAGGACCCCCATTCAGTATAGATAGAGAAATAAACCTCTGATTTACACTACAGTACTGACACAGAATATATGTACAAGTACTAATACACTACAATACACTACCTACCTACACTACACTACACTAGTACTAATAGTGGTACTGAGTAATTTATCAGTTACGAAACGCTTATTAAAATCCTGTCAATTAGTCGAGTAACTAAAAGACACATTAATTTGATTCATAATTTTACAACGGAATGTACATTTCACTTACACCACTCAACATATCATTTAAGCTTTATTTCATTCAACTGACGTGTGGACTTCGTTAAATTAATACATACAATTATATGTTTTAACTGGTTACATTAAGGATAAAGTCTCTTTGATGGTTATCTAAATTTCTTGGTATCAAATCAAATGTGTTATTAAGTGGATAAAGGATAAAGTAAAGTGGTTGGGTCATCATCAGTATTCTCCTTGCCTCCCGGCATT
Source organism: Leguminivora glycinivorella (assembly GCF_023078275.1). Classification (NCBI taxonomy): domain Eukaryota; kingdom Metazoa; phylum Arthropoda; class Insecta; order Lepidoptera; family Tortricidae; genus Leguminivora; species Leguminivora glycinivorella. The sequence goes on along the minus strand of NC_062978.1, from coordinate 19,705,991 downwards.
TTGCCACGGCTCGTAGGAGCCTGGGGTCCGCTTTGGCAACTAATCCCAAGATTTTGGCACAGGCACTAGTTTTTACGAAAGCGACTGCCATCTGACCTTTCAAGCCGAAGGGTAAACTAGACCTTATTGGAATAACTTCGGTTTCCTCACGATGTTTTCCTTTACCGAAAAGCGACTGGCAAATAACATATAACGGACAAGGACAAGCTCCGGTTAACTGGCCTTAGCGTCTATTACAGACGATTTATGGTGCAATGTCCGAGAGACATCGCTTTTGATGACTAAAGAGACCTATGCGAGAGCGACACATTTTGCCACACAGCTGACAAGGGAAGCTTGCAACCGATTGCGACGTTTCGCTATGGACGCTATGGTGTCTTCTTTCCCTTTTGTCAGCAAGTGCCGCAAACCAGGTCTCATCAACGAACTTGCGACCATCTCCAACGCACTTTCGCCACTCCGTCCGCATATAACACCACAGAATATATAATAGTATTTACAAGATAACACTAATCAATTCATCGCTCTTATAAGGCATACACACTGTATTTACCGAGAAAAAAAATGTTCCCACAGACTAATTAGGTAGGTATAACAGTTTCTTCTAAGTAAGCGTATGCTTTAACAGTTACACGGACTTAATGATATTACTAGAATTAATGCTCCTTATTAAAATATCGTATAGACGATACACAAATGCGATGTGGTGCAAAAAATGAAGCTACAATCTTAATTTTGCGTGTAAAATTGCGAAGTCATCGAAGTAGATGTATGTTACGTAGTTAAGTGCTGGCGGTAAAGATAAGTTTGTAAACCGGGTTGTTCTGAAAAGGCAAGAGGAACAGGGATAACTTTAACTGTTTTGTCAGAGACACATCAAGAGCGTTTCATTTGTGTCAATTAAACTAAAATATAACACTACGTTATTAGTTTTAACTGTGATTATTTATGTATACAGCAATAAGAATCCTTTATCGACCTTTGACGACCGGTCTGGCGTAGTTGGTAGTGAACCTGCCTGATGAGCCGCGGTCCCGGGTTCGAATCCCGGTAAGGGCATTTATTTGTGTGATGAGCACAGATATTTGTTCCTGAGTCATGGATGTTTTCTATTTATATAAGTATGTATTTATCTATATAAGCATGTATATCGTCGCCTAGCACCCAAAGTACAAGCTTTGCTTAGTTTGTCCCCCAATATTTATTTATTACTTTGGACACGTAGCCAGACGGGAGCCGGAAAACCTTGAGAATCGCATTATGGTTGGCATGGTGGATTGTTGTGGTGGTTGAACGGGGGAGCTGTTGTCATCCACCAACCCGGGATTGACACAGGCGCCTATTATTAGGACTGCAGAAGACCGTGATGAATGGAGAGCTTTGGTACGAAAAATAACGACCTCATGTGGTCGCGACCCTCAGCCGTGAGGAACCGAGGAAGAAGATATGTATACAGGTTTAATTGTGGTGTGGGCCACGGCCATGGGTTCATTCATGGGTTAATTCATTTTCTTTCAAACCCTTAATTGCTAATAGTGGCCTTGAAATTGGAGCAGTTCCATGTTTTCTTTCCCCTTTTGGGAGAACAGGCCTGAGTTTATGTATTGTTTTCTACCAATGTCAAACTGCATCGAGAGTGCAGCGTATAATTAGGGCCTATTACGGAAATTTGCTTGCGTCCATAGGCTACCCACAATCCCACAGTTGTTTTCTGCGACACCTACGTGACGAAAGTGGGTGGCGAAATTAAGCCGTCCCCATCTGAATTCAACAATAATTATTTATTTTATTTATCATGTCCCATAGTCTCATTGTACCCCTGCCCTAATCATTACGCTTCCTACTATAGAGATCATGTCCGATGCCTGCGCAAGTGCGCACGCGACGGTCTAGCTCCTTATACGATAGATCGCAGATACAAATCGTTTATGCCATGTTCTGCATAATGATCTATTTCTTAGTTTTATTTTACAAAAACTATAACTTGTAGATACTCGTATGCATAGTTTACTGTAACTGTCATGTTTGCCATTTAAGTAGGTGACCATATTCATAACTGCTATAAGTAAAATGTAGATTTATCATGTTGCATACTAACCCCCTTATTCATAAACGTACTCTAAAGTTATCAAGCCGATAAAGTTCGTTTGTCCCTTTTCGACGTATTGGTGTGATAGAAAGGGACAAACGAACTTTATTGGCTTGATAAATTATTTAGAGTACGTTTATGAATAACCAGGTAAGGATATTGAGCGGCTGCGTACCGGTCTACTTGTTTAATTGTACTAGTCAGACCATACGTTGACAATGGTTCTGATAGGTACCTCGGATAGCGTATTAGGACTTCCCCAAACCTATCGACGCGGAATCGGCTCCAGCCGACCAAAAATCGATCGTTAATATGAAGACGCTTACGCGCCCTCGGCGCTGAATACATGCGTATGTTCACACCAACGAGCGATTTTTGGTCGCGCATCGCGTCGATATGTTTGGGGAGACCCTAAAACGTCAAATTATTTTTTTTACACTTTTACTTTAACCCTGGAGACTGCACGGTCTGTGTAAAACACACACACACTTTGGTCGATAGCATGATGCTTCTGGCGTTTCCCATGAAGTTCGTGTTGTCGAGGTTCTACTGTCCAACAACGGCCTATAATCAGCTCTCGATCTCTGGGGGTCAATTACTTTCGAAGATACAACATTGATTGAACCGCCCATAAGCCTTATCACAAACTGGCTAGTTACTATTGATAGAAAGAATATCTACGTCTCAACCTTTATTTACTTTAATATAAGGTTTAATTTCAGATAAAGATAGATAGATATTATGTCTATTAGGTTTATCTATGACGCTGGCATCTTATCATTGGACAAGACTTCATGTCTTACTCATCGGTCACTAAAATATCGCTCGATTACGGAATAACCGTTAATAAAGGTATTTATATCGAGCGAAGGTAGGTATTTGATATTTGCCAGTCGCTTTTAATAAGATCTAGTTTACCCTTTGGGTTGGAAGGTCAGATGGCAGTCACATTCGTAAAAAACTAGTGCCTACGCCAAATCTTGGGACTAGTTGTCAAAGCGGACCGTGGCAAATTTCAGGATAACGCAAGGAGATTTTACCAAATAGTCTAGGCAAAAATTGTCAATAAACGCAACTTAAGGTAACAATAATGACTTTGTGATCGAAGGTAATGTTAGAATTTCAATAAATAAATTAATGATATTAAACTACCCACTAAAAATATCACGCGGTAAAAAAATACATAACAGGAACAACAATGGCAGAGGCAGGAATTGAATTTTAGCTTACGCAGTTACGGCCACTGGTATAAACGTTGCGTTTCTACATATGGGTAGGTACAGTCAACCAATTTGAATAGGCCACTGTAAAACCTTTGCACACTAAACGTCAATGTGACTTCTTATGGCAAATAGAACTCGGTTTAAATGAGACAGGGTGGTTAACTGTAACATGTCAGGAATAGATCATAAGATAAGATTCATAATAATGTCTTCGGTTACCGCGATAGTTACTCATGAAATAAAACTATGGAAACGGATTATATCGCGTATAATGAATTTACAATTCATCCCGACGTTTCTAACACTTCACAGCATTCGTGGTCAACGGGTGACTGAGGAAAAATTACAGTGTGCAAAAGCTACCCACATTCAAGAAATATTAATGAACCATGACCATAAATAATATAGATTTCTAAGGCAGGTTCACACACTGATTATCCCTTCAGGTGGCGAAATCCGGGAGCCGACCGCACGTAAAGTGGCAGGTCGGCTGCCCTACGCAGAAATCAAGTATCTCAAAATTTTCCAAAAAATGGTTTTTTACATCATTCGATTCATTTTTTCAAAATACATATTTTAGTATTTTTTTAAATTTTTATAATGTATATTTTTCAAAATACAGAACTTTAAAAAATTCAAGTATCTTTTTTTAACGGGGTATTCTACGCTAAAGTCAAGTATCTACCCTATTTCTATCTTGAAATCGAGTATCTTTTGAAAGATACTTGCAATTCATATTAGATGGCTAAGTTACTTGACTTCAGAGTTGAAATATTGATATTTATTGCGAAGTTACTTGACTTCAGCGTAGAAATATTGATATTTATTGATAAGTTACTTGACTTCAGCGTAGAACTATTGATATTCATTGCGAAGTTACTTGACTTCGGCGTCTATCATTTTGTTATGATGTCAAAATCTTGTAATTACTAATACATGTATTAATTTGGGTTTCGGGTAGAAATTGTCTTAGTATTAAAAAACAACCAGATGTTAACAGTAAAAGCACAAGGAACTTGTCTTATTTAATATGTAACTTCTTTTATACAAAATACGAAAATACATATAACGAACATACGTTTACATAATTATTGCATGTTGGTTAGTTGATAAATAGGTTACTAGCCTCGTAGTCAAATCAGCTTCTTTTTAAGAACTGTCAAAACGAATTTGAAAGACTTGCTAATATGGAATTTATATTACATTGAATTGAGTGACGTCACGGTCACCTCAGTAACTTTATACATATATTTCTACCTGGCTTATTAAATAGAAATTGGATTTAAAAATAACTGATGTCCATGTTTATCTCATAATTCTGATGCTTTATTTTGTGCATGGTATAAAATATTTTATTTTAACTACAGTCAAGTTCCCTGTTATTATAATTAAGGAAGACTATAACTTTCATTATTTTTTTCTGTCTTCGAGTATTTAGGCACCTACCTACTGTACTTGATTAATATTGTGCGTTCCACGGGAAATCGCTTTCGAGGTTTTTTTATTATTTAAATAGTCTCCTACAACGTAAGTACTTGATTAAGTTTCAGGAGTATTTTTGAACTCTTCGTGACAGATAAACCTCTTAAACCTATAATCTTAAGACAACTTCTTTTCCGTATATTACTCCAATATTGCATTTATATTAAAACCTAATTTACATAAGCATGACATACACTACATTAAAGGCATCTATCTAAAATGTATACATTGTATACATATACCTATCTACTAGCGGCCCGCCCCGGCTGCGCACGGGGCTATCATAAAAATGGTTATAGTAATTTATCCTTAAAAGATAGACATATGCTATTACTGACTTTTTTGTATGTCTATGAAAGATACACAATTTCACGATACATTGTTTTGATACAGCTCAAACAGTTTGGGCAGCGTTTTCGATTAAAGCTTTCAGCCAGCAGAATTTTGTCCGACTTGATTAGCAAAAATTGACACATTTCAACCAATTCAAACAAGATCTCAACAAATTATATACCAAAACCTTTCCGCAGAATCATTTTATTTATTGGTGAAAACCGCATGAAAATCTGTTTTGTAGTTTTTGTTTTAGATACAGTTAAAAATAACAAGCCTACCAAAGCTAAATGAAAACAGTTCAAGATACTTGCTTTCTTGTAGAAAAGCTTTAAAATTTTCTTATCGCATTCTACGCAGAAAGCTGTTTTTGTATTTTAAAATGATTGTGCTAATCATTTTGAAGAAAAAATTATAGTACACTATTAATGATATCTAGTATAATAAAGTTCGTCTGTTTAAAAGGCTATCAATTTATTAATAAGCATATAATCAGGAAAAATAAAACAAAATCGTTTTTTCGCTCTACTGTAAAATTTGGCAAAAAGCAGATACTTGATTACTGCATAGGGCAGCCGAGGTAACCGGGAGCCGGACTTGAAATAAAAAGCTGTTGAGTGGCAAGGATACCGATAAAATAACAGAAAAAGTTTACCCTTGAGTGGCGGGGCCCTCACGGGTGGTCATCGCGAATGTCACTTGTGTTACAAAAATTATAATTTCTCAAAAAGTGTAGGGATGTTGTGCATAAACCATATATCACTGGATTCATTATAAAACGGCTAAAATTATTCCATAGCAAAAAATACATTCCATTTATGTGAGTTTTGCTAGACTCGATCAAATATCAGGTGGCTACGTTTTCCACTTCCATGTATTAAAGTAACTTTATTTAGGAAAACAAACAGTAAATTGTATAAAAAAGTAATTCAGGGACTTAAATATACATTTATTTACACTTATATTCCTTTTTTTAACATATTACAGTACAATTTTTGGAAAAAAGACGGTTTTTAAACACGTGTCTCAAATATGGCAGGCGGTTGGTCCAATCAAATTGGGTCATATTTCAAGCTGTTTTGAAGTTGAGGGTGTTGGACCTTTACTGAATGCCGTCCTTGTTTAGTGACGAATGGTTCGTGCAAGTGTGAGGAAGCTAGATACAGTTTTAGACGGTTTTATTTATATATTTAGGTATATCGTCGCACGGGGTCCGGGAGCCGGTCCCTGCCACTTATCGGCTTGTTTTTCCCAGAGTCCGGCTCCCGGCGCCTGCCACTTAACGGAATGTTTTATAAAACGACCGTGCCACTTATCCCCTATGCAACTTGTAGCTCCGCCACCTGAAGGGTTAATAAAGCTAGTAATATAATATTAAAAAAAAAATGTAATAAAGTAATTGTATTTTTTTTTAATATTGTTCTAGATTCATAAGTCTCACCCCGGTCAATATCGATATGTAAGGTAAATCCTAGAAGGCGGTTTTATTAATTTGGATAGAGAGCTTTTTATCCCTCTATACTCTGTGGAAAACTGATTCATGTTATTTTTGAGACACGAGGGAAAAAAATTGGGAATCTACTGGTAGGTATTAATACTCAATTGCTTTAAATTTCAGTATTAGTACAATCTATACTTAGCTAACAGTATTACCACACAAAATCGAATTTTAATTCAAGAATCGGTCTCCTGTTTGCTCGTGTAATATACTTCAGGAAAACCAATTCGTACCTAATATTGTAAAATCCATTTTATTATATCCTACAGAAAATGGACATCAACTATTTTAAGCATACTAAAAGCAGAAAAGAGCTTTTCAGAACTATTAAAATAGAGTACACTCAGTTGATAAGCGTATCCAAATGTTAGCTCCCGACTTCAAGAACTTAATTAACTAGTGCGAAGTTTGGACGACTTCGCAGCGCTTCGAAAAATCATGTTAGCATTCCAGTCTGTTGATGTTCAAGTGTTTTGCTTACGACTGAGCGCGGACGAGCGATTATTAGGGCTCCTTTACACGGTGCGAGAACTCGCATGCGAGTTTCATTACATTACGGTATTTGATTGGTGTGTGGTGTGTGTATGTAGCCTAGACAGTTCGCAATCTAACTTAAATCGCATGGGAGTTCGAGCGCAGTCTTAATGAGCCTGTATAGTATCAATGCACCTTAAAAACAAGGCACCCGCGTCTGTCTGTGTTTCTGTTTATTTGTTTGTATGTTTGCAATATACTCAGAAACTACTAAACAGCTAGAGATTTTAATGCGGTTTTCACTGATTAAAGAGATCCTTAAGGAAGGTTTTTCTGAATCACTTGTTGAGGGTTTCTTGCAAATTGGTTGAAATATGACGAATTTTGCTAATTAAGTCCGAAAAAAATACGAACTATACTTAATCTAAAACGCTACCCAAATCGTTTAAGCTAATAACGGCACGATGTATTACGGTGCAATTAAACGAGTAGGTATGTATTGTATTATGTCTCTCTTTTAAGGAAAAAAAAATCTCTTTACTCCCCTTGCGAAGCCGGGACGGGTCACTAGTAGTTTTATATATTATCTTGAAGGGGTCATTGTATTAGAAAATAACTTCGAACGAAAAATAACAGTTATAGCCCCATGCTAACAAATGCTTTAAAAAGTGTTGAGTTTTATAAAGACATAATATTACAAAATTTGTTTAAAGCGACAGTTTTACAAAGTCGTCCTATCTCAACATCACGCGCGTTGTCATGTCACGTGTCGATAAAAGTGTCGCTTCCGTTTCCGACCGCACAAGACGCGACAAAAATTAGTCGGTGACGTGATTTGACATGCTAACTGGTGATAAGTGTTTAAGTTTACTATATTTGTATGTACCGTCAAACTAGCCAACTTATGGTGACCATTCGTTTCGTTGTAGGTTTAAAAATTGAATTTTTTATGCCGTAATAAAATATAGAAAAATAAACACGCTGAAAGAATGAAATGTATTGCTACCCCACTTCAATTTATTTTCTCTTGTATGGGAGTTATGGTGAATAAGTATGTTTATAACTTTATCTTAGAGCAAACTGGTAACAGAAAATGTCTATTTCTATTGTTTTATAAAAACATACCTATCTTATTTGTCTACATACACGCATTGTTTATAACTCTATATAATGGTACATGCGATCTTGTTTCTTAAAAAAGACTGTTCCAGAATTCCTTTCTAAGAATAAAATATTTAACCTAATAAAAGAGTAGATGGTGGGTATGATTCAAGCATGTCAAAGAAGTATATTATCAATATAATCGTCTACCTGTGCAACTCCCATACTCCCCAAACCACTGTCCCTCCGCGATCACGTATGTCGCACCGCGTTCGTTAATATGTCGGACGTGCGCGCCGCCTTACGCTTTATAAAACGTGCGCAGACGGCCGACTTTATTCTTCTTTTGATTGTGACGACGTGCACTCCGTGACGTCACGTGTGGACTTTGTTTCCTATTTAATTTTGGATTGTAATTTTACCGAACTCGACTGAGCTTGTGTTCCGTATAAACGGAATAAAAGTATACTAAGTGAACTGTAGGCCTAGCACATGATGGCCGCGGGAGTATGTCGCCGCGAGATAGATGCCACGTCTTCTTCTAACTGTATTAATGACATAAGGACGGGTAGTCTATCTCGCGGCGACATACTCCCGCGGCCATCATGTGCTAGGCCTACTGGTGACGTGGTGGTGGCTATGGATTTCACCACCCATTTTTCTTCCTTGGGTGTCGTAGAAGTCGATTGTCACTCTCGCGGTCTCGCGGTAGAGAGGAAACGAAATTGTTATAGGGCAGTGGCTAGCCCCACTGCTTTATAACAATTTCGTTTCCTTTCTACCGCTCAATTGCTAAGTGACAATCAAACTTGAGCTGTTTCGATAGACCTACTGGACAAAGAAAGGAAATAAAAATGGCGCCTAATTTTATTGAATATGATTGACCAGCTGATTGATTCATTGACAAACGAGCATATGTACCGTCTGGTGGTCAATCAACACCACCTGTAACACCAGCAATGTTCTAGATAATTATGTTCTAAAATATATATTATGTATGTATTTATCTTTTAAAATACAATGCCATAAAAAGGATTAATGGGAAATCAAAATAAGTACTTATACTTTCATGCATTGCTAATAAAATATCATAATATAGATAAGTAATAAAATACATTCGTGTTATTAGTGTAGGATGTAACAGACGCTCAAATATACCCAAAAAGGCATCATTTTGTCAAAATCTTATTTTAAATCCTTCGATGAGACCGAATGAGATGGAAAATGGAGCAACATACATGATTTATGCTGCACGATAATAATGGCGTTATCGTCCATCTTGGTTTCTGAACCGTTAAATTTGAATATAAGGCGTTTACCAACATGATATCAAACCCGATGTGTCCCTGAAGAGCGAACGAAACGTAGAGTACCACAATCTGTGTCGAGTCGAGTACTGTCGTAATAAATAGATACATGGGGACTTCCGGTTCGGCTGCCATCTTAGTGGCACGTGTCGCGAATAATTTCTCCTTATTTTGCTCATTAATGTTGTTTAAAGTGTAATATCGATAGCTTATTATGCAGTAAACTAATGTTATAGTGAGAAGCTGATGAAGAATTAATCTCGAAACGCGTTTAGCCCCTTTTTTGTCATCGACGGCCGATAGTCCACGTGCCCTTGTAAAATCTAGCTATCAATTTACAAGTGCCAGCTACCGAACAACGTCGCACTTACCCTGACACTGGCAAAATAGTCCCACCAAGTGGGACTGAGGCCATTTTTATTAAAAAAAAGAAAAAAAAATAGATACATAATATTATTAGTGGGTGCACACGGAAATGAACACCACCATGATTTTCATTCCTGCCTATGAGCATAAGGTTATACCAACATGATATCAAGCCCGATGTGTCCCCGATATAGATTCTATACATATATTGTGGGTGCGTACGTAAACGTGTTCTGGTGTTCCAGCCCGGCTACGTACGGTACGTGGATAAAGCATCCGTCCCGTTTTAGCAAGTATGTCAGTGTGAGAGTGAAAACTGCCTTATCCACGTTGATAAGTGATAAAATTGCAAGCATGATAGCCCCGCAGTGATATTTAGATTGTTATCCCTATATGAGCATATTTTCTTTGTTTTGTATATTTTTTACAATAAATTAGTTAGATAAGTACGTATGAATTGAATTTTATATAGAGTACCCACTTATCAACCAATTTGTCAACATAAATAGACAAGAAATCACTCTCGAGATTTATTAGAAATACGTAAATGAAGACGATAAAGTACGATATAGGTATACAATCTTTAGTAAGTACGATTTTTTCTCGATAAAAAGTAAAACAAAGTCATCAAAAAAACTGATCGAATTATTGACAGCCAACTCCACATTCCGTGCGCAAACATTAAATTCTCATAAAAAAGCCCTTTGAATTAAAAAGTTTCTTGCTGATTTGGCGTTGAGACAAATTTTACTTCGCCTCATAACTTCGAAATACTTTCTTTAGGGTGAATATTTTATTTTGAATGCCGATATTTACATAAACTCTGGCTGGTATTGAAGTGTGCAAAATGTTTTATTAGGGTTAAAAAATTATACAAGGGAGTGTACAAGTTGGCAACGCGCATGTGACACTCCTTGATTTGCAGGCGTCCATAGGTTACGGTGACCGCTTTCCATCAGTCGGACCGTATACTTGTTTTCCACCGACGTAGTAGGAGGCAAGGAGGGTAGTAGGAGGTAGGAAGGTAGTTGTCATAGTTTTCATTCATGAGTTTACAGTATTATAGTAACCTGACAATAATATTATCCGTTTTTGCTTTAAATTCACCTTTTTTATTCGAATAATTATTTGCCACTAGATAATATTGCTCTAACTGATGAAGGCGCGAACGAAAACTCAAAGAGATGTGAAGCTCATTGGGTTTCAAATCCAGCAATTCGTGTATTAAATTATGAGGTGGAAACCATTTAAGTGAAAACAGCATTCCGGCAATCGAGGCAGGCACGAGAGGTATCTTCTGTTTGCTACCTTTATGTTAAGTAACTGTACGAAAATACCATTCATCACAAATTGGTAACCTCTTTTATTGGGTTGTCTATTGTTTGCCCGACAGTCATTTAACATAATATTCATTTGCCCGAATCTAACTTGCCTGAATTTCATTTGCCCGAATGATTTGTTTACCATAAAAGTCATATGACATACTCGTTGCTTATCCGAATATTACCTTCCATAATCATACAATGCCATACTATTTGTTAGCCATATTATTAAGTGCAATAATATGGTTTCATAGAATATTCAAACGCCATAAGCAATTATTGCCATATTAATTGTTGCCCATATTATTACCTAACCTAACCTACTTTCTGATAGCAGTTTAATTTTCCAGAGGTCACAGTTCTAACCTAACCTAACCTACTTTTCCAGCAGTTTCATTCTCCAGGGGGTCACAGTTCTAACCTAACCTACTTTCTGATAGCAGTTTCATTTTCCAGGGGGTCGCAGTTCTAACCTAACCTAACTTACTGTCTGATAGTATTTTCATTTTCCGGGGGGTCACAGTTCTAACCTAACCTATTCTACTTTTCAAGCAGTTTCCTTTTCCAGAGGTTCACAGTTCTAACCTAACCTAACCTACTTTCTGATAGCAGTTTCATTTTCCAGGGGGTCACAGTTCTAACCTAACCTAACCTACTTGCTGATAGCAGTTTCATTCTCTAGTCCTAGTACCTATTATAGTAGTTTTCGATTCTGCCAAAGCACATTATGGAAATTGACTTTTCTGGACGCTAATTTGTATGACAAATGATGGTATGGAATGTGGTAATTACGGATTTCGATGATTCTGACAAATGACATTATGGAAACTGACTTTATGGGAAACAAAGTTTCTGGCACTAGATTAATATAGTAAACAATGATTATGGCATAAGATGTTATGAGAAACAATATTATGATTGTTGAATAGGATGGCAAATAAAATTATGGCAAATGAAATTCTGGCAAATGGGGGTATCCCCTTTTATTGTTGTTGAAACTGACAAGATTCCACATATTATTGTTTGGAAACAAATTCCCAGGATTCTACTTTTTGGAACAACAGCGATCAACCAGTTTATGAATTATGAATTCGCTTGCTCAGGTATCAATACTACCGAAGGGTTAAACCTCAATTTTGTCCTCTTACGAAACCAAGTTTGAATTTGCAAAATCAATGGTTGCTTAGTTAAAAAAATAGTTGAAGCTACGTGCGCACAGCGGTACATGTCAAATGCTTGTAATAAAGTCACAGAATAAAGTTAACTACCAAGAGATCAAAGTTTTAATCATTAGTTCACAGCTCTAAGTCGAGCAAAAATTCAAGGCTAAAATACGAGTATGTACCCCTTTTTCTAATCGTAGTAATGACAAAAGGACTGGTAGTGTATCTCGCGGCGAGACCTCGCGCCAATCATGCCGCCGTCGCTATAGCAACCGCGACAATTGAGGACAAAATTAGAAATAAATTAGATTCGATATGCAGGGGTTGAGTCGAAGCATTTTATTGGCGCGCGACAGGTGCGGGGAACGGTGTCGGTTTGCCGATGATGAGTTTTTCTTACTGAGTAGGCGAGAATGTAGGAATGGCGAGGGCTGAGGGAATGAACTAGGTGACGGTGAGTAAACAAATTTTATTGTACCACAAAGGATACCAATTTTAATACAGATTTAGAATGAAAGTAATGGCAGCGACAAGCGGTATTGCACCTGTGTGAAATTAATTTTAATAGTACTAGGCCATTTTTAGGGTTCCGTAGTCAACTAGGAACCCTTATAGTTTCGCCATGTCTGTCTGTCCGTCCGTCCGTCCGTCCGTCCGTCCGTCCGTCCGTCCGTCCGTCCGTCCGTCCGTCCGTCCGTCCGTCCGTCCGTCCGCGGATAATCTCAGTAACCGTAAGCACTAGAAAGCTGAAATTTAGTACCAATATGTATATCAATCACGCCAACAAAGTGCAAAAATAAAAAATGGGAAAAAATGTTTTATTAGGGTACCCCCCCTACATGCAAAGTGGGGGCTAATATTTTTTTTCATTCCAACCCCAACGTGTGATATATTTTTGGATAGGTATTTAAAAATGAATAAGGGTTTACTAAAATCATTTTTTGATAATATTAATAGTTTCGGAAATAATCGCTCTTAAAGGAAAAAAAAGTGCGTCCCCCCCCCTCTAACTTTTGAACCATATGTTTAAAAAATATGAAAAAAATCACCAAAGTAGAACTTTTGTAAAGACTTTCTAGGAAAATTGTTTTGAACTTGATAGGTTCAGTAGTTTTTGAGAAAAATACGAAAAACTACGGAACCCTACACTGAGCGTGGCCCGACACGCTCTTGGCCGGTTTTTTTTTTCAATGTTGTCCACCGCACTTTTTTTGTAACATAGGTATTTTTTACGCGATTCATACTCAGAATCTTGGGGTCTTGCGATCCTGATAGGAGAAAAAAAATGTCCCAAGACTTCAATACATTTTTCAAACCTTCCATTCCGTTACCGCCATACAAAATGTATGAAAAAATGGTAACGGAATGGGAAAAAAACCTTGAATTGGGACACTTTTTTTTCTCCTATTAGGATTGAAAGAGCTCACTATTCTGAGTGGAAACCACATAAAAATGTCCAAATCCAAAAATAGTGGGGGACAACTTTAAAAAAAAAATGGCCCATGTACCTACACTAAATCTCTGTCTTTCATTTTTACTTCAGAACCCAGAACTTTGCAGAATACATCAATAATGCACCCACTGCCTTCAATCAAAAATGCCCTACGTATCAGCTTTAAATCAAATTCGTCTCACGTCTGGCGTTAACACAGCAACGTGCAAACAGGGACTGCAAGTAAACAAAGCGGAATCCAGTTATTTGATGACCGGCCAAAAGTGACAATGTGACTGTATGGACACAAACTAACGTCATCAGTCGAGTCTGGCTTTATATAATGAAAGAGTAAGTTGGCAGATACATTTTATTATTGAAACGTATTAAAAAGATTACAAGAAACTTGAGTAGTTTCATGTGCTCTGATGGGATACAGGCGTGATTGTATATGTAATTGTAATAAAAAACTTAAAAGTAATTTTAGTCATATAAGTATCATGTTACTTAATTAAAAATCAGTGGGATTAATTGTTGTCTCCAAAATATGCAATAACTGAGGCAAAATGAAAGTGTCACTACCAGGAATACAGCATGTATCTGAACGAAGAGCAAACATTAAAACTCGTTTATGTTTAGGCCACATTGTGTAAATTTTGCTACGGAAACAAGACTGAAATCGCGGAAAAAGAATTGAGGGTCCCATAGAAAAAAATCAGGTTCACACGACGAAAATGTAAGAAACAGCCAATTTTTTTGGGATTTCGTAGTTGATCCCACAGTAAAAGTCACAGTGTGTCAGTCTCAGTGTGAGATAAACTTTAACGGGTTTAAAAATTTGCTTTTTGTTTAAACACAGTCATACTGTATAATCAAATTGATTTAATTCTAAGTTAATCGTGCAATTTAGTTTACCCCAGTTTGCGTGTTGAATCTACATACAATGAATATAAGAAGCACTTTATTTGTGCTAATATGCCCGTTTCCGAAAAACGTAGCCACTGCTTCTTAAGCCGACATTCATGTACGATAGGTACTCAATTTTTTTTATATATAAATGTGCGCTTACTCATGGCATCAGACTAGCCGAGGCAAAGTCGTGGCCTACGATGGAGATAACTTCATGTATCTTTACATTACAGAAGTAAGGATATTCCCAACAAAGGACGACAAATAAAACAGCTGACTCGATGTCCATTCAGTCGGACTCCCCTGTACCAACGCCCCATGTTGACTGTCCTTCCGATTCACCCCTGTCACAGCGAATTTATTTTGTCACCCCGTCCTAAACCTAATAAGGATCAGAGGTAGTCACCAAAATACCCGCTCATAACAGAAGGATTTTGAGCCCAGACTGCTTCGTAAAATCTTAATTGAATTTTGCGAAATAAAGGGGCCACTGATGAGAAGAAATTTTATGAGAAAAAGGGAAATAGTCTTAGCGTTTCGGGTCCTTTGAGTCATTAATAACGACCTTGGCTTTAAGCACCTTTAAACCGAAATGTTTTCGGCTTTCGTTCACCCTTGTTGGGTACAAAATGAATTATGATGAGATATATCTGCTAACCGATATACCTTTATATGTGGTTGGTTCAATAATAGGCTAGTGTCCTATACTTAAAATAAAATATTTTATGCAGTGCACGAAATAAAGCACCACATAATTAGAAGAAAAATATGGACAGTAGTTATTTTTAAACACAATTTCTATTTAATAAGTCAAAGAGAAAGATAAAAAGTAAATGAATTGACCGTGACGTCACTCCTCAGTATTTCATAGTAATTCCATATTAGCAAATCGTTTTGACAGTTCATAAAAAGAAGCTGATTTGACTAGTAGGAAACTAGCCTATTATGCTTGTAAAATATTTAAATCCATATATCGTAAGCAAAAACAGTTTCACTGTCTAATTTCTTACATATTTTTTTTTTTTCGTTTACAATGATAAATTTTATTGACATTGACATAAATATAGACATAGACATTTTTATTAATAATATTATAAATATTACACTTTCATCAATTATTTAACAGCAATTAAATTAAGATTAATACAATTGAAAGTGAAAGAGAAAGTAGAAATATTTTTTTTTACCTTTTATAATTATGTACTCTCAAAGAATTACCTACAAAAATATAAATTGATTAATCTATTTTTTTTGTCTTTTGTAAGTTTCGCACAGGATTTTTTTTTTAATTCTTGCTGTCGGAACTTCGCGATATATGCTATTTAATATACATCTCGGACACATACAAAAACTTCGTTAAATACTTCTAACTCAGAAAGGGGAACTAAGTTTAATGAGCTGTACTCCTAATCGCAGCGACACAAAAACCACCCGACCGTGTAAAACTGGCGATATTTCTCGATCAAGTCATAATAGACTACGTTTGACACTTGGGCGCTTCTATCGAATCCCACATCATTGTATGTCATACCAAACGCTCTAGCAAATGCGTAGTCTATTACCTAGAAAATACAAAAGAAATTGGAAGGAATTTACCGTCGTATTTTTGTCCTATTGAACAGTTTATGAATAAAAGTTACATATGGGACTTGTGCAGTTTTTGAAAGTATGGGCAAAAGAAACGTGATGAATTATATGATGACCTTATCGCTGTCAGGAAAGTTGTTTTTATCTGTGAAGGTATCTGGGACCCTATTCTTGAACAGGGGCGAATTTTAATAAATAAATAATATAGGGCATTCTTACACAGATTGACTGAGACCCACGGTAAGCTCAAGATGGCTTGTATTGCAGGTACTCAGACAACGATATACATAATATACAAATACTTAGATACATAGAAAACATCCATGACTCAGGAACAACTATCTGTGCTCATCACAAATAATATCAAAGACATATATAATTCCGTATAGACAGATAGTCTAAAAAAAACGTACCTCAGTACCATACAAAAAAAGGTACGGTGGCCTAGATGGCATTACACCTTTGGGGTACGCTCAGCTAGATGGCGAATATTAATATTTGACATTTTAACACATATCGAGCTAAGAATATGGGCCAAATTGTTAAAACTGAGGTTCAAAGTTTTAAGCCTGTGTCAAGAGATGGCAGTCTATGCACTGTGAATACACATTTTACTTTGACAGTAACTCTCTATAATACTCGATCCTCTTTGATAATATATGAGGCAGTACAGTCGGCATCAAAAGTATCGGATCAAGTAACGCTTTAGAAGTAGGTAACTACCATTAAACAATATGCCTTTGAATGGTGTTGTGTACATCAGTATCGTGTACATAAGTGACGTTATTATGTGAAAAATCGTCATTTTTAAGTCAATACGGGTAAGTTTGTGATAAGGAGAAGTGTGTATGGCCTTCACATTTGGCCTATTTAAACCCATGATCAGTGTTCATTGAGAGTTCATATGTTTACCACTAACTGTGAATAGCATGCAGCAAAAGTAAGTACTCGCAAAAACACCTGTGACTATTGAATAAAAGGGTGAAATGTGAAAGCCAGACATACTTCTCCTCATGACACACTTACCCGTATTGACCTTAGCTAGTGTCAACATTTTGGCAAGGAAACTGCACCTCTACCATGGTTTTTTGAAGTGTTAGAATACATTACCCTTTCGATTCCCTCTTATTATCCTCTCGATAGCGTAAACATCGCAAAAACTGTATGTAATTATTGCTTGTTGTAAGTCACCAATAGGCTTGTTTCCTTATAGTCAAATCAGCTTCTTTTTAAGAACTGTCAAAACGATTTGCTAGTATGGAATTACTATGAAATACTGAGGAGTGACGTCACAGTCAATTCATTTACTTTATATCTTTCTCTTTGACTTATTAAAAGAAATTATGTTTAAACATAACTGCAGTGCTGTCCATAATATATTTTTCTTCTAATTTAAATGTGGTGCTTGCACTGCATAATTTTTTTTTTAACCCCCGACTCAAAAACAACGGGGTGTTATAAGATTTACGTGTCTGTCTGTCTGTCTGTCGTATGTCTGTCTGTCTGTCCTGCTGCGCCTAACACCCGACGCAATTGCGTGGCTGAGCTCACTGAATGTTGACATTTAGTTTAAATTGTAATTGTATTTTAATGTGTATTCTCTGACATTTATATAACTGCCTGTTTTTTGTGTATGCCATACGATTAAATAAATGTCTGTCTGTCTGTCTGTGGCATCGTAGCTCCCGAACGGATAAACCGATTTAGATTTAGTTTTTTTTTTTATCTGAAAGCTGATTAAGTAGGTATTGGCAGGGTGCAAAGCGGGTGGAGGGGGTAGCTAAAACGATCACAGCGCTCACTACGGCCAAAATTGACATCTTAGTCGCTGACTTGCGCTGTCAAATCCATATTGCAGTAAACATTTTCAAGTCGTTTTTGAGATAAATTTAATACGGGCCCAGTAAAATTTGTTATGGTGAATTGTAATAACTCCAAGAAAAGTAGCGACTAAATTCTAGCTATTTCCAAGACCGTGGTGGAAACGAAACCACCGTTTAAGTGAATAGTTGCCGTAAGAAGAAAAGTGTCGTCCAATCTCTGAAGTTTTACTTAAAGTGCGTAATCATTTGATACAAGTATTGAATTGAATTTACGGTGAATTTATAGTGCAAATTTTATTGGAGGTAGAAAAGCCGACGTGGAAGCCAATCCCAGTTATGTTCGAAAATCATTTTATTTGTTTCCTCATCTGTGCTCCTGTTTACAAATCGAAACGGATTGACGAAAATGCGTAAATATCGAGGTTTCAATGCAATGGGAAGAAGGAGCACGAGAACAATAGAAGCAGAAGCAGTCCATCCAATGAAGGCTTATCACATTTTAAATAAAATTCCTGAGAACTTATTTCATCGCATTCATTGTATTTGATGTGATATCTGTTAAACCTCCAATATTTTCAAGTAAATGAACAAGTTTTTGTAATGTATATTATAATTAAACGTTATTATAGCTGGTTTGTTTTTATTTTACAATAAACCCTGTACCCTAATAATACCTACATTTAGCCTATGAAAATGACAGGATAGCAGTGAATTGATCAACTATTTCAAAAGCCAATGATTTATTTATACTTTATTGCACATAGGTACAAATGGTGGAATAAAGTCTTCAATCTGTAGAAAATGCCCAGCTAGCACCAATTTATTGCCTTTATTCATCGTCTCAGGTTGGAAAATTATTTCGAAGCGATGGCACGAAACCCCGTTTTAGTCACCAGTTTGTTAATTTCTCACTGAAAAAAAACGATTTTAATGTTATTGGCGATAATGTTGTAACCACCATCGTCTAAAATTGTCTAATGTAGTAAAATAGCACAAGATTTCATTAATTTTTTCACAATGTTTACATACTTCTCGCTTGGCAGCGGTTACAATATTGTCACTGTCACGTGGCGTTGTCGTCGCGCACGGTCCCAATAGGAAACTAGCCTATTGAGGGCACTGTCGGCACTAATCACTTTCTGCGTACAATGAAAGTCATTTTCTGTGACGTTTATGGGGTTAAAGACTTTTCATCACACCCACACTTTAAATGTGCTATTGCACACGGGCGGAGCGTGAGTTATAGAAAAATCGTTCACCCAAGGGAATAATGAAATTGTTTGTACCGTACTTAACTTTTTTACATCTATTTACATATTTTTTACATTGCGAGTGTGATGAAAAACATTGTGTGTAACTCGGGGAGTATGAATATTACTAACTCGAGTCTTTAAATCGCTCCGGCAAGCCGTCGCGATATAACTTACTCTCGTTGGTAATATTCAACTTCCTCCCCTTGTTGAACAATTTACTATTATTACTCATAAAGAACAAAAGTTCACTTACAATGAGCATAAGATATAAACAATTTTCTTAATATTTATAGTTTTATACAGCTAGTCTTTGATACTTAATACACATTATCACTGATATATTTTTTCAACTTGGCTTTAAACAATTTTAATGATTTTCTGTCTCTCACTTCACTAGGTAGTTACTACATCAGCTGGGCTCCCTCAGACATGATGTTTTTTTTTTACCGTAACCTGTTCTATGCTTAATTAATTTTATTTTGTCTGTATTTCTCAAACAATGCCTAAAATTTATTTTCAGTACAGATGGTGTTTTTTTTACGCACTAGTGCGAGAAGTGGTTCATTATATGCCAGGTCGAAACTTCGGAGGCTCATCTGTACTGAAAAACGTCGTACGATACACGTGCAAAAAAAAAATTCGTAACTCGTGTCGATTTACTTCCTTTTTTACGCACTTGTATCGTAATGTACTATTTTGTTAATATAATGTTCGTATTATCGTATTATATTATCGAGTAACGAATAAGAAATAACCTATTCTATCCATACTTTTCAATAAGGATGTAGCTCGTAAAGTAAAGATCGCTTAACTAAATCGAAGATTCTCAATATCGTAAAATTCTTAAGCAAAGAAAAGAGAAAGATAAACGCAGCTCCAATCATGGAGCGTATTAGCTTTCCATTTCTGAAATGAAGTCTGGCTTTAGTATTTTCCATTTTTCTAGATTTAAGTTTAATAGGCAGGGGAGACAGAGGTTAGTCGTGACAGAGGGGGGTTGTGACAAAGTCGATGTTTGGGAACTTCTTAGGTATTATCAAGCTCGCAACGCAACAGCGCAGGTTTTTTAGTCCAAGTCACGGGTTAGCAAACGCGCGCTATTGCGAACTTGCTGATAGTTAATAAGTTCCTAAAAATTGACGTTTTCACAACTGACCTCTCTCACAACTCACCCCAGTCTCCCCTAGTCTTATAGATTTAGACTAAGACAAAGAAATGTTCGATACAGGTGCTTATCAGGCTCTTGGATAATATTGAGAGAGAGCAATCGTAGGTAGTATAAAGTCTAAAATGAACGCATAGGTATTTTGATAAAACTTCCATTACTTCTTACTTTATAATTGTACATTTTTACATTGTTTATAGGAATCTACGTCTTTATCTACTTATGTTTTGTTTATTTGAACTTCTTTCTTTATTGCACAAAATATACACAATATACAAATGGCGGACTTAATGTCAAAAGGCATTCTCTAATAGTCAAATACTATAGGACCAGAAAGAAATAATTACTACTCCTTTTGCCTCAATCTGTAGACATAGTTTGTAAATAAATAATTTGAAACCATGTAAAGTCCTTTTTAGCCAATACTGTATTTAACAATTTTCCCTGTTAAAAATGAGTCAGGGAGCCTGAACTTTTTCGTAAAAAGATTCCTACGAAAACCGGCATTTGGAGCAAAAACCCCAGAAGTTGATGGATTGGTGCTTCCATATTAGCGGCTAGAATTTTCTCTTTGAAATTCCTTCGGTTTTAGCATACATAGATCTGGTATATTTTATACCTTTTTTGTACTTTAATGTAAAGAAACTACATACATAAATGGGTTTTGATCACGTTTCAGGGTTGAACTTGTGTTGTCTCCGTCTCAGTCTCTATTTAGAGTTGTCAAAAATCATAAAATAACAATGCAAATTAATTTGCACCACGAATATAGTTCCCAATATACTAATATGAGCGAGAATACGTAGCCAATGTCACAATCACGCTTCGTAAGTGTATCGTAACTACATAGCTCTCCTTATCGCTCTTCGACAGAGCCAGGCCCCGTAGTTGAATGGCATTCCTGCGACGCGAAACGCCATCGAAACACCGCAGAAAGGTAGTCTGGCTCTGTCTCGCCAATATGTAAGAGCGATAGTGATAGATAGCTACGAAAGAGATATTATCGTGAGCGTTTCGTGAGCGTTTGTACATTCAACTACGCACATGAACAGACTGCTTTCCGATCGCCAAGAAACGTGAACGATTTTCACTTCATCTAGGCAGGCAGGCACGCGCATATTCTGGTTAGTTCGTTATCGCCCCTGGTCCCCCGGACCGGATGGCATGTGTAAATGCATTACCCCAACGTAAAAAAAAAAAATTGTGGGTTAAATTGTGGCGTAGGCGAGAGGCTAGCAACCTGTCACTGCAATGTCACAGTTTCGTTTTCTTTCAACCCCTTATTTGCCAAGAGTGGCACTGAAGCGTTAGTAGTTTCATGTGTTCTGCCTACCCCTTTATGGGATACAGGCGTGATTGTATGTATGTATGTAAAAAAAAAAGGCAGGCACGCGCAACTTCATCGTATTGTAACTTCTGCCAATGAGCGATATGTCAACATTACTAATTACTGTATTTTTAAAAACTGACTTCAATATTCCTTTGAACCTTTGTACCCTTGCTTTAAAGCTCCAATTCCATTTTAACTTTAAAATCTTAGGCAAGTTAGAAAACAAGCAAACGCTGCTGTCAACGGGAGTTATAAATGATGGAACCCTTTACCGAAAAGGCCCAGCTTTTTCCCTAAAACGCGATTTCGGGAAATATTCCGCCGGGAGGTATCTGAATGGAATTTTGTGAGTCGGGATATCTTTTATGTTTACGTAAACATGTGTCTAGTACAATGAGGCGAGGATTTGGTGCCTTGATGAATGAATGACTTGGGTTGAAGGATGTTTAGGTGATATTAAGTTAAATAGTCAAAAGTTTGTGGGCAACATATGAAGCTAGATTTGGTGCCTAGGCTATTTTATTTTATTTTTATTTTCTGGAGAAACAACAGAAGTATGTGACAGGATAATACAAATTACATTAGTAACAATACATCGAGATTTGCACACTTACTTCCTTAAACGTTCTCACTAAAACATACTTAAGGTGAACGGACTTAACTAAGAAAATAAGTTACATGCAAGGCATAAGGTACTAAGCTAACACACATGTATATATAAATATCAAGCAGTTTACAAGCTCACGAACAACTTGAAGTACCTAACTGACAACCAATATCTTATTAATTGACAGTTAACCAGTAACATTAAGTAATTATCACAAAACATGGACGAAATAGATTGACGCAATTTACGGATAAAAAAAAAGGTTATACTGAGTACCTTTTACTATGGAACGTTCCTCAAAGTGGGTAAAATATCACGAATGTCCGGATTCCCGATCAGACTAAGAATTTCATCATCTCCTTTCCACTCGTGGGTGTAGAAGTTTTTTTCGTATATTTGTGATCAATTATGATGATAGCGATGGGCTATCAATATGCAAAATCTCCATTTCACCCAACTTTTTTTATTTTTTTTATTTGTTTTTTTTTTCTTCGAACCCGTTAATTGCTTAAATTAGTACTAAAACTTGACTTAGCCTAACTTTTTTGGTAATACTCGTATATAGGCGTTAGGTTTATGTATGACTATGGGTATGTCATAAAACTCATAAACGTGTTGCAAGAAACCTAACCTAACCATTGCGCCATCTAAACGGACACATCCCTATCAATGAACATAAATCTAATGGAAACTGCCCAGTTAGCCGTGAATCAAAATGACGTGACACGCACTGACGTCACACTGCGCGTTTGTGACGTTACAGCACGTCATTGTTCGCAACGTGTCACGTTTGAGCGGGTTGGTTTCCGAATTGTGATTGGATTTATGCCTTCAGGTTTGGTACGATAATGTCATCATCATCATCCTCCTTAGGTTATCCCGGAGCCTGGGGTCCGCTTTGACAACTAATCCCAAGATTTGGCGTAGGCACTAGTTTTTACGAAAGCGACTGCCATCTGAACTTCCAACCCGAAGGGTAAAACTAGACCTTATTGGAATTAGTCCGTTTTCACGATGTTTTCCTTCATCGAAAAGCGACTGGCAAATATCAAATGACATTTCGCACATAAATTCCGAAAAACTCATTGGTGCGAGCCGGGGTTCAAACCCGCGACCTCCGGAACGAAAGTCGCACGTACTATTACGTCGCATGTAAATATTTTTATTGTTTGTCACTGTCAGTTTAGTACACATAGCTACCGCAGACCGCAATATGGCGCTGGTTGGCAAGTTTAATGCACGGCCAAGCGGTGTCCGACCCTTTAAAACGGTACGATACTGTTGACTTACCTAGACAACCAAACATAAACAAATAATTCGTTCAGTAGTATTAAAAGTTGTTATTAGTTGGTGGGCGAAGCGAACATCATCGGCGTAACCAAATCCCACAGACTTCGCTGGTTCGGCCACCTACTCAGAATGGGAGAGGATCGGGCTGCCAAGAGGGCGTATCTGGGAAGACCAACTGGTGGCCGCCCGGCGGGTCGGCCCAGATACCGCTGGGGAGACAGCGTGATGGCGGATCTGTGTCAGCTACAAGCCGATAATTGGCAGGAAGCTGCGCAGGATCGGGATAAGTGGCGTGCTCTCGTTTTGGAGGCCAACATCCTCTTTGGATCACAGTGCCATACTAGTTAGTTAGTTAGTTAGTAGTATTAAAAAAAGCATGTAATATCTTTGTATCTTTTGAGTGTAGAGGTATTATGTTGTTTTCCATAATTTTGTTCATGTTACCTGTCATGATAGTTCTACACCGGATGGTTTAACCGGAAGATCAGCGCTGGAAGTCCCAGCAATATACTGAGGTTAAACCAACTAGTTACCCTTAACAAAATCTAACTTGTTTGAACCAAAGAGCACGTAGGCGCTATTTTAACCAAAAAAACTTGTTGAACGAACATGAAAATTGGTTGTTTTTTCTCTCAGTGTATGATGCTTTAGTACTGATTGATTATCACGTTTTCTATTCGCGAATTAATAGTATTTTCCCCTCACTAGCTCGGAAACACGTGTTTTGTCCTTTAATACCAGCGGGTAAAAACGCATTTTATCCACTTAGTGGGTAAAGTAATTTGACCTTGAATAAAGTCAAATTTACTGCTTTAAAATTGACAAAAATAGGTGAATCTAGTAATAAAGATGATTTACCACCTGTGGAACTACTGGAAGCAGTGATAAACGCATTTTTTGCGTTGTAGTTTCCTCGCTATAGTGAGGGGAAAAGTTTTGTGTTACACTCTGGTGCAAATGTATTTTACTTCTCGTGTGTTAAAAAACTCGCAAGTTCAGGATTCTATTCTCGAACCACTCGCTTCGCTCGTGGTTCAACTATAGGCTCCTTTCATTTGCTCGTTTTTCAATTCCACACTCGGCGTTAAAATACAACTTTGCACCCTTGTATAACAAATAGCTATTTTTTTATTTCTAAATATTCAAACATTAATGTTGCAAATATTACTACCCGGGACGGAATTTAGTAATAACCTTAATTCCAACTATTCCACGCTCCTAAACGCTATCAGCAGCCCATCCATCAAAGTAAACTCAATACATAGCATTATTCATAATTTGTCTCGCTCGCGCAACTATAAATTATATGAAACGCAACGATCAATCAACTCTGAGACACGGTTTAAAACTAAGCTGGGGTTCGCTATTTTGTTTTGGGGTAACTTACCTACAAGCTGCATACAAATACATATAGCTAAATTAGTGAAATGAGTACACTACTCAGCAAAATGGTGTGTACAAGTTTCTAATGGGTCGGCAACGCACATGTGACACCCTTTGAGTTGCAGACGTCCATAGGTTACGGTGAACGCTTTCCACCAGGTGGACCGCATGCCTGTTTGCCACCGACGCGGTATATAAAAAAATAAGACATTGATAGGGAATTTCGCTAAAGTTTACAAAATTATCAAATTTAAATACATCAAAAATGAAACGTAATAAATACAAAAGTCTTGGCAAAGAATACCTTTTTGTACCCTTTGGTGTAGAAACTCTAGGTCCATGGGGGCCCCAGCGCGAACAAGTTGTTCACAGAAATCGCGAAGCGTCTGGTTGAGGTAACTGGTGACCGAAGAGCTGGCGACTTCCTCGCTCAGCGTATCAGCATTGCGATACAGCGAGGAAATGTCGCCAGTATCCTTGGTACAATGCCTCAAGGGCCTATTTTAGACATTAGCTAGCTTTTAAGTTTAGTCTTAGTTTCTTATATAATTATGTAAATATGATCAAAATTGTACAATTTACAAATAACAAGTATGCATGGTAACGCTATATACATTTTGTCTTTCCGACCTTGGCATTTTCTATGGGAGAGTAACTTTTTTTTTGTGATTTCGAGTTTGTTCAAATTGCAAAAGTTGTTCAGTATGACCTTTATAAATAAATATATTACTGCAAGTGCCTAGATTCTGTACGAAATACTTACAAACAGTCACTGCATTTATAATATATTATTTACTTCTCAAATTCTTCTTATCTATACGTAATGCACTCACCCACTTTTGTTAGGTAGAGCTCATTAAAATCTGCTAAACCAAAATGAAGTAAATCAACAAATTCCTCAAATACCGTTGCATACCTGAAACAAAAAAAAAAGAACATTAGTCAAACAGGCGGACGCACTGACCCCCGGCACGGGGCAAAAAGAAACAATAAATATTGTTAAACGCGAACAAAAACCATTTGACTTCGAAAAGCAGGCTGTTCACGGGCGTATTGAAATTGTGAGCAGCGATCATAGTAATTTCATAAGCTAAAAAAATAACTTTTCCGTTTAAAAATAGTGACGGAAATTCGATTTTGCTGCGAGCGTGACAGAATATGACATTAAATTGGCAGGTGAACATTGTAATAAATTCCAAATTTGTACAGTCTGGAATCCTAAATGTTTCTTAACATGCGCAGTATATTTTCCCATTCAATTTGAAGTACTTAACTAAAGCTAAAAACGCAATACTCGTAATGATATTCTGTGATCCCGGGCACGCATCTTGCGCACGCTAAGTAACGACGAGAAAATATTTTTTTCTACTCCCGAACTGTTATTCGTCATTTACAGGATCGTGCATAGATCTTTGAAACCCTACATAAAAGTCTATTTCCCAAAGCCAGCGTCCGCTGGCTTTCCACACATGCGCCCAGTATCGAAAAAACTGAAAACGCATTGTTCTGTAACCATGGCAACACATTGTTATAACGATACTGCACGCGTGCGCGGGAAGGCTTTGGGCAGCTGATCTGAATTTCACGAAAGCTATTTAAGTAAACTATTAAAAACTAAGTGCATGGTTGTAGAAAAAGTATTGTATGCAACGGTGTTTAACTGAGTCAAAAAATATCTACTCGTGGCGTCTTACTATTAAAGCACTTAATTTATAGTATTTTATGCAACAGGCGTTTAAAGGAGGTTCGGCTTCGCCTCAAATTGTTACCCACGCCACTCGTCTTTTTTGACCTTTGTGATTAAGCATCAATGAGCTTATGTGTAAAAGGGCAGCACCAATATACTCTTTTTCGAAAAGACATCTACAAAATGCGGCACTGCATCATTTTATTATGGTACGTAATACATTTTTTTTATTAAAAATTCCTTACTTGGTATCACGTTATTTTAACAATTACCTATTTCCAATATTTTCCAGAAACTTTGTCCGCGCTAAAAATATGCCTCCATCTAGAAAGGACGGCTACTAAACGCATCACTCCGTGTCTTCGCAGTCCCAGTCGGCCCGTGAATGTCCTTGCGTAATGAACAGCCGTCCCGGAACATATAAATCGCACGCCACTCTACATTCTTCTTCGTTCCTGTCCTTTTGTACTTACGTTTTTTAATGACGGCACGTGTGACCCGATACATCGTAGGTACTCGTTCAGATACACCTACACGCATAAATATATCCTGAGAATCTTTCTATTTTTACCTATAAAGGTTAAGCTCATGATTCTCATAAGCATTAAGTATTTATTCTCATTTTGTTAACAGGTAAAAATTTTACCATAAGCTAGTCCTGCTTTTGCCCGCAGCGTCGCTCTCGTTAAATTCGAAAATTGCGAATTGATCTATACAAATTTTCACCCCCCCCTTTTAGGGGAGTGGGAAGATAGAAAGAGACAAATTTTAGCCTATGTCACTCTCTATCCCTTCAACTATCTCCACTTAAATCTCCACTTTCGTCACTCCGTTTTGCCGTGAAAGACGGACAAACAAACAGGAACACACACTTTCCCATTTATAATATTAAGTAAGTTAGTATGGATGTTTGTGGATGACAAGATGTCTTTTGAAGTTGTGAGATCAGATAAGTACGTAACTAGTATGTCAAAATCTTTATTTATGTTTATAAACAGAATACACACTATCAGAAGAAATAGGTACCTACCGTCTAATGGAGCATTTGATGAAATAGTCTACCGTTGTTCCGTTAAAATTGAAAATTGGCTGGTGTAAGAAGATTTTTTCTAAGGCATTGTGCAGATGTATGTAAGTACAATAGAATAATCGCCGCAAATAAAAATCGCAACAAACAAAACATAATGCGTTTTTACGGGACAGCCCATGGAATGCTCCAAGTATTCAGAATAAAATAAACTCATAAAATGTAGGCTGGAAGCAAAATAGTGAAATTACATCAAAATCAAGTAAGCGAGAGAAGTATCCACTGTCAGCCACAAAGCGAGGACTTTGACACAGTTACCAGCTTTGAACCCTTGCACTTGAATCCAAGTCAAAGCCGGCATTTCTAACTTTAATTCGGTGTAGATATAAATAGATTGTGTCACAAGGGAGAAAAATTATATATTATTGTATCCTGAAGGAAGCGAAAAACTTTATGATTCAGTCTCGAAGAGAGGGATTCGAATTTAAACACGAGGGGAAAGATAGTTTTAATTCATAATGTAAAATTATAAACCTAGTTATTTGTTATACAAGGGAGCAAAGTTGTATTTTAACCGAGTGTGGAATTGCAACACGAACTAGCGAATGGATTCTAGGGTTGAACTACGAGCTAGCGAATGGATTCTATGGTTGAACCACGAGCGAAGCGAGTGGTTCGAAAATAGAATCCTGAGCGAAGCGAGTAGTTCAAAAATAGAATCCTGAGCGCAGAGAGTGTTGCAATACACACGAGGTAAAATAACTTTGCATCCCGTGTGTAACACATAACTTTTCACCTCACTAAAGCGAGGAAACACGCAATAAAAACAACTGGAAATAAGTCAATTTGCGTTTATTACAATTTCCACGATGCACCGACCGACACCACAAAGTTTCAAATTAAGAATCAAGAAGAAAATCTATTTGGGTGCGTTCCGTTTCACGCGTTTTGAGATTGCAATGTTACTTAAGCCGTTCTGAATAAGTACAATGGAAGAGTCAAAAATACAATTTCTTGTACGATTTCAAGTGTTTTATGGTAAAATCATGTTATAAAATTGTTTGAATTTTATGTTTTTAGTCGGATACAATTCGATATGAAATTATTTTTACGTTCGCATCACATGATTTGTTAAGACAATTTAAGCACAGGGAGAAAATTGTCCTGTCTGGGACATGCCTTTACAAGAAATTATATTTAAAAAAGTAACTAATGACACGTTCGGATTTCAAATATTCTTTGCACTCTTGTGGATAAAATGCGATTTTGCTATCTGTTTTTAAAGAATAAAAAAGTCCTTTCCGAGCTAGTGAGGTGAAAAAAAACGAACACCACTATGGCCTGTTTAACCACGGTGCCAGTTGCTTGTTCAACAATTAGAACTCTCATTACCTAATAACCGAATACCGAATAGTTGCTGTATTTTCGCATCTCTACTGGACATACCCTTGGCAGCAATCAAATGAAGATGGAAATAAAAATAAAGCACGTGGTACGAGAGGGCATCAAAAGGCGGCGTTACACCGTCCTCACGACCAATTAGCTCCGGCATCGCGCCACATAAATTGTATCAAACTGCCTTGCGCCGCTGTACTGGCTTCCTCTTTCTTTGCTGGAAGAGACTTAGGTACTTACTTACTGCACTGGCTCAGCAACCCGAAGTGGATATTGGCCTCCGACACTAGACTTCGCCATTCGGTACAGTCCTATACGATCTGTTGCCACTTTAAAGTCACACAGGTCTTACTGGAATCGATCCATCGGTACCTGGGCCTTCCGGTCGGCCGTTTGTCAGTAGATCGCCACAGGAAAGCTCTTTTGGCCGCACGATCCTCTCCCACCTCTCCACACGGCCGTCCCAGCAAAGACGAGCAGCCTTGCTCGAAAAAAACTGGAGGCTGGAAGCAAAGTTCAAACTGACCAACATGAAAATGATGCTTGTATTAAACTGCCTGGCGCCGCTGTACTGGCTTCCTCTGTCTTGGAAGAGAACTGGAGGCTAAGTTCAAACTTGCATTATGATACCTACCAAAATGATGCATTATCTAAGTGTCAGTCAGACCCAATCATGACGTCTGATTTCGAATGTTTCTTTAAACAATAACATAACATTTGAAACTGATATTTTCGATCTACTTATATCGCATTGTATCTAGAACACACAATGTCTTAAAGTCGAATCGGGCTACAATTTATTTAGTTGACACATAACCAAAGCATCATACGTTAATAAATACATTTAGTTTTATTTTTATTATAAATGGGCTTACTCTTGGCCACAGACTAGCTAAAGGCAAATACGTGACTTACGATGGAGTGAGCTCGCCCAGAAGATGCCTGTTTACTCTTGATTTGAAGGTTGCCGGGTTATGTTTTACTATATTTAAAAAGGATACTGCGCTTCCACAATTCCTAGTTCCCGGAGCTCTCGAGTCCCTCGCAAGAGTTCATTATCACAAATAAACCGAGAGCCTTTCTGTTTTTATTGTCGCTCCTACAACAATATGGCAAACTGTGTCAAGTGGCTTGCAACGGCTCGCTGAATAGTTTCAGTAGAATTTATATCTGAAATGGTAGTTATCTCGTAAAGTATCTACCAGCTGATAATTATCATGTATAATAAAAATCTGTAAAATTAAATTTGTCAAATCAGTTTGTTTGAAAAACTAGTGGAATCCAAATCGAACAAACGTAGCAACATTGTGAGTGTACTGTGTTTGGATTTGGACAGATAAACGTGTGTGAATGCGACCAGTGGTAACGTTGAAAGTGAACGCAGCTGACGCGCACGAATGGTACCTAGATCGCAAAATGTCTCCATAACTTTGACATCCACCCGCCTATCTACCTTAACAATAATCCATGCATCGAAATGTCTTTACCTGGATTAAACCCAGTTCAATCGGTTCCCTAAGCTATACTACCCACGTACATAAATACGAAACGTCATATTATTATTATTTATCTCCCCAAAAATAAATAATAAATAAATATTATAAGACATTCTTACACAGATTGACTAAGTCCCACGGTAAGCTCAAGAAGGCTTGTGTTGCAGGTACTCAGACAATGATAAATATAATATAAAAATACTTATATGAGTACATAGAAAACATCCATAACTCAGGAACAAATATCTGTAATCATCACACAAATAAATGCCCTTACCGGGATTCGAACCCGGAACCGCGAGGTAGTAGGCAGGGTACGCGCTAGCCCAGACCGGTCGTCTAAAATTCTTCTGTATTTGACATTTCATCGCATTCCTTAATTCTATCTTATTATAACTTCGCTTCTACGGTTAAGAAAGCAAAATTACCATTCGAGTCAAGCATTTAATCCTGAAACGCCTCACGTACGAATGTGGTAACAAGTGTTACAACTATATAACACTCAGATTGTATTAAACCACAGTTACTTTGAAGATTTCATCTGTTTCTCTCCCATCAAGATATTTGGAGCTATACCATTGTTAGGTTGGAGTTGCATTTTGCTTGAATTGAGAAGCTTTTACTTTCAAAATTTACGAAGTTCTGCGCATATCTTAATGCAAATAAAAATGTTTGTTTTGTTTCTTAAATTGTAACGTGTGAACACAAATGCAAATAAAAAAGAAAAATAATTGAGAGTTACTATATTTTGAATATTTATTGGAGATTTCGAACGACGTTACGTATTTATGTAGAACTAGTTTTTGCCCGCGGCTTCGCTCGCGCTAGAAAGAGACAAAAAGTAACCTATGTAACTCTCCAACCCTTCAATTTATCCCCACTTCATGTCACGTCTGCAATTCGTCGCTCCGTTTTGCCGTGAAAGACGGACAAACAAACAGACACACAAACTTTCCCATTTATAATATTAGTATGGATAGTATGGATAGATGGAAATTTAGCAATAATCACAATTTTGTATATTCCTTTTTTTTTCTATACCAAAACGTACATAAAGGAGGATGTGCATTTTGGGCCACGAGCGAACAGAGATGACACCTATAGTAAAGTGTAGATAGATAATTATTATCAAGTTATGCATGCCGCAGAGCCGCTATAAGACATTGTCCTTAAAAATCACTCTTTGAAATTAAATAGTATTACCATAAAATCTGCTTGAAAATGAGAAGTTTCTTGACGTTTTCTAAATAGATACTAAATGAAATTGAAATATATCCTCTGAACTTGTTTCTAGAACAGGAAATATATTGTCATGCTTAGTAGACGGAGAGCAAATATTTTGGTGATAGTTGGCATATCCCAAAAACCAGATGAGGGTCATAATTTGGACACAGAAGAAGTCTCCCTAGGTGTAACTGTTTTCTCTCTTTTTCTAGTATAGCTCTAGCACATCCTTGTTTGCCACAAAGAATCCTAATCATGTACATAACTTTAATTTGTTTTCGCTCATGGCCCAAATATCCATTTAAAATGCGCATGGTCCTTTCCATTCTTTGATGGAAATCCACATTTAATCCAAACTGTTGTCGCTATGCTAAAATAGGTTAGATATTCAGAAATTGGTAATTTAATTAAGCATATGGGGGATTAATGGGGTGACAATAGTCTTATAGCATCACGTATAATAGGGCACGGGATAATCCTGAGTTTAATCAGTAAACCCAATGGTTACCCTACTCAGAGTAATCAGACCTATAGAGATTTTATAGAAATTAAATGCGGCGAGGTCTGTCTATGGGTTTGATAAAGTGACATGTTTCTAAACAAAAAAACCGGCCAAGAGCGTGTCGGGCCACGCTCAGTGTAGGGTTCCGTAGTTTTCCGTATTTTTCTCAAAAACTACTGAACCTATGAAGTTCAAAACAATTTTCCTAGAAAGTCTTTATAAAGTTCTACTTTTGTGATTTTTTTCATATTTTTTAAACATATGGTTCAAAAGTTAGAGGGGGGGACGCACTTTTTTTTCCTTTAGGGGCGATTATTTCCGAAAATATTAATATTATCAAAAAACGATCTTAGTAAACCCTTATTCATTTTTAAATACCTATCCAACAATTATCACACGTTGGGGTTGGAATGAAAAAAAATATCAGCCCCCACTTTACATGTAGGGGGGGTACCCTAATAAAACATTTTTTTCCATTTTTTATTTTTGCACTTTGTTGGCGTGATTGATATACATATTGGTACCAAATTTCAGCTTTCTAGTGCTTACGGTTACTGAGATTATCCGCGGACGGACGGACGGACGGACAGACAGACATGGCGAAACTATAAGGGTTCCTAGTTGACTACGGAACCCTAAAAAGGTAACTCGTAGTTGTCACAAATTATTTGTGACTCCTAAATGGGTTAGTCGATGTAACTTTGCATGGCTTAAAATAATAAAGTTTAAAGCCGATCAAACTTGTAAGTAACCGCAAACTTGTACACATGACACAGTAATCAACAAACTATCAGCAAATTATGGTACTAGTTTTTTTTTATCTTAGTTTTATACTTGGCAGGTTACAAACATGTCGTAAAAACTAGTTGCTTAAACAAAATATTGATTAAGTAGAGTATTGAAATATTGGGAATTAATTTAATTGAATAGATCGTTCACAAATCACGCGCAGATTTGATAAATCTTACTATTAGTATAAATTTTATTGTTTATTTTACAATAAAAAAAACGAGTCAATTCATGCGTCTTTGACGAAGGAATGATGTATGAAATTGTTAGTTACGAGTACTGGAGAAAATTTTATATAAATCAATTGCATATCAAAATCTTTAGATTCCTGCCCAATGATTAATTGATAGCCATCGACACACGATCCGATATAACAAACAACGAGCACACAAACGCTCAGAGAAATCATTAAAATTGTAACATTATAAATAAGGGGTCCAGCATAATAGGCCTCGAATGAAGGGGTCTCTTTGTAGGGTCGTCACATAAATAGTTACATTTCATTGTGAGCAGCAAATTATTGTAATTTAGCAGGTTTGCTACAAAAGAGCTGCTGTACGTTAAAAATTGAAATTTGACGGTGACAGGAGTGGAACATTTGGGATTAATATGTGACGCCGGTTGTTTTTTATTGGTGTTTTTAAGTTTTTATAGACCCCAAAAAGTTAGAAGCTACTCATTTTGCGTTGAACAAGTTGGAAAGGATAATAAACACAAGTACGAGTAAATTACTATGCTGATTACTTTTATAGTGATGCTGACTCATCAAACTAAAGTTTACTAAACTAGGATTAAAGTTTTGAATACGTTTTTTATAAAATAATATTGGCCTCCGAAATGCGTGGTTCAAATATTTCATTTTCCTCATATTACACCGTGTATAATATAGAAATAAGTAGGTACATCAGAAAGCACCCATAACTCAGTTACAAATATATGTCACTGCTCATCACACAAATGGCCTTACCAAGATTCAAACCCAGGGCCATCGGCTAAGCAGGCAGGATCACTACCAACTAAGCCAGTCCGGTCATCAAATTTCACACAAACGAATGCCTTTACCAGGATTCGAACGGCAGACATCGGCTTAACAGACAGGGCCAACTACGCCACACCATTCAAATTTTGCAAATAAAGAAATTACTGATTACTAACACTATCTAACACGGGACTTAGGGCTTCTCACATAAAGGCGTGGATGATGGATGGCGCGTCGTCGCAACAAATAGGGGTCGCCATTCAGGCCTGCGTTATTGTGTTAAAATCAATTTGGCTCATCCCTAGCTCGGTGCGCCCTGTCGATAAAAGTTTCGATATTTTGTAAGAAAAATTAAATTAAATGTTATATTGGTTTTTGAAGTGTCGTTTAATGAAAAACAGGTTGAAATCTATTCTAATAGACAATTATTATGCTTGTAGAAAAACACAGTCCTTTAAAGATATCAAGGTTATATTTAAGTGATATGACTTTTAAACCTTTTAAATAGTACTTATTATTTCTACTGAAAAGTAGTTATAGCAAGATTTATTATAATAATTATCATTTTCCTTGAGCTTCTTGTCAGTAATAGTCTTGAAGTTAAAATACTAATTTATTACGACTTTAATGAAAAAAAAAATTGGGCAATGGCTACGTATCATGTGTATTTTTGTTATACTTATAAACACTTGAATGTCATGTCAGAATAAATGTCAAATCACAAAGAATATAAACGAGAATTACTAAAGTTAAAGTATTAATGAGTATGTACTAATACGGCTGAAAATTGTATTGAATAAAATAAGGGGTCAAGCAATACTTATTGACAAAATTTAAAAATACATATGTTTTCAGATGGCGAAGACGAAATACATAACTCGTGTCGATTTAAATTAATACTAAGTGTAACCTACACAATTTCTTCTAGGCGATAGTATGTTTTAGCATTTGGAGCCTATAAAGTACATTTTAGTATTATTACTAAAAGATCGACAGATCAATCCTTTCCCATCCCTACTTCTCTAAAACCAAAAACGCCTATGTCCAGTTGCTAACTAATAGTTTTTGGGGACGCCACCCCACAAGCTAAAGCTACATAACAAAAGTCACATAATATCCCCAGAATTGTTAAAAACGAGCTGCTAATTTTTTTTTAACTTTTTTTTGAGATGAGTGTTCGGTTGCAATTTAATGGGGTTTTTAACAGACGGGTTGTTCCAGAGGGGCAATTTTGTATGTTAATTTGAAACTTCTTTTAGTCACGTTACGCTTCTGTCTATTATTAGCCATATTTAGAACCAGCTTTTTTTATGCGTTCCAAGAATGTTATAAGATAAAGTAGGTACGACAATAGGTATTCAATCGACTACAGATAAATCATTAAAATTAAATATGCTACTACTAGTAAGTTACTTTTTACTAATTAATAAATATTTAAAAAAATAGGATGGTATAATATTATGCATTATGCTCTAAGTAATCCATATTCGTTGATTTTTATACAATTCAGTAATGTTACTTTATTATTAATGTTTTAACGTAACATATTATCACTAATTAAAATGTTAATAATTTAGCCGTCTTAAAAAAAGATTCATATAATAAAAAATATTTTTTTAATAAATAGCGAATTAAAGATAAAAAGAAGAAATTTCTACATTTAATTTGATTAACTTTTAAGTAGACCGATTCTACCAATTCCACCATACATATTAATATTTTGAACATGAATAAATAAAAAAAAAACACACACACGATCAAAATGGGAAATATCGAATTTCG
Source organism: Leguminivora glycinivorella (assembly GCF_023078275.1). Classification (NCBI taxonomy): domain Eukaryota; kingdom Metazoa; phylum Arthropoda; class Insecta; order Lepidoptera; family Tortricidae; genus Leguminivora; species Leguminivora glycinivorella. The sequence goes on along the minus strand of NC_062978.1, from coordinate 19,669,973 downwards.
CACAGCAAATATCTAAATAATGATCCATGGGAACATGACCCATTCATCGAAAACTCACCCTATTTGATGAATTTGATCCAACGGGGAATAGAACCCAATAAACTGTCATCAGAAATAAAATATACATCACCAAACATCTGTTTCACACATCTAAAACCATAGAACTTCGGCATATTAGAGGCAGTCGAAACTCAAAGCGTCTTTTTGTGTAGTAAATGAGACTGATTACTGGGCTTTCGCAAAGAAATAGGTAATAAGAAAACTATGAATACGAGTATAATTTAAAAAAAAAATTTTATTTTTGTAATATTATTCGTTAGTACAGTGAGCTACAAAAGTGCATGTCGAATCTATCAGTGAATTCATTCATAATTTCTCCAGCTCACTGTACTTACATTATTCAAGACATGTTAAGCAATTGTGATGGTAATTGCACAGTTGCTCACCCATAAGTCAAAAACATAAAGAAGCGCTGAATGGTGATTTTTAAATTTTTTTTAATAATTCCAAATTCATTTTCATGGTGAAATTTTCAGCCAATTTCATTCAATTGTTAATCAAAGTACATGTTCTGTGATACTAAAAATTATAACTACTATGCATATAATATGTATTTTCGTTACAAAAAGTTTTCTCTTAAAACAGCCCAAGAAATATCTGAAGATTCAAGGTCACGGGTGCTGCCCTCTTAAAACAGCCCAAATACCATTACTGCACTTTTCTAATTCAGCTTATGGAGCAAATGGATTTTTGTTTATTGAGGACCAACCCGCCTTGGATAAATAGACTGGGAAGACTTTTAAGTGCCCAAATTAAGTCTGAAGTGTTAAGTGCTCTTGACCTTATATAATCAGATAGGTACTTTAGACAACTAAAATCTGTCATGCGTCGGAAGGTATACAGGCTGATTCTAACTTACACCAAAGAGGATCGAGTATAAAGGCCATTTTACTAACAAATTAAAATGTGTACCTGGTCCAAGTGTATCGTCCGCCAAAATACCTTTCACTGCCCACATATACTTTAAAAATATATCACTCCGGACCACATAATGATTTGCATAAAAGTCTTTAATAAATTTCCTCAATCTATAAAAAAATAGTCTTAAATTATTCAAAAAATCCTTAAACACATTATTATTATTGCCAGAGTTTTTTGATGACAGAATGTTTAATTACCTAATACCTATTATGATAAAAGTAAGTAGCTTAATTCTAAAGTATTACTAGTTGTAAGATAACTTGTATAACATAATTTGTAATTTATGTACTGTGGGCGTTCTGCCACAGATTTTATGTATTTTATTAATTTTAATGTTTTTATTGTTTTACATTTTACAGTTTTACTTTTTACAATTTTTATTCATCAATCAATTCAAATTAATTATTTATATCAAATCATTTTAATTTTATTTATTTACAATGAATTTAATTATGTCAAATGAATTTATTTTATATCCTAATTATTCAATTAACGATTATGTACAGTAATTTTAATTGTTGATTGGCATTTAATGAATTTTACCCTTTTAACCTTTTATTCATTACTATGAAATAATTAATCTGAACTATGAATTATGGAAAATAAAATGTTAATGTCACATATTTTGTATGTTGAAGCGGACAAACAGATTCTTGTTATTAGTAGATAGTTTAGCGCGCGGAGCGACTGCACACAGCTGATAACGTCGCGGCGTGACCGGTTCCCAGCCGGCCGCCCTGCGCCCGCGCATGTTCCCCCGCGCGCCGCGCTCACCAGTCTATCTGCCTCTCTGACGCACAGCGCACGCCACCGCGCTGCTCGGTCGCATTCCAATCACATTCCTTTGTGCACTCGCTCGCGCTTTATAGTTTTAAGTGCTTTTGCTTTGCCTATCTTGCATTTCCCCTTCTGTAAATTTAAACTGTTCGCTTACGCATGTGTGTGCTCAAGAATAAAGCTTCAAAACGTATCCTGCTTGTTTGCTTTCTACGCTTGGAGCTATACCTACTGCAAAGTGGAACCCGTGGGAGATATCACTACGCATCCCACATTGGTGACTCCTCGCTAAACACTTCAGCATGACAGACGGCAAAGGCACTGAGCAAGACAAAGAAGTACCGTTACAAAATGGCGCCGAGCCGTTAACGGCTGAGTCATTTCGGGTTGGTGTCAAGATTCCCCCGTTTTATCCAGAAAAACCGGCGCTATGGTTTGCGCAGTTGGAAGGACAATTTCGGTTGTCTCGTGTTACAACGGACGAGACCAAATTTTATTACGCCATGGCACAACTTAAGCCTCAATTTGCGGCGGAGGTAGAGGACATCATTACGTCACCACCGGAGGAGAACAAATTTGAAAAGCTCAAGACGGAGCTCATTAAACGACTTTCTGCATCGCGTGAGAGGAAGGTCCAGCAGGTCCTCAACCTGGAAGAGCTGGGAGACAGGAAGCCTTCACAGTTTCTTCGGCATCTTCAGAACTTGGTGGGACCTGGGCTACCTGAGGACTTTCTACGTTCCATCTGGGTTAACCGGCTACCACAACGGACGCAAGATATTGTCGCGTCACAGTTAAAATCATCCCTGGAGGACTTGGCAGAGCTCGCCGATCGCCTTCACGACGTTGTCGCGCCCGCCCCGCAGGTGGCAGCAGCGTCGCTACCCTCCACGTCATCGGATACCCTGATGCTGCAGATCGCGGAACTGAGCAGGCGGATGCAGGCACTGGATGCTAAAGTTGGTCGAATGACCCGGCCTAGAGAGAGGTCATCGAGTCACACCAGGCAGCGTTCAACGTCCAAGAGGTCCAACTCCAGCTATCGGAAGTTCCCTACCTGCTGGTACCATCACAAGTTCGGAGAGCAGGCTAAAAGGTGCATCAAGCCTTGTGATTACCAGTCGGGAAACGCATCGGGCAGTCGGTGATGGCGGCGAGCGGCTGCCCTAGCAAAGGTCGCTTATTCGTCGTGGACTCCAGGTCGAAGGTCACATTCCTCGTGGACACAGGTAGTGATTTGTGTGTTTTTCCGCGTAATAAACTAAATGAACGCAGACACAAGGAACAAACATAAACTTGCTGTGACCGCCCACCGTCTCCGTAAGGTGGGTACGTCTTTCGTCGGGAACTGTACAATTCAATTCAATTCAATTCAAAATATCTTTATTCATGTAGGCCTAGTTACAAGCTCTTATGAATAGTTCATTAGTTGTAAGATTGCTGCGCCCTTGCAGGGTCATATGTAATATGTTTGTAATAAATGCTTTGATAAAAGTGAAGTGAAGATCGAACGGTTTTCCTTGGAGTCACTTTGGATTCAAAACTGCAATGGCATGCACATATAGCCACTTTAGCTGGCAAACTTAGTTCTGCAGCTTACGCAGTAAGGCGAATCAGACAACTATTAAAAGTTATAACTACCAGCCAGCTTTGGGTATCAAGTTAAAATTGCTTTGCATTCTTGTAGATAAAATGCAATTTTGTCATTCGTTTTTGAAGTGGGATTAAGTTATGGGATATGGGTTAAATTGTGGTGTAGGCGAGAGGCTGGCAACCTGTCACTGCAATGCCATAGTTTCGTTTTCATTTAACCCCTTATTTGCCAAGAGTGGCCCTGAAGCTTTAGTAGTTTCCTGTGCTCTGCCTACCCCTTTATGGGATACAGGCGTGATTGTATGTATGTATGTTTTTGAAGTATCAAGGGAGCCTTTACCACATTAGCTCGGAAACACGTGTTTTGTCCTTTAATACCAGCGGGTAAAAACGCACTTTATCTACTAGTGGGTAAAGTAATTTGACCTTGAATATAGTCAAATTAACTGCTTTAAAATTAATAAAAGTGGGTTAATCTAGTAATAAAGATGATTTACCACCTGTGGAACTACCGGAAACAGTGACGGCTCAGCCACAACATTGGTCTAAGCGCGACAGCGGTGAGCGGCAGCTATACATTGAAGCGAGACACAGCGATAGGACTTTTCATTCCCACGTATGGCTGCCGCTCACCGCTGTCGCGCTTAGACCAATGTCGTGGCTGGGCCTTGATAAACGCATTTCTTGCGTTGTAGTTTCCTCGCTATAGTGAGGGGAAAATAAAAATATAAATAATATACATACCCGAAACAGCGAGCACAACGCTTAACAACAACAAAGCCACACGCATGGTTGCGTGAAAGATCAGAAATCACTACTTTTTGGCATTTCCCATAAATATTTATACTTACTTCATGACATAGTTATCTAATCGTAATATTGCACCTATATCTTAAAAGATTGTATATCTTCGATTTATCGTTTACAGGTTTCCCTACTGATTGCCGTTAGATAATCAATTAGATAACTATAATTAAATGTAAAAAACCTAACAGCTCATTAGTCAATCAGCGATAAACGACATGTGCGAAAAAATTGGAATCAAAGAAGTCATTGTACCTAATTATACATTTATGACAGTGTTCTTCGTTTTCTGAACATATTAGATAACTTTAAGGGTTCAAATTGGGACAATAAATGATTGTCTTCTGTAGTATTTGATATAAAAAACCATTATTTATAAATTTTGGGTATTAAAAGTGGATGATGACGTATTTTTGATTAAAAATGTGTGTAATTTTTTCCCTTGTTCCTCGTAGATAACCAAGTTTGATAACTGACTTTGTATGAGGAAAAAATATTCTTCTTTGATTACCCAGTTTGGAAACGAGAATTTATTTTTCCTCGTAGAAAACCTTTATTTTTTGCAGTTTTCTACGAAGAATTTATTTTCTTCTTTGCTTACCCGGTTTGGAAACAAGAATTTATTTTTCCTCGTAGAAAACCATTATTTTATGCAGTTTTCTATGAAGAATTTTTTTTCTTCTTAGCTTACCTGGTTATGAAATGGGATTGTTTTCCTCATACAAAACCATTATTGTGTGCAGTTCTCTACGAAGAATTTTTTTTCTTCTTAGCTTACCCGGTTATGAAATGGATGGGTTTATTTTTCCTCATTGATAACTACTACCTACATATTTCATGCAGTTGTCTTAAGAGAAAATTCTTTTTCACCACACCGACTGGTAAAGGCTCTCTTGATACTTCAAAAACAAATGACAAAGTTGCATTTTATCTCAAGAGTGCAAAGTTATTCCTTACATATATCACAACTTGATGCCCCAAAGCTGGCTAGTAAAACCAGTCGGTGTGGTGAAAAAGAATTTTTCTCTTTAGAAAACTGCATGAAATATGTAGGTAGTGGTTATCAATGAGGAAAAATAAACCCATCCATTTCATAACCAGGTAAGCTAAGAAGAAAAAAATTCTTCGTAGAAAACTGCATACAATAATGGTTTTGTATAAGGAAAAAAAATCCCATTTCATAACCGGGTAAGCTAAGAAGAAAAAAAATTCTTCATAGGAAACTGCATAAAATAATGGTTTTCTATGAAGAAAAATAAATTCTTGTTTCCAAACCGGGTAAGCAAAGAAGAAAATAAATTCTTCATAGAAAACCGCATATAATAATGGTTTTCTACGAGGAAAAATAAATTCTTGTTTCCAAACCGGGTAAGCAAAGAAGAAAATAAATTCTTCGTAGAAAACTGCAAAAAATAAAGGTTTTCTACGAGGAAAAATAAATTCTCGTTTCCAAACCGGGTAATCAAAGAAGAATATTTTTTCCTCATACAAAGCCAGTTATCAAACTTGGTTATCTACGAGGAACAAGGAAATTTTTTATATATTTTGGCCACCGAAAACGCTGTCAGCGATGTAGTGACGTCATCGAATTCAAACTTGCTTCATGTCAAAATAATCAGTGACATAATTTATGACTCAAATTCGAACTTCAGAAAATGTTGTTTTCGAATAGAATGACCGCTAGGTACTTATGCATTTTAAATGTCTTATTTTTTACTGGATCATATTTTTACTGGCAATGGTCGTCATTTTTCATGATTTGACATAAAAAAATCACATAGTAACGAATACCTACCCACGAACCCAATATTAAAAATAATGCTTTGTAGAAAATCCTTTTCGCCACAGCCGTTAAACATTCTTTGCACCAGATTTAAATTCAAATTAGACGTTCCAAAAAAAGAACGTTTTTATACAAAATGCTACCCACAATTGCGCAGAAAGGTCCCGTCTTGTTGCTTACCGCAAGCGCTATTGTCTGATATTAATTTTCCTGTTCCGGCCTAGCCGAGGTGACAATCATCGACGCTACGTGGCGATTGAAACACAGCCTGGCTCTGTCGCGCCGCTACAGAAGAACGATAGAGAGAGCTAGCTTACGAGGCCTAAGCTATTGTGACGGTGGCTAGGTACCTTGTTCCGGCCGATGCATCTTTTATGAGATAGTGGAACAAAAGTGCGAGAAAAAACCTAGCGGTTATTAAGGTGAAAATTAAATTTGTACCATTCGGCCTTTGCCGCGGATTTTATTACTGTCGGATACGAGTAATTGCTTTTTTGGTAGATTGGTATTGTTTCGCCTTTTAGCCTTTTGGATGCAAAATAGATTTTTTTACACCAGGTTAGTTGCGAAATTGAGATTGAAAAGTTTTAACTGACTTTTATCGGGTGCAATAGTTTCGTAATGGTCGGATTTGAATTTCAAATTGTCTGTAACTCATAGGTTTGTATATCCTATTGGTTTTTTTATTGCTAGGATATTTATTTTTTTATTGAAATATGTACTCAAATAATTTAATTAAATAAATATTATTGCGTATCATGTGCATGCACATTACACTACGCTTTTAAGGTTACTTAAGTACAAAATAAATATTATTATTTCATTAATTGTATGTCTGTTTAAATGATAGCATCTCTAAAGACAAACTAATGAGTGTGTTTAGTAAAACGTCCCACTTTGTCGGTTATTAAGACGATACAGGAGGGGTCAATTCTCCATACAAACGCTCTCGACTATTTCCTCCCTGGTTTTTGAAGATAGAGCAATGATTTTTTCAACACAGATTATTATTATTTTTATCTGTGTCGGACCGTCTTGATTTTTTTGATATTCTTATTTTTAAGACGCTAGAAATTTTCAAAAATATTGATTATGGCGCAAATAAAGGGGCGGAAGCGGAATTCAAAATTGGTAACAATTAGCCAAAAAACCTAAACGGTCCGACAAAGAATATTTCATTGTTATTCAGATTATCAAATTTCGACGACGATTGATTAAGTTTTGAAGGAGGAATATCTTTTAACTGAGTTGTTCTGAATGGGCATTTTTTTTTTCGATAAATCCAGTTAAAAGCATTAGTATATTTAACTAAAATTCCCAAATTGAAAGGGGGGCTCCTTTCCATTTCAGCATTTCTGCTCCTGCAGCGTCTTAAGGCGAGATTTACTTGTATCTTTATATGAATAAACTGACAAAGCGGCTTTATAGCAATCAAATTGGGACGTTTTCCCGTGCACACTCACATATATTGCTATACATATTTACCACTAACTACCAGATAATGTAAAATTTGTGTATTTATAGTACCCTCCTCCGCCTCGACCGCATACATCAGGCGTCTTCTCACGCAAACGAATCGCTTGTCGTTGTCGCGCTGAACCTCTGAATTATTGATGTAATGAACATGTTTTACATCTCAACTCGGGGTTGATGCACGGAGCGCCACTGTCGAATTTGAAGTTCAGCAGTTCTCAAAAAGTTTGTACATAGCCACGTTAGTAAATTTTAATTGATACTATTTTGTTACCAACATTTAGTAATATAAGTAGACTTTCGTAAGATATATGAAGGATATTTTTTATAATTAAGAAAATATATGTAGATAATTATCAGTGATCGGAACTATGGGAGCAAAACTTTAGCAAAACCTTAGAGCTGACATAAATTTAAAATAAAACCCAGATTATTATTTTCAGATCAGTGTTAAATTTGATTTTATACTTGAATCCAAGATTTCTAATACATTACTACAAGAATATTAAGGCTGCTTTCAAAAAAAACGTCAAAATAATGTAAAATTGATAGTTTTAGTCGGTGAAATACTACACTTTCCGTTATCCAATAGATTTATTTAATTCAAGTTCCAGTTAGAGCATCTTATTATCTTGATTTTTGTAAGACTGGATTTTTGAAAACTAACTCACTAAATTAATTATGAATTTTTCTCTAATGCACGTTTAGAAAAACGCACGTATAGAGCTGAATCAGTCGATCTTATTTGTAAAATTTGGACAATTTTGAATATTAAAACGGGTAAATTTATAATTCGTATATCCTGTACCACAATCATTTCAGGCTAGATTTTTATTTTAAGTTTTTGAAAAAGAGTAAACTAGCCTAAGGCGAATTCAATTTTTTTCAGAAATTACCTAAAATTAAGTGACAATTTCTTTGAAAATCTACATCACATCGAAGCAAGTTTTGTACTAAATTAATCTGCAACGTTTACTTAAATTGCTGTTATGCCTTAGTGATTATACATTGCTATTATTGATTTTTGCCAATCTTTTGAAAACGAGCCTTCACCGGTACAATTATTACCACTTTTGGACATTTTCTCATATTTTGTTAGACCAAGTAGAAAAAGTCCTATAATGTGATATATATTTATAAACTAGCCCTTTAATTTGATACCACACACGGTATGATCGAGCGCTCGGTTGCGATTTCACTATTTTTAACACGAAAGCCCTCTTAATATTTTCATGACTGTAAGTACTCTGAAATGTCCACTTAGCAAGTTTTGTTAAAGTTTTGCTCTCATAGTTCCGATCACTGATAATAAGATAACTTTATTGACGAAAAAAAACTTACTAAAATCTTAATTCATCAATAAAATCTTCGTAATAAAATAGGAGTAAAAAAAAAAAACTTTTTCCTTAATTTTTTACAAAATTTTTGAGAGCTGCTGAATGATACAATCTTTCAAATTCGGCAGGTTCTTCCGTAAACGGGCATTTAAATACAGTAAACGGCCAAAAAGAATGCACAGCGGTCTTTGGAAAGAGACAATTAACGTCACGTAAGCAAGAAAGAGACAACGCTCTACGAAGAAGAAAAGCCGATGTGCATTCTTTAAGGCCTAAACTTTAAGCGATAATCTCCATTCAGAATGTGGAAAAAGTAAATTTCTAGACAGATTTTATGCTATTATTTTGTCGTCACAAAACTGACAGCGAGTTAATTTTTGTTAACAACTTACGCAACAACTTATGTAGGCGCAGCTGAGCAGAACCAGCTCTGAAGTGCAAAAAAATGATGTCCTACCGATTTCATTAAAAAAATATGCATCCGAGTGCTAGTGTCCCAGGATCTAAATAGTGCCTTTTTTAGAAACTAAAACGCAAGTGTATTTATAACTACTAATTAAGTAACTATTCGATATATATTCGCGAAAATACATAAACATCCTAGTAAGTAAGTATTACGATTTTTCGTTTGAACTCTCTACTCGTAAACCTCAAGATCACAACTGTTTTTCCTTGCAAAATCATCAAATTTATATTTACAAATAAAAATCAAATTCAAAATCAAATTTATTAAATATATATTTTTTTTATTTATTCAATTTAATAGGCACCCTAAAACTACTTGTCAATAAATAAAAACACAGAAGAGAGTACAACACAAAGACTTATACTTAATTTTCTCTTTCTTGTGTAACATATCGATCAATCTGTATGTAATTTCCAACAACCAAAGATCCTTTTTTTTGCGGGCAACCCCGACACGGCAAAACACTTAGAGGAGCGCTTTGAGGTTAGGACTTAAAACGAGCACCTTGAATCCTTGATTAAATTTTAAGGAGTCCTTAGGAAAATAAAACTTCTGTGCTCAACAGTGACGGTACAGAATTTATAAATTACTAGCTTTTGCCCGCGGCTTCACTCGCGTTAGAAAGAGACAAAATGTAGCCTATGTCACTTTCCATCTCTTTAACTATGTCTACTTAAAAAATCACGTCCATTCGTCGCTCCGTTTTGCCATGAAGACGGACAAACAGACACACGCACACACTTTCTCATTTATAATATTAGTATGGATACTAATAAGTATAAGAGATTTAATAAGTTCCAGGGTCAGGCCCCGTAGCCGAATGGCATTTCTCCGACGCCAAACGAAAGCGATACGCCGCTGGCTCTGTCGCGCCAATACGCAAGCGCGATAGAGATAGATATCTACTAGCGCTTCGTTTCGTGAGCGATTGTGCCATTCGGCTAGCCAAATGATGAGTGAGGCTCCTTTAAATTTTAAATTTTAGCTCTTATTGTGTATTTTCTAAACCATGAGCTGATATTCAAATAACTTATTAAAGCAAGTGCATTTGTTATGTTACAATTTGGGATATTTTGCAATTAAATAATGTAAAAAATAACATTTGAATTTAGTTAAAAAGTTCCTTAAAAAAGCAAAAAAATAACGTTGCGTTGAAATTCTTTAGAAAACCGTGATGCGTACTAACAAAGAAGTCGGGTGACAATGAAGTTTGCTTTTCCTCGTCATTAAAATGGATTTTTTTTTTCGTTTCGTTGAATAGGGCTAGAAAATATGGTTGCTGGCTAAAATAGTATTTACAGTTTTGTCAGCTATAAAGTAATATTTTTACGCGCTGTTTTATACGTTCTTGACGAAATCAAACAAAGAAAACATTTTGAAAGGATACATTATTAACTATTGCATTACAATTTTTCGAGGTTTTACAATGTAATACTAATGTAGAGGTATAATTATGTCATGTCTATAATTAATGTGTCGTTTTGTGTGTGATATCGTACACGTCATATAAACAATTCTATAAGTAAAATATACTGTTAAGGTACTTTTAACGGTGTTTAATTTACTTATTAGCAGTCATTACACTTGACAATTTATTGTGCTGTACATTGTGGGAATTAAACAATTTTTATTCAAAATGTTAGATTATTCCTCTTTAAAAACAGCTTACTTGTTGGTAACACGCTGTATACAATGAAAGTCAAGTCAGTCTAAAAATACAAAGAAACATTTTTCATTTATCCAATAAAAAAACCTTGAATCTTGGTTGCCGCAGATTTAAGGCTCAGGTGGGGCGGGATAACTGATGACTTTTTTTAATAGGATCTGTGGCACAAGTGATTTAATGACCTCAGCCCCTATTCGGCATGGCAAGATACCTTAAACATTACAGATACGGTATGCCTAATTACATTTTGAAACTAACCTCCAACGTTTCGGGGACAGCGTTGTCACTTTGGTCTCGGAGAAGATTCATAGAGAAAAATCGTGGAAGTGTAATCCAGGGATATGTTTTATTAATTATTATTCTCCTTTATTTATTTTGCTTCTTAGGTTAAGCTTTTTATAATATGGATATAAAAGTAAAATACAAAATCACATACAAAACAATATAAAAAAAACATATAAACACATTATAAAAAACCTAACCTAGGGTGCCGCCAGCAGCGGGGCAGGGCCCAAGCTGCCGGTGGTTAGGGCTGCAGAGAGAGGAACCGTCGGACTATCCGCGCCGTGTCCAAGATCACCGCCTTCTGCATCTGGCCCTTGATCCAGCCACCTAGCGAGAGTCTCTTATGCTAGCTTTTGCCCGCGGCTTCACTGGCGCGAAATTGCGGAATGCTCCGTACAAACTTCCACCCCCCTTTTAGGGAAGTAAGGGGGTTAGAAAGAGACAAAAAGTAGCCTTTATCACTCTGCATCCCTTTAACTATCATATGATGTCAATTTGAAAAACGATGTTCTTAAAACAAAAACGTTTATTTTGACACTGAACAGACCAAACGAGCAACATTTTTTGTTGTCTAATCCATCTAGTAGGTACGGAACCCTAAAAAGGGATCGAAAAAACACAAGTTCCTTATCGCCGAATAGGCCCGCGTATTGCCATGCAGCGCACGGTGATCAGAGATTTTTATTCGTAAGTGATTAAATAGGGGATTTAAATTGAAATTCTTTAGGAGGTGCGATGAGAATGTTAAGCAGAGTAGGTGTTGATACGATTTTTTAATCTAAAAAATCAAGGGTGAACAACAGGGATCTTTCTGGCGAGCTTACTTCATCTGCCACGTCTTTGCCTTTGGCTAGTCTGTGGCCAAGAGTAAGCCCATTTATAATTAAAGAAAAAGAAAAAACTTTTCTATGTAAGTGTGATTACATGGAAGGATATTATCGGCCCATTTATGATTTTAGCATAAATCAAATATAAGAAATGAAATGAAATGAAATGAAATGAAATGAAATGAAATGAAATGAAATGAAATGAAATGAAATGAAATAATGAAATGAAATGAAATGAAATATTTATTTTCCAAGTAGGCATATTACAATGCGCTTATGAACGTCAAATAAAACTTCTAAGTTCTAGCAACAAAATAAAACGTGGGGTTAAAGTTCAAATTGCAAATTCGATGCTATGCCGTCCCGTGCAGGAAACGGCCTTAACGTAATCAATAAAAGTATAAAATAATTACTTTATAAAATAGGTTTCTTACCTAATCACGCCGATTTATCTGCCTTAAGATACTTGTTTTCTACGTTATGGCCACGCGGTTCCATGCAAGTTATACAGCGACGGTAAAAATAGTGGACTAACCTGCGACTGTGATTACTGCCATGGTTGTTTCGTTGGTTCAGACACCGTGGTAGCCAGGATAGGCAGACCATCGCAAATTCGACGAATTCTCGTGCGTTTTGCGGAATTCGATTGTTCGGAAATCGCGTATCGATCGCGTTCCTCAGCTGTACCGTAACAAAAATATCAAAATCATATTAGCGAGTTCACTATGAGGAAAATACGACGGTCGCGGCATTTTCAACAATTATTTTGATCACTGACGGCAGCATGCCAAATTATGACAGGAAATCAGAAATCAGAAATAGATTTTTTTCCAATTTTTTTTATCCATCAAAAAGTTTGTATCTCTACTTAATACCTAAATTTAAATCAAAAATTCAATTAGACAATGAGTTTTATTCTAATCTATTCTTTTCGTTCAAAATGTAAAGGTTGAGGATGGTTGAGGAGTAATAATTAATAATATTATCAAAACCAAAGATTATATAATTTCTGTCTATGATGTGTCAGACATGCAACGTCAGTCGTTTATTGATAAATGCGGGTTCCAGGCAATCCAGGCAGTTAAATACGTGAATTTATCAGAAATATTACTACTTTTTTGTTACGTTCCATAGTGAATAAATAGTCTTACAAGAGTCGTATTAGCAGGATAACTACATAATGTAATTTGCACTGCCTCGGACAGTAAGTAGTTACCTTACCTTAGCAATTGCTGCAAAATAATACATTAAAATAATGCTTGCATGTTTGTATACCAACAGTCAATTACTTGCCATGTTAAATTAAGTTAGACGTCGTATATCCATTGCTGCTTGATGATCATAGTTTCCAACGATTCGTAGGATCAGATACAATAATTAATCGCCCGTATAGAATTAGATTTGGTCAAACAACGTGAACTAAATTTTGTAATATTTTTTACTGTTTATTCAAGATACGTGTTCGCCAAGTGCACACTTCACCTGCCCGAGTTGTGGTCGTGTTTGTCGTTCCCGTATTGGCTTATATAGCCATGAAAAACGTTGTCGCCCCACTTGACACTGCTTGTATAGTCTGTTATAGACTTCGAGGCCAATGATTCAAGATAGATAGATAGATTTTCTTTTCAAAAAATTCTAAGTGAAAACTACGTACCTACTTATCCATAAACTCGATCAATAATTAATCTCAATAATATTAAATTTGTTCTAACCCTCGGGTAGGCTTGCAATCTGAACATAATCTGTGATCGGAACATAAACAAACAAATGTTATCTTCTGATCTGTTACAATAAAATTATTAGATAGTATTTAAACTCGAAGACTTGTACCATGTTACAAAGTAATGTAGCTAGATTTAAAGTTAGCCATGTAGGTACTTTACCTCATAAATATCATTATTCATATTCACTCAGTCCGAGTATCAACAAATAAGACACAGGTAAAGTTTCTTATTACTATATATTCAGAATAATACGCGATTTAAAGTGAAATTTTTCTGTTAGTTTCACTACAGAGGGGATAATCCCATATGTACATATATGTACCTGTATTATATATTTTCAAAGTTGTTCAGTACAGTCACCGTCATAAATAAGTGATGATTTCTGTACCTTGTCGCTATTAATCGTTTGACAATTTCGTGTGACATTTCAAACTCGTGTTTGAACTCGTTAAAGTGACAAAGTACAGAAATCATCACTTATTTATGCCGGGGACTGTACGAACAATTGTGAAAATGTAATAATACAGAGTACATATAGGTATAAATGGGATTATCCCAGCTATAGTGAAACTATACTAGAAAACTTTCAAGTATAGTTTTAATTAATAAGAAGACTGTGTCAGTGAAGACAATATACTGTTGCTTACTGTACTGTGTGTAGTGTATTGTATGGGTCAAAGGTTTCGCCTGGAGCTTTGTGACCTAAGGTTACGGCTTCATTTAGGTTTAGTTTCGCTGGGATAGGGTTTTGATTGGGCCAGCGATGGAGCGGTGCACATTACGATATAATGAAGGCTGTGGTGCACAGATTAATAATTATTTATGGCAGCTGTTGGGATTTGAAATAAAGTACCTAATAAAATTATCTGGAATATAAACCATGATGTTCTTTTTATATTAAGGTAAAATACCCCATAATGGACGGTGATGCCATTATGGACAAAAAAACACAAATCCTTAAAAATGAGTATCTAAAATTAGTTTCTAAAAACTGACGGCTATGTACCATAGACTAGAGTTGTAGGGCTGTTTCATTTTGAAGTTTCAATTAATTCGGTTATTTCTGAAGGATTTGGCGATAAGATGAAATTCACCAGTTTACTGAACAAAATATCAAGACGAATTCTTAGTAATGTTGCTAAGAGAGTTGAGTTCATGTATAAAATAATAATAAAATAATACTCGGTGTAAACTTGAATGCGTTTTAATTGTTGCATTAAGCTTGAGATAAGGTATAAAACATACTAGTTTGTTGCTCCAAAGATATAAAGAAATGGCGTTATTTTGCGACCGTCCATTACTGGAACCGAAAAACTGCGTACCTCCTATGATGGACAAGGAACAATTTACAAAACCAAAATTTATATGAAACAATCCTATGTTAAAATAACCCAAACTAATTGTATTTATGGTATATAAAATTGACTCATTGGGTATCAGTTGGCTTTAAAAGTAAAAATTTAAACTTATTTCACTGTCCATAATGGGGGATCCATTACTGGAGAACTGCCGTCCATAATTGGAGAAAAAACACCTAGTTTTAATTTGTTAACTATGAAGAAACCAATGGGAGTGTCTATTCTGCAATACGCTTGAAATGTAAAAGAAGGATAGGACATTCAAGATTTAACACGCTTAGCGGTAGAATTAGGTACTTATTCGCACGTATATTGAAAGTTTAATGGAAATTACTTAATTAGAATTTCTTTTTATATTTGTCATATTATATTAAAATGATTAAAGTGATTCTTAAGAAAGTTTAGGTGTATAACACAACACAAGCCTTCTTGAGCTTACCGTGGGGCTCAGTCAATCTGTATAAGAATGTCCTATAATATTTATTTATTTTTTTATTTATATTTTTTTGTTAAGTATCTGTCTCGTCCGAACGCGGGGTGGTTCGGTATAGTTATTCAAAAATAATGCTTTGGTTATACGATGAAAATCTGTTACATTCGGGATGTAAAAGATTATCGTCAACTCTTGGCGATTACAATTTAACTATAATCTCATTAGCAATTTTAACCGTTGCCCCGTATTGCACATTACACTATAGTTATTAAATATCCGAATAAATTTGCGACTAGCTACTCGAAGGTGCAGCAGACTAAATAATTACCGCGATCGACGGCAGCTCCTCCTGGCGAGTAGTTCGGCACTTGTTCGAGTTGCTAACTGTACCTATTCCAGTGTTTTGGTGTAGTTTATAATGTGATCATGTTAATTTTAATGTGTATATTCTTATTTATTTTTAAATGTTCACACACTTTCAATAATAAGATAAATAATCATTTATAGTACAATTTTCTGCTTTAAATTTAATAAAAGTGGAGGAATCTAGTGATAATAGTTATTTGTTTTACAAGGGGGCAAAGTTGCTGTTTATCTGCACGTTCCAATATAGCGAGCTAGCGAAATATTCCAGTATTAGTTCGAAAATTGGAATCTTGAGCGTTGCGAGGGCTGAAAGGCACGAAGGTTAAACAAACTTTGCCGCCGAGTGAAACACAAAATTTTTCACCACACTAACACGAACAAAATACTGACTATAAAACATCAAATTAAATTAAATCTATCAATTTATTCAATATTTATGATTCCAAATCATAATGTATAGGTAAATTCAAAATAAGTATTTATTATTTACATGAACATAATAAAATAGGAAGGAATATTTCCTACCTCTAAACCGCAGTGGCTTCGATAACTGCCGATTAGGCGATTCCATTCCAGTGTTAATTGGTTTACTTTCGTTCTTTCACTTACACTTGGCTCGCCAGACTTGCAGGATATTTGCGCAGTGCAGTTAAAATTACAGACGTGATTTTAATAAAGTATGTTTTATAGGTAACATCTGCCAGGGACAAAAATAAGGTTTTTGGTTGAAGGAATTTCATCGACACTGACAAATATTTATCCAAAACAGGTTTTTATAAAAACTAGCATTTGCTCGCAGCTTCGCTCGCATTAGAAAGAGACAAAAAGTAGTAGTAGTAGTATCTCCACTAAAAAATCACGTCAATTCGTCGCTCCGTCTTGCCGTGAAAGACGGACAAGCAAACAGACACACACACTTTCCCATTTATAATATTATTATGGATATGGATAACTGGATAATTTTACTCATTGGGTATCTTTATTTCGATACTAGCTTTTACCCGCGGCTTCGCCCGCGTAATAAAAGTATTCATTAAGATTTTCATTTGGAACCGTAGGTTTCTCTGTAGGTATATTTATCTGCGATTATTTCGATTGCACATAATACTTTTGCTTGCAATGATTGTAGAAATATTACACATCGACCACAGCGTAGGTAATTCTATATACGCTGGGGAAACCTTTATAAACATCCCACATAGCCCGTATTTCGACACTGTGATCGGTGGGTAAAAAGTACTTTTTTCTATTATCCCTTACAATTTTTTACATTTTGCTTATACTTATCGCAAACGTAATCTTCAAGCAAGCAAACAACGATCGTCTTAGAGCACATTGATTGTAAGAGACCGCCGACCGATTATCCGTATCCCTCTAACGATACCCATATTATCCGTATCCGTATCCGTATCCCTATCTCTATCCCTATCCCTATCGCTATCGCTATCGCTATCGCTATCCCTATCGCAGTCCCTATCGCTATCCCTATCGCTATCCCTATCCCTATCCCTTATCAAGATAACACTTTAAGTTCTCACGCTTTGTACACATATTTAAAGTCACATACAGGTCGAACGCGATTAATTAACATTATTTTTACCTTTTTCCCCAACGTTTCGGCCAGGTTGCACTGGCCGTGGTCGCGGAAGACTGACGTCCCAGCAAAATGTCACCGGAGATGTAAACAACACAAAACTACCCGATATTAATTTATATAAATGTTCGGGGTAGACAAATAAATATAATCTACCCGCTTTTAGTTAATGTTTATTTCCCACCGCACGACACACAAAAAAAAAAAAGGTAAAAATAATGTTAATTAATCGCGTTCGACCTTATCAAGATGTTTAATGATTTCTTATCAAGTGCTAAAATATAAAGTTTCATAGTTTTATCTTTTAAGATTAAGAAATCCCATACAAACTTTCAACCTCTTTTTCAACCCCTTCATCCCTTTTTTTCGAAATAAAAAGTAGCCTATGTTCTGTCTCAGGGTCTAAAGATTGTCTGTTCCAAATTTCATCAAAATCGGTTGCGTGGTTTAAGCGGGAAAGCGTAACAGACAGACAGACAGACAGACAGACAGACAGACAGAGTTACTTTCGCATTTATAATATTATAGTATAGTATATATAGTATATATAGTATAGTATGGAAGTATGGATAGTATATATAGTATATATAGTATATAGTATAAGTATATATAGTATAGTATAGTATATATAGTATACTAGCTTTTACCCGCGGCTTCGCCCGCGTAATAAAAGTATTCATTAAGATTTTCATTTGGATCCGTAGGGACCGTAGGTTTCTCTGTAGGTATATTTATCTGCGATTATTTCGATTGCACATAATACTTTTGCTTGCAATGATTGTAGACATATTACACATCGACCACAGCGTAGGTAATTCTATATACGCTGGGGAAACCTTTATAAACATCCCACATAGCCCGTATTTCGACACTATGATCGGTGGGTAAAAAGTACTTTTTTCTATTATCCCTTACAATTTTTTACATTTTGCTTATACTTATCGCAAACGTAATCTTCAAGCAAGCAAACAACGATCGTCTTAGAGCACATTGATTGTAAGAGACCGCCGACCGATTATCCGTATCCCTCTAACGATACCCATATTATCCGTATCCGTATCCGTATCGCTATCCCTATCGCTATCCTTATCGCTATCCCTATCGCTTTCCCTATCGCTATCCCTATCGCTATCCCTATCCCTATCCCTTATCAAGATGTTTAATGATATAACACTTTAAGTTCTCGCGCTTTGTACACATATTTAAAGTCACATACAGGTCGAACGCGATTAATTAACATTATTTTTACCTTTTTTCCCAACGTTTCGGCCAGGTTGCACTGGCCGTGGTCGCGGAAGACTGGCGTCCCAGCAAAATGTCACCGGAGATGTAAACAACACAAAACTACCCGATATTAATTTATATAAATGTTCGGGGTAGACAAATAAATATAATCTACCCGCTTTTAGTTAATGTTTATTTCCCACCATGTTTATTTTAAAGGTAAAAATAATGTTAATTAATCGCGTTCGACCTGTATGTGACTTTAAATATATGTTTAATGATTTCTTATCAAGTGCTAAAATATAAAGTTTCATGGTTTTATCATTTAAAATTAAGAAATCCCATACAAACTTTCAACCTCTTTTTCAACCCCTTGATCCCTTTTTTTCGAAATAAAAAGTAGCCTATGTTCTGTCTCAGGGTCTAAAGATTGTCTGTTCCAAATTTCATCAAAATCGGTTGCGTGGTTTAAGCGGGAAAGCGTAACAGACAGACAGACAGACAGACAGACAGACAGACAGACAGACAGACAGACAGACAGACAGAGTTACTTTCGCATTTATAATATTAGTATAACTAGTATAATAGTATAAAGTATAATAGTATATAAGTATATATGGATGGATAGTATATATAGTATAATAGTATATAGTATATATAGTATATATAGTATATAGTATGGATGGATTAAAGTTTAAAGCTTTTTTAATATTCACCGAATAATCACCTAGCTAAACGTAGCAATTAAACCCTATAACTTGTAATTCTTTACAATTAACCGTCAAGGAGACAAATATTCACCCAGAACATTGTACTATGCCAGTAACAATAAATACAATCATCCAAAAACATTAATAATTTATTATGTTATAAAAAAAAAATTCTGATGAACCTACTAAAGCAATTCACCGCCCTCGATAAAAATGAAGTTCTGTCTAAATCAAATGCATCTATTCTTTTCACTTCACTGATCGCAACTAACCAACTAAAATATGTATTTACTTCTTATTTTTCTAACACCATCAAACGAGTACCATAATTAAGAAAATATGTACACATCTAACAATAGAAGTTTGTTTTAGAAGAACCTTGTTTAATCAAATACGACTTTGAGAAAATGAAAAGTCCAGACGCTATCATCATAATGTGTGTACTTATTTCTCACCTGTCTTCCTCTAATCTCATATTTTAGAAGGAGACGTAAACTATCTCGCGTCTGCTTTAAACCCCCTACGTCTATTTTATTGGTTTGCCCGCCGGTCAGAAAACCCCTAATTTTCTGGTTCATTTAACAGACTTATGGTCTATAGAAGACTTCTCGGCGCCTTCATAGATTCGCCGTTAGATTGCTTTCCCCCTAATAAATATCCTCAACGTCAAAAGGGAGAAATAAAAAAGTCAACAAAATACAGTTGTATTTTTGTTCAATGTATTTATTATGTTTGGTTGCGACTTTCTGATACTACCTGTTTTGTCGATATTTTGTGTTACTTTTGAATAAAAGGACTGATCCTACTAAATATGAATTAAGATGGTTAAATGTAAGATGATCGCTGACATCTCGATTTATTTCAGTAATTATGAAACTCATCAAACCAAGTTTTGGTAAAATCTGGTAAAAAAAAATTGGTAAAAAGGTAACCCGATTATTAAATTTTCATTGTAAATCGGTCACGACTCAAATCCTACTAATAAACACATGCATTAAAACTACAGTTCCAATTTTATTTTTATACTACAACTTCAGTAACGAATTGATGCCACTCGCACGTTAATTCACGTGGACTTGTTGTGCTTATGTGGGTACCTATCTGATAAGAATCTAATATCATTCATACGCAATTTCGTGGCTTGGGACCCTGAATGTAGACTTATAATTCTAGCTACATATTGTTTGAAAATTTATGTAAATGCGCTATACGAATAAATAAATTCATACAACACACAGCAGTTTGTCGTATCGGCCTACAAAAGCACAGAATGAAGTACTATTGTCGAGAAAAGAAATTTTGACAGGTTCAAGGTCGAATCGTTTCAGCTAATTAGGGATGTCAAAAATCAAGCACATTATTTTATCTGTGTCAAGTTATGCCTTAATAATTGCTCGTAGCAATAACACGAACGGAGCCGACTTCGCCCGAAGCCAAAAGATTCTCACGACTGATAGACAGAATAATAAGGAAAAGATGGCCGCTCTGATAGTTTTCATAGTGTCTCCGGTGATATCGGTTAGCCTATAGGATTAAGTAATTGACCACGTAATTGAACGGCATCAAAAGATTTTCGGCCATTGTCGGCGCTTTATCCATTAACGGAAGAACAGATAAGGTTAATGGATTTTCTGAATCAAAACTAGATGAGAATGGATGAATGGGTCGAAGAATGGAAGTAGTCTTAAGTATAATTCGTTGCAATTTAATAAGATTGGATAAATAACTCATTGAATACTTCGTGTCTGATGAAACTTCTGACGCACGGCACGGCTCGGCAGCGGCATATTATTGAATATAGGCAGATAGACACCAAAAGATTTCTTCTTCTTCTTTTTCTTCTTTTTTGTGTTTTTAGGGTTCCGTACCAAAAAGGTACAAACAGGAACCCTTATGGTGCGACTCTGTCCGTCTGTCTGTCCCATTCCTAAATATCTCGAGAACTACTAATGCTATCAACTTGAAATTTGGAATAGTTATGAACATTGTAAACCTCTACAAAAAGAACGTATTTTTTTTTTAAATTTATGAATTAAAATTGTAGAAAATGGCCAAAATGAATGGGGAGCAAACTGTAAATTTCAAGTTACTAGGTCAAGTGAGATATCGTTAGAAAGAGCGCAAATTGAACGTAAATAAACTATTTTTTATAATTTTTTGCTGTGGAAAAAAAAAGAATTTTGAAGGAAAATGTAAAAAAAAAAAATACCGTCCCCCCCCCCCCTTATCTCCGAAGTTTACCAACTAAAAATTATGAAAATTTTAGGAAACATTGGTTTTATGCTAAATATTACAGGAAAAATATAATCTTGTTTGTATCTTGGAAACTTTTTTTTTAATTCACAAAAAACTTTTCATATTTTTACTTTCAAGTTACCCACCCTTGCGAATGTATATCGTCCTTCAAATTAATACGAGATGTTACGTAAACCGTCTTCTTTCCAATAAAGTAAAAACTGTTTAAATCGGTTAACATTATAAAGAATTATCCCTGAAAAACCAACATAGTATACAGGTCGCGCAAATTAGTTAGCGAATTCACCAAGACATGGCGCTATACACAATAATGCTCATTAGTACCTATACTTTTGTCTTCTAGTCAAGTCATTAGAGTTATATGAAAACATGAGATTATTTTAACTAGGTAGTTTGAAAGAAAGTTTGTACGGGACCCTCGGTGGGCGAGTCCGACTCGCACTTGGCCGGTTTTGTTTTTATGTTTTTATTGCTTAGTATACATATATCATCTGTACCTACGTATGACAGTATGTCATGCTATGGGAATTTGGATGTATGATTAAGTTGGGCATACATTTTTTCTTTCATAATTTATTATGTAGCTATAAGTGAAAACCTGTAATTGGTTTTGTACTTTTTATTGTAATTGTATAGATACATATAGCGCTGTTGGTTTTCCATGAAACAAAATAAAATAAATTTAAATTGTAGAAAATGGCCAAAATGAATGGGGAGCAAACTGTAAATTTCAAGTTACTAGGTCAAGTGAGATATCGTTAGAAAGAGCGCAAATTGAACGTAAATAAACTATTTTTTATAATTTTTTTGCTGTGGAAAAAAAAAGAATTTTGAAGGAAAATATAAAAAAAAATACCGTTCCCCCCCCCCTTATCTCCGAAGTTTACCAACTAAAAATTATGAAAATTTTAGGAAACATTGGTTTTATGCTAAATATTACAGGAAAAATATAATCTTGTTTGTATCTTGGAAACTTTTTTTTTAATTCACAAAAAACTTTTCATATTTTTACTTTCAAGTTACCCACCCTTGCGAATGTATATCGTCCTTCAAATTAATACGAGATGTTACGTAAACCGTCTTCTTTCCAATAAAGTAAAAACTGTTTAAATCGGTTAACATTATAAAGAATTATCCCTGGTAAAGTGTTTCGTAAAAGGTACAAATCAAACTATTGCAGTTATCTCTTCTAGTTGTAAATAATTGTTCTAAACTATACATTAATTACCATGCATGTCTGTTTAAACTTGTACGTCTACGTCTACCCAAGTACGCCATCAAATTTTATTCAAGACGTGGCAATTACCAAAAACACTCTCAAACTCAAGGCGCTTTTTCATTAATTACCGCCAAGGAACAATATAGGGCGCTCCAGAAATCGCGCGCCGGCAAAATTAATATTGACGCTTCTTGTTATCCATCCTCTATAATAATACCGCTTAAATACGAGATAATGAAATTTCGTTAACACTCCATTGATGACTTTGTGTTGGATTTTGTGATAAATGTACATCTTCTTAAGTATAAATATTTATTTTTAAAAGCCACTACTTGCAGAGGAACTGAAAGTGGCTTAGGTAATATTTAGTATACTTATATGATTTTCTTCGGTTAACAAGGTCACTTAAAGCTATAAGAATCTAAAGAAGTTAATGAAAGAGAAATATATAAAGGCATTAAATGTAAGTACCTAATCATCTAATGAAACATCTATGTCAAGAGCTAAAAAACTTCTGCACACAAACGAAAAGCTTAAACTATAAGACTCAACTCAACACATTAAAACTATAAGAAACTCACGGAAGACAATATCGCTCTCAAACACTAAAGTCGGCACGTACCCAGACATTACTCACACACGCATCATAAAAGAAAGTAAAAGAAAAAAATAATTTAACACAGAAACACTTCCGAAGAGATAAAAGGAAGCGTAAAACTGGGAAAGTTCTAACAATTCCAAATTCGAACTGTACTGGGCACAAGGTACCTCCCCGTGGTGCCCCCCTTTGTCTAAGTTGGTATTTGAGCACGAACTAGCGAACCATTGTAAAGATCCGGATAAAAAGGTAAAAGATACAAGTTGGTTCAAAGACTGACTCGTGAGATTAAAATTGTTTTGGAGGAATTTCGTCATGTCTCGATAGTTGAATGTGTTGTTTTTTTTACAGACTTATCGTAAATTCTAGATGAAAAGGATTTCTAATTTTTGTGAAAAATCTTATTTGAGTATGATACTTGCAGGAAAATAGAAATGCTTAAACAAATAATAATAAATAATATCTAAAAAGCTTATAACTTTCATGTAGTCTCAAGGGCAGCAAATCCTTCAAAAATGAACTGACGGCGGCATCCCGATTGCAGAATTAAATTTACCTCAAATTCCGAAACTGCAACGCAACGGAACCCACAGAAGCGAAACGTCAAAGCATCGCATTCCTAAGATTCCGTCGCGCCATTTGTTTTCTGAATCTCACTTACTGCGAATTTCGAATTCAAGAAAGTCGTTTCATAGTCGGATGGCGTATGGCTCGACTTAGCAATCTTTGTGTCAAAGGATCTTTTTGATTTATATGCGTGAGTAGTGAACTGGCGTTCGGCTGAAGTTTTTATTGTGAATTTTATTTGCATGTGGAATCAGTTTGGCTGGGCTTGTGCCGAGTACGTGTGAGCAAAGTTACCTATTGAATGTTTTAATTTTACTTTAGCTAGGTTAAGCTGAGATGAGCTTACCAATTTAAATAACTTTAATCAGTTTCGTCGCCAATTTTTTGCATAATATCCAACTGTCCAAGCAACTACTGTATTATAAAACCTTATTTTTATGTATAATATAAATCCCTCCATCATAATAAACCGCTAGGTACACGTCCCGGCATTTCTAATTTTTTTTAACCCGAACTGTAGTATGGTGTACCATACTGGACTATTATATACCTGCACCATAACTGAATTTAATTATGTTTATATTGATGTAAAAGTAAAGTAATCCGTAAAATATTTTTGTTAATGGGTCATTATTTCAAGGGGTTCTAAAAATGTTCAAAAACAAAAATGCTCTTTTTGATTAGTTTTTTGTTTATTATGGATGTATTCAGATATACAAATCAAAGTTTTAATGGTGTTAGAGATCAAAAATAATTATTTATGTAAAAAAAACTCAAAAAACTATATTTGGTGGTAACGAAAGTGACCATGATGACCACGAAAAATAACACTTAATCAGATTTTAAGCCTTTTACATATATAATAGAAATTACAGTTATAACATGATTTAGGAACCATCGATTGCAATCAGTCAGGTAGCAATGAACTTGACATAAACATTGCACGTTCATTAAAAAAAATAAAAATAACTTGCTCACGAAAGTGACGAATTCAAATCATCACTTTAGTTACCCAATTTAGTCTACGCCTTAACGTCTGAATTTAATCACTGTAATTGAATCAAATATTGTTTTAAATGTGATACCTATTATTTTTAGATCGGTATGGTATGTATGTTGTACACTTTCATATCAAACATCCAGACTTTCTGTTGAATTGTCACTTAGATGATTTTCGAATAAGGTTTTTCCGAGTAAACGTTTTCCTGTGATCGCGTTGTTCCAGAACTTTACGGTGTATTTGTTTAATAAGCTTATTTTTTGCTATCGTCTCTTTTTTGCCAGCAGATATCTACAGATATCGATGTCTTCTAAATAAAACTTAACTATGTCTTCTTTAATCTAAGTTTACTAATCGATTTCGTTTTTCCTTGGGAATCTTGTTTTGATTTCATATTATTTCCTTTTTCAAGCTTTTCTTTGCTCTTTTAAATTGTTTTTTGTTTTTTTTTCTCTTATCTGTCATTTAAATTTGCCAATCTAGTGTCTATAATATTTGCACCTTCTTAAATAATCGACATAATCGTGTTTTAATTTTCTGCGATTTTTAAGAGTCGCTTTTTTACCCACAGACGCGCGCGAAGGGGATGGGTTATGTTCTGATATTTCACTTGAAGGTGGCGTTTCTTCTCTAATAATTCTTTTAGTATATTTGGCTTGTTTTGCTTTATTCTATCCCTGTAGAACGTTTAGCTCGATCCCTCCAGTTTTTTCGCATAGCTTTGTTCACGAGAAGTAATTATCTTCTCGTGAACACAGCTATGGTATTTAAACGGTATTTTTTTTTTAAATAATAATCCATTTTCTTTTCTTATTTAATATCTTTCTCTAGCTTACTACCTTACTTCTGCTATGAATGACATTGGCATCCGTTCAAATTTTTTCAGACATTTTGGCATAATTGAACTGTAAAACTTATTTTATAAATTAAATCACCAAAATACTAATATTTACCACTTCGTACTATTTCTACATATAGGTGTCACACATGTCAAAGTATTATAAGCATATATCTTACAAAGAACTTTAATTTAATAATTAAATTTAACAAATTCATCTCCCGATGCATCATTTTCGTGGTCAAAAGTCACTTTCGTGTCCGACCACGAAAGTGACTTTTGACCACGAAAGTGACGGATCACGAAAGTGACGACCACGAAAGTGACGATAGTCTGCTTTAACGGATTTATACTGAATAGTTTTTAAGTTATAACGGAATTACATGGTCGACGTGTAAATTAACCCCAGAAAGCATGAATTAAGCATATTAATATAATTTAATAATTAAACACTTACCTAAACTTAAGTCAACAAAAGTGACGCACGATCTTTGACACAGACTTGACAAGATACAATATTATTTTATTACTCATAAATGATGTCCGTCATCGGTGTCCAACTATTTACCAAACTTTTGACGCAGAGTATCGGTGTTGCTAGTATTTAAAAAACGTATAAATACTTCGATATGACCAGTTTTTTTGCCAAAAATATTACTAAATATGAGTGACCACGAAAGTGATGATGGTTTTAGGAACAAATTAAATCTTGTCAATATTGATATTCATCATTGCTGTATTTTTTGTGCTTTTGTTTTATATATAGCCAACATACTTCCACATAAGTATATACAGTTAACATTGCGTTTTTGCTAAATATGTATTTTTAACAGTAGTGAGCAGTAGACGATGTCTCATTCGAACTGACCACGTAGCGTGATGTTTATTACGTAAATCGGAAATTTCAGAAAAATATCTTACAATGTTCTAAAAAACATTATTGGACGATAATAGTATTAACAAAATAAACACGAAAAGTTAATAAAATATCATTTACTACGTATACTTTTCTGTACATCAAGTCTGAACACAGTTTCATGCATTGAAATAATGACCCTAATATGAATTACTTTAACATGTGGCTTTGTTTGACGAATCTGTATAAATAATGTTTTAATTGATTTGTTTCAGGTTCGCCGTTGACGTGAAAAGGTATGTGTATAAATAATTGTTAATTTCCATGATTACACAATGTTTTTACATTATTGTTCAATATTTACGAGTATGTGATTTTATTGATGTTTCATGCATGACGTTCATGATGAAATTAAGTAAAACATTTGACCACGAAATTTCAATTAGATATATCATTTATTTTAAGAGCACAATTTTCATAAACATCTTATACTAGATGAAGGAGAATCAAATGAAGGTTCATTATTTATATCAATTGCCATTTTCAAATCGTCCGTTAATTACAAAATACAATATTTTTATAAAACGATACATCAAACGGCATGATTCAACAAAATTCGAATTTTAAATCCAAGTATTGGATTTGTATAAATATTTATCCAGTAAGGGGTAGCAGTGGCAATTAGCACCGCCTATGGAATTTACATTTATTGCCTTTTGCGAGTGCAGCGTTAATATTAGCCCGCTCACTTGAAATTCATTAGCACATTTTACATTTAGGGCGAAGGCAAATTTGTTATGTGCTCCACGACGGAGATCTCAATCTATAGATATGCAAATATACTTATTTATGGAGGGAGGAATGGCATATCGCTAAAACTTCTTAGATTACTTTTTTAATAGCATTAATGAAAGATTAAATTCACTGTTATAACTTTTATTTAAATAAAGAAGTAAATATTTTAGTGACAACTTACACAGTCGACACAAAAAACAATGTTGAATAGCATAACTCCGTACTGGGCGGGAAGAAGTTGACATCTTCACTTACGTTATTTTTTTTTTATTGGCGCAATCGATTCCAATGGGTCTATATTTATATGTATAAAAAAGACAGCCAGTTTAATACATTAATTTTGAAGTTATTGGTTTTGAAATCAAGTGAATATCTCGAAATTGAACGACATTTATTTGACGAATCGAGTTATTATGCCTTTTGTTTTATCACTTCTCGGTTCATACATGAACATGTCTTACTGTTAAACTTCGCTAAAATTTATAACATAGTACATCATTTGACATATTTACTTATGCTTTTTATCACAATCATTGTATTCTTAACTTGCATTTTGACATAACGACATATCAAGTTTAGTGAAATGTTATGCTATGATATAACGACATATCAAGTTAAGTGAAATATTATGCTAAGCGTGCAAAACCGAACAAATTAAGATATCAAAATGGACTTATTAAGCTCCTCCGCTAACATTTGAACATGTCTTTATATGAAATAAAGTTCAAATGCGAATCACAGTGCATAATCGTATAAACCTACTTGTACAAATAGTAAATTGTTTGAATAGAATGAAAAAAATGATAAACTGAGATATTAAAGCGTAGCCCTCAATGCTATTCTGTTAAAATGTGAATATTTATTTAAATGTCAATTGACGCTCAAAATAGAAATCAAATGCGTAATAGGTTTTGAACATCGAAGGACATTATGAGGTCCAAACTAAAATTATGGAGCAATCAAGGTATCAAGTTACTCCTGAGCCTATGTGTAAACTCTTTAGTAAAACTGTATTCAATTGTAATTAATTATTAACATCAAATGTTAATCATACAATGTCAAAATATCTATTGAAAACCAACTAAGTGTACTTATATTGACCTTCCAAGATGATCACTTATTCATTATAAACAAGTGTAGTGTAAATCATGTCAGTCATGATCATACCAATAAACCTTTATTGGTAGGAACATGACTATTAATCTAATAAACCGCCTTAATGTTTTAATTGTGTAATAAACCATACTTATCTGAAAAAAAGATGAAAATAAAAGCCTAAAATGTATAAATATCTTGTTTCGGTGTATGCAGAAAACTTTTTTTATTAACTGTAAGTGCAGCTAAGATCACAACGAGCTAATTTTAAGCGGTTACTTAATATTTTACTCAAATGATCAATAGAAAAACTTGTTCCTCTTATAACATCTTTTAGGTAAACAAATGTCTTATATTGCATATTTTAAGTTATCAACATTTGCACGGTAAAATATTACGGAAACTTATTGAATAGATCCATATATCAAATTAAGTACCATCACTTGATAGGATTGAGTAACTGCATATGTCCACATATTCTGATTGTAATACTGTGAACATAAATAAATATTTCAAATTATCTAGTTGTTCATATACAAAATTATTTATTTTCATACTCTTTTGTAGACATGTTATAAAAATACTTCAAAATAATGTTTTTGCCAGTTGAATATTTCTAGTTATCAAATTAAATACTTATGTACAAATAATATTTAATGAGTTATCAATGATGGATTGATCAATAATTGTGCAATATCTATAGTTATAAATAATTTATCAAGCAGACCCTAAAATATTATTATGTATGCAAAATATTTAACTATCTTAATACGTGTAGCTGATGGCCCCGGTGACATCGGTTTGCTTCCCAACAAGCCATATAGACTTCTTGTGTTGAGATGAGACCACACCACTGCATCTGATTTATTCTTAGGCGCGCACGAGCTCTCGTTCCTAACAATACGGAATCAGTGTCATTCCTTGGCATTACCATGTTGTTGGTGGCAGATGTATTGGTAGACATATACCCACAGTCATAATACAAGGTCTAAAAGATAAAAGGTCTGTAAATAAGTTCCAAATAATCCTCTACAAAAACCTGAACAAAAAGTATAGTAGTAGTACTAGTAGTAATAATTACTGTATTGTGTACAACAGTCTAAATATACAATTTGTAGGAATAGAGATACAAGTATATGGAAGTAATGTTGCCATAGTTATAATCTGTTTTATTTAAGTTTCTTCAACAAGCGTAAAAGCTTCAATACATAAATATTCATGCTGTGAATGTAAATTTGGATTCGTGTTTCACAAGATATGAGTATTGTTTGTTTAGATTAAGGCGGCGTCTCAAAGAGATGAGGTACTTTTTATTCCTGCGCGCACGCACCTCGCTTGGCAATCACAGTGCATAGGTGTGACAGAAATGGCAAATGATGTCGCTCACTCTCGTCTTAAGCTGAAACGATTATTACTTGCGATTACCATTATACCTAATTTTTTTAGCATTAGAGAGAACGTAAAAGCACGAATCACGAGGTCTTTTATATGAGACATTTTTGCCACAACTAATTACTGTCATTCATCAACTGTCAGTATTATAAACAGATGTTAGCGCGGCGGTTTGTTAGCTACTTTAATATAAACTAAATTAATTTATTAATAATGGTAACATAATGGTAACTTTATTAGTGACAGTCACTATCAAAAATAAAGACTTGGCTTAAAGGTCTAGATACCAGGCCATAAAATGCCAAAAAAAAATGTCAAATTATTTTTTGGCAAACCGGACAGAGAAAATTGGCCAAAAAGTTTGTTTAGTCCATAGATTTTATATCTCCGGTCCCAGGTTCGGCCACATGAGAGGACAAAGTTTGGGCTGGTGTCTCACATGCACATTATAGACATTGTGCGAGTGAGACACCAGACCAATCTCGTCGCCCTCTCACGTGGACCGTTTTCGATACAGACGACTTTATGGCTCAGTGATAAGATTCAATTTAACATATTGCAAAAAATATGACAGTGCAGTCCCTATTAAAGGCCCCATACACGGTACGATTAATCGCTTTGATCGACTGGACGAATATCGTGGCGATCGATCGCATTGAAATTGCCAGCCATACACGAAGCAATTTATCGTTACGTTCGAGCCTTCCAAGAAGCAATACACGTTACGATGGATCATTTACTCCTACGAAACGGAATAATGAAGTCACTTTAAGTACTCAATTTTAAAAATGGATTTATAATTTACGAACTTTTTTGCTACTGTATGTTGCGTTATATTCTTTCATTCGGCTACGATTATATCCAAAGATAAAAAGAAAAAGAACTAAAACAGAGTATGTTAAAAATTGCTCTTAAATCAGAGGCTTCTAGAGAATTTCAAGTAGGTACCAAGTAGGTCGTTTCGATTAAAGGTGCAACCACACCGTGACTTAAAAAACGGCGACGGTATACGAAATCGCAGTGACGCATCGTATCCGTACCATTTTTACTGCATGCTCCCCACACCGTGTCCCATACGAAAGTCACTGCGTTTCCGTACCTACCGTCTGCGTATTATAATCAGCGGTCTGTGGACCATGCGGTAAAAACGGTACGGATACGATGCGTCACTGCGATTCCGTACCGTCACCGTTTTTTAAGCAGCGCTGTGGTCGCACCTTAATTTGTAACGGGTGGATAGCAAAGATGAATCGTACCGTGTATGCGACCCTTTATAGGTTAAAGTAGCAAATCTTAACTGTCACTTGTCACTACCGTATTTCAGGTATTAAGGGCTATTTTTCTTATAATTTGTATCAAACTATCGCCTTATCGACTTTTGTTCTGTAACAGTAAAGCCCGCTTGCACTAAACATTTAACTCGGGGTTAGTAAGCTGTCATCTGTCAATTTCCGTATAAAATGGTGGGTTAACCCTCCTTTTTCGTTGGTGCAAGTGGCCCTTAGTATGGAAGTATAATAAAATTATTGTATTTGTTTCAATATTCCTCGAAATTTTTCCATAGTTATTTTCTTTCCATATGAACTTTCCCTGGACTTCTACGAATATTTTAAGACCACAACTACCTAGCCAAATCGATTCAGCCGTTCTCGAGTTCTAGCTAGACTAACGAACATCATTAGATTTTTATTTTTATAGATAGAATATAGAAAAAGTAAATAAAATTGGGTCAAAACTTGATTTTTTTTCATCATTTGTCTAATGACAATCCGTTCATATATAGATAAGTTGTTGGTACATTTGTTGATATGTCTAATATCTTGAAGATGACTACAATTTTTTAATATGTCTTCATATAATATGAAAACTTGCTAAAAACTATTTTTAAATCAATTTTTGTCTTCATTATCGCCAGAAAAATGGATTTTTGCGATAAAGTTACTACAACTGCCTGCCTGCTTTACAAATAATAATAATAATAATAATAATAAAGTTAAATTTAATTTTTAACGTTTTTTTCGCTTTTGTATGGGGAAGAACATAACAAGTCCATGGTACACATGTTGATAAGTCCTATATCTCATAATCTGTAATAAATTAACCCATTTACATACAATTATCTGATAGATTGTATAATTTTATCCTTAAATCTAGTTTCAAACCTAAAATCTAATTAAAAATGGATTTAGGAAAAAATCACAAAGTTTAAAATTGCCGCCCTGTAAAGTTGTCATTTTAGAGTTATCAACTTCTTCCCGCCCAGTACGGAACTATAATAGCTCGTTCCTAATAATTTTGAAAAATGTTAAAACAACATATTATCATTATCATCATCTGCCTCGCCGTTTTTAGTTGCCTGGAGTCGGCTGTCCTAAATATTACCATACAAAACACACTCTTTTTGCGAATTCGTAAATACTTCTTTGACAGACCGAAACCATTTAAAAACGGATGACGGAGGCTTTGTTTCCGCAAAAGGGAGTCGTCAAAACATTGTCAATTTTCCCGCAAGCCGGAAATATTGATGGTAATGATGTATTAGCGGTTACGTG
This sequence comes from Leguminivora glycinivorella, assembly GCF_023078275.1. Lineage (NCBI taxonomy): Eukaryota > Metazoa > Arthropoda > Insecta > Lepidoptera > Tortricidae > Leguminivora > Leguminivora glycinivorella. Next base: position 19,637,404 of record NC_062978.1, on the reverse strand, counting down.
CAGGGACATCAAATTAGGGGGGTTTACGTTGACGTTTTGTGTACCCGCCTTCAGGGGTCCCAAGGAGAAAAAGACTCATTTATTCGTGTTTATGTATCTACATTTTATCTAGTTGGTCGCGACTAATTTGCCTTGTCAAACTAAAGTGTGAAAATAAAAAATACAATGTTTGCACGAAGTAAACACGATTCTTATATGACAAAAAGAAACCAAGATAAACCAAAATCCAGGTTTTGGAAGAAATATAGCGACTACCGGCTTATCCTATGGATGTGGATGCTAGGAGACGCGGCGGTGATGTGGGCACCGGCCGAGCTGGCGCACAACGGATTCTATCTACATTCCCTAATATATTTAATAGCGGTTATCGTCGTTGCCACACCTTTGCTTTTCTCCGAAATCTGCTTGGCCCAATATACTAACTGTGATGTTATTACGATCTGGAATTTTTTTCCGATTTTTCGATGCTTTGGCTATGGCACTGTTTACCTGCTGATAATGAAAGTCATTTACATGCTGGTGCTGACTTCGTGGTCTCTCGTGTATGCAGTACACTCGGCCGTATCCCCTGCGCCTTGGAACACCTGCGACGAATACGATGGAAATTCGACGATAAAAACATGTATGGTAAAAAGAAAGAATACTTCGGTTTTTCAAAACTGTCTCGAAGTTCAAAGCATGTACGGAGGAGATTGTGGTATCAAAACTGCTAGTCGCTGTTTTTTCGAATCTCAAATCGGAAATTACGTGACTCCCGGGTGGCCAGGTTGCACTCCGCGCTATAAAGAAACCATTGCTCTGTGGTGTGTCGCCTTTGCTATATTTGTTTTGACATTAAAGCGAAAGTTCCTGAGAATTGGTGTGAAATTAGCGCTGGGTTACGTGGCAGTGGGGACATTTGTACTGGTATGTGTAGCACTTGGAACGGGAGGCACATGGTTCTCGTCGAGTATAACGTTGGGTTGGGCCAGCTACTCCATGGATTCGCTGTGTCTGGTGTTGACGAAGGCCTTCCTGGCTGTAGGCGCCGGCTGCGGCATGGCAGCGGGGTGGACAAGCGGAGCAACGTTCCGCAGCCCCGCCTGCATGACGGCCGTGTCCGCGCCTCTGCTGGCCGTGCTAGCCTCGTTGATACTAAGCCTCGTAACCTACAGCGGAATCAAAACCATGTCTTTCTACCACGGTGACGAGGAAAACGTCGTGGAGATCGGCAACAACTTCTTTTTCACCCCGTTTGCCTCGATGACAGAAACTCTTAGCTATTTTGATGACTATAACATTGCAGGATTTATTTGGTTCTCGGTAACTTTTATATGTATGTTCGTGAACACGTGGCTTTTATTTAGTTATTTAAAAGACTTTCTGACAAATAACTTTACTTTTGCACGTAGACACCACAAGAGTAGTTCAATATCCCTGATGGTGTCGCTAGCGCTGCTGGCGTACCCGTGTTTCTGCTCGGACCTGACGCCCGCACTGCTGGACGCGGCTGACACAGTGCAGATTTTAAGTAGTTTGATGTTCTCAATATCTATTTATTGGATATACGGTTACTATAATCACAGTGTCGACATTATTTTTATGATCGGAGTGAAGACTAGTTACTTTTGGAAATTTTGTTGGGTTTTAAACCCATTGTTTATTTCCTTTATATTGGTCACAAAATGCAGTTATTTGGCACTTGGAGAACATGGAGGAAACTCTTATGAAATTGAGAGTCTCGGAATAAGTGTCGATTTTCTTCTGTACATAATTTTACTTGGAATATATGCTTTAATTTTGCTCTTTTCAATCTTGATTCAGTTAGTAATATACCTAGCTAATGGAGATTGTAAAGGTCTGTTTACACCGTCCGAAGACTGGGGACCGAAGGATGATATTTTGTACAAAAGTCGAAAAATGTTTGTGCCCGAAATTATGACAACTGAGTTTTTGTACCGGCAAGTTAAAAAACATGGATACAGCAAAAGGAAAAGTGTAAATGTGACGAAGAAGCTTTCTGTTGAATCTGAAGCGAGTCACTGCCTGCAGCCCACGGAGTGGAGCGTACTGACATCTAATTAAGCATGTCTTGTTTGAAGAAAAATACAGAAAACTCAAAATGACACAGTGACTTTTTATTACATACATATTTCTAAATTTATACATTATGTTATTTATATAAAAAATATGTTAATATTATCGCATATGACAGCAATTGTTAGGCCAAGTAAGTAATCAAATTCGTTTATAAGAATAAAAAATACTTATCCTCGCAATAATTGACAAATGACAGGTAATAAAGTTTGAGCTCAGTGTATTAGTTTGCCCTTTCTGGCAAATTTTATATAACGAATTTTCTTTAGTATCACCGGTACGGTTGTTCTCATATATTATTATACTTAAACGAACTTTGCATACGAGACTTAGGGCCGGTTGCACCAAACCGTCTGTCTCCCTTAAAGCGTTCGTTAAATTTTATTCTATGGGAAGTTCCATAGACATCTGCTGCGTGACGATGATGTGTCTGTCAAATGTGGTTGATGCAACTGGCCCTAAGAGAGGAGTGGAATAAGAATATCCTTACACGGAACCCACATTCGCCTAACCCACACCCTACGCTTACATTTTCGCTAAACCTTCTACTAGACAATTGATTTGTGTATTGTGCTTGTTTATTTGCCCAATAAGGGGGATTTCGGCAACCGCTGAGCTTCCCTCGTAATTTGGATGTCGATGTTTCTGCCTTCTGGCTGTCACGAGTATTTTTAGATAAAAAACGGGGCTGGCAATCATTTCGTAGTTACAGCGTTATTTTGTGGACATTTTGGGAGAATAAATAAAAAGGAATTCGAAAAACGAAAGTGAAAGCCAGTCTTTATCTTACAAGCACTTATTATTAAGGATGTGATTTATATCCGGATAAGATCGAATTCAAGTACCTTTCCTAAGTAACATTTTGAACACGGCTGTTATGTATTAAAATTGAATCTCATATGAAAATTAATGATTTATCATTATTTTCGTTATTTATTTATTTATTTGCGTTTGCCAACAGGGGATCGATTTTTGAGTCTCACGCGTTCGAATTCAGAAAATTGTCACTGAAAATAATAAGCAAGTCACTGTTTTCAACCGGCATTTTAGTGACAAAACCCCGTATGCGAGATTCAAAAATCGCCCCCCAGGTGCAAGTTATAAGCAAGGATCGGACAAACGCCCGTAATTTCGAAAATGTAACCCTGTTCCGTACAGCATAGACTTCCTTATGTTAATAAAAAAATTGTAAGTGTTTTATAAATTTATTGGACCATATAATTTATATCCAGTGACAAATTAGTTAATGATTATTATTACGAAAATTACTTTCGCCAATAAAATGGAATGACCAAAATTTTTTCTAAATTTTCAGGTGTGAGCCTATAACAACGTGAATTTAGGACCCATTTATGCGTTGAAAAAGTCCGTTCACAGTCTACGGACGTCATAGGGGCATATGTAATCGTTGACATTGGTATATTGTTCTCCCAATATGATTGTGCCTCGGAGTTAATTTTCTCATGAATTTGTTTCACGGTGATGTAGTCAGGATTCCTATTAAAAATTGCTTGAAATTTTGACATAGCTGTAGATCTAAAACTCCCGGGAATAGTCCTTATGTCCTTAACAATTTTTAAATGCTTTTTTTATGTGTAACTTCGTCCTTTGTAGTTCAAGAATTTTTTGTGGGATGACTTGGAAATATTTTTTTATGTACAGAAAATCTTTTTTTAAACAGGGGATTTTTATTAATTTCTTAATCTTTCGAATTGCGGAAGATTCGTTTTTTAAACCATTGATCACCCTCTTTATTTGTTCAAAGTGTTCTGCATAGTAACATGCGGCTTCGATCCAAGTCCCCCATCGAATAATTGTAGGTTTAGGTGGTAAAGCTAAACCAGGACATTGTTTTCTGAAATATTTAACTCTAGAGTCGGATTTCAAAAATATTTGTTTCATATATGCAATCATCTTGTCCGCATTTGGAAATCCATTACGTATTTTTTCACTTCAGTTTTACTGAATAGATAAAAATTCGATATAAAATATTCATAATCGTTTGTTGGTCACAATCATGGTCATCAGAAAGGGTTGGGACCGTCTAAATAGATATTTTGTGTCACAGGTTATTTAAAAAATCTTATAAAATAGAAAAATGTTAACATCATAAAATAAGGAAGTCTCTACTGTACGGAACAGAGTTACATTTTCGAAATGACGGGCGTTTGTCCGATCCTTGGTTATAAGTTAAGCTTGTTTGAGTATTCACCCAATTACAGGCAAACACGGCATGAATGTTACGATTTTTAAATTCTTCTTCATTTCTTGTTATATATAAATTGTTATAATAAATAATCTATGACTTAAAGAAAAGTTATTAGCGTCTAGGTGCAATCACATCTAACTGAATTATAATCCTGTAGAATCCGCCACTTTATTCTCACAATGACACCAAAATACAATTTAGAGCCCCAAAAAACCTCATTCTTCATTCACAGCTTTGCATAAGAGAATAGAGGCTTTAAAAATTGGCAACATCATACTAGTAGTGTCGTCGCTTTCAAACTAATACATGTGAGAAAACGGGACGACGCGACACTACGATGTTCCCACTTTTTCATTTCTTCTCTATTTACCAGGCTTTATTTCCCTTTCTTTTTCCAGACTCATCAAAATCAGTATCAATAGTGACAAAACAAACAATTACGTTGATTTTGTGTTGGCGTAAACAATTTATGAGCATGTCGTTAATTTTTATCCAATTGGCTTGATTGCCGGGTGCCTGTCGGTCAACAGGCGTTGGGCAAACGTTGTGCCTGATGCTGGATTTAATATACGGCTTGTGTGGACAAGCCGTATATTAAATCCAGCATCAGGCAAAGCTTATAGGGAAATAAGACATCAAAGCGTTATAGGGAATTGAAAGCTTGCAATCGCTTTTTTCGACATAAATGCGTGTATTCTGAGTTTATCCTGTTCATCTAGAACATAATTAATTTTTTATATAAAGTACTTACTTCTTTGACTGATTTTACATCTTAAGTTAGGTTTTATAATATGAATATAAAATTAGTAGATTTACCTACTTTAATTGACTATGTTAAAAAAATTAAGAGATATTATGTGAAAAGTAACGTTACCACAAAATGTCATTGCGTTATACAGAAAGCATTGTAATATATCTAAGCATTGCGTTAAAGAGGTATTCAGCAAAACTCTAATCTGCTTCCGGTTATTACTTATAATTATAGCCTAGGCAATATTTTTAGGAAACATTTAAGCACCCGTGTGGTGACGGGTTAAGAATTTCACCACCTCCTTTCTTCCCGTGGGTGTCGTAGAAGTCGACTGTGGGATATGGGTTAAATTGTGGCGTAGGCGAGGGGCTGGCAACCTGTCACTGCAATGTCACATTTTGGATTTCTTTCAACCTTTTTTTGCCAAGAGTGGCACTGAAACTTGGTCGTTCATGTGCTCTGCCTACCCATTTAATATGGGATACCTACAGGCGTGATTATATGTATTATATGTATGTAATAAGCATTGTGAATTGTTTTTAAGTATTTTATGTTAGGTACAATAGTTTTAAATAATAATATAAATAGTAAGCTTCTTTTCATACTCGGGGGCATTACTTTTAAAAGTAGGTGTCAGAATCCGATCCCGGCAGATTCTTGCAAGTTTTATATCGGCTCTGGTTGCTCGAGACACTGATGGTGTTTCGCTGTAATCCGGACTATTTAGAGGATCAGTCGCCGTGTCGCACGGGATTTGAATGAGGGGGCGCGCGGGCGTGCGTTAGTCGCGGTTGCGATTGTCGCATATATGTCAACTTTACCATAATCATTGTTATGTTGATAATTTTTGAGTGCGGAATCGAGAATCACATAAAGTAATTCTCGATTCGAGACGGCAGTTTTAATAATTTGCGTTTATTAATGAAATGTGCGATTATAAGAAGAATGCTGTACCTACTTAATTATTACTCATGGGAACATTTTATCTTTATCAACTACCACAAACACGCGGTGCGGCTTGCGGCGCTCGAGTCAGTCGAAAGGAGGGCCAAGAGAATCATCAATGACGACGAGCTAACCAATTCTCGACTGCATAGCCTGGAGCATCGTCGGAAGGTTGCCAGCTTATCGGTATTTTACAGGATACATATCGGAGAGTGCGCTGAGGAACTGTACAACCTTGTTCCTCCGTCCCCATTTCACCATAGGACCACCACAATCGGCAATGCGGCATCGCTTCACGGTTAGTATTCCAAAAATACGCACGTTTCGCTTCAACATTTCTTTTGCGAACCGCCAAGGAGTGGAATATTCCCTGCCTGAGTCTGTGTTTCCGCATGAGTACAATCCAGGTTTCTTTAAAGCAAGAGTAAATAGGTATCTCATAGGTAAGCGTGCTCCACAGTTACGTAGACCGCATCATCACTTACCATCAGGTGTGATCGTGGTCAAACGTGGTTAATCAAGCAATGAAATTACTTTGGTAATACCCACATTCTAATGCTGTGTATTTCTGCCTACGTAGTTAATATACACTTGACGTATTTATTATCATGATAAAAAAAAACATGATCTGGATTAGATATATGTAGATCTTGACGCAACCCAGACAATTCTGAATGATAATTTACTATCATATTTAAAAATATTTTAAGCGGGTTACTCACGTATTAAGTCGATATAGCGTTCGACACATGGATCGAAACATGTCGAACGCTATATCGACTTAATACGTGAGTAACCCGCTTAAAATATTTTTAAATATGTATGAGTCTCACGGGAGTTTTATAGATAATTACTATCGTTGAAAATATAAAACTAATCATACAAATAATTGATTACGCCAGGATTCAAGCACATAAATACAGAGAACATCGAAAGTACTAGATGAGCAGTAAAAAACAATACAAATAATAATAAATAAACAATTCAGCCTACAATAAGTCCCACGCTGGGTACAGGCCCCGTAGCCGAATGGCATTTCTGCGACGCCAAATGCCGAAGAAATAAAATCTATCTCTATCGCTCTTGCGTATGTCATGAACATAATAAAATACTCTTAAAATGTGCCACCCAAACCTTAGTTTTCGAAAAACAAAGCGTATTAAAAGGTTTATTTTTATCGTTTTCTGGACAAACAACCCTTTACTAAACATATGAACAAGGATAACACATAACCTAAAGTTAACAAAAACCCGTCACTCGTCAGACACCGCAGAAAAATGACACGTCAAACATGAAACATAAATCTCGATAGTTAGATGCACTTGGAAATTGTTTCCATTACCAACCCTTGCCTATGGAGCGTGACGACCTGGCGACAGACAATGCACTGTCGCTGGCAAAAGTGGTTAAGACGATAGGGCGCGACCGCCCCGAAATCGGTTTTTCTATAAATATGGCTCCGATGTGTGGAAGTTTCATTGGTCGAATACCAAATAGTTGCCGAATAATACACAGCACACGGCATGTTATCTACTTTTTATAATATAAAATCTTATTCTCCACCTCCTCGTTGTCAACTTTCGGGAAGAAAATTCGGACATCTGTTTTATATCCAATAGTCCAATGGTCCCCGATCCTCTTAAAGATCTAACCCCACATTAGCGTTTTGTGAGCATTTTGGTGTGTAGTCAATGCTCTGAAAACGCGCCTCTGTGCTGTTGTGTCGATCAGCAGCTATGTGGTAGTGTGGGGTGGCCCTAACAGGCCAATACGAACGTGGCACTGCTATCAAAATATCAGTATCATATTCGCACTTCCGACTTTTCCGCATGAGCTTCTAATAGGCCTAGTCAGAATGAAATTGGGTGAATCAACTTTTTCTTGTCTGTAATTGCCATGGTTACGGTCTACTGAGTCACGCTGGTTTTATGCAAAAATATGCTACTTAAACTATGCAAACATGCATTTTTCTAGTCTTAACAAATCTTTTCCTTAATTTGCCACCTACAAACATAGACAGTAGCATAATTTTGCTTAAAACTAGCGTGACTCAGGGGACCGTAACCATAGCAATAAGCAAGAAAAAGTTGATTCACCCAATTATAACTATACATTTGACAAATAAATGTAAAAAAACGTAATTATAAGTACAGTTGAATCATGAATTTACTTCCTTAATCATCTAGTGCCATCCCCCTTTCTTTAAATTACTGTTATTCCTTAGACTTATATTGACTCTTACTGTTATTCCTGTTTAATATTATTCAATAAACTTCACTTTTGACCGGAACTGTACAAAGTTGTCACCATCACCGGTGATTGGAAGATGCAAAAAATATAATAAACGATGGGATTCACCGATTTTGACGTCCATCAATAAAAACACCCTACGACGTGAAGGCTATTTTATTTTTTGTGTTCAGAAAGTTAGAGGGACGCTCGCCTTTATGCTTTTGATTAAGAGATTTTGATGCATCGTATTGTGATGGTATATTTAGACTATTTACAGTTATAGAAAAGAACTGTAAGTTACAGAATTTTCACATCTTATAAATTAGTACTTTACAACAACTTTCTGTCACTTTTACGCCTGTGCGATCTCAACTTTACCGGCTTTAGTGTTCCAATATACATATATATTATTATAAATTATTATTTAATATTTCTCGTCTTGTTATATTTCTTGCACCTATTAGCTCTTATTAATCTCCGTTTGGCCCAAAGGTTAGCTGGTAGAGAATGCCTTCTGGTATTAAGTTCGCCCTTTGTACATTTTTTTACTGTGCAATAAAGTTTAAACAAATAAATAAATATATTTAGTTTTATTAGTAGTAAGTAGTACCTACCTAGCTATCGGAACACATTCCTTCACATAAGTAATGTCCCCAACTCAAAAGTCTTCAAACATGTTAGGTTCAATATTTCGTCAATACACACGTGGATAAATAATAATACAAACATAAAAATCCAAAGATGTACAAAGTCTCTGGTAATCACAAAAATATTAATAAGTATTTTTCAAATCAATCAATTTCAAAATCTCCTTAGTAAAACCGTTATTCAAACCAAAAGTAACTGCCATCATCAATGTCTACTATTACTATTGTATCTAATGATCGATAGCTGGGCACTATTAGTGAGAATTGCATCCAGCCAAATTCACGAAGCCAGCCCACCGCTTTTTTTAGACTATCCAGTCTAGTAATGACTAACAATTGGATATAATTGTCACGAGTCTCAGGGGTCAGCTTATACTGGCCATCTAGTTCCCAATCAAATGTAAGAGTTATTCGAATGAATAGGCTGGCTGACTTTTCAGAGGCGACCGTGCGTGGCCAATCGGAGCGCGTCGTTAAGAATCGAGTCACGTGGGTAAGTGCTCCATTGTATAGATAATGCTATTCAAGTCATTTGACCAGGGGTAAGCGGAAAGTGCATGTAACTTCCTGTCATCGGCTATTGCAAAAGAATATCCCTTTGCAAGAGAAATGGGCACTATAAAGCTGGTACTTAGTTGAATTTATTTTGCGTGTTTGATTTAAATCAGAAATTTACGGGCTGGGCTCTTGTGAATCATGAATCAATCGCCAAAAACATCTGTAGGTCTTCCCATCGATCTGGTGGGATGGGTCCAAGAAATTTGATTTGTTTCTTGACAGCTTTTATTTGGTCCATGTATGCTTTACGTTGTTTAGTGTTTGATTAAGAATCCCAATAATTATTTAAATCTTTCTCTTTTGGGAATCTCCTACAATTTCTAGCCTTACTGGATTATAGCTTTATAAAATAATTTTCAAACATACAACTTCTTGAATTGTTAACTCGTCTACTCCAGATTCATTATCAAATTGATTCTCTTCTTGATTTTAAATGACATTCCAAACACAGTTCCAGTGTCTATCAACTCACCTCAACAATGTAGCTTCATTAGATATGGAGTGTACAGCAAATATGGGGGTTTGGCCGAGAGCCTGAGCAAACATTCATTAGACGATTAATTGTTACAGTTAATGGACACTTCAGGAGGGCAGATAATCTGTGTGTGACACCGGTGTATGCTTAGGCTATTGATAGGGCTTCAAGAGCCTAGGTTGAAGGTGATATTTCCGGACAATAAAGGTTTCTGTTATAACATCAGATGCCAGTGTTCAAATAGACTTGGCATCGCCTTTAGGTCGACGAAATGGAGATGTGAAATTATTCCTTGTCGTTGCAAACCACCGACTCGGTGACTGATTTGGGCAGTTGTTATTGTCCAATTCATTACGGCGACTATTAACAATAACATGTTTGCCAGAGATCATATTAGATACCGTGTTATTTTATTAGGCATGCGTCCGGCTCTTTTTTCATCTCACAGCTCGGTACTTAGTACTTAGTAAATTCCTTTGACCGAATAGCCCAGTTTATTTTAGATTACATCAATCCTACTTACAGTCTTTACACCGTGGCGGGTGCGCCTCTACGGGCATCCCATGACCCGGAAAAAAAGCAGTGTCCGCTCGGTATACTCCTTACATTTCAAAAGTCAAAAGGGAATCTACGTGTTGGTTTCAGCTCTGCACACGTCTCCCAAAGGTCCGAAACACTGGACTTCAGTGATGGGAAATATTTCTTTTAGCTTTTTTTTGTTTTGTTACAAAATGTCATATACTATGTCTTAATCAATAAATCAATAATCACACTATTGTGCTGTCTCAGCGACATCTATTCTGCTAAATCTTCTACTTTTTATTGTTGTTTGACGGTAAAATAGAAGAGTTCAGTCCAAGATTGCCATTTCGTCGTTCAAAAACTCAGTAGCAATATTAAGCCCGCTATAAAAAGAAATCCCACTCTAAAAGTTACAAGTCGATATACGCCGGCACTTTACTAAAAAAGTTTTAGGCAAATCGCCTGAAGTTCAGCAATATACGCGTAATACCTACAACCTTTGTGCCTACAAGTAAAAAACGAGTTTTTTCTGAGCACCTACTAAATATTTGGGAATAATACTTTAGTATTTTGAATCAAGTAGGTACATAGTAGGTTACGAATTTTTTGCCGGATCAGGGTATTTCCATCGCTCTTTCGTATTGGCGTGACAGAGCCAGACTACGATTTTATCGGCGTCTAGCGTCAACGACTTTCATTTCGTCTAGGCCGGCTGAAAGGCTGATGTGTTTTATCCATAGTTCGTGTCATTGATTCAAATTTTAATATCATTCGAATGCGAATAATCTTATCTACGAATTGGGTTGTATACGACGTGTTCATTTTGTTTAAGGGAAGATTCTTTAGGTCCAATACTATTAGATCAATAAAGAGAGATTGTATAGCGGTTGCAGTGCAATCACCAATGTTCGTAACCTTCCAGTATGGATATTTAGGCATTACCAATAATCTATACTACAACACCAATCTCTAACTCCCAATCCAAACATAAATAACTTAAATATTTACACAAACTTGCAACCTCATCCAAGCTAACACTCGACCGCTAAGCTCTGAAGTTGAACTAGACTTAAGTCCACAACAGTGCAAAGATCAGAGCAGTCATTAATCACAGTCTAAACGGCGAGATCCGGCGCTACTATATTCATTTGGTCGTGAATGTCGATGCTATTAATCAGGGGTCAGGCTGTTTTGTTTGTTCTGTGTCTAACTTGGGACCTCGGTGTTGCGGATGTGGTAATAAAGTCAGGATCAGCTTTTTTAATGGTCTGGTAACCATAAGTTTGGTACATGATCGTTATTACGTTACCAATCGATTTTTTTTAAGAGAGAAAAAATAATACTATGATTCAAATTCTGCCAAAGCAGGTCTTCTTATTAATACTAGACCACCAAACCCTTTAACATGCATAGCGTATCAACCTCATGCTTTCTTGTTGTCTATGGTATAATTATATATTGCCCTATAGTTGCTTTAAAAATAAATAAATTTTAAATCCTTTTTTATCTTCCTTCCATGTCTATAACTTTCGAATCTATCTTCTTCCAATGACCTTCATAATTAAGTGTTGTTTTGTCTGTGACGTCTAAATAACAATTCTTTCATGTCCATGTCAGGTCCCCAATCCTTCCCAAAATCAAAATTCTCAGTTCATTGGCAAAATCCACCTCGGAAAAAAGACCGAGGAGTGAAAGCCATAAAAAAAACCCTCGGGAAAAATGGACCCTGTGCGTTGCGAGGGTGTCAAGGCACGAAGGTAAAACAAACTTTGACACCGAGTCAAACACAAAACTTTTCACCACACCAACACGAACAAAATACTGACTATAAAACATCAAACTAAATAATCCATCGATTTATTCAATGTTTATGATTCAAAATGATCATTTATAAACCTATAATTAATTCTATCAGCCAGCTAAAGACGTGAAGTTAAAATTTGTCTGAAATTACTTTACACTCTTGTGGATAAAATGTAATTTTGCTATCTGTTTTCGAATAGCAAAGTAAGTCACTACCAGTTGGTGTGGTGAAAAATAATTTATGTCGTTATTTTTAAAGGAACTAAGAAGACCTTAAAGCCCTTAAAGGGTATTTCAAGGTGATTTTCCGTCTATTTTTATTAGTCTATAGCCATAGCAGTACTGACCTGTATCCTTGCGAGTTCAAGTGCCGCATCCACTGTTTGGTCCGTGTGTGTGGTGCGCGAGATAAGAGCAGCACAAACACGGCTGCCCCGACAGATACGCTGCCTTGATTGTGTTGATGATTCGACATGGACGCGTCCGAGTATATAAGACATACTGCATAGGTGATATGAAGTAATAACCTACGTCAGGTACCTGGGACCCTTTTCTCAAAACTGAACGTTATAAATTACAAGCAGAAGTCTCTTTCCAACTTGTCAAATTAGACATTGACAACCACTTGTAAATTGTAACTTGTAGCTTCGAGAAATAGGCCCCTGCAACCAAAAAATATATATGTAATAATTATGGGTCGGCTGCACCAAATTGTTCGTTTCCAAATATTTTTTTATGGGAATTTCCATAGACTTCTGCTGCGTGACGTTGATTTGTCTGCTGTGATGCAACTGACCCTAATAGGCTAATCCATACTAATATTATAAATCGGAAAGTGTGTTTGTTCTGTTTGTTTGTCCGTCTTTCACGGCAAAACAAAGCGACGAATTGACGTGATTATTTAAATGGAGATAGTTGAAGGGATGGAGAGTGACATAGGCTACTTTTTGTCTCTTTCTAACGCGAGCGAAGCCGCGGGCAAAAGCTAGTATTACATAAAATATTAAACATCTACCTACTCTTATAAGATTAAGGTAAAGTAGATGGTATGTACCGAAATTAAACTTCTAACAATCGAAGTTTGACAGCATTTCAAGGACGAATCACACACGAATCATGTTGTTCCTTTCCAATACTTGGCGGTTTCCAATTCGGCTATTTAGAACTGTCAAAATTCAAATCACAGTTTGCCCCAAGTGAACAGTATATCACCTTTATCTGTACAAATCTAGCGAATGAAAGAAATCCATAGGCTATACAAAATAACTCTTTATTATCATCATGAATACACACACACACACACACACACACACACACACACACACACACACACACACACACACGCACGCACGCACGCACGCACGCACGCACGCACGCACACACACACACGCACGCACGCACGCACGCACGCACGCACGCACGCACGCACGCACGCACGCACGCACGCACACACACACACACACACACACACACACACACACACACACACACACACACACACACACACACACACACACACACACACACACACACACACACACACACACACACACACACACACACACACACACACACACACACACACACACACACACACACACACACACACACACACACACACACACACACACACACACACACACACACACACACACACACACACACACACACACACACACACACACACACACACACACACACACACACACACACACACACACACACACACACACACACACACACACACACACACACACACACACACACACACACACACACACACACACACACACACACACACACACACACACACACACACACACACACACACACACACACACACACACACACACACACACACACACACACACACACACACACACACACACACACACACACACACACACACACACACACACACACACACACACACACACACACACACACACACACACACACACACACACACACACACACACACACACACACACACACACACACACATTTATTTGTGTTCCGAATTTTGCAGGAAGGTGAGAGAGCCCATAGAAATATTACAAGTGCATATGTTAATGCTCATGTTAATTTGGGAATATTGTGCATAATATCTTATAAAAAATACATCTACTTAGCAACAACACATCTACTTTTACGTCAAAATATAATCTTGAAAAGAAAAGGTAGGTACTTACCTGTTGATAATAGCAGCGTTTTACCTTACAATAAAACGCATATTAAGCGAAATACCTTATTTGAAGCCTATTTAATATGTTGAGAGACAGCGATACTGCTTGTAGATGCGTAGCGGTTCACAGCAGGTACCTACAGCTGAACACCTGTAAACAACTTGCAACTCCAGTTTTACGATTCAGGTTTCCCCTTCCACCAGGCGACCCGTGCCGTAGGGACGGCAACGATGTTTCATCATTGGTTCTCAAAATATTAATTTAACCGAAGTTGCAATATACCACTTACCAAACGGTTGCATCATTTATGAATTCAAATGTGAAATGAAATAAAGACGTATCTTCGAAACTGAATAGTCTAAAAATGTTGTTTACTAGCAGCGAACAACAAATACCCTCAAATGGAAAAATAAATGTGCCTTGGTTTATTGCAACTGAGTGTTGTAGCCACAGGCGTAGTTAAAAATATAGGCTTCAAATAAGGTATTTCGCTTAATATGCGTTTTATTGTAAGGTAAAACGCTACTATTAAGCTTCTGTACCGTTATTTGAAGCCTATTTAATATGTTGAGACGTGTCTGTATTCGCCTGGTGGTCAAGAAACGCCAATGTGATTCATTGAATCGCCAATGGAAATAACAACTTCAAGTGCACTTCACACATCAGATACCTTGTGTACCTATATGGAGGAATGTGAATTGCAGCTGACAGCAGCTGCAGTGACTGAATTGATAAGTGCACAGTGACCTATTTTTCTATTGTAACTTATTATTCGTCGGTAAGGAAAGTTTGAAACATTTTTAAATTTTATGTATATACCTATTATGTATATACCCATAATGATATTAAAATAAATTATGAAAAACCTGTTACTTTTTTATTTCATCCCCCTAACAAGGTCAGGTCATGACTTATGTTTACTTTTATTAACCGTCGCCTCATATCTCAAGAAGGACGGTTATCAAGTCGTCTGTATGTTTTTTTTTTTTTTTATGTTTGTTCCTCGATATCTCCGTCGTTACTGGACCGATTTTGAAATTTTTTTTTTGATTGAATGTATATGCATACAGATTGGTCCCATTTTTCTCAGAACCCAGTTCTGATGATGGGATCCTGGAGAAATCGAGGGAACTCCTCAAATCTGAAAGGCATACATATGGTTATTTTTGTGTTTTTAAAGGAACAGCATGCATTTAGGTACGGAACAGTGACATTTGGTGCAGTGGAACTGCTGATGATGGCCAGAACGGAACTCTTCAAATCTGAACGGCACGCTTATAGTGACTTTGGTATTTTTATACGAACAGCATGCACTTTCGTCCAGAACAGTGACATTTGGTGCAGTGGAATTTCTGATGATGGTCAGAACCGAACTCCTCAAATCTGAACGGCACGCTTATAGTGACTTTGGTATTTTTATAAGAACAGCATGCACTTTCATCCAGAACAGTGACATTTGGTGCAGTGGAACTGCTGATGATGGCCAGAACCAAACTCCTCAAATCTGAACGGCACGCTTATAGTGACTTTGCCATTTTTATAAGAACAGCATGCACTTTCGTCCAGAACAGTGACATTTGGTGCAGTGGAATTTCTGATGATGGTCAGAACCGAACTCCTCAAATCTCAACGGCACGCTTATAGTGACTGTGGTATTTTTATAAGAACAGCATGCACTTTCGTCCAGAACAGTGACATTTGGTGCAGTGGAACTGCTGATGATGGCCAGAACCAAACTCCTCAAACCTGAACGGCACACTCATAGTGACTTTGGTATTTTTGTAAGAAAAGCATGCATTTAAGTTCAGAACAGTGACATTTATTTAGTTATGTTTGTTAAGCATAAGTTTTGAAGTCAAAGTTTGTCAAGCTTCGATTTCTTATAATATAATAGGATTCATGAGGAATTGAGGAAACTCCTCAAACCTTAACGTTATACGTATATTCATTTGTGTTGCCATCTAATAATTAAAGCATTAAAAGCAGTTTAAAAAAATACTTACACATTTCTACATAATCCAACATTCGCAAGTAGCTTTCACCAGAACCCGAAAGGCGACGGTTTTTTTTTCTTAAAAATTATTTCATTATAATATTCAATTTAATACACTTAGTATGTTTTTAATGTTTTGACCCCGACTCTGCAATTGCCAGTAAGTAGGGTTATTGCAGTATCATTAGGTACTTTTAGGGTATAAGCGAAAAAATTAAGTTTTGGATTGTGTGTCAAATTCCTCGCAACTCGTTTATCTCTTTTCAGTATCATAGAATAATCGACATGACATAGGTACATTATATTGATATATTGATTTGCATGACATGATATTATAGAAAACAGTTAAGGAACTGATCCATTCATTAATGCCTTATCCAAATAGTCACTATTTATTTCCGGCAATTACAGCATTACATAATAGACAGTGAATATTATAATTACTGCCTTATGGCTATGACATGGCAAAATTTGGTAGCGAAGAAAAATTTCGCTCAATCGGCTACAACTTTAAAAGTGTATAACACTAATGTGCGCAGCTATTGAAAACCTTAATACCCATGGTATGACTAATGTTCCGACAACCATGGTTCTTTCGTAATGTACTTAATTCGTTTTATGAAATCTAATTTTAGTAATTTTCCCGAGCATTCTAGTATGCCGGAAATATTCTTGGCCTCTTGGGTATAACCCATACTGAACCCATGTGTAACGTGGTTCCAATTTTATTAACGGAAATAATAATCTGGGCACGTTTGGTAAGTGCTAAAAAAAATAATCTAATCATTCTAAAAAGTCTTATTATCATATATTGAGGATAAGCACACTTGTAAATTTTTCATCATTGAAAACTCCTAAGCATAAGATACTCTTTTGGTAAACGAATCTATCATCCAGGAAGGAAGTGTAAGTATATCAAGTAACAAGACTATTGAGGCTTTGTATAAGTATAACTTAGTCATTCGTTATACATTATGAGTATACGTATTAAGGTCATTGAATCCATGTATGAATACAGTCCTAAACAAAGTACCTCCTGTGGTGGTGGTAGTAGTGGTACTACAATAGTTCAACTTTTAATTGCCTTGGTTAACAGGCTACAACTTAACCTTAGACTTTTTGTCTGGAGAGTTCTCTCCCAGTTCCCTAATATTTTTTGTTAGTTATTTACCCAATATGTATGTACTTTCTGTTAAGCCAAGGATTGGCATAGGCTAACAACGCCTAGGCGGCTAGACGCACTTGTGCGAAGCGTTTTATTTGTAATTTGTACACATGTTAAGCCAATGCTGATGATAGAATTTTCTTCGTATATAAATGCCTTTTTGTTTTGGGTAACCAGCTTATGAAAGCGCAAGATGTTACAATCAAATATTTTTCTCCTTAAGGATACGTATGTATGCAGCTAAGACCCGTGATTTTCGTTGGAAGCATAAAGATATATAATCATTCCATTATATGGCATGACGTAGCCTTCTGGTTTTGTAATGAAGAATATGATATTGAGGTTAAGGTACCTAGATCTGTAGTTCCGAGATCTGAGGTCCAAACAAAATTTTGAGACACTCATCAAACCCCATGGGTCATGGGCTTATTCGGCATAGCTTTAAAATTGTTTTGACGGTCCATCTTTATATGAGTATTAAAATCATTTTGAAACCACATCAAGTACTTATCTTGCAAAATATTGTTACCAAATACAATGATTAGGTATGAGAAATAGTTTTCCGAATACCCCATGAATGTGATATATTTATTAACCATAGAGGTTACTTTATTTAAAAAACAGATTAAAAGCTGTAATATGACAGCGTTTTAAGTTTGTAGTTGGGTTTATTAACCCGTACATTTCATCACTTCTTACGTAGGTGTCCTTTTCCCCTCTTTTATTTTTAAAAACGTGTTATGGCGGTAATCTTAACCTAAAACTCATAATTTAAATACGTATGGACTAAATAATGAGTAGACGAGTCACCCCGTGCTACTTTATGAAGATGTGAACACATTTTAATGTAATGGTTCTTTGTAACATTGGTTCAGGTCGTTCCTGGAGCCTCAAAATATGTAATAACGTATCACAACTGCATTCTTACATAGCGAAAAACTATGCAAAAATGTTTGCTATTTCATCCACATAGCCAATTCCTTAAAATGTGTTCAGCCCACGTGGGCTTAACTGAACAAATTAATGACCTAAAACAGTCCAAAGCAATCTGATCTTTAGATTATTGGCCTCATGTGGCGCCGGAGCGGCCAGCGGGCTAGATAACTATTTGATTAAAATAATAGAGTAAATAACTCATTTAAGATGTTTGGGAAACGGTTAATATCCTGAACCAAAGAATACTGCGGCCTTGATATGCATCAACACTATCAACAGGTTTACTTAAATGATTAAATGACCTCAAATCCCACTTTAAAACCTAAATAAGTAGGCTGATAAAACCGTGGTTAATTTTGAATATTATCGTGTCAACTCACTCCGCGTCAGCGTGAGCTAGGTGTTTCAAACGTCGTTAACGACAAAGATAAAATATGTAGTAGATAACTATATACTATTGGGTTGGTAAGAAAGTAATGAGCGAATCATAACCAATATTGTAATTTTTATTTAATTTATTATTTTAATCATTTATCAAAAATATAACGGCCTTCGATATCTACTACTTGTCTCCGTCGTTCTGGTAAAGAATGAATAGCATCGGCGAAGAAGTTCTTAGGTTTAGATTCAAAAAACTCAGCTATGTACTGTCGTAGATGGGCTTGATCATCGAACTTTTTTTACTTAGCGATCTGAACAATGCGTAATCCGTAGGTGCCAAGTCTGGAGAGTACGGTGGATGAGGTATCACTTTCCAACCTAGCTCCAATACCTAATTAGCCGAGTCACTTTTGCAATGTGTGGGCGAGCATTGTCGTGTAAGAAAAAAATTTTAGTATGCTGTGGACGATTCTGACAGATTTTTTGGTTTAAATTTTCAAGCTGATTACAGTATACTGATGCGGTAACAGTCATTCCACTTGGTAGGAGTTCCCAGTGAATAATACCATGAATATCCCACCAAACGGACAGCATAACTTTTTTCGGGTGAGGCTCTGTTTTTGGTGCGTCTATTCCTTTTTCGTTTGGAGCTAGCCACTGACGTTTGCGTGTGTGATTTATATATAAGACCCATTTTTCATCTCCAGAGATAAGATGGTCCAACCAGTTGAATGTACGGCGAAAAGACAGAAGTTGTATGCAGATATCGGCACGGCGGTTTAGTTGATCTCTATCAAGTTCGTGCGGTATCCAAACACTGTATTTGTAGTTTTTTCCCAACTCGTGTAAATGTGTTTCTATGGTGACATGAGAGCAGCCTAACTCGGTAGCAAGAGTACGACTCGTTAGCCTCGGATCTCCTTCAATTAAGGTTTTTAATTTGGCTACATCAATCTTCACCGGTCGACCAGACTTAGGTTGATCTGATAATGAAAAGTCGCCACTACGAAACCGCTGGAACCATCGTTTCGCCGTGGCCTCAGACACAACTTCAGGAGCAACACGCTGACATATATTACGCACTGCTTCGGCGGCTGAATGGCCAGACTGAAATTCATATAGTAAGCAATGCCTTACATGCATTTTTAATTCGTCCATTTTCTTCCTTATATTAGCTCGGCGACAGCTAGTGAATGACTGACGAGAAACTGTGCGACTCGCCCTTTATATACTTTCGACCATAGAAGATTCTAGAACTCTCTCAAAAATTTTATGTGGAATTCAATCGATCGCTCATTACTTTCTTACCAACCCAATATATAGTGGAAAAAGTTTCCACAAAAAAAGAAACCACGTTTATCAAGTCGCCAGCAATAACTGTGATAATCTTTTTAGTCTTCACCAGACTCATCATCATCCTCCTTGCGTTATCCCGGCATTGGCCCCGGCCTGTGAAGGCCTGGGGTCCGCTTTGACAAGTCTTCTCGAGACTATTTAATGATTACTGGGAAGTGATTCCGCAGTAGAAATATATAACCCCTGTCAAAATGACTTTGTAATTAACAAAGTAAGCACTTGGTACTAAGCTTAGGAGGCGTTATCATATTGTGTTGTTTCCTCCATCACACGTAAGTTTCAAAACGCCTTGCGTAGGCCGACAAAAACCGCTTTAGAACCATGCTAATTGTATTATACCTATTATACCACATCTGCTTGATCTGCTTGTGACGCAGGATATGTAAACACGCGCCTTGCGAAGGCGGCAGGTTTTCAGCAGGCTAAATAAACTATTTAATCGCCTTGCGCAGGCAGAAAATTGAGTCACGAAAATTGCAAGCCTTGCGCAGACTGCAAAATTTTCAGCTGTCTCAACAATCATATTATTCACACACCTTGCGCAGGCGGGAAATATGAAAATGGGAAGATGCACGTCTTGCGCAGACGGCTGGTTTTTATCTAGATAAATAGTAATACTCATAAGCCTTAATAAGCGGGAAATTTATTATCGGTACCAAAATAAATAGACATTGGGGAATCTATTTTGCCAAAAACTGAGGAAGGCTTGTACTATGGTAGCAAGGCGACATATTACTCTTATTATAGACATATGTATACTTAAATACATAATAACACAACCGTAACTCGGGAAAAAATGGACGTAGTAAAAGGAAAAAGATCCAATTCATATAAACATAATTATTTGAATATAATCTCAACGTAAAAAGGGAAAAGCCATTCAAATAAAAGGCTATTTTCAGAAGATGGCTCTCTTTCGTTCAACTACGTCCCACTATTTGTGTGAATCACACAAACATATTCCCATACTGGGATTCGAACCCAGAACCATCTTAGGCTCTGCAGACAGGGTCACTGCCTACTGTGTTAGACTAGTGCTTTTACACCGTCTTAACACTTGATATTTTTTCCACTAATGCCTGCTTCCACAGAATAATAATTATTATACTAGCCTTTAATATCCTTAAGCGGACTATACACAAAATAAAAACATACTGGTTGTAAATTTCTTCACACCTTGCGCAGGTAAGAAGTTTTTAGTAAGCTAGTGCAATGATGCACCCTTTTACTCTGCTTACGCAGCAGCCAAGTAATCAAATTAATCAAATACGCTCGCCTTGCGTTATTAAACGCTATTATTATAGTTAAGGATTAAAGAGTGACTCTCTCGTATGCGGATTTTCTCAATTATCTTTAACCGGAACTTATATTTGGTAATTAATACAACTCTCCACATACCTGAGTTTCACTTTGTAATCCTTTAATTCCACTGGCAAGCGGCTTAGATTTGATTAAGGCATAAGAACATTACCAAACTACATTTTTTAGAGGTATCCCTGACGATACCGTACTGTGCATTTAAAATTGCCCATATTTATTTACGGAACATTTTTCGGATTACACAAACATGTTCCCCAAAGACGCTAATGATATAGGTTTGTTAGTTACCTTTCTTTAGAGCGGAAAGTCGATTTTAAGGCACACAGGGATCGGATATAAAAGCCAACATGATACTTAGAATTAATAAATATTTATTGACTCCCTTGTTAAGTCCGGCAGCTATAGGCTTTAACTTTCGACTTTTGATCTATTTCTGAATTCCGTTACAGAATATCGATCTATTTAAAGAGATTGTAAAGGAATTTTATCCCGCAGCACAGTACCTACCACAATGGGCACGCACGGAAATTATCAGGTCACAGCACAGGCTCATCTTCGGCCGCAAGGCAAAACAAACACTAATCGCGTCAATTACGACTTTAATTAGGACTGTTTTAGTCTCAAAGAGGACAAGGAGATCATTTTTCAATTTTTACTTTCTTGACCTGTTCCGTGCTTAAGACGAATCGATTCACTGAAAAAAATAACTGAAAAAGAAATAAAAAATCGCTTACTTACGCGACACGCTGCGCTCAAAGTGAATCGATCAGGTGCTCAGCTTCTAAAACATTTAATTTATAATAGTAAACGAACGGTAAAACCGTTTTCTAAAACGATATTTTTGATTAAACTTACAAAAAATTCCAAGAATTAAAGAATTCTAAGAATTTTTTGTAGTGAACCGAACGTTCCGACAAACAGAACGCCAATGATGAAACATCGTTGCCGTCCCTACGGCACGGGTCGCCTGGTGGAAGGGGAAACCTGAAAGTTGCAAGTTGTTTACAGGTGTTCAGCTGTAGATACCTGCTGTGAACCGCTACGCATCTACAAGCAGTATCGCTGTCTCTCAACATATTAAATAGGCTTCAAATAACGGTACAGAAGCTTAATATAACTTTGTTAAAATTTTATAATCCGAATAGTGAATTCCTAGTTTTTTAAAGGCGCTTCCTCAATAAATTTAATTTATCTTTATTTAGATTTAGTTTAGGATCCTTGGGTAGGTATATTTAAATTGTAACGACCACCCACCATCATAATTAATGAATGATTTCCGCCTTTAATCATGAATCACAATGAATGAGTAGATTACTGTCCATACAATGGTCGAATTTAAACAAATTAGAAGACAAATTACAAGCTACTTGGAGCCCACCGTCTCATATTATAATTAAATAATATGTATAGCAAATTGAAATAGATATCATACACGAACGAAAAAACGACGAGGCCCACTGGTGGCCGACCCGGGGCTAGTGGTGTAAATAAGCATTAAACATTAATTTACAAAGTTTACTCAAATGCATCCTAGATGACACTAGCCTAGATAACTCACGTGTAAGCGTTAGTGCGTTTTCACATTATCAGATCCGATATCGGATGGAGGACCGACATATTATACATTTAAGCCGCCATCTTAGATTTTTTGCCTATGAAATCCTTTCGACATCCTTTATCGGGTCGGATAATGTGAAAACGCACTTAGTCTTTGAAAATTTCTTGGCTTGTCACGGAAGTATATTAACCGTCCGCTAGATGGCACTTGCGTTAACTTTAAATCGCGCAGGCATTAATTTTTCACAGAGTATTCAAGTTTTATGTTTGTTATATGTATATTCCGACGTTGGAGTAAACTTTTGGCATTGTAAGTGGTTTTAAGTGAAAATTATTAGTTAATGACGAACTTGTACATATTTATTAAACATAGTTAGTATCTAGTTAAAGTATTTATGTCAAAACTTATGCATAATTAAGAATACAGCACACTAAACAACTTATAAACGCAATATGGCTCTGACGAAAAGTACGATAAATCGCACCATAACTCGGCCCAGTTAAGGGCGACATAATGAAACCCATCTGTCTACCTAATGTTTGTAGGATACGTCTAAATAATGTCTGCCAGGATACATGTAATGTCTTGAGGATACAGTTTAATATGAAATAACGTGTGGCTGTGTTGGAATATAACGCTGTTTATGGAATTTACAGAGTTTTGAAATGAAGGTACTCTTGGCTTGGTTCAAACCTGCGTAAGTACCTGCGTCCTATTTTATTTACAATAGGAAATTTAAATATAAAAAACATTTGCTCTTAGCAAGAAACGAGAATAAGAATCGTACGGCTTATACTCAACTTTGAATCAAGCTGTTAGTTTATTGGACAAATGTTATTATAGTGTTAAGGAATTTATTGAATGTAATGGAACTTTTGTATAATGTATAATGTATTGGTTGATGTTAATTATTGCCGGACTTCATTTTATTGGTATTGAATGTATTATGTTGGATTATTAATTTAAAAATGTTTTGGTAAATTATGTGTTAGGTTTATATTTAAATCAACATTTGCATGCCTGTATGTGGGCCGAATACACTGAACACAAAATTATGTAACACCAACACAATGTAACTATATTCTGGCAAATAAATTATTTGATTGATTGATTGATTGATTTGTGATAGCGGATATTATGTGTATTGTAATTACATATTTTAAAGTTAAAGTTCACACGTCCGGTAGAACTCAAACCTGGAACCTTCTGCATTGTCGGTGCAGCCGCTATGACCAACTTAGCAACGGAGTTTGTAAGTTAATACCGGTTATTACCGGTATATCAATTTTTTTTATGTACAGGACTTTGCTGTTTAGGTAGTTTTTATTTAAGATAAGATAAGATAAGATGTTTATTTGTAAAAGTCATGTACATAGGATCTTACAATTTTTTACAGATAGCTTCCATGACACCCTGTCAGGGCACACAAATTACTTATATCTAGCTTGATACTAAGTTTCAGGTTTTAGACAAATGTATGAAATAAAACTATGGAAACGGATTAAATCGCGTATAATAAATTTAAAATTCATCCCGACGTTTCGAACTCTTTACAGCGTCCGTGGTCAACGGCTGTAAAGAGTTCGAAACGTCGGGATGAATTTTAAATTCATTATACGCGATTTAATCCGTTTCCACAGTTTTATTTCATGAGTAACTATCGCGGTAACCGAAGACAATATTTTAGACATATGTAGTTAGTTCATAAATGTGATTTTATTTGTAGTTAGTTCATAAATGTGTTTTTAAACGTATTAGTATTGTTTCATTGCTAGGGACATATTTTTACAATTACACCCCAAAATTGTTCATAACTGTAGTTTCTTAAACAACTCAATATTTTTTTTAGCTTCTTTTAGTGTCCCACTGCTGGGAGTGCTGGGCAAAGGCTTCCCCTCGTTACTCAAATATATTGAGCAAAATATTACCTATACCGGGTTATGATATACCTCAGCCGACCGCCCGGGCCGCGCCGGTCATTATATGCGCTATGTGTCTTTATTTGGTAGATCGGGAGATATGGGCGTCTGAGAGTAGACCGTAACGATCATTGGGTACCTTAGACGATGTGGAGTCGTGCTTATTTGTTCCTCAATAAGTGACTTGAAAAATAAACATAAAGCAAACCCAACTAAAAATGATGAGAGATGAGCTGAAAGCTCACTGCTAACCAAAGAGTATCGAGTATTAAAGAGAGTTACTGTCAAAGTAAAATGTGTAATCACAGTGCAAGGACTGCCATTTCTCGCCACAAGCTTAAAACTATTGAACCTTAGTTTTGACAATTTGGCCCATATTGTTAGCTTGATATGACTGTCTTAAAATGTCAAATATTAATATTAGCATTAGCACCATCTAGTCGAGCGTTCTCCAAAGGTGTAACGCCATCTAGGCCACCGTACTTTTTTCTCTATGGCTTTGAGGTACGTTTTTAACCGCCTTCCAAATCTCAAAGGAAGGGGTTATCAAGTCGTCTGTATGTTTTTTTTTTTGTTTTTTTAAATGTTTGTTCCTCGATATCTCCGTCGTTACTAGACCGATTTTGAAAATTTTTTTTTTGATTGAATGTATATGCATACAGATTGGTCCCATTTTTCTCAGAACCCAGTTCTGATGATGGGATCTTGGAGAAATCGAGGGAACTCCTCAAAACTGAAAGGCATACATATGGTGCTTTTAGTGTTTTTAAAGGAACAGCATGTATTTACGTACGGAACAGTAACATTTGGTGCAGTGGAACTCCTGATGATGGTCAGAATGGAACTCCTCAAATCTGAACGGCACACTTATAGTGACTTTGGTATTTTTATAAGAACAGCATGCACTTACGTCCAGAACAGTGATATTTGGTGCAGTGGAATTGCTGATGATGGTCAGAACGGAACTCCTCAAATCTGAACGGCACACTTATAGTGACTTTGGTATTTTTATAAGAACAGCATGCACTTACGTCCAGAACAGTGACATTTAGTGCAGTGGAACTGCTGATGAAGAGTGAGCCGCCCCTGGTTAGAGTTCCGTTCTGATAATCATTCTCATCTGTAAGTACTTCAGAATCATCCAGATTTCAAAATTGGTTCAGAAATGACGGAGATATCGAATAACAAACATTAAAAAATATACAGACGAATTGATAACATAATCCAACATTTGAAAGTATTTATCACCAGAACCCCAAAGGAAGGCGGTTTTTTTTTCTTAAAAATTATTATCTTAGACTTTATCCGTCTACAGAGTGTAACAAAAATGGTGGTGATACGTTTAAGGGCGTACTCAGTATCGTATTCTTATCAGGAAAAAGTAGAAGAAAAATTTTTTTTCGCTAAAAAAATTTTCACTTTTGTATGAGCCGGGCCGCGCGAAACGGTCGAATCTCCATACAAAGATAAAAAAATTTTTTGCGAAAAAAAAAATGTTATCCTACTTTTTCCTGATGAGAATACGATACTGAATACGCCCACCATTTTTGTTACACCCTGTATACGGAGTTACATATGTCTTTGCTGCTAACTGTGCCTGCAAGACCCGGACATATCTAGGGAATCTTTCAGCCATATTACAGCGTAACATTTCCTAAAGAGTTATCTAGTAGTTTTTTTTTTTCATTTTTATATTTATTTTGACTTGGAATTTTGCAACTCGACCAATCGCAATATAATGCTTCGAATAATGAAATGAGATTTCTGTTTTAGGGACAATTGGTTTTTCTGTTAGTCATTTTTTTCAGAACGTAGGCAATGTGATCTTAGTGCTGCCTGAAAAAAGATACGAGTAGATTTTTTAAATGTTTGAATGCATATTATAGGTATATATTTTAAGAAGTACTTACTAAATATTGTCTCACAAAGGCGGTTGAATCTACTGGGTCGTGGTCAGACTTAAATTCTGTCTTAAATTTCCTAGGAAAGTAAAGCAAATATCTAAACAGGACTCTCCACAAATTGAGTTACAAAACGTTTCTTTTCACATCGAGTGCACAAAGGTCCACAATGCTGCTGTCTCGGGAAAAACTCGTTGTTGTGTATTAAGAGGAAGAGAAAGGGGACAGACGCTTTTCCACGCAAACGCAGTCGTCCCTATGTTCTACCAAAGACGTATATAACTCCGAATAGACTGATAAAGTATAAGAAGAAAGTATCTTGTAACCATCAAGAGTTAGGTATATACGGTAGCGTTACACATTTTCCTTGACTCTCGGCAGATAGTGCTAATATCAATATTTGACAATTTTAACACACATCAAGTTAAGAACATGGGTCAAATTTTTTAAACTAATATTGAATAGTTTTTAGCCTGTGTCAAGAAAATGGTATTCTTAAGTCTACTGTGACTACACATTTTAATTTGACATTGGCGGGCCTAACTTTGTGGGAATTTCTATGTAAAACCGTCCCAACGGTCGCCGCTAGAATTAATGTTGGTCATACCTATGAGATTACTTAGATTAGTGGATTTGTGAAAATGAGAGCCTCTCCTTCACGCACGTTGCCAATATTAACGTCGAAGATAACATTAGTACTTTCATGCCTAATTAGGGTTCCGTACCTCAAAGAGGAAAAACGGAACCCTTATAGGATCACTCGCGTGTCTGTCTGTCCCTCTGTCACAGCCGATTTCTCCGAAACTACTAGACCGATTTACTTGAAATTTGGCACACGTATGTAAACAAGTGGCCCAAAGACGGACATGTAATATAATTAAATGAAATTAAACGAAATTTAATCATAGGGGCCACTTTTGGGGGGTAAAATTGAAAATTAAAAATCAAAGTTATTAGAACTATATTGTGCTACATATCAAATGAAAGAGCATTTTATAAGCATCTCAAATATATTTTTTTTATAGTTTTTATTTTGGTAATTTAGAAGTAATTTAAGAAAATAAGCAAAAAATGACCATTCCCCCCCCCCCTTATCTCCGAAACTACTTAGCGTAAAATTTTCAAAAAAATACACGAGATAGCCCTCTACCTGTAGATTACAGGAAAACCTATTAGAAATCTACAGCCAAGCGTAAGTCGGACTTAAGAGAAAAAAACTCAAATTGAGATTTTTCACTCACTGCCGCTGCAAGTACTTACTAAATGTTTTGAAATTTTGTGAGCGCCATGGACAGGTAGAAAGAAATTCATTTCTGTTCAGAAATTGTTAACAATTTTAAGCATTTGCCAAAATGACTTAAGTTCCTACTAAAAAAGAGGCGCTTACGACTGTTTAGAACTGCACTGACCATAATATTGCCCTAATAGGTCCAAAACCGGCCAAGAGCGTGTCGGGCCACGCTCAGTATAGGGTTCCGTAGTTTTTCGTATTTTTCTCAAAAACTACTGAACCTATCAAGTTCAAAACAATTTTCCTAGAAAGTCTTTATAAAGTTCTAGTTTTGTGATTTTTTTCATATGACTTTTTAAACATATGGTTCAAAAGTTACGGGGGGGACGCATTTTTAACCTTTAGGAGCGATTATTTCCGAAAATATTAATATTATCAAAAAACGATCTTAGTAAACCCTTATTCATTTTTAAATACCTATCCAACAATATATCACACGTTGGGGTTGGAATGAAAAAAAATATCAGCCCCCACTTTACATGTACCACTTAGGGGGGTACCCTAATAAAACATTTTTTTCCGTTTTTTATTTTTGCACTTTGTTGGCGTGATTGATATACATATTAGTACCAAATTTCAGCTTTTAGTGCTAACGGTTACTGAGATTATCCGCGGACGGACGGACGGACGGACGGACTGGACAATCGGACGGACGGACGGACGGACAGACAGACATGGCGAAACTATAAGGGTTCCTAGTTGACTACGGAACCCTAAAAAATGGTGTATATATACGAAAACAAAAAAATTGTGCCACCGACAACCAAAATCTGAAGTCTATTTGCTCTATCTCTTATAGTTTCCAAAATATACGCAAAATCTTTAAAGTACAAATCTAGTTTACGTTGCTATCACATGTCGTCAGGCGCTCATGACCTTTTTGTATGGAAATGTCGAAATCCGACTCGCACTTTACCGATTTTCATAGAAAGTTGTGTTTTATTATAGTTTTGAAGGAGGTTTCTTATTTTTAACCACCAACGCAAAAATATTATAATAATAATAGGTTTGACGCTTGACATGTCTGTCTGGCATCATAGCTCCCGAACGAATCAATCGATTTTGATTTAGTTTTTAATGTTTAAGGTGAATTCGTCGAGAGTTTTTTTTTTGTACCACGTAGGTGGCAAACATGCATACGGTCCGCCTGATGGAAAGCGGTGACTGTTACATATGGACGCCTGCCACTCAAGGAGTGGCACATGTGCGTTGCCGACTCGACTCATTAGAAACTTGTACAAACCTGTACTTAGAAGGGGCCTGGGTGCCAACGACTCAAAGGACCGAAGGAAGGAGGGGGAAGGAAGGAAGGAGTACCGCACCCTCGTTGAGCTCTGGCTGCCTTACTCACCGGCAGGAACACAACAATGAGTAAAGTCTAGTGCTACTTGATTGTGGTCTTTTGTAAAGCGGAGGTATTAGACTCTGCTCTACCTTAGAGTATATTCAATTTAGTATTAGAGTTATCAGTCAAGAAATTTAAATGCAGCGCCATCTATTATTAGTTTCGACAACTTTTCATGTGACTTTCCATGCCTAAAGGTTCGCACAAGTCTCAAGTCGCGTAAATTACTTAGTAAATTTTGCCGAGAGACGGCGCTAAATACAATAATACTCATTAGACACTTCTAGTCAAAGACATATATAACTCCGTATAGACAGATAAAGTCTAAGAATAAAACGTAACTGGGTAATTCCATGTAACAGAGTAATGTAAGTGACCAATTATTTGCATGTTTTTTTATTCATGGTGCTAATTTAAATATCAATATATCTAAGGATTAAAAGTAGGCTTATCTAGAGATAAATTAAGATTTCAATTTGCATCATAAATAAAAAAACATGCAATGAAGTGGTCACTTACATTACAGTTACGTGGAATTGCCATACTTACCTCAGTACCACACAGAAGAAGGGCTCAGCTAGATGGCGCTAATATTAATATTTTAACACGCTTTTATTAGGTCGTCGTGTATGTAACTAACTATGTAATGGAATCTACGGAGGCTAATTTAACCATCTTCCAAGGATCGTAGCGTAATGATAATTGGCAGCTGTATGTAGTTCTGATGACAGTACAATAATATGGTACTGTTGAACTGATCTGATGATGGAGCCGGAAGATATGAACTGGAACTACATGATGGAACATCGTATCATAGCAGTTTTTGGGTTTCTTAGAAAAGTCTTGAAATGAACTTTGACTACGATAAGGTTTCAAGGTCTGATGATGGAGCCGGAAGATATGAACTGGAACTACATGATGTAACATCGTATCATAGCTGTTTTTGCGTTTCTTAGAAAAGTCTTGTAATGAACTTTGACTACGATTAGGTTTCAAGGTCTGATGATGGAGCCGGAAGATATGAACTGGAACTACATGATAGAACATCGTATCATAGTAGTTTTTGGGTTTCTTAGAAAAGTCTTGTAATGAACTTTGACTACGATTAGGTTTCAAGGTCTGATGATGGAGCCGGAAGATATGAACTGGAACTACATGATGGAACATCGTATCATAGCAGTTTTTGGGTTTCTTAGAAAAGTCTTGAAATGAACTTTGACTACGATAAGGTTTCAAGGTCTGATGATGGAGCCGGAAGATATGAACTGGAACTACATGATGTAACATCGTATCATAGCTGTTTTTGCGTTTCTTAGAAAAGTCTTGTAATGAACTTTGACTACGATTAGGTTTCAAGGTCTGATGATGGAGCCGGAAGATATGAACTGGAACTACATGATAGAACATCGTATCATAGTAGTTTTTGGGTTTCTTAGAAAAGTCTTGTAATGAACTTTGACTACGATTAGGTTTCAAGGTCTGATGATGGAGCCGGAAGATATGAACTGTAGGCCTAGCACATGATGGCCGCGGGAGTATGTCACCGCGAGATAGACTACCCGTCCTTATGTCATTAATACAGTTAGAAGAAGACGTGGCATCTATCTCGCGGCGACATACTCCCGCGGCCATCATGTGCTACTGGCTGTGGCCTACTGGAACTACTAAAAAGATCAACGTAGTATTTAAAATAAGTTGGGATAGGGTTTTCTTGAGACCCGTAAGAGCAAATAAAGGCGGGCTCAGGGGCGATCGAAGCCCCCCACAAAAAAGACAGATCAACGTAGTATTTAAAATAAGTTGGGTTAAGGTTTTCTTGTGACCCTCCAGGGGAAATAAAGAAAAACTTGTGACCGTTCAGAGTAAATAAAAGGGGGGGGGGGGGCTCGGGGGGCGAAGCCCTCCGCATAAAATAAACATCAACGTAGTA
Organism: Leguminivora glycinivorella; assembly: GCF_023078275.1. Classification (NCBI taxonomy): domain Eukaryota; kingdom Metazoa; phylum Arthropoda; class Insecta; order Lepidoptera; family Tortricidae; genus Leguminivora; species Leguminivora glycinivorella. Next base: position 19,605,905 of record NC_062978.1, on the reverse strand, counting down.
TTTAAAGTAAGTTGGGATAGGGTTTTCTTGTGACCCTGAAGAGCATGAATAAGGGGGCTCGGGGCGAAGCCCCCCGCATAAAAGAAAGATCAACGTAGTATTTAAAATAAGTTGGGAAAGGGTTTTCTTGAGACCCTTAAGAGCATACAAAGGAGGGCTCGGGGGGCGAAGCCCCCCGCATAAAAGAAAGATCAACATAGTAGAGAATGCCTTAAAGCATAAGTCCGCCTTTTGTACTGCAAGATTTTCTTTTATCACTGCTTCCAGTAGTTCCACAGGTGGTAAATGATCTTTATTACTAGATTCACCTACTTTTATCAATTTTAAAGCACTAGTGGATAAAATGCGTTTTTACCCGCTGGTATTAAAGGACAAAACACGTGTTTCCGAGCTAGTGAGGGGAAGAATTTAGAATGGCGTCATTTTGTGAACATCAAAGGAGTGAGCCTTCTGTACTTGTACTATTATATACATATATACATATATTCTGTGACAAAACTAACAACATGTGTTCCAAGTACAACATTCGAAATGCCGGAAAGTTAGTAGGTATCGACCGTAAATTGGCGAAATCCAATTTACGGTCAAATTAACACATGTGATGGACCCTGCCGTCTATAATAAATTGCCGCAATATGTGGTTGAAGCGCCTAGTGTGCCGAACTTTAAGTACCTATCGCTTAAAAAATTGGCTGGTCGAGCACCCGTTCTACACTTATGACAATTTTTTTATTACCTAATTAGAAAAATATTTATGTGCATTTTTTATGTGAATATTGCCTAACTTTTTGTAATTTCAATCAGTCTATTTATTCTCTAAGTATTATTGTTGTATGAATATTATTTTTTTAAATCAAATCTTGACGTGTAAAATGGCGTTGAATGAATAAATGAATATGAGTAGGTATGAGTAGTATGATTATTTTAACCATTGAAAGTTTGTACGGAACCCTCGGTGGGCGAGTCCGACTCGCACTTGGCCGGTTTTTTTTATTAATAAAAACTGCACTGTTTGAATTGAGATGTCCTGATTGATTATTTTTCGTAAGAATTGACAAAAGTCGCAAAATGTGCTTGTTAATCTTGTAATACTTATGATGGTAAATGAGAACTTAGAAGAGTGATACATTTCAATTTCCGATTATGAATTACGTCGATATCATTCACCTTATTCACAAAAAGGGTCAACTTCTCTAATAAATATCTATAGAAGGTATCAAACTTTTTTCACACGTACAAAATAATATTGATTCAAACTTATACAACTATCCTTTTTTACAACTCTCATACCTACAACAAATTCCCCGCGTTACCTGCGCCGTATTTTCCAACTTTCAACTTTGAAGATATATCGCTTTTGTTTTCAAAGTCGATTCGATTCGAGCCTTCATTTTCCGACGGGATAATGAAACTGTGAAAATTCCAGCGAAGTTGGGGAAATCTTTCGCAACTCACTTCTGCTGATAACTTTATTGGAGTCACAATATATGGCGAGAAATGAGATACCGAAAATGATAAAGACGGACTTTTTCTTAGACGAAGAATATTTTACTTTTATAAATCATTAACATTTTCTCGTATAAAGGTGTAAAAGTTTATATACAAAAATCTTATTGAGATTCTTTTTGCATGCCCTGATTCTGAATTTCCCTCACTTAAAGCATTAAGTACCAAACAATAGTGACTTTTTAGTATGGGTCAATCTAATAATTTTACATTCTACTTAATTTTGATGAAGCACAAACCGAATTATTAGGGTTACCCTCATCTGGCAGAATAATTTTGATCTGAAACAGACTTTGCATAACATGTTTCGCAGAAACACTTTTGGCCGAATGTTTATTTTGCAGAAAAAAATGTTGGCATTATTAGTAACACGCATACGACACACTTGGCAGGATAATGTTCTTCAGGACATTACTTTGGTCGAATTTGATTTAGCATAATTTTATATACTATAATTATCATAATATAGCATACTATTACAAGAACAAGATTCTGACACGCTATCAAAAAGGAAATACTGTGCCAGAGCCACCGTTAGGTACGACGACGAGCGAAGCGAGGAGGAGTGTTAGGTATCTTGCATCCCGAATACGTCGGACTCGCTATCAAAAACCAAATTGGAAGGAGAAGGACAACTATGCCGCCTAAATATTATGCATAAATACTATCGGCGTTAGTACTATTCGACTAGAAGACTATTATGCTCATTAAAATGATGCCAATATACCATTCGGTATTATAAAAATCTGCGAAATGATTTATGCCAAAGCATGTTCTGCGTAAGGTGTTTCTGCCAAACGTGACTTCTGCCAAGAACTATTATACGAATCAAATAAATGCGAAAAAAGTTTCTGAAAGACATTAGCGAACCAATTATTATAATATACGAGTAGATACCGAAAACTAATCAAAAGTTAATACCAGATTTGTAGAAATCTGCTCGATGCTGCCTAGACACAAACCCAAATCGTGAACCATCTCAAGTTCGGGTAAAATCTTATTATCAAAGTAAATACTAGGAATGTTTCAAGTTGACCGTACTGGTGCTTAATGCCCAAGTGCTCAAAGTAGAAGTTTTAATAGAGAAATTATCCGACTGTGGACGTTCAAGCGGCTTAAATTGCACGTGATTCAGTCAGTGCGTAGTCGACTCTGCGTCGTTATTCACTACACATTTTGTTTAGATCTGTCAGACCTACCAACATTAGTGGCGAGTTTGCGACTGCTTACATCTAGCGACGTGTGAGAGCGCATTTTGCCCTTGATATAGAATATAAATTTGCTGATTAGACTATCCCTTATCTAGGATGTGAAAGCAGGCTACCCATATTCCTCCTTGTGTTATCCTGGCATTTGCCACGGCCTATGAGCCTAGTGTCAGCTTTGACAACCAATCCAGTTTTACGAAGGTGTTAGTTATATAATAAAAATAAAGCTATATGGTATGGATTATTGAAAGATGTTAAATGATAAATAAAAATAAAATGATTATTATTGTGGTTTTATTGAAAATAAACATATGGGTATGTCTTTAAATTCGTATAACTGTATTTGTACCACCTTTGTACATACAAACATTATAAATATTAACAAAATGTCAATCATGTATACACCTGGATCAACACAAATCAAATAACGTAAACAAAGTAAATATGTATATGAATATTCTTTAAAATAGTCGGATGGAAAGAGGATATAACAAAAACCAGGTTTATACACCTTAATTTATAAAATGTCTCAATAAGCAGAATTATATTAATACTAAGCAATATTTGAATATTATTATTTTCTTTACTAAGCAATAAACCAATATGTGAACAAATAGCAAAGCAATATCTACTATAAAAATAATTTCATTTCATTTAAATCACAGTAATATAGAAAACAATAAAATGAAGCATGATCGTACCTCTTGTTGTCTTGTCGCTTAAGAGCGTTATAACATTTCGGCGTCGGGCGAAATTAGGTATTTTACCCGCCGCGCGAGCCCAATATGCCGACCCTTTCTAGCACGTCTTATCACTCGCTCGCACTACAATAATGGACAAAACAATCTTGATCCTTTCTATGGAATTTTGATAACAACCACAATCTACTATCTCGATATAAACTTTTGGTTTCTAATAAACATTATTTTGTACTAAAATACGAGAATATAGCGCGAAATAATATCAATTATGTTAAAATTTATTTAAAAAATTAAAGTAATAATTATAAAAGTAGATCCCATCCCAAATATTTGCTTTTGTTATATGATAAGTATTAGAGTAAAGTATATATTAATATGATGATAAAATAAGACAAATACAATTCTAATTACTTCAAGGTGGTGCTCAGGGTCTGATGATGGAGCCAGATGGTGGTCACCAATACCAATGAACAATATGACTATACAACTTCGTGGTTTACATGTCATTCTAGCATTTTCACTTTCACATTTCAAGTGCATATACCACGAGTATAGGTTTTCGGGTGTGCTGATTTAAAAATTAATGACCGATTTGGAATCTGACATTGCTGACTGTCACTTTGACACAAAAGTCATCATGGGTGTCGTAAAATAGGTTTTAGGGGGTGCTGATTCCAAAATTAATGACCAATGTGGAATCTGACATTGCTGACTGTCACTTTGACACAAAAGTCGTCATGGGTGTCGTCAAATAGGTTTGCGGGGGTGCTGATTCCAAAATTAATGAACAATGTGGAATCTGACATTGCTGACTGTCACTTTGACACAAAAGTCGTCATGGGTGTCGTAAAATTGGTTTTAGGGGTGCTGATTCCAAAATTAATGACCAATGTGGAATCTGACATTGCTGACTGTCACTTTGACACAAAAGTCGTCATGGGTGTCGTCAAATAGGTTTGCGGGGGTGCTGATTCCAAAATTAATGAACAATGTGGAATCTGACATTGCTGACTGTCACTTTGACACAAAAGTCGTCATGGGTGTCGTAAAATAGGTTTTAGGGGGTGCTGATTCCAAAATTAATGACCAATGTGGAATCTGACATTGCTGACTGTCACTTTGACACAAAAGTCGTCATGGGTGTCGTCAAATAGGTTTGCGGGGGTGCTGATTCCAAAATTAATGAACAATGTGGAATCTGACATTGCTGACTGTCACTTTGACACAAAAGTCGTCATGGGTGTCGTAAAATTGGTTTTAGGGGTGCTGATTCCAAAATTAATGACCAATGTGGAATCTGACATTGCTGACTGTCACTTTGACACAAAAGTCGTCATGGGTGTCGTCAAATAGGTTTGCGGGGGTGCTGATTCCAAAATTAATGAACAATGTGGAATCTGACATTGCTGACTGTCACTTTGACACAAAAGTCGTCATGGGTGTCGTAAAATTGGTTTTAGGGGTGCTGATTCCAAAAATAATGACCAATGTGGAATCTAACATTGCTGACTGCCACTTTGACACAAAAGTCATCATGGGTGTCGTAAAATAGGTTTTAGGGGTGCTGATTCCAAAAATAATGACTAATGTGGAATCTAACATTGCTGACTGTCACTTTGACACAAAAGTCATCATGGGTGTCGTCAAATAGGTTTCCGGAGGTGCTGATTTGAAAATTAATGACCGATTTGGAATCTTGACATTGCTGACTGTCACTTTGACACAAAAGTCGTCATGGGTGTCGTCAAAAAGGTTTCCGGGGGTGCTGATTCCAAAATTAACGACTATTTTGGAATCTCACAGTGCTAATTGTCATTTTGACACAAAAGGAATCATGGGTGTAGTCAAATAGTTTTTAGGGGGTACTGATTCCAAAATTAATGAAATGATTTAAAAAGTAATGACCGATTTGGAACCTGACATTGCACAGTACCCCTGGAAACCTATTTGACGACACCCATAACGACTTTTATGTCAAAGTGACAGTCAGCAATGTCAGATTCCAAATTGATCATTAATATTGAGATCAGTACCCATGAAAACCTATTTGAAGACACCCATGATCACTTTTGTGTCAAAGTGACAGTCAACAGTGTCCGATTCCAAATTGGTCATTAGTTTTCAAACACCTCCGGATACCTATTTGACGACACCCATGACGACTTTTGTGTCAAAGTGACAGTCAGCAATGTCAGATTCCAAATTGGTCATTAATTTTGGAATCAGCACCCCTAAAACCTATTTTACGACACCCATGACGACTTTTGTGTCAGAGTGACAGTCAGCAATGTCAGATTGAACATTGGTCATTAATTTTGGAATCAGCACCTCCTAAAACCTATTTTACGACACCCATGACGACTTTTGTGTCAAAGTGACAGTCAGCAATGTCAGATTCCACATTGGTCATTAATTTTGAAATCAGCACCTCCTAAAACCTATTTTACGACACCCATGACGACTTTTGTGTCAAAGTGACTGTCAGCAATGTCAGATTCCACATTGGTCATTAATTTTGGAATCAGCACCCCCTAAAACCTATTTTACGACACCCATGGCGACTTTTGTGTCAAAGTGACAGTCAGCACTGTCAGATTCCAAATTGGTCATTCATTTTGTAATCAGCACCCCCTAAAACCTATTTTACGACACCCATGACGACTTTTGTGTCAGAGTGACAGTCAGCAATGACAGATTGAACATTGGTCATTAATTTTGGAATCAGCACCCCTAAAACCTATTTTACGACACCCATGACGACTTTTGTGTCAAAGTGACAGTCAGCAATGTCAGATTCCACATTGGTCATTAATTTCGGAATCAGCACCCCCTAAAACCTATTTTACGACACCCATGACGACTTTTGTGTCAAAGTGACAGTCAGCAATGTCAGATTCCACATTGGTCATTAATTTTGGAATCAGCACCCCCTAAAACCTATTTTACGACACCCATGATGACTTTTGTGTCAAAGTGACAGTCAGCAATTTGAGGTACTACATATTCGTAATCTGAAAGTAATCAAGTCAATAATTTTAGTTATTTTGAATCGACTATGATTCCGAATTATTGGTAATAGTAATGATTGTATAGATGATTAGTGATTCCTTTACATGTAATGGTAATTTACCGTTTCACTTGATTACATTACAAGTAATCTGACACCCAGTAGTGTCAGATTACAAAGTAAAATCAAGTAATCGTGTAATCCGGAATCGATTACGATTTCCCCATCTCTGGGTTTAGTTATATGGTTCATTGGTACTGGTGACCACCATCTGGCTCCATCATCAGACCCTGAGTACCACCTCTTGTCAAAGGTCTTGTTGAGACGAACCCAACGAGCCTAAACACGAAGTCGTTTACTTACATGGTTCACTGGTACTGGTGACCACCTTCTGGCTCCATCATCAGATCCCGAGTACCATCTTGATGTGTCTTATCATCTTGACCGTATTGTAGTTTTCACATTTTTATCATCACAACGTTGTAATACTTTAACATTCAAACATAACAAAGTATTACAAAAGCAAATATTTACGGATCTAGGATCAAATTCGTTGGTCGCTGTTTACACACACACAATGCGAGGATAGCCCGTGTAGAAACAAGGCGTCCGACCCACACAACAATAAATATTCTCGACGTTTGCGATGAAAACTCGGAGACCAAAGCGACATACGTCTTACCTGCTCGAGCTCCGGCGCGGCACTGAAATCGCAGGCGTCCGTCGCCGGTAAAATAGCGACAGGAAGGCTAGTTTTCAAAAAATTGGCAAAAAATCATGATAAAATATTATAACGACAAATGGATAACAGCAGTTTAAGCACATTGTGCAGATTATTTATATACTAAAATAACTTCGATAACATGTAGATTTTCGGAGAAATGATCACTTGTTTCGATGTATTTTCAAGACAAAATTGAGTTCGTTTTACTTTCAATTTCTCAATTTCAAAGGATTAAATGATAAATATTGTTTAATGGGCCTTAAGTACAAGATATTTGGAACTTAAATTTACCTCATTTATGAGAGTGATCTTATCAAATTGTACATAATAAGAGCTCCGAATTCTGTGCTTCACGCGGTTTTTCCTAAACGAGCATCAGAAAAACAATCATTACTAATTGAAAAAGCTTTTTTTTTCATATGTTTTTTATTTAACCGACAGTTAATAAGATGTTCTAACTGAAACAAGTACTTTCACTGTCTTTTAGTATGAGTAAAGTGTACAATTTTGTCGATAAATATTGTGCATTTTACAATATATCGCCTTTTTTTGTCATAGCGCTCTTAACCAGAACAAAACTGTCGGACAACTGAGCTACCTGGCCTTTTAAAGCATTTAGAACAAAGGGCAACTATGCTAGTATGACCAGTTATCATCGTTATCAGTTAACCATCTTTTAAATAAATGGACAATACATTATGATCACAATTATCATCTTTACGAAACTTCAAATCACATAAGATATTTGTTTTCTTAGATTACATTACAGTAAAATACAATTAAATTATAGATAGGAATAATAAACACTAAACTGAAACATCAACGTCCAAGTAACCAAATTGTGATACTAATAATGAGGGTAGTTTACAATTCTGAAATGTTACTATGACACAATCTTTAAACTTAATGAGGTTTTATAAATCTCTAAGTATGTGTATGTGTTTGTATTGTATTGTATTATATTAGATAGAAAGCTATTGCAAATATAATCTATCACGGCCATACTGACAAGTACTTCGTTCTCGAAGTACCCAATAAAATAAAAATCTTCTGATAGTGATTGATTGTATTGAATATATAAGTTTTGACCACTTGCCAAGTATCTAGACATGTTTGTCCCATTCACCCGCTGCTTATGAGAAAGACAAACACCAAACAAATGGCCGACCAGCGGAGTGTTTCATATATACATATACATAAAATTTGACCAATCAGTCACTTCTCAGTAATGTAATTTATAATTTAGGCCGATCAATATAATACAATTCAATACAGGTAAATATACATAGATTAACATACATTGCATCGCAGGTATATTGTGGACAGATCTCTCAATTCCAGAGATCTTTTTCGTAATAAAAAAAAATAATGAAACTTTCCACAATTCGTTCGGCCAATCTGACAAATTATTTCAAATACTACTGAGCATATCTGTTACTGTGGTGCTCAACATGTACATCTTTCAAAAATCAAAAATATTTATTCAGCAAGTAGGCCACGGGGGCACATTTACATGTCAACATTACAATAGATAATATGATGGATTCAACTCAGTAAAAAGTTACTACATATAATTAATAAGAGATATATAGAGTTTCTAAATGTCCAAATAAATCTAAAAAATTATACGTGCTAAAATAAATACAAACTGATACAAACAAAAATGTAACTAAAATAACTGTGTAAAAGACTCTAATAAACTATTTGCATTTGTATTTAAACAAGCAAGGACTGAACGAAGTGTACACTTTAAAAAGGGCTTGAATTTCGCTAGATGTAAAATTTTTTGTCGCTTTAACCACGTTAAAGTATTGCCCTTCAGGGCCTCACCGGCTTCTGCAACGGTTGCGATGCTGCTCCACCAAAACTCCTTGGTAAGCTCGGCGATGTTGTTGCATCACGTCTCTGCACCGTTGTCGCTTGTGGCCGGGTCGAAGACGGGTAGCGCCACGTCGTCGTCTGGGCGGCGTTTGGACACAGCATCCGCGATACTTCTTTTAATTCGGCAGATTCCATCCTGAAACTCGTTTCCAAATGTATTAGCAAATGGGTTCATGTTTCCAGCACTTCTGATGTTAGTTATGGTAAAAATAAAGCTGTAAAGTATAAATTATTGAAATATGTTAAATGATAAATAAAAAGAAAATGTATATTATTGTGGTTTTATTGAAAATAAACATATGGGTATGTCTTTAAATTCGTATAACTGTATTTGTACCACCTTTGTACATACAAACATTATAAATATTAACAAAATGTCAATCATGTATACACCTGGATCAACACAAATCAAATAACGTAAACAAAGTAAATATGTATATGAATATTCTTTAAAATAGTCGGATGGAAAGAGGATATAATAAAAACCAGGTTTATACACCTTAATTTATAAAATGTCTCAATAAGCAGAATTATATTAATACTAAGCAATATTTGAATATTATTATTTTCTTTACTAAGCAATAAACCAATATGTGAACAAATAGCAAAGCAATATCTACTATAAAAATAATTTCATTTCATTTAAATCACAGCAATATAGAAAACAATAAAATGAAGCATGATCGTACCTCTTGTTGTCTTGTCGCTTAACCAGAACAAAACTGTCGGACAACTGAGCTACCTGGCCTTTTAAAGCATTTAGAACAAAGGGCAACTATGCTAGTATGACCAGTTATCATCGTTATCAGTTAACCATCTTTTAAATAAATGGACAATACATTATGATCACAATTATCATCTTTACGAAACTTCAAATCACATAAGATATTTGTTTTCTTAGATTACATTACAGTAAAATACAATTAAATTATAGATAGGAATAATAAACACTAAACTGAAACATCAACGTCCAAGTAACCAAATTGTGATACTAATAATGAGGGTAGTTTACAATTCTGAAATGTTACTATGACACAATCTTTAAACTTAATGAGGTTTTATAAATCTCTAAGTATGTGTATGTGTTTGTATTGTATTGTATTATATTAGATAGAAAGCTATTGCAAATATAATCTATCAAAGGCGACTGCCTATGACCTTCTAACCCGAAGGGTAACTTGACCTTATTGGGATTAGTCCGGATTCCTCACGATGTTTTCCTTCACCGAAAACTAACGAAATATCAAATAAAATTTCACACTCAAGTTCAGAAAAACTTATTGATACGAGACTTTATTCTTACCCGCGACTTACGGATTGAAAGTTTCAAAACAGTCCACACAATAATGGTTTATCTAAAGCGATGCGCTTAGAATCTTATGATGAATAAAACCGTCGTGGTGTTAACTTTATAACGCTAACTGTTGGACGGTAGTTTAGCCCTGTTCAGATTACTAGACTACTCTGGGGAATTTTATTACCAGACACCAAACGTGGAATAGTGAAGTGCAAACAGTTTATAAAGGTAATAACTATGTAAAATTATTTAAATTTTTACGCATCATGGAAATAAGGAGTTGGTGATATGTAGGTGACTTTTATTTATTTATTTAAACTTTATTGCACAAATTAACACTAAAAAGTACAAGTGGTAGACTTAACGCCTTGAGGCATTCTACCAGGATTATAAAACCAGTATGAGATTTGTTTGGTTATTCGAATTAATATTGAGTCCAATAAATACAAATGCGCGATAATATTTAGATGATATTCAAAACATTAATAATTTTGTCAATTTAATTTTAAATTACCTATAGAAAAGTAAATAAAGTATTTACTGATAAAGTCGACGACCTACTTTAACATTTTTAGGCACCTCTAAATACATCAATAAGGTGAGTACCTATACATATTATGTCTAATTTTAACTTAATATTTAATAATCCTCCTAATATGGACAAGAGGTGCCCTTGAAAGCGTAATCAAGGGTGGATAATAAACACGCCCCGACGCCACCTGCGCCTGACCACCCATCTTTGTGTGCCCCAAACAATGGCGGTGTACGGTGATATACATTATACATTATACGAGATACCTACACAAAATCATCTGTGCAAATAATAATGTTCATTTGGTATTTGTGTGATCAAATCATCTAAACTATGAATGTTTTTTTTAGTTTCCAATAAAATCAAAAAAAATACTGGTGTCTGATTATTAAACTTACGTGAGTAGCCCAATATATAGTACTATACCTAGTTGATACTTGACCGCATAGCAGTTTGGTTATAAGACATTGAAAAACAAATGAATTGCCCACACAGGGCCGGTTGCATCAAACCGTCTGTCACCGTTAAAGTGTTCGTAAAATTTAATTGTATGGAAAGTTCCATAGTCATCTGCTGCGTGACGATGATGTGTCTATCAAATTTGGTTGATGCAACTGGCCTTTTAAAAGGTGTATGAAACAAATGCCTATAATTTTTTGGTTGATGCAACTGGCCTTTTAAAAGGTGTATGAAACAAATTCCTATAATTTCAAATTAGGTACTTAAAATTAATTTTTAACTGTAGGGATATTCAACTTAATGGCACACATAAACGTTCAACTTTCTCTAAGTCTTAAAACGAAATAACTTTTTAATAATAAAGTTTTATTTGCTGCTAAACAAGCTTGTATAAAACTAGAAACAAAATCACCCAAGAAAACACACTAAAGAAAATAAAAGCGAATCTCCTAACGAGTAACCGTCACATTAGTGTCGCGAGCAATTGGCGAGGCGGCCCCCTAATGAGTCGCCAAGGCGTCCAGAATGTTCCACTTGATCACAGAGTAGACATTTAAAGGGACTTCTGAATGGGCCATATTTTCACCGCGATATTGGCCTGAAGTGCTGGTAGCCTAGTGGTAAGAGCGTGCGACTTTCGATCCGGAGGTCACGGGTTCGAACCCCGGCATGTACCAATGAGTTTTTCGAAACATATGTGTGAAATGTCATTTAATATTTGCCAGTCGCTTTTCGGCGAAGGAAAACATCGTAAGGAAACCGGACTAATTCCAATAAGGCCTAGTTACCCTTCGGGTTGGAAAGTCAGATGGAAGTCGTTTTTGTAAAACTAGTGCCTACACTAAATCTTGGGATTAGTTGTCAAAGCGGACCCCAGGCTCCCATGAGCCGTGGCAAATGCTGGGATAACGCAAGGAGGATGATGATGATATGTCCATGTTAGAGAAAGAAACCAAAGTTGGCGTCTTACTCTCACATGGCTTTACAGTCATCTGTCCTTCAGTGTCCCTCTCTTAAGTAACACCAAGTTGCTGGCCACATATTCTATTGAAAATATGACCCTTTTAGACGCTAAGAGTTTTGAATGATTCACGGTTATTTTCAAGAGGGAGGGTAGACCGCGCGCTGTCTACGCAACTTTCCTTCCAACTCAACTTTCCACCTTCTTAAGTTATCCGTGATCATGATTCATGATCTGCGTCGAAATATCGGGAGCTCGACAAAAATCAAAAAGGTAATCACGGTCTATATCCCGGTCAATATAAGTATTTTAGAAGCTCTTTAGTTGCACGATCGGAGTAGCATAAACCTAGTTTTTACTGGGTGGTAAAATTCAAGAGTCAAGCGCGGATCCAGCTTCGTGCCCAGGGGGGGGGTCACGTGGTATAAAGACCCAGCCCCCAGGGGCGGTCACGTGGTCTATTTGTATGGCCAACCTAGGCTCCAGGGGGGGGGGGTGTCATGACCCCCATGACCCCCCCTGGATCCGCGCATGTTCAGAGTCGTGAGTACCTCAAAAGTATAACCTCGTGAGGACTGTTGGATTGGACGTCATATTTTTCAGATTTTTTTAAACTTGGAATGCATGGAAGTACCTATCGAGCTGAAAATAGTTAATTTAAATGTACCTAAAGCTGATCTTAAACATCCGAAAGTAACAATTGATGATTATTAAGTGTGGAATTTACTGCAAATCTAACCCCAGTGTACTTATTATAACTTGGAAACCGAAAGTGAATAGACCTCTTCTAGGTAAACATGATAATAGTCTGTATCTTTAGGTACCTAATTAAATAAATGTAAAGAAAATCTACCCTCAAACGTCTCCTCGTGTCAGTTGAGGGTGGTAAATGAAAATATTATACGACCAAATTAGAAGGTTAAAGACAGCTCGGTCAGTGACAGATTTTTGTATTTGTTTGGTTAATCGACAAAATGTTGTAACTACCCGAAAATGAACAAATTATTTGTTTACGTTCTTTTAAATGCCTAAAAGTATGTAGTATAGAGAATCCCGTCCCATACTGGATCTGATCACCACAGATCCTTTGCTAATAAAAAAAAAGCTACGGTCGCTGAGGTCTCAGTTATTTTGGTTTTTACAGATCTACTAGCTTGCGTTCGTCAAGAATATGGGAAACAGGTGCCTCCCGCTGACCAAGGGGACCTGAAGGACTAGGGACTGTGTCGATAATTTCTTTTGACTATTTCCCCGTCGAATGTTGACAAAGCTTTACGTTTGTTGGTGACAGATGAAGGGAAATAATGAGGATCGAATTTTAGAAAAGCGGTGCATTGGAAAAGATTTTCATTGATAGCTATTAATGATCTTTATTTTGATATTTTTTAGTTTAACTTTAGAACATTCCTTCCTTTGCGAAGTTTCTGATAGAATGGACATTCATTATACTTGTATTTCAAGTATTATCTGTTCCGTCTGATGCTTTGTTTAGTTCTGAATGTGTAATGCAGTCATATATTTATTATATTTTATATTTGTTTTATGGTAAAACAGCTAAAAGTGCTTATTTGTGTCTTTTATATATACGGGAAGCAGGAATTAATATTTCCTAACTTAAAACTGTTCACATGACCTACCAATTTTTCCATGTACCTAGTCCATTTGAGAAAAGATAGTATTATTAATGCACATAGCATATTTTTACCTCCTCATATCCCTTTTACACACAAGCACAAATCAACCGACAAGACAAACTAAAAGAATGAATCGCCTAATAAATCCACTCGTCGAAAACACTTTCTCAACAACCAAAGAGCGAAAATGCGAGCGTACTTTCAAACTCAATCTACCCACATTTACATAGGCGGCCGGGTGATGGACTGTAGAACTAACAAAATTATTCAAAAGAGCCTTTTTATGGGCCCCCTAAAAGAGGAGGTCACAGCCAACACTTGGCAGTTTTAAAAGATTACCGAAGTATCCCGAATGTATGAATAACGAGTGTTTTCGTTTCCACTTCGTGCTGAATGAAAATGTTCTCTGGATTATTGGCCGAGTTTTCGCGTTCGTTCGGATTTTCTGTGACAGTTTTGCGAGGTTTTATTAATATTTGTTCGATTTTACGCTCGGTCCTAGCTTTTTATTTACAATATTACGGATATTAATTTGCGTTTTACTTCTCGTCGTATTAATCATGGTGCAACTTTTTGTTAGTTATACCAGGTCGGTGGCAAACAAACTGAATAAACATACGACCTCCTTATGGTAAGTTAAATCATTAAAAGTATTATTTTGAACAATTTCATCAGTTTGTTTTACTTACTCTTTCATTTTGGATTTTAATCACGTTTTATGGGTTGTTTTTAGCAGTAACTATTCATCCAAAATTGCTAATTAGTTGATTATGTGCCTTAAAAAATATTATTAATTATAACTTTTTCCTAAATTATGCTTTTGACAATTTATATAAAATAGTATTTTCATACAAATAATAAATTCAACTGGAAATGCAAAGCAAATCCGCGTAAAAAAAACAGAAACGTAATTAAACAAAGTGATTCGTTATGTAACCTAATTTTATAAGAATTTGACCTAAAAATTCTAATTTCATAAGAAAAATTAACCCCTTATTAAAACTTAAAAGTCTTTCACCAGTTTCTAAGCCGATCAACTGTTTGACAAATAACTTGATAAGTGATAAAACGGCTACTGTAATGGGGTAATACTTTAATGAGTTTGCCGTGTTCCTGATAGCCAGGGTTAAGACGATACAGGAGGGTTCAATTCTCCTTTCAAACACTCTACTATTTCCTTCCTGGTTTTTGAAGATAGAGCAATGTTTTAATGTTTTCAACACAGATTATTATTATTTTTATCTGTGTCAGACCGTTTTGTTTTTTGGATATTCTAGTAGTAGTAGTAGTAAACACTTTATTGTACAGAACAAATTATTTTTAACGACGCTAGACCCATCAAAAATTTCCAAAAACGGTGTTATTGATTATGGGGTAAAAAAGGTGTGGTATTTAAAATTGGTGACAATTAGCCAAAAGAAATAAACGGTCCGACACAAATTATTTTATTGTTATTCAGATTCTCTAATTTCGTTACGATTGATTAAGTTTTGAAGGAGGAAACTAAAATTGAGGTTCCGCTCTCGACTGTTTTTGCAAGAAGAAGAAGATTTTTTCGCAATATCTTTTAACTGAGTTGTTCTTATGGACATTTTTTTGTCGAAAAATTATTTAATAACAGTAGTATATTAAACTAGAATTCCCAAATTGAAAGGGGGGGGGGGCTCCTTTCCATTTTAGCATTTTCGCTCCTGTAGCGCCTTAAGCTCCAGTCGAGTGGAACGAATGGTTGCGATCGGTTCTTAGACAAAGTAAAAGGGACCGATTTAGTACCGTTTTAGTTTAAAAATAATGGATGGAAATCGTATTTGTTTAAATTAATAAAAAAGGGACGGAAAAATGGAGACTTCAATCTGATTTATTTATTTATTTATTATTCAAATAAGTTACACGGCATAACAATAAGAACTAAGGCACCGTGAAACTAAAAAAAAAAAAAAAACAATTTATATATAGCACATAATTATAAAAAATACAAAACAGAGAGAAAAAAATGCAATGTTTCTATTTATGATGGCCTAGTACGTTTTTTTTAGTGTCTATAACCACAATACACAGTTTAAATTTTGAGAAACTCCCAAACATGAGCTAAGAACACACCAGACTAATTCAACTTTAAAAAAAAAACTAAATCTAGTTCGGTTCTTCTGTTCGGTAGCTACAAATGCTACGATGCCACAGACAGACAGATAGACACGTCCAACTTATAACATCCCGTCGTCGTTTTTGCATCGGGGGTTAAAAAGTGGTGAAAATTATCACATCGTGTTTGTTAAGCACCTCACAGCTATACAAAAAATCATTCTTAATAAAGGTTATTGTGTTTTCTACCATTGATTGACGTGTTAAATTGTCTTGGAAATAATACAATAGGCTAAAATGTTCAATTAAATTAATCTAGAAATTGAACGTGGAATGCCACTAGAACTAGAATAAATTATTTTACATAATGCATTCAATTTCGTTAATCATTGTGACATTTCCAAATGAAAGTCGTTTAGGACGGTCAAATTAAGGACATTAGATTAAAAATTAGTGACTAAAAATTGTATATTACGATAGTAAAAATAGTATAGTGCGAAAAAGAGGAAAGTCGAAACGAGTAGCAGTAAATTACAACACAACCGAAGGTAATGTTTTAAATCGACACGAGTTACAAATTTCCTCTACGGTCGTGTAATAGGCTACTAGACTCATATCGAATTTGGCACAGTAAATGATTGTCTTTTGTAGTATTTGACATAAAAAAACAATATTTATAGATTTTGGGTATAAAAAGTGTATTTGGACCACGTATTTTCGATTAAAAATGTGTTTATTTTGGCCACCGAATAAAGTGACGTCATCGAATTCGAACCTTACTGCATGTCAAAACAATCACTGACATATTGAACTTTATGCCTTCATACGTAAAAAGTCAGAAAATGTTGTTTTCGAATAGAATGACCTGATGCACAGATAATCTATACATAGATTAACATGACTGTGTTGTTTTCGCGTGATTACGTAAAAGTATACTTTAAAAATATTTTTCAGTACAGATGGTGTTTTTTTTACGCACTAGTGCGAGAAGTGGTTCATTATATGCCAGGTCGAAACTTCGGAGGGTCATCTGTACTGAAAAACGTCGTACGATACACGTGCGAAAAGGAAATTAGTAACTCGTGTCGATTTAAAACACTCCCTTCGGTCGTGTTTTCGGACTTCCTTTTTACGTACTTGTATCGTAATGTACTATTTTGTATGCAGTTATTGCGGTTGTCAAGATCATAATAAACACATGTTAAAGTTGAAATATATGGAGTAGATCTCCATATGAGAGGTTAAACCTACATAATGTTGGCCAAACCTCCAAACGTCAACCAGCAGTAGCCCAAAGAAAAGCAACAGAAAATCTCCGATCATTAATTACTAAAACCTTTCAGTAAAAACGCAGAAAACCCATCACGGACTGTCAACACCTGAACGGTGCACCGAAAAACAAAGCAAACGGAGCCCAGGCGGAGTCACGTGGTCGAACGTGACCACAATTAATGAGGAGGAGGTAAGGAAATTACGCGGTTTAGGCTCCTGAGTTCACATGAGGGCAAAGATGGGTGTAAGTAAGAAAGGGTCGTGTAATGCCTTTAAGATGAAGGTCTCACTGAGGCGAACTCTCTTTGTAGGTAACCCAACAAGTAAAATTAGTTTTTTATCATGCAGAAACGTCTGTGAGCGATATTACATATTTTTAAATTAAAGGAAAAATTGAAAAATTCACACCTCCGACAGGACTCGAACCTGCGACCTTTAGCCTTGCCGGGGCCATCGCGCTTCTTACACCGCCACGGAGGCCTGCTGGATGTGTGCGAATTTATCCATGCCTTCCCTCTATTCTACGCACCTAACTACATTATACTGACCTACTAACACGAAATGCCTAAGATACAAGTATTAAGTTACTTAGTTTAGGTATTGGCGTAAAATAATATTATGTTGACCTGCTTAAAATTTTTGCATACAAGACTTTTTTGTTATTTATGTCTTTCTAAACCATGTTTGTACCTATATTTTAGTTTTTAAGCATTATTAAGAGAATTGTGATTTTTTAATTTTAGATATTTTTCTATGAAATAAATTTCATCTTATCTTATCTTTATTATCTTATTCTCAACCGCCTTAGGGTGGCGGTATAGCAAACATCTACCCGTAAGAATAGATCTTAAAGGTCGCAGGTTCGAGTCCTACCGGAGGTGTGAATTTTTTCCATTTTTCCTTTAATTTAAAAATATGTAACCCAACAAGTAATTGATAAAAAATGCACGACTGATATTACGCGGAATATTGACGCCTGCAACTTCCTCTCCAGCTGCCCTAGCCGAAATGACAAACGCAGTTTACATTTCGATCGGCGTCTAAGACGCAGTCTAGGACACTCTGTTGCGCCAATACGGAAGAGTGACGGAGATAGCTAGGATCTACGATTACAAAATTATAGTAAGTGTAGGGAACAAATCAAATTATTTTATTAAATATTTTCGTAATCCTGCAAGAGGATTCATATAGGAGGTGCAAGCACAAATTGCTCGCCCTTAGAGTTGGTCAAAGGCGCCTAGCCTTCAGATATAACATGCACTAGAGAAATTTCGACGGGTACCTCGGCGGTCGGGGTGATGTAGCGGTTTATCACGTCAGCCGCGTTAGCTTCCTGGGTTCGATTCCCAGCTTCGCCACCAGTGGGCTTGATCGCTTTTTCTTTAGTGTATGGTATTTATTTCAGTTTATAATTTATAGTAAGTGTTTTTGCATTTGATTAGGTACGTACGAGGGTCATGCCAAAAGAAATTAGATACTCAAAATTTACATACTTTATTCTTTATTACAGCTATCTATTTTTTCTAAGTATTTAGTAGGAGGTAGGGCATAGCGAATGATAGTAGGAGGTAGGGCATAGCGAATGATATTCCGCTTTGTGTGGTAGGGCACAGCACAGCGGATATCGTCTCGCTCGAATCTAGAGCAGAGCCCAACTGGGGTAGTACCTCCGCCTTACAGAAGACCGCAGCCAAATAGCACTAGACCCTACTCATAGTGTTGTGTTCCTGTCGGTGAGTAAGGCTGCCAGAGCTCAACGAGGGTGCGGTGTGCTGATGACGGGAGGACTTACGGAACTAACTTGTTCCGTTTATTGTCCTTTGAGTCGTCGGCAACCCGAACCCTCCTTGGAACTTGTACACTCCTTTTTGCTGTGTACTTAACACAGCAAAAGGGAATGTACAGGTTTCTAATGGGGTGGCAACGCGCATGTGACACTGTTTGACTTGCAGGCGTCCATAGGTTACGGTGACCGCTTTACATCAGGCGGGACGTATACTTGTTTGCCACCGACGTAGTATAAAAAAAAAAAAAAAAAATTCACCGTGAACACGTATACACGTTTTCATCCGTCTAAACCACTTAGAAAATACCGATGACCACTCTTCTTTAGACACCTCAGAAATTTCGTAATTATACGCAGCCAACGCATCTTCTTTGTTCTCAAATCGCCTTCCTTTTAATTTTTCTTTAATTTTAGGAAAAAGATAAAAATCACAGGGGGCTAGGTCAGGGGAATATGGGGGGTGGGGCAGAATAGTCAGGTTTTTTGAGCTGAAATAGTCAAGTGTTCTAGCGGAAGTGTGCGGGGCAGCGTTGTCGTGGTGCCAGAGCAGGTACCGGGTTCCTGACTTCGGCCGCTTGTCACACCAAGCTGACAGTACTCTTGGGGCACAAACTGTCACATACCATTCTGAATTAACTGTCTTTTGATCTTCTAGCACTATTATAGCAATATGTCCCGTCTTGCAGAAAAATGAGGCAACCATTTGTTTTTGTGTGCTTCGGGTTCGGCGACATTTTGTTGGCGTCGGCTCATCTTCAAAACACCATACTGTGGACTGTCGCTTTGTTTCGGGATCGTAGTTATATAGCCATGTTTCGTCACCTGTAAGTATATCATATACGTTTTTGTTCTCGCCTGCGTCGAATTTATCTATCATAAATTTGCACCAATCCACGCGACGGTCTTTCTGTAAATCGGTGAGCTTGTGCGGCACCCATCTTGAACAACGCTTATGAAGAGACAGTTTACTATGAATTATAGTTTGCAATGCTGCTGATCCAATGCCCAGTTCACGCTCGAGCTCTATATATGTAATTCGTCGGTTCGCACGAATATTTTTTTCCACAGTCTTTACATTTTCTTCAGTGACTGCGGTTGGCGGCCGTCCGGTCTTCGTCTCATCTTCAAAGCTCTCCCGTCCTCTTTTAAATTCAGCAAACCAATTGAAAACAGTTGCACGTGAACACGCAGACTATCCAAAAGTCGAGACTAAAAGTTCAAAACACTCTTGAGGTGTTAAACCTTTTTTAAAGTCATAATATATCATAACACGAAAATCACGTCGAGTAAGCTCCATTGTTGCGGAAAATTTCCGCCAAAATTATTTAGAAAAAAAATAATTAAAAAAGGAATCCTAAGAATTTCCAAGTGTTCCATTTTTAAATTTATAAACAGATAACCTACCTTTACATTGGTGTAAAACTGGCCAGTATCAATCAAATGACCATGGAGTATCTAACTTCTTTTGGCATGACCCTCGTATCCAGGAGTGTTACAAGTAAGCTGTACAGTCCTTTTTAGAAAAACAATGATATTATCGTCCCTGAAAAATGGCAGGTGTCTCACTTGATCAGAAAACCTGGAAAATCAGCAAAATAATTCTGCCTCGTTTTATAATCCTTTAATCATTTATGTTTTCTATGAGAAGATACCGACATAAAAGTAATTTTAGTATTAAATTTCAGTAAACGGCTGACAAATTATTTGTTCGAACTATTCTAAGTTAACTATACCTATTTATTAACTGCTTTGGTGGAATGGAAACCTTGGGAAGAATCACATCCTAACAGGGAAGCCCATTATGCAATTTGTTTGACGACAAAAACTAAACGACATAAACCTACAGTGTTTTATCAAGAAAATGTTGCTTCTACGCTTATATTCTATGTCGTTCAGAATTAGTCGGGTTGGCGCGCATGTTTGAGCTCCTACTTGTTAGCCGAAACGTGCCGGCCTTTACATCCTGAGCCGCATCCGAATTGTTCCAATACCTTCTTATTCTTGCTTATTTTCAAATAAAGCTCGCTGAGAAATCTACAAAGAAAGGTTTCTTTGTTATACGTTCCATTAAATATGTTCATCTGATTAAAAAAAATACTTTATTAAAGCCTTTGTTGTGAATATTTGTGTATGTAACTTTTTATTACTTACTATCTGAGTGAAACAAACAAACAGATGGTAGACGCTTTCGTAAAATTAGTGCCGACGCCAAATCTTGGGTTTACTTGTCAAAGCGGAAGGCCAGGCTCTCATGAGCCGCGGCGAATGCCGGGATAACGCAAGGAGGATGATGATAATGATGATATCCGACTCCGATAACTTTTTTGAACAAAATGACAATGGGCCCTTCTCTTTGGCTAGTGAAAAAAGAAGACACCTATTCGAAAATTGGTCGATCACTTCTTAATGCATAATTTTCATGAAGTCTTTCGGTGCTAAGAGGTAATAAAAGTGTAATTAACTACAAACTTCCCGGTGAAAACTAGTGGATTTATTGACTTTGCACTTAATAAAAGTTCATTTTCTTTTCACCTAGTCACAAAGTTATAATTAAATGCACCACCATAATAATATTTCCCTTACTATTGTTTATTTTCCAAAAAAGGACACGCTAGAAAGTATCCGAACCGAGTCTTCCAAAAATTGAGTTTTCTATAGAAGTATCGCATGATCACCAGCCACCCACCATAATAACTAAACTTGCTCTTATATCCATACTATAAATGGGAAAGTGTGTATGTATGTTTGTTTGTTCGTCTTTCACGGCAAAACGGAGCGATGAATTGACATGTTTTTTTAAGTGTAGATAGTTGAAGGGATGGAGAGTGAATAGGCTACTTTTTGTCTCTTTCTAACGCGAGCGAAGCCGCGAGCAAAAGCTAGTGCCAACTAAAAAGAACTGATGGCCACCTCTTGATACATAGTTCTCAATTCTTTAATTTCAATTCTGGTGTGGGCTGGCAACCTGTTACCACATCTCGGACACTGGCGATCAAATATTATGTGAAAGAGGCGCGTTCCTAGCACACATTTTAAGGTCGTGTAGGTGAACGCGTACCATGCTTGTATGAGTGAGATATGACAGGTCGACTGTTAGCGTTTTTGACAGGCGGTAACTGTGAGGTAACTGAGAGGGGGTGGGCGGCACTTCCAGCGGGGAGCGGGAGTGGCCATACTGTACGATAGTACTCTTTATTATACTGTGCTGTTACTGCTAAAAGTGGCACTCGAGCAGTTTCATGTGCTTTGTCAACATACGCCTGTGTTGCCCAAAGGGGTAGACAAAGCCTTTGTCTACCCCTTTTGGCAACACAGGCGTATGTTGATGTATTTACGTATGTATATACTTATGTAGTACAACTCTTGCTTAATTACCTTACAAAAATAGTCAAATTCAGTGTCTACGGAGCAGTTAGTTCATAATTCACGAGGGCTGCCGCGTCCGATACGCGGCTTAGTTTGACAGCTGACAGATTTATAGCCTTTCAAAACGCCCGACCGGTCCAAATTTGCCAACCCTGGTGAATTTAAAGATTTGGTGACTGTTATATCGACATAAAACGGTAAAGGTGGATTGTATTATTTATTTAGACTGCTTTAGTTTCTTAAACAACTTAAACTTTATAATAGTTTTTATAAACTTTCTTAAGTTAGCTAAAGTTTTTGAAATGCTGCTAAATATATGTAAAGCAGTATTAAAATTGTATATTACGATACAAGTGCATAAAAAAGGAAGTTTGAAACGAGTAGCGATAAATTAACACGAGTTAAATCGATACGAGTTACGAATTTCCTTTTCGCACGTGTACCTATCGTACGACGTTTTTCAGTACCAGATGGCCCTCCAAAATTTCGACCTGACGTATAATGAACCACTTCTCGCACTAGTGCGTAAAAAAAAACACCATCCGTTCTGAAATAGTATTTTATAGAAAAGTATAAAAAGTTTTTTTTCTACTTGTCGACTGTAATCTGTCAATTAGGACACCACAGACTTAACTATAAGTGCTATCTTTTCAGTATTGGACACTCTATGGCAGTTCTGACTCAATTATAATAAGCTCATTATAGTTGACTTTAGTTAACTGTAATAATTTCAAAAATAGAACTTCATACAATTTATATACTAATTTGCGATACCTGGCAAATTTTCCTGCATCTGAAACACATTTTTTTTAGCAGTCGCGTTATCGGCCAATCGGAGACGGTTATTACAAACAATTGGTTGCTAGGTAATTCGATGTTGATACAACGGTGAACGACTCTATTAACATTAATTTTAACTTGCATGAATGATGATATTTCCGTCCATTGATGATGAAGATGATGACTCGTAGAAAAAGTATTGTATACAATAGTGATATAATTAAGCTTTTCACTCTCGTACTATTAGGCTACACTCAGCAAGCTTTGTGGACTAAACATGGTACTCGACTGAAAAGCTTTGTATTAAATCTAATGTTTAATTTGTTTATTTTTTGTATGTCTTTTGTATTTTTTTTTTTAAATCTTGTTTTGTATTTTGTAGTTTCACAGTGCCTTGGTGTAAACTGTAATGCTGTGTTACTTTTTGTTTAAATAAATAAATAAATAAATATCACGATTGTATAAAATACTATTTCAGTCGTGTTTTAATTTATCGCCACTCGTTTCGAACTTCCTTTTTACGCACTTGTATAGTACAGTAACTATTTTGTAAAATACCTTTTTTCTAACATTTATGAGCATTTATTTTTTGCACAGTTTTGGCTCGTAATCCCTTACCTTTCGTTCAATCATATTAAAAGAAAAAGCTTCACTCAAGTACTCAATAAAACCTCTGATAACCGAACTCGGCATAAAAGTTATGAAATTGGACTATAAAAAATCCACTCGATTAAACAGAGCAGTGAAAACACATTAATACCAATTTCTACTTTAGCTTTCTTTACCTTTCCGCTAAAGGTAAACCCCGAAATGTACCAAGCGGGGGAAACCATAGATTGAAAAACCCCTAGATCAGTAAACGGTCATAAACAGTGCTCGGACTAGTCATCGCAAAACAATCGCACGACTGCAATAGAACAAGATTAATAGAGTCGCATTATGTACAATATTATTTAATTATATTTTTCAATGACATAAATAAATAAATAAATATTGAGGACACCTTACACAGATCAACTTAGCCCCAAACTAAGCAAAGCTTGAGTACTATGGGTGCTAAGCGACGATATACATACTTAAATAGGTAAATACATACTTATATACATAGAAAACATCCATGACTCAGGAACAAATATCTGTGCTCATCACACAAATAAATGCCCTTACCGGGATTCGAACCCAGGACCGCGGCTCAGCAGGCAGGGTCACTACCGACTGAGCCAGACCGGTTGTCATTTATTACTGCAACCCAAAATTCACCATACATGTGTGAAGGTATTTCCATTAACATTTTTTAATGCTGATGGTTGCATTGCACATACGCAACCATTAACTTCTATCTGAATTAAGAGTTTTGAATGATTCACGGTTATTTTCATTAGACTTATATTGACCGGGATATAGACCGTGATTACCTTTTTGATTTTTGTCGAGCTCCCGATATTTCGACGCAGTTGCATGCATCATGATCACGGAAAACTGACGAAGGCGGGTGGATGTTAAAGTTGCATAGACAGCGCGCAAAACAAAAAAACAAAACAAAAATCAAAAAGGTAATCACGGTCTATATCCCGGTCAATATTAGTTCTATCTGCATTGTCTGGAACAAACCGATTTTTTATTTAATAATTTGTGTTAGATATAAAAAAGTAAACGGTTGTTATAAAATACTTTCAAGCCTTTTACTCGAAACTGCCGAAACACTTCTGTGACATCTTCCCAGCAATCGTCAAAAATCAAGTTGTTGATAAATATGTTTCAACATAAATCGCAAACATTTTTTCGAAAATTGTTTATGCAGTTTCTCCGAGCACTGGCTCGTAAAGAATGCACATCGGTTTTTCGTCTTCGTAGAGCGTTGTCTCTTTCTTGCGTATGTTCCGTTAATTGTCTCTTTCTAATGGCCGTTTACTGTACGGGCATGTGAAGTATTCATGGCACCATTTTTCCATTACGACAATATATTATGAGGTTTACCTTCAAACCTTCAAGAAAAGAGCGTACGCACACTTCTTAAAGGCCGGCAACGCGCCTTCAACACTTCTGGTGTTTCGGGTGGCCATGGGCGGCAGTGATCGCTTACCATCAGGCGACCTGTCTGCTCGTTTTCCTCCTATCCCGTAAAAAACAAATAGCTGGTTAACAGGGGATCCTTTTAATTTACCGAAGATTTTTTTGTCGAATTTCATTTCCCAAACGAATTTTGCCAACTACACGTTTGTCAACTCAATCTTTCCCATAATAACATTTGACAACGTTAAAATCCGTCAAATGATAATTTCCCAAACTATTGTAATGCAACTTTTATAACCCCAACTGTTAATTTCGCAAATGTTTCACTTTGACTAGAAAAGTTTGCTCAACTTTACTTTCGTCAAATTAATTACTGGACAAAATTATTTAGTCAAATAATTTGTTTAGTAAAAAAATTTTTCCTTAAAAACACACTATGCAAAACCAGTTTTTGACAAGTGTTTTAACATGATTGTTTTCATTTACCGAATTTCATTTCCCAAACAGATTTTAACAACTACTTACACGTTTGCTTCCCACAAACACTTTTGACGAAAATACCATAATTATGACGAGTCAAATAATCTTTAAAAACCTAAACATAGCCCAAAAACCTAAAAGTAGGTTTAGGTTAGGTTGGAACTGCGACCCCCACACAAAATGTTGCTAAAAAAGTGGGTTTAGGTTAGGTTGGAACTGCGACCCCCACACAAAATGTTGCTAAAAAAGTAGGTTTAGGTTAGAACTGTGACCCCCACACAAAACTTTGCTAAGAAAGTAGGTTTATGTTAGGTTGGAACTGCGACCCCCACACAAAACTGTTGCTAAGAAAGTAGGTTTAGGTTAGGTTAGAACTGCGACCCCCACGCAAAACTTTGCTAAGAATGTAGGTTTAGGTTAGGTTCGAACTGCGACCCCCACACAAAACTGTTGCTAAGAAAGTAGGTTTATGTTAGGTTAGAACTGCGACCCCCACACAAAACTGTTGCGAAGAAAGTAGGTTTAGGTTAGGTTAGAACTGCGACCCCCACGCAAAACTTTGCTAAGAATGTAGGTTTAGGTTAGGTTCGAACTGCGACCCCCACGCAAAACTTTGCTAAGAATGTAGGTTTAGGTTAGGTTCGAACTGCGACCCCCATACAAAACTGTTGCTAAGAAAGTAGGTTTAGGTTAGGTTAGAACTGCGACCCCCACGCAAAACTTTGCTAAGAATGTAGGTTTAGGTTTAGGTTAGGTTAGAACTGCGACCTACACTACAACCAATGGCTTTTAAATTAGGTTTAGGTTAGGTTAGAACTGTGACCACACACAAAAACGACCAGCTTACAGAGTAGGTTTAGGTTAGGTTAGAACTGCGACCTACACTACAACCAATGGCTTTTAAATTAGGTTTAGGTTAGGTTAGAACTGTGACCACACACAAAAACGACCAGCTTACCGAGTAGGTTTGGGTTAGGTTAGAACTGTGATCACACAGAAACAAACGGCTTACCGAGTAGGTTTAGGTTAGGTTAGAACTGCGACCTACACTACAACCAATGGCTTTTAAATTAGGTTTAGGTTAGGTTAGAACTGTGACCACACACAAAAACGACCAGCTTACAGAGTAGGTTTAGGTTAGGTTAGAACTGCGACCTACACTACAACCAATGGCTTTTAAATTCGGTTTAGGTTAGGTTAGAACTGTGACCACACACAGAAACGACCAGCTTACCGAGTAGGTTTAGGTTAGGTTAGAACTGCGACCCCCACGTAAAACTTTGCTAAGAATGTAGGTTTAGGTTAGGTTCGAACTGCGACCCCCACACAAAACTGTTGCTAAATAAAGTAGGTTTAGGTTAGGTTAGAACTGCGACCCCCACACAAAATTTTGCTTAAAAAAGTAGGTTTAGGTTAGGTTACAACTGCGACCCCTACACAAAACTGTAGCGAAGAAAGTAGGTTTAGGTTAGGTTAGAACTTGCGACCCCCACACAAAACTGTTGCTAAGAAAGTAGGTTTAGGTTAGGTTAAAACTGCGACCCCCACACAAAATGTTGCTAAGAAAGTAGGTTTAGGATAGGTTAGAACTGCGACCCCTACACAAAATGTTACTAAAAAAGTAGGTTTATTTCGAATACGTTAAGATTTGGTTATATAAAAAAATGTCAAAGTAAATGTGGTTTATTTATATTTTTGTCAACTACTCGGTTTGAGTAAACAAGGTTTATTAAAATAAAAAATGCCCAAGAAATGTTTTACCAAATGTTAGATTTGGCTTTTTTTCTGTTGGGATAATATTGGTTGGCAATTAATCATTTTGATTAATTGAAGTTTGGTAAAATGAACATTGCCAAAGTAAGGAAATGTCTAAATATTTATTTGGATATCATTATTTTGGCAAATATGTATATGTCACACGATAAGTTGGGAAGTGATGAGTTGCCTTTTAAATTTTTGGGATACATTGTTTGGGATGTGAAAATCTGGCAAATAACTTTCGGTAATACATTAGTAACCCGGTTAACAGACATTCGTATATTTTTTTTACCACGGCACTGATTGAAGATTGAAGATTGAGTAACTACCTATAACGACGGCTATAACTATGTCTCTTTTGGTCATAGAAATAGCATATAAAAAAACTGTCAAATATTGAGACCAAAATTTGACCTTTTTCAAACTTATTGGGAGTTAGTACTCTACAAATTAGAAAATTGTATATGGTATTTGATACAAGAATTATTTGCTGTGCTAACAGTTAAATCGACATGGAAATCACCCACTATATGACCTAAAGATTAGTTAATTACTTAGATCGTGCTTAATACCTTCCGTCTATATTTTTTTCTGTCTATGGGAGAAACGGATAAAATGTCTTTATGGCTCTCTAAAAATTCGCCAAAATCAACAATTCAATTCTATGCGAGTCATAAAGTAGAAAGATGGGTTTAGAATCGGGACCCCTAACTCGGAAACTCGAAGATGAATCACTGAAAACGTTATATTATAACACACCAACTTTAATCTTTTTTCTGAATTCTATAGATCTGATAGTTATGGAGAAAACATGATGAATATGGTACGCACACTAGGGTATCCCTTATTTTAATCTTTCGAAAAATTAACAACGCATACCCTCTTAATATGATCATATTACCCCAAAATACCATGATAAAAAATTTCAGTTCATTCCTGTAAGAGGAACCCGTGCCGACTTGCACCTGAAGTTCCCATACAAATTACTATGGATAATTTGCTTAAGACACTAAGTTGATATTTTTATTTATTTCGCATTGTTTTTTTGTTCGCATCGAGATGTTTATGTGAAATATTGTTTATACGGCAGTACTATACTCGGTAAATGTCAAAAAAAATATGAAAATTAAAAATTTATTTTTTGGATTTTCATACAATGTATGGGAAATTGCATGAAAGTCGGCACGGGTTCCAGTTATAGGGATGAGCTGAAATTTATTTTGAGGGTGTGTTGTAGGGGGTAAAACGAGCCCATTTAGGGGGTATGCGTTACTAATTTCTGTAAATCGTAAAATAAGGGACACCCTAACGCACACAGTTTTATAAGTTCAAGATTCTGAAGGTATAAACTAAATTAGTAATTAATAAAAAAATTGTATTGTTTTTAAGGATATGTGCTCTAAAAATGTTGTGTTTTAAATGTATGTATAACTAGCTTGTGCCCGCGGCTTCGCTCGCGATACATTCGAAGATTTCGGAGTGCTCTTTACAAACTTTCACCCCCCATTTTAGGGAGGGGGGGAGGGTAGAAACTGACATAATATAGGTTATGTCACTCGATGTTCGAATCGGACTATTTAAATGTATTACTACACTTTAGCCGTCGCCAATAAATATTGGCCAGTAGTAAGAGCGTTATCTTTAACGTCATAAAAAGTCGGCGAAGATAGATAAAAACGAGATCTATGTATAAAAGTTACAGATGAATGGATCTAATACGTAATATTATACTACGAGTCGAGTAGGGTAAACTCGCCTCATTCGGTGACACGCCTAATTCGGCGATACAAGCTTTGAAGCACTATTCCGAAAGACGATTTTTGGTTGTTTAGCCGAATTATGCGTGTCACCGTATGAGGAGATTTTACCTTAAGTAGATTGTAAAAAACCTTGTTAGTACATACACCCAACAAAAGCAAAAGCAAAAGCAAAAGGGAATGTACAAGTTTCTAATGGGGTGGCAACGCGCATGTGACACTGTTTGAGTTGCAGGCGTCCATAGGTTACGGTGACTGCTTTACATCAGGCGGGCCGTACACTTGTTTGCCACCGACGTAGTATAAAAAAAAACATATTATCGTTACTACTTCTGAAAAATCTCGTATTTCACGCTTTTCCTCAAAGTTAAAACGCAGTAAGTCTATATGCATTCCATACATACTTACTCCAATTTTCTTTTCATTGACTGACGAAGATACAAGTTTTTTTAAAGTAGTGACGATATGTATATTAGTTTGGGTCAAAACGTAGAAGCTAAATTTGACCCACGTTCCGGTTTCCGATTGAGCGGAAATTTTGCAAACATATGTACTCGTAAATCACGTGACAATACAATATTATGGTATCATAGATCTGATCTGATGATGGAACTGAAATGTGGTCATAGAAACTCTGTTATGAAACGTCGTATCCCCACCGATTACAGGGATTTTTAGAAACGTCTCCGAGAGCAGTAGATGATTGTTGAAAGAAAAGTACAGTCGGCGATAAAGGCTTGTGCCAAAATAAATGAAGATCAATTTTCGATTAAATTGACAAAGAAAACAGACAACACTGTTCTGTTTTCCATTTGGGTCAAATACCCCATAAAAGAAATAAGCTGTAGAATAAACAGTAAGTACATTGAAGAAATGCTGAGCGCTGAGAAAGTGCAGTGTTCAAATACACGCGATCAGGAACCGAAATGAAAGATCGCGGGAATTCCCGGCGGGACGGTGCGCCTGGGATCGGGTTCTACTTGAAAAATCAATTGTTTATTTTTCAAATATGAAAATATTAATGACACTTAAACTGTTTACATGCTACCGAGTATCCGTACATTTTTGTACATTTGTTTTTTTTTTCACTTTTTTTCACATTTTTGCAACCATTAGCCAAGAAAAAAATACCCAAATGCCAGATGCGGTAGATTCGGGAGCTATCGCGCAAACCGTAGTCCCTCACATTTTTGTTATGAATTAGTGTGCACAAAATTTGCTAGATAGCGTCAATGTTAGTCGTGCAAGTCTATGGTATGTCTCTTATTCAAATAAGATCCGCATTATTCCTTCTGTTATTTACTATTTTATTTCCTTAACACTTTTTTTTTGGTTTCTGTGTCTTTAATTATCTAAATCTTTTAATTATTATACCAGACCATATAGTAAAACCTCTCATGATTGTTCGAAAACGATGATTAATGGCACATTCTTGCCGGTTTCAAACCAATTAAAGTAAACTAAAATATTTTAAAGTCACGTAGTTTTATAAAGGTGATTTCTCCGTACTACTAAAAACTAAGTCGACAAGCACCACCAATCCCAAATCACATTTATTCTGAACTAGAGCCATATTACATTCAAACCAGCGCAGCAGAGTGAATTTCGGCGACATTTCGTCGACGTTTCGGCCACGTCCCGCTGCCATTG
Source organism: Leguminivora glycinivorella (assembly GCF_023078275.1). Lineage (NCBI taxonomy): Eukaryota > Metazoa > Arthropoda > Insecta > Lepidoptera > Tortricidae > Leguminivora > Leguminivora glycinivorella. The sequence continues at coordinate 19,575,051 of NC_062978.1, read as the reverse complement.
AGTTTTCAATCAGCCTCGACTGTCTGCTCCCGAGCGCTGAGATCATTATCCGATATCGATTGCCGCCTCGGAATTGATGCGGTATTTGTCTTCTTAAGACACTACTCTACAAAGAAGATAAACTTCGTTGCGTTTAGTTCTTTGTTTCAGAAGCACGAAACTGTCTGCAAACTTCCCATATGATTGAAATAAAATCATCATATAAATAAAATCATTATAAAGCGTGCAGAAAATAGTTGATATATTTTTGTAATATGCCTCTAAGGTACTATCAGCTGGAAAAGTGCATGGAGAAATTATGAATGAATTCATTGATAAATTCGCCATGCACTTTTGCAGCTGATAGTACAGCGGGGCAAAACTCGACTGAGGCAATTGTAACTGATCCATTTTTTCCATTATTACACTATGATGTTGAGTTCTACAGGTATCCACTGAACACGCCTACCATATATATCCGGTGGACACTCTTTAATAATGCAAACATTGTTAAACGTGGCAAAAATGGACCAGTTACATTTGTCTCCAGTCGATATTTGCCCCGCTGTACCTTACTATTATTTTTGTGTTATTTTGAGAACGTGAAGAATTTTTGTGAAATTAATAATCTTGCACAAGATTTTTCCGTTCTAAGTACCTAATGAGCCTGTTTCGTTAAAAAAGGAGTTTCCCAACTTCTAATCGTTTTATATTTGATGAAACAAGAGATCAGAAAATTCACCAAATAAAAACATACTCTTCACCTTGTGCGCTTCAATAATTAACCATTGAGAAAACCCAAAAGGCTGAACCTAAAAAAAAAGTATACTCACTTACTTATATTGTACAATAGCATTACCTACATATTTCAATTTCTGTTTCTCAAAAATAATTTCTCTTCCATATTTAGGGTTAAATATCCCTTACCGAACTGAATTTAAGAAGCACGGGCATCTCACAATGTCAAACGGTCGTAACTGGTCCGTATAATGTTGCAGAAGAAGCATTTCGTTAAGGAGTTCGTCGCCGTAGCGATTGCATCGTCGATTGCACCCGCGCGGGTATTCAAAGCGATCTGTGCATCCTGGGATCACGTCCGCTCACGGTTAGGGCCCAAGTGGGAAGGAAAAGCGGTAATTTTTAGTTTTTTTTTTCTCATGACAGTTGCTTGTGGACAGTTCGCACACAGTCCTTGAAGAAAGACCTGGCCCCGTAGCCGAATGGCATTTCTACGACGCGAAACGAAAACGAAACGCCGCGAAAGGTAATCTGGCTCTGTTGCGCCAATACGCACGACACGAGCGATAGAGATAGATATCTACACTGAGAGAAAATACAACCAGCTTTCATGTTCGTTCAACAAGTTTTTTGGTTAAAATAGCGCCTACGTGCTCTTTGGTTCAAACAACAAGCTACTTGTCATTTGAATCGGCAATATATTTGAATCAACAAGTCGATTTTATATAAACAACCTGACACATATTGTTTTAAACATACGTTTGGCTGATTCAAACGGATAAACCGCAACAAGTCGAATTTGTTAAATTCACAATGGAAATTTCTCTCAGTGTACGAGCGTTTCGTTTCGTGAGCGTTTCGTGAGCGTTTCGTGAGCGTTTGTGCCATTCGGCTACGTACCCAGATGGTACTAAGTAAAATTCAAGGTTCTCAGCCTTCTCCTTCATTGGTATTTGAGGTCATAATGAACCCCTTTTACTATAGGACCAATAACATTCCAACTGACATGATGCCACTCATAAATCTATGGAACAGCCAATTTTTTTTGCGATTCCGTCATTTTTCCATAGTAAGAATTGTTTATTATGACCTCATAAGTTAATTATGACTCTTATTCCTTCCTCAACATTCAGAAACCTTTTTTAACGCATGGTCGACTGAACCAAACAGTTTCTCCCCAGCCCGTCTAGTATAAGTTGCGTTGCATATTTGAACGCACGCAAGATGTTTGTAGTCAAAAGCAAGAACGCAACTCATGTTGACTAGCAGGATTCGCAACCTAAATCTTACGGTGTTTTCAATTCGTGAACTCAAGCTGGCAAGTTCGATAAGCTTCTGTACTGCAGGATTTTAGTAGAAATATAGAACATGTATATTTTGTGTATTTTTTCACCGAGATGAAGTTATTATAAGTCGTTTTTTGGGTTTTTATTCTACTTTGTAGATTTGAATACTAACAGAAACGAATGGGTACAATCTAAATACATATATATAACACACAAGATAAAATTAAAATTTTGAAAAAACCCCCGACCGCGACCTAGTGGACCGATTTTCATGAAACATGGCTAAGAACACTCCAGACTAACTCAGCTTTCAGACAAAAAAAACTAAATCAAAATCGGTTCATCCGTTCGAGAGCTACGATGCCACAGACAGACACACACACAGACAGACACGTCAAACTTATAACACCCCTTCGTTTTTGCGTCGGGGGTTAAAAAGAAGAAACTGACTGACTGACTGACAGACATATCAATGCACAGTCGAAACCGCTGGTTCTAGAGATTCAAAATTTGGCACGTAGGTTTCTTATAAGGTGAAGAGGAACACAAAGAAAGGATTTTTCAAAATTCGCCTCCTAAGGGGGTGAAATGGGGGTCTAAAATTTGTATGGGAAAACAAAGTTATATTAGTACGCGGGCGCGGAAAAATCTAGTTCAAATATACGTCAAAAGCTTTGCTGTCACGAGATTTGCAGGTCAGAGCAAGCAAAATTCTATAAAAAAGTGATATCTCTGCTTCTTGTGCCTTACAGCAGAAATCGTCGACGGAGAAAAACCTGTCTACGAGGTAACAATAGTTGAGCCAGTAGGAGACGGTTCAAAGATTTTTTACGCTTTTATCTGATACTGTGTACTTAAAAAATTGTTACAATTCGCTCGTACTCTTTTGAAAAGTCTTGCCAATAGATTGTGAAAGTTGAAAGAATTTGAAATGCATTTTCTTTGGACGTATTTTTAAAAGAATTGTTCTGAAGATAGGCGAGCACGGTTTCTTAGTACGAGCTATGTAAAAATAAAAGGCATATATTATAAGGCATATATTTGCAATGATACTAAGATCTGTGATATTTTTTTTAATTTTAAGTGTAGGTTACAAGTAGAGAGCCATGATATTTATTAGCAATCCAATAACTTACAAGATCTTCTGTAAAAAATGTTAATAATTATTATTTTGAGTTAGGTATAAAATAGTTTACCTACATTGTTGCAAATGTAACAATATATCAGGTATCTCTTTTTTTTTAATGAATACTATATTTTCTAATTTAGTGATGAAGAGAAATCACGACCATGTAATCTCTGTATCCAAACAAAATAAGCAAACAGTGTGTTTGGTTTGTTGGATTTATCTTGGTCAAAATAAAAGCGACAAAGACGACGAAAGATTTTTTGAAAAAGTTTTGAATCCCGTTACCCACAAGGCATATATTTGTAATTAATAATTGTATCATACAATATTTATGAGTAATGATACGAAAGCTCGATCACCTATCTAACTAATGACAGTTACATGGTATAATCCGATGGTTGTTCGCCGCAATAATTTACCATGTCAGATGGTATTAATCAACAGTTCCAACACCTGAAGGATCACGTGTCGGCGCCGACCATGCCGACAATTAGTCGATATGTGCCGCCAGTGGCAGCGGGTAGCGGACAAGACGCTTGGTCAACTTCATACTGAACACTATTATACAATTATTTTAGTACATGAAGTGTAACTCAAGTGTAACGTTGTTCCTTACCTTCGAACTGCTTGGATTTAAGATACTTAATGATAGTTATACTATGGTATAGTCCGATGATTGTTCGCAGCAATAATTTACCTTTTCGAATGATATGCAATCAATAGTTCCAACATCTGAAGCTCAAGCATGTTAATCAGACAGTTCACGGATTACTGAGTGGAGTGTGCAATGAATTCGAGCTTAGCTATATTACCCGCATTTAATTTACCGTAAGACCTTGTTGCCCGCAAAAGACCGGCCTTCCGCTCACAGCAAGATCTATACTATATTTGATACTTATCGAGAGCAGTCACTCATACGCGCAACGGGCTCTAAAGGAGGCGGCGGTTAGAACTACAGAGGCCTAAGAAATAATTGTAGGAGGTAGGGCATAGCGAATGATATTCCACTTTGTGTGGTAGGGCCACAGCACAGCGGATATCATCTCGCTCGGATCTAGAGCAGAGCCCAACCTGGGGAAGTATCTCTGCCTTACAGAAGACCGCAGCCAAATAGCACTAGACCCTACTCATAGTGTTGTGTTCCTGCCGGTGAGTAAGGCTGCCAGAGCTGAACGAGGGTGCGGTGCGGTGTGCGGGTTACGGAAGGACCTACGGAACTAATTTGTTCCGTCTATTGTCCTTTGAGTTGTCGGCAACCCGAACATTCCTAAGAACTTGTACACTCCTTTTTGCAGTCAGAGCGAAACGGAGTGTACAAGTTTCTAATGGGTTAGCAACGCGCATGTGACACTCCTTGAGTTGCAGGCGTCCATAGGTTACGGTGACCACTTTCTATCAGGCGGACCGTATGCTTCTTTGCCACTGACGTAGTACAAAAAAAATTGGGATTCCTCTGTTGGAAGCTATTGTCACTCGCGGTTTGGGTCTGTAAAGCAAATCGCTGTAACTCGGCCGCACCCGATCGGCCCGCGCTCAACGCATGTTAATCAGACAGATCACGGGTAATTGCCGAGTGGAGTGTGAAATGCGGGCTTAGCGAAATTATCTGCAGTTTAGCCTGATTTATATGCGATTAAACTTCCTTCTGTCATGGGATTCTGTTTGCGAATCTGTGTTAGTGGACAACTGTGACGTAGCATTCTGAAGAATAAGTTACCTAGAATTAGCAGTCTTTTGAAACAATATCTACTTTTCAATAAATAGGTACTATTTACAGTTTTGAAAGAATGTCTACTTTTCAATAAAGACTGTTTACAGTTTTGAAAGAATATCTACTTTTCAATAAATACTATTTACAGTTTTGAAAGAATGTCTACTTTTCAATAAAGACTGTTTACAGTTTTGAAACAATGTCTACTTTTCAATAAATACTATTTACAGTTTTGAAAGAATGTCTACTTTTCAATAAAGACTGTTTACAGTTTTGAAACAATATCTACTTTTCAATAAATACTATTTACAGTTTTGAAAGAATGTCTACTTTTCAATAAATACTATTTACAGTTTTGAAAGAATGTCTACTTTTCAATAAAGACTGTTTACAGTTTTGAAAGAATATGTACTTTTCAATAAAGATTGTTTACAATTTTGAAAGAATAGCTACGTTTCAATAAAGACTGTTTACAGTTTTGAAAGAATATCTACTTCTCAATAAACTGTAAAATGAATGTAGCAAGCACTAAGTATTTCTAATCATGACTAGGTACTCCCACCTAAGAATTAGGCTGTGTAATTGAATTACAAATTAAATTACATTCAATTCAATTGCTGAGCTTGTAATTAATTACAATTGTGATTGAAATAAATGTAATTGATATAACTTAGTATTTTTATTGAATATTACATTAATTTGAAATTTACGTAATTAATTACGTAAGATCACGTAACTTGTTTAATACTAACGCAAAAAGGCTCAAATTTACCCACTTCGAATTATTAAGGAAAATATGTGTGTGTTCAGTAAAACGTCTCACTTTGTCGGTTACCATTAAGGCGAGATTCTTTATATGAATAAACTGACAAAACTGCTTTATAGCAACAACAAAGTGGGTCGTTTTCCCGTACACACTCACATATAATAATAACATTTATTTCAGACTTTACAAATCCATATTTTGTTAGTAGTATACACAAGCCTTATAAACTAATCAGATAACACTAATAGTAAAAATAAAATAACATTTAAATAACTAAAAACGAATACAATTTTTTCACATTAATTATATGAGTGTCTTAATATAGGACAATCTAGGCGCCCAGCTACCATCCTCAGAATGCTGTTATTACTGCCTCTAACTCGTCTCAGAAAACCAAATGATTTTGAAAATGGAACTGTCAGTTATAGATACTTAAGTATAAGTTAGCTATGGATTTTCGTTTGAGATACCGCTTTTCGGCTTATCAGGGCAGATTAAGAGGCTACTCTCTTACGTCTGATGGCATGGAATCCATCCGTACATATTTAGTCTAGTATAACCCAATTATTACCACAAAATTAAATTTTTGAAAAAACTCCCGACCGTGACATAGTGGACCGATTTTCATAAAACATGGCTAAGAACACTCCCGACTAACTCAGCTTTCAAACAAAAAAAACTTAATCGAAATCGGTTCACCCGTTCAGGAGCTACGATGCCACAGACAGACACACACACAGACAGACAGACAAACAGACAGACAGACAGACACGTCAAACTTACCTATAACACCCCGTCGTTTTTGCGTCGGGGGTTAAAAATTACAAAATGTAATAAGTTTGTAATTAATTGAAAATAACATGCCTCGCCGTGAAAAGGGCTTACAGGTTTTGTATCACTATCCTATATACCTGCTCAGCTTTTAAGTCTTTTTTCTACCCCCGAACTGTTATTCGTCATTTACAGGATCGTGCATAGATCTTTAAAACCCTACATAAAAGTCTATTCCCCAAAGCCAGCGTCCGCCGGCTTTCCGCGCATGCGCGCAGTATCGAAAAAAAATGAAAACGCATTATTTGGCTCTTTAACCATGGCAACGCATTGTTATAACGATACTGCGCGCGTACGCGGGAAGGCTTTGGGCAGCTGAGCTGACAGTGTGAACCTTTGCGTCAAAATTCAGAAAACAGTATGAATTTCGGCATCGCCTCAAATTGTTACCCACGCCACTCGTCTTTTTTGACCTCCTTTAAACGCCTGTTGCATAAAATACTATTTTTTTCCGGCGTCTGAAATAATTTACTATTAACAAATTATTTACCATAACTATCAGATCATAAAATAAATAATTAAAAAATTAAAAACACGACTGCGGTTTTAAAGCGAACTGAAAAGATGAAAATAATCTTTAGATATGCTGGTCAGTTAACTTGATTAATATAAATTAGAATAATGAGTGTTTAGTCAGGTACATAAATAAGCTAAAGAAAAAGTTAATGCTCATGGAGGATATCGTGACCGTACCTAGATATTTTATTTCGATTGCAGTCGGGGGACAATGGACAAAAACCTGACAAGAAGGTCCCCCGACTGCAATCGAAATAAAATATCTAGGTACGGTCACGATATCCTCCATGAGCATTAACTTTTTCTTTAGCTTATTTATGTACCTGACTAAACACTCATTATTCTAATTTATATTAATCAAGTTAACTGACCAGCATATCTAAAGATTATTTTCATCTTTTCAGTTCGCTTTAAAACCGCAGTCGTGTTTTTAATTTTTTAATTATTTATTTTATTTCTTACATTTTAGTGACTACACAAACGAACCATAATTATTTTATTTAGGTCATAGTGTTGGCTCTTGATATTTTAGCATGAAAGGGTGTAGGTAACTTTATTTAACGGCATTCGCTTTTAGACGCTTGTACTTTTGTTCTGTGCTTTAAGCATTGACAACATACCTATTGCATAGCCATAAATCGGCTACGGAGGACAGAGAGAATGGCACACCGTAACAACAACACTCTTTCTCTGCATTCCCACACAAACAGATCCTTCACTTGCCCGCAAAACTACAAATACTTACGCTTTATTTAACTAATACCTAGTTACCACGTAAAACTCAGCAGAATAGTAGTGACGCAGCCCTGGCCCGGCGTTGGACCGCGTACTTGACCTCACTCGACTCTAACTATGAGGGCCTTCAACCACGTGCGTCGGGCTTCGCCCGACTCTATGTATGAGGGCGGCTTGGGCGCGCGGCCTTCAACCGAGTGCGTCGGGCTTCGTCCGACTCTACGTATGAGCCTTGGGCGCCCGGCCTTCAACCGAGTGCATCGGGCTTCGTCCGACTCTATGTATGAGCCTTGGGCGCCCGGCCTTCAACCGAGTGCGTCGGGCTTCGTCCGACTCTACGTATGAGCCTTGGGCGCCCGGCCTTCAACCGAGTGCGTCGGGCTTCGTCCGACTCTACGTATGAGCCTTGGGCGCCCGGCCTTCAACCGAGTGCGTCGGGCTTCGCCCGACTCTATATATGAGGGCGCCTTGGGCGCTCGGCCTTCAACCGCGTGCGTCGGGCTTCGCCCGACTCTATATATGAGGGCGCCTTGGGCGCTCGGCCTTCAACCGCGTGCGTCGGGCTTCGCCCGACTCTATATATGAGGGCGCCTTGGGGGCCCGGCCTTCAACCGCGTGCGTCGGGCTTCGCCCGACTCTATATATGAGGGCGCCTTGGGCGTCCGGCCTTCAACCGAGTGCGACGGGCTTCGTCGGACTCTACGTATGAGCCTTGGGCGCCCGGCCTTCAACCGAGTGGGTCGGGCTTCGTCCGACTCTACGTATGAGCCTTGGGCGCCCGGCCTTCAACCGAGTGCGTCGGGCTTCGTCCGACTCTACGTATGAGCCTTGGGCGCCCGGCCTTCAACCGAGTGCGTCGGGCTTCGCCCGACTCTATATATGAGGGCGCCTTGGGCGCCCGGCCTTCAACCGCGTGCGTCGGGCTTCGCCCGACTCTACGTATGGGGGCGCCTTGGGCGCCCGGCCTTCAACCGAGTGCGACGGGCTTCGCCCGACTCTATGTATGAGGGTGCCTTCGGCGTCCGGCCATGGACCGCGTGCGTCGGGCGTAGCAATGCACGGACGAGAAGTTTCCAAAGTTGCAGAACTTTCCTCATGAGAAGCTCTGCAATTTCCACATTACGCTCCTTGAAAAACATAGTGACACTATCCAAAAAACATAGGTTTTTAGTTAACAACGCCATCTAGGTCGCGCGTTCATAACGAACGCAATGCAAAGACACCTATTGATTTAGCTCGCTTAGAAGCGACAGGGGGCGCTAATGCCACTATGGCGAATAGTGGGAATAGACGCGTGGCGGACGGGAACAATGTCATGTTTGCATTAATGACCTGGACGCCGATCAAAATGTAGTGAACTCTAAGACGAAAGTTGTCATTTTGTGTTTAGTGACGGTGTTCCGCGAGATTGAATGGTAAGTATGACAATTTTCTTATGGAACATTGTATCAATCCACTTGAACAGTGTCACTTTGAACTTGTAAAAACTATTCAATATTGAGTTTCATTTTAAAGTAACAGTGTCATTTTTGCTATAATGACACTTAGTACTTTAACAATTCTAAACGTTTTGAGATAGGTATAGTGACACTGTGCACGTAATGACGGTTTGGCTTTAAACTATTAGGCTTAATGCAGGTTAAAAATAAAGTTGTACTGTACTTTTACTTAAAATGACGTTATGGTCTTAACTCGCTAAAAAGAATTTGCATGAATGAATCGTCATTATCTGTTTAGTGTCATTTTTGATTGTATGAATTACCATAATTACGCTTGCAAAGAAATGGAATACCGCTGTTATGAGTTTAAAGCCACTTTAACTGGTAATGGTAGCTTTAAGCGCGTTGACTGATTATTGTCACTTTAAGTTTTATGTCATGCTTTGCGGTAATTAAAATTACATAACAGTTAATGATGAATTACCTTCTAGACATATTACGTTTAATACCATTGTTCCATTTAAGTTTAGCACATAAACCTACAAAATTTTGATGAAATTCTATGAAAAAGACATTTTACTCTATTTTTTTGTAAAATACCTATAAACAGCGCTAATAAAAATGAAGGTTATTTTTTGTATAATTATTTTTTACGAAGTAATTGCTATTTTTGTGATATACAAGACACAATTACTAATTTAAGATACAATATAAAAACTATGATTGCTAGTGGATAAATTTCTTGTGCATTAATATAACTAAATTATTAGCCATAAATAAGTATATTTGTTTGTTACAGTAAAAAATGGCTCAACGATATTCAAGGCTCAAAAATTCAAAACAATCATCAACAGCATCTACAGATCACCTATTTGCTACATCGCCACGAGCATGCACATTTCAAGCGGCCGACTAAATTTCGCATTAGTTAGGGTATACCACGTCGTCAAAAAAAAATCGCACCTCGCGCAAAATCGTTTCAAACAAAAATATCTCTAATCTTATCTATCAATAGTTGTATCATTTCAAAGTAAAATTAAAGCCCTTTAAGAAAAAAAAGGTGTACAACTTTCTTAAAAACAATAATCGCCAATCTGCCGTGGTTTTAAAAAAAGGTATTGATGCGATTTTAATGGGACTCTAGGTGTGCTACCCCAGACGGTTTTAGAAGGAGCTGTAAAGGTGTCATGTGGATCTTTTGCACTCCAAAAGTCACCGAGGACGAACGCCTGCAGAAAAAAAGCCTTGAAGGCAATAGGGGTAAAACACCAGAAAAACCAGCTCAAGTGGTGGTACTGCCCCTAAACGGACTACGGCAGTAGCAAGTTGCTGAACGCCTAAGCATAATCCGTTTCCGGGTGCGACGAGTCTTGTTGCGGTTTCTGGAGACCAGTAGCTACATCAGGAGGCCAGGATCTGAGAGAAGACGCTGCACCACCACTAGAGACGACCGGTACATTGTATCGGCCTCTTTGCGGAACCGCTTTCTTATCGCTCCTGAGCTGCAGATACTGTTTAGAACAGCTCGAAGAACTGTAGTGAGTGTCTCCATGATCAGAAGAAGATTGAGGGAGAAGAAAATGTTACCCTGAAGAGCTGACAGAGGCTACCAATTGAAGCCTAGAGCCAATACCCCAATCGAATTGCTATAATGCTTAAGGATTGGATGTTGCAGCAATAGAGAAAAGTGTTGTTCCCCAACGAGACGAAGGAGATCATTTACACCAACTATAGACGCAAAAGGGTGTACAGGAGTCAAGGAGAGCAGTTTACACCAGTCTTCACCGAAGAAACAGTCAGTTACGGGAGCGGCTCGTGCATGTTCTGGGGCGGCATTTCCATCGACGGCAAAACGGATCCTTAACTGCAGGCAGTTACATTATGGAGATCTTAGAAGAACGTATGGTCTCGTACACTGAGTTTTTTGCACCTGATTTCCAATTCATGCACGTCTACGCCCGTTGCCATACTGCCTTGATAGTGCGGGACTCCCTGATGCATGAGGTCGGAATGCACCGTAATGGAGTGGCAGCAACGAGCCCCGACCTGAACCCCATCGAACATCTCTGGGATGAGTTAAAACGACTTGTTTGGTCACGGGATCCTGCTCCAGCCACCCTCAATGATCTGGAAGCCGTAGTTATTGAGGAATGGAAAAATATTCCTCAAAAACTGATCGTAACACTGATCAGGTCCATAACTGATCGCATGGAAGCTACAGGAAGGGCCAGAGGGAGGAACACTGGGTTTTAAGGTTAATTTTATGTAATTTTTTTGATATTTGTTGATTTTATTGCGTTTGATTTTTTTTTTTTATTTTAACCTGAATGCACTTTGGTTACTTTTTCCTGACAATTTAAATTTTTTGTATAAAATGTCATGAATTTTATGGATATTAAAATAAATGTTGTGTTACTAACGCAAATGTCAAGACTGAAAGTGATTTTTGTTTCTAATATATTTTTAGTTATATTTTATTGTTTAAGAGGGCAAGCCAGGAGTGTTTACACTAGTTTTTAAGGGCAGTAATGCTAAATAGATACAGGGTTTGAGACCGAATGTCATTTAATTCAATAAATTTTAATGTATATACATAAAAGGTGGATTGATTGCTAATTATTCATTGAAATAAAAGGTAAATTTCACAAAAAAATGGCTATAGTGTCATTTTTCCACAAAGTAAAACGAAAATATAAAATTGTCATGTGTCCCTAAACAAAAATAAATGGAAAAGTGTCACTACCATTTTGTTTAAGCTTAATTATCTTAGAAACAAAATAAAAAAAATGCAATTTACTATTATATCTATCAGGTTTAGTCACAAAACTAACAAGATCTGCCAAAAAATTACAAGTTTGTTGTAAAAATGGCAATTTTTGACAATTCAAAAATTTCAAAACTTTAAACCATTGTACCCAAAAAAGACGTTTTTCATTTAATGACACTATGTTTTTCAAGGAGCGATTACTAGTCGGGCGTCGCCTGATTCTAAGTATGAGGGCGCCGTCGGCGCCCGGTCTTGGACCGCGTGCGTCGGGCTTCGCACGACTCTAAGTATGAGGGCGCCTTCCGGCCTTCGGCCGCATGAAATTGGTCAATATGCTATCTCAGGCTCGGAATAAATGGCTTTGAATAGGTATAGAACTCTCAGATATTTAGAGACTTTTTAGAAAAATTAAAGGTAAGTAATGACACTATGTTTTTCAAGGAGCGAGGTGACGTAAGGATTCCAATGATACATCATTCATTTAAATCGGTTAAGGCATTCAGAAGTTATGGTGGAACAAAGAAACTCACATACATACATACTTACATACTTACAAACATGAACGCTGAAAACAATACACTCTTTTTTGGGGCAGTCGTGTAATTAGTACAAATTACTTCTTGATTTAATAAATTGTTTCACAGTACACTGCCATCTGTGGGCGAGTAGGCGGAAACCATCGAATTAGTTCGCGCGCTCTCCGTTGCAGTGTCGTAGCGCTGCTTGTCGCGGTGTTAGACGTAGTTCACTGAGTTTATTTATACAGATTTTACGTGTGTTTATGTTTTAGTAAATACGTAGTTAAGGAACCCACCACTTTCATTCACCCACGACGCTATTTGTACGTACGTATACCCATTATATTATAGGTTTTTAACCGACTTCAAAAAAGGAGGAGGTTCTCAATTCGACTGAATGTTTTTTTTTTTTTGTATGTATGTTACTCGATATCTCCGAGAATCGTGGATCGATTTTCAATTTTTTTTTTGATCGAACGGGTATAACCCCGAGATGGTCCCATTGGGACCAAGTCAGGGTCTGATGATGGGATCTTGGAGAAATCGAGGGAACTCTTCAAATGTTATAGGCACATGTAAGGTTCTTAGTGTATTTTTCAAAGGTACACCAGTATTTATGCCTGACGGTAGTAATTTTATGTGGCTGAGCTGATGATGGAAGGTCAACTCCTCAATGGTTAGGAGTTAAAGGATAATTCTTTCACTACTGTACATGTATTCAGACTGATACATATAATATCACTAGGAACCACTAAAAATCAACAAATAAATAAACTTTCTTTTCGGATTGCAATAATCTAAACATCCAAATTTTAAACAAATCAATTATTTTTGGAGTCGGGGCCAACCTGCGTATGGTTGGGTGGGGAAATAGCAAGGCGACGAACAGGTCTGGTACCGACTACAATTTGTTTATAATTTGGATGTTTAGATTATTGCAATCCGAAAAGAAATCTGAATTCAAAGGTTTATTATTTTTTGCTTTTCAGTTTCTCCGTGTTTTGTAATGCGCTTATTTTTAAGGCGGTTTTATTTTTTGTTAAAAAGTTTATTTTTTAAATTATAAATGGGCTTGCTCTTGGCCACAGACTAGCCAAAGCCAAAGGCAAAGACGTGGCCAACAATGATGGAGTGAGCTCGCCCAGAAGATGCCTGTTCACTCTTGATTTGAAGGTTGTCGGGTTATATGAGCTCGGAAATATGTCGGATTGCATGTCACTGGCCAAGGAACAACGTAAATAATTTAGCTTCTTAACAGAACTTCTAATTTAAATTAACTTATAATTATTCTAACACTGAGTTTATTAACTACAATCATTTTTTTATATTGAATTAAACTAACACCCCGCCCGTGAACACGAACATAACGTATCGTTCGAATCGGCCAAATATAAACATACTCGTAAGTGTTACGCGATTAAGTCCCGTTTTAAAGTTATTTTTCTTTTGATAAGTCCCGCCTCAGGGTGGCTAGCCGAATGGCACAATCGCTCACGAAACGCTCACGAAACGAAGCGCTAGTAGATATCTATCTCTATTGCGCTTGCGTATTGGCGCGACAGAGCCAGCGGCGTATCGCTTTCGTTTGGCGTCGGAGAAATGCCATTCGGCTACGGGGCCTGAGCGGATTAAGTAGGTAATCGTCATAATTTCATCGTAATTAGATTGACGTTAAAAACAATATTAGAATCTGTCAAAATTGGTACCAACTTGACTTTGAAATGGTTAATCAAAAATGCATTCTACGATGTACAAGAATTTTGTTACATTTAAATATTAATATAATTACGTATCCAATTGTTATTCTTATTATTTTATTATTGTATGATTTCTTAATTTAATTATTTTTTTTTTAATTTAATTATTATTCTAAATTTTGAATTTGTATACAGAGTGGGGCCTGTAACAAAGGCGAAGAATTGAACTGTAGGCTATTCTCCTTATACTGATCAACATTTTGTTCGGCGACTTTTAAAAATAACTTGTATTTTGATTTTTATTACCCTTGAAAGTTTTTTCTAGGAGTACATTAGTATTGCGAATTCTGTTAAGTCTAAATTGTGACAGACAACGTCAATGACAACAATAATGGCGAACATTGAAGCTAATATTTATTTTGTATGAAAAAAAAAATTAAAGACTTCATAATTTTTAAAAGTCACTGAACAAATGTTGATTAGTATAAGGAGAACAGCCTACAGTTCAATTCTTCGCCTTTGTTACAGGCCCCACTCTGTATATTCATGAACTGTAACTATTGACGCTTAATGTATCTGTGCATTTACGAAATAAATGAATATGAATATGAATATGCAGACTTACAGTAAAGCCATATGACATATTTTACCTGAAACATCTCACAAAAAAAACATGCCTTAAAGAAAAACACGTTTCCAAAGCTCAATTTATCTCGCATTCCTATTACACGCGTTATTCGCTCACAAAACAAGTCTTAAGATATACTGACATATCGGACGATCTCAATTTGTTCCAGCCTGTGTATTCCTATCGCAAAACTGGAGTCTAATATTTACGGCAACTTTGTAAGCAAAAACAATGCTTGTTTTACTTTTCCTATATGTTTGTAATATAAGTTTTCGCTATCCTAAAGTTCAATTTAAACATATATAAGGTTTAGAAGTATTTGTAATAAATAATCAAACAATAACTAATTATATTGTTTCTAAAACTATAGACATGTGTAGAATAAAATATTGACCAAGAGTATTAAGCAGGATGTAAATATCATTTTGTCATTTTGTGTACTCTCATAAAACATACCATTAAACTGAAAGAGACATATATAATTACTCAACTCGAATTTCAATCAGTACCGTGGTACCGCTTTTTTTCTCCGATATTATGAAAATTATATAATTTGATGAACAACTGGCTAGTGATTATCAGTGCCATGATGACGTCACATACCCGTCATCTAGGAATTTCTAGAATGTATGACTAAAACTTGTTCATGACGACTTACTTATTTAGGTAAACAATACATAAATATTTATATTGAAATTATAATCACAACTATAATTATATTCCATTGAACTTTTGAGTTACCTTAATTCTGCATGCTTTTGGAATATGTGCAACCTTAATACCCATTCAAAGATAGTCCTTGACCTTGTATACTGACCTTGGCTTAGGAATTATGGCTTAATATCTGGTAGGTATGAAAATTGTTGGTCGTATCAAGGTCATGTTTAGGTCATAATACTCATAATGTGTAATTTTTCAGCTGAAAATAAAATATATGAGTATCTGGCACAGCCTTGCTGCTTCCAAGAGTAATAAAATTGCAGTACTTATCTTTTCTCGGTACATTTTCGTTATATTTTAGAACTCGCCGCAAAAGCGCTGAGTTCGCCGCAAGTTCGCAGTGAGTTCGCTGCAATTGTGCAGTGAGTTCGCCGCAAGTGCGCTGTGAGTTCGCCGCAAGTTCGCAGTGAGTTCGCTGCAATTGTGCAGTGAGTTCGCCGCAAGTGCGCTGTGAGTTCGCCGCAAGTGCGCTGTAAGTTTGCCGCAATTGCGCAGTGAGTTTGCCGGAAGGGCGAGTTGGTTCACCGCAAGTGCGCAGTGAGTTCGCCGCAAGTGCGCTGTGAGTTCGCCGCAGGTGCGCTGTGAGTTCGCTGCAAATGCGCTGTGAGTTTGCAACAAGTGTACAGTGAGTTGCCGCAAATGCGCAGTGAGTTCGCCGCAAGTGCGCTATGAGTTCGCCGCGAGGTCATCGTGAATATACGCATAATTTTTGTGAGTACGCTCTTACGTTGCTTCCAACTAGAAATTAGCTATAGCCGTGCCTAAATAAAATAAAATAGGTAACATTTATTTAACGTCACATCAAAGTATAAATGAGACAGTTAACGCCTCATTAAAGTACAAATGAGATAGAAGACATGCAAACAAAAAACATTAGACGCTAAAATAGGACCCCCATTCAGTATAGATAGAGAAATAAACCTCTGATTTACACTACAGTACTGACACAGAATATATGTACAAGTACTAATACACTACAATACACTACCTACCTACACTACACTACACTAGTACTAATAGTGGTACTGAGTAATTTATCAGTTACGAAACGCTTATTAAAATCCTGTCAATTAGTCGAGTAACTAAAAGACACATTAATTTGATTCATAATTTTACAACGGAATGTACATTTCACTTACACCACTCAACATATCATTTAAGCTTTATTTCATTCAACTGACGTGTGGACTTCGTTAAATTAATACATACAATTATATGTTTTAACTGGTTACATTAAGGATAAAGTCTCTTTGATGGTTATCTAAATTTCTTGGTATCAAATCAAATGTGTTATTAAGTGGATAAAGGATAAAGTAAAGTGGTTGGGTCATCATCAGTATTCTCCTTGCCTCCCGGCATTTTGCCACGGCTCGTAGGAGCCTGGGGTCCGCTTTGGCAACTAATCCCAAGATTTTGGCACAGGCACTAGTTTTTACGAAAGCGACTGCCATCTGACCTTTCAAGCCGAAGGGTAAACTAGACCTTATTGGAATAACTTCGGTTTCCTCACGATGTTTTCCTTTACCGAAAAGCGACTGGCAAATAACATATAACGGACAAGGACAAGCTCCGGTTAACTGGCCTTAGCGTCTATTACAGACGATTTATGGTGCAATGTCCGAGAGACATCGCTTTTGATGACTAAAGAGACCTATGCGAGAGCGACACATTTTGCCACACAGCTGACAAGGGAAGCTTGCAACCGATTGCGACGTTTCGCTATGGACGCTATGGTGTCTTCTTTCCCTTTTGTCAGCAAGTGCCGCAAACCAGGTCTCATCAACGAACTTGCGACCATCTCCAACGCACTTTCGCCACTCCGTCCGCATATAACACCACAGAATATATAATAGTATTTACAAGATAACACTAATCAATTCATCGCTCTTATAAGGCATACACACTGTATTTACCGAGAAAAAAAATGTTCCCACAGACTAATTAGGTAGGTATAACAGTTTCTTCTAAGTAAGCGTATGCTTTAACAGTTACACGGACTTAATGATATTACTAGAATTAATGCTCCTTATTAAAATATCGTATAGACGATACACAAATGCGATGTGGTGCAAAAAATGAAGTTACAATCTTAATTTTGCGTGTAAAATTGCGAAGTCATCGAAGTAGATGTATGTTACGTAGTTAAGTGCTGGCGGTAAAGATAAGTTTGTAAACCGGGTTGTTCTGAAAAGGCAAGAGGAACAGGGATAACTTTAACTGTTTTGTCAGAGACACATCAAGAGCGTTTCATTTGTGTCAATTAAACTAAAATATAACACTACGTTATTAGTTTTAACTGTGATTATTTATGTATACAGCAATAAGAATCCTTTATCGACCTTTGACGACCGGTCTGGCGTAATTGGTAGTGAACCTGCCTGATGAGCCGCGGTCCCGGGTTCGAATCCCGGTAAGGGCATTTATTTGTGTGATGAGCACAGATATTTGTTCCTGAGTCATGGATGTTTTCTATTTATATAAGTATGTATTTATCTATATAAGCATGTATATCGTCGCCTAGCACCCAAAGTACAAGCTTTGCTTAGTTTGTCCCCCAATATTTATTTATTACTTTGGACACGTAGCCAGACGGGAGCCGGAAAACCTTGAGAATCGCATTATGGTTGGCACGGTGGATTGTTGTGGTGGTTGGACGGGGGAGCTGTTGTCATCCACCAACCCGGGATTGACACAGGCGCCTATTATTAGGACTGCAGAAGACCGTGATGAATGGAGAGCTTTGGTACGAAAAATAACGACCTCATGTGGTCTCGACCCTCAGCCGTGAGGAACCGAGGAAGAAGATATGTATACAGGTTTAATTGTGGTGTGGGCCACGGCCATGGGTTGCAATAACCTTTATGTAATATCATTAATTCATTTTCTTTCAAACCCTTAATTGCTAATAGTGGCCTTGAAATTGGAGCAGTCCTATGTTTTCTTTCCCCTTTTGGGAGAACAGGCCTGAGTTTATGTATTGTTTTCTACCAATGTCAAACTGCATCGAGAGTGCAGCGTATAATTAGGGCCTATTACGGAAATTTGCTTGCGTCCATAGGCTACCCACAATCCCACAGTTGTTTTCTGCGACACCTACGTGACGAAAGTGGGTGGGGAAATTAAGCCGTCCCCATCTGAATTCAACAATAATTATTTATTTTATTTATCATGTCCCATAGTATCATTGTACCCCTGCCCTAATCATTACGCTTCCTACTATAGAGATCATGTCCGATGCCTGCGCACGCGACGGTCAAGCTCCTTATACGATAGATCGCAGATACAAATCGTTTATGCCATGTTCTGCATAATGATCTATTTCTTAGTTTTATTTTACAAAAACTATAACTTGTAGATCCTCGTATGCATAGTTTGCTGTAACTGTCGCGTTTGCCATTTAAGTAGGTGACCATATTCATAACTGCTATAAGTAAAATGTAGATTTATCATGTTGCATACTAACCCCCTTATTCATAAACGTACTCTACGGCTTGATAACAAGCCGATAAAGTTCGTTTGTCCCTTTCCGACGTATTGGTGTGATAGAAAGGGACAAACGAACATTATTGACTTGATAACTTTAGAGTACGTTTATGAATAACCAGGTAAGGATATTGAGCGGCTGCGTACCGTTCTACTTGTTTAATTGTACTAGTCAGACCATACGTTGACAATGGTTCTGATAGGTACCTCGGATAGCGTATTAGGACTTCCCCAAACCTATCGACGCGAAATCGGCTCCAGCTGACCAAAAATCGATCGTTAATATGAAGACGCTTACGCGCCCTCGGCGCTGAATACATGCGTATGTTCACACCAACGAGCGATTTTTGGTCGCGCATCGCGTCGATATGTTTGGGGAGACCCTTAAACGTCAAATTATTTTTTTTACACTTTTACTTTAACCCTGGAGACTGCACGGTCTGTGTAAAACACACCTAATAAATAAATCCCAGCGTGTAAAGACTACTTAACAAATTTCATCGCCTCCTGCGTGTGGCAACACTCAATTTCCTCTTTCTCTCTGAACGCCGCTCTGTGGCAAAACACACGCAAAATGTGTATTTGTTTTATTTACCACAACAACAAAGTTAAACAATACAAAGTTTATACAAGATAAGGGTTTTATTTGAAATCACCTACTCTAAAACCTTTACACTGTCAAAACTGTTGTAAAATTCGTTTGGTCTAACCTAACTCTATAACGGTTAGCGCAACTTAACAATTCATTCGAATATTCACTTGAGTTTTTTTTAACCCATGTTAATATTGCTAATGCATTATGAACAGGATAAAACAATGATTACGATTAGAAACAAGGGTTTCACATAAACAACTCGTTGATCACTTAATCGAGTTTTATGGGAACGAAGCAAGTACCTACAGTGAAACCTCGGTAACTCGAAACTTGATAAGACGAAATTCTTGTTAACTTGAAATAAATCGCGGTTCGCTTCTCAAACCATAAAAGCTTCATAAGTCGAAATATTAAAATACAACGTAACCAACGGTTTCCTTTACAAATATTCAGTAGGTAGTCAATTATTAAACAATGTGACTCTAAGGGCCACTTGCATCAACCACATTTGACAGACATATAATCGTCACATTCGTCACGCAGCAGACGTCTATGGAACTTCCCATACAATCAATTTCAACGAAAGCTTTAACGATGACAGATAGTTTGATGCAACCGGCCCTAAAAATAACTTTCGATTTCTAGAATTCAAAGTAGTCGTAAAATATTTTCACCATCACCCCACTTAGTTATTAACTTGCAAACACCTTTAAATACATTAAAAGAAGACATCTTTGGTCGATAGCATGACGCTTCTGGCGTTTCCCATGAAGTTCGTGTTGTCGAGGTTCTACTGTCCAACAACGGACTATAATCAGCTCTCGATCTCTGGGGGTCAATTACTTTCGACGATACAACATTGATTGAACCGCCCATAAGCCTTATCACAAACTGGCTAGTTACTATTGATAGAAAGAATATCTACGTCTCAACCTTTATTTACTTTAATATAAGGTTTAATTCCAGATAAAGATAGATAGATATTATGTCTATTAGGTTTATCTATGGCGCTGGCATCTTATCATTGGACAAGACTTCATGTCTTACTCAACGGTCACTAAAATATCGCTCGATTACGGAATAACCGTTAATAAAGGTATTTATATCGAGCGAAGGTAGGTATTTGATATTTGCCAGTCGCTTTTAATAAGATCTAGTTTACCCTTTGGGTTGGAAGGTCAGATGGCAGTCACTTTCGTAAAAAACTAGTGCCTACGCCAAATCTTGGGACTAGTTGTCAAAGCGGACCGTGGCAAATTTCAGGATAACGCAAGGAGATTTTACCAAATAGTCTAGGCAAAAATTGTCAATAAACGCAACTTAAGGTAACAATAATGACTTTGTGATCGAAGGTAATGTTAGAATTTCAATAAATAAATTAATGATATTAAACTACCCACTAAAAATATCACGCGGTAAAAAAATACATAACAGGAACAACAATGGCAGAGGCAGGAATTGAATTTTAGCTTACGCAGTTACGGCCACTGGTATAAACGTTGCGTTTCTACATATGGGTAGGTACAGTCAACCAATTTGAATAGGCCACTGTAAAACCTTTGCACACTAAACGTCAATGTGACTTCTTATGGCAAATAGAACTCGGTTTAAATGAGACAGGGTGGTTAACTGTACCATGTCAGGAATAGATCATAAGATAAGATTCATAATATGTCTTCGGTTACCGCGATAGTTACTCATGAAATAAGTCATAAGTTAAGTCATAAGTTATTTATTGGTAAAGCCGATTTACACGTTATAATACAAAACATAATATATTTAAATATATCGTTAATAATTACAATCAATTTAATGATAAAGTATAAACTTTAAATAAGCTACGTACTATCCTTTACGTGATAATTTAAGTACTCGTTATAATCATAAAACGGGTGCTCAACAAGCCAGCGTCTTAGGCGACATTTAAAACTGCTTAAACTTTGGGCGCTAGTGATGGTGTCAGGTAAGTTGTTGTAAACGGCGGGTCCCATGACATGGGTGAGCTTGGCCGACCTGGCCAGTTTGCGGCTCACGCCGGCGAGCTTGTGGGCGTTCCGCGTGTTGTACCCGTGTATCATGCTGTGAGTCTTGTAAGCTGTAAGGTTCGACCTCACATACACAGCCACCTGCATGATCACTATAGCCGGTAAGGTCAGTATTCCCATTTTTATAAAGAGGGATCTTGCGGGAGTGTTGTGTGGCACGCGGGCAATTATTCTAATTGCGCGCTTCTGGAGACGGAACACCCTCTCCCACTCGGCACAGCGTCCCCAGAGCTCCGCACCATATTGGATCAGCGAGTGCACCGTGGCGAAATAGCATGAGCGCGCGACCTCGTCCGACACCAGCCTGGTTACTCGACCCAGGGCAAAACATGCGCTGCCGATTCTTGCGCTTAGTTTGTTAATGTGATGGTCCCACTTTAGACAAGTATCTATTTCGAACCCTAAAAATCGAGTGGTACTTAATTGGTCTAGGGCGGTCCCATTCACAGAAATAAAACTATGGAAACGGATTATATCGCGTATAATGAATTTACAATTCATCCCGACGTTTCTAACACTTCACAGCATTCGTGGTCAACGGGTGACTGAGGAAAAATTACAGTGTGCAAAAGCTACCCACATTCAAGAAATATTAATGAACCATGACCATAAATAATATAGATTTCTAAGGCAGGTTCACACACTGTTAATACAGCTAGTAATACAATATTAAAAAAAAAATGTAATAAAGTAATTGTATTTTTTTTTTAATATTGTTCTAGATTCATAAGTCTCACCCCGGTCAATATCGATATGTAAGGACTAGAAAAAAATGCACGACGACTGCCCGTTTTCAGTCAGTTATGATTTTTTCATCAGTACTAGTTTTATTTATTATGTTCAAATCGGTTTACGCGTCGAATCGTAATCGTGTCGGACCCTCTAAGCGCTCACGTGACAGAAACAAATGATCAGTCGAAATCAACACGTTTCGACGCGATATCGACGCCATCTCCAATCAGTGATATCAGGCGCATATATCAAAATAATCACGGCTTGTTTTTTGTTATGCAAGCCAATTTTTTTTTTAAACAAGTTGTTAGTAGATACCTAAGTACATGTACCTAAGATAAGAATACAGAATGAATATTTTGAACGACGAGCAAATATTGAAACCCCGTTTATCTTTAGGTCACACTGAGTAAATTTTGCTATGGGACTAGACTAAGCTCTCATAGAGAAATTCAGCTTCACACGACCGAATTTATAAGAAACAGGCAAATCAAGGATTATTTATATAGGATTTACAATCTTCATAGGTACTCAGAATCGTACCTCAATTTTTTAGCGCCACCTATTAAATACTATCATAACTACACTGATGATGCCTACAAATTTATTAATTTATTTTTTTCAAAATGTGTATTGACGTGATATCATGATACTCATGTTAAAATAAAGAAACATGTCATTTGTGCGTGTTCAGGTCTAGTGTTTTATTAATACTCACTGGTTCAATAGGCTAGTTGAATTATACATACATACATACATACAATCACGCCTGTATCCCATAAAGGGGTAGGCAGAGCACATGAAACTACTAAAGCTTCAGGGCCACTCTTGGCAAATAAGGGGTTAAAAGAAAACGAAACTGTGGCATTGCAGTGACAGGTTGCCAGCCTCTCGCCTACGCCACAATTTAACCCATATCCCATAGTCGCCTTCTACGACACCCACGGGAAGAAAGGGGGTGGTGAAATTCTTAACCCGTCATCACACAGGCAAAGTAGTAGTAGTAGGCAGGTAGTTGAATTATAGGGTGGAAATACTATTTTGTTAAATCTCTTCTCTTCTTTTTAGCCTTTTTCAATCTTAGAGATGTAGGCCTCCGGATCGGATTCGGGTT
Organism: Leguminivora glycinivorella; assembly: GCF_023078275.1. Taxonomy (NCBI): domain Eukaryota; kingdom Metazoa; phylum Arthropoda; class Insecta; order Lepidoptera; family Tortricidae; genus Leguminivora; species Leguminivora glycinivorella. The sequence goes on along the minus strand of NC_062978.1, from coordinate 19,551,622 downwards.
TGTTAAATACTGGAAGGTTAATGATTAAACGAGATAAGGGAGATGTATGAATTATTTATTACACCTATATAGAGCATCGGGCTTACTAGCACATGCGAATCATGCGTTGTGGAGGTGGTGGGAGTACTCAAGTTTTCGATATTACTTAGAAAGTAGATTATATAAGAGGATACGGTAGCGAAAATGCTAAAATGGAAAGGAGCCCCCCTTTCAACTTCACATAAAAAATAAAAACACGCAAAAATATTTGGGGAAAATATAATTTTGGCCACTTCCAGGCTCTGAAACAGCGCAATCTAGTTTTAGGCCTAAATTAACTAAAGCCATACATTTCAGGGGTATCGTCCTTGGCCAAATGCAACTTTCACTTTGGGGACAGCCACAAAATTATAAATAAATAAATATTATAGGACATTCTTACACAGATTGAGTGAGGCCCACGGTAAGCTCAAGAAGGCTTGTGTTGTGGGTACTCAGACAACGATATATATAATATATAAATACTTATACATAGAAAACATCCATGACTCGGGAACGAATATCTGTGCTCATCACACAAATAAATGCGGCGTAGCAGGCAGGGTCACTACCGACTGCGCCAGACCGGTCGTCAAAAAAGCCACAAAATTGCGAAAAAGCCACAAAATCATCACACAAAAATGCCCTTACCGGGATTCGAACCCATGACCATTGGCCGCCAGGCAGGGTCGCTTTCCACTAAGAAAATCGGCCGTTATTAATGAACAAATAAATTGTAAATAAATAAACAATTTGTTCAAAGCCATTTTCCTAATAACTTTATTTAACAAAACTGAACTCCATTTGAAATTTGTAAATCCAATTAAGGTAAAGCAGATGAAGAATCAGTGCCCTCTTCTAATAATTAACGAAAACATTTTAACGAACGCTAATAGGCGTACAAACTTTGACACTGTTCCCTAAATAACTTTGACGGGAATATCCATACTAATAATATTATAAATGGGAAACTGTGTGTCTCTGTTTGTTTGTCCGTCTTTCACGGCAAAACGGAGCGACGTATTGACATAATTTTTAAGTGGAGATAGTTGAATAAATGGAAAGTAACATAGACTACTTTTTGCCTCCTTTCTAAAATGGGGAGTGGAAGCTCGTATGGAGCATTACGCAATTTTCGAATCTAACGCGAACGAAGCCGCGGGCAAAAGCTAGTATTTAATATAATAAGGTTTTTATTTGGCAGTTTTTGCTGAAATTGCCTTACAATATTTACTTTCGAAGTAAACAGGAGAGTATTAATAAATTGTTTGTTTAACACGATAAAATCACTGTCTGACAGCGTTGCGTAAGAAAAATGTCATATAAGGGAATTCAAATAGCCCGAAAGGTGTTGTAACAACGAAAAATTCATTAAACAACAGTTCCTTTTTCGGCTGTTTATAATTTGGGGCGCCCAAAAGGGTTTCGTCGTCATACAATATCATCATACATACAATCGTCTTTAGAGCATCAGTGTCTTATCAACTCTATGTGTGGCATCATCAGTGGCAATAGTTGATGCTACTTACATGGCGACCAAAACGCAGACTGGCTCTGTCACGCCACTACAGAAGAGCCTTACGGAGAGCTGGCTACAAAACGCTTACGAAGCTAACGATTGTGACGTAAGCTGATATGCGGGCATTTTCAGAATTTGGGACCCCCAATTAGCGTAAGTCGTTAACAAAAATTAACTCACTGTCAGTTTTGTAACGATAATTACCCAAAGGGGACCCGAATTCTGAAAATTTCCATGCATGGAATCCTGGCTGACTTCTGGCCGACGAAACGATGATTGCCGCAACTGCACATAAATGCCATTGTCCATAGCACTGACTAACCGTCACCGTAGACACTAAGCGACATACCCTCTAGGTAATGTACCTAATTATAGTTTATAATAGCGTAATTTTAAAGTAAGAACTTTTAGCGAGATTACCAGCAGTTACTTCCTGCATCCGTTTATTGAATTTTCTCGGCGATACAACATTTTTGCTACATTTAGACCAGCTGTTGCTTTGTTTATGGGCAGTCCACGCAGTTTTTTTGCTCTTTCAGCCATGGGCCACGCATAAATTGGTATTGATGAAGTATTTATAATTAATTCCTTGTTCACGCAACGCTATAATTCACAACATGGACATTAGTCGATTCGTTCGTCGGTTCGTTTGTTGTGTCTTGTATTAACAAGACACAACAAACGAGACGATACAAGTGCGAAAAAAAGGAAGTTCGAAACGAGTGGCGATAAATTAAAACACGACCGAAGGGAGTGTTTTAAATCGACACGAGTTACGAATTTCCTTTTCGCACGTGTATCTTACGACGTTTTTCAGTACAGATGGCACTCCGAAGTTTCGACCTAACAAATAATGAACCACTAATCGCACTAGTGCGTAAAAAAAACACCGTCTGTACTGAAAAGATATATTCCGTGTTTAATAAATTACATACTAACTTGAACATAGAGGTAACCTCTTCATCATAATTATTTATTTATTTATTTATTTTAAAACATATTTCAATGACATTACGGATAAATCCAATGCGTCATGAAACTTAAATAATAAAAAAAAAAACAGTAAGTAAATAAGAACATGAAGAAAAACAAACAATAAAAGTTTACAACTAAACAATTGATTTGGGCGATGACGTAACAGCGTGGCTCCGTTGCGTCGTTTGCCCCGGTGTAGGAATCATCATTTCCTGTGTAGTAACGGACTAAGAAATCCACCATCCCCTTTCTTACAGTCCACTGTGAGATTTGGGTTCAATTAGGGCGACTGAAATTTCACAATTTCGCTGAAAATTGAGCAGTTTTCTCTTCCTTTCCCTTTAAAATACAAGTGTTAACTTATGTATGGTTATATGGTATCATAATTTGCATTCCTGACGGATGATTTCGCAACGTTCTTGTATCAGGACTCAGGAGATTCAGGAGCGGCTGAGACGACCAATGGCTTTCCGCTTGTGAATATACATTATGCAAGACTATCCACTGATAGCTGATGTGTCACTACACAGCAGTATCATTGCATTAATCGTGTATAATAATATTTTGTTAATAGAATTGTGCATGTGCAACACAAGGTGTAAGTAATAATTTAACGAGTGACTTAAAGACTCGAGTTTTCGATATAGGTAGGTAATACACCCTGAAAAACATTTAAAAAAATCCGATTTAAACTTTCACGATTATTACACATAATTATTTTTAAAATCGGGACTTAGGGCCGGTTGCATCAAACAAATTAAAGCGTTAAATTTTATTGTATGGTAAGTTCCATAGACGTTTCCTGCGTGACGATGATGTGTCTGTCAAATATGGTTGATGCAACTGACCCTTAATCGCGTATTAAACTGACCCCCAACGTTTCAGGGACGGCGTTGTCCCCGTGGTCTCGAAGAAGACTGGCTTGAAATGACATCAACACCACCGAGACCACGGGGACAACGCCGTCCCTGAAACGTTGGAGGTCAGTTTAATAATTATGTAGTCATACGCGATTAAGTCCCGATTTTAAAAATAATTATGATAAAAAAGTTAATTATGGTTCTAGAAATTTCATAACTCCCTAGGCAACAAGCATTTTCTATTAGTCTGGCTACGCTTGCGTGCATGTACTGAGCAACTGTGATGAAAAATTGACAAACTTGTTTCAACATTTCATTGAATGCAGTTACTCCTATTATTTAAATGGTAAAATACTAGTTTAATAAACACATAGTTCTTATACCAATCAAATTAATAGTTATTACATCGTATCATAAATTTCACAGTCGCATAGTCCATTGTTAAGAGTAAGCTTATCACCGGTCTCGTTTTACATACTTTATTGAGACAAACGACTGTTCCAGCACCAGTTCGAAAACGCCTTAACAGCCTATATAACTAGTGTGTTTTATGTCATTTAGTCTCAGATGGCCGTGTAACAAGTAGTTTAATTGCCCATAAAGACGAGGTACGCACTTCAGTAACTATACTCTGAGAAATAATGCGTTCACTGTTCGTTATTCATTGTGTATCAGTGAAGCTCTATTTATTTATTTAAAGTTTATTGCGTAAAAGAAATATAACGTACAATAGGCGAACTTATTGCCATAGGGCATTCTCTACCAAGCGCAACTAAATTGCAGAATGATCTGTCGATTTCAAGAGCGTAATGGTATTACCACATTGACTGTTATAAATATAATATAACAATGTGCGACAGAGACAGCGTAATAATTCAAAAAATCTCACAGTCAAAATGTACGTACCTACACTACAAAATAAGCAGTGAAACACTTGCATATTGCATGTTTGCAGCAACATTTGTAAACAAAAAACCTTGTAACTTTGCGAAGGCAGTCGTATGAAACTGCTCAAATTTGCATTTATATTTTAATAAAATATTAAGCGACCGCTATTTATAATCTTACCAACAACTAAAAACCGGTTATCTGAAAGCTATTCCGCCTACGCTCGCGTGCGACAACGCCATCTATCCATCACTAAGATAAAGCCGGTGAATACTTTTACCCCCGATTTGCATAAAGCCTAGAAATTGTTTCCAACTCGCTAGAATAACAATTAGATGTTCAACTAATTTGTTCGCGAGATTGTAGGCGCCATTTTGAAAGGTCAATTTGTCTCGATTGACTGTCATTAATTGACTTGAGGAGTTCTTAGAAGTTTTTTAACCGTAGGGGCTTGAGTTGGAGTTAAAATAAACGATTGTTACAATGGAAATGGTTTTCCTTAATAGGCGTAAGAAAAGCACAAAGAAATTTATTTTTCATAATTTTATACTGAAAACGGGACTTGATGTTATAGCGAAACACTTTCATTTAGCTTGATGTGTCGAGCGTTTTGAAGTGACATTACAGTCGTGGTCATGCCACACCTCTTAATAGCTACGAGATTACATAAGTAGTTATCAGTTTTTTTATTTATTTATTTAAGGATCATCAATAGATCGTCTACACAATCACATAGAAACAAGTAAATCTAAAACATTTTCAGATGCTTAGCCACTTATCACGTTATGTAACAACAGCTAAATTAAAGTGCTTACGAATGTGAGAGGTCATTATAAGTACCTAATAGTTAGTGAGTAATACTCGTGTCATTTGAAATAAATGATTTTTTTATAACAATAGTTTCAGATGAAAGAAGCGCTGGTAGCCTAGCGGTAAGTGCGTGCGACTTTCGTTCCGGAGGTCGCGGGTTCGAACCCCAGCTCGCACCAATGAGTTTTTCGGAACTTATGTGCGAAATGTCATTTGATATTTGCCAGTCGCTTTTCGGTGAAGGAAAACATCGTGAGGAAACCGGACTAATTCCAATAAGGTCTAGGTACCCTTCGGGTTGGAAGGTCAGATGGCAGTCGCTTTCGTAAAACTAGTGCCTACTCCAAATCTTGGGATTAGTTGTCAAAGCAGACCCCAGTGAAATGCCGGGATAACGCAAGGAGGATGATGAATAGTTTCAGATGAAAATGGCCTCAGCCATTTTATTATTAGTGTTCTGTAAAAATTCATCAACGATTACCCTCTTTTCTCAACAGTCTACCTTTATCAGTAACTTAACAAGTAACCCCCAACCCCCTCCTAATAAAACTTATAAATCATGACGTCATTTACATTAAAAGTAAAACAAGCAGAAACAAACCAGCCATCATCCACCGTACAAGTAATAGGAAGTATTGCAAGATTTATTGTTCGCAGCCAGATAACGATCGCAGCAAAAACTTGTAACATGAATTTAAACTTTGCGAAGTTAAATGGCATTCCGAATCGTATACCCTTGTTTATTTGCGGGTTGTGTATGATTTTAGGGGGGTGAATAAAGGTAGGTACATACTATTGGAATCGTAAGAGCAATGGGCTAGTTTCTTATACTTAAAATAAAATATTTTATGCAGTGCTCGAAATACAGCACCACAAAATTAAAAGAAAAATATGGACAGTAGTTAGGTACTTTTAAACATAATTTCTATTTAATAAGTCAAGCAGAAAGATATAAACTAAATGAATTGACCGTGACTCACTCACGTCACTCCTCTGTACTTCATATTAATTCCATATTAGCAAATCGTTTTGGCAGTTCTTAAAAAGAAGCTGATTTGACTAGTTTTAAACTAGCCAATTATGAGGCATTCCGTTATAGGCTTCTTAAGATTACAAATTTGGGGAATCAACCCACAGATCAACTAAGCCGAAAGTAAGCAAAACTTGTACTATGGGCGGTAAGGTGGCGATATAAATGCATACTTACATGAATGTACACAGGCCAACCATGAGTCAGGAACGAAATAAATACCAGTATTCATCACACAAATATAAAATGTCCTTACCAGGATTAAAACTCAGGATTTGGCCAAAGCACACTGACTGTTATGTTATATAACACGGTGTGACAGGGACGGCGTCATGCCAATGCCATTGCGCTGTCCCTGTCACATCGTGTTTAACATTTATAAAGCCAGTGTGGGAGCACCATAATGATATTTTGATCTAAAGCTGAGTTTAAACCTGCAAGTTATTGTTGCAAGTTTTTAAAGAGATGATAATATTTTTCCGACCTCTTCCCTATACCTAACTATAGAGACTCTTGTTATGAATATAATTATATTAGCAATATAAATAGATCGTAAAAGTTGCGTTCTCGCGCGAACCATATTTTACACAAGTCGCCCGGGACAATACCTACAAGTCACGCTTAACAAATATTTTTTCCTAATTTCTCATTTAGGAAGTCAAAGTTCAAAAGAACAATGAACTCCCAACAAACTCGATTCAAAAGCAAGAAAACTCAGCTTATTAGATTCCCAAACAATAACATTAACCTACGACACCGTAATACGATAAGCGAACTTGCAGCCCCATTACCATAGATAACCACGTCACAAACACAATAATTATACGGGAACTTCCACTGATAATGTACGAGTGAAATTTTCAGCGCTCCTGAAAATGCTTTCAGTTGTTCGCCGTACCGTAAGGCGGGCGGCAGTGCCTACAGAGGGGTCCCGCCGGACGGCCGATTCTTTGTGGGCGATCTCGAGTTGAATGAACAGCTGACTTTGACGTTTGTGTCACAGTGTTGTGTTGGTTTGGATTGCGTGAGTGGTAGGTAAGTTTCGTATGAAGTTAGGTTAGATATACAGGGCATATTTATTTTCCCCTCACTAGCTCGGAAACACGTGTTTTGTCCTTTAATACCAGCGGGTAAAAACGCATTTTATCCACTAGTGGGTAAAGTAATTTGACCTTGAATAAAGTCAAATTAACTGCTTTAAAATTGATAAAAGTAGGTGAATCTAGTAATAAAGATGATTTACCACCTGTGGAACTACTGGAAGCAGTGATAAATGCATTTTTTGCGTTGTAGTTTTCTCGCTATAGTGAGGAGAAAAGTTTTGTGTTACACTCGGGTGCAAATGTATTTTACTTCTCGTGTGTTAAAAACTCGCAAGATCAGGATTCCATTCTCGAACCACTCGCTTCACTCGTGGTTCAACTATAGAATCCTTTCACTTGCTCGTTTTTCAATTCCACACTCAGCGTTAAAATACAACTTTGCCCCCGTGTATAACAAAAAACTAATTTTTACTGGCCCATACAAAATTGGGTGCCATATGGCACCCAATTTTGTATGGGCTAGTAAAAATGATGAAGCTTCAAATGAACTAAAATCCGTTCAAGAACTAGATTTTTTCCCGAATCAGAGACCTAAAAAAATTCGGGCTGAAATGGTTTAACACAAAATCATATAAACTAGTAAGAACTAAAAGAATAACATGAAAACTAAAATAAAACCTAAAACTAAATAACAAACTACATATATAAAAAAGGAAGTGGGAAGTTTTAAATAAAGTTGACTTTTAATTTAGTCTGGACTTTTTGTACTTTTCCAAGATTAATTTTGAACTTTTATACTAGTCAGCTAGAGTTTCTATTTTGAAAAGAAAGCTAACAAGTTTGGCGATTAGTATAAAATAGTACATTACATCAGAGGCCGGGAAAATGAGGATTTCCGGCCAAGTGGGTATAGGCTGGATAGGGATACGAGTCCGGGAATCCGTTTTCACGCCGAGGCATGTATAGTGCTTTTCTCAAACATACAATTAAATAAAAAAAAATGCTCTAAAGGACAATATTTTATAAAAAAAAAAGTTACTTTGCAGGCCTAGGCCTAAAAAATAATATGAAATCCCTTTACAGTCCTCTCGAGTTGTTGCGCCCAAAAAGCGATACTTTCCAGCCCATTTTAAGGAACGTAAAGACAATATTTCATTGCATGTTTGAGAAAAAGAATATTGTAGGTCGAATTTGATTTAACGAGTTCGAATTATTTTTACATATTAAATTAGTTACATATGGTATTAGTTCCAAGAAACTTATAAACAGAGTCAATGAATACAATTGTGAAGACCGGTCTGGCTCAGTCGGTAGTGACCCTGCCTGCTAAGCCGCGGTCCTGTGTTCGAATCCCGGTCATCATTCCCTTGCCCTTTTCCCATTATTTGGGGTCGGCGCAGCAGATCATCTTCCTCCATTTCTCTCTATCAGCCTTCATTTCCATACTAATACCTTTCACTCTCATATCGTTGTTCACACATTCCATCCATCTTTTCTTAGGCCTTCCACTACCATTGTATCCATCCACTCGTTTTATAACATTGCTTTCATCCCTCCGCATTACATGCCCATACCATGCTAATCTACTTCCTCTCAATTTCTCTGTCACTGGCGCTACTTTCAGGCTTCCTCTTATATACTCATTCCGAATCCTATCCAGTCTTGTCACACCACACATCCATCGCAACATTCTCATTTCATTCACATGCAGTCTTCTCTCATCATTCGTCTTGGTGGCCCAGCACTCACTACCATACAGGACGACAGGTCGGATAACTGATTTATAAATTTTCCCCTTCAGCCTGAGAGGCATTCGGGGATCGCAGGTTGTGCCTGTAACCTGTCGCCATTTCATCCATCCTGCGTTAATCCTGTGCTGAACTGCTCTGTCGATCTCGCCATCTCCCTGAATGAGGGAAGCCAGGTACTTGAAATCCGAACAGGTAGGCAATATTTCGCCATCTAGTGTCATGGCAACAGGGGCGGAAAGACCGCCGAAGTCACAGTAAAGATACTCTGTTTTGGATCTACTGATCTTCAAGCCAACATTTTCCAGCCTCTGTTGCCACTTCGCTAACCTGCCTTGTACCTCGAGTCCCTCTTCTCCGACAAGCACGATGTCGTCGGCAAAGAGCATGAACCAGGGTGCCTCTTCCTGCATGTCCCTCGTCAGAGCGTCCATTATAAGCACGAAGAGATATGGGCTCAATGCCGAGCCCTGGTGCAAACCCACAGTCACACCGATGCTGTGTTCGAATCCCGGTAAGGGCATTTATTTGTGTGATGAGCACAGACATTTGTTTCTGAGTCATTGATGTTTTCTATGTATATATGTATGTATTTATATATTTAAGTATGTATAGGTATCTTCGCTTAGCACCCATAGTACAAGCTTTGCTTAGTTTGGGGCTAAGTTGATCTGTGTAAGGTAAGGTGTCCCCAATATTTATTTGTTTATTTTATAAATATTGTAGGTAAGTTGCAAATTCAAACTTTGAATAATTCTGAAGTCTACCAATTAGGTACAGTGTGTGAGTTTATAACTTGAAAAATTTAGTGACTGAGAGACGTTTTTAGGGTTCCGTAGTCAACTAGGAACCCTTATAGTTTCACCATGTCTGTCTGTCCGTCCGTCCGTCCGTCCGTCCGTCCGTCCGTCCGTCCGTCCGTCCGTCCGTCCGTCCGTCCGTCCGTCCGTCCGTCCGCGGATAATCTCAGTAACCGTTAGCACTAGAAACCTGAAATTTGGTACCAATATGTATATGAATCACGCCGACAAAGTGCAAAAATAAAAAATGGAAAAAAATGTTTTATTAGGGTACCCCCCCTACATGTAAAGTGGGGGCTGATTTTTTTTTTCATTCCAACCCTAACGTGTTATATATTGTTGGATAGGTATTTAAAAATGAATAAGGGTTTGCTAAGATCGTTTTTTGATAATATTTATATTTTCGGAAATAATCGCTCCTAAAGGAAAAAAAAGTGCGTCCCCCCCCCTCTAACTTTTGAACTATATGTTTAAAAAATATGAAAAAAATCACAAAAGTAGAACTTTATAAAGACTTTCTAGGAAAATTGTTTTGAACTTGATAGGTTCAGTAGTTTTTGAGAAAAATACGGAAAACTACGGAACCCTACACTGAGCGTGGCCCGACACGCTCTTGGCCGGTTTTTTACTGAATAATGAGATATAGTGGTTTAAGAAGGTTTGTTCTTTAAAAAAAAATGTTCAATTAAGTCATTACACTTTTTTTGGTATAAAATTTAAATTTCTATTAATTCAGCGCAAATGAATATTAAACAAAAGTTTAAAATGAAAAAATAGTACAGGTAGTCAAAATCACCTAAGTTTTAAAGTGTACGCCATTTAAGATTTTAAATACCTCAAACTAGTTGGAAACTTTTTTATGAAACTGAATTGAAATTGATATATAAAATAATAACGCTATTTAATCTACCTATATATTTTCGGTCTCGCAATGTCAAACTACGTCGATAGAAATTAATAAGCTTCCTTTGATAATAATATATACGTGAAGATACCTAGTAAGACATTGATACTAGTATTTTTACAAAAAATGTAATGAACACTTTCGCTACCAAGAACCCGACTGTCGGGCACACCGCTCGTAGAAGCGTAGCCGATTACATGGGTTTCCCCGTATGTAGCGAAAATGTCGTAGCGCCGCGTAGAGCCCGGTTTCGAAAGTGTTAACTAATTAAATTTAATATAAGTTGTTTATACAAACAAAGGCGAAGATGCTTCGTTGATTAGACTACATGTGCGTGATCAACAGCGCCATTAATTAAATCCATCCACCCAAAAAGGACGTAAGCGCCTCAAATTACTTATCATATACGTCATTTATCAATAAACAGCGTGCAATCTTTACAGTCAGCTTAGGATAAGAAAGGCGTATGCGCCCGAAGACTTGTAGTAACTTAAGTCAAATTGAATGTAGTTATTTAGCTTCAACATCGGTTCCTGTGACTCACTGCCGTATTCGAATAATCGCCCGATTCGAAATTTAAGATAATGTAAAGCGTGCATTTTAAACCTGGATGCAGCCTCAAAAAAATACGTTTTTCTAAGAGCGAGGGAGACCTAATATTTTTGTTGGTACGTAAAATCCGATTGCAGTTTGTATAGGAACTCCACGCCGACTGTATGGCAACACCACGAGTTTGTTTGCCGCGCAAAATGAACCGCGCCGCGCTCGGGATGAGATGATAAAAATTGCAGTTGAATTGCACGACGGACAGCTGAATAGAATAAACATTTATTCGTGAACACAGACAAGACAAAATACACATAATAACAACAAGACAGAAAGGAATGAAAGAAAGGAATGATGAATGAGAATGATGGTGTGATGATCTGCAGTTCTGTATCGACCCTGTGTGCATAGCCGAATGCAGAAACGCTCACGATAATATATTTTTAGTAGATCTATCGCTCTTGCGTATGGGCGCGACAGAGCCGACGGCATTTCTGCGGTGCTTGGCGTCGCAGAAATACCATTCGGCTACGGGGCCTGAAAGTATGATGTCCCTGTAGTATGATAGAGTCTGTTCGGATAGAAAACAGTTGCAGCGAAAATCGGAACTAACATCTTTAGTGTTGTCAGATCTGCGGGCCGATTTTTGAGTCTCACGCGTTCGAATTCAGAAAATTGTCACTGAAAATAATAGGCAAGTCACCGTTTTCAACCGGTATTTTAGTGACAGTGAGACTCAAAAATCGGCCCCCTGGTCATGATCAACTATCATGATCTTTAGTGTTCTCATAATTTTATTAATAATCAATTCTTACGACTCTTCTCTTTCCGAACAGACTCTAATAATACACAAATCTCAAAAGTGTCGTTTCTTTAAACACGTTATTCACGTTATTCGTACCCAGACATCCATATTATACTGATATTATAAATGGGAAAGTGAGGGTATCTATTTGTTTGTCCGTCTTTGACGGCAAAACGGAGCGACGAATCGACGTGATTTTTTTAGGTGGAGATGGTTGAAGGGATGGAGAATGACATAGACTACTTTTTGTCTCTAAAGCGAGCGAGCCGCGGGCAGAAATTAGTTTGTCATATTTTCAAGTTCGAATCGCGCCGTCAGTGCAGCCGCAGCCGGTTTGATTTATTCGCCGTACGATTTTAACTTATGCACTCATTTGCGCATGTCCGTCGGTTTTGTTTTTCAGACACCAATGTGACTTGGAAATGTGAAGGGCCATCTTTGAAACTGCATTCGTTGTTTTTCCATACTTCCTTAAATTATTTATTGTAAGTGTACTTTAACATAATTATGACACAGTCTTGTGTTGAGTATACCGTACATTTCAAGTTTTCGAATGTTGGTACCTAAATCAAAGCAATTTTTCGGAATTTGGTAAATTTTATAATACCTCTATTTACTGATCCAACTAAATGTGATCATAGAGTCATACCAAGTGAGTCGAAAGCGATTTTAATTGCTAAAATAAACCGGTATAAAATATATCCCTTTATGAGACCACCGGTCTGGCCTAACGCATAGTGACCCTGCCTGGTAAGCCGCGATCCCGGGTTGGAATCCCGGTAAGGGCATTTATTTGTGTGAGGAACACAGATATTTGTTCCTGAGTCATGGGTGTTTTTATGTATCCCACAACACAAGCCTTCTTGAGCTATTCATTCAATTTGTGTTAGACTGTCCTATAATATTTATTATTTATTTATTTATGGACGTTTATTTAACAAACGTCATAATTTGTGAAGGGACTAGCTCATATTACCCTAATAGTATCAAACAACGTAGCAAATATAAGTATGTATATAAGTGGCTATTTAAGTATGTATATCGTCGCTTAGCACCCATAGTACAAGCCTTGCTTAGTTTGGGGCTAAGTTGATCTGTGTAAGGTGTCCCCAATTTTTTTTTTTTTAATCTTGCGGTCACCTTTCATATTATAAGGTTCTCTATTAATTGTTCATACCAAAACTTTAGTAAATTAGATTCATAAAAAAAAAATATTTAGGGCTCTTTCTAGTTAGTACATTGCCTCAATTTAGCTTGCTACGTTTTGTACTTAATTTTCGTTACTTAAATAAATAAACACGTTAATTTTAATTTTTATTATGAATTATGAAGACTGAGCAACGTTCCATACAGGTTTATTTTTGTAAGATTGTGCATATCATTGTTTATATTTTTATTTTATTTCATATTGCCCTGGCCATGACCCGTGTAATTGTTTCTCCGGGCTAATTCCATCCACATTATGCCGTGTTTGTATTCCCTTTTTTCCGGGACTCCCGTAAATTATGGCGATAAATTTCCCGGGACATATACCCGTTCTCTGGATTAATTAAACCTTATAAGTTCAAGGGATTATTTGTTATTGTGAATTAGGCCGTACTTTTTTTGCATAAGTTTTAGAGAAGAATTAACGAAGAATTAAGAATTTATTTTGAGGTAGGGGATTTTTTCATATGAGGGTAATCTATCATAATTATTGAACTTAAGCATGCCGCATGCCCTTGATTTAATGAATAAATAAATATTTTATAAACTTTCTAACAATAATTGTATTGCTAGCATTGACAACTCATAAAGTATAAGCGATATACGAAGTACACGCAGTAGATTGAATGTGCGGAGTTCGGTTTTTTTTGCAGTTAATTGAAATAACTGTACTAGCTGATACACTACGCAAACGCTATTATCAGTATATACGCTATTATCAATTAGTATTAAATACTAATTGATCATACTAGAGGTAGTATCATTTTAAATAAATGCCGGCATGGTGATAACACACTAATATATACTTGTTATAGAAATTTCTCTAGCCACGGTTTCGTCATCGATTTGTTCATGTAATATCATTACCTACGTATTTCTATACTAATTTTATTTCTTACCAAGATAGTTACATTTATATCTCCAAATAAATATAAATAACCTAGCAACAGACAGCGAAATATTATTTGCACTAGTTTTAAAAATAAAGTCCAGAAATATCGTGATTGCACATCCTGTCTTGTAATCCCTGTCACGTCGCAGCTGTCCTTGTCACTCGCGTTTCGGCAGAGCGAGACGGCACGTCAAACTGTCCGATGCTCGCCATTTTATTTTTGGGATACAGTCGGACAGAATTGCGCAAATAAATGAAAATAAATCCTTTTTGTGACGTTCCTGGAAATTGAAATATAGAATAGAATAAAATATTATTTATTTAACATCAGTTTGGACAAATATAACAGAGATAAATACAACACAATCTAGATGTTAAATTGGGAGCCAACTTATAAGATATCCTTTACCAGGATTAAAAGGTACCTACATAATATAATTGTATGTTATATTTTCATGTAATTGTCTTTCACTATTTGACGCTGAAATCTAAGGGGTAAATACTGCCCTTGCCCGAGTCCCGTGTGATAAGACGCACACATTGCAGCACCCATCATCAATCTGTAAAGTTATATTATTATCGTCATCGTTATTTCTTTATTTCCTCTGAACAAACTTTAATTTTGAATTGAACAATACATTGAAAATATAATTAGCAGAAATCACTGTGTAATTTTAAACCAGAGATCAAATTCATTTTATATAGGAAACTCAAAATAGCAACGCCTAACAGTAAATATAAATACTTTGAACTTGTCTGAGTGTACGTAATATGATTTGAACCGGTGCCAATATCTCGCGAAGCTGAATGAAGATGAGATGTCCGTGTGAATGTCCCAGAGTGTCTTTATTCCACTGTAGTACTTTGCACTTGTGACCTCGTGACATGACGTTATTTGAAGTGACTCGACGTGAAATGGTTTTCAGACATACGCGAACTTTCAAACACTGGATCTATAGAAGAACTTTATTTAATCATTTGCATCTGGTCACAAAATTTCACGACAAACGGTTAAGAACTGCGACATGTAAAGGAGAACATCCGGACATACTGAAATCAAATCCGGTTAAACGTTAAGACCAAATGTTGCTCCGGTCAGTTATATTGATGACAGCTCTCGATTAGCGGGTAGTGACTCTCCCTGTGAAGCCAACTGTCTTGGGTTAAAGAAAAATGCAAGCGAACAAGGTGCCCATCTTGCAAGCAGTAATTGCCGCTCGTGTGACAGCGAGTTTTTGCTTGAGGAAGATGACGGAGCGATGAAGAAGATTATTAATTCACGGTGTAACGATTGTTTCCTCATGTTCAACCATGTATTATTATATTGAAATCCTTTTAATTTTAAATAAATAAACATTTCGTGTTAAAACAAAACGGCCATAAACAATGCAAACGTCTTCAGCACACGGTACGATATATCGCATTCGAATGTCGCAATTCCGATCGATCCATCACAATCGCGGGCACGCGCCGGGTGAGTAATGCACCCTTAATCGAGCCTACGGCAGGCTCGACTTACATCCGATACCGATTTGTATGTACACTCACTTTTTATTCCTTCTACTAGGTTTTGTACATATTTTCCAGCATATGCTATAGAAGCATATGCTACTCTATTTCTTTTACTAGCATATGTCCGAGCCTTTTGGTGTTTATTTCGTCAATTTCAATAATTAAAGTGCCCTTAATCGAGTCTACGGTGAGTGAGAGAGCGATTACGTTTTGTTTATTATAACAAGTTTTTATTCAGCAAATTGAAGACTTTTGGATGATCTAAGTACTAGTGAAGGTTGGCAGTCAGCTCTGATTATTTTTCGAGGAATGCTCATCAGCATCCACGATTTCATTCCTATCACGGATATTACGTAGCCACAACTTCTTCAACGACCTGAACGCGCTTTACCAGCCCCTTTGCCCGTTATTAATACCTATTATTGTCTGTAGGAGTTCGTATCTGGAGTGTTTAAGAATGTGGCCCAAATTGGCATCCTCTTATGAACTGAAATTTCTATTGCAACTTCCAACCTGACAGCGTTAAACGTTCAACACTCAGTGATGGCAATTCAAATTTTGAAAAAAAAAATGCAAGACTGAAGATGCCAGGAGTAACTATGCCAAAAATGTTTTTTCAATAATTTGACTTTTTGGCAATCAACAATCCATACTTATACTTATACTTACTAATATTATAAATGGGAAAGTGTGTGTGTCTGTTTGTTTGTCCGTCTTTCACGGCAAAACGGAGCGACGTGTTGACGTGATTTTTTAGGTGGAGATAGTTGAAGGGATGGAGTGTGACATAGGCTACTTTTTCTCTCTTTCTAACCCCCCACTTCCCTAGAATGGGAGGTAGAAGTTTGTATGGAGCGTTGCGCATTTTCGAATTTAAAGCAAGCGAAGCCGCGGGCAAAAGCTAGTGTAAAATATTTAAAACAATATGGAAGTAACTAAACGCAAAACGTGACAGTCACTTGACATAATGTTTTTAAGCTTATGATATGAAGTTTCACTTTTTCCGTGCAGAGGCGGAAATATATATTATATTGTTTTGATGTTCTTCATAAGTTTTTGTGTCTTTGTAGCACAACGTAGCACTTCGTCATTGGTCACTCTGTGAGTCCAACTAATTGCCAGAGCGCGTCTACATATATGCCCACATTATCTATATAACTATGTACCTATTACGTTATACCTGGGTCATTTTTTTCAAAGTTGTCCACCCCACTTTTTTGGATTTGGAATTTTTTATGTGGTTTCCACTCTGAATCACGAGCTCTTTCAATTCTAATAGGAGAAAAAGTGTCCTAAGGTTTTTTCCCATTCAGTTACCAATTTCATACATTTTGTATGGCGATAACGGAATGGAAGGTTCGAAAAAATGTATAGAAATCTTGGGACATTTTCCCACCTAACAGCCTGTCACAATCTTACGCTGACATCATTTGTAATAACGTCTTCGTCTATTCCGATATGAGATATCACAAACAAGATTTGCGTAGCATGTGTGTTCAGATGCGGTGAGCAAACACTGGAGTCCGTATTGGTGTTTTCAGATCATATCGTAATATTGAGGAGAGGATTCAATAACTGAGCCGAGGATACTGGTTCCATTTTCAAACAGAACCTCTCTGGCCTAGTGGATATTTACCCTGCCTGCGGTGTACCGCAGGTCCTGGGTTCGAGCCCCCGTAATTTATTTGCGTGATGAGCACAACATTTTTTCTTAAATCATGAATGTTTTTTGTTTATGTATATAAACGTAATATGGGCGATAAATGAAACTAGGCATAGAATTCATTAAGGTGCATTAGGGTAATTCAGAATGACAGAAATGCTCTGGTAATTCCGAAAGGGGAATCTTGATGTAATGGAAATTATTACCATTAGGTGATTTTTGTGCGACTTTCGAAATTAGACGACTTTCGGAACTACCCTAATGCACACTGTTATCATTAATTGAGAGGTGTTTTTGAATTACTCTCAACTTTCACCCCATAATGATTTTTTGAAAAAAAATCCCAGCAGCAATTTACAGTAAAATGTGGTTGCGATGACAATCAATGACAACTGTCAACGAGCGTTTAAATCGATTGTCTTTGCATATAATAGCGGGCCGAATTATTTTGTATGGATCAAAATTTTGTTTAAATTTTAAGTAATAAGTTATCTAATTACATTTCTTATGTCCTACTAGCTTTTGCCCGCGGCTTTGCTCGCGTTAGAAAGAGACAAAAAGCAGCCGATGTCACTCTCCATCCCTTCAACTATCTCCTATTAAAAAATCGCGACAATTAGTCGCGCCGTTTTGCCGTGAAAGACGGACAAACAAACAGACACACACACTTTAGTATGGATACTCGTATTAAGTGTAACTAGTTGTCTGAGTATCTACAAAATAAGTGTTATGATTCTATTGTTGGGCAATATTAATACATACATACATACAGTCACGCCTGTATCCCATAAAGGGGTAAGCAGAGCACATGAAACTACTAAAGCTTCAGTGCCACTCTTGGCAAATAAGGGGTTGAAAGAAAACGAAACTGTGACATTGCAGTGACAGGTTGCCAGCCTCTCGCCTACGCCACAATTTAACCCACATCCCACAGTCGCCTTCTACGACACCCACGGGAAGAAAGGGGGTGGTGAAATTCTTAACCCGTCACCACACAGGCAATGTACGAGCCGACTCATTGGTACGAGCCGGGGTTCAACCCGCGACCTACGGATCGTAAGTAGAACGCTCTTACCGCGGCTATGCCACCAGCGCTTATGAAATTCTAGAATAGAACCATAAAAAGCGCGGTAACTAGACCATCTAAACTAAAAAGTAATCAACTATAGCCATGAAAGTGTCTCATAAACGCACGATTTCATCTTACACTTAACGTGAGCCTTACACTAATACAAAATCTAAGTGAAAACAACCCTTCTAACCACCGCATAAAGTTTAAATTGCCTACACTTAAATCTGGTGCAGTCGCCATCTTATATATCGAAGCAGGCAAAGTTGTCACAAATATCTAAACACGCCTCTATTACCAAAGCCTTAAAGAACGTGTTCCAATATTTGTGAGCGCTTTGCCTGTTCCTATACATCAGATGTCGACTGTACGTATTTTCAATGCTAAGAAAAAAAGGACTTTCTTTCAAAAGAAAACGGCGTCGCTTATGACGTTTAGTTCCGAGAAAGCAGCATAAATGCCAGTTAGGTAGTTTGGCCGTTTCCAAGTTAACACTAGGTCATTTGTCTTTGAATTAGGGCCGCTAACGGCCATCCGGAGACCGTAAATTTTTATCTAAATAAATAAATGAAGACGTATAGGAGAATTTTCAAGGGATTTTTGTTGGTCGGCCTTATGAGTTCCTGAAGTTTGTTGTTATAAATAACATTAATAATAGTTGTAACTATGTATTGCTTTAAAATTTATTTAATTGGGGCTAGTTTGAAGGCCATTGCCATGCTAGATTCGACTTGTACAAGCAAAACAATAAAACGAAAAAAATAATTAAGGTTTTACTAATGTAAGGTCAATCAATCTAGTCCACTCTAGAACCCTGTTTTATTAACATCGTGCTTCATCTGCCATATAATTCACTTTGGAGTTTACTGCCAAAAGGTTCTCCGGTGGCCTACGATTCATATTGGTCGACTGTACTTTGGTTTCGGTTGTCACACTTTTCACTTAACTTAAGATTGCTAACATCTTATTTTGACAGGTGATCAGCAGTTCGATAAGACATAATGTTCCTAATATGGAGATTATAGGTAAGGAGCGAAAGCTTTAAGTATCAAAAGTGCACATATAAAATAAAAGATAGGTGGCGCTGCAATTAATCGCAGATACATAAGGGTTTGACAATCTCTTAGCCTTCTCGGTAGTAACCCCGCCGACGGAGCTTTTTTATTTTTTCACAGATATTTTTTCCTGAGTTATTTTATTTTTTTAATATCCAAAAATATATTGTTACAACTTTTCGAAAGACTTACAACATTACCTAAGATGGGACAAACAATGTAAAAGGGCTAAGTTATGCAAATACACTTGTATAAATAAAAGATTTCAAACAATAACTTCTATGTATATAAGTATTTATATATTATATATATCGTTGTCTGAGTACCCACAACACAGTCAAGCCTTCTTGAGCTTACCGTGGGCCTCAGTCAATCTGTGTAAGAATGTCTTATAATATTTATTTATTTATTTATTTTAACTAAACACAATTAATATACACAAAAAGAAAATTAATATAAAAAAAAATACTAAAAGATCGCTGTCAGGATCGAACCTGAGAATATCTGCATACGAAGTCAGCGCACTACCACGGGACTGTCTTGACTTGCGCACGAAATCAGCCTACAGAAAAGAACGTCTACTGTCATGTCACGTCGCTGAGCATTAAGCGAGACATGCGCTTCTAGCGGAGAGATTTGTAACTGCAATTAAAAGGCCTCAGCCGGTCATTTTTGCGACTGTTCTACTTCGACAGATTTTCCTCCTTACCTATAATCTCCATAACATCAACGAATCGTCAGTTTTCATGTCAAACAAATAATGACGGCACAAAAAACCTTGATACAATGATATGTAACAATCTTATACGGTACTGCGCTGCACCGAGCTCGATAAATAAATAAAGCCGGAGACCCGCACGCGGCGGATTGATACGCGTCAAATATTTATAAGTAATGAAAAGTATCGGCGGAAGCCCTATTCTGGTCGTGTAAGCTTTTTATATCTTCTACAATATATTTTAGTACATAATACCATCCCTGGCACATAAATAAACTGAATAGAAAGAAGTCAATAACTTGCACCACCCGCTTAACTTAAGGTTAGTGGGCTGTCAACTGTCAAATTCCATATAAAATGGTAGCACCATTTTCAGTGGTGCAAGTGACCCTAAGTAAAATAGTTGTGACTCATGGACAGACGAATGAACGGACGGACATAACAAAATTACAAGGGTTCCATTTTCTTTTCATTTTCTCTACGGGACCCTGAAACCGAATGTATAAGGCTCCAAAAACAAATTCTATGAAACATTTTATTTCGGTTTATAGTTTTACTATTAAAGTCGTTAAAAAAGTCAAATTGCATTATTTTCTATGAACATTCTTGGGGGATCAATGGCAGCGCCACCTATGTATGCTGACCCTAAACGTAACCACCAGAGTTGATTCGGTTAGGAGGTCCAATCATACTGCTTTACCTCAGAAAAAGCCAGGGAGCACCACAAGCTATGGCTAAACTGTCACCTGTCACATACTTGAAAAATTCTACTAGGCCGACTAGATGGCCCAGTGGTATAAGAAAATAGACAGACACTAGAGGTTTTAGCCAACCTTCTTTTACTATCAGCAGCAAAAGTACAAAGGGGAAATTATAAATGAATTCATAGATGAATTTGCCAAATTTTGCAGCTGATAGTACATAAAAGTAATTTTAATTTTTAGAGCTTATAGACGCGTAAAAAACGCTAAAAAGGCCGTTAACAGAACCCTATTGGCTACACTCTCAATACGGCCACCACGGGCCACGCCATCTCAATCATGTAATGGAGCGGTTCCACGGTATCTATCTAAATGCATTCAATATACAGTACAGTAGTGAACTAAAATCCAATACTGCGTTCATATATAGGATTTGCCATTTCGATATTTGCTTTTATAACGATTGATCCAGTTTTCATTTTGTGGAGTTGAGTGATCAATATGTTTTAAATTGTGTATTAGATATCATTTTATTGAGTACGCTTATTTAGAAGTATTTTGAGAGACATGGATTATGAAAAGTACCTGTAGTCAGGCATAAAACAGTGTGTTATTCGGTAAATATTCGACAATGCAACCGAATTATTCGGCCGAATACGAACATTGAAAAACTTGCCGAATATGCCGAATACCGAATATTTACCTAATATTCGTCCCATCTCTAGATTTAAACCATCGTAAACGCTCTTTACTACCAATTGAGACGAATGGGGACTATTTATTTATTTGTTCCTAATCAGGCCCCGTAGCCGAATGGCATTTCTCCGACGCCAAACGAAAGCGATACGCCGCTGGCTCTGTCGCGCCAATACGCAAGCGCGATAGAGATAGATATCTACTAGCGCTTCGTTTCGTGAGCGTTTCGTGAGCGATTGTGCCATTCGGCTAGCCACCCTGAACCGTAGTTACAGCACCTGACGTTTCGTCTTTGTTATGACCTATAGATGGTAGGTTTACATTTTAGACATTACTATATCTGACGTTTTTGATTGAAAAAAAATATCACGTTTGATACCTACTCTTCGATCGATCCCGCACTGCACTGATCCCATAGAAATTTAGCGCCTTTATTTCAGAAGTCGTTAACATTCTCTCACTCCGTTCCATATTTAAATTAACGTTTTAACGCAACAAATCATTCAATTGAACGGACAACCCTGCCCGCATTCAGCGATTCCATTCCGCTCACATTACCATACTGAATAACGATGAACAGGGATCTGGGTCACAGTGCCGATGCCACGATACGATACGACATGTCACGACGTATCGCGACATGCCCTGGAATAAACAATATAAGAACTAGCGGGAAGCTGGAAACTTACATAGTTTTTCAAGTGGTGGCGAAGAATTCGGATGACCTGATGGAACAGGTCACATTGGAATATTCTACGAGGTTATACCGCAATAGTATCGTATTTGCGTCCAAAAATTTGTCTGGGAATTAAGTATTAACACAAATATTCAAGAGTACCACTGTACCATGACATAAAGAACTTAGTCGAAACACGAAGAGACACATGCATATTTCAATACAAAACATTCCCATATGGAAACGTCTACTTAGCTTTTTTTGTGCAGAGTTGAGTGTATGCTCTTAAGGCAGTCTTCGTTAACTATGGACACCTATTATTCCTATCACCCGAGGGGTGTTAAATCTAAAATCCGTACCATATTACTCCTTTTTATACATCGAATGAAATCAGCACAGCCAAGGAGGCCTTTGTCCAGCGGTGGATGACTATTAAGCTGATATAATGAGGAACCGTCTATCATAAGACAAATGCCAATTAACTGATTTCACGTCATTTACCTGCTTCTATTTGAGGTTGCGTCACCAAAGCATTATGGCTTCAAGTGCATAGGCCTGATAAGCTATTTTGAAATTCAGTAAACTAGGTGCCCTGAACAATATGTGCAGTGGCGCGTAAACGCCAGCGAAGCCCCAAAAGGCCGTCTGCATACGAGTTGTTTCACCAAAACGCATTATCTTCACTACGGCGTTTATTAGACAACGCATTTAACTGCAACAGGCTTTAGGTTGAATTCTGGAATACGTTCAAAGAACGAATGTTATGTTTGGAATCGGAATCATCAGTTGTAATATATTAAGCTAAGGAATTATGGTAAATTAACTAGAATGTAACATCAGATGCACGCAAAACTACTAGAGATAGGAAGTTGTATGGGACAAAATATAACAGGGAATACTACTAAATTGCATGCCATCGTCACCGACATTTTTTAAGCGATTAAACTGGATCTCTCAGGATCTATTAGAATCTGGTATCAATTGAAAAAGAAGTAGCTGAGTTTAGTCTATGTTAACTGATTGTAAAATCCGGTATATAACACGTGAAAATCTTTTAGTACTTTACTTACTCATTAGGTATCCAAATCGGCTGTTTCTTATTTCTGGAACTACCCTTGTGAAATACGAAGAAGTAACCTAACAAAACTAGCCTACCTAGGTAAAAACTATGTGGCGTCTCCTCTGTCACTGCCAAAGTCGTGCTACAATAAACAGATGGCGCTAAACGTCTGCTAGTAGGCAACTGCGGAAATTTGTGTCAATCCTATAACGCGCTAACGGAGTTCCGAAAGTTAGTTCCTATATATAAATACAACTTCTATCAATCTCTCTAAGGGCTTCGAACCCAGAGTGGACACTTTGCCTGCATCTTCACTTTGAAATTGACAATCTTCATACTAAGCATCGTACCGCCATCTAGTAAATACTATCATAACTAAGCTAATGAGGCCTATACATTTCGTTTTTTTCAAAATGTATATTGAAGTGATATCAAGATATCCTGATATCAAAATGAAGAAAAGTGTCGTTTGTTCTTAAAGTAAATTAAAAAGACGCAAAAATATTATTGACAATGCGATTTTTGCCACTTCCGGGCTGTGAAACAGCGCCATCTAGTTTTATTCATGGCCATTTCAGGGGTACATTTTTTTATGAGATTTTCAGTCCCGGTATATATCGTCGTTGCCACGATAAAGCGGATTGTAGAAGTAAAGAAGCGCTGGAAAGGCTGTATAGCGACTGAGTCATCCATCACGATATTGCGAGATGGCTCCCGGGTGATTCTGCCGCGCAAATATTGGTCCAAGGCTCGTTGCGGGTTTACTGTTCGCATTGTTATACGGATTGCGATAAAAAAAAAGAGAAAATGTATCATAATTATCATAGATTAATCAGTTTCATTCATAGAAACTTCGTTGAAACCTGTGGAACCGGTAGAGCGATATTAAACAGTATTTTTCAAAAACTGAAACAGGCTAATGTTTTGAGGTTTACTGACGATTCGCCAAAAAACGTTTCCCAAAGTTTCACATCCCAAACTATTATTCCCAAATGATCATTTCCCAAATAAACGTTTGGCAAAACAACTTATCGCAAATTGACATTTAGCAAAACTTTTTTTGGTAAGTATTTGTTTCCCAAAATATTTACTTGGTCAAATTTCATTTTACCAAATATTATTTAGTCAAAGGTATTGTTAGGCAAAATTTTCATTTCCCAATATATTGTAATTAAATGGCACACTAGAAATTTGTTTGTTGATTTTATAATTCGTGTCCAAGATTTGTGTGAAATAATGTGTATGTCGTACTTTTTTTCCTCCTGGTGCAAAATAAATGTCAAGGATGACATTTTCACTTACATGTCCGGATACATTTTATTAAAAAGAAACCTTATGTTTTCAAAACCATTATGTTCTATTAATTTTTAATTACTTTAAAAAGCCATTTCCGGTTTGTTCACTGTCAACCTAACACGCTCCTCCTCGCTTCGCTCGTCGTCGCACCTAAACTGACCCTGTCGCACAAGAGTTTTCTGTTACAATACTAATAAAATTATTACATTACATTTATGCCTTGTAATATTTATTGTCAAACGTGGTTTTGCATGGTGTAATTTGTAGAAACATTTTTTGACAAAAAAATAGTTGACAAAATAATTTTGTCTAGCAATTAATTTGACAAAAATAAAGTTGAGCAAACTTTTCTTGTCCAACTGAAGCCTTGGGAATAAAACTGAAATTATCATTTGACAATTTTAAGTTAAATTTGGCAAAAAAACCTTCGGTAAATTAAATTAATCCCGTAGAAATGAAAATGCCTAAATATTTTCGAAATTTGCGATGTGAAATTTTGACCAAACATGTTTTTGGGATATAAGTTTTGCCATTAAAAACGTTTGCGAAATAAAGTTTTGTCTAAATAAAATTTGACTAAGTAAAATTGTGCCAAATGATAATTTGACCAAACAAATTCATTGCGAAACATACCTTTGCCAAACAATACTTTGGGAAATGAAACTCTTGCGATATGATTATTGGGAAATGAAATTTGACGAAACGTTTTTTGGCGAAACGGCAGGACACCAATGTTTTGAATTATATAATGATGTTCTCCTACTCCCGAACTGGTCATTTACAGCGTCGCGCATAGATTTTTAAAACCCTACATAAAAGTCTATTCCCCAAAGCTTCCCGCGCAAGGCCGCACTGACAAAAAAATTGAAAAAGCATTATTTCGCTCTCTGTAAACATGGCGACGTATTGTTATAACGTTACGGCGCGCGTGCGCGGGAAGCCATTATTTTTCTCCCTGCACCCACATTCGCGAATTTCTGTTTTGCCCTATGGTTGGCTGGTAGAGAATGCAATGGCTTAAGGCATTAAGTGCGCCATTTGTAAGTACTTTTGTTTTAAATTTTGCAATAAATT
Source organism: Leguminivora glycinivorella (assembly GCF_023078275.1). Classification (NCBI taxonomy): domain Eukaryota; kingdom Metazoa; phylum Arthropoda; class Insecta; order Lepidoptera; family Tortricidae; genus Leguminivora; species Leguminivora glycinivorella. The sequence continues at coordinate 19,526,058 of NC_062978.1, read as the reverse complement.
GTAAATCAATATTTTTTTTAAACTAGTATGCACAGCTTTTATATTTGAACAGACACAGAAATAAAAAAAAACCTGATAGGTATTTTATTAAATAAAAAGTGTTCTACTAAAGATCATCCATATTTTTAGGATCACTCGTGCGTCTGTCTGTCCGTCTGTCACAGCCAATTTTCTCCGAAACTACTGAACCGATTAACTTGAAATTTGGCACGCATGTAAACCTGTGACCCAAAGACGGACATGTAATTTAAATTAAGAAAATTTTATTATAGCGGCCACTTTTGGGGGGTAAAATTGAAAATTAAAAATCAAAGTTTCTAGAACTATATGGTGTGTTAGGTACATATCAAATGAAAGAGGTTTTTATAAGTATTTCAAAAATAATTTAGAAATAATTTTTAGTAAGGTAACTTTCAAGTTATTTAAGAAAATAGGAAAAAAATGACCAATGACCGTTTGAATATTTACATATCATTTCTGTTGCGTTTTGTTCGAAATATCGATTATTCGCAAAAATGACTTAAGTTCCTACTAAAAAGGAGGCGCTTAAGCCCTTCTTGTATAGTACGGAACCCTTACAACGCGAGTACAACTCGCACTTGGCCGGTTTTTTAGGGTTCCGTAGTCAACTAGGAACCCTTATAGTTTCGCCATGTCTGTCTGTCCGTCTGTCCGTCCGTCCGTCCGTCCGTCCGTCCGTCCGTCCGTCCGTCCGCCGCGGATAATATCAGTAACCGTTAGCACTAGAAAGCTGATATTTGGTACAAATATGTATATCAATCACGCCGACAAAGTGCAAAAATAAAAAATGGAAAAAAATGTTTTATTAGGGTACCCCCCTACATGTAAAGTGGGGGCTGATATTTTTTTTTTTCATTCCAAGAAGATATTGGAAACGCGCACCCTTCGCTTACATACAAATTTAGCGACCCCCTTTCTTAAATATGTTTTATTACTTTACGTTTAGTTCCCTGTCAACATTTTAAAAGCATCATGCCACATAACTTTGCAGCTTTGCAGTATCTGGATTTACTATACGACATACCTAGAATATCTTTGTTTACAAAAAACTATGTTAAAAGCCAATGTGATATCTCTGCCAATGTGATTTTCCTGGAGAACAAGCTTTATTGGATTAGTCTGGCTTTTGATTATATTTTTTCTCCATACAAACTGGTATTCTCTTGGTTCTTCGAAAACTGATGAAATTTTTTATCCACAAGTGCATTTCATACCGATTTTAACTTGATGCCCGAAGCTGGATGGTAAAATTGACTTTTTGACATGACACTTCTCTATATGCATATACTCTAGTAGGCAGTAATGCGCGACTGCACGACTAGATGGCGTTAGTAGTATTAGTTTTAGGGAAGTACATTTGGTGTGGACAATTGAAATAATTGTTTTGGATTGATACTTCTTTATTGTATCTAAATATATAAAAGATCTGTGTCGAGAGGTGGCAGTCAATGTACTCTAACTACACAAACAAACAAACAAACAAACAAACAAAGCATTTATTACAAACATATTACATATGACCCTGCAAGGGCGCAGCAATCTTACAACTAATTAATAGTACATAAATTACAAATTATGTTATACAAGTTATCTTACAACTAGTAATACTTTAGAAATAAGCTACTTACTTTTATCATAATAGGTATTAGGTAATTAAACATTCTGTCATCAAAAAACTCTGGCAATAATAATAATGTGTTTAAGGATTTTTTGAATAATTTAAGACTATTTTTTTATAGATTGAGGAAATTTATTAAAGATTTTTATGCAAATCATTATGTGGTCCGGAGTGATATATTTTTAAAGTATATGTGGGCAGTGAAAGGTATTTTGGCGGACGATACACTTGGACCAGGTACACATTTTAATTTGTTAGTAAAATGGCCTTTATACTCGATCCTCTTTGGTGTAAGTTAGAATCAGCCTGTATACCTTCCGACGCATGACAGATTTTAGTTGTCTAAAGTACCTATCTGATTATATAAGGTCAAGAGAACTTAACACTTCAGACTTAATTTGGGCACTTAAAAGTCTTCCCAGTCTATTTATCCAAGGCGGGTTGGTCCTAAATAAACAAAAATCCATTTGCTCCATAAGCTGAATTAGAAAAGTGCAGTAATGGTATTTGGGCTGTTTTAAGAGGGCAGCACCCGTGACCTTGAATCTTTAGATATTTCTTGGGCTGTTTTAAGAGAAAACTTTTTGTAACGCAAAGACATATTATATTCATTAGTAGTTATAATTTATAGTATCACAGAACATGTACTTTGATTAGCAATGGAATGAAATTGGCTGAAAATTTCACCATGAAAATGAATTTGGAATTATTAAAAAAAATCCTAAAAATCACCATTCAGCGCTTCTTTAAGTTATTGACTTGTGAGTGAGCAACTGTGCAATTACCATGACAATTGCTTAACATGTCTTGAATAATGTAAGTACAGTGAGCTGGAGAAATTATGAATGAATTCACTGATAGATTCGACATGCACTTTTGTAGCTCACTGTACTAACGAATAATATTACAAAAATAAAGTTTTTTTTTTTAATTATACTCGTATTCATAGTTTTCTTATTACCTATTTCTTTGCGAAAGCCCAGTAATCAGTCTCATTTACTACACAAAAAGACGCTTTGAGTTTCGACTGCCTCTAATATGCCGAAGTTCTATGGTTTTAGACGTGTGAAACAGATGTTTGGTGATGTATATTGTATTTCTGATGACAGTTTATTGGGTTCTATTCCCCGTTGGATCAAATTCATCAAATAGGGTGAGTTTTCGATGAATGGGTCATGTTCCCATGGATCATTATTTTGATATTTGCTGTGCAAAATTCGATATTTCCCATTTTTATCGTGTGTGTGTGTGTGTGTTTTTTTTTATTCGTGTTGTTTAAAATATTAATATGGTGGAATTGGTGGAATCGGTCTACTTAAAAGTTAATCAAATTAAAGGTAGAAATTTCTTCATTTTATCTTTAATTCGCTATTTATTTAAAAATATAATATGAAACTTTTTTGCGACGGCTAAATTATTAACATTTTAATTAGTGATAATATGTTACGTTAAAACATTAATAATAAAGTAACATTACTGAATTGTATAAAAATCAACGAATATGGATTACTTAGAGCATAATGCATAATATTATACCATCCTATTTTTTTAAATATTTATTAATTAGTAAAAAGTAACTTACTAGTAGTAGCATATTTAATTTGAATGATTTATCTGTAGTCGATTGAATACCTATTGTCGTACCTACTTTATCTTATAACATTCTTGGAACGCATAAAAAAAGCTGGTTCTAAATATGGCTAATAATAGACAGAAGCGTAACGTGACTAAAAGAAGTTTCAAATTAACATACAAAATTGCCCCTCTGGAACAACCCGTCTGTTAAAAACCCCATTAAATTGCAACCGAACACTCATCTCAAAAAAAAGTAAAAAAAAATTAGCAGCTCGTTTTTAACAATTCTGGGGATATGTGACTTTTGTTATGTAGCTTTAGCTTGTGGGGTGGCGTCCCCAAAAACTATTAGTTAGCAACTGGACATAGGCGTTTTTGGTTTTAGAGAAGTAGGGATGGGAAAGGATTGATCTGTCGATCTTTTAGTAATAATACTAAAATGTACTTTATAGGCTCCAAATGCTAAAACATACTATCGCCTAGAAGAAATTGTGTAGGTTACACTTAGTATTAATTTAAATCGACACGAGTTATGTATTTCGTCTTCGCCATCTGAAAACATATGTACGAGCCCCAATGCAAATGATATCGTCTAGTCACACTTCAACGTGCGATATTTATTTCCGAAACTGGTATTTAAACCCAGATTGACTTTGATGATAAATGGAATACACGACACACTAAGCCATTAAAACTAGTTTAATCTTGCGCCGTACAAAATGCCCTAATGTTATATGTTTTAATATAATCATATCATAAAAATAACATATCTAAAGCAAAAAAATACGCCTAGTTCATATTTGAGGCATAATAGGTCGTCTATTTTAAATAAAAATAGTTTAGTAAGATTAATATTATACAATAATATTTTAAATTGAATTAATAATATTATAAGTCGTCTGATATGATATACGGCTACATAAAAAGGTAAATTCTGTAAAAAATATAATTATTCTACAACATTTTTATACCAAAATAGCAAGGGGTAAGTCGGTGCCTGAATCAGTGAGGAAAATTATAATTTCCAGTAACAATAGCGGCAAATCTACGTTCCAAAATATCCAAAGACCTTTTTTGCCAAGATCTACGGCGCATACAATCATCCAGCATCAACTAAAACACGGAACCGTCTCCTGTTTAAAAAATCTGGCCGTCGAAGAATAACTGCCAAAGAGAAAACAGGATTTTGAGGAGCATCATCAGGAAAAATCGTCATGCAAGAGCAGGAGAACTTACCTAACTATGGCATGACGCGATCAAAATAAACATTTCAGTCGATACCTGAAAGACAGTAATGAAAATAATGGGCTTCGGTTTTCACACCGCTAAACAGAAACCATTACTTACTCAAAAGCAGAAAACTAACAGGTTGAAATTTGCACAAAAGTACAGAAACTGGACTGCCGATCAGTGGCGAAAAATAATATGGAGCGACAAATCCAAATTTGAAGTCATAGTTGGCGATGAACGAAGTAAAGTCATTCAAGATAAAGGAGATACATTTCACAAAGACTGTCTTGAACGCAAGGTGTAGTTTCCAGCATCTTTAAATGATTTGGGGCTGTATGTCGGCACAGGGTGTGGGATGTCTGCAATTTATAGATGGAACCGTCAATGCAGAGAAATACAAAAGCATCTTGGAATAGAGTTCACTACCGTCTATAAGAAAGTTCAAGTATATAAATGGATTTACTTTTCAACGAGATGGTGCCTTATGTCATACTGGCAAGACAACGATGGAGTGGCTGAAACAAAAACAAATTCCTACCATATCATGGCCATCCAGCAGTCCAGACTTGTCTCCCATAAAAACTTTGTAGTGGTAAATGAAGAAAAAGTTGCGAAAAGATCCTTCTAAATCCAAAGTTGATTTTAAGGAGAAACTTGTGGGTGTCTGGAATGGAATAACCCCTGAGGAGTATAGACAGTTGGTAGATACAATGCCGCTCAGAATTAAGGCCGTTTTAGATGCAAAAGGTGACGCCACCAAGTGGTAGTTGTTCTTTTCTGCATCGGCTACGCTGAAGACGAACTTTTTTGCGAGTGTTACATTTGGTGAAATTATGTTTTTTTGTTTACTAGTGAGGAAAATTGTTAATTTATGTTTTGAATAAATAAAATATGCATTATAAGCTCTCTTGTTTTTATGTTACATGTTCTACTAATCATCTAATTCATCCTGAATTTTGAGGTCGAAGTTAGGACATAATATTTTTTTCATACTAGACGATATCATTTGCATTGGGACTCGTATTTTTAAATTTTGTCAATAAGTATTGTTTGACCCCTTATTTTATTCAATACAATTTTCAGCCGTATTAGTACATACTCATTAATACTTTAACTTTAGTAATTCTCGTTTATATTCTTTGTGATTTGACATTTATTCTGACATGACATTCAAGTGTTTATAAGTATAACAAAAATACACATGATACGTAGCCATTGCCCAATTTTTTTTTTCATTAAAGTCGTAATAAATTAGTATTTTAACTTCAAGACTATTACTGACAAGAAGCTCAAGGAAAATGATAATTATTATAATAAATCTTGCTATAACTACTTTTCAGTAGAAATAATAAGTACTATTTAAAAGATTTAAAAGTCATATCACTTAAATATAACCTTGATATCTTTAAAGGACTGTGTTTTTCTACAAGCATAATAATTGTCTATTAGAATAGATTTCAACCTGTTTTTCATTAAACGACACTTCAAAAACCAATATAACATTTAATTTAATTTTTCGTACAAAATATCGAAACTTTTATCGACAGGGCGCACCGAGCTAGGGATGAGCCAAATTGATTTTAACACAATAACGCAGGCCTGAATGGCGACCCCTATTTGTTGCGACGACGCGCCATCCATCATCCACGCCTTTATGTGAGAAGCCCTAAGTCCCGTGTTAGATAGTGTTAGTAATCAGTAATTTCTTTATTTGCAAAATTTGAATGGTGTGGCGTAGTTGGCCCTGTCTGTTAAGCCGATGTCTGCCGTTCGAATCCTGGTAAAGGCATTCGTTTGTGTGAAATTTGATGACCGGACTGGCTTAGTTGGTAGTGATCCTGCCTGTTTAGCCGACGGCCTTGTGTTTGAATTTTGGTAAGGGCATTTTTGTGATGAGCAGTGACATATTTGTAAGTGAGTGATGGGTGCTTTCTTATGCACCTACTTATTTCTATATTATACACGGTGTAATATAAGGAAAATGAAATATTTTAATCACGCATTTCGGAGGCCAATATTATTTCACAAAAAACGCATTGCATTTGAATCTATTAGCTCAAAACTTTAATCTTAGTTTAGTAAACTTTAGTTTGATGAGTCAGCATCACTATAAAAGTAATCAGCATAGTAATTTACTCGTACTTGTGTTTATTATCCTTTCCAACTTGTTCAACGCAAAATGAGTAGCTTCTAACTTTTTGGGGTCTATAAAAACTTAAAAACACCAATAAAAAACATCCGGCGCCACATATTAATCTCAAATGTTCCACTCCTGTCACCGTCAAATTTCAATTTTTAACGTACAGCAGCTCTTTTGTAGCAAACCTGCTAAATTACAATAATTTGCTGCTCACAATGAAATGTAACTATTTATGTGACGACCCTACAAAGAGACCCCTTCATTCGAGGCCTATTATGTTGGACCCCTTATTTATAATGTTACAATTTTAATGATTTCTCTGAGCGTTTGTGTGCTCATTGTTTGTTATATCGGATCGTGTGTCGATGGCTATCAATTAATCATTGGGCAGGAATCTAAAGATTTTGATATGATGCAATTGATTTATATAAAATGTTCTCCAGTACTCGTAACTAACAATTTCATACATCATTCCTTTGTCAAAGACGCATGATTTGACTCGTATTTTTATTGTAAAATAAACAATAAAATTTATACTAATAGTAAGATTTATCAAATCTGCGCGTGATTTGTGAACGACAAGATCTATTCATTTAAATTTATTCCCAATATTTCAACACTCTACTTAATCAATATTTTGTTTAAGCAACTAGTTTTTACGACATGTAGCCAGCCAAGTATAAAACTAAGATAAAAAAAACTAGTACAATAATTTGCTGATAGTTTGTTGATTACTGTGTCATGTGTACAAGTTTGCGGTTACTTACAAGTTTGATCGGCTTTAAACTTTATTATTTTAAGCCATGCAAAGTTACATCGACTAACCCATTTAGGAGTCACAAATAATTTGTGACAACTACGAGTTACCTTTTTAGGGTTCCGTAGTCAACTAGGAACCCTTATAGTTTCGCCATGTCTGTCTGTCCGTCCGTCCGTCCGTCCGCGGATAATCTCAGTAACCGTAAGCACTAGAAAGCTGAAATTTGGTACCAATATGTATATCAATCACGCCAACAAAGTGCAAAAATAAAAAATAGAAAAAAATGTTTTATTAGGGTACCCCCCCTACATGTAAAGTGGGGGCTGATATTTTTTTTCATTCCAACCCCAACGTGTGATAATTGTTGGATAGGTATTTAAAAATGAATAAGGGTTTACTAAGATCGTTTTTTGATAATATTAATATTTTCGGAAATAATCGCCCCTAAAGGAAAAAAAAGTGCGTCCCCCCCCTCTAACTTTTGAACCATATGTTTAAAAAATATGAAAAAAATCACAAAAGTAGAACTTTATAAAGACTTTCTAGGAAAATTGTTTTGAACTTCATAGGTTCAGTAGTTTTTGAGAAAAATACGGAAAACTACGGAACCCTACACTGAGCGTGGCCCGACACGCTCTTGGCCGGTTTTTTTTTGTTTAGAAACATGTCACTTTATCAAACCCATAGACAGACCTCGCCGCATTTAATTTCTATAAAATCTCTATAGGTCTGATTACTCTGAGTAGGGTAACCATTGGGTTTACTGATTAAACTCAGGATTATCCCGTGCCCTATTATACGTGATGCTATAAGACTATTGTCACCCCATTAATCCCCCATATGCTTAATTAAATTACCAATTTCTGAATATCTAACCTATTTTAGCATAGCGACAACAGTTTGGATTAAATGTGGATTTCCATCAAAGAATGGAAAGGACCATGCGCATTTTAAATGGATATTTGGGCCATGAGCGAAAACAAATTAAAGTTATGTACATGATTAGGATTCTTTGTGGCAAACAAGGATGTGCTAGAGCTATACTAGAAAAAGAGAGAAAACAGTTACACCTAGGGAGACTTCTTCTGTGTCCAAATTATGACCCTCATCTGGTTTTTGGGATATGCCAACTATCACCAAAATATTTGCTCTCCGTCTACTAAGCATGACAATATATTTCCTGTTCTAGAAACAAGTTCAGAGGATATATTTCAATTTCATTTAGTATCTATTTAGAAAACGTCAAGAAACTTCTCATTTTCAAGCAGATTTTATGGTAATACTATTTAATTTCAAAGAGTGATTTTTAAGGACAATGTCTTATAGCGGCTCTGCGGCATGCATAACTTGATAATAATTATCTATCTACACTTTACTATAGGTGTCATCTCTGTTCGCTCGTGGCCCAAAATGCACATCCTCCTTTATGTACGTTTTGGTATAGAAAAAAAAAAGGAATATACAAAATTGTGATTATTGCTAAATTTCCATCTATCCATACTATCCATACTAATATTATAAATGGGAAAGTTTGTGTGTCTGTTTGTTTGTCCGTCTTTCACGGCAAAACGGAGCGACGAATTGCAGACGTGACATGAAGTGGGGATAAATTGAAGGGTTGGAGAGTTACATAGGTTACTTTTTGTCTCTTTCTAGCGCGAGCGAAGCCGCGGGCAAAAACTAGTTCTACATAAATACGTAACGTCGTTCGAAATCTCCAATAAATATTCAAAATATAGTAACTCTCAATTATTTTTCTTTTTTATTTGCATTTGTGTTCACACGTTACAATTTAAGAAACAAAACAAACATTTTTATTTGCATTAAGATATGCGCAGAACTTCGTAAATTTTGAAAGTAAAAGCTTCTCAATTCAAGCAAAATGCAACTCCAACCTAACAATGGTATAGCTCCAAATATCTTGATGGGAGAGAAACAGATGAAATCTTCAAAGTAACTGTGGTTTAATACAATCTGAGTGTTATATAGTTGTAACACTTGTTACCACATTCGTACGTGAGGCGTTTCAGGATTAAATGCTTGACTCGAATGGTAATTTTGCTTTCTTAACCGTAGAAGCGAAGTTATAATAAGATAGAATTAAGGAATGCGATGAAATGTCAAATACAGAAGAATTTTAGACGACCGGTCTGGGCTAGCGCGTACCCTGCCTACTACCTCGCGGTTCCGGGTTCGAATCCCGGTAAGGGCATTCATTTGTGTGATGATTACAGATATTTGTTCCTGAGTTATGGATGTTTTCTATGTACTCATATAAGTATTTTTATATTATATTTATCGTTGTCTGAGTACCTGCAACACAAGCCTTCTTGAGCTTACCGTGGGACTTAGTCAATCTGTGTAAGAATGTCTTATAATATTTATTTATTATTTATTTTTGGGGAGATAAATAATAATAATATGACGTTTCGTATTTATGTACGTGGGTAGTATAGCTTAGGGAACCGATTGAACTGGGTTTAATCCAGGTAAAGACATTTCGATGCATGGATTATTGTTAAGGTAGATAGGCGGGTGGATGTCAAAGTTATGGAGACATTTTGCGATCTAGGTACCATTCGTGGGCGTCAGCTGCGTTCACTTTCAACGTTACCACTGGTCGCATTCACACACGTTTATCTGTCCAAATCCAAACACAGTACACTCACAATGTTGCTACGTTTGTTCGATTTGGATTCCACTAGTTTTTCAAACAAACTGATTTGACAAATTTAATTTTACAGATCTTTATTATACATGATAATTATCAGCTGGTAGATACTTTACGAGATAACTATCATTTCAGATATAAATTCTACTGAAACTATTCAGCGAGCCGTTGCAAGCCACTTGACACAGTTTGCCATATTGTTGTAGGAGCGACAATAAAAACAGAAAGGCTCTCGGTTTATTTGTGATAATGAACTCTTGCGAGGGACTCGAGAGCTCCGGGAACTAGGAATTGTGGAAGCGCAGTATCATTTGAGATATAGTGAAATAACTATTAACGAAGAAATATATTTAGTAACGTATCATGCTTTGGTCACAGTACAATAAAGAGTACTATCGTACAGTATGGCCACTCCTTCTCCCCGCTGAAAGTGCCGCCCACCCCCTCTCGGTTACCTCACAGTTACCGCCTATCAAGAACACGAACAGTCGACCTGTCATATTTCACTCATACAAGCATAGTACGCGTTCACGTACACGAGCTAAGACTGTGTGCTAGGAACGCGCCTCTTTAAATATATTTGATCGCCAGTGTCCAAGGTGCGCTTTGGTTATGTGTCAACTAAATAAACTGTAGTTCGATTCGACTTGAAGACATTGTGTGTTCTAGATACAATGCGATACAAGTAAATCGAAAATATCAGTTTCAAAAGTCACGTTATGGTTTAAATAAACATTAGAAACCAGACATCATGATTGGGTCTGACTGACAACTTAGAAAATGCATCATTTTAGTAGGTATCATAATGCAAGTTTAAACTTAGCCTCCAGTTCTCTTCCAAGAAAGAGGAAGCCAGTACAGCGGCGCCAGGCAGTTTAATACAAACATCATTTTCATGTTGGTCAGTATCAATGCAAGTTTGAACTTTGCTTCCAGCCTCCAGTTTTTTTCGAGCAAGGCTGCTCGTCTTTGCTGGGACGGCCGTGTGGAGAGGTGGGAGAGGATCGTGCGGCCAAAAGAGCTTTCCTGTGGCGATCTACTGACAAACGGCCGACCGGAAGGCCCAGGTACCGATGGATCGATTCCAGTAAGACCTGTGTGACTTTAAAGTGGCAACAGATCGTATAGGACTGTACCGAATGGCGAAGTCTAGTGTCGGAGGCCAATATCCACTTCGGGTTGCTGAGCCAGTGCAGTAAGTAAGTACCTAAGTCTCTTCCAGCAAAGAAAGAAGAAGCCAGTACAGCGGCGCAAGGCAGTTTGATACAATTTATGTGGCGCGATGCCGGAGCTAATTGGTCGTGAGGACGGTGTAACGCCGCCTTTTGATGCCCTCTCGTACCACGTGCTTTATTTTTATTTCCATCTTCATTTGATTGCTGCCAAGGGTATGTCCAGTAGAGATGCGAAAATACGGCAACTATTCGGTATTCGGCTATTAGGTAATGAGAGTTCTAAAAGTTGAACAAGCAACTGGCACCGTTGTTAAACAGGCCATAGTGGTGTTCGTTTTCAAATTGATCATTTATTGACTAATTCATTGTATTATGTATCTAAGCGTATGACATACAAGATTCACGTCACTTAAAAACTATTAATCAGTATTTTAATTTTAAAATAGTAACAAGCCTCATTTTTGACATCACCATTTTTTTACTAGAAGCAAATTGGCACTTTTCCCCCCTGCCAGCAGAGATCAAGTAACTTTTCACCTCACTAGCTCGGAAAGGACTTTTTTATTCTTTAAAAACAGATAGCAAAATCGCATTTTATCCACAAGAGTGCAAAGAATATTTGAAATCCGAACGTGTCATTAGTTACTTTTTTAAATATAATTTCTTGTAAAGGCATGTCCCAGACAGGACAATTTTCTCCCTGTGCTTAAATTGTCTTAACAAATCAAAATCAAAAAAAAACATAAAAGTCAAACAATTTTATAACATAATTTTACCATAAAACACTTGAAATCGTACAAGAAATTGTATTTTTGACTCTTCCATTGTACTTATTCAGAACCCACCTTAAGTAACATTGCAATCTCAAAACGCGTGAAACGGAACGCACCCAAATAGATTATCTTCTTGATTCTTAATTTGAAACTTTGTGGTGTCGGTCGGTGCATCGTGGCAATTGTAATAAACGCAAATTGACTTATTTCCAGTTGTTTTTATTGCGTGTTTCCTCGCTTTAGTGAGGTGAAAAGTTATGTGTTACACACGGGATGCAAAGTTATTTTACCTCGAGTGTATTGCAACACTCTCTGCGCTCAGGATTCTATTTTTGAACTACTCGCTTCGCTCAGGATTCTATTTTCGAACCACTCGCTTCGCTCGTGGTTCAACCATAGAATCCATTCGCTAGCTCGTAGTTCAACCCTAGAATCCATTCGCTAGTTCGTGTTGCAATTCCACACTCGGTTAAAATACAACTTTGCTCCCATGTATAACAAATAACTATTTTGAACGAAGATATTTTTTGTGGTTTATAATTTTACATTATGAATTAAAACTATCTTTCCCCTCGTGTTTAAATTCGAATCCCTCTCTTCGAGACTGAATCATAAAATCTTCGCTTCGTTCAGGATACAATAGTATATAATTTTTCTCCCTTGTGACACAATCTATTTATATCTACACCGAATTAAAGTTAGAAATGCCGGCTTTGACTTGGATTCAAGTGCAAGGGTTCAAAGCTGGGAACTGTGTCAAAGTCCTCGCTTTGTGGCTGACAGTGGATACTTCTCTCGCTCACTTGATTTTGATGTAATTTCACTATTTTGCTTGCAGCCTACATTTTATGAGTTTATTTTATTCTGAATACTTGGAGCATTCCATGGGCTGTCCCGTACAAACGCATTATGTTTTGTTTGTTGCGATTTTTATTTGCGGCGATTATTCTATTGTAGATACAAAAAACTGCACAATGCCTTAGAAAAAATCTTCTTACACCAGCCAATTTTAAATTTTAATGGAACAACGGTAGACTATTTCATCAAATGCTCCATTTGACGGTAGGTACCTATTTCTTCTGATAGTGTGTATTCTGTTTATAAACATAAACAAAGATTTTGACATACTAGTTACGTACTTATCTGATCTCACAACTTCAAAAGACATCTTGTCATCCACAAACATCCATACTAACTTACTTAATATTATAAATGGGAAAGTGTGTGTTCCTGTTTGTTTGGCCGTCTTTCACGGCAAAACGGAGTGACGAAAGTGGAGATTTAAGTGGAGATAGTTGAAGGGATAGAGAGTGACATAGGCTAAAATTTGTCTCTTTCTATCTTCCCACTCCCCTAAAAGGGGGGGTGAAAATTTGTATAGAGCAATCCGCAATTTTCGAATTTAACGAGAGCGACGCTGCGGGCAAAAGCAGGACTAGCTTATGGTAAAATTTTTACCTGTTAACAAAATGAGAATAAATACTTAATGCTTATGAGAATCATGAGCTTAACCTTTATAGGTAAAAATAGAAAGATTCTCAGGATATATTTATGCGTGTAGGTGTATCTGAACGAATACCTACGATGTATCGGGTCACACGTGCCGTCATTAAAAAACGTAAGTACAAAAGGACAGGAACGAAGAAGAATGTAGAGTGGCGTGCGATTTATATGTTCCGGGACGGCTGTTCATTACGCAAGGACATTCACGGGCCGACTGGGACTGCGAAGACACGGAGTGATGCGTTTAGTAGTCGTCCTTTCTAGATGGAGACATATTTTAAGCGCGGACAAAGTTTCTGGAAAATATTGGAAATAGGTAATTGTTAAAATAACGACCGGCGTGAAGTTAGCAGCCAAAGTTAGCAGCCGCCGATAACCCGACCAAATTAAGAAGTAAATTTTTTTTTTCACAATTTGGTGCATAAAAGCTACTAATTTGTTCCAAATATGATATTTATGAAGTAAATATAAAAGAATACACTGAAAATCAGAAAATCATAACATTTGAGCTCGGCTGCTAACTTTTATTATCAGCGGCCAAACAAGTTATATTAACTCATATATTGTAACCTTAGGACTACCTTAAGGGGAAATAACGTGTAATCCGTAAGAAAGACTATACCTACGACAAAAACAAATCTTAAGTGATACCGATTTTCAAGGTGCCAGAAATTAACATAATCAATAAATACCTAGTATGAAACTTTTCCTCATTAAATAATTATCATCTCCATTTAATACGAATAAATAAACCTTTTCTAAATATAAACCGTATATCCAGTGAGTCACACTATACGACAAAAATAAGCCTAAAATAGTACATGATTAGTAGTAGACAGAAAAATAAAATGAAAAGAAATAACGAGTTTTTGGAATGAATTCGGCTGCCAAGTGATAGCGTTCAAAGTAAACAAGGTACAGCACTACTAAAAACAGATTCAAATAGCCAGTTAGAAGTCAAATAAAACATATATTATAATGTTGCGAAACCAATCATACACCTAGACCTAAAAATTAAAAGATTAATGAAATAAATTCGGCCACTGAGTGAAAGCGTAAACAGAATGAGGTAGAGTTTCGGCATAAATGAACTATTCTAGACGCAAATCGTATATATTATTATTAGGACTATACGACAACAGAAAACCTGAAGTGAGACCAAATTTGTAGTAACCAGAAAATGTACATGAAAAACATTGAATTGAAACTATTCCAAATCCCCATTCAAAAATTATTATCTCCAAGTTAAACGGCAAAACTGAACATTTTTAGGCATGAAACATATAGCCTATTGGCCAAGCTACACGACACTACTAAGCCTGATGTGATACCGAATTTGTAGTAGCCACAAAATGTACATGAAAAACATGGAATTGAAACTATTCCAAATCGCCATTCAAAAATTATTATCTCCAAGCTAAACGGCAAAAGTGAACTTTTTAAGGCATGAAACATATAGCCTATTAACCAACCTATACGACACTACTAAGCCTGAAGTGATACCGAATTTGTAGTAGCCAGAAAATATACATGAAGGAAATGAAATTTAAACTATTCCAAATCCCCATTCAAAAATTATTATCTCCAAGTTAAACGGCAAAACTGAACTTTTTCAGGAATGTAACATATAGCCTATTAGCCAAGCATAACGACACTACTAAGCCTAACGTGATACCGAATTTGTAGTAGCCAGAAAATGTACATGAAGGAAATGTAATTGTCTCTATTCCAAATCCCCATTTAAAAATTATTATCTCCAAATTAAACGGCAAAAATGAACTTTTTCAGGAATGTAACATATAGCCTATTAGCCAAGCTACACGACACTACTAAGCCTTACGTGATACCGAATTTGTAGTAGCCAGAATATGTACTTAAAGGAAATGGAATTGAAACTATTCCAAATCCCCATTAAAAAATTAGTATCTCTAAGTTAAACGGCAAAAGTGAACGTTTTTAGGCACGTAATATATAGCCTATTAGCCAAGCTACATGATACTATTAAGCCTTACTTGATACCGAATTTGTAGTAGCCAGAAAATGTACTTGAAGGAAATGGAATTGAAGCTAGTCCAAATCCCCATTCAAAAATTATTATCTCCAAGTCAAACGGCAAAAATGAACTTTTTCAGGCATGTGACATATAGCCTACTAGCCAAGCTACACGACACTACTAAGCATTACGTGATACCGAATTTGTAGTAGCCAGAAAATGTACTTGAAGGAAATGGAATTGAAACTATTCCAAATCCCCATTCAAAAATTACTACCTCCAAGCTAAACGGCAAAAGAGAACATTTTAAGGCATGAAGCATATAGCATATTAGCCAAGCTATATGACACTACTAAGTCTGATGTGATACCGAATTTGTAGTAGCCAGAAAATGTACATGTAGGAAATGGAATTGAAACAGTTCCAAATCCCCATTCAAAAATTATTATCTCCAAGTCACACGGCAAAAATGAACTATTTCAGGCATGTAACATATAGCCTATTAGCCAAGCTACACGACACTACTAAGCCTTACGTGATACCGAATTTGTAGTAGCCAGAAAATATACATGAAGGAAATGGAATTGAAACTATTCCAAATCCCCATTCAAAAATTACTACCTCCAAGTTATTTAAACGGCAAAAGTGAACTTTTTTAGGCATGACACCTCTAGCCTATTAGCTAAGCTACAATACAATACTAAGCCTGATGTGATACCGAATTTGTAGTAGCCAGAAAATGTACATGAAGGAAATGTAATTGACTCTATTCCAAATCCCCATTCAAAAATTATTATCTCCAAGTTAAACGGCAAAAATGAACTTTTTCAGGAATGAAACATATAGCCTATTAGCTAAGCTACACGACACTACTAAGCCTTACGTGATACCGAATTTGTAGTAGCCAGAATATGTACTTGAAGGAAATGGAATTGAAACTATTCCAAATCCCCATTAAAAAATTATTATCTCTAAGTTAAACGGCAAAAGTCAACGTTTTTAGGCACGTAATATATAGCTTATTAGCAAAGCTACATGATACTATTAAGCCTTACTTGATACCGAATTTGTAGTAGCCAGAAAATGTACTTAAAGGAAATGGAATTGAAGCTATTCCAAATCCCCATTCAAAAATTATTATCTCCAAGTAAAACGGCAAAAATGAACTTTTTCAGGCATGTGAAATATAGCCTACTAGCCAAGCTACACGACAATACTAAGCCTTACGTGATACCAAATTTGTAGTAGCCAGAAAATGTACTTGAAGGAAATGGAATTGAAACTATACCAAATACCCATTCAAAAATTACTACCTCCAAGTTAAACGGCAAAAGTGAACATTTTTAGGCATGAAACATATAGCATATTAGCCAAGCTATATGATACTACTAAGTCTGATGTGATACCCAATTTGTAGTAGCCAGAAAATGTGCATGAAGGAAATGGAATTGAAACAATTCCAAATCCCCATTCAAAAATTATTTTCTCCAAGTAAAACGGCAAAAATGAACTTTTACAGGCATGTAACATATAGCCTATGAGCCAAGCTACACGACACTACTAAGCCTTACGTGATACCCAATTTGTAGTAGCCAGAAAATGTACTTGAAGGAAATGGAATTGAAACTATTCCAAATCCCCATTCAAAAATCATTATCTCCAAGTCAAACGGCAAAAATGAACTTTTTCAGGCATGTGACATAATATATAGCCTATTAGCCAAGCTACACGACAGTACTAAGCCTTACGTGATACCGAATTTGTAGTAGCCAGAAAATGTACATGAAGGAAATGGAATTGAAACAATTCCTAATCCCCATTCAAAAATTATTATCTCCAATTCAAACGGCAAAAATGAAGTTTTTCAGGCATTAGTCATATAGCCTATTAGCCAAGCTATACGACACTACTAAACCTGATGTGATACTGAATTTGTAGTAGCCAGAAAATGTACATGAAAGAAAATGGAATTGAAACTATTCCAAATCCCCATTTGGAATGAATTCGGCTGCTAAGTGATTGCGTTCAAAGTAAACAAGGTACAGCTGTACTAAAAACAGATTTAAATAGCCAGTTAGAAGCATAATAAAACTTATAGTATAAAGTTGTGATAACGACTTTGTAGTATCCACAAAATGTACATGAAAAACATGGAATTGAAACCATTCCAAATCGCCATTCAAAAATTATTATCTCCAAGATAAACGGCAAAAGTGAACTTTTTTAGGCATGAAACATATAGCCTATTAGCCAAGCTATACGACACTGCTAAGTCTATTGTGATACCGAATTTGTAGTAGCCAGAAAATGTACATGAAGTAAATGAAATTGAAACGATTCCAAATCCCCATTCAAAAATTATTATCTCCAAGTCAAACGGCAAAAATGAACTTTTTCAGGCATGTGACATATAGCCTACTAGCCAAGCTACACGACACTATTAAGCATTACGTGATACCGAATTTGTAGTAGCCAGAAAATGTACTTGAAGGAAATGGAATTGAAACTATTCCAAATCCCCATTCAAAAATTACTACCTCCAAGCTAAACGGCAAAAGAGAACATTTTAAGGCATGAAGCATATAGCATATTAGCCAAGCTATATGACACTACTAAGTCTGATGTGATACCGAATTTGTAGTAGCCAGAAAATGTACATGTAGGAAATGGAATTGAAACAATTCCAAATCCCCATTCAAAAATTATTATCTCCAAGTCAGACGGCAAAAATGAACTATTTCAGGCATGTAACATATAGCCTATTAGCCAAGCTTCACGACACTACTAAGCCTTACGTGATACCGAATTTGTAGTAGCCAGAAAATATACATGAAGGAAATGGAATTGAAACTATTCCAAATCCCCATTCAAAAATTACTACCTCCAAGTTATTTAAACGGCAAAAGTAGAACTTTTTTAGGCATGACACCTCTAGCCTATTAGCTAAGCTACAATACAATACTAAGCCTGATGTGATACCGAATTTGTAGTAGCCAGAAAATGTACATGAAGGAAATGTAATTGACTCTATTCCAAATCCCCATTCAAAAATTATTATCTCTAAGTTAAACGGCAAAAGTCAACGTTTTTAGGCACGTAATATATAGCTTATTAGCCAAGCTACATGATACTATTAAGCCTTACTTGATACCGAATTTGTAGTAGCCAGAAAATGTACTTAAAGGAAATGGAATTGAAGCTATTCCAAATCCCCATTCAAAAATTATTATCTCCAAGTAAAACGGCAAAAATGAACTTTTTCAGGCATGTGAAATATAGCCTACTAGCCAAGCTACACGACACTACTAAGCCTTACGTGATACCAAATTTGTAGTAGCCAGAAAATGTACTTGAAGGAAATGGAATTGAAACTATTCCAAATCCCCATTCAAAAATTACTACCTCCAAGTTAAACGGCAAAAGTGAACATTTTTAGGCATGAAGCATATAGCATATTAGCCAAGCTATATGACACTACTAAGTCTGATGTGATACCGAATTTGTAGTAGACAGAAAATGTACATGAAGGAAATGGAATTGAAACAATTCTTAATCCCCATTAAGAAATTATTATCTCGAAGTTAAACGGCAAAAATGAACTTTTTCAGCGATGTTACATATAGCCTATTAGCCAAGCTACACGACACTACTAAGCCTTACGTGATACCGAATTTGTAGTAGCCAGAAAATGTACTTGAAGGAAATGGAATTGAAGCTATTCCAAATCCCCATTCAAAAATTATTATCTCCAAGTCAAACGGCAAAAATGAACTTTTTCAGGCATGTGACATATAGCCTACTAGCCAAGCTACACGACACTACTAAGCTTTACGTGATACCTAATTTGTAGTAGCCAGAAAATGTACTTGAAGGAAATGGAATTGAAACTATTCCAAATCCCCATTCAAAAATTACTACCTCCAAGTTAAACGGCAAAAGTGAATATTTTTAGGCATGAAACATATAGCATATTAGCCAAGCTATATGATACTACTAAGTCTGATGTGATACCCAATTTGTAGTAGCCAGAAAATGTGCATGAAGGAAATGGAATTGAAACAATTCCAAATCCCCATTCAAAAATTATTTTCTCCAAGTTAAACGGCAAAAATGAACTTTTACAGGCATGTAACATATAGCCTATGAGCCAAGCTACACGACACTACTAAGCCTTACGTGATACCTAATTTGTAGTAGCCAGAAAATGTACATGAAGGAAATGGAATTGAAACAATTCCTAATCCCCATTCAAAAATTATTATCTCCAATTCAAACGGCAAAAATGAACTTTTTCAGGCATTAGTCATATAGCCTATTAGCCAAGCTACACGACACTACTAAACCTGACGTGATACTGAATTTGTAGTAGCCAGAAAATGTACATGAAAGAAAATGGAATTGAAACTATTCCAAATCCCCATTTGGAATGAATTCAGCTGCTAAGTGATTGCGTTCAAAGTAAACAAGGTACAGCTTTACTAAAAACAGATTTAAATAGCCAGTTAGAAGCTTAATAAAACGTATAGTATAAAGTTGTGATAACGAATTTGTAGTAGCCACAAAATGTACATGAAAAACATGGAATTGAAACCATTCCAAATCGCCATTCAAAAATTATTATCTCCAAGATAAACGCCAAAAGTGAACTTTTTTAGGCATGAAACATATAGCCTATTAGCCAAGCTATACGACACTGCTAAGTCTATTGTGATACCGAATTTGTAGTAGCCAGAAAATGTACATGAATTAAATGAAATTGAAACGATTCCAAATCCCCATTCAAAAAATATTATCTCCAAGTTAAACGGAAAAACTGAACTTTTTCAGGCATGAAACATATAGCTTATTAGCCAAGCTATACGACACTACTAAGCCCGTTGTGATACCGAATTTGTAGTAGCCATAAAATGTACATGAAGGAAATGGAATTGAAGCTATTCCAAATCCCCATTCAAAAATTACTACCTCCAAGTTAAACAGCAAAAGTGAACTATTTTAGGAATAAAACCTCTAGCCTATTAGCTAAGCTACAATACAATACTAAGCCTGATGTGATACCGAATTTGTAGTAGCCAGAAAATGTACTTAAAGGAAATGGAATTGAAGCTATTCCAAATCCCCATTCAAAAATTATTATCTCCAAGTAAAACGGCAAAAATGAACTTTTTCAGGCATGTGAAATATAGCCTACTAGCCAAGCTACACGACACTACTAAGCCTTACGTGATACCAAATTTGTAGTAGCCAGAAAATGTACTTGAAGGAAATGGAATTGAAACTATTCCAAATCCCCATTCAAAAATTACTACCTCCAAGTTAAACGGCAAAAGTGAACATTTTTAGGCATGAAACATATAGCATATTAGCCAAGTTATATGACACTACTAAGTCTGATGTGATACCGAATTTGTAGTAGACAGAAAATGTACATGAAGGAAATGGAATTGAAACAATTCTTAATCCCCATTCAGAAATTATTATCTCGAAGTTAAACGGCAAAAATGAACTTTTTGAGCGGTGTATCATATAGCCTATTAGTCAAGCTACACGACACTACTAAGCCTTACGTGATACCGAATTTGTAGTAGCCAGAAAATGTACTTGAAGGAAATGGAATTGAAGCTATTCCAAATCCCCATTCAAAAATTATTATCTCCAAGTCAAACGGCAAAAATGAACTTTTTCAGGCATGTGACATATAGCCTACTAGCCAAGCTACACGACACTACTAAGCCTTACGTGATACCTAATTTGTAGTAGCTAGAAAATGTACTTGAAGGAAATGGAATTGAAACTATTCCAAATCCCCATTCAAAAATTACTACCTCCAAGTTAAACGGCAAAAGTGAACATTTTTAGGCATGAAACATATAGCATATTAGCCAAGCTATATGACACTACTAAGTCTGATGTGATACCCAATTTGTAGTAGCCAGAAAATGTGCATGAAGGAAATGGAATTGAAACAATTCCAAATCCCCATTCAAAAATTATTTTCTCCAAGTTAAACGGCAAAAATGAACTTTTTCAGGCATGTACCATATAGCCTATGAGCCAAGCTACACTACACTACTAAGCCTTACGTGATACCGAATTTGTAGTAGCCAGAAAATGTACTTAAAGGAAATGGAATTGAAGCTATTCCAAATCCCCATTCAAAAATTATTATCTCCAAGTCAAACGGCAAAAATGAACTTTTTCAGGCATGTGACATATAGCCTATTAGCCAAGCTACACGACACTATTAAGCCTTACGTGATACCGAATTTGTAGTAGCCAGAAAATATACATGAAGGAAATGGAATTGAAACAATTCCTAATCCCCATTCAAAAATTCTTATCGCCAGGTCACACGGCAAAAATAAACTTTTTCAGGCATGTAACATATAGCCTATTAGCCAAGCTACACGACACTACTAAGCCTTACGTGATACCGAATTTGTAGTAGCCAGAAAATGTACATGAAGGAAATGGAATTGAAACAATTCCTAATCCCCATTCAAAAATTATTATCTCCAATTCAAACGGCAAAAATGAACTTTTTCAGGCATTAGTCATATAGCCTATTAGCCAAGCTACTCGACACTACTAAACCTGACGTGATACTGAATTTGTAGTAGCCAGAAAATGTACATGAAAGAAAATGGAATTGAAACTATTCCAAATCCCCATTTGGAATGAATTCGGCTGCTAAGTGGTTGCGTTCAAAGTAAACAAGGTACAGCTGTACTAAAAACAGATTTAAATAGCCAGTTAGAAGCTTAATAAAACTTAAAGTATAAAGTTGTGATAACGAATTTGTAGTAGCCACAAAATGTACATGAAAAACATGGAACTGAAACCATTCCAAATCGCCATTCAAAAATTATTATCTCCAAGATAAACGCCAAAAGTGAACTTTTTTAGGCATGAAACATATAGCCTATTAGCCAAGCTATACGACACTGCTAAGTCTATTGTGATACCGAATTTGTAGTAGACAGAAAATGTACATGAAGTAAATGAAATTGAAACGATTCCAAATCCCCATTCAAAAATTATTATCTCCAAGTTAAACGGAAAAACTGAACTTTTTCAGGCATGAAACATATAGCTTATTAGCCAAGCTATACGACACTACTAAGCCCGTTGTGATACCTAATTTGTAGTAGCCATAAAATGTACATGAAGGAAATGGAATTGAAGCTATTCCAAATCCCCATTCAAAAATTACTACCTCCAAGTTAAACGGCAAAAGTGAACTATTTTAGGAATGAAACCTCTAGCCTATTAGCTATGCTACAATACAATACTAAGCCTGATGTGATACCGAATTTGTAGTAGCCAGAAAATGTACTTGAAGGAAATGAAATTGAAACGATTCCAAATCCCCATTCAAAAATTATTATCTCCAAGTCAAACGGCAAAAATGAATTTTTTCAGGCATGTGACATATAGCCCATTAGCCAAGCTATATGACACTACTAAGTCTGATGTGATACCGAATTTGTAGTAGACAGAAAATGTACATGAAGGAAATGGAATTGAAACAATTCTTAATCCCCATTCAGAAATTATTACCTCCAAGTTAAACGGCAAAAGTGAACATTTTTAGGCATGAAACATATAGCATACTAGCTTTTACCCGCGGCTTCGCCCGCGTAATAAAAGTATTCATTAAGATTTTCATTTGGATCCTTAGGTTTCTCTGTAGGTATATTTATCTGCGATTATTTTGATTGCACATAATACTTTTGCTTGCAATGATTGTAGAAATATTACAGATAGACCACAGCGTAGGTAATTCTATATACGCTGGGGAAACCTTTATAAACATCCCACATAGCCCGTATTTCGACACTATGATCGGTGGGTAAAAAGTACTTTTTTCAATTATCCCTTACAATTTTTTACATTTTGCTTATACTTATCGCAAACGTAATCTTCAAGCAAGCAAACAACGATCGTCTTAGAGCACATTGATTGTAAGAGACCGCCGACCGATTATCCGTATCCCTCTAACGATACCCATATTATCCGTATCCGTATCCGTATCCGTATCCGTATCCATATCCGTATCCGTATCGCTATCGCTATCGCTATCGCTATCGCTATCGCTATCGCTATCGCTATCGCTATCGCTATCGCTATCGCTATCCCTATCCCTATCGCTATCCCTATCGCTATCCCTATCGCTATCCCTATCCCTATCCCTATCCCTATCCCTATCCCTATCCCTATCCCTATCCCTTATCAAGATGTTTAATGATATAACACTTTAAGTTCTCGCGCTTTGTACACATATTTAAAGTCACATACAGGTCGAACGCGATTAATTAACATTATTTTTACCTTTTTTCCCAACGTTTAGGCCAGGTTGCACTGGCCGTGGTCGCGGAAGACTGACGTCCCAGCAAAATGTCACCGGAGATGTAAACAACACAAAACTACCCGATACTAATTTATATAAATGTTCGGGGTAGACAAATAAATGTAATCTACCCGCTTTTAGTTAATGTTTATTTCACACCATGTTTATTTTAAAGGTAAAAATAATGTTAATTAATCGCGTTCGACCTGTATGTGACTTTAAATATATGTTTAATGATTTCTTATCAAGTGCTAAAATATAAAGTTTCATGGTTTTATCTTTTATAATTAAGAAATCCCATACATCAAACTTTCAACCTCTTTTTCAACCCCTTCATCCCTTTTTTTTCGAAATAAAAAGTAGCCTATGTTCTGTCTCAGGATCTAAAGATTGTCTGTTCCAAATTTCATCAAAATCGGTTGCGTGGTTTAAGCGGGAAAGCGTAACAGACAGACAGACAGAGTTACTTTCGCATTTATAATATTAGTATGGATTAGCCAAGCTATATGACACTACTAAGTCTGATGTGATACCGTATTTGTAGTAGACAGAAAATGTACATGAAGGAAATGGAATTGAAACAATTCTTAATCCCCATTCAGAAATTATTATCTCGAAGTTAAACGGCAAAAATGAACTTTTTCAGCGATGTAACATATAGCCTATTAGCCAAGCTACACGACACTACTAAGCCTTACGTGATACCGAATTTGTAGTAGCCAGAAAATGTACTTGAAGGAAATGGAATTGAAGCTATTCCAAATCCCCATTCAAAAATTATTATCTCCAAGTCAAACGGCAAAAATGAACTTTCTCAGGCATGTGACATATAGCCTACTAGCCAAGCTACACGACACTACTAAGCCTTACGTGATACCGAATTTGTAGTAGCCAGAAAATATACATGAAGGAAATGGAATTGAAACAATTCCTAATCCCCATTCAAAAATTCTTATCGCCAGGTCACACGGCAAAAATAAACTTTTTCAGGCATGTAACATATAGCCTATTAGCCAAGCTACACGACACTACTAAGCCTTACGTGATACCGAATTTGTAGTAGCCAGAAAATGTACATGAAGGAAATGGAATTGAAACAATTCCTAATCCCCATTCAAAAATTCTTATCGCCAGGTCACACGGCAAAAATAAACTTTTTCAGGCATGTAACATATAGCCTATTAGCCAAGCTACACGACACTACTAAACCTGACGTGATACTGAATTTGTAGTAGCCAGAAAATGTACATGAAAGAAAATGGAATTGAAACTATTCCAAATCCCCATTTGGAATGATTTCGGCTGCTAAGTGATTGCGTTCAAAGTAAACAAGGTACAGCTGTACTAAAAACAGATTTAAATAGCCAGTTAGAAGCTTAATAAAACTTATAGTATAAAGTTGTGATAACGAATTTGTAGTAGCCACAAAATGTACATGAAAAACATGGAATTGAAACCATTCCAAATCCCCATTCAAAAATTATTATCTCCAAGTTAAACGGAAAAACTGAACTTTTTCAGGCATGAAACATATAGCTTATTAGCCAAGCTATACGACACTACTAAGCCCGTTGTGATACCGAATTTGTAGTAGCCATAAAATGTACATGAAAGAAATGGAATTGAAGCTATTCCAAATCCCCATTCAAAAATTACTACCTCCAAGTTAAACGGCAAAAGTGAACTATTTTAGGAATGAAACCTCTAGCCTATTAGCTAAGCTACAATACAATACTAAGCCTTACGTGATACAGAATTTGTAGTAGCCAGAATATGTACTTGAAGGAAATGGAATTGAAACTATTCCAAATCCCCATTCAAAAATTACTACCTCCAAATTAAACGGCAAAAGTGAACATTTTTAGGCATGAAACATATAGCATATTAGCCAAGCTATATGACACTACTAAGTCTGATGTGATACCCAATTTGTAGTAGCCAGAATATGTGCATGAAGGAAATGGAATTGAAACAATTCCAAATCCCCATTCAAAAATTATTTTCTCCAAGTTAAACGGCAAAAATGAACTTTTTCAGGCATGTAACATATAGCCTATGAGACAAGCTACACGACACTACTAAGCCTTAAGTGATACCGAATTTGTAGTAGCCAGAAAATGTACTTAAAGGAAATGGAATTGAAACTATTCCAAATCCCCATTCAAAAATCATTATCTCCAAGTCAAACGGCAAAAATGAACTTTTTCAGGCATGTGACATATAGCCTATTAGCCAAGCTACACGACACTATTAAGCCTTACGTGATACCGAATTTGTAGTAGCCAGAAAATATACATGAAGGAAATGGAATTGAAACAATTCCTAATCCCCATTCAAAAATTCTTATCGCCAGGTCACACGGCAAAAATAAACTTTTTCAGGCATGTAACATATAGCCTATTAGCCAAGCTACACGACACTACTAAGCCTTACGTGATACCGAATTTGTAGTAGCCAGAAAATGTACATGAAGGAAATGGAATTGAAACAATTCTTAATCCCCATTCAAAAATTATTATCTCCAATTCAAACGGCAAAAATGAACTTTTTCAGGCATTAGTCATATAGCCTATTAGCCAAGCTACACGACACTACTGAACCTGACGTGATACTGAATTTGTAGTAGCCAGAAAATGTACATGAAAGAAAATGGAATTGAAACTATTCCAAATCCCCATTTGGAATGAATTCGGCTGCTAAGTGATTGCGTTCAAAGTAAACAAGGTACAGCTGTACTAAAAACAGATTTAAATAGCCAGTTAGAAGCTTAATAAAACTTATAGTATAAAGTTGTGATAACGAATTTGTAGTAGCCACAAAATGTACATGAAAAACATGGAATTGAAACCATTCCAAATCGCCATTCAAAAATTATTATCTCCAAGATAAACGGCAAAAGTGAACTTTTTTAGGCATGAAACATATAGCCTATTAGCCAAGCTATACGACACTGCTAAGTCTATTGTGATACCGAATTTGTAGTAGCCAGAATATGTACATGAAGTAAATGAAATTGAAACGATTCCAAATCCCCATTCAAAAATTATTATCTCCAAGTTAAACGGAAAAACTGAACTTTTTCAGTCAGGCCTATTAGCCAAGCTACACGACACTATTAAGCCTTACGTGATACCGAATTTGTAGTAGCCAGAAAATATACATGAAGGAAATGGAATTGAAACAATTCCTAATCCCCATTCAAAAATTCTTATCGCCAGGTCACACGGCAAAAATAAACTTTTTCAGGCATGTAACATATAGCCTATTAGCCAAGCTACACGACACTACTAAGCCTTACGTGATACCGAATTTGTAGTAGCCAGAAAATGTACATGAAGGAAATGGAATTGAAACAATTCCTAATCCCCATTCAAAAATTCTTATCGCCAGGTCACACGGCAAAAATAAACTTTTTCAGGCATGTAACATATAGCCTATTAGCCAAGCTACACGACACTACTAAACCTGACGTGATACTGAATTTGTAGTAGCCAGAAAATGTACATGAAAGAAAATGGAATTGAAACTATTCCAAATCCCCATTTGGAATGATTTCGGCTGCTAAGTGATTGCGTTCAAAGTAAACAAGGTACAGCTGTACTAAAAACAGATTTAAATAGCCAGTTAGAAGCTTAATAAAACTTATAGTATAAAGTTGTGATAGCGAATTTGTAGTAGCCACAAAATGTACATGAAAAACATGGAATTGAAACCATTCCAAATCGCCATTCAAAAATTATTATCTCCAAGATAAACGGCAAAAGTGAACTTTTTTAGGCATGAAACATATAGCCTATTAGCCAAGCTATACGACACTGCTAAGTCTATTGTGATACCGAATTTGTAGTAGCCAGAAAATGTACATGAAGTAAATGAAATTGAAACGATTCCAAATCCCCATTCAAAAATTATTATCTCCAAGTTAAACGGAAAAACTGAACTTTTTCAGGCATGAAACATATAGCCTATTAGCCAAGCTATACGACACTACTAAGCCCGTTGTGATACCGAATTTGTAGTAGCCATAAAATGTACATGAAAGAAATGGAATTGAAGCTATTCCAAATCCCCATTAAAAAATTAGTATCTCTAAGTTAAACGGCAAAAGTGAACGTTTTTAGGCACGTAATATATAGCCTATTAGCCAAGCTACATGACACTATTAAGCCTTACTTGATACCCAATTTGTAGTAGCCAGAAAATGTACTTGAAGGAAATGGAATTGAAGCTAGTCCAAATCCCCATTCAAAAATTATTATCTCCAAGTCAAACGGCAAAAATGAACTTTTTCAGGCATGTGACATATAGCCTACTAGCCAAGCTACACGACACTACTAAGCATTACGTGATACCGAATTTGTAGTAGCCAGAAAATGTACTTGAAGGAAATGGAATTGAAACTATTCCAAATCCCCATTCAAAAATTACTACCTCCAAGCTAAACGGCAAAAGAGAACATTTTAAGGCATGAAGCATATAGCATATTAGCCAAGCTATATGACACTACTAAGTCTGATGTGATACCGAATTTGTAGTAGCCAGAAAATGTACATGTAGGAAATGGAATTGAAACAATTCCAAATCCCCATTCAAAAATTATTATCTCCAAGTCACACGGCAAAAATGAACTATTTCAGGCATGTAACATATAGCCTATTAGCCAAGCTACACGACACTACTAAGCCTTACGTGATACCGAATTTGTAGTAGCCAGAAAATATACATGAAGGAAATGGAATTGAAACTATTCCAAATCCCCATTCAAAAATTACTACCTCCAAGTTATTTAAACGGCAAAAGTGAACTTTTTAGGCATGACACCTCTAGCCTATTAGCTAAGCTACAATACAATACTAAGCCTGATGTGATACCGAATTTGTAGTAGCCAGAAAATGTACATGAAGGAAATGTAATTGACTCTATTCCAAATCCCCATTCAAAAATTATTATCTCCAAGTTAAACGGCAAAAATGAACTTTTTCAGGAATGAAACATATAGCCTATTAGCTAAGCTACACGACACTACTAAGCCTTACGTGATACCGAATTTGTAGTAGCCAGAATATGTACTTGAAGGAAATGGAATTGAAACTATTCCAAATCCCCATTAAAAAATTATTATCTCTAAGTTAAACGGCAAAAGTCAACGTTTTTAGGCACGTAATATATAGCTTATTAGCAAAGCTACATGATACTATTAAGCCTTACTTGATACCGAATTTGTAGTATTCAGAAAATGTACTTAAAGGAAATGGAATTGAAGCTATTCCAAATCCCCATTCAAAAATTATTATCTCCAAGTAAAACGGCAAAAATGAACTTTTTCAGGCATGTGAAATATAGCCTACTAGCCAAGCTACACGACACTACTAAGCCTTACGTGATACCAAATTTGTAGTAGCCAGAAAATGTACTTGAAGGAAATGGAATTGAAACTATTCCAAATCCCCATTCAAAAATTACTACCTCCAAGTTAAACGGCAAAAGTGAACATTTTTAGGCATGAAACATATAGCATATTAGCCAAGCTATATGACACTACTAAGTCTGATGTGATACCGAATTTGTAGTAGACAGAAAATGTACATGAAGGAAATGGAATTGAAACAATTCTTAATCCCCATTCAGAAATTATTATCTCGAAGTTAAACGGCAAAAATGAACTTTTTCAGCGATGTAACATATAGCCTATTAGTCAAGCTACACGACACTACTAAGCCTTACGTGATACCGAATTTGTAGTAGCAAGAAAATGTACTTGAAGGAAATGGAATTGAAGCTATTCCAAATCCCCATTCAAAAATTATTATCTCCAAGTCAAACGGCAAAAATGAACTTTTTCAGGCATGTGACATATAGCCTACTAGCAAAGCTACACGACACTACTAAGCCTTACGTGATACCTAATTTGTAGTAGCCAGAAAATGTACTTGAAGGAAATGGAATTGAAACTATTCCAAATCCCCATTCAAAAATTACTACCTCCAAGTTAAACGGCAAAAGTGAACATTTTTAGGCATGAAACATATAGCATATTAGCCAAGCTATATGATACTACTAAGTCTGATGTGATACCCAATTTGTAGTAGCCAGAAAATGTGCATGAAGGAAATGGAATTGAAACAATTCCAAATCCCCATTCAAAAATTATTTTCTCCAAGTAAAACGGCAAAAATGAACTTTTACAGGCATGTAACATATAGCCTATGAGCCAAGCTACACGACACTACTAAGCCTTACGTGATACCCAATTTGTAGTAGCCAGAAAATGTACTTGAAGGAAATGGAATTGAAACTATTCCAAATCCCCATTCAAAAATCATTATCTCCAAGTCAAACGGCAAAAATGAACTTTTTCAGGCATGTGACATATAGCCTACTAGCCAAGCTACACGACACTACTAAGCCTTACGTGATACCTAATTTGTAGTAGCCAGAAAATGTACTTGAAGGAAATGGAATTGAAACTATTCCAAATCCCCATTCAAAAATTACTACCTCCAAGTTAAACGGCAAAAGTGAACATTTTTAGGCATGAAACATATAGCATATTAGCCAAGCTATATGATACTACTAAGTCTGATGTGATACCCAATTTGTAGTAGCCAGAAAATGTGCATGAAGGAAATGGAATTGAAACAATTCCAAATCCCCATTCAAAAATTATTTTCTCCAAGTAAAACGGCAAAAATGAACTTTTACAGGCATGTAGCATATAGCCTATGAGCCAAGCTACACGACACTACTAAGCCTTACGTGATACCCAATTTGTAGTAGCCAGAAAATGTACTTGAAGGAAATGGAATTGAAACTATTCCAAATCCCCATTCAAAAATCATTATCTCCAAGTCAAACGGCAAAAATGAACTTTTTCAGGCATGTGACATATAGCCTATTAGCCAAGCTACACGACAGTACTAAGCCTTACGTGATACCGAATTTGTAGTAGCCAGAAAATGTACATGAAGGAAATGGAATTGAAACAATTCCTAATCCCCATTCAAAAATTATTATCTCCAATTCAAACGGCAAAAATGAAGTTTTTCAGGCATTAGTCATATAGCCTATTAGCCAAGCTATACGACACTACTAAACCTGACGTGATACTGAATTTGTAGTAGCCAGAAAATGTACATGAAAGAAAATGGAATTGAAACTATTCCAAATCCCCATTTGGAATGAATTCGGCTGCTAAGTGATTGCGTTCAAAGTAAACAAGGTACAGCTGTACTAAAAACAGATTTAAATAGCCAGTTAGAAGCTTAATAAAACTTATAGTATAAAGTTGTGATAACGACTTTGTAGTATCCACAAAATGTACATGAAAAACATGGAATTGAAACCATTCCAAATCGCCATTCAAAAATTATTATCTCCAAGATAAACGGCAAAAGTGAACTTTTTTAGGCATGAAACATATAGCCTATTAGCCAAGCTATACGACACTGCTAAGTCTATTGTGATACCGAATTTGTAGTAGCCAGAAAATGTACATGAAGTAAATGAAATTGAAACGATTCCAAATCCCCATTCAAAAATTATTATCTCCAAGTCAAACGGCAAAAATGAACTTTTTCAGGCATGTGACATATAGCCTACTAGCCAAGCTACACGACACTATTAAGCATTACGTGATACCGAATTTGTAGTAGCCAGAAAATGTACTTGAAGGAAATGGAATTGAAACTATTCCAAATCCCCATTCAAAAATTACTACCTCCAAGCTAAACGGCAAAAGAGAACATTTTGAGGCATGAAGCATATAGCATATTAGCCAAGCTATATGACACTACTAAGTCTGATGTGATACCGAATTTGTAGTAGCCAGAAAATGTACATGTAGGAAATGGAATTGAAACAATTCCAAATCCCCATTCAAAAATTATTATCTCCAAGTCAGACGGCAAAAATGAACTATTTCAGGCATGCAACATATAGCCTATTAGCCAAGCTTCACGACACTACTAAGCCTTACATGATACCGAATTTGTAGTAGCCAGAAAATATACATGAAGGAAATGGAATTGAAACTATTCCAAATCCCCATTCAAAAATTACTACCTCCAAGTTATTTAAACGGCAAAAGTGAACTTTTTTAGGCATGACACCTCTAGCCTATTAGCTAAGCTACAATACAATACTAAGCCTGATGTGATACCGAATTTGTAGTAGCCAGAAAATGTACATGAAGGAAATGTAATTGACTGTATTCCAAATCCCCATTCAAAAATTATTATCTCTAAGTTAATCGGCAAAAGTCAACGTTTTTAGGCACGTAGTATATAGCTTATTAGCCAAGCTACATGATACTATTAAGCCTTACTTGATACCGAATTTGTAGTAGCCAGAAAATGTACTTAAAGGAAATGGAATTGAAGCTATTCCAAATCCCCATTCAAAAATTATTATCTCCAAGTAAAACGGCAAAAATGAACTTTTTCAGGCATGTGAAATATAGCCTACTAGCCAAGCTACACGACACTACTAAGCCTTACGTGATACCAAATTTGTAGTAGCCAGAAAATGTACTTGAAGGAAATGGAATTGAAACTATTCCAAATCCCCATTCAAAAATTACTACCTCCAAGTTAAACGGCAAAAGTGAACATTTTTAGGCATGAAGCATATAGCATATTAGCCAAGCTATATGACACTACTAAGTCTGATGTGATACCGAATTTGTAGTAGACAGAAAATGTACATGAAGGAAATGGAATTGAAACAATTCTTAATCCCCATTCAGAAATTATTATCTCGAAGTTAAACGGCAAAAATGAACTTTTTCAGCGATGTTACATATAGCCTATTAGCCAAGCTACACGACACTACTAAGCCTTACGTGATACCGAATTTGTAGTAGCCAGAAAATGTACTTGAAGGAAATGGAATTGAAGCTATTCCAAATCCCCATTCAAAAATTATTATCTCCAAGTCAAACGGCAAAAATGAACTTTTTCAGGCATGTGACATATAGCCTACTAGCAAAGCTACACGACACTACTAAGCCTTACGTGATACTTAATTTGTAGTAGCCAGAAAATGTACTTGAAGGAAATAGAATTGAAACTATTCCAAATCCCCATTCAAAAATTACTACCTCCAAGTTAAACGGCAAAAGTGAATATTTTTAGGCATGAAACATATAGCATATTAGCCAAGCTATATGATACTACTAAGTCTGATGTGATACCCAATTTGTAGTAGCCAGAAAATGTGCATGAAGGAAATGGAATTGAAACAATTCCAAATCCCCATTCAAAAATTATTTTCTCCAAGTTAAACGGCAAAAATGAACTTTTACAGGCATGTAACATATAGCCTATGAGCCAAGCTACACGACACTACTAAGCCTTACGTGATACCCAATTTGTAGTAGCCAGAAAATGTACTTGAAGGAAATGGAATTGAAACTATTCCAAATCCCCATTCAAAAATCATTATCTCCAAGTCAAACGGCAAAAATGAACTTTTTCAGGCATGTGGCATATAGCCTACTAGCCAAGATACACGACACTACTAAGCCTTACGTGATACCTAATTTGTAGTAGCCAGAAAATGTACTTGAAGGAAATGGAATTGAAACTATTCCAAATCCCCATTCAAAAATTACTACCTCCAAGTTAAACGGCAAAAGTGAACATTTTTAGGCATGAAACATATAGCATATTAGCCAAGCTATATGACACTACTAAGTCTGATGTGATACCCAATTTGTAGTAGCCAGAAAATGTGCATGAAGGAAATGGAATTGAAACAATTCCAAATCCCCATTCAAAAATCATTATCTCCAAGTCAAACGGCAAAAATGAACTTTTTCAGGCATGTGACATATAGCCTATTAGCCAAGCTACAAGACACTATTAAGCCTTACGTGATACCGAATTTGTAGTAGCCAGAAAATATACATGAAGGAAATGGAATTGAAACAATTCCTAATCCCCATTCAAAAATTCTTATCGCCAGGTCACACGGCAAAAATAAACTTTTTCAGGCATGTACCATATAGCCTATTAGCCAAGCTACACGACACTACTAAGCCTTACGTGATACCGAATTTGTAGTAGCCAGAAAATGTACATGAAGGAAATGGAATTGAAACAATTCCTAATCCCCATTCAAAAATTATTATCTCCAATTCAAACGGCAAAAATGAACTTTTTCAGGCATTAGTCATATAGCCTATTAGCCAAGCTACACGACACTACGAAACCTGACGTGATACTGAATTTGTAGTAGCCAGAAAATGTACATGAAAGAAAATGGAATTGAAACTATTCCAAATCCCCATTTGGAATGAATTCGGCTGCTAAGTGATTGCGTTCAAAGTAAACAAGGTACAGCTGTACTAAAAACAGATTTAAATAGCCAGTTAGAAGCTTAATAAAACTTATAGTATAAAGTTGTGATAACGAATTTGTAGTAGCCACAAAATGTACATGAAAAACATGGAATTGAAACCATTCCAAATCGCCATTCAAAAATTATTATCTCCAAGATAAACGCCAAAAGTGAACTTTTTTAGGCATGAAACATATAGCCTATTAGCCAAGCTATACGACACTGCTAAGTCTATTGTGATACCGAA
This sequence comes from Leguminivora glycinivorella, assembly GCF_023078275.1. NCBI lineage: Eukaryota > Metazoa > Arthropoda > Insecta > Lepidoptera > Tortricidae > Leguminivora > Leguminivora glycinivorella. The sequence goes on along the minus strand of NC_062978.1, from coordinate 19,491,664 downwards.
TTTGTAGTAGCCAGAAAATGTACATGAAGTAAATGAAATTGAAACGATTCCAAATCCCCATTCAAAAATTATTATCTCCAAGTCAAACGGCAAAAATGAACTTTTTCAGGCATGTGACATATAGCCTACTAGCCAAGCTACACGACACTATTAAGCATTACGTGATACCGAATTTGTAGTAGCCAGAAAATGTACTTGAAGGAAATGGAATTGAAACTATTCCAAATCCCCATTCAAAAATTACTACCTCCAAGCTAAACGGCAAAAGAGAACATTTTAAGGCATGAAGCATATAGCATATTAGCCAAGCTATATGACACTACTAAGTCTGATGTGATACCGTATTTGTAGTAGCCAGAAAATGTATATGAAGTAAATGAAATTGAAACGATTCCAAATCCCCATTCAAAAATTATTATCTCCAAGTCAAACGGCAAAAATGAACTTTTTCAGGCATGTGACATATAGCCTACTAGCCAAGCTACACGACACTACTAAGCCTTACGTGATACCTAATTTGTAGTAGCCAGAAAATGTACTTGAAGGAAATGGAATTGAAACTATTCCAAATCCCCATTCAAAAATTACTACCTCCAAGTTAAACGGCAAAAGTGAACTATTTTAGGAATGAAACCTCTAGCCTATTAGCTAAGCTACAATACAGTACTAAGCCTGATGTGATACCGAATTTGTAGTAGCCAGAAAATGTACATGAAGGAAATGGAATTGACTCTATTCCAAATCCCCATTCAAAAATTATTATCTCCAAGTTAAACGGCAAAACTGAACTTTTTCAGGAATGTAACGTATAGCCTATTAGCCAAGCTACACGACACTACTAAGCCTTACGTGATACAGAATTTGTAGTAGCCAGAATATGTACTTGAAGGAAATGGAATTGAAACTATTCCAAATCCCCATTCAAAAATGACTACCTCCAAATTAAACGGCAAAAGTGAACATTTTTAGGCATGAAACATATAGCATATTAGCCAAGCTATATGACACTACTAAGTCTGATGTGATACCCAATTTGTAGTAGCCAGAAAATGTGCATGAAGGAAATGGAATTGAAACAATTCCAAATCCCCATTCAAAAATTATTTTCTCCAAGTTAAACGGCAAAAATGAACTTTTTCAGTTCAATTCAATTCAATTCAATTCAAAATATCTTTATTCATGTAGGCCTAGTTACAAGCTCTTATGAATAGTTCATTACATATATATTATGATCTTAATCTAACCTAATTATCAGAGCAATTTATTGTTGTAAATTATTGTTCATAATAATATTGAGTCTATAATATACAATTTCATATAAAAATAATCGTCAAACAAAAAATATATAATTAGGTATATGTATATATAAAAATACATGTCTAGAATATTTCTAGGAAAAATCCAATGTCCAAAAAAATACAATATTAATTTCATCAACAATAATAATAATAATAAACGTAAAAATAAGAAACCATTTCGAATAACAATTAATCCCACGTTGTTTTATCATTCATGTAGTCTTGTGTTGTATAATAAGCTTTGGAAATGAGTACACGCTTTACATGATTCTTAAATTTATTAATTGACAAGTCAGTCAGTCAAGTTTATTATAAAATCGAACACAATTACCCATGAATGATTTTTTAATTTTACAGAGCCGTTTGAAGGGCACCGCGAGTTTATGTTTATTTCTAGTATTTATACTATACATCACAGTTTTTCTTAAAATTACAAATGTTTTTATGTACATACATAATATTCTCATAAATATATTGACAATGCACTGTCATTATATTAATGTCCTTAAACTTATCTCTAAGTGAGTCTCTATGGTTCATTTTATATATTGCTCGAATAGCCCTCTTCTGCAGAATAAATATGGTATTTATCTCTGAAGCACTGCCCCAAAGTAAAATACCATATGACATGATGCTGTGAAAGTAACTAAAATAAACTAATCGAGCTGTTTTCACGTCTGTTAACTGACGGATCTTGCTCACTGCAAAAGCTGCAGAACTAAGTCTATTCGAGAGGTTTACAATATGGGGACCCCAGTGAAGTTTAGAATCTAAAGTTATACCAAGAAAACCTGTACTATCTACCAGTTCTAATTCCTCATCCTTCACAACGACACTTGTTTGCTCATTCCTTACGTTACTATTAGTGACAAACTTAATACATTTAGTCTTTTTTTCATTTAATAATAAATTATTAGCATTGAACCAGTTCACTACTTTAGAGATAGCATTGTCTACATCACTGTGAGCTTGTTGCTGTCGTTTGAGTTTGAAAATAAGTGAGGTGTCGTCTGCAAACAATACAATATCATGGTGGGTCTTTACAAGGAATGGCAAGTCATTTATGTAGATAAGGAACAGGAAAGGCCCCAATATTGATCCCTGTGGTACACCCATAGAGACCAATGACCCAGTTGATCTCTGTCCATTGACATCTACCCTTTGTATTCTACCATTTAAGTAGGACTTGAGTAAATCTAGTGCTGATCCTCTGACTCCATAATAATGTAGTTTCCTGATCAATGTTTCATGACAAACACAGTCGAAGGCCTTAGATAAATCACAAAAGATACCTAAAGCATCTTGTGACTCCTCCCAGGCATCGAAAATATGCTTAATTAGCTCAACACCAGCATCGGTTGTCGAGCGACCCCGTGTGAAGCCAAATTGCTTATCATGCATTAAATTATTAACGTTAAAATGTCGTACTAATTGAGAAAGAACTAATTTTTCAAATATTTTACTGAAAGTTGGCAGCACAGATATTGGTCTAAAGTTAGTGGGGTCAGAGTGGCTGCCGGATTTAAATAAAGGAGTTATTTTGCTATGTTTCATTAGATCAGGAAACTCGCCGCAGTCAACACTGTTGTTGAATATAACTGCTAAGTCAGGCGCTACAACCTCAACTAAGGATTTTACGGCATGGACGGAGACCCCCAGAGGTCACTAGTTTTTTTGACATTAATTGATTTAAATGCCTTTACTATATCTGAGGTACAAACATGTTCAAAATAAAGGTCTCTACAACACTCAGGAACGTTTTCCTCTAATAATGTGACGGCAGATAAGGGTGATGAATTTAAATCCTTAGTTGTGAATGCTGGTATCTCGGTGAAAAATTTTTCGAACTCTGTTGCTACTTCAAAATTGGAATCTATAATTTTGTTATCAATATTCAGTTTAATATCTTTTACTGCGTGTTTCGAGCGACCAGTTTCCAGCGACAGTTTCAGGCACGTGACATATAGCCTATGAGCCAAGCTACACGACACTACTAAGCCTTACGTGATACCGAATTTGTAGTAGCCAGAAAATGTACTTAAAGGAAATGGAATTGAAACTATTCCAAATCCCCATTCAAAAATCATTATCTCCAAGTCAAACGGCAAAAGTGAACTTTTTTAGTAATGAAACCTCTAGCCTATTAGCTAAGCTACAATAAAATACTAAGCCTGATGTGATACCGAATTTGTAGTAGCCAGAAAATGTACTTAAAAGAAATAGAATTAAAGCTATTCCAAATCCCCATTCAAAAATTATTATCTCCAAGTCAAACGGCAAAAATGAATATTTTCAGGCATGTGACATATAGCCTATTAGCCAAGATACACGACACTACTAAGCCTTACGTGATACCGAATTTGTAGTAGCCAGAAAATGTACATGAAGGAAATGGAATTGACTCTATTCCAAATCCCCATTCAAAAATTATTATCTCCAAGTTAAACGGCAAAACTGAACTTTTTCAGGAATGTAACGTATAGCCTATTAGCCAAGCTACACGACACTACTAAGCCTTACGTGATACCAAATTTGTAGTAGCCAGAAAATGTACTTGAAGGAAATGGAATTGAAACTATTCCAAATCCCCATTCAAAAATTACTACCTCCAAGTTAAACGGCAAAAGTGAACATTTTTAGGCATGAAACATATAGCATATTAGCCAAGCTATATGATACTACTAAGTCTGATGTGATACCCAATTTGTAGTAGCCAGAAAATGTGCATGAAGGAAATGGAATTGAAACAATTCCAAATCCCCATTCAAAAATTATTTTCTCCAAGTTAAACGGCAAAAATGAACTTTTTCAGGCATGTAACATATAGTCTATGAGCCAAGCTACACGACACTACTAAGCCTTACGTGATACCGAATTTGTAGTAGCCAGAAAATGTACTTAAAGGAAATGGAATTGAAACTATTCCAAATCCCCATTCAAAAATCATTATCTCCAAGTCAAACGGCAAAAATGAACTTTTTCAGGCATGTGACATATAGCCTATTAGCCAAGCTACACGACACTATTAAGCCTTACGTGATACCGAATTTGTAGTAGCCAGAAAATATACATGAAGGAAATGGAATTGAAACAATTCCTAATCCCCATTCAAAAATTCTTATCGCCAGGTCACACGGCAAAAATAAACTTTTTCAGGCATGTAACATATAGCCTATTAGCCAAGCTACACGACACTACTAAGCCTTACGTGATACCGAATTTGTAGTAGCCAGAAAATGTACATGAAGGAAATGGAATTGAAACAATTCCTAATCCCCATTCAAAAATTATTATCTCCAATTCAAACGGCAAAAATGAACTTTATATTGATTTAAACTAACACGATCTTCACTCATATTATTAAATTAAAACGGGACTTAATCGCGTAAAACTTACGTTTTATATTTAACCCGACGTTTCGGACATGACATTACGTCCGTGGTCACGGGTAGACTGGCTGGGAGTTGTATCAACATCTTCTAGCTGTACGAGTTTTTCGAACTACCCAAGTGCGGGTAGTTCTAAAAGTGAACGTTTTTAGGCACGTAATATATAGCCTATTAGCCAAGCTACATGACACTGTTAAGCCTTACTTGATACCGAATTTGTAGTAGCCAGAAAATGTACTTGAAAGAAATGGAATTGAAACAATTCCTAATCCCCATTCAAAAATTCTTATCGCCAGGTCACACGGCAAAAATAAACTTTTTCAGGCATGTAACATATAGCCTATTAGCCAAGCTACACGACGCTACTAAGCCTTACGTGATACCGAATTTGTAGTAGCCAGAAAATGTACATGAAGGAAATGGAATTGAAACAAATCCTAATCCCCATTCAAAAATTATTATCTCCAAGTCAAACGGCAAAAATGAACTTTTTCAGGCATTAGTCATATAGCCTATTAGCCAAGCTACACGACACTACTAAACCTGACGTGATACTGAATTTGTAGTAGCCAGAAAATGTACATGAAAGAAAATGGAATTGAAACTATTCCAAATCCCCATTTGGAATGAATTCGGCTGCTAAGTAATTGCGTTCAAAGTAAACAAGGTACAGCTGTACTAAAAACAGATTTAAATAGCCAGTTAGAAGCTTAATAAAACTTATAGTTTAAAGTTGTGATAACGAATTTGTAGTATCCACAAAATGTACATGAAAAATATGGAATTGAAACCATTCCAAATCGCCATTCAAAAATTATTATCTCCAAGATAAACGGCAAAAGTGAACTTTTTTAGGCATGAAACATATAGCCTATTAGCCAAGCTATACGACACTGCTAAGCCTATTGTGATACCTAATTTGTAGTAGCCAGAAAATGTACTTGAAGGAAATTGAATTGAAACTATTCCAAATCCCCATTCAAAAATTACTACTTCCAAGTTAAACGGCAAAAGTGAACATTTTTAGGCATGAAACATATAGCATATTAGCCAAGCTATATGACACTACTAAGTCTGATGTGATACCCAATTTGTAGTAGCCAGAAAATGTGCATGAAGGTAATGGAATTGAAACAATTCCAAATCCCCATTCAAAAATTATTTTCTCCAAGTTAAACGGCAAAAGTGAACTATTTTAGGAATGAAACTTCTAGCGTATTAGCTAAGCTACAATACAATACTAAGCCTCTTCACTTTCATTCATGTACATTTTCTGGCTACTACAAATTCGGTATCACGTTAAGCTTAAAAGTGTCGTGTAGCTTGGCTAATAGGCCATATGTGACATGGCTGAGAAAGTTCACTTTTGCCGTTTAACTTAGAGGTAGTAATATTTGAATGGGGATTTGGAATAGTTTCAATACCATTTTATTTATGTACATTTTCTGGCTACTACAAATTCGGTATCACGTAAGGCTTAGTAGTGTCGTGTAGCTTGGCTAATAGCCTATATGTTGCATGCCTGAAAAAGTTCATTTTTGCCGTTTAACTTGGAGATAATAATGTTTGAATGGGGATTTGGAATAGCTTCAATTCCATTTCCTTCAAGTACATTTTCTGGCTACTACAAATTCGGTATCACATCAGACTTAGTAGTGTTCTGTAGCTTAGCTAATAGGCTAGACGTTTCATTCCTAAAATAGTTCACTTTTGCCGTTTAACTTGGAGGTAGTAATTTTTGAATGTGGATTTGGAATAGCTTCAATTACATTTCCTTCATGTACATTTTATGGCTACTACAAATTCGGTATCACAACGGGCTTAGTAGTGTCGTATAGCTTGGCTAATAAGCTATATGTATCATGCCTGAAAAAGTTCAGTTTTGCCGTTTAACTTGGAGATAATAATTTTTGAATGGGGATTTGGAATCGTTTCAATTTCATTTCCTTCATGTACATTTTCTGGCTACTACAAATTCGGTATCACAATAGGCTTAGCAGTGTTGTATAGCTTGGCTAATAGGCTATATGTTTCATGCCTAAAAAAGTTCACTTTTGCCGTTTATCTTGGAGATAATAATTTTTGAATGGCGATTTGGAATGGTTTCAATTCCATGTTTTTCATGTACATTTTGTGGATACTAAAAAGTCGTTATCACAACTTGATACTATAAGTTTTATTAAGCTTCTAACTGGCTATTTAAATCTGTTTTTAGTACAGCTGTACCTTGTTTACTTTGAACGCAATCACTTAACAGCCGAATTCATTCCAAATGGGGATTTGGAATAGTTTCAATTCCATTTTCTTTCATGTACATTTTCTGGCTACTACAAATTCAGTATCACGTCAGGTTTAGTAGTGTCATATAGCTTGGCTAATAGGCTATATGACTAATGCCTGAAAAACTTCATTTTTGCCGTTTGAATTGGAGATAATAATTTTTGAATGGGGATTAGGAATTGTTTCAATTCCATTTCCTTCATGTACATTTTCTGGCTACTACAAATTCGGTATCACGTAAGGCTTAGTACTGTCGTGTAGCTTGGCTAATAGGCTATATGTCACATGCCTGAAAAAGTTCATTTTTGCCGTTTGACTTGGAGATAATGATTTTTGAATGGGGATTTGGAATAGTTTCAATTCCATTTCCTTCAAGTACATTTTCTGGCTACTACAAATTGGGTATCACGTAAGGCTTAGTAGTGTCGTGTAGCTTGGCTCATAGGCTATATGTTACATGCCTGTAAAAGTTCATTTTTGCCGTTTAACTTGGAGAAAATAATTTTTGAATGGGGATTTGGAATTGTTTCAATTCCATTTCCTTCATGCACATTTTCTGGCTACTACAAATTGGGTATCACATCAGACTTAGTAGTATCATATAGCTTGGCTAATATGCTATATGTTTCATGCCTAAAAATGTTCACTTTTGCCGTTTAACTTGGAGGTAGTAATTTTTGAATGGGGATTTGGAATAGTTTCAATTCCATTTCCTTCAAGTACATTTTCTGGCTACTACAAATTAGGTATCACGTAAGGCTTAGTAGTGTCGTGTAGCTTGGCTAGTAGGCTATATGTCACATGCCTGAAAAAGTTCATTTTTGCCGTTTGACTTGGAGATAATAATTTTTGAATGGGGATTTGGAATAGCTTCAATTCCATTTCCTTCAAGTACATTTTCTGGCTACTACAAATTCGGTATCACGTAAGGCTTAGTAGTGTCGTGTAGCTTTACTAATAGGCTATATGTTACATCGCTGAAAAAGTTCATTTTTGCCGTTTAACTTCGAGATAATAATTTCTGAATGGGGATTAAGAATTGTTTCAATTCCATTTCCTTCATGTACATTTTCTGTCTACTACAAATTCGGTATCACTTCAGACTTAGTAGTGTCATATAGCTTGGCTAATATGCTATATGTTTCATGCCTAAAAATGTTCACTTTTGCCGTTTAACTTGGAGGTAGTAATTTTTGAATGGGGATTTGGAATAGTTTCAATTCCATTTCCTTCAAGTACATTTTCTGGCTACTACAAATTCGGTATCACGTAATGCTTAATAGTGTCGTATAGCTTGGCTAGTAGGCTATATGTCACATGCCTGAAAAAGTTCATTTTTGCCGTCTGACTTGGAGATAATAATTTTTGAATGGGGATTTGGAATCGTTTCAATTTCATTTACTTCATGTACATTTTCTGGCTACTACAAATTCGGTATCACAATAGACTTAGCAGTGTCGTATAGCTTGGCTAATAGGCTATATGTTTCATGCCTAAAAAAGTTCACTTTTGCCGTTTATCTTGGAGATAATAATTTTTGAATGGCGATTTGGAATGGTTTCAATTCCATGTTTTTCATGTACATTTTGTGGATACTACAAAGTCGTTATCACAACTTTATACTATAAGTTTTATTAAGCTTCTAACTGGCTATTTAAATCTGTTTTTAGTACAGCTGTACCTTGTTTACTTTGAACGCAATCACTTAGCAGCCGAATTCATTCCAAATGGGGATTTGGAATAGTTTCAATTCCATTTTCTTTCATGTACATTTTCTGGCTACTACAAATTCAGTATCACGTCAGGTTTAGTAGTGTCGTATAGCTTGGCTAATAGGCTATATGACTAATGCCTGAAAAACTTCATTTTTGCCGTTTGAATTGGAGATAATAATTTTTGAATGGGGATTAGGAATTGTTTCAATTCCATTTCCTTCATGTACATTTTCTGGCTACTACAAATTCAGTATCACGTAAGGCTTAGTACTGTCGTGTAGCTTGGCTAATAGGCTATATGTCACATGCCTGAAAAAGTTCATTTTTGCCGTTTGACTTGGAGATAATGATTTTTGAATGGGGATTTGGAATAGTTTCAATTCCATTTCCTTCAAGTACATTTTCTGGCTACTACAAATTGGGTATCACGTAAGGCTTAGTAGTGTCGTGTAGCTTGGCTCATAGGCTATATGTTACATGCCTGTAATAGTTCATTTTTGCCGTTTAACTTGGAGAAAATAATTTTTGAATGGGGATTTGGAATTGTTTCAATTCCATTTCCTTCATGCACATTTTCTGGCTACTACAAATTGGGTATCACATCAGACTTAGTAGTATCATATAGCTTGGCTAATATGCTATATGTTTCATGCCTAAAAATATTCACTTTTGCCGTTTAACTTGGAGGTAGTAATTTTTGAATGGGGATTTGGAATAGTTTCAATTCCATTTCTTTCAAGTACATTTTCTGGCTACTACAAATTAGGTATCACGTAAGGCTTAGTAGTGTCGTGTAGCTTGGCTAGTAGGCTATATGTCACATGCCTGAAAAAGTTCATTTTTGCCGTTTGACTTGGAGATAATAATTTTTGAATGGGGATTTGGAATCGTTTCAATTTCATTTACTTCATGTACATTTTCTGGCTACTACAAATTCGGTATCACAATAGACTTAGCAGTGTCGTATAGCTTGGCTAATAGGCTATATGTTTCATGCCTAAAAAAGTTCACTTTTGCCGTTTATCTTGGAGATAATAATTTTTTAATGGCGATTTGGAATGGTTTCAATTCCATGTTTTTCATGTACATTTTGTGGATACTACAAAGTCGTTATCACAACTTTATACTATAAGTTTTATTAAGCTTCTAACTGGCTATTTAAATCTGTTTTTAGTACAGCTGTACCTTGTTTACTTTGAACGCAATCACTTAGCAGCCGAATTCATTCCAAATGGGGATTTGGAATAGTTTCAATTCCATTTTCTTTCATGTACATTTTCTGGCTACTACAAATTCAGTATCACGTCAGGTTTAGTAGTGTCATATAGCTTGGCTAATAGGCTATATGACTAATGCCTGAAAAACTTCATTTTTGCCGTTTGAATTGGAGATAATAATTTTTGAATGGGGATTAGGAATTGTTTCAATTCCATTTCCTTCATGTACATTTTCTGGCTACTACAAATTCGGTATCACGTAAGGCTTAGTACTGTCGTGTAGCTTGGCTAATAGGCTATATGTCACATGCCTGAAAAAGTTCATTTTTGCCGTTTGACTTGGAGATAATGATTTTTGAATGGGGATTTGGAATAGTTTCAATTCCATTTCCTTCAAGTACATTTTCTGGCTACTACAAATTGGGTATCACGTAAGGCTTAGTAGTGTCGTGTAGCTTGGCTCATAGGCTATATGTTACATGCCTGTAAAAGTTCATTTTTGCCGTTTAACTTGGAGAAAATAATTTTTGAATGGGGATTTGGAATTGTTTCAATTCCATTTCCTTCATGCACATTTTCTGGCTACTACAAATTGGGTATCACATCAGACTTAGTAGTATCATATAGCTTGGCTAATATGCTATATGTTTCATGCCTAAAAATGTTCACTTTTGCCGTTTAACTTGGAGGTAGTAATTTTTGAATGGGGATTTGGAATAGTTTCAATTCCATTTCCTTCAAGTACATTTTCTGGCTACTACAAATTAGGTATCACGTAAGGCTTAGTAGTGTCGTGTAGCTTGGCTAGTAGGCTATATGTCACATGCCTGAAAAAGTTCATTTTTGCCGTTTGACTTGGAGATAATAATTTTTGAATGGGGATTTGGAATAGCTTCAATTCCATTTCCTTCAAGTACATTTTCTGGCTACTACAAATTCGGTATCACGTAAGGCTTAGTAGTGTCGTGTAGCTTGACTAATAGGCTATATGTTACATCGCTGAAAAAGTTCATTTTTGCCGTTTAACTTCGAGATAATAATTTCTGAATGGGGATTAAGAATTGTTTCAATTCCATTTCCTTCATGTACATTTTCTGTCTACTACAAATTCGGTATCACTTCAGACTTAGTAGTGTCATATAGCTTGGCTAATATGCTATATGTTTCATGCCTAAAAATGTTCACTTTTGCCGTTTAACTTGGAGGTAGTAATTTTTGAATGGGGATTTGGAATCGTTTCAATTTCATTTAATTCATGTACATTTTCTGGCTACTACAAATTCGGTATCACAATAGACTTAGCAGTGTCGTATAGCTTGGCTAATAGGCTATATGTTTCATGCCTAAAAAAGTTCACTTTTGGCGTTTATCTTGGAGATAATAATTTTTGAATGGCGATTTGGAATGGTTTCAATTCCATGTTTTTCATGTACATTTTGTGGCTACTACAAATTCGTTATCACAACTTTATACTATAAGTTTTATTAAGCTTCTAACTGGCTATTTAAATCTGTTTTTAGTAAAGCTGTACCTTGTTTACTTTGAACGCAATCACTTAGCAGCCGAATTCATTCCAAATGGGGATTTGGAATAGTTTCAATTCCATTTTCTTTCATGTACATTTTCTGGCTACTACAAATTGAGTATCACGTCAGGTTTAGTAGTGTCGTGTAGCTTGGCTAATAGGCTATATGACTAATGCCTGAAAAAGTTCATTTTTGCCGTTTGAATTGGAGATAATAATTTTTGAATGGGGATTAGGAATTGTTTCAATTCCATTTCCTTCATGTACATTTTCTGGCTACTACAAATTCGGTATCACGTAAGGCTTAGTAGTGTCGTGTAGCTTGGCTAATAGGCTATATGGTACATGCCTGAAAAAGTTTATTTTTGCCGTGTGACCTGGCGATAAGAATTTTTGAATGGGGATTAGGAATTGTTTCAATTCCATTTCCTTCAAGTACATTTTCTGGCTACTACAAATTAGGTATCACGTAAGGCTTAGTAGTGTCGTGTAGCTTGGCTAGTAGGCTATATGTCACATGCCTGAAAAAGTTCATTTTTGCCGTTTGACTTGGAGATAATAATTTTTGAATGGGGATTTGGAATAGCTTCAATTCCATTTCCTTCAAGTACATTTTCTGGCTACTACAAATTCGGTATCACGTAAGGCTTAGTAGTGTCGTGTAGCTTGGCTAATAGCTCTGATCACTGTGGTCAGAAAGCTTATTTCCAAGTCAACATTGTAAAACAACAGCAAGCGATTACGTATAGGCCTATCACTGCTAGCCGAATGGATAAGTTTAGAGAATCTATTATATCGCAGGTACCTACTTTGACAGGTATAAGCAAGCAAGATCCTGATACATTATACGGGGAACTGTCGAGTGTCATCCACGACGTCCACAAGAATATTTTTAAGACGAAGACTGTACAGCAAGGCCAATTGAAGTCAAAGTTTAGTGACTGGGCCACCGTCGGTATCCACAGAAGCAGGAAGAGATTGTATGACCTGTATGAAATGAGGAATTTTAACCATGATGAAAATTTTACTGAATATGTAAGGAGGTATTCAAAAGTGTTTAAGAAAGTTTGCGCCGCGGCTAAGTCTGCATTCTTAAGCAAGAAGGTCAGGTCGGCAGACAATAAAATAAAAGCTACCTGGAATATGATAAACGCTGAAACCGGGAAGACGAAACCCCGTGATGGCCATTACACACTAAAAGTTCAAGACCAAGTATTGTCTGCAGACGACGATGTTGCTGGCGCCTTTCAACACTTTTTCACCAACATAGCCACTGATACTACACGGAATTTAAACTCCTCTGTAGTTAAGGCAGGTCTCCACTTGGACAATTACAATGTTAAGAAATGCAGCATGGAATTATATTTCCAATTTACTGACCCCGAAGAGATTATTAAAACTTTCAAGTCCTTAAAAGTTAAAAACAGTGAGGACTTTTGGGGGATATCTGTGAAAGTCGTGTATTCAATTATTGACGTCGTGGCACCTTATCTAGCCGATGTGTTTAACGCTTGTGTTAGGGAATGTGTGTTTCCCAATCTGATGAAGTATAGTAAGGTTATTCCTCTGTTTAAATCAGGCAGCAAGGATGACCTTGGAAATTTTAGACCAATTTCCATACTTCCCGTTCTCAGCAAAGTGTTTGAGAAAATTATATTGAACCAGTTGCTTCGACATTTTAACACGAATGGATTACTTCAGCATCAGCAATTTGGTTTTACACGAGGTCGTTCGACGACAGATGCTGCCTCTGTGCTAATCAAGCACATATACGATGCCTGGGAACTCTCGTTAGATGCTATCGGTATTTTCTGCGATCTCTCCAAAGCTTTCGATTGTGTGGAGCACGACACACTACTACACAAGCTGAAGCACTACGGTCTATCCTCTAAAGCTTTACAGCTTGTTGAATCTTACTTAAACGAAAGAACCCAGAAAGTGGTTGTAAATGGTACTGAATCTAACGGTACAACTGTAAAGCTTGGAGTACCACAGGGTTCTATTCTGGGACCTTTTCTTTTCCTTGTGTATATAAATGATTTGCCATGTCTTGTAAAGAACAAATGTGAGATAGTCTTATTTGCTGATGATACTTCACTAATTTTCAAAGTTGATAGGCAACTGAGTGACTATAGCCATGTGAATGAAACTTTGAAGGAGGTACTAGAATGGTTTACAGCAAATAACTTGCTCCTTAATGCCAAGAAGACGAAATGTGTTAAATTCTCTTTACCCAATGTAAGGAAGACAGATACTACCATCACGCTGAATGGCGAAAACCTGGACCTTGTCGAGAATACGCTCTTTCTTGGTCTTACTTTAGATTGCAATCTGCAATGGGGTCCTCATATATCTGCCCTAGCAAAAAGGTTGAGCTCTGCCGCGTATGCCGTAAGGAGAATTAGGCAATTAACTGATGTGGAGACAGCTCGCCTAGTTTATTTCAGTTACTTTCATAGTGTTATGTCTTACGGCATATTGGCCTGGGGAAAAGCAGCAGATATTCAAACCATCTTCGTTCTCCAGAAACGGGCAATACGATCTATCTACAACATGGCGTCACGTGACTCACTGAAGGAACGCTTTAAGGAGATAGACATCCTTACAGTAGCTTCACAATACATACTAGATGTGATAATGTATACTCATAAGAATATAGAGTCCTTTAAGAAACTGTCAGATATTCATAGTTATAATACACGGAACAAACATAAGCTAGCGGTTTCCAAGTTTCGTCTACAGAAAGTGAAGAAATCGTTCCTGGGAAACTGTGTAACATTTTATAATAAGGTACCCTTAGAGGCATGGGATCTGCCCTTTACTTCATTCAAGAAGTACATAAAAAGTGCACTTCTCAAAAAGGGGTACTACAAAATTGATGATTACCTGGGAGATACTACACCATGGCCGACTATCCAGGCTCAAAATCTGTCATAGTTTTGCTAGCAGTGTCCCGGGGAGACATTGTGTCATGCTTAAGGCGCTGTTGCTACTGGCTGTTTAAATTATTGATCCTTATTATTGTATAATTATAATTTGGTATATATATATATTGACTTGTTGAGTACATACTAGTTATGTATTCTGTAGAATTAGTTGGAGATTGCTAGCTTAACAGTCTCTTGACGTGAAATTTGTATTTCATACGCATTTTTTTTTCTATTTCTAGTTCTTTTGACACTTGGAGAACCTTTACACCTCCAAATTTTTATTTTTTATTATATCCCATTAATTATAATTGACTGTGGGGACCTTTTACATCTCCCAAGATCTTGTTTTCAATTAAGTCAATTTAAACTATGTAACATACAAGCACGGAATGTTGTGTCTTACATCTAGGTATACCGTATTCACTTATTATTGGAATATTTAATACAGCCCGGACAGCTTGAACATGTCATGCTCGCTAAAAAGTCTTTGCTTACGGTGACGTCGTTGATCGGGTCGCCACCTTCCCGAATGAAGGTTGAGGGAGGCGATGGCTGAGATGCGCGCCATATTCGTGAACGGGTGCTGTTTGTGAAGACCGGTCTGTTTCAGCTAATAGGGGCTATGCTATTCTATGTAACATTAATTTTGAATGAGATTACGTTGAGGCACTCTGTTCGGTCCTTGTTTGTTTATTTTTCTTTCTGACTCTTGGAGACCATATACATCTCCAAGGAAAAAAGTAGATTAAGTATACGTCATATATTTTTTTTTTCCTTTGCTTAAGACAACAAGAGTCTTTTACAACTCTAAAGTTATTTTAGTTATTCGGTTTTTTTCTTCATGTATAATTTTTTTAGATGTACTTTGACACTTAGAGACTCTATACATCTCTAACATCTCTTATTAATAATCATAATAGCTTTGTACTTTGTATAATTTCTTGTGTTAATATTTTTTTTTTTTATGAATACTTTTGCTTATTAAATTGTATCTTGTTTTTTTTTTTAATGCATGTTAAATATAAGATGTAATGTTTTGAAAAGAAGTGGCCCGCCGAGTTTCTTGCCGGTCCCATAGTGGATACCCTCCTCCAACTGAGGGGGGACTGAAATCTTCTCGAGGCTGAGGCGTAGGGTTAGAGCCGGCGTAGTTTTATTTGACGTTCATAAGCGCATTGTAATATGCCTACTTGGAAAATAAATATTTCATTTCATTTCATTTCTCATTTCATTTCATTTCATTTCATTTCATTTCATTTCATTTCATTTCATTTCATATATGTAACATCGCTGAAAAAGTTCATTTTTGCCGTTTAACTTCGAGATAATAATTTCTGAATGGGGATTAAGAATTGTTTCAATTCCATTTCCTTCATGTACATTTTCTGTCTACTACAAATTCGGTATCACATCAGACTTAGTAGTGTCATATAGCTTGGCTAATATGCTATATGCTTCATGCCTAAAAATGTTCACTTTTGCCGTTTAACTTGGAGGTAGTAATTTTTGAATGGGGATTTGGAATAGTTTCAATTCCATTTCCTTCAAGTACATTTTCTGGCTACTACAAATTTGGTATCACGTAAGGCTTAGTAGTGTCGTGTAGCTTGGCTAGTAGGCTATATTTCACATGCCTGAAAAAGTTCATTTTTGCCGTTTTACTTGGAGATAATAATTTTTGAATGGGGATTTGGAATAGCTTCAATTCCATTTCCTTTAAGTACATTTTCTGGCTACTACAAATTCGGTATCAAGTAAGGCTTAATAGTATCATGTAGCTTGGTTAATAAGCTATATATTACGTGCCTAAAAACGTTGACTTTTGCCGTTTAACTTAGAGATAATAATTTTTGAATGGGGATTTGGAATAGAGTCAATTACATTTCCTTCATGTACATTTTCTGGCTACTACAAATTCGGTATCACATCAGGCTTAGTATTGTATTGTAGCTTAGCTAATAGGCTAGAGGTGTCATGCCTAAAAAGTTCACTTTTGCCGTTTAAATAACTTGGAGGTAGTAATTTTTGAATGGGGATTTGGAATAGTTTCAATTCCATTTCCTTCATGTATATTTTCTGGCTACTACAAATTCGGTATCACGTAAGGCTTAGTAGTGTCGTGAAGCTTGGCTAATAGGCTATATGTTACATGCCTGAAATAGTTCATTTTTGCCGTCTGACTTGGAGATAATAATTTTTGAATGGGGATTTGGAATTGTTTCAATTCCATTTCCTACATGTACATTTTCTGGCTACTACAAATTCGGTATCACATCAGACTTAGTAGTGTCATATAGCTTGGCTAATATGCTATATGATTCATGCCTGAAAATGTTCTCTTTTGCCGTTTAGCTTGGAGGTAGTAATTTTTGAATGGGGATTTGGAATAGTTTCAATTCCATTTCTTTCAAGTACATTTTCTGGCTACTACAAATTCGGTATCACGTAATGCTTAATAGTGTCGTATAGCTTGGCTAGTAGGCTATATGTCACATGCCTGAAAAAGTTCATTTTTGCCGTTTGACTTGGAGATAATAATTTTTGAATGGGGATTTGGAATCGTTTCAATTTCATTTACTTCATGTACATTTTCTGGCTACTACAAATTCGGTATCACAATAGACTTAGCAGTGTCGTATAGCTTGGCTAATAGGCTATATGTTTCATGCCTAAAAAGTTCACTTTTGCCGTTTATCTTGGAGATAATAATTTTTGAATGGCGATTTGGAATGGTTTCAATTCCATGTTTTTCATGTACATTTTGTGGATACTACAAAGTCGTTATCACAACTTTATACTATAAGTTTTATTAAGCTTCTAACTGGCTATTTAAATCTGTTTTTAGTACAGCTGTACCTTGTTTACTTTGAACGCAATCACTTAGCAGCCGAATTCATTCCAAATGGGGATTTGGAATAGTTTCAATTCCATTTTCTTTCATGTACATTTTGTGGCTACTACAAATTCAGTATCACGTCAGGTTTAGTAGTGTCGTATAGCTTGGCTAATAGGCTATATGACTAATGCCTGAAAAACTTCATTTTTGCCGTTTGAATTGGAGATAATAATTTTTGAATGGGGATTAGGAATTGTTTCAATTCCATTTCCTTCATGTACATTTTCTGGCTACTACAAATTCGGTATCACGTAAGGCTTAGTACTGTCGTGTAGCTTGGCTAATAGGCTATATGTCACATGCCTGAAAAAGTTCATTTTTGCCGTTTGACTTGGAGATAATGATTTTTGAATGGGGATTTGGAATAGTTTCAATTCCATTTCCTTCAAGTACATTTTCTGGCTACTACAAATTGGGTATCACGTAAGGCTTAGTAGTGTCGTGTAGCTTGGCTCATAGGCTATATGTTACATGCCTGTAATAGTTCATTTTTGCCGTTTAACTTGGAGAAAATAATTTTTGAATGGGGATTTGGAATTGTTTCAATTCCATTTCCTTCATGCACATTTTCTGGCTACTACAAATTGGGTATCACATCAGACTTAGTAGTATCATATAGCTTGGCTAATATGCTATATGTTTCATGCCTAAAAATATTCACTTTTGCCGTTTAACTTGGAGGTAGTAATTTTTGAATGGGGATTTGGAATAGTTTCAATTCCATTTCTTTCAAGTACATTTTCTGGCTACTACAAATTAGGTATCACGTAAGGCTTAGTAGTGTCGTGTAGCTTGGCTAGTAGGCTATATGTCACATGCCTGAAAAAGTTCATTTTTGCCGTTTGACTTGGAGATAATAATTTTTGAATGGGGATTTGGAATCGTTTCAATTTCATTTACTTCATGTACATTTTCTGGCTACTACAAATTCGGTATCACAATAGACTTAGCAGTGTCGTATAGCTTGGCTAATAGGCTATATGTTTCATGCCTAAAAAAGTTCACTTTTGCCGTTTATCTTGGAGATAATAATTTTTTAATGGCGATTTGGAATGGTTTCAATTCCATGTTTTTCATGTACATTTTGTGGATACTACAAAGTCGTTATCACAACTTTATACTATAAGTTTTATTAAGCTTCTAACTGGCTATTTAAATCTGTTTTTAGTACAGCTGTACCTTGTTTACTTTGAACGCAATCACTTAGCAGCCGAATTCATTCCAAATGGGGATTTGGAATAGTTTCAATTCCATTTTCTTTCATGTACATTTTCTGGCTACTACAAATTCAGTATCACGTCAGGTTTAGTAGTGTCATATAGCTTGGCTAATAGGCTATATGACTAATGCCTGAAAAACTTCATTTTTGCCGTTTGAATTGGAGATAATAATTTTTGAATGGGGATTAGGAATTGTTTCAATTCCATTTCCTTCATGTACATTTTCTGGCTACTACAAATTCGGTATCACGTAAGGCTTAGTACTGTCGTGTAGCTTGGCTAATAGGCTATATGTCACATGCCTGAAAAAGTTCATTTTTGCCGTTTGACTTGGAGATAATGATTTTTGAATGGGGATTTGGAATAGTTTCAATTCCATTTCCTTCAAGTACATTTTCTGGCTACTACAAATTGGGTATCACGTAAGGCTTAGTAGTGTCGTGTAGCTTGGCTCATAGGCTATATGTTACATGCCTGTAAAAGTTCATTTTTGCCGTTTAACTTGGAGAAAATAATTTTTGAATGGGGATTTGGAATTGTTTCAATTCCATTTCCTTCATGCACATTTTCTGGCTACTACAAATTGGGTATCACATCAGACTTAGTAGTATCATATAGCTTGGCTAATATGCTATATGTTTCATGCCTAAAAATGTTCACTTTTGCCGTTTAACTTGGAGGTAGTAATTTTTGAATGGGGATTTGGAATAGTTTCAATTCCATTTCCTTCAAGTACATTTTCTGGCTACTACAAATTAGGTATCACGTAAGGCTTAGTAGTGTCGTGTAGCTTGGCTAGTAGGCTATATGTCACATGCCTGAAAAAGTTCATTTTTGCCGTTTGACTTGGAGATAATAAATTTTGAATGGGGATTTGGAATAGCTTCAATTCCATTTCCTTCAAGTACATTTTCTGGCTACTACAAATTCGGTATCACGTAAGGCTTAGTAGTGTCGTGTAGCTTGACTAATAGGCTATATGTTACATCGCTGAAAAAGTTCATTTTTGCCGTTTAACTTCGAGATAATAATTTCTGAATGGGGATTAAGAATTGTTTCAATTCCATTTCCTTCATGTACATTTTCTGTCTACTACAAATTCGGTATCACTTCAGACTTAGTAGTGTCATATAGCTTGGCTAATATGCTATATGTTTCATGCCTAAAAATGTTCACTTTTGCCGTTTAACTTGGAGGTAGTAATTTTTGAATGGGGATTTGGAATAGTTTCAATTCCATTTCCTTCAAGTACATTTTCTGGCTACTACAAATTTGGTATCACGTAAGGCTTAGTAGTGTCGTGTAGCATGGCTAGTAGGCTATATTTCACATGCCTGAAAAAGTTCATTTTTGCCGTTTTACTTGGAGATAATAATTTTTGAATGGGGATTTGGAATAGCTTCAATTCCATTTCCTTTAAGTACATTTTCTGGCTACTACAAATTCGATATCAAGTAAGGCTTAATAGTATCATGTAGCTTTGCTAATAAGCTATATATTACGTGCCTAAAACCGTTGACTTTTGCCGTTTAACTTAGAGATAATAATTTTTTAATGGGGATTTGGAATAGTTTCAATTCCATTTCCTTCAAGTACATATTCTGGCTACTACAAATTCGGTATCACGTAAGGCTTAGTAGTGTCGTGTAGCTTAGCTAATAGGCTATATGTTTCATTCCTGAAAAAGTTCATTTTTGCCGTTTAACTTGGAGATAATAATTTTTGAATGGGGATTTGGAATAGAGTCAATTACATTTCCTTCATGTACATTTTCTGGCTACTACAAATTCGGTATCACATCAGGCTTAGTATTGTATTGTAGCTTAGCTAATAGGCTAGAGGTGTGATGCCTAAAAAAGTTCACTTTTGCCGTTTAAATAACTTGGAGGTAGTAATTTTTGAATGGGGATTTGGAATAGTTTCAATTCCATTTCCTTCATGTATATTTTCTGGCTACTACAAATTCGGTATCACGTAAGGCTTAGTAGTGTCGTGTAGCTTCGCTAATAGGCTATATGTTACATGCCTGAAATAGTTCATTTTTGCCGTGTGACTTGGAGATAATAATTTTTGAATGGGGATTTGGAATTGTTTCAATTCCATTTCCTACATGTACATTTTCTGGCTACTACAAATTCGGTATCACATCAGACTTAGTAGTGTCATATAGCTTGGCTAATATGCTATATGCTTCATGCCTTAAAATGTTCTCTTTTGCCGTTTAGCTTGAAGGTAGTAATTTTTGAATGGGGATTTGGAATAGTTTCAATTCCATTTCCTTCAAGTACATTTTCTGGCTACTACAAATTCGGTATCACGTAATGCTTAGTAGTGTCGTGTAGCTTGGCTAGTAGGCTATATGTCACATGCCTGAAAAAGTTCATTTTTGCCGTTTGACTTGGAGATAATAATTTTTGAATGGGGATTTGGAATAGCTTCAATTCCATTTCCTTCAAGTACATTTTCTGGCTACTACAAATTCGGTATCAAGTAAGGCTTAACAGTGTCATGTATCTTGGCTAATAGGCTATACGTTACATTCCTGGAAAAGTTCAGTTTTGCCGTTTAACTTGGAGATATTAATTTTTGAATGGGGATTTGGAATAGAGTCAATTCCATTTCCTTCATGTACATTTTCTGGTTACTACAAATTCGGTATCACGTAAGGCTTAGTAGTGTCGTGTAGCTTGGCTAATAGGCTATACGTTACATTCCTGGAAAAGTTCAGTTTTGCCGTTTAACTTGGAGATATTAATTTTTGAATGGGGATTTGGAATAGAGTCAATTCCATTTCCTACATGTACATTTTCTGGTTACTACAAATTCGGTATCACGTAAGGCTTAGTAGTGTCGTGTATCTTGGCTAATAGGCTATATGTCACATGCCTGAAAATATTCATTTTTCCGTTTGACTTGGAGATAATAATTTTTGAATGGGGATTTGGAATAGCTTCAATTCCATTTCTTTTAAGTACATTTTCTGGCTACTACAAATTCGGTATCACATCAGGTTTAGTACTGTATTGTAGCTTAGCTAATAAGCTAGAGGTTTCATTCCTGAAAAAGTTCATTTTTGCCGTTTAACTTGGAGAAAATAATTTTTGAATGGGGATTTGGAATTGTTTCAATTCCATTTCATTCATGCACATTTTCTGGCTACTACAAATTGGGTATCACATCAGACTTAGTAGTGTCATATAGCTTGGCTAACATGCTATATGTTTCATGCCTAAAAATGTTCACTTTTGCCGTATAACTTGGAGGTAGTAATTTTTGAATGGGGATTTGGAATAGTTTCAATTCCATTTCCTTCAAGTACATTTTCTGGCTACTACAAATTAGGTATCACGTAAGGCTTAGTAGTGTCGTGTAGCTAGGCTAGTAGGCTATACGTCACATGCCTGAAAAAGTTCATTTTTGACGTTTGACTTGGAGATAATAATTTTTGAATGGGGATTTGGAATAGCTTCAATTCCATTTCCTTCAAGTACATTTTCTGGCTACTACAAATTCGGTATCAAGTAAGGCTTAACAGTGTCATGTAGCTTGGCTAATAGGCTATATATTACGTGCCTAAAAACGTTCACTTTTGCCGTTTAACTTAGAGATAATAATTTTTGAATTGGGATTTGGAATAGTTTCAATTCCATTTCTTTCAAGTACATATTTTGGCTACTACAAATTCGGTATCACGTAAGGCTTAGTAGTGTCGTGTAGCTTGGCTAATAGGCTATACGTTACATTCCTGGAAAAGTTCAGTTTTGCCGTTTAACTTGTAGATAATAATTTTTGAATGGGGATTTGGAATAGCTTCAATTCCATTTCCTTCATGTACATTTTGTGGCTACTACAAATTTGGTATCACAACGGGCTTAGTAGTGTCGTATAGCTTGGCTAATAAGCTATATGTTTCATGCCTGATAAAGTTAAGTTTTGCCGTTTAACTTGGAGATAATAATTTTTGAATGGGGATTTGGAATCGTTTCAATTTCATTTCCTTCATGTACATTTTCTGGCTACTACACATTCGGTATCACAATAGGCTTAGCAGTGTCGTATAGCTTGGCTAATAGGCTATATGTTTCATGCCTAAAAAAGTTCACTTTTGCCGTTTAACTTGGAGGTAGTAATTTTTGAATGGGGATTTGGAATAGTTTCAATTCCATTTCCTTCAAGTACATTTTCTGGCTACTACAAATTTGGTATCACGTAAGGCTTAGTAGTGGCGTGTAGCTTGGCTAGTAGGCTATATTTCACATGCCTGAAAAAGTTCATTTTTGCCGTTTTACTTGGAGATAATAATTTTTGAATGGGGATTTGGAATAGCTTCAATTCCATTTCCTTTAAGTACATTTTCTGGCTACTACAAATTCGGTATCACATCAGGCTTAGTATTGTATTGTAGCTTAGCTAATAGGCTAGAGGTTTTATTCCTAAAATAGTTCACTTTTGCCGTTTAACTTGGAGGTAGTAATTTTTGAATGGGGATTTGGAATAGCTTCAATTCCATTTCCTTCATGTACATTTTATGGCTACTACAAATTCGGTATCACAACAAGCTTAGTAGTGTCGTATAGCTTGGCTAATAAGCTATATGTTTCATGCCTGAAAAAGTTCAGTTTTTCCGTTTAACTTGGAGATAATATTTTTTGAATGGGGATTTGGAATCGTTTCAATTTCATTTAATTCATGTACATTTTCTGGCTACTACAAATTCGGTATCACAATAGACTTAGCAGTGTCGTATAGCTTGGCTAATAGGCTATATGTTTCATGCCTAAAAAAGTTCACTTTTGGCGTTTATCTTGGAGATAATAATTTTTGAATGGCGATTTGGAATGGTTTCAATTCCATGTTTTTCATGTACATTTTGTGGCTACTACAAATTCGTTATCACAACTTTATACTATAAGTTTTATTAAGCTTCTAACTGGCTATTTAAATCTGTTTTTAGTAAAGCTGTACCTTGTTTACTTTGAACGCAATCACTTAGCAGCCGAATTCATTCCAAATGGGGATTTGGAATAGTTTCAATTCCATTTTCTTTCATGTACATTTTCTGGCTACTACAAATTGAGTATCACGTCAGGTTTAGTAGTGTCGTGTAGCTTGGCTAATAGGCTATATGACTAATGCCTGAAAAAGTTCATTTTTGCCGTTTGAATTGGAGATAATAATTTTTGAATGGGGATTAGGAATTGTTTCAATTCCATTTCCTTCATGTACATTTTCTGGCTACTACAAATTCGGTATCACGTAAGGCTTAGTAGTGTCGTGTAGCTTGGCTAATAGGCTATATGGTACATGCCTGAAAAAGTTTATTTTTGCCGTGTGACCTAGCGATAAGAATTTTTGAATGGGGATTAGGAATTGTTTCAATTCCATTTCCTTCATGTATATTTTCTGGCTACTACAAATTCGGTATCACGTAAGGCTTAATAGTGTCGTGTAGCTTGGCTAATAGGCTATATGTCACATGCCTGAAAAAGTTCATTTTTGCCGTTTGACTTGGAGATAATGACTTTTGAATGGGGATTTGGAATAGTTTCAATTCCATTTCCTTCAAGTACATTTTCTGGCTACTACAAATTCGGTATCACATCAGGTTTAGTACTGTATTGTAGCTTAGCTAATAAGCTAGAGGTTTCATTCCTGAAAAAGTTCATTTTTGCCGTTTAACTTGGAGAAAATAATTTTTGAATGGGGATTTGGAATTGTTTCAATTCCATTTCATTCATGCACATTTTCTGGCTACTACAAATTGGGTATCACATCAGACTTAGTAGTGTCATATAGCTTGGCTAACATGCTATATGTTTCATGCCTAAAAATGTTCACTTTTGCCGTATAACTTGGAGGTAGTAATTTTTGAATGGGGATTTGGAATAGTTTCAATTCCATTTCCTTCAAGTACATTTTCTGGCTACTACAAATTAGGTATCACGTAAGGCTTAGTAGTGTCGTGTAGCTAGGCTAGTAGGCTATACGTCACATGCCTGAAAAAGTTCATTTTTGACGTTTGACTTGGAGATAATAATTTTTGAATGGGGATTTGGAATAGCTTCAATTCCATTTCCTTCAAGTACATTTTCTGGCTACTACAAATTAGGTATCACGTAAGGCTTAGTAGTGTCGTGTAGCTAGGCTAGTAGGCTATACGTCACATGCCTGAAAAAGTTCATTTTTGACGTTTGACTTGGAGATAATAATTTTTGAATGGGGATTTGGAATAGTTTCAATTCCATTTCCTTCAAGTACATTTTCTGGCTACTACAAATTCGGTATCACATCAGGTTTAGTACTGTATTGTAGCTTAGCTAATAAGCTAGAGGTTTCATTCCTGAAAAAGTTCATTTTTGCCGTTTAACTTGGAGAAAATAATTTTTGAATGGGGATTTGGAATTGTTTCAATTCCATTTCCTTCATGCACATTTTCTGGCTACTACAAATTGGGTATCACATCAGACTTAGTAGTATCATATAGCTTGGCTAATATGCTATATGTTTCATGCCTAAAAATATTCACTTTTGCCGTTTAACTTGGAGGTAGTAATTTTTGAATGGGGATTTGGAATAGTTTCAATTCCATTTCCTTCAAGTACATTTTCTGGCTACTACAAATTAGGTATCACGTAAGGCTTAGTAGTGTCGTGTAGCTTGGCTAGTAGGCTATATTTCACATGCCTGAAAAAGTTCATTTTTGCCGTTTTACTTGGAGATAATAATTTTTGAATGGGGATTTGGAATAGCTTCAATTCCATTTCCTTTAAGTACATTTTCTGGCTACTACAAATTCGGTATCAAGTAAGCCTTAATAGTATCATGTAGCTTGGTTAATAAGCTATATATTACGTGCCTAAAAACGTTGACTTTTGCCGTTTAACTTAGAGATAATAATTTTTGAATGGGGATTTGGAATAGAGTCAATTACATTTCCTTCATGTACATTTTCTGGCTACTACAAATTCGGTATCACATCAGGCTTAGTATTGTATTGTAGCTTAGCTAATAGGCTAGAGGTGTCATGCCTAAAAAAGTTCACTTTTGCCGTTTAAATAACTTGGAGGTAGTAATTTTTGAATGGGGATTTGGAATAGTTTCAATTCCATTTCCTTCATGTATATTTTCTGGCTACTACAAATTCGGTATCACGTAAGGCTTAGTAGTGTCGTGAAGCTTGGCTAATAGGCTATATGGTACATGCCTGAAATAGTTCATTTTTGCCGTCTGACTTGGAGATAATAATTTTTGAATGGGGATTTGGAATTGTTTCAATTCCATTTCCTACATGTACATTTTCTGGCTACTACAAATTCGGTATCACATCAGACTTAGTAGTGTCATATAGCTTGGCTAATATGCTATAAGCTTCATGCCTGAAAATGTTCTCTTTTGCCGTTTAGCTTGGAGGTAGTAATTTTTGAATGGGGATTTGGAATAGTTTCAATTCCATTTCCTTCAAGTACATTTTCTGGCTACTACAAATTCGGTATCACGTAATGCTTAATAGTGTCGTATAGCTTGGCTAGTAGGCTATATGTCACATGCCTGAAAAAGTTCATTTTTGCCGTTTGACTTGGAGATAATAATTTTTGAATGGGGATTTGGAATCGTTTCAATTTCATTTACTTCATGTACATTTTCTGGCTACTACAAATTCGGTATCACAATAGACTTAGCAGTGTCGTATAGCTTGGCTAATAGGCTATATGTTTCATGCCTAAAAAAGTTCACTTTTGCCGTTTATCTTGGAGATAATAATTTTTGAATGGCGATTTGGAATGGTTTCAATTCCATGTTTTTCATGTACATTTTGTGGATACTACAAAGTCGTTATCACAACTTTATACTATAAGTTTTATTAAGCTTCTAACTGGCTATTTAAATCTGTTTTTAGTACAGCTGTACCTTGTTTACTTTGAACGCAATCACTTAGCAGCCGAATTCATTCCAAATGGGGATTTGGAATAGTTTCAATTCCATTTTCTTTCATGTACATTTTCTGGCTACTACAAATTCAGTATCACGTCAGGTTTAGTAGTGTCGTATAGCTTGGCTAATAGGCTATATGACTAATGCCTGAAAAACTTCATTTTTGCCGTTTGAATTGGAGATAATAATTTTTGAATGGGGATTAGGAATTGTTTCAATTCCATTTCCTTCATGTACATTTTCTGGCTACTACAAATTCAGTATCACGTAAGGCTTAGTACTGTCGTGTAGCTTGGCTAATAGGCTATATGTCACATGCCTGAAAAAGTTCATTTTTGCCGTTTGACTTGGAGATAATGATTTTTGAATGGGGATTTGGAATAGTTTCAGTTCCATTTCCTTCAAGTACATTTTCTGGCTACTACAAATTGGGTATCACGTAAGGCTTAGTAGTGTCGTGTAGCTTGGCTCATAGGCTATATGTTACATGCCCGTAAAAGTTCATTTTTGCCGTTTAACTTGGAGAAAATAATTTTTGAATGGGGATTTGGAATTGTTTCAATTCCATTTCCTTCATGCACATTTTCTGGCTACTACAAATTGGGTATCACATCAGACTTAGTAGTATCATATAGCTTGGCTAATATGCTATATGTTTCATGCCTAAAAATATTCACTTTTGCCGTTTAACTTGGAGGTAGTAATTTTTGAATGGGGATTTGGAATAGTTTCAATTCCATTTCTTTCAAGTACATTTTCTGGCTACTACAAATTAGGTATCACGTAAGGCTTAGTAGTGTCGTGTAGCTTGGCTAGTAGGCTATATGTCACATGCCTGAAAAAGTTCATTTTTGCCGTTTGACTTGGAGATAATAATTTTTGAATGGGGATTTGGAATCGTTTCAATTTCATTTACTTCATGTACATTTTCTGGCTACTACAAATTCGGTATCACAATAGACTTAGCAGTGTCGTATAGCTTGGCTAATAGGCTATATGTTTCATGCCTAAAAAAGTTCACTTTTGCCGTTTATCTTGGAGATAATAATTTTTTAATGGCGATTTGGAATGGTTTCAATTCCATGTTTTTCATGTACATTTTGTGGATACTACAAAGTCGTTATCACAACTTTATACTATAAGTTTTATTAAGCTTCTAACTGGCTATTTAAATCTGTTTTTAGTACAGCTGTACCTTGTTTACTTTGAACGCAATCACTTAACAGCCGAATTCATTCCAAATGGGGATTTGGAATAGTTTCAATTCCATTTTCTTTCATGTACATTTTCTGGCTACTACAAATTCAGTATCACGTCAGGTTTAGTAGTGTCATATAGCTTGGCTAATAGGCTATATGACTAATGCCTGAAAAACTTCATTTTTGCCGTTTGAATTGGAGATAATAATTTTTGAATGGGGATTAGGAATTGTTTCAATTCCATTTCCTTCATGTACATTTTCTGGCTACTACAAATTCGGTATCACGTAAGGCTTAGTACTGTCGTGTAGCTTGGCTAATAGGCTATATGTCACATGCCTGAAAAAGTTCATTTTTGCCGTTTGACTTGGAGATAATGATTTTTGAATGGGGATTTGGAATAGTTTCAATTCCATTTCCTTCAAGTACATTTTCTGGCTACTACAAATTGGGTATCACGTAAGGCTTAGTAGTGTCGTGTAGCTTGGCTCATAGGCTATATGTTACATGCCTGTAAAAGTTCATTTTTGCCGTTTAACTTGGAGAAAATAATTTTTGAATGGGGATTTGGAATTGTTTCAATTCCATTTCCTTCATGCACATTTTCTGGCTACTACAAATTGGGTATCACATCAGACTTAGTAGTATCATATAGCTTGGCTAATATGCTATATGTTTCATGCCTAAAAATGTTCACTTTTGCCGTTTAACTTGGAGGTAGTAATTTTTGAATGGGGATTTGGAATAGTTTCAATTCCATTTCCTTCAAGTACATTTTCTGGCTACTACAAATTAGGTATCACGTAAGGCTTAGTAGTGTCGTGTAGCTTGGCTAGTAGGCTATATGTCACATGCCTGAAAAAGTTCATTTTTGCCGTTTGACTTGGAGATAATAATTTTTGAATGGGGATTTGGAATAGCTTCAATTCCATTTCCTTCAAGTACATTTTCTGGCTACTACAAATTCGGTATCACGTAAGGCTTAGTAGTGTCGTGTAGCTTTACTAATAGGCTATATGTTACATCGCTGAAAAAGTTCATTTTTGCCGTTTAACTTCGAGATAATAATTTCTGAATGGGGATTAAGAATTGTTTCAATTCCATTTCCTTCATGTACATTTTCTGTCTACTACAAATTCGGTATCACTTCAGACTTAGTAGTGTCATATAGCTTGGCTAATATGCTATATGTTTCATGCCTAAAAATGTTCACTTTTGCCGTTTAACTTGGAGGTAGTAATTTTTGAATGGGGATTTGGAATAGTTTCAATTCCATTTCCTTCAAGTACATTTTCTGGCTACTACAAATTCGGTATCACGTAATGCTTAATAGTGTCGTATAGCTTGGCTAGTAGGCTATATGTCACATGCCTGAAAAAGTTCATTTTTGCCGTCTGACTTGGAGATAATAATTTTTGAATGGGGATTTGGAATCGTTTCAATTTCATTTACTTCATGTACATTTTCTGGCTACTACAAATTCGGTATCACAATAGACTTAGCAGTGTCGTATAGCTTGGCTAATAGGCTATATGTTTCATGCCTAAAAAGTTCACTTTTGCCGTTTATCTTGGAGATAATAATTTTTGAATGGCGATTTGGAATGGTTTCAATTCCATGTTTTTCATGTACATTTTGTGGATACTACAAAGTCGTTATCACAACTTTATACTATAAGTTTTATTAAGCTTCTAACTGGCTATTTAAATCTGTTTTTAGTACAGCTGTACCTTGTTTACTTTGAACGCAATCACTTAGCAGCCGAATTCATTCCAAATGGGGATTTGGAATAGTTTCAATTCCATTTTCTTTCATGTACATTTTCTGGCTACTACAAATTCAGTATCACGTCAGGTTTAGTAGTGTCGTATAGCTTGGCTAATAGGCTATATGACTAATGCCTGAAAAACTTCATTTTTGCCGTTTGAATTGGAGATAATAATTTTTGAATGGGGATTAGGAATTGTTTCAATTCCATTTCCTTCATGTACATTTTCTGGCTACTACAAATTCAGTATCACGTAAGGCTTAGTACTGTCGTGTAGCTTGGCTAATAGGCTATATGTCACATGCCTGAAAAAGTTCATTTTTGCCGTTTGACTTGGAGATAATGATTTTTGAATGGGGATTTGGAATAGTTTCAATTCCATTTCCTTCAAGTACATTTTCTGGCTACTACAAATTAGGTATCACGTAAGGCTTAGTAGTGTCGTGTAGCTTGGCTATAGGCTATATGTTACATGCCTGAAAAAGTTCATTTTTGCCGTTTAACTTGGAGATAATAATTTCTGAATGGGGATTAAGAATTGTTTCAATTCCATTTCCTTCATGTACATTTTCTGGCTACTACAAATTGGGTATCACATCAGACTTAGTAGTATCATATAGCTTGGCTAATATGCTATATGTTTCATGCCTAAAAATATTCACTTTTGCCGTTTAACTTGGAGGTAGTAATTTTTGAATGGGGATTTGGAATAGTTTCAATTCCATTTCTTCAAGTACATTTTCTGGCTACTACAAATTAGGTATCACGTAAGGCTTAGTAGTGTCGTGTAGCTTGGCTAGTAGGCTATATGTCACATGCCTGAAAAAGTTCATTTTTGCCGTTTGACTTGGAGATAATAATTTTTGAATGGGGATTTGGAATCGTTTCAATTTCATTTACTTCATGTACATTTTCTGGCTACTACAAATTCGGTATCACAATAGACTTAGCAGTGTCGTATAGCTTGGCTAATAGGCTATATGTTTCATGCCTAAAAAAGTTCACTTTTGCCGTTTATCTTGGAGATAATAATTTTTGAATGGCGATTTGGAATGGTTTCAATTCCATGTTTTTCATGTACATTTTGTGGCTACTACAAATTCGTTATCACAACTTTATACTATAAGTTTTATTAAGCTTCTAACTGGCTATTTAAATCTGTTTTTAGTACAGCTGTACCTTGTTTACTTTGAACGCAATCACTTAGCAGCCGAATTCATTCCAAATGGGGATTTGGAATAGTTTCAATTCCATTTTCTTTCATGTACATTTTCTGGCTACTACAAATTCAGTATCACGTCAGGTTTAGTAGTGTCGTGTAGCTTGGCTAATAGGCTATATGACTAATGCCTGAAAAAGTTCATTTTTGCCGTTTGAATTGGAGATAATAATTTTTGAATGGGGATTAGGAATTGTTTCAATTCCATTTCCTTCATGTACATTTTCTGGCTACTACAAATTCGGTATCACGTAAGGCTTAGTAGTGTCGTGTAGCTTGGCTAATAGGCTATATGTCACATGCCTGAAAAAGTTCATTTTTGCCGTTTGACTTGGAGATAATGATTTTTGAATGGGGATTTGGAATAGTTTCAATTCCATTTCCTTCAAGTACATTTTCTGGCTACTACAAATTCGGTATCACGTAAGGCTTAGTAGTGTCGTGTAGCTTGGCTAATAGGCTATATGTTCAACATGCCTGAAAAAGTTCATTTTTGCCGTTTAACTTGGAGATAATAATTTTTGAATGGGGATTTGGAATAGTTTCAATTCCATTTCCTTCAAGTACATTTTCTGGCTACTACAAATTCGGTATCACATCAGGCTTAGTAGTGTCGTGTAGCTTGGCTAATAGGCTATATGTTTCATGCCTGAAAAAGTTCATTTTTGCCGTTTAACTTGGAGATAATAATTTTTGAATGGGGATTTGGAATAGTTTCAATTCCATTTCATTCATGTACATTTTCTGGCTACTACAAATTCTGAATGGGGTATCACATCAGATTCTTAGTAGTGTCATATAGCTTGGCTAATAGGCTATATGTTTCATGCCTAAAAATGTTCACTTTTGCCGTTTAATAACTTGGAGGTAGTAATTTTTGAATGGGGATTTGGAATAGTTTCAATTCCATTTCCTTCATGTACATTTTCTGGCTACTACAAATTGGTATCACGTAAGGCTTAGTAGTGTCGTGTAGCTTGGCTAATAGGCTATATGACTACATGCCTGAAAAAGTTCATTTTTGCCGTTTGACTTGGAGATAATAATTTTTGAATGGGGATTTGGAATTGTTTCAATTCCATTTCCTTCATGTACATTTTCTGGCTACTACAAATTCGGTATCACGTAAGGCTTAGTAGTGTCGTGTAGCTTGGCTAGTAGGCTATATGTCACATGCCTGAAAAAGTTCATTTTTGCCGTTTGACTTGGAGATAATAATTTTTGAATGGGGATTTGGAATAGCTTCAATTCCATTTCCTTCAAGTACA
The DNA here is from genome assembly GCF_023078275.1 of Leguminivora glycinivorella. Classification (NCBI taxonomy): domain Eukaryota; kingdom Metazoa; phylum Arthropoda; class Insecta; order Lepidoptera; family Tortricidae; genus Leguminivora; species Leguminivora glycinivorella. Next base: position 19,459,808 of record NC_062978.1, on the reverse strand, counting down.
TTTTCTGGCTACTACAAATTCGGTATCACGTAAGGCTTAGTAGTGTCGTGTAGCTTGGCTAATAGGCTATATGTAACATCGCTGAAAAAGTTCATTTTTGCCGTTTAACTTCGAGGTAATAATTTCTGAATGGGGATTAAGAATTGTTTCAATTCCATTTCCTTCATGTACATTTTCTGTCTACTACAAATTCGGTATCACATCAGACTTAGTAGTGTCATATAGCATGGCTAATATGCTATATGCTTCATGCCTAAAAATGTTCACTTTTGCCGTTTAACTTGGAGGTAGTAATTTTTGAATGGGGATTTGGAATAGTTTCAATTCCATTTCCTTCAAGTACATTTTCTGGCTACTACAAATTTGGTATCACGTAAGGCTTAGTAGTGTCGTGTAGCTTGGCTAGTAGGCTATATTTCACATGCCTGAAAAAGTTCATTTTTGCCGTTTTACTTGGAGATAATAATTTTTGAATGGGGATTTGGAATAGCTTCAATTCCATTTCCTTTAAGTACATTTTCTGGCTACTACAAATTCGGTATCAAGTAAGGCTTAATAGTATCATGTAGCTTGGTTAATAAGCTATATATTACGTGCCTAAAAACGTTGACTTTTGCCGTTTAACTTAGAGATAATAATTTTTGAATGGGGATTTGGAATAGAGTCAATTACATTTCCTTCATGTACATTTTCTGGCTACTACAAATTCGGTATCACATCAGGCTTAGTATTGTATTGTAGCTTAGCTAATAGGCTAGAGGTGTCATGCCTAAAAAGTTCACTTTTGCCGTTTAAATAACTTGGAGGTAGTAATTTTTGAATGGGGATTTGGAATAGTTTCAATTCCATTTCCTTCATGTATATTTTCTGGCTACTACAAATTCGGTATCACGTAAGGCTTAGTAGTGTCGTGAAGCTTGGCTAATAGGCTATATGTTACATGCCTGAAATAGTTCATTTTTGCCGTCTGACTTGGAGATAATAATTTTTGAATGGGGATTTGGAATTGTTTCAATTCCATTTCTTACATGTACATTTTCTGGCTACTACAAATTCGGTATCACATCAGACTTAGTAGTGTCATATAGCTTGGCTAATATGCTATATGCTTCATGCCTGAAAATGTTCTCTTTTGCCGTTTAGCTTGGAGGTAGTAATTTTTGAATGGGGATTTGGAATAGTTTCAATTCCATTTCTTTCAAGTACATTTTCTGGCTACTACAAATTCGGTATCACGTAATGCTTAATAGTGTCGTATAGCTTGGCTAGTAGGCTATATGTCACATGCCTGAAAAAGTTCATTTTTGCCGTTTGACTTGGAGATAATAATTTTTGAATGGGGATTTGGAATCGTTTCAATTTCATTTACTTCATGTACATTTTCTGGCTACTACAAATTCGGTATCACAATAGACTTAGCAGTGTCGTATAGCTTGGCTAATAGGCTATATGTTTCATGCCTAAAAAAGTTCACTTTTGCCGTTTATCTTGGAGATAATAATTTTTGAATGGCGATTTGGAATGGTTTCAATTCCATGTTTTTCATGTACATTTTGTGGATACTACAAAGTCGTTATCACAACTTTATACTATAAGTTTTATTAAGCTTCTAACTGGCTATTTAAATCTGTTTTTAGTACAGCTGTACCTTGTTTACTTTGAACGCAATCACTTAGCAGCCGAATTCATTCCAAATGGGGATTTGGAATAGTTTCAATTCCATTTTCTTTCATGTACATTTTGTGGCTACTACAAATTCAGTATCACGTCAGGTTTAGTAGTGTCGTATAGCTTGGCTAATAGGCTATATGACTAATGCCTGAAAAACTTCATTTTTGCCGTTTGAATTGGAGATAATAATTTTTGAATGGGGATTAGGAATTGTTTCAATTCCATTTCCTTCATGTACATTTTCTGGCTACTACAAATTCGGTATCACGTAAGGCTTAGTACTGTCGTGTAGCTTGGCTAATAGGCTATATGTCACATGCCTGAAAAAGTTCATTTTTGCCGTTTGACTTGGAGATAATGATTTTTGAATGGGGATTTGGAATAGTTTCAATTCCATTTCCTTCAAGTACATTTTCTGGCTACTACAAATTGGGTATCACGTAAGGCTTAGTAGTGTCGTGTAGCTTGGCTCATAGGCTATATGTTACATGCCTGTAATAGTTCATTTTTGCCGTTTAACTTGGAGAAAATAATTTTTGAATGGGGATTTGGAATTGTTTCAATTCCATTTCCTTCATGCACATTTTCTGGCTACTACAAATTGGGTATCACATCAGACTTAGTAGTATCATATAGCTTGGCTAATATGCTATATGTTTCATGCCTAAAAATATTCACTTTTGCCGTTTAACTTGGAGGTAGTAATTTTTGAATGGGGATTTGGAATAGTTTCAATTCCATTTCTTTCAAGTACATTTTCTGGCTACTACAAATTAGGTATCACGTAAGGCTTAGTAGTGTCGTGTAGCTTGGCTAGTAGGCTATATGTCACATGCCTGAAAAAGTTCATTTTTGCCGTTTGACTTGGAGATAATAATTTTTGAATGGGGATTTGGAATCGTTTCAATTTCATTTACTTCATGTACATTTTCTGGCTACTACAAATTCGGTATCACAATAGACTTAGCAGTGTCGTATAGCTTGGCTAATAGGCTATATGTTTCATGCCTAAAAAGTTCACTTTTGCCGTTTATCTTGGAGATAATAATTTTTTAATGGCGATTTGGAATGGTTTCAATTCCATGTTTTTCATGTACATTTTGTGGATACTACAAAGTCGTTATCACAACTTTATACTATAAGTTTTATTAAGCTTCTAACTGGCTATTTAAATCTGTTTTTAGTACAGCTGTACCTTGTTTACTTTGAACGCAATCACTTAGCAGCCGAATTCATTCCAAATGGGGATTTGGAATAGTTTCAATTCCATTTTCTTTCATGTACATTTTCTGGCTACTACAAATTCAGTATCACGTCAGGTTTAGTAGTGTCATATAGCTTGGCTAATAGGCTATATGACTAATGCCTGAAAAACTTCATTTTTGCCGTTTGAATTGGAGATAATAATTTTTGAATGGGGATTAGGAATTGTTTCAATTCCATTTCCTTCATGTACATTTTCTGGCTACTACAAATTCGGTATCACGTAAGGCTTAGTACTGTCGTGTAGCTTGGCTAATAGGCTATATGTCACATGCCTGAAAAGTTCATTTTTGCCGTTTGACTTGGAGATAATGATTTTTGAATGGGGATTTGGAATAGTTTCAATTCCATTTCCTTCAAGTACATTTTCTGGCTACTACAAATTGGGTATCACGTAAGGCTTAGTAGTGTCGTGTAGCTTGGCTCATAGGCTATATGTTACATGCCTGTAAAAGTTCATTTTTGCCGTTTAACTTGGAGAAAATAATTTTTGAATGGGGATTTGGAATTGTTTCAATTCCATTTCCTTCATGCACATTTTCTGGCTACTACAAATTGGGTATCACATCAGACTTAGTAGTATCATATAGCTTGGCTAATATGCTATATGTTTCATGCCTAAAAATGTTCACTTTTGCCGTTTAACTTGGAGGTAGTAATTTTTGAATGGGGATTTGGAATAGTTTCAATTCCATTTCCTTCAAGTACATTTTCTGGCTACTACAAATTAGGTATCACGTAAGGCTTAGTAGTGTCGTGTAGCTTGGCTAGTAGGCTATATGTCACATGCCTGAAAAAGTTCATTTTTGCCGTTTGACTTGGAGATAATAAATTTTGAATGGGGATTTGGAATAGCTTCAATTCCATTTCCTTCAAGTACATTTTCTGGCTACTACAAATTCGGTATCACGTAAGGCTTAGTAGTGTCGTGTAGCTTGACTAATAGGCTATATGTTACATCGCTGAAAAAGTTCATTTTTGCCGTTTAACTTCGAGATAATAATTTCTGAATGGGGATTAAGAATTGTTTCAATTCCATTTCCTTCATGTACATTTTCTGTCTACTACAAATTCGGTATCACTTCAGACTTAGTAGTGTCATATAGCTTGGCTAATATGCTATATGTTTCATGCCTAAAAATGTTCACTTTTGCCGTTTAACTTGGAGGTAGTAATTTTTGAATGGGGATTTGGAATAGTTTCAATTCCATTTCCTTCAAGTACATTTTCTGGCTACTACAAATTTGGTATCACGTAAGGCTTAGTAGTGTCGTGTAGCTTGGCTAGTAGGCTATATTTCACATGCCTGAAAAAGTTCATTTTTGCCGTTTTACTTGGAGATAATAATTTTTGAATGGGGATTTGGAATAGCTTCAATTCCATTTCCTTTAAGTACATTTTCTGGCTACTACAAATTCGATATCAAGTAAGGCTTAATAGTATCATGTAGCTTTGCTAATAAGCTATATATTACGTGCCTAAAAACGTTGACTTTTGCCGTTTAACTTAGAGATAATAATTTTTTAATGGGGATTTGGAATAGTTTCAATTCCATTTCCTTCAAGTACATATTCTGGCTACTACAAATTCGGTATCACGTAAGGCTTAGTAGTGTCGTGTAGCTTAGCTAATAGGCTATATGTTTCATTCCTGAAAAAGTTCATTTTTGCCGTTTAACTTGGAGATAATAATTTTTGAATGGGGATTTGGAATAGAGTCAATTACATTTCCTTCATGTACATTTTCTGGCTACTACAAATTCGGTATCACATCAGGCTTAGTATTGTATTGTAGCTTAGCTAATAGGCTAGAGGTGTGATGCCTAAAAAGTTCACTTTTGCCGTTTAAATAACTTGGAGGTAGTAATTTTTGAATGGGGATTTGGAATAGTTTCAATTCCATTTCCTTCATGTATATTTTCTGGCTACTACAAATTCGGTATCACGTAAGGCTTAGTAGTGTCGTGTAGCTTCGCTAATAGGCTATATGTTACATGCCTGAAATAGTTCATTTTTGCCGTGTGACTTGGAGATAATAATTTTTGAATGGGGATTTGGAATTGTTTCAATTCCATTTCCTACATGTACATTTTCTGGCTACTACAAATTCGGTATCACATCAGACTTAGTAGTGTCATATAGCTTGGCTAATATGCTATATGCTTCATGCCTTAAAATGTTCTCTTTTGCCGTTTAGCTTGGAGGTAGTAATTTTTGAATGGGGATTTGGAATAGTTTCAATTCCATTTCCTTCAAGTACATTTTCTGGCTACTACAAATTCGGTATCACGTAATGCTTAGTAGTGTCGTGTAGCTTGGCTAGTAGGCTATATGTCACATGCCTGAAAAGTTCATTTTTGCCGTTTGACTTGGAGATAATAATTTTTGAATGGGGATTTGGACTAGCTTCAATTCCATTTCCTTCAAGTACATTTTCTGGCTACTACAAATTCGGTATCAAGTAAGGCTTAATAGTATCATGTAGCTTGGCTAATAGGCTATATATTACGTGCCTAAAAACGTTCACTTTTGCCGTTTAACTTAGAGATACTAATTTTTTAATGGGGATTTGGAATAGTTTCAATTCCATTTCCTTTAAGTACATATTCTGGCTACTACAAATTCGGTATCACGTAAGGTTTAGTAGTGTCGTGTAGCTTGGCTAATAGGCTATATGTTACATTCCTGAAAAAGTTCATTTTTGCCGTTTAATTTGGAGATAATAATTTTTAAATGGGGATTTGGAATAGAGACAATTACATTTCCTTCATGTACATTTTCTGGCTACTACAAATTCGGTATCACGTTAGGCTTAGTAGTGTCGTTATGCTTGGCTAATAGGCTATATGTTACATTCCTGAAAAAGTTCAGTTTTGCCGTTTAACTTGGAGATAATAATTTTTGAATGGGGATTTGGAATAGTTTAAATTTCATTTCCTTCATGTATATTTTCTGGCTACTACAAATTCGGTATCACTTTAGGCTTAGTAGTGTCGTATAGGTTGGTTAATAGGCTATATGTTTCATGCCTTAAAAAGTTCACTTTTGCCGTTTAACTTGGAGATAATAATTTTTGAATGGCGATTTGGAATAGTTTCAATTCCATGTTTTTCATGTACATTTTGTGGCTACTACAAATTCGGTATCACATCAGGCTTAGTAGTGTCGTGTAGCTTGGCCAATAGGCTATATGTTTCATGCCTAAAAATGTTCAGTTTTGCCGTTTAACTTGGAGATAATAATTTTTGAATGGGGATTTGGAATAGTTTCAATTCAATGTTTTTCATGTACATTTTCTGGTTACTACAAATTTGATCTCACTTCAGGTTTTCTGTTGTCGTATAGTCCTAATAATAATATATACGATTTGCGTCTAGAATAGTTCATTTATGCCGAAACTCTACCTCATTCTGTTTACGCTTTCACTCAGTGGCCGAATTTATTTCATTAATCTTTTAATTTTTAGGTCTAGGTGTATGATTGGTTTCGCAACATTATAATATATGTTTTATTTGACTTCTAACTGGCTATTTGAATCTGTTTTTAGTAGTGCTGTACCTTGTTTACTTTGAACGCTATCACTTGGCAGCCGAATTCATTCCAAAAACTCGTTATTTCTTTTCATTTTATTTTTCTGTCTACTACTAATCATGTACTATTTTAGGCTTATTTTTGTCGTATAGTGTGACTCACTGGATATACGGTTTATATTTAGAAAAGGTTTATTTATTCGTATTAAATGGAGATGATAATTATTTAATGAGGAAAAGTTTCATACTAGGTATTTATTGATTATGTTAATTTCTGGCACCTTGAAAATCGGTATCACTTAAGATTTGTTTTTGTCGTAGGTATAGTCTTTCTTACGGATTACACGTTATTTCCCCTTAAGGTAGTCCTAAGGTTACAATATATGAGTTAATATAACTTGTTTGGCCGCTGATAATAAAAGTTAGCAGCCGAGCTCAAATGTTATGATTTTCTGATTTTCAGTGTATTCTTTTATATTTACTTCATAAATATCATATTTGGAACAAATTAGTAGCTTTTATGCACCAAATTGTGAAAAAAAAAATTTACTTCTTAATTTGGTCGGGTTATCGGCGGCTGCTAACTTTGGCTGCTAACTTCACGCCGGTAAAATAACGTGATACCAAGTAAGGAATTTTTAATAAAAAAAATGTATTACGTACCATAATAAAATGATGCAGTGCCGCATTTTGTAGATGTCTTTTCGAAAAAGAGTATATTGGTGCTGCCCTTTTACACATAAGCTCATTGATGCTTAATCACAAAGGTCAAAAAAGACGAGTGGCGTGGGTAACAATTTGAGGCGAAGCCGAACCTCCTTTAAACGCCTGTTGCATAAAATACTATAAATTAAGTGCTTTAATAGTAAGACGCCACGATTAGATATTTTTTGACTCAGTTAAACACCGTTGCATACAGTACTTTTTCTACAACCATGCACTTAGTTTTTAATAGTTTACTTAAATAGCTTTCGTGAAATTCAGATCAGCTGCCCAAAGCCTTCCCGCGCACGCGTGCAGTATCGTTATAACAATGTGTTGCCATGGTTACAGAACAATGCGTTTTCAGTTTTTTCGATACTGGGCGCATGTGTGGAAAGCCAGCGGACGCTGGCTTTGGGAAATAGACTTTTATGTAGGGTTTCAAAGATCTATGCACGATCCTGTAAATGACGAATAACAGTTCGGGAGTAGAAAAAAATATTTTCTCGTCGTTACTTAGCGTGCGCAAGATGCGTGCCCGGGATCACAGAATATCATTACGAGTATTGCGTTTTTAGCTTTAGTTAAGTACTTCAAATTGAATGGGAAAATATACTGCGCATGTTAAGAAACATTTAGGATTCCAGACTGTACAAATTTGGAATTTATTACAATGTTCACCTGCCAATTTAATGTCATATTCTGTCACGCTCGCAGCAAAATCGAATTTCCGTCACTATTTTTAAACGGAAAAGTTATTTTTTTAGCTTATGAAATTACTATGATCGCTGCTCACAATTTCAATACGCCCGTGAACAGCCTGCTTTTCGAAGTCAAATGGTTTTTGTTCGCGTTTAACAATATTTATTGTTTCTTTTTGCCCCGTGCCGGGGGTCAGTGCGTCCGCCTGTTCGACTAATGTTTTTTTTTTGTTTCAGGTATGCAACGGTATTTGAAGAATTTGTTGATTTACTTCATTTTGGTTTAGCAGATTTTAATGAGCTTTAAGTACCTAACAAAAGTGGGTGAGTGCATTACGTATAGATAAGAAGAATTTGAGAAGTAAATAATATATTATAAATGCAGTGACTGTTTGTAAGTATTTCGTACAGAATCTAGGCACTTGCAGTAATATACCTACGGGGAGAATATTTATAAAGGTCATACTGAACAACTTTTTCAATTTGAACAAACTCGAAATCACAAAAAGAAAGTTACTCTCCCATAGAAAATGCCAAGGTCGGAAAGACAAAATGTATATAGCGTTACCATGCATACTTGTTATTTGTAAATTGTACAATTTTGATCATATTTACATAATTATATAAGAAACTAAGACTAAACTTAAAAGCTAGCTAATGTCTAAAATAGGCCCTTGAGGCATTGTACCAAGGATACTGGCGACATTTCCTCGCTGTATCGCAATGCTGATACGCTGAGCGAGGAAGTCGCCAGCTCTTCGGTCACCAGTTACCTCAACTAGACGCTTCGCGATTTCTGTGAACAACTTGTTCGCGCTGGGGCCCCATGGACCTAGAGTTTCTACACCAAAGGGTACAAAAAGGTATTCTTTGCCAAGACTTTTGTATTTATTACGTTTCATTTTTGATGTATTTAAATTTGATAATTTTGTAAACTTCAGCGAAATTCCCTATCAATGTCTTATTTTTTTATATACCGCGTCGGTGGCAAACAGGCATGCGGTCCACCTGGTGGAAAGCGTTCACCGTAACCTATGGACGTCTGCAACTCAAAGGGTGTCACATGCGCGTTGCCGACCCATTAGAAACTTGTACACACCATTTTGCTGAGTAGTGTACTCATTTCACTAATTTAGCTATATGTATTTGTATGCAGCTTGTAGGTAAGTTACCCCAAAACAAAATAGCGACCCCCAGCTTAGTTTTAAACCGTGTCTCAGAGTTGATTGATCGTTGCGTTTCATATAATTTATAGTTGCGCGAGCGAGACAAATTATGAATAATGCTATGTATTGAGTTTACTTTGATGGATGGGCTGCTGATAGCGTTTAGTAGCGTGGAATAGTTGGAATTAAGGTTATTACTAAATTCCGTCCCGGGTAGTAATATTTACAACATTAATGTTTGAATATTTAGAAATAAAAAAAACCGGCCAAGAGCGTGTCGGGCCACGCTCAGTGTAGGGTTCCGTAGTTTTCCGTATTTTTCTCAAAAACTACTGAACCTATCAAGTTCAAAACAATTTTCCTAGAAAGTCTTTATAAAGTTCTACTTTTGTCATTTTTTTCATATTTTTTAAACATATGGTTCAAAAGTTAGAGGGGGGGGGGACGCACTTTTTTTTCCTTTAGGAGTGATTATTTCCGAAAATATTAATATTATCAAAAAACGATCTTAGTAAACTCTTATTCATTTTTAAATAACTATCCAACAATATATCACACGTTGGGGTTATAATAAAAAAAAATATCAGCCCCCACTTTACATGTAGGGGGGGTACCCTAATAAAACATTTTTTTCCATTTTTTATTTTTGCACTTTGTTGGCGTGATTGATATACATATTGGTACCAAATTTCAGCTTTCTAGTGCTAACGGTTACTGAGATTATCCGCGGACGGACGGACGGACGGACGGACGGACGGACGGACAGACAGACATGGCGAAACTATAAGGGTTCCTAGTTGACTACGGAACCCTAAAAAATACTATTAATTCGCGAATAGAAAACGTGATAATCAATCAGTACTAAAGCATCATACACTGAGAGAAAAAACAACCAATTTTCATGTTCGTTCAACAAGTTTTTTTGGTTAAAATAGCGCCTACGTGCTCTTTGGTTCAAACAAGTTAGATTTTGTTAAGGGTAACTAGTTGGTTTAACCTCAGCATATTGCTGGGACTTCCAGCGCTGATCTTCCGGTTTAACCATCCGGTGAAAAACTATCATGACAGGTAACATGAACAAAATTATGGAAAACAACATAATACCTCTACACTCAAAAGATACAAAGATATTACATGCTTTTTTTAATACTACTGAACGAATTATTTGTTTATGTTTGGTTGTCTAGGTAAGTCAACAGTATCGTACCGTTTTAAAGGGTCGGACACCGCTTGGCCGTGCATTAAACTTGCCAACCAGCGCCATATTGCGGTCTGCGGTAGCTATGTGTACTAAACTGACAGTGACAAACAATAAAAATATTTACATGCGACGTAATAGTACGTGCGACTTTCGTTCCGGAGGTCGCGGGTTCGAACCCCGGCTCGCACCAATGAGTTTTTCGGAATTTATGTGCGAAATGTCATTTGATATTTGCCAGTCGCTTTTCGATGAAGGAAAACATCGTGAAAACGGACTAATTCCAATAAGGTCTAGTTTTACCCTTCGGGTTGGAAGTTCAGATGGCAGTCGCTTTCGTAAAAACTAGTGCCTACGCCAAATCTTGGGATTAGTTGTCAAAGCGGACCCCAGGCTCCGGGATAACCTAAGGAGGATGATGATGATGACATTATCGTACCAAACCTCAAGGCATAAATCCAATCACAATTCGGAAACCAACCCGCTCAAACGTGACACGTTGCGAACAATGACGTGCTGTAACGTCACAAACGCGCAGTGTGACGTCAGTGCGTGTCACGTCATTTTGATTCACGGCTAACTGGGCAGTTTCCATTAGATTTATGTTCATTGATAGGGATGTGTCCGTTTAGATGGCGCAATGATTAGGTTAGGTTTATTGCAACACGTTTATGAGTTTTATGACATACCCATACAGTCATACATAAACCTAACGCCTATATACGAGTATTACCAAAAAAGTTAGGCTAAGTCAAGTTTTAGTACTAATTTAAGCAATTAACGGGTTCGAAGAAAAAAAAACAAATAAAAAAAATAAAAAAAGTTGGGTGAAATGGAGATTTTGCATATTGATAGCCCATCGCTATCATCATAATTGATCACAAATATACGAAAAAAACTTCTACACCCACGAGTGAAAAGGAGATGATGAAATTCTTAGTCTGATCGGGAATCGGGACATTCGTGACATTTTACCCACTTTGAGGAACGTTCCATAGTAAAAGGTGCTCAGTATAACCATTTTTTTTATCCGTAAATTGCGTCAATCTATTTCGTCCATGTTTTGTGATAATTACCTAATGTTACTGGTTAACTGTCAATTAATTTGTATTATCCTGTCACATACCTCTGTTGTTTCTCCAGGAAATAAAAATAAAATAAAATAGCCTAGGCACCAAATCTAGCTTCATATGTTGCCCACAAACTTTTGACTATTTAACTTAATATCACCTAAACATCCTTCAACCCAAGTCATTCATTCATCAAGGCACCAAATCCTCGCCTCATTGTACTAGACACATGTTTACGTAAACATAAAAGATATCCCGACTCACAAAATTCCATTCAGATACCTCCCGGCGGAATATTTCCCGAAATCGCGTTTTAGGGAAAAAGCTGGGCCTTTTCGGTAAAGGGTTCCATCATTTATAACTCCCGTTGACAGCAGCGTTTGCTTGTTTTCTAACTTGCCTAAGATTTTAAAGTTAAAATGTAATTGGAGCTTTAAAGCAAGGGTACAAAGGTTCAAAGGAATATTGAAGTCAGTTTTTAAAAATACAGTAATTAGTAATGTTGACATATCGCTCATTGGCAGAAGTTACAATACGATGAAGTTGCGCGTGCCTGCCTTTTTTTTTACATACATACATACAATCACGCCTGTATCCCATAAAGGGGTAGGCAGAACACATGAAACTACTAACGCTTCAGTGCCACTCTTGGCAAATAAGGGGGTTGAAAGAAAACGAAACTGTGACATTGCAGTGACAGGTTGCTAGCCTCTCGCCTACGCCACAATTTAACCCACAATTTTTTTTTTACGTTGGGGTAATGCATTTACACATGCCATCCGGTCCGGGGGACCAGGGGCGATAACGAACTAACCAGAATATGCGCGTGCCTGCCTGCCTAGATGAAGTGAAAATCGTTCACGTTTCTTGGCGATCGGAAAGCAGTCTGTTCATGTGCGTAGTTGAATGTACAAACGTTCACGAAACGCTCACGATAATATCTCTTTCGTAGCTATCTATCACTATCGCTCTTACATATTGGCGTGACAGAGCCAGACTACCTCTCTGCGGTGTTTCGGTGGCGTTGCGCGTCGCAGAAATGCCATTCAGCTACGGGGCCTGGCTCAGTCCAAGAGAGGTAAGTAGAGCTATGTAGCTACGATACGCTTACAAAGCATGATTGTGACATTGGTACCCTAATAAAACATTTTTTCCATTTTTTATTTTTGCACTTTGTCGGCGTGATTGATATACATATTGGTACCAAATTTCAGCTTTCTAGTGCTAACGGTTACTGAGATTATCCGCGGACGGACGGACGGACGGACGGACGGACGGACGGACGGACGGACAGACAGACATGGCGAAACTATAAGGGTTCCTAGTTGACTACGGAACCCTAAAAAGGTATAAAATATACCAGATCTATGTATGCTAAAACCGAAGGAATTTCAAAGAGAAAATTCTAGCCGCTAATATGGAAGCACCAATCCATCAACTTCTGGGGTTTTTGCTCCAAATGCCGGTTTTCGTAGGAATCTTTTTACGAAAAAGTTCAGGCTCCCTGACTTAATTTTTACAGGGAAAACTTTTAAATACAGTATTGGCTAAAAAGGACTTCACATGGTTTCAAATTATTTATTTACGAACTATGTCTACAGATTGAGGCAAAAGGAGTAGTAATTATTTCTTTCTGGTCCTATAGTATTTGACTATTAGAGAATGCCTTTTGACATTAAGTCCGCCATTTGTATATTGTGTATATTTTGTGCAATAAAGAAAGAAGTTCAAATAAACAAAACATAAGTAGATTAAGATGTAGATTCCTATAAACAATGTAAAAATGTACAATTATAAAGTAAGAAGTAATGGAAGTTTTATCAAAATACCTATGCGTTCATTTTAGACTTTATAATACCTAAGAAATATTTCCCTCAGAGACTATTGCAAGTATAAATGACAAGGGTAAAGTTCTGAATCACCCAAAACAGATAGCAGATGCTTTTAATAATTTTTGTATAGATTCAATTAATGATATTGTGAATAATTGTAATTTAAATACCAATTCTAATAATTTGAATAATTTAATTGCAAATAATCTTTCTAATTCATTATTTATGCCACCTGTGAATTCAACTGACATTCTAAAAATAATTAATTCACTCAAAAATACAAGAAGCACTGGTTATGATGACATTGACACTAAAATTTTGAAAAGCGTTGGTTTTATGATTGCACCAGTTATCAGCCATATAATGAACCTTTGCATAGTAAATGGAGTTTCCCCCGATAAATTAAAAATTACAAAAATTGTCCCATTATTTAAAAAAGGCGACAAAAATTACTTAGGTAACTATAGACCAATAGCATTGTTATCAATTATATCAAAAGTTTTTGAGAAGGTGATCTACACGAATATTTATAATTACTTTGAAACTAAAGGATTATTTACTTGTGAACAAAAAGGTTTTCGTAAGAACCGCTCCATTGATGAAGCGATATATGAGCTGGTATCTAAAGTGGTAGTTAGTATGGACAAACGAATGCCCGTAACAGCAATTTATATGGATTTGACTAAAGCTTTTGATTGTGTGCATCCCAAGATTTTATTAAATAAGCTTGAAAAATATGGCGTTAGAGGCAACGTACTAAACCTAATTGAGTCATATATTAGTGGTAGGAAGCAGTACACGGTGGTGACAAAACTATGTCTTAAAACTAAAACAGAGATCTCATATATGTCAGAGTTAAGACAATCATTTTTTGGTGTGCCGCAAGGGAGCATTTTAGGGCCTTTGCTCTTTAATATATATATAAATGATCTTCCTAAAACTACTAATAATCCAATGGTTCTTTTTGCGGATGACAGCACCGCCATTTTTACTGGTTCGTATTTAAATAATGATGACATTGACATAAATTATGAAATGAATCATGCTCTAGATTGTATAATAAATTGGCTTAATGTAAATAATTTAAAAATTAATATCGAAAAGACAAAGTTTATGAATTTTAGACAAAAGAAAAACGAATTGGGAAATTTGGATGTTAATTATAGGGGCCAACAAATAACAGAAGTCTCAAGCACAACCTTTCTGGGATTAGTTTTAGACATGAATATGAACTGGAGGGGACAAATTGATAATGTTTGTAAAAAGTTGAGCCGCTACTCATATGCGCTGTTTATGTTAAAAAACGTTGCTAGCCAGTCTGTTGTATTAACAGCTTATCATGCATACATATCCTCTTGTCTCCGATACGGCATTATTTTCTGGGGAAATTCGACTGACTGGTTCTTGGCTTTCAAAGCCCAGAAAAAATGTCTTAGAGCGACCCATCATCTACCACCCTTAGAATCATGTAAGCCATATTTCGTAAACTTAAAAATATTGACTCTTCCTTGTATTTATATCTATGAATTAGTCGTTTTTGTAAAAAATCATCCAGATATATTTAAACCTTTGAACAGTCAACGTTTGCAAAACATGGTGTGTGCACATCCATCACGAACTGCTCTCTTGTCAAGAAGCGTTCTCGGCATGGCCCCCAGAGTGTACAACAGAACAAGCTACCTGAGCATATACGGAGATTATGTGACACAACATTATTTAAAAAGTCCGTTAAAGAATTTTTGGTCAGCAAGGCTTTTTATTCTTGCCATGAATTTCTAACTGAAAACCTTGACTAATTTTTGTAGCTTATTAATTAATTAATTCTAAGAAATTATTATTGTATACCTGTAGTTCTAATTCAATTCAATTTATTTAATAACTTTTATTGTTGACATCTCATTCTGTTGTAAATATTTGTTTTAGTGCATGATGCATGATAATTTATATTATCAATGATTCACAAAACTTTCGTATTCCCTCGGGTACGACATAGTGAAACAAGAATGTATACCTGTAACCATCATATTATACACCTATGTTCGACGAATAAAGAATTTGTAATTTGTACCTACCAGCGTTGTTTAACCTTGTTATTGTATTACCAAGAAATATTGCTCTCTCCCAATATTATCCAAGAGCCTGATAAGCACCTGTATCGAATATTTATTTGTCTTAGTCTAAATCTATAAGACTAGGGGAGACTGGGGTGAGTTGTGAGAGAGGTCAGTTGTGAAAACGTCTATTTTCAGGAACTTATTAACTATCAGCAAGTTCGCAATAGCGCGCGTTTGCTAACCCGTGACTTGGACTAAAAAACCTGCGCTGTTGCGTTGCGAGCTTGCTAATACCTAAGAAGTTCCCAAACATCGACTTTGTCACAACCCCCCTCTGTCACGACTAACCTCTGTCTCCCCTGCCTATTAAACTTAAATCTAGAAAAATGGAAAATACTAAAGCCAGACTTCATTTCAGAAATGGAAAGCTAATACGCTCCATGATTGGAGCTGCGTTTATCTTTCTCTTTTCTTTGCTTAAGAATTTTACGATATTGAGAATCTTCGATTTAGTTAAGGGATCTTTACTTTACGAGCTACATCCTTATTGAAAAGTATGGATAGAATAGGTTATTTCTTATTCGTTACTCTATAATATAATACGATAATACGAACATTACATTAACAAAATAGTACATTACGATACAAGTGCGTAAAAAAGGAAGTTCGAAACGAGTGGCGATAAATTAAAACACGACCGAAGGGAGTGTTTTAAATCGACACGAGTTACGAATTTCCTTTTTGCACGTGTATCGTACGACGTTTTTCAGTACAGATGAGCCTCCGAAGTTTCGACCTGGCATATAATGAACCACTTCTCACACTAGTGCGTAAAAAAAACACCATCTGTATTGAAAAGAAATTTTAGGCATTGTTTGAGAAATACAGACAAAATAAAATTTATTAAGCACAGAACAGGTTACGGTAAAAAAAAACATCATGTCCGAGAGAGCCCAGATGTAGTAATAACTTACCCAGTGAGGTGAGAGACAGCAAATCATTAAAATAGTTTAAAGCCAAGTTGACAAAATATATCAGTAATAATGTGTATTAAGTATCAAAGACTAGCAGGATAAAACTATAAATATTAAGAAAATTGTTTATTCTTTATGAGTAATAATAGTAGGTACATTGTTCAACAAGGGGAGGAAGTTGAATATTACTAACGAGAGTAAGTTATATCGCGACGGCTTGCCGGAGCGATTTAAAGACTCGAGTTAGTAATATTCATACTCCCCGAGTTACACACAATGTTTTTCATCACACTCGCAATGTAAAAAATATGTAAATAGATGTAAAAAAGTTAAGTACGGTACAAACAATTTCATTATTCCCTTGGGTGAACGATTTTTCTATATCTCACGCTCCGCCCGTGTGCAATAGCACATCTAAAGTGCGGGTGTGATGAAGTCTTTAACCCCATTACATAAACGTCACAGAAAATGACTTTCATTGTACGCAGAAAGTGATTAGTGCCGACAGCGCTCTCAATAGGCTAGTTTCCTATACCTAATTAATCAGCTTTCAGATAAAAAAACTAAGTCTAAATCGGTTCATCCGTTCGGGAGCTACGATGCCACAGACAGACACACACACAGACAGACAGACAATCAAACAGACAGACATACGACAGACAGACAGACAGACACCTCAAACTTATAACACCCCGTTGTTTTTGCGTCGGGGGTTAAAAAAAAATTATTTTATGCAGTGCAAGCACCACATTTAAATTAGAAGAAAAATATATTATGGACAGCACTGCAGTTATGTTTAAACATAATTTCTTTTAATAAGTCAAAGAGAAAGATATAATGTAAATGAATTGACTGTGACGTCACTCCTCAGTATTTCATAGTAATTCCATACTAAGCAAATCGTTTTGACAGTTCTTAAAAAGAAGCTGATTTGATTATAAGGAAACAAGCCTATTGGTGACTTACAACAAGCATTAATTACATACAGTTTTTGCGATGTTTACGCTATCGAGAGGATAATAAGAGGGAATCGAAAGGGTAATGTATTCTAACACTTCAAAAAACCATGGTAGAGGTGCAGTTTCCTTGCCAAAATGTTGACACTAGCTAAGGTCAATACGGGTAAGTGTGTCATGAGGAGAAGTATGTCTGGCTTTCACATTTCACCCTTTTATTCAATAGTCACAGGTGTTTTTGCGAGTACTTACTTTTGCTGCATGCTATTCACAGTTAGTGGTAAACATATGAACTCTCAATGAACACTGATCATGGGTTTAAATAGGCCAAATGTGAAGGCCATACACACTTCTCCTTATCACAAACTTACCCGTATTGACTTAAAAATGACGACTTTTCACATAATAACGTCACTTATGTACACGATACTGATGTACACAACACCATTCAAAGGCATATTGTTTAATGGTAGTTACCTACTTCTAAAGCGTTACTTGATCCGATACTTTTGATGCCGACTGTACTGCCTTATATATTATCAAAGAGGATCGAGTATTATAGAGAGTTACTGTCAAGGTAAAATGTGTATTCACAGTGCATAGACTGCCATCTCTTGACACAGGCTTAAAACTTTGAACCTCAGTTTTAACAATTTGGCCCATATTCTTAGCTCGATTTGTGTTAAAATGTCAAATATTAATATTCGCCATCTAGCTGAGCGTACCCCAAATGTGCCATCATAATGCCATCTAGGCCACCGTACCTTTTTTTGTATGGTACTGAGGTACGTTTTTTTTAGACTATCTGTCTAATACGGAATTATATATGTCTTTGATATTATTTGTGATGAGCACAGATAGTTGTTCCTGAGTCATGGATGTTTTCTATGTATCTAAGTATTTGTATATTATGTATATCGTTGTCTGAGTACCTGCAATACAAGCCATCTTGAGCTTACCGTGGGTCTCAGTCAATCTGTGTAAGAATGTCCTATATTATTTATTTATTAAAATTCGCCCCTGTTCAAGAATAGGGTCCCAGATACCTTCACAGATAAAAACAACTTTCCTGACAGCGATAAGGTCATCATATAATTCATCACGTTTCTTTTGCCCATACTTTCAAAAACTGCACAAGTCCCATATGTAACTTTTATTCATAAACTGTTCAATAGGACAAAAATACGACGGCAAATTCCTTCCAATTTCTTTTGTATTTTCTAGGTAATAGACTACGCATTTGCTAGAGCGTTTGGTATGACATACAATGATGTGGGATTCGATAGAAGCGCCCAAGTGTCAAACGTAGTCTATTATGACTTGATCGAGAAATATCGCCAGTTTTACACGGTCGGGTGGTTTTTGTGTCGCTGCGATTAGGAGTACAGCTCATTAAACTTAGTTCCCCTTTCTGAGTTAGAAGTATTTAACGAAGTTTTTGTATGTGTCCGAGATGTATATTAAATAGCATATATCGCGAAGTTCCGACAGCAAGAATTAAAAAAAAAATCCTGTGCGAAACTTACAAAAGACAAAAAAAATAGATTAATCAATTTATATTTTTGTAGGTAATTCTTTGAGAGTACATAATTATAAAAGGTAAAAAAAATATTTCTACTTTCTCTTTCACTTTCAATTGTATTAATCTTAATTTAATTGCTGTTAAATAATTGATGAAAGTGTAATATTTATAATATTATTAATAAAATGTCTATGTCTATATCTATGTCAATGTCAATAAAATTTATCATTGTAAACGAAAAAAAATATATGTAAGAAATTAGACAGTGAAACTGTTTTTGCTTACGATATATGGATTTAAATATTTTACAAGCATAATTATTGAACCAACCACATATAAAGGTATATCGGTTAGCAGATATATCTCATCATAATTCATTTTGTACCCAACAAGGGTGAACGAAAGCCGAAAACATTTCGGTTTAAAGGTGCTTAAAGCCAAGGTCGTTATTAATGACTCAAAGGACCCGAAACGCTAAGACTATTTCCCTTTTTCTCATAAAATTTCTTCTCATCAGTGGCCCCTTTATTTCGCAAAATTCAATTAAGATTTTACGAAGCAGTCTAGGTTCAAAATCCTTCTGTTATGAGCGGGTATTTTGGTGACTACCTCTGATCCTTATTAGGTTTAGGACGGGGTGACAAAATAAATTCGCTGTGACAGGGGTGAATCGGAAGGACAGTCAACATGGGGCGTTGGTACAGGGGAGTCCGACTGAATGGACATCGAGTCAGCTGTTTTATTTGTCGTCCTTTGTCGGGAATATCCTTACTTCTGTAATGTAAAGATACATGAAGTTATTTGGTAACTTACAAGTCAGGGTTACCTTCTGGTCGAGCTCCATCGTAGGCCACGACTTTGCCTCGGCTAGTCTTTATATACAAGGGTGCTCGCGAGGAACCCGCATAACTTGAACCACGCGTTTCTGAGGCAAAAAGAAAGAAAAAATGTTATATGAATTTTAAAATTTTTCGACAAAAAACAAATTTTTTTTTAGTTTTTTTTTTTTACTTTTTTGGACGTATTTTCACATAAAAATTTTTTTTATCTATAAAGTTGGCAATTAAAATGAGTTCCTTCATTTATTTTTCTAAAAACCAAATTATTTGGAAGTTTTTCTTGTCACATTTTGACATCTATCAATGACTACTGTGAGACTATGCTCCACAAATTGCGCATCAGCGCCGTTAAGAAACCTTTTCTACTGAGTAACAATACGGAAATGTTTTTTTAAAATTGGCAATAACTCTGAAACTAGACGAAATCTAGAAAAGTTTATATGACATTTTAGTCTTAAAATGTAACCAAGAATATGCCGTTAAAGTTATATGGGTTCCTCGCGAGCACCTTGTATATAAAAAAATTGAGTACCTACTGTACATGAATGTCGGCTTAAGAAGCAGTGGCTACGTTTTTCGGAAACGGGCATATTAGCACAAATATTTAAAGTGTTTCTTATATTCATTGTATGTAGATTCAACACGCAAACTGAGGTAAACTAAATTGCACGCTTAACATTAAAATTAAATCAATTTGATTATACAGTATGTATTTAAACAAAAAGTAAACTTATAAACCCGTTAAAGTTTATCTCACACTGAGACTGTGACACACTGTGACTTTTACTATGGGATCAACTACGAAATCCCAAAAAAATTGTCTGTTTCTTACATTTTCGTCGTGTGAACCTGATTTTTTTCTATGGGATTTCAGTCTTGTTTCCGTAGCAAAATTTACACAATGTGGCCTAAACATAAACGAGTTTTAATGTTTGCTCTTCGTTCAGATACATGCTGTATTCCTGGTAGTGACACTATAATTTTGCCTCAGTTATTGCACACCTTTAAAAGGGTCAAGTACTCGGCCTTATCAAATTATTTATTTGTTCCGGTGGCCGTGGAGACTAGTGGGTGCTGGTGTGCGGAGGCAAAAACCTTCCTCTGGGAGCTGGGGCGTCGTCTGCAGGAGAGGGGTCTCAACCCCCGCTCCGGGTCGTTCTTGGCGCAGAGGTTGTCCATCGCGGTTCAGCGTGGAAACGCGGCAAGTGTGATAGGCACTTTTGCGTCGGGAACGATGCGGGGTGGGTTATTTGACTAATTTAGGTAGTTTGTTAAGGTTTTTTATTGTTAAGTTTTTTTTTTATTTATTAGTATTATGTATTAAACCTAGTATTAAATAGTTAAGTATTATAAGAATGTTTGCCAACACTTAAAAAGATTTAAAAAATAAAGCTGATATTTATACCCATTAATCCCACTGATTTTTAATTAAGTAACCTAATACTTATATGACTAAAATTACTTTTAAGTTTTTTATTACAATTACATACAATCACGCCTGTATCCCATCAAAGCAGGACAAAGGCAGAGCACATGAAACTACTCAAATTTCTTGTAATCTTTTTAATACGTTTCAATAATAAAATCTATCAAAGTAATGCCAACTTACTCTTTCATTATATAAAGCCAGACCCGACTGATGACGTTAGTTTGTGTCCATACAGTCACATTGTCACTTTTGGCCGGTCATCAAATAACTGGATTCCGCTTTGTTTACTTGCAGTCCCTGTTTGCACGTTGCTGTGTTAACGCCAGACGTGAGACGAATTTGATTTAAAGCTGATACGTAGGGCATTTTTGATTGAAGGTAGTGGGTGCATTATTCATGTACCTATTCTGCAAAGTTCTGGGTTCTGAAGTAAAAATGAAAAACAGAGATTTAGTGTAGGTACATGGGCCATTTTTTTTTTTCAAAGTTGTCCCCCACTATTTTTGGATTTGGAAATTTTTATGTGATTTCCACACAAAATAGTGAGCGCTTTCAATCCTAATAGGAGAAAAAAAAGTGTCCCAATCCAAGGTTTTTTCCCATTCCGTTACCATTTCTTCATACATTTTGAATGGCGGTAACGAAATGGAAGGTTTGAAAAATGTATTGAAGTCTTGGGACATTTTTTTTTCCTATCTCGATCGAAAGACCTCACGATTCTGAGTATGAATCGCGTAAAAAATACCCATGTTACAAAAAAATTGCGGTGGAAAACGTTGAAAAAAAAACGGCCTAGTACTCGTACTATTAAAATTAATTTCACACAGGTGCAATTACCGCTTGTCGTTGCCATTACTTTCATTCTAAATCTGTATAAAAATTGGTATCCTTTGTGGTACAATATTTGTTTACTACACAAATTTAGTATCTACCACATTTCGTCACCTAGTTCATTCCCTCAGCCCTCGCCATTCCTACATTCTCGCCTACTCAGTAAGAAAAACTCATCATCGGCAAACCGACACCGTTCCCCGCACCTGTCGCGCGCCAATAAAATGCTTCGACTCAACCCCTGCATATCGAATCTAATTTATTTCTAATTTTGTCCTCAATTGTCGCGGTTGCTATAGCGACGGCGGCGTGATTGGCGCGAGATCTCGCCGCGAGATACACTACCAGTCCTTTTGTCATTACTACGATTAGAAAAAGGGGTACATACTCGTATTTTAGCCTTGAATTTTTGCTCGACTTAGAGCTGTGAACTAATGATTAAAACTTTGATCTCTTGGTAGTTAACTTTATTCTATGACTTTATTACAAGCATTTGACATGTACCGCTGTGCGCACGTAGCTTCAACTATTTTTTTAACTAAGCAACCATTGATTTTGCAAATTCAAACTTGGTTTCGTAAGAGGACAAAATTGAGGTTTAACCCCTCGATAGTATTGATACCTGAGCAAGCGAAAGATTCATAATTCATAAATTGGTTGATCGCTGTTGTTCCAAAAAGTAGAATCCTGGGAATTTGTTTCCAAACAATAATATGTGGAATCTTGTCAGTTTCAACAACAATAAAAGGGGATACCCCCATTTTCCAGAATTTCATTTGCCATAATTTTATTTGCCATCCTATTCAACAATCATAATATTGTTTCTCATAACATCTTATGCCATAATCATTGTTTACTATATTAATCTAGTGCCAGAAACTTTGTTTCCCATAAAGTCAGTTTCCATAATGTCATTTGTCAGAATCATCGAAATCCGTAATTACCACATTCCATACCATCATTTGTCATACAAATTAGCGTCCAGAAAAGTCAATTTCCATAATGTGCTTTGGCAGAATCGAAAACTACTATAATAGGTACTAGGACTAGAGAATGAAACTGCTATCAGAAAGTAGGTTAGGTTAGGTTAGAACTGTGACCCCCTGGAAAATGAAACTGCTATCAGAAAGTAGGTTAGGTTAGGTTAGAACTGTGAACCTCTGGAAAAGGAAACTGCTTGAAAAGTAGGTTAGGTTAGGTTAGAACTGTGACCCCCCGGAAAATGAAAATACTATCAGACAGTAGGTTAGGTTAGGTTAGAACTGCGACCCCCTGGAAAATGAAACTGCTATCAGAAAGTAGGTTAGGTTAGGTTAGAACTGTGACCCCCTGGAGAATGAAACTGCTGGAAAAGTAGGTTAGGTTAGGTTAGAACTCTGACCCCTGGAAAATGAAACTGCTATCAGAAAGTAGGTTAGGTTAGGTAATAATATGGGCAACAATTAATATGGCAATAATTGCTTATGGCGTTTGAATATTCTATGAAACCATATTATTGCACTTAATAATATGGCTAACAAATAGTATGGCATTGTATGATTATGGAAGGTAATATTCGGATAAACAACGAGTATGTCATATGATTTTTATGGTAAACAAATCATTCGGGCAAATGAAATTCAGGCAAGTTAGATTCGGGCAAATGAATATTATGTTAAATGACTGTCGGGCAAACAATAGACAACCCAATAAAAGAGGTTACCAATTTGTGGTGAATGGTATTTTCGTACAGTTACTTAACATAAAGGTAGCAAACAGAAGATACCTCTCGTGCCTGCCTCGATTGCCGGAATGCTGTTTTCACTTAAATGGTTTCCACCTCATAATTTAATACACAAATTGCTTGAACTTGAAACCCTATGAGCTTCACATCTCTTTGAGTTTTCGTTCGCGCCTTCATCAGTTAGAGCAATATTTAAGTGGCAAATAATTATTCGAATAAAAAAGGTGAATTTAAAGCAAAAACGGATAATATTATTGTCAGGTTACTATAATACTGTAAACTCATGAATGAAAACTATGACAACTACCTTCCTACCTCCTACTACCCTCCTTGCCTCCTACTACGTCGGTGGAAAACAAGTATACGGTCCGACTGATGGAAAGCGGTCACCGTAACCTATGGACGCCTGCAAATCAAGGAGTGTCACATGCGCGTTGTCAACTTGTACACTCCCTTGTATAATTTTTTAACCCTAATAAAACATTTTGCACACTTCAATACCAGCCACTCCAGCCAGAGTTTATGTAAATATCGGCATTAAAAATAAAATATTCACCCTAAAGAAAGTATTTCGAAGTTATGAGGCGAAGTAAAATTTGTCTCAACGCCAAATCAGCAAGAAACTTTTTAATTCAAAGGGCTTTTTTATGAGAATTTAATGTTTGCGCACGGAATGTGGAGTTGGCTGTCAATAATTCGATCAGTTTTATTGATGACTTTGTTTTACTTTTTATCGAGAAAAAATCGTACTTACTAAAGATTGTATACCTATATCGTACTTTATCGTCTTCATTTACGTATTTCTAATAAATCTCGAGAGTGATTTCTTGTCTATTTATGTTGACAAATTGGTTGATAAGTGGGTACTCTATATAAAATTCAATTCATACGTACTTATCTAACTAATTTATTGTAAAAAATATACAAAACAAAGAAAATATGCTCATATAGGGATAACAATCTAAATATCACTGCGGCCATGCTTGCAATTTTATCACTTATCAACGTGGATAAGGCAGTTTTCACTCTCACACTGACATACTTGCTAAAACGGGACGGATGCTTTATCCACGTACCGTACGTAGCCGGGCTGGAACACCAGAACACGTTTACGTACGCACCCACAATATATGTATAGAATCTATATCGGGGACACATCGGGCTTGATATCATGTTGGTATAACCTTATGCTCATAGGCAGAAATGAAAATCTAAATATATCTGGTGTTCATTTCCGTGTGCACCCACTAATAATATTATGTATCTATTTTTTTTTCTTTTTTTTAATAAAAATGGCCTCAGTCCCACTTGGTGGGACTATTTTGCCAGTGTCAGGGTAAGTGCGACGTTGTTCGGTAGCTGGCACTTGTAAATTGATAGCTAGATTTTACAAGGGCACGTGGACTATCGGCCGTCGATGACAAAAAACCGGCCAAGTGCGAGTCGGACTCGCCCACCGAGGGTTCCGTACAAACTTTCAATAGTTAAAATAATCATACTACTCATACTCATATTATTCATTTATTCATTCAACGCCATTTTACACGTCAAGATTTGATTTAAAAAAATAATATTCATACAACAATAATAGTAGAGCGGCGAGAGGGTCTCGGAAAAAGTTGATGTGACTGGAGAGTATACTGCTGACAAGACTTGGTACGTGAAATACGTGAAATATGGTCGTTAATTTCGCCGCGCGCGCATCGATTCCGCTTAGCTCAGTCGTACGAGGTCGGTCTAATGTACGCAGATAGATCGTAGGTGTCAGGGTTTCGAATCCCGGTCAGAAATTAAGTTTTTGTTTTTTGTCTTTTTTTTGTTTTTGTATTTATAAGAGTTTTCTTTATCTAAAGACGTGATATATTAAAATAGAACCGAGCGAAGCTCGGTCGCCCAGATATTGGAATCTAAAATGAACTGGTCTATTTTGATGAAAGTGATGGACTAAATACTGGGTTATGGATAAAAAACCGGACGCCTGCCTAATAAAACGGTATCCAATTTTATTTCCGGCAGACGGTGACTCGTCCCCACAAGATGGGCCCCCACAAAAAGCGACATCCAGGATGAGAGCATATTTATTATTAATAATGCGTTATAAATATGAAATAGTTGTTGGGGTACACTTGATAAGTAAAAGTATGACTATGTGGCCTTATTTGAAAGTTAATTTTAGTCTCTATCGAAACATGCCATGAAATTCATCTCATTTCTCATAAAAAAGGGTATTTTCACAAAAAAAACCAGCGTGTATTCTTGATAAAATTAAAAAAATTCAACACAATAAAATCAACAAATAAAAGAAAAAATAACTTAAAACTAAACTTAAACCCTAGTTTTTCCTCCCCTGGGCCTCTGTGTAGCTTTCAGGCCAGAGAACAACCCATATGTAACCTTTACCTCCCCTTTTAAACTCGTCTAGGGTATCAAACCTAGAGAACCCGTCAAATTGCATCCCCGCTTTTTTTCTTTGTAACCACCGTAGACTGGCGATTATTGATTTTAAGAAAATGGTTGATATTGTTTCTTAAAGGACTTTAATTGTACTTTCAAATGATACCAATATTGATAGGTTACGATGAATAAGATTAGAGGTATATCTGCTTGAAACGAATTTTGCGCGAGGTGTAATTTGGTAGACGCCGAATGTATGGGAACGCGTGTCAAGCGGTACTCCCTGCCGACAGGTATGTTCTTGTAGTTTGCTTATTTATTATCCGATCGTAGAAATTTTAAAAGCAACAGATAGCTTAATAATGTAGCTAAATGATTTATATAATATATTTTTTAGCTAAGTGGCCGTTTTCATTGCCTTTTTGAGTCACAAAAATAAAAAAAGAGAGTAAAAAAAAAGTATTTTTTGCATTATTGTTAATTAAAAAATAACTAACAAAACTATACTTTTCACTTAGACAAATTGGCAAAAAATTGAAACCCGGGACCGCGATCTTTGTGACGTCATAGTTAACCCCCCCACAGTCTGAGAATGCGACAAGTCATTATTTCGTACTCAGTAAAGTGTACCGATCACAACGATACCACTTGTCATCCAGTCACATCAACTTCAAAACTAGACGACTTTTTTCAATTCCGCCGCCTTACTATAATACTTAGAGAATAAGTAGACAGAAGATTGAAATTACAAAAAGTTAGGCAATATTCACATAAAAAATGCACAAAAATATTTTTCTAATTAGGTAATAAAAAAATTGTCATAAGTGTAGAACGGGTGCTCGACCAGCCAATTTTTTAAGCGATAGGTACTTAAAGTTCGACACACTAGGCGCTTCAACCACATATTGCGGCAATTTATTATAGACGGCAGGGTCCATCACATGTGTTATATAATTTGACCGTAAATTGGATTTCGCCAATTTACGGTCGATACCTAGTAACTTTCCGGCATTTCGAATGTTGTACTTAGAACACATGTTGTTAGTTTTGTCACAGAATATATGTATAATAGTACAAGTACAGAAGGCTCACTCCTTTGATGTTCAATAAATGACGCCATTCTAAATTCTTACCTACATTAACAAACGGACCGCACGCGAGCAGCCAACATTGAATTTTTCCCCTCACTAGCTCGGAAACAGGTGTTTTGTGATTTGTCCTTTAATACCAGCAGGTAAAAACGCATTTTATCCACTAGTGCTTTAAAATTGATAAAAGTAGGTGAATTTAGTAATAAAGATCATTTACCACCTGTGGAACTACTGGAAGCAGTGATAAACGGATTTTTTGCGTTGTAGTTTCCTCGCTACAGTGAGGGGAAAAGTTTTGTGTTACACTCGGGTGCAAATGTATTTTACTTCTCGTGTGTTAAAAAAACTCGCAAGTTCATGTTTCTATAAATAACTATTATACAAATAACTATTAAGGCTCTGCGCGAAGGTCGTCGCCAATGAATGGGCCGCGAACTCGCGGCCGCTGACATGTACTTGTAGCGCGGCGATAGAATCGCGGAGTGAGCCGCCCCTGGTTTTGTATGCTGCCAAGTTCTCTCTTACATAAATGGCTACCTGCGTGATAACTATTGCAGGCAGTGTAATGAGTGTAAGGATTCTTATTTTTTAAAGAGTTCTTTGGCCGGAGTGTCTACTGTCTACAGGTACCTGAGCAACGATCCTGATAGCTTGTTTCTGAAAGCGAAAGACCCTCTCCCATTCAGCACAACGTCCCCAGAGCTCCGCACCGTACTGTATTAATGAATGGACAGTGGCGAAATAGCATGTCCGGGCTACTTCTGGAGCCACAGACTTTGCAACTCGACCTAAGGCAAAGCACGCACTGCCCCGACTACCACACGGTTTACGGTTTGTTGCTGGTCCCATTTTAAGCCCTGATCAATCTTTAAACCTAGGAAAGTAGTCGTGGATGCCTGTTCAAGTATTTTCCCATTAATTATGAACTATCAACGGCGTGGTCATGCGGCCCGAAAGATTAAAATGCACAAAGTGAGTCTTTTTGAGATTTAAAGCTAAGCCATTCCATGCGAACCATTGAGACAGCTGAGTTGTCGTTTCATTCAAGGCTCGCTGATGAAGACTTTCAGACGTTGATGCAGTAACTATGGCAGCAACATCATCGGCGTACATTAAAATGTTGGCAGCCTGTATCGCAACCGGTAGGTCGTTGAGGAGAAGTGAAAAAAGTATGT
Source organism: Leguminivora glycinivorella (assembly GCF_023078275.1). NCBI lineage: Eukaryota > Metazoa > Arthropoda > Insecta > Lepidoptera > Tortricidae > Leguminivora > Leguminivora glycinivorella. Next base: position 19,431,688 of record NC_062978.1, on the reverse strand, counting down.
TAGATACTGACGATTCTTGCGCTACGCCCATATTAGTTGCCTCTGAGGGATCTGATCTTATTTTTTCACTAACCCCTACCACAATTGGTACTCATATAAGACTTGTCTAGAAGCACAGTATAATAAAGAGTACCTACTATCGTACAGTTTGGCCACCCCCACTCCCCGCTGAAAGTGCCGCCAACCCCCTCTCGGTTACCTCACAGTTACCGCCTGTCAATAACACGAACAGTCGACTTGTCATATTAAATTTCACTCATACAAGCATAGTACGTTCACCTACACGATCTAAGACTGTGTGCTAGGAATGCGCCTCTTTCAAATATTTGATCCCCAGTGTCCGAGGTGTGCTAAGAAGCAAAGAAGATCGAGTATTATAGAGTTAGATTCAAAGTAAAATGTGTAATCACAGTGCATAGACTGCCATCTCTCGACGTAGGCTTAAGACTTTTGAACCTCAGTTTTGACAATTTGGCCTATATTCTTAGCTTAATAAATATGTTTTAAAATTTCAAATATTAATATTAGCGCCATCTAGCGGAGCCCATCTTCTGTGTGGTACTGAGGTAAGTACGTTTTATTCTTAGACTTTATCTGTCTATACGGAGTTATATATGTCTTTGACTAGAAGTATAGGTACTCTAATGAGTATTATTGTATTTAGCGCAGTCTCTCGGCAAAATTTACTAAGTAATTTACGCGACTTGAGACTTGTGCGAACCTTTAGGCATGGAAAGTCACATGAAAAGTTGTCGAAACTAATAATAGATTGCGCTGCATTTGAATTTCTTGACTGATAACTCTAATACTAAATTGAATATACTCTAAGGTAGAGCAGAGTCTAACTGGGGAATTACCTCCGCTTTACAAAAGACCGCAATCAAGTAGCACTAGACTTTACTCATTATTGTGTTCCTGCCGGTGAGTAAGGCAGCCAGAGCTCAACGAGGGTGCGGTACTCCTTCCTTCCTTCCTCCTCCTTCCTTCGGTCCTTTGAGTCGTCGGCACCCAGGCCCCTTCTAAGTACAGGTTTGTACATGTTTCTAATGAGTCGAGTCGGCAACGCACATGTGCCACTCCTTGAGTGGCAGGCGTCCATATGTAACAGTGACCGCTTTCCATCAGGCGGACCGTATGCATGTTTGCCACCTACGTGATATAAAAAAAAATCTCGACGAATTCACCTTAAACATCGATTGATTCGTTTGGGAGTTATGATGCCAGACATGTCAAGCGTCAAACCTATTATTATTATAACACTCCGTCGTTTTTGCGTTGGTGGTTAAAAACAAGAAACCTCCTTCAAAACTATAATAAAACACAACTATCTATGAAAATCGGTAAAGTGCGAGTCGGATTTCGACATTTCCATACAAAAAGGTCATGAGCGCCTGACGACATGTGATAGCACTACGTACGTACACTAGATTTGTACTTTAAAGATTTTGCGTATATTTTGGAAACTATAAGAGATAGAGCAAATAGACTTCAGATTTTGGTTGTCGGTGGCACAATTTTTTTGTTTTCGTATATATGTCGCAGGGAAATGGCCAAAACAGAGATTTGAACAAATCCCTAAGGGATATGATCAAATCACGCAGGATGACAAAATGGCGAATCCATTTCATCATTTCTCTAGAAAGTTTCAGGCATTTGACCAAATCCCTGACTGGGTCTAGTGAAATCACAAAATCGGTCAACAAACGCGCCACGTTTTGTCATTTTACTAGATTTGTTTAGGAATTTGATAAAATCCCTGAACCACGACAGTGAGTTGACGAAACGAACTTATAAAGTCAACTAGTTTTATCATTTCGCTAAACAAGTTTAGTGATTATGATAAAGTCTCAACTGGAATATGGTACCTACATAATATGGTGATTTGATCAAATCTCTGAACTGGTTTCGTGAAATGACGAAGGTAAGAATCTAATACATCATTTACCTACAATTAAGCGATTTGATCAAATCTCTACTGCTAGATTAGTGAAATGGTAAAATAAAATGACAAAATAGATATTAAAGTTCTTTATTAAACAGCTGGTTTAAACGAATACAAAGAAATGTGAAATGGATTGTAAAGGGCTCGAAACGTCAGAAATGCATTTTAAGTTTTTTTAATAAAAAAGAAAATAAGAGAAAAAAAAAGTGAAAAACAAAGCTAAATAGTACATTACGATCCAAGTGCGTGAAAAACGAGTTACGAATTACCTTTTCGCACATGTATCGTACGACGATCGTATCGTACGTACATTACGATAAAAAGGAAGTTCGAAACGAGTGGCGATACATTTACGACTACGAGTTACGAATTTCCTTTTCGCACGTGTATCGTACGACGTTTTTCAGTAGAGATGGCCCTCCGAAGTTTCGACCTGACATCAGTACAGATGGTGTTTTATACGCACTAGTTCGAGAAGTGGTTCATTATAGGTATGTCAGGTCGAAACTTCGGATGGCCATCTGTACTGAAAAACATTGTACGATACACGTGCAAAAAGGAAATTCGTAACTCGTGTCGATTTAAAACACGACCGAAATCGCCACTCGTTTCGAACTTCCTTTTTTTCGCACTTGTATCGTAATGTACTATTATTTTAATTTATTTTCTTATTTGTTACAACATTTTGTAGATTTGTGGCATCTCGAGTTACACATGACGTTATTTTTTTTACAAGCACATGTCATCTATTTGTTTTGCACTGCACTTTAGATTTTTCACACGAACATTTCTTGAAACCTTGCCCTCCGAATAAAGATAACTTGGCTGCTATTTCCCGTAGGCTAAGCTTCGTAGGTCGTCGTAGCTACTGCAGCAAATGAAGATGTACTTGGCTGTAGCGCGTAGATGCATTGGATCTCTCAACTCAACGGAACCCTGACTGGCCGGATCTCTAGGCCGACCGTTTACTATTTTATAAGATGGCCACAGGCTTGTCAATTTTTGTATAATAGAAGCCGTGAACTCACGACCATTGTCGCTCTGAAGTATATGTGGGCAACCTACTTCCAAGGATATTTTAGCAGTTCCAGCGCCACTTCAGCGGCCCTTTTCGCGTAAATTCATGTCCCTCCATGTCCAGTAAATTGATGACATATTTTAAGTATGTCATAAAATTCGTCCATAGAAACGACATTCACAACAGTTTCAGAAACTAACCTTCTCTCCATAATCAAATATTTTTGAGTTCCAACCTACATGATCTGGTGTACGACCCTTTTCCTTTTTTCTTTTTAATTAAATTTAGTGTGTTCTGTTTGTTATTATTCTTTTTTTTATATAAATCACAGTCTGTTGTTATTTTTCTTGTAACGTTTTCACTTTTATTCTTTTAACTGTTTGACCACTTTTTTTTCACTTTTTCGTGTATGTGTTTTGCATTTCTTCTATCTGTTACCCTCCGTGAATCGTTCTCACTTGATGGTCTCATCGGAAGATCAGCGCTGGAAGTCCCCAGCAACACGCTGAGATGAGGCCATTTCGTGGCACTTCATTATTTTCTGTCTTATTGTTATTATGTGTATTTTATCTTGCCTGTGTTCACGAATAAATGTTATTCTATTCTATTCTATGAGATCGTATTTATTTCCATAATAGTACTGCTTATTTGTCCGTGGTATCTTCAATACTGGAGCTAATTTAAATTGTTCTATAGCCCCAATAGCTTCTGCAATCCTATCACGAGTCCATAGGGGTTTTTCTTTACCTTGGGGCCGATTTTTGAGTCTCACTGTCACTAAAATACCGGTTGAAAACGGTGAATTGCCTATTATTTTCAGTGACAATTTTCTGAATAAAAACGCCGTGAGACTCAAAAATCGCCCCCCTTGTCTGTCATTAAAACATGCACTAATAGTTTCATTAAACTGTTTTTCACACACAAACTGGGTCGGAGATTGATTTTCACTAGGGTCCGAAGTCCGACGCCATTTCACATAAAAACTTGAACTTTTCTATAGAAACCGCGCGAAAACTAGTGACGTAATATTTGTTTACTTGCCGCTATTACACTAGCTGCGTGCGAATGCGTCGGAGCCGGCCGGCCGGGAGCGGGGAGCGGGAAGAGGCGGGGGTCAAACGATAGCGCGAGCGAGCGGATCAGTCTGAACTACGGTTGAGATTTTTGTCTTTTCCCTGAATTGGTTTAGTGAAATGATAAAACTAGTTGACTTTATAAGTTCGTTTCGTCAACTCACTGTCGTGGTTCAGGGATTTTATCAAATTCCTAAACAAATCTAGTAAAATGACAAAACGTGGCGCGTTTGTTGACCGATTTTGTGATTTCACTAGACCCAGTCAGGGATTTGGTCAAATGCCTGAAACTTTCTAGAGAAATGATGAAATGGATTCGCCATTTTGTCATCCTGCGTGATTTGATCATATCCCTTAGGGATTTGTTCAAATCTCTGTTTTGGCCATTTCCCTGCGACATATATACACCATTTTTTGGACCTATTAGGGCAATATTATGGTCAGTGCAGTTCTAAACAGTCTTAAGCGCCTCTTTTTTAGTAGGAACTTAAGTCATTTTGGCAAATGATTAAAAATTTTAGCAATTTCTAAACAGAAATTAATTTCTTTCTACCTGTCCATGGCGCTCACAAAATTTCAAAACATTTAGTAAGTACTTGCAGCGGCAGTGAGTGAAAATCTCAATTTGAGCTTTTTTCTCTTAAGTCCGACTTACGCTTGACTGTAGATTTCTAATAGGTTTTCCTGTAATCTACAGGTAGAGGGTTATCTCGTGTATTTTTTTGAAAATTTAACGCTAAGTAGTTTCGGAGATAAGGGGGGGGGGAATGGTAATTTTTTCTTATTTTCTTAAATAACTTTTAAATTACCAATATAAAAACTATAAAAAAAATATATTTGAGATGCTTATAAAATGCTCTTTCATTTGATATGTAACACAATATAGTTCTAATAACTTTGATTTTTAATTTTCAATTTTACCCCCCAAAAGTGCCCCCTATCATTAAATTTCATTTAATTATATTACACGTCAGTCTTCGGGCCACAGGTTTACATACGTGTGCCAAATATCAAGTAAATCGGTCCAGTAGTTTCGGAGAAATTGGCTGTGATAGAGGGACAGACAGACACGCGAGTGATCCTATAAGGGTTCCGTTTTTCCTCTTTGAGGTACGGAACCCTAAAAAGGGGCTAAACGCGTTTCAAGATTAATTCTTCATCAGCTTCTCACTATAATATTAGTTTACTGCATAATAAGCTATCGATATTACACTTTAAACAACATTAATGAGCAAAAGAAGGAGAAATTATTCGCGACACGTGCCACTAAGATGGCAGCCGAACCGGAAGTCCCCATGTATCTATTTATTACGACGGTACTCGACACAGATTGTGGTACTCTACGTTTCGTTCGCTCTTCAGGGACACATCGGGTTTGATATCATGTTGGTAAACGCCTTATATTCAAATTTAACGGTTCAGAAACCAAGATGGACGATAACGCCATTATTATCGTGCAGCCATAAATCATGGATGTTGCTCCATTTTCCATCTCATTCGATGAGACGAAGGATTTAAAATAAGATTTTGACAAAATGATGCCTTTTTGGGTATATTTGAGCGTCTGTTACATCCTACACTAATAACACGAATGTATTTTATTACTTTGTCTATATTATGATATTTTATTAGCAATGCATGAAAGTATAAGTACTTATTTTGATTTCCCATTAATCCTTTTTATGGCATTGTATTCTAAAAGATAAATACATACATAATATATATTTTAGAACATAATTATCTAGAACATTGCTGGTGTTACAGGTGGTGTTGATTGACCACCAGACGGTACATATGCTCGTTTGTCAATGAATCAATCAGCTGGTCAATCATATTCAATAAAATTAGGCGCCATTTTTATTTCCTTTCTTTGTCCAGTAGGTCGATCGAAACAGCTCAAGTTTGATTGTCACTTAGCAATTGAGCGGTAGAAAGGAAACGAAATTGTTATAAAGCAGTGGGGCTAGCCACTGCCCTATAACAATTTCGTTTCCTTTCTACCGCGAGACCGCGAGAGTGACAATCGACTTCTACGACACCCAAGGAAGAAAAATGGGTGGTGAAATCCATAGCCACCACCACGTCACCAGTTCACTTAGTATACTTTTATTCCGTTTATACCGAACACAAGCTCAGTCGAGTTCGGTAAAATTACAATCCAAAATTAAATAGGAAACAAAGTCCACACGTGACGTCACGGAGTGCACGTCGTCACAATCAAAAGAAGAATAAAGTCGGCCGTCTGCGCACGTTTTATAAAGCGTAAGGCGGCGCGCACGTCCGACATATTAACGAACGCGGTGCGACATACGTGATCGCGGAGGGACAGTGGTTTGGGGAGTATGGTAGTTGCACAGGTAGTAGATTATATAAATAATATACTTCTTTAACATGCTTGAATCAGGTATGATTCAAGCATGGGTACACCATCTATTCTTTTATTAGGTTAAATATTTTATTCTCAGAAAGGAATTCTGGAACAGTCTTTTTAGGGTTCCGTAGTCAACTAGGAACCCTTATAGTTTCGCCATGTCTGTCTGTCTGTCCGTCCGTCCGTCCGCGGATAATCTCAGTAACCGTTAGCACTAGAAAGCTGAAACTTGGTATCAATATGTATATCAATCACGCCAACAAAGTGCAAAAATAAAAAATGGAAAAAAATGTTTTATTAGGGTACCCCCCCTACATGTAAAGTGGGGGCTGATATTTTTTTTCATTCCAACCCCAACGTGTGACATATTGTTGGATAGGTATTTAAAAATGAATAAGGGCTTACTAAGATTGTTTTTTGATATGATTAATATTTTCAGAAATAATCGCTCCTAAAGGAAAAAAAAGTGCGTCCCCCCCCTCTAACTTTTGAACCATATGTTCAAAAAATATGAAAAAAATCACAAAAATAGAACTTTATAAGGGCTTTCTAGGAAAATTGTTTCGAACTTAATAGGTTTAGTAGTTTTTGAAAAATACGGAAAACTACGGAACCCTACACTGAGCGTGGCCCGACACGCTCTTGGCCGGTTTTTTAAGAAACAAGATCGCATGTACCATTATATAAAGTTATAAACAATGCGTGTATGTAGACAAATAAGATAGGTATGTTTTTATAAAACAATATAAATAGAAATTTTTTGTTACCAGCTTGTTCTAAAATAAAGTTATAAACATACTTATTCACCATAAATCCCATACAAGAGAAAATAAATTGAAGTGGGGTAGCACTACATTTCATTCTTTCAGAGTGTTTATTTTTCTATATTTTCTTATGGCATAACAAATTCAATTTTTAAACCTACAACGGAACGAATGGTCACCATAAGTTGGCTAGTTTGACGGTACATACAAATATAGTAAGCTTAAACACTTATCACCAGTCATTATGTCGTTAGCATGTCAAATCACGTCACCGACTAATTTTTGTCGCGTCTTGTGCGGTCGGAAACGGAAGCGACACTTTTATCGACACGTGACATGACAACGCGCGTGATGTTGAGATAGGACGACTTTGTAAAACTGTCGCTTTAAACAAATTTTGTAATATTATGTCTTTTATAATGGATATAAAACTCAACACTTTTTAAAGCATTTGTTAGCATGGGGCTATAACTGTTATTTTTCGTTCGAAGTTATTTTCTAATACAATGACCCCTTCAAGATAATATATAAAACTACTAGTGACCCGTCCCGGCTTCGCAAGGGGAGTAAAGAGATTTTTTTTTCCTTAAAAAAGAGACATAATACAATACATACCTACTCGTTTAATTGCACCGTAATACATCGTGCCGTTATTAGCTTAAACGATTTGGGTAGCGTTTTAGATTAAGTATAGTTCGTATTTTTTTCGGACTTAATTAGCAAAATTCGTCATATTTCAACCAATTTGCAAGAAACCCTCAACAAGTGATTCAGAAAAACCTTCCTTAAGGATCTCTTTAATCAGTGAAAACCGCATTAAAATCTCTAGCTGTTTAGTAGTTTCTGAGTATATTGCAAACATACAAACAAATAAACAGAAACACAGACAGACGCGGGTGCCTTGTTTTTAAGGTGCATTGATACTATACAGGCTCATTAAGACTGCGCTCGAACTCCCATGCGATTTAAGTTAGATTGCGAACTGTTGAGGCTACATATACACACCACACACCAATCAAATATCGTAATGTAATGAGACTCGCATGCGAGTTCTCGCACCGTGTAAAGGAGCCCTAATAATCGCTCGTCCGCGCTCAGTCGTAAGCAAAACACTTGAACATCAACAGACTGGAATGCTAACATGATTTTTCGAAGCGCTGCGAAGTCGTCCAAACTTCGCACTAGTTAATTAAGTTCTTGAAGTCGGGAGCTAACATTTGGATACGCTTATCAACTGAGTGTACTCTATTTTAATAGTTCTGAAAAGCTCTTTTCTGCTTTTAGTATGCTTAAAATAGTTGATGTCCATTTTCTGTAGGATATATTAAAATGGATTTTACAATATTAGGTACGAATTGGTTTTCCTGAAGTATATTACACGAGCAAACAGGAGACCGATTCTTGAATTAAATTCGATTTTGTGTGGTAATACTGTTAGCTAAGTACGTATGTATGTATAGATTGTACTAATACTGAAATTTAAAGCAATTGAGTATTAATACCTACCAGTAGATTCCCAATTTTTTTCCCTCGTATCTCAAAAATAACATGAATCAGTTTTCCACAGAGTATAGAGGGATAAAAAGCTCTCTATCCAAATTAATAAAACCGCCTTCTAGGATTTAGAAGGATCTGCCTCTGCAACGCTATACACATTGTAAATTTACAGGCGTTCATAAAGTGACTGTTTAGCATTAGACAGGCTATATACTTGTTTGCCACCGACGTGTTAAACAACGTGTTTTTATTGAATTCCGTTAACTTTAAGGAAAGGTTCTTTAGATCAAATACAATTCATTTCTCTAAGAAACTAGCGTCTTTACTCTTACGGTTATCGAGTTATTAAAAAGATAAAGATAATTACTGAACACGTGTGTGACAGTGACAGCCTTTACCAATTCCTAATGTTATTTGTTTTGACATGTGCCGTCAATCACTTGACACTAACTTGAATGTTATTCTTAATCGTCTCTCACAATAATTAATTCATTTATTCTGTATGAAAATGATAAATATTTTTTTGAGAATTCTAATAAAAAAGATATACAGAGTGGTTCCTGGGTGGCTAGCCGAATGGCACAATCGCTCACGAAACGAAGCGCTAGTAGATATCTATCTCTATCGCGCTTGCGTATTGGCGCGACAGAGCCAGCGGCGTATCGCTTTCGTTTGGCGTCGGAGAAATGCCATTCGGCTACGGGGCCTGATAATGAACCTAACGACGTAAAAGAAAAATGTGATTTTAGTTACATTGCGGGCTGTTGAGGTTACGTACAATTTTGCACAGCTATCAAATACCGCAATATAATAAAATAAAACTCGTATGCGAGTTCTCGTACCGTCTAAATGGGCCCTAATGAAGACGAGACACCACCACCACCACACGTAAACCACACGTAAATAAATAAACAACTAAACCTACCAGGAAAACAGTGATTTAAAAATCCCCTAATGACCTAACCCGGTTACAAATCTTAAACCCCTGTAAAACCACTCAATATTCACCGAGCGTCACGCCAGACGGAATCGTGATCCCCTGAGCTAACCGGGCCCTCGTCAGGTCCCCCCAGGTCCCCCTCAGGTCCCTTCAGGTCCCATCACGTCGCGAGGTCCCGCGACAGCCTCCATAAATATCCGTCGAAGCCTTCCAGCGAAGGTTGGTGATTTCCCAAGCGGCGGGAGTTTTGAACGACCTTGATCTGTATCGAGTTGATGAGGTCAGTGTATGAGTACTTTAAATATTTATTGTCTTCAGATTTTCGTTGTTGTTTATAAATAATCCTAGTAAATACAAGGTGCTCGCGAGGAACCCATATAACTTTAACGGCATATTCTTGGTCACATTTTAAGACTAAAATGTCATATAAACTTTTCTAGATTTCGTCTAGTTTCAGAGTTATTGCCAATTGTGGAGCATAGTCTCACAGTAGTCATTGATAGATGTCAAAATGTGACAAGAAAAACTTCAAAATTTTTTATGTGAAAATACGTCCAAAAAAGTAAAAAAAAAAAAAAAAAAAAAAAAAATTTTTTTTTTGGCGAAAAATTTTAAAATTCATATAACATTTTTTCTTTCTTTTTGCCTCAGAAACGCGTGGTTCAAGTTATGCGGGTTTCTCGCGAGCACCTTGTATAGTTATGTGGTTTTGAATATCAATAAAATAAGTGTTTATGAACTTAAAATGTTAATTAAATGGACATTCCGCGTATTTCATTGAATATGCCCAACGTTTGCAAGGGTTGTTTCTCACTGAAATATAAAATACTAGCTTTTGCACGCGGCTTCGTTCGCGTTAAATTCGAAAATTGCGGAATGCTCCATACAAACTTTCCCTTTTAGAGAAGTGGAGGGTTAGAAAGAGACAAAAAATAGCTTATGTCATTACCAATCCCTTCAACTATCTCCACTTAAAAAATCACGTCAATTCGTCGCTCCGCTTTGCCGTGAAAGACGGACAAACAAACAGACACACACTTTCCCATTTATAATATTAGTATGGATTTAGAAAAAAAATATTTAAAAGTAGGTTTTAACTATGTATAGAATTTAATTTCGGTTTTTAGGAATAGCGTTCCTTCAAGTACGTTTTACCCTTAAGTCCCCTCACTATCTACTCACTATCCGTGACCAAGGATAGATTTTTCAACAAACAATAAAATTATATCTCATTATCATTATGTTTACCTTAAATTATGTACCTAAGGTCAGTGTTGCGAAGACCGTCTATCAGGGAAGTCCGTCTACTGACTATAACGTTTGTTTTTATATAGATATGCATGGCAATCATGGTCGCGCGATAAACGATAAAACATCGGGCCGTCCCTATCGCACTATTTGTAAGTGCGATAGGGACGGCCAGATGTTTTATCATTTATCGCTCGACCATACTTGCCTGCATATGCACATATGCGCTTCTTACACCTCCAAAGGTATACCATATTTTCACCCTTAAGCCAATGGTCTTCAATAGGTATCCCTAGGACGAACACTAGTTAACAATAAACTTTATTTCAAATAAAGTATGCCGGTCGTGCCCGCACTGACCTTAGTTTTCTTGAGAACTTCTTTTTAAATATTTTCGCCTCAACAATTCAACTAAAGTACAGTCATGAAACACGAAATACGCATTTCTGCCCCTTTAATTAGGCTGAGACTTGGTGGATGGGTGAAGTTAAAACCTCACGTCTAGAGCCCTTAGGAGGGCCCTCAAAACTAGGCTCGTTTCAGACTATTTTCTTTGAGAAAAACATTTTAAAGTTACGTTTCTTAAGATTTCTAAGGTTTTTCAGGGTTCCGATGTCAAACTATAAGTTTCGCCATGTCCGTGCATCCGTCTGTCCGCGGATAATCTCAGTGACCGTTAGCTCTAGAAAGCTGAAATTTGGTACCAATGTGTATATTAATCACGCCGACAAAGTGGTAAAATACACGTAAAGTGGATAGTGATTTTTTGTTCATTTCAACCCTAAAGTGTGATATATTGTTGGATAGGTATTCAAGGGGTTTACGAAAATCATTTTTCAGTACAGATGGTCGTTTTTTTACGCACTAGTTCGAGAAGTGGTTCACTATATGCCAGGTCGAAACTTCGGAGGCTCATCTGTACTGAAAAATGTCGTACGATACACGTGCAAAAAGGAAATTCGTAACTCGTGTCGATTTAAAACACTCCCTTCGGTCGTGTTTTAATTTATCGCCACTCGTTTCGAACTTCCTTTTTTACGCACTTGTATCGTAATGTACTATTTTGATATTGTTAATATTTTCGAAAATCGCTCGTAAAGTAAAAAAAATGTGTCCCCCCTCTCTCTAACTTTTGAACCATAACTATAAAAAAATATGAAAAAAGTTACAAAAGTAGAACTTTATAAAGACTTACTTTGACGAAAATTATTTTGAACTTAATAGGTTGAATAGTTTTTGAAAAAAAAAAATGGGAAACTACGGAACCCTATAACGGAACAACTGAACGTGACCCGACACGCACTTGGCCGGTTTTTAAATAACTGTCTGGAATATTGTATCTCAACAATCTCAACATGTTTGTCGGAAAAATTTTGTTTTATTTTACTTGTTTTGTTTATTATTTTGTTCAAAAATATGATGGTGGTTTTACTGAGAAGCTGCTATGCAGCAGCATCACTTTTCAAGAAAGCTTGCAAGAAAACTATGAGTTTATTAAAGAAGAGGTGTTTATGCGGCATGCGGTAGATTGATTTGTTCGTGAATGTGTATTCTGCTCAAGTTTCATTGCCACTTAACGGGTTGAAAGAAACTGAAATTTTGATTATTGCTGTGACAAGTTGCTGGCCCACTGCCCTCACAATTGAACCCAAATCACAGACTGGACTTCAACGATACGGAAGGAAAAGGGGTGATGAAATTCTTAGCCAGTCACCACGCGGGGGAAGAATATATGAAAATGCATAAGAATGTATCTGCCATCGGATGCTTTTTATTACTTACATCAAAGCATAAGAAACCAACATATTTGTAGAACTGCAAAGTCCCGAGGAAGTGTGGGTTTATGAAAGTGGTTGATTTATGACAGTTTATTGTTTCGGCGCCCGCCGGCGACAGGTTTGAACTAAGGTTTTCGGTAGTCGAGAGAGTAGTGAAAGCGATAGGGGAAGCTGTAATTTTGCTTCAATATTTGTCTTTTCTTTAAAATCGTGTTAGCATTTTCGTCACGTAACGAGGTACCTCTATCGTTAAATGGATAAAATTTAGTGCAAGGTTTTGGTTGCAGATTTTGTTGACCGATGGAATTAACTTTCTGTATTCAATTTATTATTACAAATAAATTTGGAATCAGTAATTTTCTAATGTTTTAATGTTTATTTTACTCGGTAGTAAAGATTTTTCACGCTCGCTTGCGTTTCGAGTTAGTTACAAAGTATAATTATAATTTAGACCATTGGTTCTATTTTGAAGTGTTTACCTAATGGGAATCCTTTTTTTTTTCATGCATACAGGTCAACACTACGAGTAATTGTGATAATTTCATAAAAACCAGATAAATTAAATTTGAGTTAAAAACTTTAGTCATGAAACAATTTATTTTTGAAGCAATCAAGTTTAAAATGGCATGTACGTCCTTATAATAAACTTAGAAGCGTAGCAAAATAAGACGAAACCACTTAATCGTTATTAAATAGTATCTACTTAGCTATGTCATAATCATTTGATCATTTCATTGGAGCGTTGATTTCTGCCAGCAGCGAAACTAAATTAAAAGAAGTGAAAAACTAAGTATATTTTCTCGAAAAAACTTTGAAAACTGCACAGACATAAGATATTATCTTATTCAAGTTTCAACAGTACGTACGTCATTTTGTATAGCCCAGGATTCAGTAGGTGAAGGAACACCAAGTTTGTTAGGCGACATGTGCTCGTGCTCACTCCCGAGTTTAAATGTGGGTATTAAAAAGAAATCCACTGTAAGGAGTGCGGGACTTTCTTAGGGATGTGGAGTGTGTACACTACGTTTATATCGATAAATGTATTACCTAATTATATGTTAGTTTCACCTATTGTGGCCTTGGAAGAAGAACCTTAGGAATTATTTGTTATCATAAATATAAAATAAATATTGGGGACACCTCACACAGATCAACTTAGCCCCAAACTACCTAAGCAAAGCTTGTGCTATGGGTGCTAAGCGACGATATACATACTTAAATAGATAAATACAGACTTATATACATAGATAACATCCATGACTCAGGAACAAACATCTGTGCTCATCACACAAATAAATACCCCTTACCGGGATTCGAACCCAGAACTGCGGCTTAGCAGACAGGGTCACTACTGACTGAGCCAGACCGGTCGTCATCAATTTTAACTCTTTACAGAGTACTTAGGTTTAGACATACAGAGTGGGGCCTGTAATAAAGGCGAAGAATTGAACTGTAGGCTATTCTCCTTATACTGATCAACATTTGTTCAGTGACTTTTAAAAATTATGAAGTCTTTAAATTTTTAATTTTTCATACAAAATAAATATTAGCTTCAATGTACGCCCTTATTGTTGTCATTGACGTTGTCTGTCACACTTTAGACTTAACAGAATTCGCAATACATTACCTCTTAGAAAAAACTTTCAAGGGTGATAAAAATCAAAATACAAGTTATTTTTAAAAGTCGCCGAACAAATGTTGATCAGTATAAGGAGAATAGCCTAGAGTTCAATTCTTCGCCTTTGTTACAGGCCCCACTCTGTATATAGTGCCAGATAAGTATATTCTATATTCTTAGTTTTATTAAGTTAGTGTTTTTTCTACTCAAGCAAAACCGCTGGCAAAAGTATGAAACAGTAGGTATTATTTATTTAAATATTTATATTTTTGACAGTAGGTATACTCAGATTGCTTTGTCTCGACTGATATAACTAACGTAATTTAAAGTGAACGATCTTGAATGACTATAGTTAATGCCCAACAACAAACTGTCAAACCCAAATAGTTATCTAGAGTCATAAATCAAAATTGTAATCAAGTCATCGCATCTACCTTCAAAGTCCTTACAAACTTTAGTTCATTAACTATCGAAGTCTTAATGAGTTGTTCTGAATTCCTCCAATCTATTTGTACTAATTATTCCAATTTAAAATCGAATTATTTTGATCGCTAATTCCATTGTTAAACTTTCCAGACTAGACTGGTGATCTGAAATAAATTGGATTTGGAAATTAATATATTTATTAGATTAATTTTAATGTCTTATTTATTATTTTAATGAGTTAACATGGCTGGTAATTAAAAAGTACTGATGAGTTAATTAAAAGTGTGGAACAAGCGACAACAAAGTTAAGCTGTCTTAGCTTTGAGTACCTATTATTTATTAATTTGAAAAGTAATATTAGAATATATAGTAGACCAGAAGCAACGCATCACATACGAAGCAATTAACTTTGATACCATGTATGAATTAGCTAAAGTTTATAATTTCGATTTCGATAATAATAAAAACTATAAAGACTTTGAAAAATATATCAAAAATCTCATAATTAGCAGCACTACGACCAAAACTAAAATACTTAACTTACCACGCAAAGATTTGATTAATAAAGATATTATAGACAATATTAATAGCAGAAATATACTATGGCAGGCACTAAAAAAGGACCCAAATAACTCGAACCTCCAAGACAGCTTTACCAAAAAAGAAATGAGACAACCCAACTAATACTCAAAACAAAAAACAAATACTATACTGATAAATTCTCTAAATGTCTGCACAATCCTAAAAAAACTTGGAGTCTAATTAATGAACTGTCTGGTAATAAAATTAAAAACGACTGTAGCCCTCCCAAACTTATGTTAAACTCTGTACTTACTACCGAAGGCACAGCAGTGTGCGACATTTTCAATAACTTTTTTGTTAGCATAGGAGCTGAGCTAGCGAACCAGATTCCAACGAGATATCATAACAATACCACATGCACAGTTAACTACTCAACCGTAGCTAGCAATAAACTATCAGTTCTTGCACCATGTTCTCGCGAAGAAGTATCGAAGATAATAGATGCATTAGACAGCAACACAAGTGTGGGTATCGACGGGATTAGTACAAAGTCCATCAAATGCTTGAAAGTTCACATCCTTGACGGAATTACAAACTGCATTAACAAATGCCTATCAAATGCAGAATTTCCGGACGAACTAAAAGTAGCTAAGGTCAGCCCTATTCACAAATCTGGCCCCAAGACCGATCCTGGAAACTACCGCCCAATATCAGTGTTGCCAGTGATGTCTAAAATTTTCGAAAGGGTTGCAAAAAAATATTTAAAACGTGAGTGAAGACAATTAGTAAGTAGGTACTTAGGTACTAATTTATGAAACTGACCAGAATAAGAGGAGAAAGTCGTTAAAAGTTATTTAAGAGTGGTTTGTTCTTTTTTGCATATAATGAGTAAACGACGACTTTCAATATTCATGCGCGTATTCTGAATATTATGCAAAGACAATTCGTTTTCGATAAACACGTCCCTTAACTACTAAGATGGCGACGATAAAGAGAACGGTTATAATGTAGTGCTTTCAAACAGTGAGGCAATGTTGGCGTTCTCAGATAGACAAACGACAACTCCAAGCGAGGGATTTGAAGATATCTATAAATTTTTTTTGCAGAAAACGACTGTTAATATTGCGTAACTTAATATTGCGCGCAAGACAATGCGTTATCGATAAAAACATCCCAGAACTACACAAGATGGGGACGATAAAGAGGAACGGATATAATGTAGTGCTTTCAAACAGTGAGGCAAAGTTTGCGTACTGCCGGCAGACAAATGACAACCGGCCCGAGGCAGGCACGATATTAGAAGGCTTTAAGATGGGAAAAATAGCAACTCTTACTCGAGGTAGCTTTATTAGGCCAAAGCATGAGTGGCAGCGTTTGGTAAACGACTTTGTTTTTGGTCCATGGCGTGGTTAAAGAGTGAAATTTATTTCATCAAATTAAACATAGCCATTATGTAGGTATTTTAAATTTAAGTTGTAACGTACTATCAGCTTCAAAAGTGCATGGCGAATTTATCAATGAATTCATTCATAATTTCTCCATGTTTGCAGCTGATAGTACATTACAGGAATAACTCATCTGAGGTGTGAAACAGGGTGACACGTTATCTCCCAAACTCTTTACAATCATCCTACAACAAACATTTCTAGCTTGGCGATGCTTTGAAAAACAAGAGCATTGTCATGGCCATGAACGATTGACATCTGAATGATAGAAGAATTACATAATAAGATTATTTGGTCTTTAAGTTGGTATTGCAATAAACATAGCTAAGACGCACATAATGAGTCGTTCGACTAAGGATTAAGATGCTGAAGGATCATAAAAGAGAAAATTCTTGGCCACGCCAAAAGCAGCACACTTTATCTATTGAGATGAAGTGGATCTTTTACATTATAACATACCGTTTTATTAGGCAGCGTCCGGTATTTTATCCCATAGCCCAGTATTAAGTCCATCACTTTCATCTAATAGCCCAGTTTATTTTAGATACCATTAACTCTCAAATAGTCCTTACACCCTGGCGGGTGTTACCTCTACGTGTGTCCCATGATACGGGCAAGGGCAACATCCGCTCGGTGTACCCCTTAAAGGGCCTCTACGCGTTGGCTTTGGCCCTCGCGCACGCCTCCCATAGATCCGGAACACCATTGTTCCGTGATGAGAAAGACATACAAATACAATAAATATACCTTTTTGAGTTTTTCTTTTGCCTTGCACCACCCGCTCTGCGTAAGAAGGCAGCACACCCAAACCCGTGAGAAAGAATCGCCGACGACATTTGTTCCGCGAACATTTATTTCAAGGCATGTGTGTTTTAAATTTCATGCGCGCTTGAAATTTTGTGGCTCCGGGAGGGTGAGGTTTTCCTCTGAATTGTACAGATGTTTGAGGATCGCTGACAGCTTTACAAATTTATGGCTTAGTGGCCAGCTTGTTATAGTTTTGTTCGCGAGGAGCTTGCTTTCATCTAGCTAGAAGAGACTAAATCTGCTGAAATAAATGTCGTCTAGGTAAGTGGTTCACTGCGATTGAGCAAACACTGATTTGGGTGGATGGTAGTTTACACTCGATCGTTACGCTGTGGTATTTATGTGATTGATTATTCGAATTGATCGTACCTACAGTCCGGCCAAAAAGACTTGAAATTAAAGTGCCAATATTATAGTGTCATCCTTTTCAAATCAATATGTGTGAGAACGGGACGACACTACGATGTTGCCACTTTTTAATTTCTACTCTTTTTGGTTGGACTGTAACTGTAAGTATTCCAGAAACATAAAAAGAAAATGCATTTTATCCTTATAAGATAATGCATTAGATTCCAACCTTCGGGCCCCTTACTTCGCCATGTTTTCATTCATCGCCCACCCGTTCTGTGGGTTTATATTTTAATTTATATTTGCTCCGCTACAAAACTGGAAAATTCTGAGATAGTCTAGGAGCGGAGCGCTACAGAAACGATATCCAGGAATGCATTTATACCGTTGTTAAGGCTCCAAACCTTACTCTCCTTTTTCTAATTTTTTAGACCAGAACACGCTGGCTGGAGTTACCCCGAGTTTCAAAAAATAATCCACATTCGCGAACATAATAAATATCTCAAAATACCGCATCTAATTTAGCGGGAGACTAAAAGCACGCAAACAAAACATGTTATAAGAGCCGTTCTGCAAACAGGCGACAACGCAGACGCAAACAGTGCCGTCGAGCATGTTTGCTCCGGGACGCCGTCACACCGACGCTGCCTGAGAACTGAAAGAAAAGAGACTGACTACTGCGGTTATGTCTCCTGTCTCTAGATACTTACTAAGTTATTGTTGGAAAGAAATGAAATGAAATATTTATTTGTCAAAAAAATGAGTATCTTAACTTTTTGCTATCTTCTCGCTATAACCATGTGTGGGTCTTGGCCTCCTATATACAGTTGGTCTTGGTTACTTGGCCTGGTCCTTTGCCTCATTATATCAATGTATATATTTTCCCATTTCTCTGAAATCTTCCACGCAGTATGATTGTCGTTTTTGTGGGTTGCTCTTTGGACTTTTTTGTTGGGATTTCCACTTAGTAACTATTTTCTCGTTCGTCTTCTTCTTCTTCAGTTATTTCCTCAATGGGGATCGTGATATCATGTCTTTCTATCATTATTTTAATCGTACTTTATTCTGGGATTCTGTCAGTACCTGAAAGAATTATAGTTACTGTTATTAAGTAGATTGTATATGTATAATGTATAATTAAGTTAGCTCAATTGAGGGATTGTAAATTAAATTTAGTCTTAAATAGATACGAGAGGTATAAAGACCTGCATCTGGAGCATCGCCTTCTAAGCATACACAACATGGATAATGGCATAAAGGGATAAAGATTGAAAAGTGCTGAAAGTGCTGCTGGCGAAGAATGGAAAGTATTAGTTAAGTAGCAAAAATAATAAAAAAATATCACAATACTAGACTTCCGTCTATAGATAAGATTAAAGGGAAAATAATTAATAAAGACAGATAGAAGAGCAAATAGAAAAGGCGTACTGCTTAAAAACTATAATATAATCTATAATATGGTCCCTTTTGTCACAGTTAAATTTATCGCGACCGCGACTATCTGCAAATTTCCTATTTGTTGCACTTGTATTGTAACGTATTGACATATTATTCTCTTACATAAACTTTACGGTGTGATAGTGTGACTAGTTGTAGCGAAGCCCTGATAGTGCATAGGCAAAGTGGTCCATAATAATGGAAGGACAAAAATGGGTGCTTCTGAGCTGTGTATTGATGGCATGATGAGATGACTTTGAGGTTAAAAAAATAAGGGGCGAGATAGCACGTCTCCTATAAACCTACCTCATAGAGCTAGATAAGGTAGCTACTAGCTAATTAGTCGATAGGCATTTCAGATTCATAATTTCGTGGTTACTTTAACTTTAAAGTAAGACGTACTTACGTCTCCTATTCTAACCAAAAATTCAGGAAAATATCGCGTGATCATTTTACGCGAGACTAACCATGATTTTGTCTATAGGGTAAGCAAGTTGTTGATAATGTCGCAGGCATAACATAACGCACACACTGGTCGGTAAGAAAGCCAAGACTTCACCTTAGGTATTTTGTTCTTTTTGTCGAATTTTCTCATAGAATTTGACTGTTAGTTTCCTGATTACATTGTTAAATTGCTTCAGTTGTTTTTACCTTAGATAGATTTGTATGTCTTCTTCTTCTTCCTCCTACCCTTATCCCACGTTATGTGGGGTCGGTACAACACGTCTTCCTCTTCCATTCTCCTCTATCTTTTTTTCGTCATCTCAACACTCACATCTTTCTTTCTCATATCCACTTTCACACAATCCATCCATCGTTGTTTGGGTTTACCCCTGGCCTCCCTCTCCAACCATCAACCTTCATCTCCAACATTCTTTTGCCTACATGACATTCATCCCTCCTCATTACATGACCGTACCACGCCAACCTGCCACTCTTCATCCTTTCCATTATAGGCGCAACTTTGCAACTAGGTTTTTATGTATCGCCATTATATAATAAATTATTTTCATCGGGATTTCGCCATGGTCGGGTGGTTTGACGGTAAAGAAACAGTCACGTCAACTCGGCCAATTGACCACTTCGTTTACGATATTCTTCTCTTCTTTAGTTTTTCTATTGAAGTTTATAAATAGTTTCTACTCAAAATAAAGCAGAACGTATAAAACCATAATACTATTATAAAAAGTCAACACGCAAGAAGCCTTAAAAACGTATGACATGAGTAATGACGAGAATTCACTAACGTTTCTATACGAATGACTTACGCCGTGTCTTGCGTGGGCGACGGTCGCGCGACCGTCGCCATCGCATCGTCTACTTCCATATCGATAAGGTTTGATTTCGTATGCGTCGCATCGCCGTCGTGCGACCATCGCCCATGCAAGCCACGGCGTTACTACACTAGATCTGAAACTAATAATTATTTATCAATAAATTTTTAATCCTATCCAAACTTATGAGGACAAGCTCCCTTAGCTCCCACGAGCCGAGCCGAGATGATGAACTAGGAGTAGGTATAATAATCATGAAATAATCGCGCTAATCGAAGACAATATGAGACTGCAATTGGTAAAAATACAACTTTTGATTACTTACATGGGAGACGTTTTCGACCTTTCATTGTTTGGCGAAATTGGAACACGAAAATTTATTTAAAGTAAATCATGTGTAGATTATGTTTCTAAACTAACTACTACCCAGATTTTCCCAATAATTTATCCAGTGCTTTATTTCGTGCAAGGCGTAAAATAATGAAAGTACAAAAAAACTTCCCTATTTTTAGCCGCCAATTACCTACGTCTCAAGAAATTTCCGCAGCGCGAACAATATTAATTCGCATAAAAACAGACACATCTAGGATTTCATCGTCTATACGTATAGATGAAATAAAAGCGTCTGGCTCCGGCTTACGTTTGAGGGGCTTCCAGCCGCGCCTAATTGTCAACCGTTGTACGTGCAGACATTCCGCTCTGGGGTTATCTTATGTCCAGAATGTTGTGAACTGTTTCTTAACAAGAACTACTTTACCACTAACATACTGGTCTATAATTGGTACTAATAAGAAACTCCCTCACATGTAAAGCCAGGTTTTTGTCAGTGTGTCACTCACTGATAGGTACTACGTTGCCACGCATGTTTTTCTTAGAACAGACACCACTATCACTATTTGATTATTACACCAGATTCAATTTAAAACGATTTACATACTTACTCAAACATAAATATGTAAATTTGATTCTTAATAACGATTTTCTTGGATTTAAGAAAAAAAACGTACTCCCATTTTAAATGCCAATACTACACTTCCAACTTTTTTGGTGTCGCAAGTGAATCGCATACCGGCAGATGATCTGTCTTTTCGTTTGCCTTTTATATCATAAAAAATAGCACCTTCATACGGTCATAAAGAACACGAAAATAGTTATAAATAAACTCTGTAAGGCCTCCGTTTTAGTCATATTTCCAAATTACCTGCTGAAACGTTAAAATTGAACGTTCTATTACTAGGTTAGTCAAACACTAGTTTAAAGAAGATTTCTCATTACTTAGTCTGAGTTGAAAGCTGAAATGGAGTGCTTTATAAACTAAGATTGGTCCTGAGAGAAGATTGTTATCTAAATGAAACGTTTTCCAAGTAATGGTTATGTTTACTGTTAGTGAGATAGATATATTTATTATTTCATGATATTCTTGGGCGTTTTTAAAACACTTTTGAAAGAAATAACTGATTTTAACAAATCTATACTTTTAAGGGCCCTATATATTCAGAATTTTCACATTTTTTTGTAATATTTGTTCCGTTATATTATGCTTTAGTTTTTTTTTTCACTTGTAGTGGAAACTATAGTTGAGGAGAGCCTTTTCAAACGGACATGATTATGTCAACAGGCATTATATTTTCTAAGTTTTCAAAGACACTTCCCCATATATTGATTTAGACTAACACGATTTGCACTCATAATTTTAGAACAAAACGGGACTTAATCGCGTAAACACTTACTAGCGCAAAAGTGAATAATCAAGAACAAGTGCGGGTAGTTCGAGAAACTCGCGCGGCTAGAAGATGTTGATGCAATTCCTCGCCAGTCTACCCGTGACCACGAACATATGTGATGTTCGAAACGTCGGGCCAAATATAAATGTAAGTGTTTACGCGATTAAGTCCCGTTTTGTTCTAAAATGTCACAGTTTCGTTTTCTTTCAACCCCTTATTTGCCAAGAGTGGCACTGAAGCTTTAGTAGTTTCATGTGCTCTGCCTACCCCTTTATGGGATACAGGCGTGATTGTATACATGTTGTATGTATGTATGTTGTTCTAAAATTACATTTCTCTATTTACATACAATTTATGATGTTTAAAAACATGATTTGACACTAAAGTTTCAGAAAACGATATAAAAAATTAAATTTTTGGCAACCTTCAAAGAAACTGTCTAATTTGTCAAAAGCACCACCTTAAGGAACTTCCAACTCTAATGATGATGATGATGATTAGATCCTGTTATCCCTAATCAGGGGCTTAGGGCTCTTAGGAAGGATTTCCTCTGTTCCCGGTCCGACGCGGCCTGCTCCAGGCGCGTCCAGCCGAGGCCCACTGAGGAGGCCTCCTTTTCCACCGTCCGTCTCCAGGTAGTTCGCGGGCGACCTCTCCCCCTTGATCCGGGAGTATTCCAAGTCAGTCCTTGCTTGGACAGGTGGTTGTTTGGTCTTCGTAAGACATGGTAGGTAAGACATAATAGTATTTCAAAATTTTACATAGCGGATCTAACTTTCGGCCACAAAATAGACAATATCATTATGAACCCGTAATCGTATCATTCTCAACTTGCAAAGCTCTTAACTTGGTTAAAGAATGGGAACCGGACCGTTTACGTGTTTGTCCATAAAACAATTATAACGTTACAGTCTGTTATAATCGGATTGCAGACGTCGCACGATGTCCGCCTCGCTTTGGACGAGGCGTGGGACCAGTGGTGACTGGTACTTTCCAATTTATTTATTTACTAGCTTTTGCCCGCGGCTTCGCTCGTGTTAAATTCTAAAATTGCGGAATGTTCCGTACAAATTTCCACCCCCCAGTTTAGGGAAATGGGGGTTAGAAAGAGACAAAAAATAGCCTATGTCACTCTCCATCCCTTCAACTATCTCCACTTAAAAAATCACGTTAATTCATCGCTCCGTTTTGCCGTGATGGACGGGCAAAAAACAGACACACACACACTTTTCAATTTATGGATTTAATCTAATGGCAACTTATTCTATTTTTATGAGGCAGCATTGAAATCTTGTAAGCAACGCACAGTAAGCTACATGGTCTGTGTGCGTAGCCAAATGCACAAACACTCACGAAACCCTCACGATAATATCTTTTTCGTAGCTATCTATCTCTATCGCTCTTGCGTATTGGCGCGACAGAGCCAGACTAAATCTGTCTGTGGCGTTTCGATGGCTCTTCGTTGCGCAGAAATGCCATTCGGCTATGGAGCCTGGTTCTGTATGTCGCATTCTGTAATGTCGCAGTGTCGTAATCTAGATAGAAGATAGATAGAATTCTAAAAACCTAGGCTTCCAGGTAAGTGACAGCATCCAGTCTCCTGTCTGACTGAAGTTATGATGGCGTCTAATTTTAATGGCTTCGTATCAAAACATTTTTCTCGTTAACTCGGTCTATCGAAACAAATGAAAATCTTTTGACATTCTTTTAGAAACATTTATTTTGATGATCACTGACATACTTTAACACAATTACAAGATATCTCGTTTAAAATATCCTTGGGCTACCTAGTGAAGAGCGCAGCACCTGCCTGACCTTGACATTAAATTATAATATCAAGGTCGTCCCACAAGGAGGCCTGCATATTATGTGGGGACGGAGAATTGGCCTAGTCCCCGGCGTCCTACTATGTTGTGGCCAAGCGTAATGCAAGCGTAAGCTAAACCTCACATTCAAAATATTCACTTACACATTTTTAGTCAACTTCGTGATTAAATAACAAGTTAAACGCGATTCAAACCGCCATAAACCAGAATTAAAACCCGCTGACGCAGCCGCTCGCAATGAGGCCACCTCGGAGAGGATCGCTGCATTAATAATGAATTTTTGCCGAGTCCGCTTCGCTAAGAACAAGTTAAATTAGATCGGGGTACTTGAGAATGGGAACTTGAATGTTTATTGTACCTTGTATCTACCGAGATCGATAAGTAACGTTGTACATCACTTTTATTTTAAAAACATAAATAATAAACACGTTATACAATTATTTACAATAGGTACAAAGAAACTTTAAAGCGCTTAAAGTACGAGTACAGTAAATCGTCATACGATACACGTGCGAAGAGAGAATCCGTAACTCGTGTAGATTTGAAATAATATATCGTCGCTCGTTTCAATTTTCCTCGCAGCTCACTGTACCTACTTTAATTTTCAGTAGTGTTCAAGATTTATTTGCCGTGCGATTGTAGAAAAACTTAGTAAACAACTTTGTAAGTATCCTCGCCATCAATATTGCATGCTCCTGCAGCCTGATTAGGTCCATAGCTCGGCAAATCACGTAGCTTGCCATACTTAACGGCAGTTTGTATTCAGATTCAATATGGCCGTATCGATTAACGATACAAAACGCACTTTGTGCACACCGTGCCTGTCAGGGTGTCATTATTGCAAAACCGAGTTTCAGTCAAAATAGACGCGACAACCCTAACTTTTCCTACAATGAAATCCAAACCTTATACTTTGGAATCAGAGTTGAAAAAGGCTTGGGTGAGTGGACAGTTGTGTCATTTGGCTAGGGCTGCGCTCTCCAGTCAATAAAGGAGGCTTAGTGGCATCGATAACTTTGTGTTTTGCTATATTTATGCGTTCCGCTTGGCCCGAGAACACCTGTTTGTGTGCATGCCTGCCAGCAATCCCGTCATGTCGAACGGAGCCAAATGATGTTGCTAACGCGAAAGAGTTGGGAGTAAAAGCGTAGTGGAATACGACGACATATTTTACATTGATAAAATATTTAATGTGTGCAGGGTTTTGGGTGACTTCTGTATAAAAAAAAGTTTAGCGGAAATATTTGAAAGTACACACAATTGGTTTATACAAATATACATATAGTTATAAGTGTGTAATGAGAAAATTAAGCGTTGAGAACATTAATACAACGCCATTGTTTATTTTTGTATTATATGGAAGGGAACGCGAACCACGTAAAAGGTCTTATATTTAGCTATCGAGTTAATTGTCAATTAAAGATAATGTATTTATTTACATGAATAAACGAACTTGTTAATTCCACGCACAACGTATCAGTATTGCGATACCGCGAGGAAATGTCGGCACCATCCTTGGTAGCTTAATTGGTACTAATGTATATTGAGTTTTCTATTTAAATTAGGTACTAAGTTTTATGCTTCTATATGTGTGTACAAACTCTATTGTATTATAAAAGAAACAAAATACACACAGTTACAGTGTCAATGATATACAATTAATTACTAATTACTTCAAGAGGAAATTAACGGACTCCATCGATACGTAAATGAATTGAAAACGATGTTCTGGTAGCCCTAACCAAAATAAATAAATAAATAAATGAATAATTAATATTGCGGCAACATACACAGATCGACTTAGCCCCAAACTAAGCAAAGCTTGTACTATGGGTGCTAAGCGACGATATACATAGGTACTTAAATAGATAAATACATACTTATATACATAGAAAACATCCATGACTCAGGAATAAATATCTGTGCTCATCACACAAATAAATGTCCTCACCGGGATTCGAAACCAGGAACTATTACTAGTCCAGTCAAGTTCACGGCGACTCGTATAATAGAGGCCACCGTAACGAGGTGCTTTGACACATTTTGGCACCTACCACGAGTGTACGATACTGCGACTGTATAAGCTAGTAACTGCTTCTACGAGTATGTGTACAAGTAAGGATACTAGTTAGGTAAGGGCCGAACATGCTCCCCCCCGAGGGTGCCCACCTTGCCGTGGTGGGGGGGGGGGGCTTAGTAACCGTGGACTGGTCACCCACGGTGAAGCTAAGAGGTACCCAGGGCCGGCTTGTTGCTGGGCGAGCTGGCCCGAGGAGGATGCTCCAAATGGGCTTGTAAAGCCCACTTGAGACGCATTTGGGAGGACTGCCGTGGGAGGGAAGATCCGGCAGTATGGGATGCCGCTCTGTGCCCTCCCTCGGTAGCCGAGGTGGGATCGCAGGGGGAGAGGCGTGATGGTATAGCGGTGCGTCACTCTCCCTACCCCCTGCGACCTTGGCGGGGCCGCTCCGCTGTAGCGGCATCGGTGGGGCTGCAACGGAAGAGGAGTGCCGGTATTACGGTGCGCCGCTCTCCCTATCCTTTGCGGCCGACTTGGTTAGCGGTGGAACCAAAGACCATTTCCACCGCCGGGCGCCGGAACTCGTCACTGTACCCATAAGTGGCCGAGGAGGAAGGTGCGCTCTGACATCTGGCGCACTCATTGTGGAGGGCCGTTGGGCATTCGCGTAGGAGCTGCACGTGGGCGGCTGCCGCCGGCGGGGTCGCCGTTGTGGGCGCAAGTGTTCCGGTAACCCCGCCAACAAAGCGGCGAGGTGGCATGTGGGGGGGTTTTTAGTGGGTATACCGTGGCCTCATTAGCCAATACGGGAGTCCCACATAACCGCTCGGGTCCCCCCTCGCACCCGAGTGGTATGCGGAACGCATTTCCCCCCCCTAAACAAAAAAAAAAGGGCCGAACATGCTATCAACGTCTCGAATGATTTTCTGAAGGTAAAAGATAAAAGTCTGAAGCAAACTCGGTTCTTTATAGAAAATGTAGTTAGGCTCTCTTGTGAAAACAACCAGCCCTAGGTGTACCCAATATTTCTTTTCTGACTATAGTTACAGAAAATTTAATATTTTCATATATAACCTAACCAACACATTAAAATTTTGAAAAAACCCTCGACCGCGACATAGTGGACCGATTTTTATAAAACATAGCTAAGAACACTTCCGACTAACTCAGCTTTCAAACGAAAAAAACTAAATCGGTTCATCCGTTCGGGAGCTACGGAGCCACAAACAGAGACTATGAAAAAATCTGTACACGTAAACAAAAGACGCGCGCTGGCAGCGGTATCCATAATTCCATAACGGTGAGGCTGTTAGCACGCGCGCAGCACGAAGGTTGGTCGTTCCGTCGGCGTGTTGTGGAGACACACACACACAGAGAGAGACAGACAGACAGACAAACATACAGACAGACAGACAGACACGTCAAACTTATAACACCCCGTCGTTTTTGCGTCGGGGGTTAAAAACTGGTTGTAGGCGACGCCGACGGAACGACCAACCTTCGTGCTGCGCGCGTGCTAACAGCCTCACCGTTATGGAATTATGGATTTCTTTTGTCTTTTGTTTACGTGTACAGATTTTTTCATAGTCTAGAACTGTCAGCATGCGATGAATACATAGTTTTGCAAATATTTTATAAACTGTTGTGTAAAATTATAGTTGTATGTTATGGCGTTTTGCGCTTGTTTTTAACCCCCGACGCAAAAACGACGGGGTGTTATAAGTTTGACGTGTCTGTCTGTCTGTATATCTGTATGTCTGTCTGTCTGTCTGTCTGTCTGTCTGTCTGTTTGTCTGTCTGTCTGTGTGTGTGTCTGTCTGTGGCATCGTAGCTCCAGAACGGACGAACCGATTTAGATTTATTTTTTTTGTCTGAAAGCTGAGTTAGTCGGGAGTGTTCTTAGCCATGTTTCATGAAAATCGGTCTACTATGTCGCGGTCGGGGTTTTTTTCAAAATTTTAATTTTGTGGTTATATACATAGTAGTGATATTGTAAAACCGTAAGATTTTTCACCGTTCTTGTAAAACTACTTACCGCCCCCTGTCGCAGCACAACTTTGCACTATTTGTTACAATAAACATTTTTTTTTGTTTTAGGTGAGTGAATACGAGTGAGTGTGTAACTGAAACGACCGATGGAAGATCTACGACGTTGAATAGCATGCACTATACTCAAGGTAAGAATAAGCTTATTATACTACTAACGCTTTCGACACTAACTTAACGGTCTCTCACACTAATTAATTCATTCATGATGTATGAAAACGATGAAATATTTTTTTTGCGAATTTAATTAAAAGTGATATACAGGGTGGTTCCTGATAATGAACCTAACGACATGTCGAATTTAACGGAAAACAAAAAAAACACGGTGTATATTTAGCTCTAAGTACGAAAGTCGCATAAGTATTTGCTCTGACGTAAAAAGAACATTAACAATGAACTTAGTCATTTCCATGTGTTACCTACTAGGTATACATGTACATAATACGTGTTGTATGTAAGCGCCTACACGATGTACACCGCACGCCTAGCACGGCGCGGCGCGGCAGACGATTTGGTTGATTTCACCCTATCAACGGTACATTGTCACAATTAGAGGGTGTGTTAGGGCTGCTTGACACTGGAGGATATGATTTTTATATCTACTTGACGCGGTGAATGGTGATCTGTATGCTATCGTAGTTGTAGCAATTCCCTTTAGCATATTACCTACCTATACTTAATGCAAAAAAAAAAATAAGTTTTATAGTAGAGGTGGTTACATTACAAAAACAAGTTTTAGAGTACAAAACATTTGATATTTACAGTAACTAACTCTCTACAAAAATGAACTGTTATGTGGGTCATTGTTCACGGCTTCGAGCATGCCCACAAAATCCATACTAATATTATAAATGTGAAAGTATGTGTGTCTGTTTGTTTGTCCGTCTTTCACGGCCAAACGGAGCGACGAATTGACGTGATTTTTTAAGTGGAGATAGTTGAAGGGATGGAGAGTGACATAAGCTACTTTTTGTCTCTTTCTAACGCGTGCGAAGCCGCGGGCAAAAGCTAGTACAACATAAAAAGGTTCAATACGCCTTTCACTGAAAAAAAATCCTGATATGAATTGATTCGAACTTTTGACTTTTGGTATAACTATAAATAGTATATTATAGTATAAATATAGTATGTGGATCGGATATGACAGTGCCACGTTTGAAGACAATAATTCTAAAATGAAACTATTTCAAAGATAAAACTTTTATAAATATTAAAAATTATGTGACAGGAGAAAGCAGACTGTGTAATAATTATTTTACAGAATTAAATGAAAACCATTTTTTTTTATTATTATGAATGGTCTTACTCTTGGTCACAGACTAGCCAAAGACAAGGTCGCCGAGTTATATGAGCTCGGAAATATAGGCGCCGGCAAGGAATTACACTCCTTGGCAGTGCGCATAAAAAAGAAGAAGCAAAGCGCTTCGTGCGATTTCGCGGAATATCTACCAAGTAAGGATGGAAACCGGCTGTGCGTCTAAGAGTCCGATGGTAGAATGGGGACGGTGGAATAAGCTCGTGTAGCTCTTCAGCACACTCCCCGAAGTGCGACCTGTAAAACACCTATGGACTGGCGACTTAAAGTAATCACAATATTTTAGCCTCCGCTTCGCTATCTAGACTCGACTAATCCAAACTATCAATGCGAATTGCAAACTGGATATTTAACGGGGTGAATAGGTGGGGTTGGTATTCAGACTTTGCCCTTCGCACATAGAATAGATCACTTGCCTATAGATGGGACGACGTGGATATACAACTCACGGTAGCAAATCACCTACTGTGAACATGAGTGTGAGTGACCTCTATGACACACAAAACGTTTACAAGTGCCACATGGAGGCAACACGGTGAATGTTTTTGTTATTGTTGATCGTCCTAGGGCACCCCATAGGTGCATAGAGCCTCCACAAAATCCTTCCACACCTTTCTATCTTGAGCCACTGTCTTGGCCTCGTTCCAGCTCAGTCCAAATCCAAACCCGAAACACGTTGAATGAGTTTCATGGTTTGTCCTTAGATTATTTTTCTATACGTACATTTCAGTCTTGGTGATACTATGGTTTAAAGGGGTGCGCCAAAGTTCATATAAAATTGGTATATAGATTAGGCACGTATTTAACCGGGCGACTAAATAACCATAGAAATGGGTATCAAAAATAATAGTTTGGCGACTAAAATGTGGCCTCAAATTATTTAAATATGAGGTATCATTTTAATGTCATTACAGCTACGGTTTATTCAGACGCGAGTACCAACTATTTATTTGGCAACTGAATTATTATATTGGAAACAATTTAAGAGATACAGTTTAATAGGAAAACGGCTCTCTATTAATATAAAATATACAGTTCTTTTAAAATATTTATATAGCAAATTAACATAAAAAGTACATTTAAAATTTATACATCGGCACTCTTCACCTGAGCTTTCATTTTAATAAAAAAAAGGATTCTTATAAAATATAATGGTCGACAAAATATTATTACTTATGGGTAAGAAATTAGGTGTTTGGACTCCCAAACAAGCTGGCAACTTCGTCTCTATACAATGAATTTAACTTTTCATTACGTTTACTCTATCGAATCTAAGGCCGGCCTTACGCAGTCTTAACATCACTCTGAAAGATTCATTTTTTTGGCAGGAAAACCTTACTCAGAATATGCTTTGGCATAAATCGTTCCGCAGATTTTAAAATATCGAATCTTATGCTGGCATGATGTTCATGAGCAAAATAATCTTCTAAATTAAGAGTACTTCCGTAGATTTTTGTTTGCATAATATTTAGGCGGTAAAAAGTTGTCCATCTTTTTCCTATTTCTGTTTTGATATTAGCGAGTCATGTGTGTTGGGGATGCAAGATACCTAACACTCCTCCTCGCTTCGCTCGTCGTCGTACCTAACGGTGCCTCTGGGACTGTATTTCATTTCCTTTTTGCTATCGTTGTTTTGTTTATACAAATTATCTAAGAATCATGCCATAGCAAAATTTGGTAGGACTTATATTCTACTAAAAAAATAACCTAACCCTAACCCACTTTTCTGCTAGCAGTAAATAATTCTGTTCTTGTAATATTATACTATACGATTATCATGGTAATGTTTTTAAATACCAAACTGGCAAACAAGCATACGATCGGCCTGATGGAAAGTGGTCACCGTAATCTATGGACGCCTGTAATTCAAGGGGTATCATATGCGGGTTACCGACCCATTAGAAGCTTATACACTCCTTTTTGCTGTGTACTTATTATAAAATGATTTGGTACGCGTTCCCTTATAGAGATATTTAAATACTACTCGTGGTTTACGGGTCGCAAATACGATGTTTGAATAGAATAGAATAAACATTTTTCACGAATAAATACAGGCAAGACAAAATACACATAATAACAACAAGACAGAAAGGAATGAAGTGCCACGAAATCGCCTCACCTTCACAAAGAAACGATTTTATATGTGTTTTAAAAAACCTACTTCCCAATTAATTTTTTTAGTTGCCTCCGCAATTTAAATACTACTTTAAACGATGAGCTAAGTATAATTATTTAGGTGCTAACATCTATATGACTACAAATATTAAAAACCTTACGCTTTGCAATACTAGGTGCCAATTATTATTTTAGTCGCCAAAGTATTGTTTAATGTTCCTCGGAAATATTTTTGTCGCTTGAAATTTGCTGCCGTTTTTTTAATAATAATGATGCTTAATATTTGAGGCTCATATATTTTTTTTTGTCGCCACAATATTAAAACACAGCCAAATTATATTATTGTATGCCCGACTTAACTTCCCGTTTAATATTTTAGTTGCCCGGTTAATTATATGCCTATAGATTATTGGTAGTCCGAAAATGTTTCTCATACAATTTTACATTATAACGATCATTATTTAAAACAATTTTATGTTAATAACTATCGTAACTTCGAATGACTTATGTTCATAATGTCATTCATCATAAATACATTTTATACTAATGTTAATGTTTATATAATTATTGATCATAACGATTGCGAGTAATATAATTTATCGTTATGTTATTGTTAACAGAACAGAAATCACATGTGACAGTCCAGTTAGGTGCGACGACGAGCGTAGCGAGGAGGAGCGTATTAGGTTGACCGTGAGCAACCCAGAAACGATTTTTTAATGTAAATTGTGTATGTCACTGTAAAAGCTCCAAGCGCGCTTCTACAAATGGCACAAGTTTTTCATAGAACTTCCCCAAAACTTTTTAAATAATTTTATGATGAATGATTTTCTTAAGTACAAAATTATGAATGTTATTAAATATTTGTATAGAATTTATGATTAACAATTTTCGGCTAAATTATTATTATGAACAGTGATAGTAGTACTATTGATAATAATGAAACACAATTATGATAAGTAAAATTATGAGAAATGATCATTCGGAGCACAAATCGGTATAAACAATAATTTTATAACAAATAATTTTATATGAGCCAATATGGACGCGGTTTAAAGGCGTATTTTAATATTTTTACTCATATTGTTTCGAAGAAATGTAAATAGTAAATCTTATTGGTTATTTTAACAACCCATGCCCGACATTGTTTGCTTCGAGTCGTCTGAAATAAAATAAACAAATAAAATTGGAAGTAAATTGAAATTGTGGTTACTTAGTAACACGTCTATGTTAAAAAATAATCTAGCTCTAATAGTTTGTAAATAAGCAGCAAATGTAAAGAAAATACTTGAATACAAGGTGACCTTGAATACTGGTAACCTCTAGATTCAAAAGAACGACCTTGTTGGCGCGGTCGGTTGGATGAAACGAGCGAATGGCTTGGCAAAAAATCGTCGGTAATGTCGGTATGAGCAGAGCTGTCGTGAGCTACATTTGACGTGTTGTCTGTAGTAGGTACGTAAGTTTGACAGGGAAGGTAACACAAGTGTGGTGCCGACCTTTGCGACAGATTTTGACATTTTTACCTGGTTACACGCCATCTTCGTACACCTGCCTTGCTGTACCTCCATTCGCCAGCCACCTCACTCTAAATCAAGTCTATTATGGTTGATCTCTGACATGAAGTGCATGGAACCAAGGTCTTCTGTTCTAAGGTACAGCCTAGTACACCTAAAAGGGAGGTAATTAGTATGACGGCCTGATTTTCCAATTTTAATTAAAATTCTATCATATCCAGATGTAACATTTGAAGCTTAGACTTATATTGACCGGGATATAGACCGTGATTACCTTTTTGATTTTTGTCGAGCTCCCGATATTTCGACGCAGTTGCATGCATCATGATCACGGAAAACTGACGAAGGCGGGTGGATGTTAAAGTTGTATAGACAGCGTCAATATGTATAAGTATAATGAAAATAACCGTGAATCATTCAAAACTCTTATTTGAAGCTTATTTAAAGTCGCTGTTAATCGAATTAGTACATTCCATTTGGCAATATCATAACACATGTAACTTGTTTTTATACCAATTAAAAGAAAATTCCACAGGAAAGAAAGTTTTCTTAAGGGGTCCAGTATACATTGAACATTTATTCTTTTTGATGTGTCCTAATTATTTTATTAACATAGAATGAAAATCTTAGACAATCGGATATTTTGTCGAAAATACGAATACCACCATATTATGTATTTGCAATTTATGACGGTACATAAATGTAATATATCCATTTCACATCAACGGCCCCAAAAACTTGCGACAAATATGCTATCACCTTACACTTACAGGGTTCAACGGCTTACCTGCGAACTGGGTCCAGTCACCCGAGACACCCTGTATGCAAGTTTAATTATAATCTCTATACACAATTTTCCTAATTGCTGTACCGTTTGTCACCTCCCCTACCAAGGCAATCAAGCAACGTTTTACAGGTACCATTTCAAACCAAATTTGGCTTTTAAGCGACATAGTAAGGTTGTAATTTCAATGACAATACGTTTTATATCTGTTATACAATTGAGCGTACTAGAATGTTGTAGTAAATTCGCAAAGAATACTTTCACATTTTTAATTTTAAACGTTTTGTTTAGAATAGGACGTATTATAATTAACATTAACGTTATGTTTTTAACTAAACAAGATTTTACATTTCGTTGCACGTTAGTATAAAATTCAGCATGCAATTGTTTGTACTCTTTTAGCAAAGCACTTTTTTCCCTATAACGTAAGTATATTAAATAGGTAAGTATGAAGATTCTTTAAATACCTTGTCTCCTAAATTTTATTGTACAGTTTCTCTACTATTATAATATTTATATCGATTGCAGCAGAGTAATGATGTGCCTTTTAGATATTCCCTCTACTTCCCAAATTCCCAGGATCGCCACATATCTACTGCCTCTACCTTAGCCTAACTCTGAGGCTGGTTTTAGTGTCACGCATACTAAGGGCCAGTTGCATCAACCACATTTGACAGACACATCATCGTCAAGCAGCAGACGTCTATGGAGCTTCCCATACAATAAAATTTAACGAGCGCTTTAACGGTGACAGACGGTTTGATGCAACCGACCCTTTTATTTAGTGTCACGCGTACCAACCGCGTGGAGCGATCCACACTGGGCTAATAATGTGTTAACTTCAGGGAGCGTTATAGAGTGGCGCGGACACAACATCAACTTTATACAAATTGGTCGCGCGGATCGCTCCGCGCGGACGGTCATTAAGAAATAAAATATATATATACAAAATAGCAATAAGAACTGTCCTATCCTACTCTTCTATAGTCTTTGCCCAACGATCTAATAGTGCATTAAAATGCTTTCAATTACTGTAAAATAAATTTCTAAGAAAAATCACCGGATCACCTTGGTATATTAAAAATAAAGACCTTCACAAAGACCTGGAAATCCCTACAATAGCCCAGCATTTTAAAATTCTGAGCCAGCGTTATTTCAATAAAGCATCAACTCATAGCAATGACCTGGTGAGACAGGCCTCGGTGTACACCCCTGAGGTTCCACCTAGGAAAGGTGTACGTAGGCCGAGGCATGTCTTATTAGACTCAGATGACGAAATAACGCTGGCTCAAATTAAAGAAGCTCAAATAATAAAAGAGCTCCGAGCAAAATCAAAACCGTCGCTGAAAACCAAAGATTATTTTTATAAAAACCGTCCAAACTGGGAAAAACACAGAAGGTTAGTCGACACCACACAGGGCCTTCCGCCCTAGGTCCCTAGGGTCTTGTATTGTATCCTATATCAAAACATAACTTTTATTTCATCCAATCATGAATATTATTGTATAAAAATTAAACTCATTAAATTTTCTAAAAATAAAATATTGTATACTTCACTTCTCTATACTAATCTATCATCTATCTTCTTCTATTCTGTACTTTTCCTTTTCTCTTCTCACTTGGCAGTGGCGCGGCCCCTCAGGCCGCGCCACTGATCTCACTCATACCGCAGCTGTAACTGGCCCCAGGAGTGGCCAAACAGCAACTAACATGTTAAAAAAAAAAAATACGCGCGGACGGTCCGCGTGACACTAACGCCGTGGTTTGCGTGGGTGACGGTCGCGCGTTTGTCGCGCGACGGCGATGCGACGCATACGAAATCAAACCTTATCGATATGGAAGTATGAGACGCGATGGCGACGGTCGCGCGACCGTCGCCCACACAAGACACGGCGTAAAACCAGCCTAATTTGTATGAAGTTGGTGTTGTCGTCCGCGCTGACCCGTTCTTACTCTAAAACGCTTCCTAAACTTACTACATATCAGTCCAGTGCGGTTCGCTCCGTGCGGTCGGTCTGAGTGACACTAAAACTAGCCTAAGTCAAATCCAACATCTGTGAAAAAATCCTCACGTAACCGCATAGCGATGTATAGATAAGTCACGGTCTTGCAGACCACTTGAGACGGCTGAGGGTGCACCCAAACAAGCCCGGCGATTCACGAAACGTAACGCAGCGAGTCTAAAAACATTGCAGATTAGGCCTGGCTGCTTAGCGAGACTCGGAAAAACTTGATTTTGTAACAACACAAATTATACCCGTGAGTGCGTCACAGCGACGAGGCACCGAGCGCGCCGAAAATTCTCCGCGCGCCGAACTGATCGAGTAAAACTAAAGGCCACGTCCGCACCGCATCAAATCAGTTAGCTGTCCGACTGTCCGCTGGCGAGTCTCGTTGGCTCGGGAGTTCGATAGCCCACCTCACCTCCTGGTCCCCTAACCTACAAGTTTTAATTAATTACGAAATGTTTTAACACTACAATTCCTCCAGTAGGTGTCGTTGAAGTGGTCTCTGGGAATTTGGGTTCAGGTTGTGATGGGGATGATGGGTTATAATCCTGTCACTGCGATATCACAATTTCGGTATTTTTCAAGTCTATTGCTAAGAGTGGCACTAAAACTTGTATAGTTTCATGTCTAATCCTTTTACGAAAAGTCTAGTCTAGAGCCGTAATTATGGACTACATATATCCCGGTCAATGTAAGTCCAGATTTTTGAAATTGGCCCATTTTTTTGGTTTTTTTTCAAAGTTGTCCACCCCGCGTTTTTATTTGGAATTTTTATGTAGTTTCTACTCAGAATCACGTGCTCTTTCAACCGTAATACAGAAAAAAATCCCAAGGTTTTTGCCATTCCGTTACCATTTTTTCATACATTTTGTATGGCCGTATCGGAATGGAAGGTTTAAAAAATGTATGCAAGTCTCGGGACATTTTTTTTCTCCTATCAGGATCGAAACATCTTGCGATTCTGAGTATGAATCGCGTAAAAATACCCATGTTACAATAAAAGTGGGGTGGATAACTTTGAAAAAAATATGGCCCAATTAAACGTATTACTCAATAATAATAATAATAAGCCCGCGGGGGCAGCTTGTGGCGAGCTGACGGTGAGTGGCGACACCGCGGACCCCTATTCCAGAGGTCACTTCCATCTAGCCCTCGCCTCTGCGCTTGCCTTAACCGGCCGGCCAGAGTGGATTCGCAAGAGCGGGACCTATGCTCCAGGATGGAAGTGTAAAATGTCATAACGCCGGCGGCCTGCTGAATGGAACACCAGGAACCAAGCTACCGCAGACTCACCTCTCGACAACCTTTTAGCCACTCTCAAGTGTTGCTCTGTTGTCGCACCGTGCGTGCGGCCGTTTTGCAGGGCCCACTCAATCAGTTGGCGAGTCACCGCCTGCCTTTTACAATTGTGAGACTAATTGTCACGGCAGGTGCCCGATAGTCTCCTCCCATAGCCCTTTAACCAGTTCATCCAACTTTCAAAACAATAACCTATGACCTTAGCTCCCATCGCAGCACAAAAGTGCTGCACTGCAATAGTCTTTGCACCTGGCGGGGACCATCTCCGGTTGTATCATATTGTGCGCTCGGGGATGGTATACGCCACGTGTATCCCTTGCCTTTAGATTAAAATGTCTAAAAGGGCCTCTGTGCTGTTGGCTTCGGCCCCACGCATGCCTCCCAAAGGTCCGGGACCCCATGGGCCCGAGATATGGAAAAGACAGACAAATAATAATAATAAAATACTTTATTGCACTCAAAACATAAATGATACAGTAAAATACAATGAAATTAACGACTATGGTGACAACAGGCGGGCTTATCGCTAAACAGCGATCTCTACCAGCCAACCTTCAAATAGCGAAACAGCGAACATAGTTAAGTGAACGGCTCGCGAGCTCAATATTCTAAACAAAAAAAAAGTACTGCCGGGAGGTCAAGGTATACTAGTTACGAGCATCTTACGTGGTAAAGTATTTGCGAATAATACAGTGCGTACCTGCGAGAATTCACACTCATTAGTATGGATTCAAGTGTAGTTTAACACTTTCGCTACCAAGAACCCGACTGTCGGGTACACCGCTCGTAGATGCGTAGCCGATTACATGGGTTTCCCCGTATGTAGCGAAAATGTCGTAGCGCCGCGTAGAGCCCGGTTTCGAAAGTGTTAAAACTAACTTAATTTTAATTGAGGTGTTTACATTTTGCACAAGGAAGCGCTGGTAGCCAAGCGGTAAGAGCGTGTGACTTACGATCTGAAGGTCGCGGGTTCGAACCCTGGCTCGCACCAATGAGTTTTTTGAAACTTATGTGCGAAATGTCATTTGATATTCCAGTCGCTTTTCGGTGAAGGAAAACATCGTGAGGAAACCGGACTAATTCCAATAAGGCCTAGTTACCCTTCGGGTTGGAAGGTCAGATGGCAGTCGCTTTCGTAAAAACTAGTGCCTACGCCAAATCTTGGGATAAGTTGTCAAAGCGGACCCCAGGCTCCAATGAGCCGTGGCAAATGCCGGGATCAACGCAGGGAGGATGATGATGACATTTTGAACAATCTCTTTGGGTTTAATTCGTTTAGACCGCAGGTCAAATACGGTATATCCCTTTCAACAGACCACTGCAGATTCTTCATCAGTATTTTTTTATAACACGTCTGACGCCATTTATTATTAGGATTTAAAAAAATATAAGACATCATACCTAATCAGGTATATGGCTTCTGTATTGTATGTAGACAAGTACATACATATTACATAATAAAAATGTTACCACTGTTAAATACATTATGAAAATGACTTGTATAGATTTTGAGCAAAACAGCATTATTTAATTTTAATACATAGTACCTACTGATCAAACTAAAGAAACCACATTCTACTAGAACTAGACCAAAAAATATCGTGTGTGTTATTATTAAAAAAACTTATCAATCTTTCCATTTAGCACTTGTTTGTCCTGAAAATGAATGCTCTCAGATTTACAGAAAACTGCCTGCTTTCAATACAGGTACCCGTCTGGCGCTGAGTAACACAGGCTGTGGAGTGTTTAGATTACTTGCTTGATCAACTAGGCAAGTAGGCAGTTACAGGCAATTGTATGCCTTGTCTCTACTAACTCAGATCACATAGACTAACAAGGAGTCGCCATAGCCGGATAAGATTCGGACGACGACGATGATGATGATGATGACTGGCAATTGTAGGTATGCCTTGTCTCTACTTACTAACTACTACTGCCTAAAGTAGTAGGTAGTAGACTTGTGACACTTTCAGGGTCGTACAATTTGATCGTTTTCTCATAGTTTAATCCATTAGTTGCTATTGACGCTATTATTTAATTAAATGGTGAGAATGAATGGGTCGAAAATGCCATTGAGTAGGTATGAGATCAATTGAGATCATACAATTTCATATAAATCATTTAGTACTTTAATATCAAGCACACAACAGTAATAAGGTCCATCATTGCGATCTCGCAAATTTGCAATATTGTATGTTACGGTATGGAGTTTTATTACTAAAAATGTTGTTAGTGTTTGTACCCTTTCTGGAGAGTTATGTTTTTAAGCTGATTAAATTTTTCATCATTGTCATTTTTTTTCTTACTTCAGTAAATCACTTACTGCTTTGTAATCCTCAAGTAATACCTGGCGAAAGTTTTGATTAGCTCGTTAATTATTATAACCCAAATATTTTAAAATATTAATTTAGCAGGGATTACTTATCTATATTACAGTATCCACATTTTTTTTTTATTATAACATTCTAATAGCCTGCGATTGCTTAACTATCCCCATTTAGTAACTCGCTTCCACTAAACTCGCCCCGCTCAACGCGCCTCCTCCCGCGTCTCGTCACTCAGTGGCACTCAATAATACATGCACACCACAGTCCCCGATCTGCTTTCACGAAAAAATGCAACGTACACTGGCGTGTGAATACGCTTTATGCAGTTTGAGTACTGGGTGCGGCGTATGTATTTTGGCTTTATATTTTGAGCTTAGGCGGTTCTACGCAAGATCGCGTTATCTATTCATTTTGGTGTTAATTTGATACACTACGTTGAAGCTCTTAAGTTCTTAGCACGCTGAATGTATCAGAATACTTGATAAGTTTGCAAAGCTAAAATCGTGAGCAAATCAGGAACACAAAATTAAACAAACAACTTAGTGCTCGAAACTTTTAAAAATATTCGAGTTTGGATCTTGCCAGAAGCTGTATTTTTTATCGCAAACAGATATTGCTATATTTCGTAGTATAAAAATAGGTGTTGTGGAGACGGGTTAAAATTTCACCACCCCTTTCACCCCCACCCACAGGGGTGTCGTAAAATTTGACTGTGAACTTGTATCCCAAGTTCAATTGTTTTCTGGGCGATGGGCGAATAAGGTGGATGTACCACTGCTCGACAGGTTAAGGGAAAATATTTATGTGTTTCGTGATATTACGATAATTTACCCATCTATACAAAACATATCCATCTTTTTTGGGAGATGTGACCTTTAACTTTATTAAATGCAA
The DNA here is from genome assembly GCF_023078275.1 of Leguminivora glycinivorella. NCBI lineage: Eukaryota > Metazoa > Arthropoda > Insecta > Lepidoptera > Tortricidae > Leguminivora > Leguminivora glycinivorella. The sequence goes on along the minus strand of NC_062978.1, from coordinate 19,391,304 downwards.
TTAGTTTCATACAGTGATAATATAAAAAAATCTCAAAATTAAATAAAACGTAAGTCAATACGCTTGTCCGAATAACTGACAGCTGCTTTTGCTGGCAGTCCTAATAGATGACATCTAAGTATGATTCAGGAAAAACAGTAAAAAAACAAGTGTTTTGGGTTAAAATTTACTACAAAATTAAATAATTTAATAAAAAAAAACGTATTCTGTTGATAACATTTACTTTTTACGTGCTACATTTATGTAATAAAATAGAATAAGTCGGCTCCGCATTTTGAGCAAAATAAATTATGTAATGAACTAAAATAGTGATTCCCCAAAATAAAAATTGTATTCCACAGGTTCTGCAATACTTTGCCGGCTCCACTTCTTCGTCGTTTAAATCCACCTCTGTATCTGGAAGCATCACGAAGAACAGATCCAGGAAAATGTTTTGTGAAAAATGACATGTCAAGCACTACCCAAAGAAATTATACAGATTTCACTACATTTAACGAGAAAACATATCAATAAAACCGTAAAAGATATACAAAAAACTGTCTATGTGCATGTACTCGTAATTTGTTTTTTTCAGTAATGTGACTTACAGAAAAATATGCTGATAATATGAAACTGTAAACGATTCGTTTTGGCTACTTTAATCGTGATATCCTGAAAAAACGGCTCGACAAACATTGGGACTTGGAAAATAACGTAACAGTCCCAATAAATGCCAGCCGTGTCGAGTTTTAGACTTGCGACGGTTTTCAGTCCTAATAAATGACACGCTTGTTTATCACAGTAACAATGAACGAAATCGACATTTAATTACTTAAATATCTTCCCGCACATTCTAGCACCAACACAATTATAGAATATGTTCACAACTTACCGTGAAAGTATTTTAAATAAGTCAGCAAATACGAGCAAAGCTTAACCAAATCGCTAACAAAATTGAGAGATTGATTGCTCATGACAATGTCATCACATATATTATTCATTAATTGAAAAAAGTTTCTATATTTTATAATATGGCGTATGAAATGTGAAGGCTACAAACATTTCTTATCTAATAAATCTAATTGCGATGAATGTAACGGTAATCTTATCTTATTAATCGCTATTTAAACCATGGGTGACGAGTACTAGTACCGCGTCGAGCACTAGTACATCCACCTTAGCATTGCAATTTCACAATTTCGCCACTTACTTGCTAAAAGTAGCCCTGCAACTTGAGCGGTTTCATGTGCTCTGCCTACTCCATTTGGGAATACAGGCCTGAGCTAATAATAGATCACAAAATAAATCACAATCGCTGTCTTAGGCTGGTTTTAGTGTCACGCGGACCGACCGCGCGGAGTGATCCACTCCGGACTATTATTTTTAAATTCAAGGAACATTTTAGAGTAAAGCGGACGGGTCCGTGCGGACAATAACACCAACTTCATACAAATTAGTCGTTCGGATCGCTCCGCGCGGACTATCCTTGAAAATTGTTGTTTTTCCGAAACTCGTTATTCATAGAGGGCATAGATTAAGCAAAAAACCGTATGCAAAAGTTATAACAATATCTCAAGCTAAGAATGCCTCTCACATAAGAGGCGCCTATTGTCACTGAGACAATGGAGGCGTTATTTATGGCTCTTCGGCTTCATTACTGCGATAATCTTTGACACGAGCTGGCATTGTTGGCGTGGCTTATTAGGTGTTTTACTTCCTGGTCACATGTTTAGAAAAGCTTGCATGGGAAGTGGTAAAGGTTATTTAGGGTTTTGAAAAGACTGGTGTTTGCCGAACTACCTTTAAATACATTAGTTATTTATTTTTAATTGAATGTTTCAAGATTTCAAGGTTTACAGAAAATTACAGAATGCTCCATACAAAATTCCACTCTCCATTTTAGGGAAGTCGGAGGTTAAAAATAGACAAAAAGTAGCCAATGTCACTCTCCATGCCTTCAACTATATCCTCTTAAAAAAACAACGTCACAAAGAGCTCGAAATTATGCACTTATTTTATAATAAATAGGACATTTAAATTTTAATGCGTAAATCGATGGTTTTTTTTTAAATACTACGTCGGTGGCAAACAAGCATACGGTCCGCCTGATGGAAAGCGGTCACCGTAACCTTTGGACGGCTGCAACTCAAGGAGTGTCACATGCGCGTTTCCACCCTATTAGAAACTTGTACACTCCCTTTTGCTGTGTTAAGTACATACTATAAGTACACAGCAAAAAAGAGTGCACAAGTTCCAAGGAGGGTTTGGGTTGCCGACGACTCAAAGGACAATAGACGGAACAAATTAGTTCCGTAAGTCCTCCCGTCGTCAGCACACCGCACCCTCGTTGAGCTCTGGCAGCCTTACTCACCGGCAGGAACACAACACTATGAGTAGGGTCTAGTGCTATTTGGCTGCGGTCTTCTGTAAGGCGGAGGTACTTCCCCAGTTGGGAGATTCGAGCAAGAGAATATCCCCTGTGCTGTGCCCTACCACACAAAGCGGAATATCATTCGCTAAGACGATTGGTAAGTATGTTTTAAGGTATCCAACAATACTTTCAAATTAAACTTTAAAGTTCCATAACGATTGATATTACAATATCCAGTAAATACTAAGAAATTCTCGCTTATTAATTCTATAATTTTCAACAACCTACACCTCAGGCTAACCGTATCTTCAATATCTAATAGTCCCATTTTACAAGAAGTTTCAATTTAAGATAAGAGATGGCGTTGGCCGCTATCCAAGGCTCGTGCACCGACTTCTGATTCGGATTCAATGCTTTTATCTCATCCGAATTGGTCTGGCGTAGGCCGTTAGGTATACAGTAATGTTTTCAATAAGGACTTTAATGAGATTTTTTTGGAACCAGAAGAATAAGACCAGTAATATGCGTGTTGGGTAGAGTTTGTCTTGGGTTACTATAGCCAGGTGAGGGCATACTTCGATGCCTCTTTACTGGCGGATCATCTATATAAAGTTGGGGCTTAACAGCCGTTTGCTGGGGGGCATGGGAGGGTACACATATATTTCCCATGTCCTCCAAAATAGCACCGAGGTGTAAGACGGGGGGTTGTTTGGTGGGAAACTTGGGTAAAGGAGCCCCACATAACCACTCGGATTCATCCCCGTACCCGAGTGGTATGCGTAACAGGCTTTTGCCCTTCCAGTAAAATATAATAAAATTTTGAAAAAACCCCCGACCTCGACATAGTAAACCGATTTTCATGAAATATGGCTAAGAACACTCCCGACTAACTCAGCTTTCAAACAAAAAAAAAACTAAATCTAAATCGGTTCATCCGTTCGGGAGCTACGATGCCACAGACAGACAGACAGGCAGACAAACAGACAAACAGACAGATAGACACGTCAAACTTATAACACCCTGTCGTTTTTGCGTCGGGGGTTAAAAATGGGTTACTATAGTCAAAAGATAATACAATTTCCGTGAAGCTCACGGTAACCTGTGAGAAAAACGTAACATAGTGGCTCCACTTATATATGTACCTTAGCAAACCGAATTTTAGGATGAATTAAGATACTTAGCACAGCGAAAAGGAGTTTACAAGTTTCTAATATGGTTGGCAACGCGCATGTGACACTGCTCGAGTTGCAGGCGTCCATAGGTTACGGTGACCGCTTTCCATCAGGCGGACCGTATAATTGTTTGCCATCGAACAAAAATAGTCCTGCGGCGCTGGCTATATTTTGGGCCCTAAGTTAAAAAAATATTAAAGTCGATTTTGTTTTCGTTTATAAATACATTGATAACATATAAATTTAACATTTCGTTTTGGGTCACATTCCTAGGGTGCTTTTTTAGTAATTTGGTAATTTGTGGTTATAATTTTTAATTTGACCTAATGTGGTAAAAAAAATATTCGAGAGAAAAAATGTAACTGTATTGCATTTAGAATGATATTTTTAGCGTGTATACGTAGTTTGGGTCAATTTACTCGAGTGCTATATGACAATTTGTCATACCTAGCGAAACAGACACAAAAAAATATTCATGTTAAAAAAAATAAGAAACGTCGCATTGCCTCTTTAAATATATCAATAAACTGAAATTGTGTTTTCCTACTCCAGTGCTTGATAAAATTTGCGATAATTTAGCAAAAATAGGTTTTTACCTTTCCAAAAAAATATTAAAGTTACTAGAGTTCTTATCTTATTAACTAAAAAGACAAGATAAATAAGATACGTGAATTTGGGTAAGTTTAATAGAATGCTTCGAAAAATAATACGGTATTAATATTTGCGTTCGATCAAGTCAAGCGAGTAGTGTAGGTATTATGATACCGACCGCGCGGCCGTGGCGCGGCAGCGGGGAAGGGCAATGACCTCTCTCGACATTCGACAAACCGCACGTTGTGTACAAAACGCCAAAATTTATTTCAACTGTGCGCATCACGCTATTTAATGCTAAGCCTGAAAGGGTTGTATTTGATAAGACTACTAGAGTAACAATTTTAACTTAATATACCTATTTTCCACATGCGTCAGTAAATAATTTAATTTATAAATAATAAATTTAGTATACATCGTGGAATCTACTACTACTACTGCCAAATAAAATAATGCGATTTATCATCTAAGTACTTTAGACTTATATTTAAGCGTGTCACTCACTATGCAGGTAGCTGAGCGCTTATCTTTCAATATGAATCCACATACATAAAATATATATAATTCAATGAGCTAACACACGCGCCGCCGATTATTCATATTTTATTTTGAAGTACATGTGGGGATCGACGTTGGTACGAGATCATATTATATCGTAAAATGGTGAGGAATTTATATGTAGAAAATACAGGATTATAAAGCAAAATACAGGATGTACTTTTTATAACCGGCAATATTTAACGTGGTGAAGTCATATAACTGATATCGAATACAAAACACTAAACGCCCAATGGACTTGCCTCGCGTGACGTCACGTAGTGTTTTTAGGGTTCCGTAGTCAACTAGGAACCCTTATAGTTTCGCCATGTCTGTCTGTCCGTCCGTCCGTCCGTCCGTCCGTCCGTCCGTCCGCGGATAATCTCAGTAACCGTAAGCGCTAGAAAGCTGAAATTTGGTACCAATATGTATATCAATCACGCCAACAAAGTGCAAAAATAAAAAATGGAAAAAAATGTTTTGTTAGGGTACCCCCCCCCCCCCTACATGTAAAGTGGGGGCTGATATTTTTTTTCATTCCAACCCCAACGTGTGATATATTGTTGGATAGGTATTTAAAAATGAATAAGGGTTTACTAAGATCGTTTTTTGATAATATTAATATTTTCGGAAATAATCGCTCCTAAAGGAAAAAAAAGTGCGTCCCCCCCTCTAACTTTTGAACCATATGTTTAAAAAATATAAAAAAAAAATTTTGTAAAGACTTTCTAGGAAAATTGTTTTGAATTTGATAGGTTCAGTAATTTTTGAGAAAAATACGAAAAACTAACTACGGAACCCTACACGAAATCTTTCCTCAAATTACTATTAAGCCAATCTTATCCTATCCTACCTGTCGTTTAAACAAAGATGAAATAAAATAATTTAGTTCTTTGCATGTTAATTTGGTTAATTATAACTTATATATTTTCTTTAAGAATATCATATACTTTTAAATGAGCAATTCTTGTATATTCATTTATTTATCAATTCTATATTCTATTCTATTTTTCTATATAATATAAAGCTGCAACCCGACTGACATTTTTCCAAAAATAGCCAGGAGATTTTGCAGGTGGCAGTATTTGGTGTGGCTGTGGTAGTATAGAGGTTGATCTTGCGACCCCGGAAAAATCCGACCGTCGGTCTACCGGTTCCGGGTAAAAAAATGTTGAACGGTCTGGCCAAACGGCAGGAGATAGCCGGGGGTGCTCGACCAAAATGTCATAGAGGACCCTGGGCAGTTTTTGACGCCGCCATTTTTTTTTTCAAAATGGCCGACTTTTTTTTGAAGATTTTTCAAGTTTGTCGTAGAGTGCTCAAATTTTTGTTGTAGAATCTCCAAGAGGCCTTGATTGGAATGAAATAAAAAAATTGAAAAATACTACAAATGTGAGAAAACTGGCCACTTTCGTTTTGTATGGCAACTTTTAAACGGTAAGAGATAGCCGGGGCTGCTCGACCAAATGTCATACAGGGTTTTAAGTAGAAAAAAGTTTCATTAAAAAAATCAATATGGCTGACTTTTTTTTTGAAAAATTTCAAAATGGTCCTAGCGCGCTGAGATTTGTCACACGGGTGGACGGCCACCCGAAGATTAGCTTCGCTGAAATTTGTTATGTAGGGGTTCTCGGGGTTGGAAAATCGATCTAGCGTAGCCTTAGGTCCCGGAAAACGGCGAATTATGGAGTTTTAATGAGTTTTTCTTTCACGTTAGTAAACGTTAAATATGGTCGTTAATTTCGCCCCGCGCACATCGGCTGCGCTTAGCTTAGTCGTACGAGGTCGGTCTAATGTTCGCAGACAGATTGCAGGTGTCAGGGTTTCGAATCCCGGCCAGAAATTAAGTTTTAATTTTTTGTTTTGTTTTTTTTTTGTTCTTGTATTTATAAGTTTTTTTTTCTAAAGACGTGATATAATAAAATAAAACCGAGCGAAGCTCGGTCGTCCAGATGTTTTAGGATATTATTTATTGATTGGCTGCAAGAAATGCCTAGGAGTATTGGCCGAACGGTAATTAACAAAAATTACACAGTCAAAAGGTTAATTGTCATTAACCATTAAAAATTAATGAACGCCAATTGTCATTAAAGTTAATGTATTTCGAAAAATAACAAACAAATTATCATCGTAATTAAAGAAATCGTCACGGTGAGTTCGTGGGTGAGCAGTATCCAAGATAGAGCTGACACTGAGCTGACACTGGCTCGGCTGTACCTAGTAGAACTCAGGTTTGGTACAATATAGAGATTATATAAAGACACGCTGTTTTGGTACGACTCATCATGATAAGCGCTTGGGAAAGTAGTACCTAAGCTTTAGCTCATGCTGAACCCTGAGTCCTGTTAGCGTAGCCAGCGTTTTTGGGTATCTCTTTATGATATCACTGCATGATTTGTTTTGTTGATTTTTACGCTGGGTGACGTTTGCTCTTAACGCGGTTGTACAAAATGGCCGAGGCGATGCCAGTCACGGACGTCTGAAAACTGTCACGACTTCGAAACTAGTCTCCAAAGTACTATATAAAAAGTTTTCACAAAACAACAGTTAAAGCTTTTGAAATGGTTGATACTGTAGGTATCTCGAAAATAATAGATACATCATTTCCTTATTGAGGAATTATACTATGAAATAATAAAATCATCAGGGGATGATTTTATTATCAAAAATAAATACGCCAGTGTTAAAGCCTGTTTAAAAAGGATATATATTAAAAAACCATCGTTTTGAACTATGATTTTAATCAAAAATATATCCATAATTTTAAACAGGCCTATCACAGCTCTCGTTAAATAGTACTTAGATACGAGAGACTAATACGATTGGTCGGCCGAAGGCAAGACAACTCATTGTGATTCGCTGAGACGCTGCTGCAAAAGAATACAAATAGATAAACATTTTCATTAAACATTTTTATATTAAAGGAAAAAATGGAAAAATTTACGCTTCCGGCGGGACTTGAACCCGCACCATTTTTGCAATCCGTGCAATGCTCTTACCAATTGAGCTACGGAAGCCACGCCGGACCTCGCAAATCTTTCCATGCCTTTCCTTTTTGTACACACGTCTTAGGATTGCAAAAATGGTGCGGGTTCAAGTCCCGCCGGAAGCGTAAATTTTTCCATTTTTTCCTTTAATATAAAAATGTTTAGAATCGTTAGCAGACGTTTCTGCTTAATAAAAATTTATTTTCATTAAACTTAACTATCTTATAATTTAATCTGGGGGCACGGCAGTACCCCCGCCAAGTCGAGCACGAAGCCAACACTGCCGTACCATCCTTTACTGGAACCATTTCGCCGCATTTTCAGGCCCCTATTTGAGAACCTCTGGATAAGACCGGAACGCAGAAATTTTCGTCGTCTAGTAAGCTATAATAACATACTTAAAACTCAAAATTGCAAGTCTGTACGTCGCAACACGGGTGGATAGCCGCCCCAAGATTAGTATACAAAAAGAAAATTTCTAAAAATTCAAAATGGCTGCCTTTGAACGCCAATTGAAATTTGTATGGAGGTTTTTTTTAATCGCCATAGCTCCGTAACGGTAGGAAAAAGGTTAAAGTGCTTGAACTAATGTTGTACAGTTATCTTAGGTCCATCGAATGGCATTTACAAAATTTCAAAATGGCCGACTTTGATTTTTTTTTTTATCTTCGGTCCGAGCGCGGTAAAATTTGGCACGTGGTAAAAACGGGGGCCAAAAATAGGAATGAGAATTTTTTTTTTGGAAAAGTCAAAAACGGCGGCGAGAGGGGACAAAGTCAAATTTCCCAAAATCAAAGTCGGTCATTTTGAAATTGTCTAGTTCAAGCTTTTTTGACCTTTTTCCTACCGTTACGGAGATATGGTTATTAAAAAAATCTTCCATACAAATTTCAATTTGCCCACAAAGGCCGCCATTTGAAATTTTTCAATAATATTCTTTTTGAATACTAATCCGTCGGCCGTCCACTCGTGTGCCAAATCTCAGCGCGCTTGGACCATTTTGAAATTTAAAAAAAAGTCGGCCATTTTGAATTTTTTTTAATACAACTTTTTTCTACTCCGAGATCTGTATGACATTTGGTCGAGCACCCCCGGCTATCTCTTACGATTTAAAAGTTGCCATACAAAACAAAAGTAGCCAGTTTTCTCACATTTGTCGCATTTTTCAATTTTTTTTTTATTTCATTCTAATCAAGGCTGCTTGGAGATTCTACGATCAAAATTAGAGTGCTCTACGACAAACTTGAAAAATCGTCTAAAAAAGACGGTCATTTTGAAAAAAAAAATGGCAGCGTCAAAAACAACCCAGGGTCCTCTATGACATTTGGTCGAACACCCCTTGGCTATTTCCCGCCGTTTGGTCAGGCCGTCCAACATTTTTTTACCTGGAACAGGTAGACCGACGGTCGGATTTTTACAGGGTTGCAGGACAAACCTCTATACGGCCACACCAAACACTGCCACCGGCGGAACCTCCTTCTGGCTGTTTTTTGAAAAATGTCAGTCGTGTTGCAGCTTTATATTACACTAGCTTTTGCACGCGGCGTCGCTCGCGTTAGAAAGAGACAAAAAGTAGCCTATGTCACTCTCCATCCTTTCAACTATCTCCACTTTAAAAAATCACGTCAATTCGTCGCTCCGTTTTTCCGTGAAAGACGGAGAAACAAACAGACATACTTTCGCATTTATAATATTAGTATGGATAGATAAATGTAAGTAAAAAAAATACATACGTATTTTGATTACCATTTTTCTAAGGTAGGGTTAAATTCGAAACCAATTGAGGTAATGTCGAAAATCTGTAAAAAGGATACTAATGCCATATAATGAGAATAATTACAATAATGGCTACCGCAGTCTCACCACCTGTGTTTGCACACACGCGCGCGCACAGAGACACACGCGGCGGGGGACTTTGTTTTATAAGGTGTACAGATATATTATGCCGCCGTGCGCTTCGTGTTCATTATAAATGAAAATTAAGGAAAATATAGGAAATAATATTCAAGTTACAATTTATTATTTTTGGGTTTTGTATCCATTTGCATCCATAAATATTTCCCGTCATAAAAATTACACCCTGTATTGTGGAACTAAAAACTGAAATCAATAGTTACAATAATATAATCACGGTGTATGAATAGGAGCGCCGGATCGAATTAGGTACTTCAATATCGGGACAAAAGGTTCTGGAGTTTCGAGGATTTCGTAGGGAAATGTAAAATAATAGTGCATTAGGGTAATTCCGAAAGTCGTCTAATTACGAAAGTCACATAAAAATCACCATTATTTCCATCATATCAAGATTCCCTCTTCGGAATTACCAGAGCATTTTTGTCATTCGGAATTACCCTAATGCACCATAATAAAAATTTACGATAGTTTAGCTAGTTTACTTCGTTTATTTTAGATAGTAGACCTTTACGTGTTTTCGACATTTATAATTGGTCTGTTTTCGTTACTAATGTAATAAAGTTCTTAAGGTTACCTACTATGTATAAGTTTTAATTGGGAAGACTTACAAAAAAATCGGGAGAATCCCGCCAAAGCCCGACCCTCTGGCAATCTTAAATTATGTATGACTGCGCACGAGAAGTAGGTACCTACGCCTCGTGTCACAGCGCGGCGTCGCGCCAGCGGCATGCGCCAACCTGATTGGCTATCCGTTGCGCGCCACACAGCGCAAAAATTTAAAATACTACTCTATTGCGTTGCGTTTTATTCTGCCCAATATTGAAAACCCATGGATGAAAGTGACACAAATTAAAAATGATGACTTGATATCATTTTATAATAATATAGACGTCAACTTATTAACATGATTTTTTTTTTCAGGCTTTGACAGGGTTTTTATTAAAAAAAATTTTTTTTTATATCTAAGCAATGGATAAAATGTGACACACTTTAAGAAAATATATATATAATAATGTCCTGAATGGTATAAGACTTCACTTACCAACTCTAATATTTTGTTAGGTGTTTTAGGGCCAATATTAGACATTTTTAAAATATCATTAAACCCATGGATGAAAATGACCCAAAATGCATATGTACATCGGCAACCACGTTGTTTTTATATAGATACAAATAATTTCTTCTCGAATATTTCTTTGACTGAACACTGCTTAAAAATAGAAATACCTAAATTTCGAGCTAAGCAGGTACCTAGGACGACCCAAAATATTATTTTTATATTTGATCAATAGTCTAAAAACTATATGCAAAAAAGAAGCAACGTGAATATTATCGAAACCTCAAAAGCTATCGCTACCCGACTATCCGTGCAGCAAAAATGAAACGTTACTGCCAAATCGCGGCAAGATTAAAACCGGCTTCTATGATCCAATTTGGCAACTCGTCTTACAGCGTTTAATAGTAAAGTGTAAAAACTGCAACATTAAAAGAGTGTAACATGGTAGAGTGACCATGATTCGCTAGTATTACCTATTTACAAAATATGTACCTACCGTCAAACGTTTCAGCTTTGTTGTATGTGGTTTCTTCACTGCTTACTGCTACTGCTGCTTGTAACAGTTCTAGGTAAAGAGCTCATAGAAACCTAAAATATATACCTATTTATAGTATAGCTATTTAGATCACTAAATAAAATAATAATAATAAATATTGGGAGACACATTACACAGATCAACCTAGCCCTAAACTAAGCAACGCTTGTATAGGTGCTAGGCGACGATATACATACTTATAATAGATAAATACATACTTAATTATATACATAGAAAACATCCATGACAGGAACAAATAGCTGTGTTCATCAGTGATGAACGTCACCCAAATAAATGCCCTTTCCGGGATTTGAACCCGAGACCGCGGCTTAGCAGACAGGGTCACTACCAACTACGCCAGACCGATCGCCACTATTTATTTATTTATTTATTTATTTAAACTTTATTGCACAGTAAAAAAAATGTACAAAAGGCGAACTTAATGCCAAAAGGCATTCTCTACCGGCTAACCTTTGGGCCAAACAGAGATCAATAAGAGCTAATAGGTGCAAGAAATATGACAAGACGATATGATACGATATTCAAATAAGGCTGTATACATACTTGTAAATATCCCAGTTTTTCGTTGAGTACCTACTGACTGACAAACAGGTGTTGTTATTGGCACCAGCCAACAAAAAAACACAAATTGAGACACGATAATGGGCATTTTCAAAATTTGGCACCCCCCAATTAGCGAAAGTTGTTAACAAAAATTAACTCTCTGTCAGCTTTGTGACGATAATTAAGCATGAAATTTCAATAAAAATATTGTTTTTGTGTTAATTACATAAAATTTAAGCGATAATTTTGAATCTACATTTAGAATGTGAAAAAAGTAAATTTTTAGACAGATTTTATGCTTAATTATCGTATCAAAACTGACAGCGAGTTAATTTTTTTTGTTAGTAACTTTTGCTAATTGGGGGGACCCAAATTCTGAAAATTCCCTAATGTGACACGTAGTAGGTATCGTAGGTAATCTGACTGGTATATTATATGCGGGACATTTTGAATGTTGTTAAAGTGCAAATTATGACACTTGTAAAGTTACGATTACTTTTCTTTAATGTATCTACATATTAATGAACCTCATGGACACCCTACACAGTATTTGCAGTGATATTTGTTAGAGAGCCAAGTCTCAGGCCACTGGCAACTGGCCTATCAGATCGCGCCCATTGTAAACTATGATAACCCACTTTTCCGCGTGTTTTGTGTGTATGACGTCTGCAGATAAACGCTTTTGTACATTTAAATGTTATTTTATTAAAATGGCGGATTGTTTGTTCTGTAAAATGCTCTAAGTTAGGTACGCGTTGAAAAATATTTTTGTGTGTACCTATTATGCTATTAATTGAATTTGAATTCATATTGTAGTGCCAATCCCTTTCGTTAATACAAGCGTGAGTTTATGTATCTGTATTTAAATGATTTCTTTATCTAATAGTTCTTACTAGATGTCAATTTTAGACGAGAGGTAGGGAATTATAATGTACCTATATTTATAAAATACATAATTATGATATTCGCGTTCCGGGGAAACCTGCCAAATTGTACGCCGGGACAGATAACGCAACGAAGCCTCGACGTTACGTCGTCATCTAAATCTAAGTAGTTAATATTTTGTTATGTATTTTCATTTGCACAGTGCTTTAATTGGTTCTTACTGTTATGCTGTGTAATATATTTGAATTAAATAAATAAATGTCAGATTCAGTTTGACCAGGCGGCGATTATTAAAAAAAAAAAACTTTATTAATTTACTCTACCTTTAAACCAATATTACTTCAGAGCATTTTTTTTTATTTCAATGCTATTCATAAATTGAAGAGAGATAACTAACCAACAAAAATTTTAGCATCCCCGGCAGAAACTCTAAAAATTGAAATATTACACTTAGTCACTTCTTCCCTACTGCCTTGCTCTCTATTGATTACAGCTGCCTCCAGCCACCGATAAAAACTTGCACTACCTTGTAATTTTAGCGTAGTCCACTGATAAGGCACCGTTCGATAAAAGTTGGCCTATTATTCCTACCGCTATCTTTGCCGTAGGCGACCAAAACGGTAGCGAACGATATGGATCTTAGTATGAATTATGTATTTAGTTGGAAAAATTTGCAGACTGATTTATTTGAGTTGTGAAGGTTGTTTTATTGTTAGTGAATGTTTAGATGTCATTATTAGTGTAGGCTATAATACCATGAGCTGATATAATGTTACTTTAAAGCGAGATCTCCCGTTAAAATTGACATAACCGGAAAGAAATTCTTTGGAGGAAGTGCCTACAAACGGTTAGGGTTTCCTCAAACCTGTCGGCGAAGCATCGGCTCTAGCTGACCAAAAATCGCTCGTTTGCAAAAGTGCCCATGTGGCCTACTTGCTAAATGTTTTTGATTTTTTTGTTTTTTTTTTTAACCCCCGACGCAAAAACGACGTGGTGTTATAAGTTTGACGCGTCTGTTTGTCTGTCTGTGTGTGTGTCTGTCTGTGGCATCGTAGCTCCCGAACGGATGAACCGATTTGGATTTCGTTTTTTTTCGTCTGAAAGCTGAGTTAGTCGGGAGTGTTCTTAGCCATGTTTCATGAAAATCGGTCCAATATGTCGCGGTCGGGGTTTTTTCAAAATTTTAATTTTGTGGTTAGGTTATTCTTTTTCATTATTCTTTAGTATAAAGATGCTTACCTGCGCGTAGTCGTCGCTGAATATTCATACTTTCGAGCGATTTTTGGTCGGCGAAAGCCGATTCTGTATCGATAGGTTTTGAGGAGACCCTGTACTATCTACACCAAAAACTACATCAGTAATCGGCGCAGTAACTAATGCCCAGTAAATGACGCCTTCTGTCACATTTTTTGACAATGACTTGAGATTGAAAGTGGCATTCGATTCTATCGAACACTGGTTGGTACTTATATTATAATAAAATTGTGATTTGCTATCGATTAAAGAATTTTGAGCTTATAGGACTTACGCAAATGTTTAGAGCAACGAACAGCGTTTGTCGAAATGTTTTTGTTTTTATATTTTGCGGTGCTTCATTAATATTCTTAAGCCAATTTAGTAGTAGTAGTAGTAGTAGTAGTAGTAGTAGTAGTAGTAGTAGTAGTAGTAGTAGTAGTAGTAGTAACTCTTTATTGTACAAAAACACATTAAAAATAACATACATTGAGATGCGAAGTACAAAGGCGAACTTATCCCAATTTAAATGGGGAACAAAACGTATAGCGATTCAAAGAGCGCCACAACGTTTTTAATGCCATGTCTATGCGAACGAGCATTCATTCAAACAGTAGTCGGTATATGGAGACTGCGTACAGCCGCTACAAAAAGATATTGTTGGTGCGTTGTTTCATCCGCATCAAAATTTATTTTCAATTGAGAACCGAGTCAGATAACCTCCAAATTTGACCCAAAAAACAACAACAAACTTGGCAAGGTTACATAAAAGCTTGTAAAATGAAACTTACGCTGAAGTCCAACATAACATCACAAGAGCTTATCCCTTACTCTACGATTCTACCCCGTGAGTCCAGTGACACAATTTTACTTAAACGAGGATAATTCTTAGTAACACAATTTTCAACTTGGACCACATTTCCATGAATCATCTGTACACAATGGTTTAGGGTAGGTTATAAAGAATTTCTACTCTCGTACGCTCTTTATTTATGATGAGTAATAAATTTATTGAAATTTTAGTTTATATTTTTATTGGCACACTAGAAAAGTTGCTTACCGACGGAAATTCCTACGGACGACAAAAAGATATACTTAATAATATTTTGTGTTTCGTAACTTAATTATGAATTAATAGGTATATGGGGCTGAAACATATTTTTTAATACATAATATGATGCTTTATTAAATTGTGCCAATGAATAGTAGATGTTTGGTAAAAAAACCCGGTTAAATATTCTAGGAAGGTATAGACTGGTTTACTGTCCGTACCCATTTTTTTTCTAGTTAACCTATCCTAAAAGCTAACCGCTCTATTGACGAATATATATGGAGGAATTTTTGTCCTCATACGTTCTTTATTTGTGATGAGAAATTCATCGTATATTATGAATATATGATTATGATTTAACCTCGTCCTGCTATATAGCATATATACAGCTTGAGACATTGAAATTTAAACCAAATTCTTGAATAGATAGGGTATATTCTCCTTTGTACCACAATTTAGGTAAAACATAAGAAAATGCAGGCTTTTAATTCATAATTTCCAAAAAATGGAATATGTCCTTTATAAATAACATTGGGCAGGACGAGGTTAAGATTAGATTATGAATTTCTCATCACAAATGAAGAACGTATGAGGGCAACAATTCCTTACACCGTATCTCGGCCCACATGCGAACATGTAATAAACTGATATTCATATTCATGTCACGTTATAAGAGCATTTAGCACGTCTCGTCCACCCGAAACAATTAGATGAAAAGCGGACAAATACTGTAATGGGCGAGTGTCTAATGGGTGCCTGACATTTCCATGTTACACGTATCCGTATCTTCGGTAATTTGATTTTCATCATGCTTGCTTGTAAATGGAGCGATTGGAATTTCTAGAAATACAATGAACTTAATAGAATTCATAGAATTGCTTTAAAGTATAGGACCGGCTAATAATTTATCACATTTAAAAGCATCATGACCCGTTGTTGAACAGAACTCTCATAATAAAGCTAACAGCCTACTCTTAACTAATAACGGGTCATTTATTTATTTATGCATGATGCACATTGTGTTAGTTACTTTTAAATATAGGTATTTAAAAGTAACTAACACAATGTGCATCATGCATAAATAAATAAATGCGTATCTAACTATTTTGGCTCAGTGATCCAAAGTGAATCTTGGTCTCCGAAACGAGAGATCACCACCTGTCCCGATCCTGTGCAGCCTCTTGCCAGTTACTGGAAGCCGACGCAGATTCGCCGCCACACAGTACTCTCAGCGATACCTCTGGGTCGACCCGCCGGACGGCCAACAGCCAGTCGACTCAAGAACGCTCTCTTGACAGCCCCATCGTTTCACATTCTAGAAGTAAGTAAATAAATGCATACCCATTTAAAAACTAAGATCTCATTTGCCCCTGAGGAATGATACTAAGGAATCTAGTGACATATTATTTACGTTAGGTATATCGCAACGTATTGCTAGGAAGCAACTGTAGCTAATATAAGAAAATCGCCAGTCAAATAGACGCTTCGTGGTTTTTGCAATGCAGGTAATTTAAAATCGGCTCAGCTTGACTGAGAGTCATTAACGTGTAAAACCACCGATAATCTTACTTTTAGCAGTCTTTGATTTCTAATGTCCGACTTCGCACCATCGCACATGCCACGCCTAATAGTAAACTATAAGCAAGTATCGACTTAAAGCCTAACAGTATTCTCCACCAATCAAAGTTGAGCTATGGCCGCAACTAGCCGGTCCGGTTAGCCCGCGGCCGGACTAACCTGTCTTTGTCACTTGGATGTATCCTAGTGTAGCGGCGGTAGATACAGCTAGCAAAATAGGCTACTTGACCCTTTTTTAAAGTCTATCTTATATTATTGATTACTGTCCAATTAACCGAAAAAGTATATTACTATATTTTATTACGACTTGAACACCGCAAAAAACATCTTTAAAGTATGCTTTCGCTTAATCAGGCAAAAACATTATACATGTTAATCTATAGATTGTCTGTGCATGATGTAAATTGAACAAAAAAACTTCTGACATTTTAAGTATGAGTATTGTGATTAGGATGTGATTGACTCGACATAAAGTTAAGTTAGGTTCTATGACGTCACTATATGGCTGACAGCGTTTTCGGTGGCCAAAGTTAAAAAAATATTACACGTATTTTAAACCGAAAATACGTAGTCATCATATACTTTTAATACCCAAAATCTATAAACATTGGTTTCTTATGTCAAATACTACAGAAAACAATCATTTCTTGTGCAAAATTCGATATGAGTCTAGTAGTCTATTGACGAAATTAAATTTGTATTTGTTTTTAAATAAGTATAGCAAGCTTTGCTAAGTTTGGAGCTTAGTCTCCAAAATAAGTATTTACGAGTACTTATTTATTTGTCGTATTGTATCGTATTTGCGTTTGCATAATTTGAATATGGAAGGATATACAACGTATGTATTTACACAATATGATTTAGTTTCTCTCTAACTTTTGGTGTGGTCTCCAAAGATCTAACTCTAAATGAGGTAACACACAGGTTTGATTCTTCAAGTAGCGCTCTAGGCATTGGCAGCTTGAATTCTTCTTATATTCTCTTGCGTTACGAGTATTCTGGAATTTTGTCACAGCTCCTGAGCCTGGAGTGCACTTTGGCAAGTAATCCTAGTATCTGAGGCAAAAGCGATTGCAATTAGTCCGACGTTTCCCTACACCGAAAAATGTGTGCGTGTGGATTGAGTGAGCACCTTCCGAAAATAAAAAAAAATATGCTGATCATTTAGTAAAAGTTCTAAAACAATTGTAAAACGAATCTCTGAATTTGTAAAAAGATAAATCAAAAGATACAGTCATTAACATGTGCTCACTTAGTTCTCACAAACTACCAACGAAAACAGTGAATGTATTAATTTAACATAATTATAATATTTATATACTAACATTTAGTAAAAATATGCCAACCTACCTCTATAAATTTTAGATCACCTAGTTACGTATTTAATTTTTCACAAATAGTTTCTTATGCTCACTCAATCCTCACACTTTTGAAAAGCCGAATTTTGATGAAAAACATAATATTTAGACCGCTATTATGTGTGTATAGTTTAGTAAAAGTGAAATGGGAATTTGTAAAATACAAAACGAACCACTAACGTGTCACGTTTTTTTATAATAAATTTTTGTAAGTGCTCACTCAGTCCACACGTTTTGAGAAAGTTAAAAATGTAAATATCTTAAGATTTGTAGCACCATAGACACTCGAAAGTACTTCAACATTTAGTAAAAAAATTTACTAAATATCCACCATCTAATATTTTATATTCGTTGTCTGGTTTTAAAGATATTCAGACATAACTTTTCTCACACAAATGTATCATGTAGGGTGACCACACTATGTCAGCTCCTGATTTTCCCCGCCTTCTCATTGTCATATTGAGATTGGGGAATTTCGTTCAATTTTGATAATAGTTTATATTAATACCATATTAATTCTCCATCTGCAAACTGTTTTTAGGTTATGTTCTTGGCCTAGTGATGATGTGTATTGTGTTATTTTTATCGACGTCAGGATAATAACCATATCGACATTCATGCATTAAAAAGGACATGAATCATAATTGGTAAGAAACAAAGAATACTTCACTAGTAAGAAACCAGAAATCAGGAGCCGACATAGTGTGGTCACCCTACATGATACATTTGTATGAGAAAAGTTATATCTGAATATCTTTAAAACCAGACAACGAATATAAAATATTAGATGGTGGATATTTAGTAAAAATTTTTACTAAATGTTGAAGTACTTTCGAGTGTCTGTGGTGCTACAAATCTTTAGATATTTACATTTTTAACTTTCTCAAAACGTGTGGACTGAGTGAGCACTTACAAAAATTTATTATAAAAAAAAACCTGACACGTTAGTGGTTCGTTTTGTATTTTACAAATTCCCATTTCACTTTTACTAAACTATACACATATAATAGCGGTCTAAATCTTATGTTTTTCATCAAAATTCGGCTTTTCAAAAGTGTGAGGATTGAGTGAGCATAAGAAACTATTTGTAAAAAATTAAATACGTGACTAGGTGATCTAAAATTTATAGAGGTAGGTTAGCATATTTTTTACTAAATGTTAGTATATAAATATTATATGTTAAATGAATACATTCACTGTTTTCGTTGGTAGTTTGTGAGAACTGAGTGAGCACATGTTAATGACTGTATCTTTTGATTTATCTTTTTACAAATTCAGAGATTCGTTTTACAATTGTTTTAGAACTTTTACTAAATGATCAGCATATATTTTTTTATTTTCGGAAGGTGCTCACTCAATCCACACGCACACCGAAAAATTACTGGCAAATATCAAAATGGCATTTCATACATATGTTCCGGAAAACTTATATTGATAGGAATGGGGTTTGAACCCAGATTAAAAGTCACGCGTTCTTACCAATAGACTATCAGCGCCTAGAATTTATGTTACATAAGACATAGTAAAACACAAGTTTATTCGCTGACGCTACCGGACACGGACTGTCGCGCGCCGCCGCCCAAACTTATTAATTGCTCCAAAGCGCTTACGTTGCTGACGCTACGTCCCCACGCAGTTAGTTTGATTACGGCAGAAACTTAATAGACACATGTTGTTTTGCCTTCTAATTTAGCTCTTTGAGCATTTAAATCGGATACCTACTTAGGCTTGCTTCCGAAGCTGTGACAGTGTTTTGAGAAAGTTATTTACTCCAATAAAAATCAAACTACTCCCATAGATCAATGAAAAGCTTCACTAGCGTCAGCATCGCTGTTGCAGTCGCGATATGAGGCCTATTTCACGATAGTGACAATTGTCGCCCGACTGTTCACCGTTCATTGCCTGTTCAACAATGTAATATTGACGCTAAGTAACAATGTTACTTCATCCATCAAAAAATAGGCTCATAATTGCTAGTGTCAAGTGTCAATGTCACTGTTGGTGAAATAGCCCACTGAATCTTACCTTTAAGTTTTAGAGTTCTAGGCGTAGTCCCTAATACTAGTAATAATATCGGAAATTGCAGCTACTAAAAATATTGTCATTAGTCGCCAGTCGTCGAAGTAGATTTTTTTGATGACCGATCTAGTCCTGACTGATTGCTATTTACTACAAAATATTCTATGTCAGGTCATTGTGAATGTGCTTTTGTATGAGAAATTCCCTTTAATGTTTATTTATGTATTTATTTAGGGCCACACATTACTATTATCAGTTCCCTAGTCGGATTAAGCATTAACTTCGTTACTCAGATTTATTTGCATCCAATTAGTTTTAAACGTCAAAATAAATGGCACCGCAGCCCTTGACACGTGGCGTACACGTTGCATCAATTGATTTATTTAACAACGTCAACGCTCCTAGCCAACGGCACAATTGGGTGGGTATTTTTTTTTGAAGATAGGCAAATAATGTATTCTTCTGATAGAATACGTTATAACGATCACGGGAAAGTGGCTCTTTTATTTTTATTTCGTATAATTTATTTATTATCTTTTTTAATTGACTGAAATGACGTTTGTGAAATGTAATAGCAGATGAGATGACATTGCCTTTGCGCGTACTAAATGCAAGAAATTAGATAAAAAACGATGTCAACTGTCAGTGTCTTTTAGCTGTCATTGGTGGTTTTTTTTTCTAACTTCTTACATTCAGCATGCATTCAGTACGCGCAAAGGCATTATGACCTCATCTGCCATTAAATTTCACAAACGTCATTTCGGTCAATTAAAAAAAAAAAAAAGATCCACCTTTCTGTGATCGTTAAAACGTATTCTATCAGAAAAATATATTGTTTGCCTATCTTCAAAAAAACTTTACCTATCCAATTGCTTACGCTTCGTAAGCTCTCCCTATTGCTCTTCCTTAGTGGCGCAACAGAGCCAAGTTTGTTTCGATCACCACGTATCGTCAACGATTGTCACATCGGTGACTTCAGTGTTGTTCTTTTTTTTTATTGTAGACTTATCAGCGATTGACCCTAGTCACACCTGATGGAAAGTGAAGACAGAGTCTAAGATGGAGCTCGCCGATTCAGTCATAGCCTATTCACTCTTGCTTTAAAGAGACCCATGAACCTTTATTTCCAGTCGGCATATCCGAAATGACAATCGTTCACCAAAGAAATAAAGATTTACTGTAAAATAAAATGTATAGTCACAGTCCATAGACTACCATCTGTCGACAGTCGACACAGGGTCAAAACTTTTGTACCTCAGTTTTGACAATTTTATCCACTTAATATGTGTTAAAATTGTCCAATATCGTTATCGCCATCTATCCTAGAATCAACCAGCGCCATCTAGTTGACCGTATATTTTTCTTAATCGTTCCGAGGTACCTCACTTTTTTTTTATCTATCTCTGTCTGTCTATGATCTTTACTACACTATGGTTGCAATAAATAAATGACTAAATTTAATGACTATACGGATTACATGCGTCTTTGAGTTGACACTACGTGGCGATCTACATCTACACGCTTGGGTTTACAACGCCATCTAAAGCGCGATAGGGAAAGCTTGCTACGTTACGTAAGCGATCGTGACGTTGGCTAGTCACCCTGAACATACAGTTGAATACTGGCCCCGTAGCTGAACGGCATTTCTGCGACGCGAAACGCCACAGAAACTCCGCAGAAATGTAGTCTGGCTCTGTCGCGCCAATACGCAAGAGCGATAGAGATAGATAGCTACGAAATAGATATTATCGTGAGCGTTTCGTAAGCATTTGTGCATTCGGCTACGCACACTGGGCAGATTAAATGCTGGTAATACATTGCGCGCGGTATTGAGATGTCCGCTGTAATTGGGAATTTATTGGTATAGTAATTGTGAAGGGATTATAATGCTTATATGATGCGTGCACCATTTTATTTCTTTTTTGGAGTTACTCGTACTGATGTTCAATCATAATATTCATAATATAATTTCGGTATTCAATTGTGTAGCTTTATCCCCAGTAATAAGTTATAGGTGAAAAACTTAAGAAAGTCACCTGTTGTGTGTGTGAGTGACGTGTTCGAATAGAGAACACATTTAAATTTAGTAACACAAACAAAACGATCGCTTATTCGAACACAACAGGCCCCGTAGCCGAATGGCATTTCTCCGACGCCAAACGAAAGCGATACGCCGCTGGCTCTGTCGCGCCAATACGCAAGCGCGATAGAGATAGATATCTACTAGCGCTTCGTTTCGTGAGCGTTTCGTGAGCGATTGTGCCATTCGGCTAGCCACCCAGGTGACTTTCTTAAGTTTTTCACCTATACCTACTATATGTCATAGTGTTTAACGTTAAACTTTGTCGCTAACCATAAAGACGAGATTTGCTTGTATCTTCATATGAATAAACTCACACAGCAGCTTTATAGCATACGACAAAGTGGAACGTTTTAATAAACATTATCACATATGTACATTTGTACAGTCGAGTTCATAAATATGTGTACATTTCTTCACCTTAACACTTTCGCTACCAAGAACCCGACTGTCGGGCACACCGCTCGTAGAAGCGTAGCCGATTACATGGGTTTCCCCGTATGTAGCGAAAATGTCGTAGCGCCGCGTAGAGCCCGGTTTCGAAAGTGTTAATTTGTTGCAATAAGGTGAAAAAATGTACACATATTTTTAAACTCAACTGTACAAGTGCATACCTATACTTATAGACGTAACTGTACCTACTTAAGTTTTTAAGTAATATTTAATGTGAACCACGACAGCGAATAAGATAGACATTTGCATTGCTGCGTTTCGTTCGCCAAGGAGCAGTAACTATTGGCATGGTGTCGATGCAGGTAGCCAAACAACACTAAAAGTAATTTCACTTATTTCCTTTAATATAAATGGTGCTCACTAAAACCTCGAAACAAATGAAGACATGTAATTCAGAGTGCCACTTATTTTTCTTTTGACTAAAAATAACTCCGGTAAGACACGATGTCCCGTCCCCAAAATAATCGTCTCTCCTTACAAAAAAGTACCTAATCGTCCAAGCGTTTTTAGGTTTCTTTATTGAATAAATCAAATACAACTCTTATTCCTAAAAGAACAAAGATTATTTCCGTAATAAGCCTACACTGAGAGAAATTTGCATTGTGAATTTAACAAGTTCGACTTTTTGCGGTTTATCCGTTTGAATCAGCCAAACGTATGTTTAAAACAATATGTGTCAGGTTGTTTTTATAAAATCGACTTGTTGATTCAAATATATTGCCGATTCAAATGACAAGTTAGCTTGTTGTTTGAACCAAAGAGCACGTAGGCGCTATTTTAACCAAAAAACTTGTTGAACGAACATGAAAACTGGTTGTATTTTCTCTCAGTGTAGGGTGAAATTTAATTCTTTGACATTTAGCATCAAAAAAATCACATTGCGTACACGGTTAACACGGTGGGCTTGAATGTTTTTCAACGTTTTGCGAGTTGAACATTTAGATGAGGAGTGTCTTTTCAAAAGGACTTATTTCTATAAGTCGACAAGGTTTATTTCTTTAGGAAGACATAGATAAAAATAATCTCTGTTGACTTATAGAAATATACTCTGTCAAACAAGTTTGTCAGTAAATGAGAACAAAGAAAACTATAGGTATCCTTTTCTCTAGCACCCTAAAGAAAAGGATGCATATAGTTTTCTTTGTTCTTATTTACTGACAGACTTGTTTGACAGAGTATAAGTCCTTTTGAAAAGACACTCCTCAGATACAGGTTGAAATAAAAAGGACCGTTTAAACTTTGCATAATTACTTTTGAGGCCATACTGACCTTTTATTATGGGACCAGTGATGAACACGCAATAAAAAATTTGGCTATTCCATAGAAATGAGCGGCATCATGGTAGTCGAAAAGTATGAAACAACCAACTTTTTTTCGCGATTTCAGCTTTGGTTCCATAAATAAATCTTGTTCATTATGACTTCGAATTTCTTCCTAAATTCACTATGCAAAGTTTGAACGTTCCTTTTTATAATATCAGTATAATGTCCGTGTATAATATCAGTATAATGTGGGTGTAATGTCGCCATCATATTATCTATCTCTATCTATCAATATTAATATGTGTATCATTTCGCCACTGCTGGTTGCGGAAGTAATCGCATTGCATTACCAGGGTTGGTAGAATATGATGCCATTTGCGTGCGTTACCGCTAGATAAATACATTATTTTCGACAACCCTAATAATCGAAAGGGATAGTGCCATGCATTAGAAAGGGACAAGACGATTCGACTGCGAACCGCTGGCAAACTTCTGTTTTTTTATGGAGTGTCCTTTCTGTGCGTTATTCTGTGCTACAAGAGACGTAAAATATATCTTCCTTAGGACAAAACGATACATTTACTGAAATAGTGACTCGTTATGAAACGGCAAAGCGTCGAGTTTGGACAAGTGAAATTTACTGCTGGTTGCTCTGATATTCGTCTTACTAATTTTAATTTTGACATTTGTACGTGTTTATTTTAATGAAAGTTATTATGACTTTAAATAGACGGAGAGCATAATAAATATATTTGTATATGGGTATTCGTAACAATTTGAGTTTAAATACCTAAATAAATAACTTTTGGCTTTTTTCCTGGGGGGACACCAGGATCGGGCGTATGTTGTTAAGATATTTAATTTGACATGTAACAGAACCTTAAATGTACGTCAAAAATATGTACAGTCAACCAATTGGAACAACCATGTCAAAATGACAAGCAGTAAGAGATGTTTTCCAATCTGATTTGAATGTCACTGTGACATAGTCCTACAGTGGCCTAGGGTTCCAATTTGTTCACTATACCTACGTTCGTTTTTTTACTAATCTATTAGAACTTAAAGACCTCTGTGCATTGATTGCCAAAATGAATGTCAATAAGTAATCGATTCATATCGTGTGAAATTGTTGTTCGTCATGTCAAAAGTTCACGCTTTTTTTACGCGATAGATTACACTTACAAACGAGGTTATAAAGGTCACCTGATGGTAAGCGATCACTGCCGTCCATGGACACCCAAAACACTCGAAGGCTAGGTGGTATGAGAACTATTCAATGACTATAATAGTGCCTACCTTGAGCAATCTGTGGTTTACTTGAGAGTATTATTGAATGAACAGCATTTAAGTTTGTAATCGAACTCTGAATTAATTAAATACCTCGTAACACATCGAGTAATCTTAAATTGATCATTTATGTGGACTTCCAAACAGAATGGGTCCGTATACTTCATATGCAATAAGGACCTTATTATCAGAATTGCTCTTGGAAATTTGGATGGCAATGACCCTAGAAGCATGACGAGATAAAGACCCTTTTCGCGTAGAAGTGCAGATATTGATATACGCAGTAATAATGTATGGATCGACCCTGATGTATCGAGATTGCCGGGATAGGGTTATTGCGTATGGAGGGGCAGCAGATTCAATGTTAGGTTTTAAATAACTTTTAAAGAAGCAACTTTAGCCAAATTTTACCATTAAAACACTTCAAATAATTAATAATGTAATTACATCCCAAGTGAACTTGATCTTAGCACCCGTTTCCCTAGATTTTAAAGTGAAATATCGCCGCACTAAGGCAAATTAAAATTTACTTGGACGGGATATGTTGCCAGGCTGAGTGATGGCAGGTGGACTAAAACAAAATGTGGGCTGAATGATGGTACAAATTGTAAGAAGTGCCTCGCATCCGTTGGCTCGTTTGATCGTCGACATCCGGAAAATTGCGGGTCACAACTGGATGAGACCTAGCTCATAGCGGGAGAAGTGACGTACTAGAAAGGAGGTCTATGTTCAGCTGTGGCAGCAGTGGCTCGAACAAGCCTTTTTTATTATTATTTCCTTTATTTATTTTGCTCCTTAGGTTAAGCTTTTTATAATATGAATATAAAAGTAAAATACAAAAACACATACAAAACAATATAAAAAACATATAAACACATTATTATTATTATAAATGGGCTTACTCTTGGCCACAGACTAGCCAAAGGCAAAGACGTGGCCTACGATGGAGTGAGCTCGCCCAGAAGATGCCTGTTCACTCTTGATTTGATGACATGATATGATATGATGACAATATTGAACCTGACTCGAATTTCATTTGTATATTATAAGTATTTGTATATTATATATATCGTTGTCCGAGTACCCACAATACAAGCCTTCTTGAGCTTACCGTAGGGCTCTGTCAATCTGTGTAAGAATGTCCTATAAATTGATTTATTTTTATGCTATCTAATTGCGATCATGTTCATGTACTAATCGAAAAATTAATTCTACAAATAAGTGTTTGGTAGGTTGTTATATTTACGTCATAATGTTTCGAAAGGGTAGTGATCTGCTGACGATACAAGTATCGCAGCAAGTAACCAGGAGTCCAGGACTATTGTTCCTATCGCTTACAAAGAGATGTTTCTCAGCTAACTAGTTTCACACGCTAACTGTCAGTATTTAATCAAAACAAAAAGTTCTTTTTAATGCAAAATTGGAACATATCAAAACCTGGAGCCAGAGCCTGGAACCGCCGGAGATTTTGCTTTCAGCCAAAACACATCTTTATTGAATGAAAAATGAAAAACCGGCCAAGTGCGAGTCGGGCTCGCGCACAAAGGGTTCCGTAGCAGCAAATATAATAAACCAATAACTTAACCAAAATTACAGTTAAATCAACCTATCTCAAAAACTATAAGAGATACTTTGATCAAACCAAAAATCGTTGAAAGAGTTAATTAGCATGCATCACCTCTATTTTTTTTAGAATTTTATACCCCGTAGTTATAAAAATAGAGGGGGGGGGACATACTTTTTACGACTTTGAGAGCTGATATCTCAAAAAACCGTTCACTTTAAGAAAAATGTTTTTTAGAAAACTTTATATCATTTTAAAAGACCTTTCCATTGATACCCCACACGGGTATGTACATCGAAAAAAAATTTTCATCCCTCAGTTACATGTATGGGGGGCCCCACCCCCAATTCTTTTTTTTACTATTTAGTGTCATAATTTTGTAGCGGTTCATACAACACATATTCCCATCAAATTTCATCACTGTAGTACTTATAGTTTCCGAGTAAATCGGCTGTGACAGACGGACAGACGGACAGACGGACAGACGGACAGACGGACATGACGAAACTATAAGGGTTCCGTTTTTGCCATTTTGGCTACGGAACCCTAAAAACGATAGACGCTATTCTGAAACTATGGACTGGGTAAATAATTAAAAAGAAGGGCCACACTAAACGTTTTATTTCTTCTCCGGACATAATTTGACTTTCTTGATTATTCTAAAAGTAAGAAGTGAATAGTATTTTCCTTTTTCATACGTATGCTCATAACTTTTGTAGGTAAAATAATAATAAACAAATTAAGCGCCTACCTAATTAAAATAAATGACTGTCTTAAAAAAAAAAAACAAGCTCATAGAAAGTTAGGCTAAGCATAAAACTTACTGGCGAACTGCACATGAATTTGTTGTGCAGTCGGCGCGCAGTTCTAATACAAGTAAGTCGCGTGTTGTATCGACCCTTACAATACAAATACTCTTTATTTCACCTAAACTATACATTGAAGTTGATATACACAGCAATTTAGAAGAGTTAAAGCAACAGGCGGTCTTATCGCTAATAAGCTTATATCTTACGTGTAGCGGAGATTAATCTCCTTATTCATAAAAAAGTTACTGAACTAACTAGTAATCTGTTTTTGTATTTGTGAGAAAGAGACAAAACACTTAACTAATCCAGTATTTTTTTTATGAATAAGGGGGTTAAACTTATTTTTGGTTTCTTGAAGCTAAATCTCTGTATGCAAAGGGAAGGCGTAAGCCGGTAATTAATAATGACTGCGCCCAGTCCTGCGAACACCGTTCAGGCATTAGACCTCTATCGTGAGCCCAGCACACGGTTTAAATTTAGACTCCAAGGATCCAAGGGCCTTGTTTGACAAACTCCAAACTTAGCGGTTTCAATTAGTAGTATACTTAAATAGTTATAGTTGTGTTAATATTTATAGCAATTACGAGCTAAAAATAATGTCATATTTTTGTAATGTTATTATGCGTAGTACGCCATCGGCAACACTGTTAGCTGTACTTTTGTAATCCTTATTGTAATGGCATAAAGTCTATGGATGTTTGCTGTTACTTAGTGGTGCCACCATGTTTGGTGGTTTCGTGGTTCATGTTTGGTGTTTGGTGGTTCTTAGGAGTTGGACGACCTTTTCTTCATACAATCATCGTCTCCTTTTTTCAAATTATTTTTATTTAGGTTGTTTTATGCATTATGAAAACTCCTCCATTACATTTTTGAATTTAGCAAAAGAGTTAGAAGGGAGCTTTGAAAATTGTATGAGCATTTTTTGTCACCCATTTCCAATATTCTTGTCAGATTTTGATTTGACACCCCTTTCTATTTCATTGCACAAAGCCTACTAAAATGTTGACATTACAGAATCCCAATTGAAAATTCTAATACCCTAATGCCCCCAATTCAGACTGCACTTGGTCACTCTATTAATAATCCTTGATAGCGTCAGTAGCGACATCTGATGTGTCAGCGTTCAATCCGATTGGCCATTGGCGGTCTGACCAGCGTAATATGATCCCGAATAGCCCATTATACGTCCCTTTACCCGAATTAAACGGGAGAACTGAAAGGTTAATTGTCACTGGCCGATTCGATATTCAATTTGGTTTGTATTGTTATTGATATAGCGTTTTGCATTTGGTGAGGTTGCAGGCATTAATTGAAATATTGTTTTAGGTCTAAATTTTGTGACCCGTTAAATGCGCTCGAAATATAGGGTGGTGATTTGCGTCGGTTAATTTTGCCTACCTGGTAGGTATATTTAAAAGATACATACATACAATCACGCCTGTATCCCATAAAGGGGTAGGCAGAACACATGAACTACTCAAGTTTCAGTGCCACTCTTGGCAAAAAGGGGTTGAAAGAAAACGAAAATTGTGACATTGCAGTGACAGGTTGCCGGCCGAGCCTACGCCACAATTTAACCCGTATCCCACAGTCGACTTCTACGACACCCATGGGAAGAAAGGGGGTGGTGAAATTCTTAACCCGTCACCACACGGAAAAGATAGTTATTTGAATTATATCTTAAAAATTAACTCGATATTTAGAATAGTATATATAAACAACTACGAAATTATCGATATTTGATATTTCTATAAATAAAAGTCGACAAAAATAAGTAAGTAGTTATCCAAATACATATTTACATTACAGGGACTTACGAAGTTTTATAATAGCTTTAACTTGATCACACGATCTGTTTCTCGTTCAGTCGTACAAAGTAGGTACTTATCTAGTAGAACAGTGGTCATCTGTTTTTTTCGTACCTTTCTAACCGCGAATATCAATTAGTATACCATATTAAACGATATTGTTCGTGAGTAATGGTGGTTTGTGGTCTGGTGATTGACATTGCGAAGATTGACTCACGGACTAGAGATTTTATGTAAACACTCAAATGTCAAACTCAAAATTGGTAAACTCCTACGAGGCTTAGGCTTAGGTTATGTAATATCTGGGAATTTTTAAAAATGTAAAAAATCGAAAAGGAAGCTTCTAAGTTACTGTAAAATCAAAATATATCCTGAAACTGAAAATTACCTCATGAGGAAAGCTTCAGACAGTGTATGCGAATTCCATAATCCCCATTAAACCAGTGCGAGAAGGAGGGAAATTCTCTAGTCCTGTCAAAAATATCATCATTTTTTTTATACTACGTCGGTGGCAAACAATCATACGGTCCGCCTGATGAAAAGCGGTCACCGTAACCTATGAACGCCTGCAACTCAAAGAGTGTCACATGCGCGTTGCCAACCCATTAGAAGCTTGTACACTCCCTTTTGCTGTGTTAAGTACACGGCAAAAAGAGTGTACAAGTTCCAAGGAGGGTTCGGGTTGACGACGACTCAAAGGACAATAGACGGAACAACAGTTAGTTCCTTAGATCCTTCCATCACCAGCACACCGCACCCTCATTGAGCTCTGGCAGCCTTACTCACCGGCAAGAGTTGTGTTCCTGCTCCCATGAGTAGGGTTTAGTGCTATTTGTCTACGGTCTTCTGTAAGGCGGAGGTACTTCCCCAGTTGAGCTCTGCTCTAGATTCGATCGAGATGATATCCGCTGTGCTGTGTGTGCCCTACCACACAAAGCGGAATATCATTCGCTATGCCCTACCTCTTACAACTATCATCATAATCATCCTCTCGGCATTCGCCACAGCTCATGGGAGCCATGGCTTAGTCCTCCCTAGAATATGTAAAAAAACTCTTCCTAAATGCATAATATTCTATATTACGGCATTTATGGTCTTTATTATAATTTGGAAAACAATGGATCCGGCTCACAATTGGAAGTCCGCGGGCTAAGCTATAAAGCGCGTGCGCGTAAGGTGTAAGATGCATGCTCATGCATATTGCATGCCGGGGACATAGTCCGCTTTAGGACGGGTTCACACCGGAGGGAACTAGCCACTGTGATGTTTTACCTATATTGAAGTGAATGATACTCGTATGTTTGAAAAGACGCAAGCATTAGCTTAGGTTTCATTATTACTTTCATATGAAGTAACTCCTTACACTCCTCACTGAATCCTCAACTTAATTAATCAACTAACGATTTCGCACCAAGATTTTACAGCCAGACCCAAACTTGGTCTTGAAGATGCAGTCACACGCCGCACAGTGGAGCAGTCCAGACGAATTGCGGGTTACGTGTAGGAGGGCTTAGGTCGCGTCTTTCAGATATGGCGCTTAGCATCCAGGTTTTCCAACCGCTGCTGCGCAAATTCATGCACTTTCTTTCTTAACCCTTAACGCATAGTGATGATATAATGCATCATGTATTTTGACTCTACTGACAGCATGCCAAAATTCAAATTTGAATAAATATTTTTTTTTTTTATTATAAATGGGCTAACTCTTTGCCACAGACTAGCCAAAGCAAAGACGTGGCCTACGATGGAGTGAGCTCGCCCAGAAGGTGCCTATTCACTCTGGATTTGAAGGTTGCCGCGGGTCATTTGTCAAGGTCATGCATTCAAGGGTTAAGTTTCTTATGTTTATTTCTTTCTTTCGTTGCTAAGCGATATACCTATCTCCGTGTGCAACCAGTATTACGGCGTGACGCACAATAGAAACGCATCCGGTCATATTTCGACCGGCATTAAGAGTTATTGCCGCATTTTTATTCATGGGACAATTTTGGAAATCCTTAGACTCTGCTTTTAAGGGGTTAGCTGTCCACCCTTCCGGGGTCATTGGACTCTTTATGGTGGTCATATTGTTATAGACATGTTAATATATGATGCTAAAAAATGGTGCATATAAAAATACATACGTAATATGCAAGAATTTTTTGCACATCCTTTTCATCTATTTATTTGGCATACTATCAATATAATTTGGTTTGTTATTTGTTCCAAAAAGTTATACCACATTACAATGAGTAGGTACCTATTGACTGTCAAAGTTATTAAAAGTTACTTATTCATAATCTACATAAAAAAAAAATGAAAATGAAATATTTATTTTTCAAGTAGGCATATTACAATGCGCATATGAACGTCAAATAAAGCTACGCCGGCTCTAACCCTACGCCTCAGCCTCGAGAAGATTTCAGTCCCCCCTCAGCTGTTGGGAGGGGGGTATCCACTATGGGACCGGCAAGAAACTCGGCGGGCAACTTCTTTTCAAAACATTACATCTTATAACTAACATGCATTAAATAACAAGATACAATTTAACATGCAAAAGTATTCATCAAAGAATATGAACAGACTAGGTACTCTATGGAAATTAATTTCAATAAATTATATTATTGCTTAATAATACGTCGTTCTTCTTCAGAGAAAACATATCAAATTGTCACAGAAGAAAAAGATAATATGAATCTCAATATCATTAAATATGTAATTTACCTACACAACATAAAATATAAAATATTTGATGTGCTTTCTTATCTGAACTGTGTCCTCTATACATAATACAATTATTTTAATTGCTATTCGTTTTTTGTAGTTTCTGGTTCGGGCCATGCATGTTTGTCTGTCAAATAGTCCTCGACTCTGTAATAAGCCTTTAACATCAATGATAGAAAAATGATATAATGATAAAAAAAGAAAGTATACCTACTTACCACTTACAATACAAGTATAAAATAAATGTACAAACCAAATTTAATGGATTACAGAAAATTCCAGTTTATAGTGACTTTTACATTTTCAAAAGTACCTAATTTTGTCAAGATTTCATATGAACGTATGTTATATAAGTAGGTAATAGGTACACACATGTCACATGTGACTACAAATTGATGACCAATCCTTTGCTACCAGAATACTAATGAAGTCATAATAATATGGGTAAACGGCTACTTTCCATTGATACGTTGAATCACCGGTCAAACGGTAATGCCTAGCTTCCCGCTCTTGGGAGCAAAATGTCAGTTTCTCTATGAAAGGTTATAGTCGTTTATGATATTGTGGCTTTGATAATGACTTGTTGAAGTTTAGATTTACGCGCGCATTGACAACTTGACATTATGAATCATCAAAGTTGACGAATGCCATATTTAGAATAACAACGATAAAAAAATTGAAATTATTAAAAATTTTGAAAAACCCCTCAACATTGGTCAGATTTTCATCAAACATGGCTAAGAAGAATACTAATTCAGCTTTCAAACAAAATAAACTTAATCTAAATCGAATCCAATCTATTTTATTCATCACTTACCATCAGGTGTGATCGTGGTCAAACGTCTACCTATTCATACTAAAAAAAAAAAAAAATTCACAAATCTAAATCGCTTCATGCGTTCGGGAGCTACGATGCCACAGACAGACAAACAGACACGTCAAACTTATAACACCACGTCGTTTTTGCTTTGGGGGTTAAAAAGCCGAAAACGGGATGAAATATCAATAAAATCATTATAATATGTAGTAAAGGTACCTACTTAGTATCTGAAAATTTGTTGGTAATGATAAAAGTCGTAATGAAAAACTGATTCCAAAGTTCATGTTATAGTTGATCTATAGGTAATATGGGTCAGTGGTCAATACACAATTACACAGTGGCGCATCAAAACATATCCTACTAGCTACCTATAGGTCTTTCCACTTTCGGCTTTCGGTTCGGGCACTTTCAGCATGTCTGCTCGCCTTAACAAGATCCTTCCGAACGACATCTCCCGGCCAAAGGGTGACAACCCATCGATCTCTCGTAATTATCGCCTAATTGGCCCATCCTTCACCGAGGCGGCATCTATCATTGGCAAAGGCTATTTGGCCAAACGTGTGCAATTTGCTCGGGTGATCTGAGGATGTTTTTAACCGGTCAGTGACCGACGGCAAACCTTTTACGGGAGTGAGCAAGTTAGGCTTAGAATAAATTTAAAAGTGGAAAATGTCTGCCTTGGGTGAGACTTGAACTCACGGCCTCTGGATCGATACTCCAGCGCTCCAGAGGCCGTGAGTTCAAGTCTCACCCAAGGCAGACATTTTCCACTTTTAAATTTATTCTAAGCCTAACGGCATCGATTGCAGACGTTTCTGCTAATCAGAAGTTAAAAAGTGAGCAAGTTAATCATGATTTTAGAAATTTATTATGCACACCGGTACATAAACTCACGCCTATATTCCTATAAGATAGAACATTATAAAACTGCTCAATTTCAGTGCCACTTTTAGCAATTATCCTCTAGGAGCCGAGAGACGCCAGACCTTTCCACATTTTCTCAAGGATGAAACTTTGGGATAATGTTGAGTTCGTATCGACATTTAAAGTCTGCATATTACCTTGTTCGGCCCGTAGTCCATTTTTTTGCTTTTTTTTTATACCACGTCGGTGGCAAACAGGTATACGGCCCGCCTGATGGAAAGCGGTCGCCGTAACCTATGGACGCCTGCAACTCAAGGGGTGTCACATGCGCGTTGCCGACCCATTAGAAGATTGTACACTCCTTTTTTGAAGAACCCCATACTGTAGTTCATCGGAATGACTCGGAATGAATCGGGAATGACTTCCACAGCCGGAGCGTTTGCTACAAGTTTTTTTTGAAAAACACTAACTTTCCTTTAATTCTCAAGGCTTATCTTTATATATGTGTTAGAAAATACTGTTAGGATTTGATGATCATCATTGTCTGACCTTTTCCGCCGGCTGTAACTTTTAGCAGACGCTTGAAAGTCTCTCTAACTTACCCTAATTTCTCAAGCTACGGCCGGCGCAAATGTATAGTAAATGATGATTATCAATTCCTAACAATATTTTCTAACACATATATTAGAGGTAAATATATAAAAAATAGCCTTGAGAATTTAAGGAAAGTTAGTGTTTTTCAAAAAAAAAACTTATAGCAAAAAATGGCCGACGGGCCGAACTAGGTAATATGCAAACATTAATCGTCGATACGAACTCTACATTATCCCAAAGTTTCATCCTTGAGAAAATGAGAAAGGTCTGGCGGCTCTGGGCTCTTACTTCATTATGGGGTTGAAAAAAAAAAACAAAATCGTAATGTTACAGTGACTGGTTGCTAGTAGCTAATACACAGAATGAGCCGTTTGCTTTATATGGATATTATGTTACTTAAGGCCCCGAAACAAGTTATTCATACAAATCTAGTCCTCGTTTTCCTCCTTGCATTCGATAATTTTCCAAAATATAATTTCAAATATTTGTACACAAGCATACATATACACATACATATATATAATCACGCATGTATCCCATAAAGTGGTAGACAGAGCACATGAACTACTACGTTTCAGTGCCACTCTTGGCAAAAAGGGGTTGAAAGAAATCCAAATTGTGACATTGCAGTGACAGGTTATCAGCATCTCGCCTACGCCACAATTTAACCCATATCCCACGGTCAACTACTACGACACCCACGAGAAGAAAGGGGGTGGTGAAATTATTAACCCGTCACGACACGGGGCTATTTTTACAAAATTGGCCGTACCTACGAGTATTTAAATCTATTTGCCCCTAGGCCTCTACGGTTGCGCCAGTCAACGCGCGAACGCGAATGCAAACGGTATTGTGAAATATGTAGAGATATTTTTCACGTGAGTGACCAATTACACTAATATTATTTAACACGCGTGAGTTTACCATACCTGTAATAAGATCATTATTAAAAATTGAATCAGAATGAGTAAAAATGAAACGGTCGTAATATTTCGTAAATGGGACAGAACATAACGGATGCGTTCGATATTCAAATTAATTTACATCGCAAATTGCCGGTGACGGTTGACCGCTTGACTTTATTAAGTTTTATCGGGAAAATTTTTTTCACTACAGAGTTTTTTTTTACTATTTACGTCAATGAAAAGTAAAGTAGAAGTAAAGTAAAGTAAAATTTATTTTCAAAAGATGGGGTGCAACGGAATGTTTTGGGTTGCAAGGAAAGTTAAAGGCAAAAGATCTCGTGAGCGTTCTTCAACACGATGGACAGATCTCATTGAATTTGTGACGCACTTCAGCGTAAACAACAACTCTCAATCCACCATGAATAGAGCTGCATGGCGCTGCATGTGGGTTCGCAATGGTGAAGACTCGGCCAACACAAGACCACAACCGCTCTGTCAAGAACGCATGACTGAGAAGAAGAAGAAAAAAGTTGGGGTTGTATAAAAATGTACAAAAAAGTCTATACATATTGAAAATGTAGGTAACTAGGTACTGTAAGAGAGACGGCCTATCGGTGAAGGGCATCCATTAAAACACTTCAAATGGGATTATTAAACTATATTTTTTTATTCCATGGGAGCTAAGTTACAATCAACTACTCTTAATCGCTGCTTCTATTCGAATGCCCCGTCAAGTGTTCGTTCTCATTGATGTTTATCTAATTATTCTAAATTTAAATCGGAAATGCTGTATGTAAAAGGTTTCATTCCGTATATGAAACCTCTTACAGTACACAAAATCTAGATAAAACGGCCTCATTCAAACTAAGTAGCTCCACGTCGTCATAAAACTCGCGCCAAGGACTCGAGTCAATTCAATCATACGTTACAACGGCCCGCTCTGATACTCGTTTAGCAAAGATTTACGCAACAGATAGATCTTCTAAAACCCTTTTCCAGCGTTTTATGCCCCTAATTCTATTTACTCGGCTCAAAAACGTTACATGTAAGTTCTAAACGCGAGATGTGAAGACTTTTCGAAATCAATTCTCATTCGTAAACCGATCGGGGGTGCAACAACTTCATATATGCATTCAGGAAAGTTCTTGTGTAAGCGGTATAAAGTTTCGATTTGAATAGCAAATAGGTTTTAAACGGGCTGTTTGTCCGTGATAGTTTTTCCGTAGTAACGGTAGGAAAGTTTGAAATTCGAACGATAGCCATTTGTTTTTGGAAGTAAGGCGAGCAATGCGAACTAAAGTTACTCTTTCGGTTGTTTTATGCGAATGAAGTTATTGCGTATTTAAACGAGAGTTGATATTGCTTTACGCGTAAAGTTAACGGTGATGTTCGAAATTGATATCATCTGGTTTCAGGGGGCCGATTTTTGAGTCTCACTGTCACTAAAATACCGGTTGAAAACGGTTAATTGCCTATTATTTTCAGTGAAAATTTTCTGAATTCGAACGCCGTGAGACTCAAAAATCGGCCCCCAGTATGAATATTGAGTTTCGAGGAACAGAACGTTAGACCTGCGTGATTTGCCAATGATCTGAGCCAATATCCATTTATTTTTCGCCAGCTCGGTCACCAGTTCCATCAAACACAAGAACAAGCTATGCGATTAATGTAAAAAACTTATGCGCCCGGAAGTTTCTAATGATATAGAAAAGTGCCTTTTACCGAGGCTCCCATATTGAATATGTTTAAAAATTTAGGCACATTCCGCCGCTGCGGTCGCTTTATGAGCAATTTATTTATTAACGCATAGTTGTTATTCATTTACGCCATAATAATTATATACCTATGCATTGGAAACAATTAAAGTACTCATAAGTTTTTCGTATAGTTTGAACTCTTTAAATAACTCTGACATAGACTATCCTTTTCTGACTTAACCCGTGACTATGTTATGTTATATTACACAAAACAACTAAACCCCAAAAGCAATAAGGTTACAACCAAAACTTCCTGAATAACGCGACACTCCGTACAAATAAGCCGGCGACGGGATTAAGGCTTAAATAAATATTTATGCAGCCTCTGAAACAGATTAAAATATCAACGGCCATGTGGAGAAAGTGTGTAAGTTATTTTTTTGTTTTTCGGTGTCTGTCGTGGGATAGGTATTATACAACTTATTATATTTTAGTAAGTATTCATAATAATTGGATCTTTTGATTTAGTATATCATTTGGTTTTACCTTCTTTTTTAACTTTTAAATAGGCTAATTTTTTGCCCATTGCTGGTCAAATGACTCTTGTCCTTTTTTTTATGTTAATCTCTATGCTATCAATCTCGCTGAAATTTGTCCATTCCAAGTCTTGCGTCCTGATGTCTTTTTAGATGGTATGTAACTTCTATTTTTTTACCCGTTTAAAAAATAATGTAAATTATATTTCCATTATTACATAAAATGCGGATTCAGGGATATCTCCTCTTTTTTCAACTCGGTTAAAATGGAATTTTAATATTTTTAAGTTACGCATTCCTCTAGCCTGAAACTTTCTTACAACTGCGACCATAAGACTAAACTGGAAACAAATGATTCTTACATCTTGCTACTTTCTCTAAATCATCTTTAAACAACAAAAACTAAACTGTCTTAAATCTATTTTTAATTCCTGGGAGTGTTGTTTTAGGACACGGGTCCTGTTTGCAAACAAAATTTGAAAATAAAATATTTAACCCGGTTTTTACATGTCATGATAGTGAGCGTATTAAACGGATTAAACAAAAACATAGTATCGTAAGTCGATCGTTACTTTAGATCTGTTATTACTTGTAATGTAAGGTTAAGTTGTAATTAAGTTTTTTAAGTACCTAAGCCCCTACTTTGTTGGATTTTATAAAATAACGTTTTTCGTAAATATTTATGTCATTCCATGCTTAAAGTGTCCTTATTCTTTCTTCTATTACAACAAGGACGTTTTTTATGTAAAAATTCGTCCATATTCAATATACAATGACAAATGGTTTTCCACCTAGGTGGTTAAACAAGTTTTAACCACCCCATTATAAAAATACTAGCTTTTTCCCGCGGCTTTGCTCGCGCTAAAAAGAGACAAAAAGTAGCCTATGTCACTTTCCATCCCTTCAACAATCTCCATTTAAAAAATCACGTCAATTCGCGGCTCCGTTTTGCCGTGAAAGACGGACAAACAAACAGACACACACACTTTCCCATTTATAATATTAGTATGGATAGGTACCCTAAACTCTATTCATTACTAGTTGCAATAGTTACACACCTATCACAATATTTACCTGTATTTATATAGGTTTTTTTGACGTACTCGTACGACTGAATATTCTTCGAATCCGCAGGAACGCCAGGAACCTTACCTATCATTAATAAATAATGAGCCCTTATCAACCCCCAAAAATCGCTCCTAAAAAGCTGTAAAAAGGCTCCGTTGAATGCTTCCCAGTAATAAATTGTGAAAAACAAAAGGAATACAGGGTATAAATCGAACCGCGATGCAATATACGTCTATTAGCCGGCCACTTGAAGGGCGGTAAATCTTTGGGGGCCGAAACACTACGTTTTACAGCTTTTAGAACATAGGCGCGGCACGTGGTAAATACAGATAAATCACTTTTTACTCTGTGTACTTAATTATTTAATCCGAAATTCCACAAACTAACAGTTTCGGGTACCTACTTACCTATAAAATGATTTTATTTTTATATTTATTATGAGTCGAGATGACATTTATTAATTAAAAAAATATATAACGTCCTAACAGAACTTGATATCAGTAGTATCAAAATGTCGAGATACATTATATTTATATGTATGAATATTTAATTCCATGTCTAAGGTGGCAGTTGAGGGTATCACATTACATATTTCGTTTTAAATGAGACGCGATGACAAAGTTAGAAGACGCAAAGACACGTGAAACTCGTCCTAACTCGTAGAATCAGTATGGCCAAATATGGAGATATACTTATATGTATGAAATATGAGAAGGATTTGAGAAGACTTTTTAATAAAAATATCAATATAAACTTGACCTGCATGTATTGTGGCTTACGATGTTTGCGACAATTTTCTTTGAGACGTCGTTTTTGACACTAACCGAATAATTATGTTAGTCCGACACTAAAGCATATTACGAGCAAATTTTTGCAAATGCAAATGTTTGAACTGTTCAGGTATGTGATAGAATAAAGACAGGTTTACAGCAGTTTTCAGTGATGCCGCTTCTCCGACAAGTCTGTGCACGAATGCAAGAGTCCATTCTCGACGGCTCGATATTTTCTTTGCACCGCATTTGATACATTTTTAAAACAGCAGTTTTCAGTGATGCCGCTTCTCCGACAAGTCTGTGCACGAATGCAAGAGTCCATTCTCGACGGCTCGATATTTTCTTTGCACCGCATTTGATACATTTTTAAATACAAAATAGCCCCTTGGGCACCGACACCGCACCGTGTTTTAACAACTACCTTCTTGTTCTTACTTGCGTGTGTTTTTACAGAACTCTTCTTTCTATACAATTTTAGTGATAAGTATATGTATTTTAAAACCTTTACTTTCAACTTTAGGTACATTAGGTACAGTCGCCATTAGATATATATATGGGAGCGGTCAAGGTGCTCGCCAATTTTTAACTTCTGATTAGCAGAAATGTCTGTAATCGATGCCACTATTAGGCTCAGAATAAATTTAAAAGTGGAAAAATTGTGCCTTTGGTTAGACTTGAACTCACGGATTCTGGATCGATACTCCAGCGCTCTGCCAACTGAGCCACTAAGACTTCAACCAAGCCAGCGAAATTTTCCACCACTAAGGTCAATGGGACCCGTAGCGAGTGTAGCGACATCTACCGTAAGAGTGTTAAACTTCTTAAACGGCAACCGGAGTTAGTAAGTCATATTGGAAATTCGCCAGTTATACGATGCTTCATGAACATTATGAACAATGCTAATTTTTTGAGGCCGTGAGTTCAAGTGCTTGCAAATATCTGAACATGCCTCTAATGTCAAGTCAAAGCGATAAGGCGTGTTCAGATATGTTTGGGCCAATTTTTTTTTTAATTTGTCCACCCCACTTCTTTTTTTGGATTTGGAAATTTTTATGTGGTTTCCACTCAGAATCGCGAGCTCTTTCAATCCTAATAGGAGAAAAAAAGTGTCCCAAGGTTTTTTCCCATTCCGTTACCATTTTACATACATTTTGTATGGCCGTAACGGAATGGAAGGTTTGAAAAATGTATGGAAATCTTAGGACATTTTTTTCTCCTATCAGGATCGCGTAAAAAATACCCATGTTACAAAAAAGTGGGGTGGACAACTTGGAAAAAAATGGCACGTTTGCTTACTATGCTATGTATAATTTTTATCTCTTTTTACTCGTCAGGTAAAAATACCATTTTACCATTTAATCCACACCCTTCTAGTCTTTAGTCTCTACGCCCATCTTAAGTGTTAAAGATTCACTTCTTTATTGTTTTATTCTGAGAGGTGAAAGGAATATAAAATGTAAATAGAAACGCAAAGCCGCAATCCACAGCGACATGTTAACTTAGAACTGGGTGACTCTAAGATAATAAAGTTACTACCAATAACATCGCTTCTCAAACAACAATCACTCATGTATACTCATCCATTGCCCGTCAAGTATCCGATGAATTTTATAGAACTTGAACTGAAGCAGCAATGGATGGCGTGAAATTCGAAACGGTGATGTATTCTGAGTATCATGGTGAGAGGAAAGGATTATATAGTTGCAAGAAACGAGCACGATAAGTTATCATATAAGGCTGAAGTTAATAAAGACATACTTTTACGTAATAAAATGGCGTGTTATGGCGGAGTTATGTTATAGGATTAGTTTAGGAGATTAATTGCTAATAATGCGGCAGGATTTTTATAGGTGTATGATGTGACTTTTGTTTTTATTGCTTATTTAGGTAGTTATTTGGACGTGTGTGATAACTGAACTTTACTACTGGAAATGCATTTTCGTAATTTCGTTATTCTTTTTATTAATATTTAATCCCTATCTACAATCTCACAAATATAACAGTAAAATAAAAGAAGGAAAAGACAATTACAGTACTTATGCTTGAAGTATTCGAAAAACACAGATATTATATGTATACGTATTACCTACGTAGCAGTTACTTACTTATGTTCTCAAGTAAGTACCTATCTAATGTCATTTGAAATTTTCTGTATCCTAATCTGATCACTAGACTTAAATTCGTCCCAACTTTTCCCACTTTTTATATCTTTACAGTCATTATATGATTACTATCTGAAACTTTGCTCACAAGTGCTGGTTTTCAAGTTTTATCTCAATAAAGGTTTTATTTTATTTCAGGTACCTACTCGATTTCTTAATGTGTGAAGAATAAGGTATGTAAAGATTTTCATTGAAGAATATTGGTTCTCATTTCGAGCACGAGTGTGGAAAAAAGCACTTTCCGTGCATATGTTGAAATTTAAGGGCTTTACGTTACTCTAACGTAGTACAATAGGCACGGTCAATTTATTGAACATAGTGTAATAACAAAATATGATGTTACAGAAAGATATGATGAAAATATGATGTTACAGATTTAATTGCTGTTAAATAATTTATTGATGAACGTGTAATATTTATAATATTATTAATAAAATGACTATGACTATGACAGATGAGGATGGGCAGCTTCACGGGAATGTGGTACACTCAAATGATAGACACGAGTAGTAGGTAAAGCGTAACGTTTTGGTTGTCGCTGACCAAGCAATATGCGTTATGTCGCAGTAAACCATTGTGTTACTGCTAAACACGGAAAGTGGCTAGTATGCCATTAGCTTATAACCCACGGATTATGATCGTATACATATTTTTGCCATTTTTCCCGGATACGTATAAAAAAAACCTTGACTACACGTGCGAATAAGTAATTCGCATTTTGAGTCGATTTCTAATACTGCCTTCAGTCGTGTTCTAATTTATCGCCATTCGTATTTCCTCTATGAATCGTTCCATATCCGTATCGTAAGTATTGGACGGTGTGTAATTTGAAGGTTGTATTTTAGATCATTGATTAAACTGATTCACAATTAGCACGTTCATTCACCACATTCATTCAACAGAACGCTCATCATTCATCACATCATTACATTCAACACGCACCTTCATCATTCATTCATCATTCCCTTTGTACAAGTACGGGCTGTCTGTCTAAACACACCTAATTCAAAAAACCGGCCAAGAGCGTGTCGGGCCACGCTCAGTGTAGGGATCCGTAGTTTTCCGTATTTTTCTCAAAAACTACTGAACCTATCAAGTTCAAAACAATTTTCCTAGAAAGTCTTTATAAAGTTCTACTTTTGTGATTTTTTTCATATTTTTTAAACATAATTATGGTTCAAAAGTTAGAGGGGGGGGGACGCACCTTTTTTTCCTTTAGAAGCGGTTAATTCCGAAAATATTGATATTATCAAAAAACGATCTTAGTAAACCCTTATTCATTTTTGAATACCTATCCAACAATATATCACACGTTGGGGTTGGAATGAAAAAAAAATCAGCCCCCACTTTACATGTAGGGGGGATACCCCAATAAAACATTTTTTTCCATTTTTTATTTTTGCACTTTGTTGGCGTGATTGATATACATATTGGTACCAAATTTCAGCTTTCTAGTGCTTACGGTTACTGAGATTATCCGCGGACGGACGGACGGACGGACGGACGGACGGACGGACAGACAGACATGGCGAAACTATAAGGGTTCCTAGTTGACTACGGAATCCTAAAAACCCTTTTACAAAATAACTATTTTCACAGTTCCTTACTCAAATTCATCACAAGCAAGGTAAAGGCATGTCAAATGCAGATTTTACATAACAAGTTTAAAAAATGCAACCAAATGTAATAAAAAATAGTACTTTAAATATTAGCTTAGAGGCCAGGGGAGTGCTAAAGCACAATTCAAAGGCTGTTAAAAAGAAAAGAAAATTCGTACAGGCTAGCGATACATTAACAACTTAGTTTGTATAATTTTGACTCTTGTATGTGTAGGGTTAGGTTTATTTTGGCTTGTGTCGTGTTGTAACGGTCTCCGCCATATTTCAACGTTCAGGCAAATTCTAAATTTGAAGCTGGCTCCGGCAGCATACCGATTCAGTATTGCGAGTGGCTTTTCAAATTTTCGCCGTGCATGAGACTAAGCTCTGTTTAAGTAAGACTATGGTGTGGGCACAGTATAATAAAGAGTACTATCGTACAGTATGGCCACTCCCGCTCCCCGCTGAAAGTGCCGCCCACCCCCTCTCGGTTACCTCACAGTTACCGCCTGTCAAAAACACAAACAGTTGACCTCTCATATTTCACTCATACAAGCATAGTACGCGTTCACCTACACGAGCTAAGAGTGTGTGCTAGGAATGCGCCTCTTTCAATATATTTGATTGCCATTGTCCGAGGTGTGGTGTGGGTATGGGTACAGTCGGCGGTTCCCCTTGTTTTGGTATAATAGGGATGACGACTACATAAAAAAATGGCATTCTTTTTAGTTAGATCGTCCAAAAATACTGAACACATATTTTTCGCTTTTTCTAATTAATGAAAAAATACAAAGATATAAAGCATCAACGTTCCGGAGTGGGGGCTCGTGACATACCGTACACTGTACCGTCGTCATATTTCGTTTACGAGAAAAAAAAATACGTGTCTAAAATTCTTTGATAATCTAACTGACAGACTAATTTGTTTTTTTAGTCGTCTCACCTATTTTACAATCAGGAGTTTCTGTATACTCTATATATTGGCATAATTTACCTTTCGCATAATCTGTTATGGCATAGTATAGTTACTCATAATTTGTCTAGGCATATTTTTGTTTGACCGAATCTAAACAGACTGTCATGACAGCATTTAGTATGGGTGGATATTGTGATTTTAAGAAATATGCCAAATACAATTATGCGAATCAATTTTATTCATAAAAACAATCGGCGTAAACAGAATTATGCGAACTCATTTTCGGATAAATTAATATTCGTTTTATTTTAGATTATGACAAATAAGTTTTCTACCAAATTAACATTCGTCGAAAATTGATTATGCGAAGTCTGTTGTGCGAAAATCGTTTCGGACCATTAAAGTTATGCGTAATAGAGGTAACCCACATGACAGTCGGCATTAATAATACCAGATGAAACAACGCACCAAATGTATCTGACATCCTTGTCACAATTTTATACACAGTGAAATATAATAAAAAGGGCCGTTCATTCAAATTTTGCATAGCACGTGACTTTTGAGGTTCTAATGAACAACTTTTATTATGAGACCAATGCTGAAACCCAAAAAAAAATTTGGCCGTTTCATACATTTCGACTGTCATGATGTCGCTGATTTCTATGAAACAGCCAATTTCCACATTGGTCCCATAATAAAAGATGTTCATTATGATCTTGAAAGTCACTTTGCAAAGTTTTTTATTTCACCCTGTATACTGGTTTTCTCGAGGGCCTACAGTATGGAGTTCTTCAAAAAAGAAGTGTACGAATTTCTAGAGGATCAGCAACGAACGAACTACAAA
The DNA here is from genome assembly GCF_023078275.1 of Leguminivora glycinivorella. Classification (NCBI taxonomy): domain Eukaryota; kingdom Metazoa; phylum Arthropoda; class Insecta; order Lepidoptera; family Tortricidae; genus Leguminivora; species Leguminivora glycinivorella. Next base: position 19,346,730 of record NC_062978.1, on the reverse strand, counting down.
ACATTAGTATAGCACCTCTGAATGTTGATACGGTTAAATAACTATTCCCAATTTCAAATCGGTAGCACAAGTAGTTACGAACAAACAGACGGACACAGGCACACAATAAGGGTTCCTTTTGTAACTTTTTGTACTTTCTGGTTCGGAAGGTCTCTTAATTCTTACGTCATTTTAGAAACAAAATTACGTGGCCCACTTTCAAACCGCTCTTTCAGTCATAGAACTAAACTACAAATGAATGAATGAATGATTCAAATGAGTGAATGGCAGCAAATGAAAGAACACACACCCATTAGTCAACTGAGGCATTATCCTAATGGGATCTCAAACCGTTCCAGGGATACTGTTTCTAATATACATAACTTTACCTTTTATAATTATGTCTATGTCTAAGGTTACCGTTTAAGAGTAAAGGGAACGTTAGATGGTACATACAAACGTAGTCCTCTCTGGAAATCTCCATTTTCTTTTCCACAATCTTCATTTTCCTCCCCAGAAATTAATAACATGGAAAATATTTTTTTTTATATAACTACTATGTTTATGCCACTATGAAGCTTTTTTTGATTGTTTTACTTATTAACTTTGCGGAGGTTTGAACCATCCACAGTCAGTTTTACGAGACTTTTTATTGACCGGGAGATTACATCATTATTTAGATCGTATTTTCTTTTTTCTTTTTTTATATTTTTTATAGGTAAATGACAAGAAACACAAAGTAATCACAGTCTGTATTCCCAATTCCCAATCATAAGCAAAACAACGTTCGTATAACTTTTTAATGATTTTAATTCTTATAATAAATAAAATAAAATAAAGATAAAGACAAAGGTAGGTATAACGGCAAAGCTGCTGTTAATATACTTAAGTACATACACGGATTCTATCGAAACATTTTCAGTAATGTTAACATCCAGGGGGAAAATGAGGACGCATTTGTATGACAAGGCGTAACTGCGTGGGTCGTCTGCTTTCACCCTAAAGTATCTGATAACAAATTGGAGTTTAATTGTTAGTTGTAATTGAGGCGGCTCTTTTGTTTTATTTTTATGGACGCTTTAAACAATTTTGATAGCGTTTTAAAATCTGGTTACTTGTTTTATGATGTGATAAGTATCTTTATGCGTTGGCCCGTTTATGTGGCGATATGAAAGTAATAGATATTTACATGGTACACACCATAAAAATAAGCTTTTTTTGTAGCTTGTACTATTCGAATAAAACCGAACAATATTATTTTCACGGTTTTAAATTGATATGAATAGAACGCAAAATGAGTTATTATTAGGATAATTCAGCACAATTATAATTATACTAGTGACCGGTATCTACATACGAGTATCTAGATTTTATCCACTGGACGATATTTTAATAACAAAATTTGCCTCAAAAAATGTAACTTAATGTGAACGTATTGCGTTTGAGCAATACATAATCATCTTCTTATACATTGAGTGGTATCCGCATTGGTAACTATTAATCTCAGGATTTGCTGTGTAATATACATACATACATACAATCACGCCTGTTACCCAGATGGGTAGGCAGAGATCACGGATTTCCATTTACTACGATCCTGACAAACCACTTTCGTTTCACACACTTTGATAACGTTTTTCACACACGCTCGTCGGTTTCGACTGTTTCGAGTACTTCTGGCCTGGCCTTTTTGTAATATTTCCCCGATTTGGTTGAGAAAAGTCCGCCTACACTGAGAGAAATTTGCATTGTGAATTTAACAAGTTCGACTTGTTGCGGTTTATCCGTTTGAATCAGCCAAACGTATGTTTAAAACAATATGTGTCAGGTTGTTTTTATAAAATCGACTTGTTGATTCTAATAATATTGCCGATTCAAATGACAAGTAGCTTGTTGTTTGAACCAAAGAGCACGTAGGCGCTATTTTAACCAAAAAACTTGTTGAACTAACATGAAAACTGGTTGTATTTTCTCTCAGTGTAGGTCCTAGGTATGTAATATCTCTGCATAATAATAACAATTCTACATTAAAATTATACTTCGCATTTATTCATTGCATTTACGTTATTTGCTATTCCGTTAATTTGATCAAAATTACAGCATGAATGGAAACTTGCACAAAACCCAAGTAGCGTTACAAAACACTCATTCAATCATTTATTCATTTACTCAACAAACATATGTTTCAAATGAGCACGTAGAATGATTGGATGAACAGCTCATTCGAATAATCGATTCAATGCAACTGTTTATATCACTAACCTTGTGTGTATCAAGATTTTAAAGTTGTTGATAGCTGGGAGTAATATGTTTGGTCAAATTGCCTTCTTTATTTATAATGCTTTTGTTTGTATGTATGTATGTATAAGCTTTATTGTACAAAAAGACACAGTTACAGAGTCAGTAACATACAATGAAGGCGGACTTATGGGATCTCTTCCAGTCAACCATTGAGGAAATAAGTAGAAGTGAATTAACGATGAATGACAAATAAATTAAAAAATGTACAATACAACCACTAAAAGAATGAAATTGTTGAATGAATGATTTTGTCTTCATCGTATAACGTTCATAACTTATTGTCACTATGTATTTAGATGTCTAAGGACTCACAGAACTATATTTAGTTTAGATAGAAGAAATAAGTAGAAGCTGAGAGTATCACATTTTGTACTCATACATAAGTATACTGACATTGTTACTTACCTGTGATAGTAAATTATGTCTCTGGCCCTTGAATTTTCTGTTCATATTTTTCTGTTTTTGCTATTCAATATCACGTAACGAGGCATGTTTTATGTTTTCGAATGCAACCTTCAAAAATTGATGCGTTGAAGCTGCAAGCTGTGAGTAGGGATGGAAGCTACCTAGACGTTTTGAGTATGTTCGTTTGGCACTCTAACCTTCTGGATCCCTGGCAAATGTTTGTGCTTTTGAATTTAGAACTTTCTTTTATTCTTGTAAAAGTTCAAACCAGGAGGCTAAGTCTCATCATCCTCCTTGCGTTATCCCGGCATTTGCCGCGGCTCATGGGAGCATGGGGTCCGCTGTGACAACTAATCCCAAGATTTGGCAAAAGCACTAGTTTTACGAAAGCGACTGCCATCTGACCTTCCAACCCAAAGGGTAACTAGGCCTTATTGGAATTAGTCCGGTTTCCTCACGATGTTTTCCTTCACCGAAAAGCGACTGGCAAATATCAGATGACATTTCGCACATAAATTCCGAAAAACTCATTGGTACGAGCCGGGGATCGAACCCGCGACCTCCGGATTGAAAGTCGCACGCTCTTACCGCTAGGCCACCAGCGCTTTTCCAGGCAGCCAGGCTAAGTCTACTGTCCTATTTCTAGCCCCATAGCCGAATGGCATTTCTGCGACACCAAACGCCACAGAAATGCAATTTTCCCCTCACTAGCTCGGAAACACGTGTTTTGTCCTTTAATACCACCGGGTAAAAACGCATTTTATCCACTAGTGGGTAAAGTAATTTGACCTTGAATAAAGTCAAATTAACTGCTTTAAAATTGATAACATGATGTAGGTGAATCTAGTAATAAAGATGATTTACCACCTGTGGAACTACTGGAAGCAGTGATAAACGCATTTTTTGCGTTGTAGTTTCCTCGCTATAGTGAGGGGAAAAGTTTTGTGTTACACTCGGGTGCAAATATATTTTACTACTCGTGTGTTAAAAACTCGCAAGTTCAGGATTCTATTCTCGAACCACTCGCTTCGCTCGTGGTTCAACTATAGAATCCTTTCCCTTGCTTTTTCAATTCCACACTCGGCGTTAAAATACAACTTTGCCCCCTTGTATAACAAATAACTGTTATCTCTGTCGCTCTTGCGTATTGGCGCGACAGAGCCAGACTGCATTTCTGCGTTTGAAGCAAACTAGCGAACATAAATATCTACCTTTAGTATATCTACCTTTTGATGTGACAATATTATTTACGGTCTGTTACCAACAACATAAATATACGTTTTATTATAACCCATACATTAACCTAAAGCGCTGGTGGCCTAGCGGTAAGAGCGTGCGACTTTCGATCCGGAGGTCGCGGGTTCGAACCCCGGCTCGTACCAATGAGTTTTTCTGAACTTATGTGCGAAATGTCATTTGATATTTGCCAGTCGCTTTTCGGTGAAGGAAAACATCGTGAGGAAACCGGACTAATTCCAATAAGGCCTAGTTACCCTTCGGGTTGGAAGGTCAGATGGCAGTCGCTTTCGTAAAAACTAGTGCCTACGCCAAATCTTGGGATTAGTTGTCAAAGCGGACCCCAGGCTCCCATGAGCCGTGGCAAATGCCGGGATAACGCAAGGAGGATGATGATACATTAACCTAAGGCAGTATTATGTAACATTACTACGTATATCAAAAATGTTGCATTAATTACTATGTATATCAAAAATCAAAAATGTTGGTGCCTTAATAGTCATTACTAGTTTGTGTTGTAGCTATTTTAACTTGAACAAATTATCATCATTAGCTTTTAATTAATTATTCTACTTCGTAATTATATAGAAACACGTTTACGTAAATAGATTTTGTTTCGTTAGCTTTATTTTCAAGCGAGCTTTATTTTGTTTAGGGATGGTGTCAAAATAAATTGAAAATTGCAAATATTTACTGCGCAAGCAACACGACTAAAAAAAAAGTTGTTAAACATTATTTATTTCATTCATTTAATCCAACTGTATATAGGTACCTACTACAGGTAGGACCTTAGGCTTTAGGACTAAAGCATTGTTACGTAACGGAATATTGAAGGTGCTGTGCGCGCCGGTTTGCAATTATGCATAGAAAATATGTGCCGAGCTTTCAACTTGCTGCGGCAGGAACTGGCTCGCTGCGTCGAAATCAACAGAACAAAAAAAAAACATTTTACAGCTAAGTATCATTCACATTCCAGACCAATTTACGCGTTGAGCTACTTGATACATCTATGGGAAATTGCGAACAAAGTTGGTTGTTTCATACAATGCTGACTGTCTGATATGTAAACTGGTAGATTATAAAGCTGCGTTTTCACTTAGTGTTCTCAACAGTTCTGAGCGAGCATTCGTTCGCTCGTGCGCAAATGAAAACACTTGACTTCCATACATTTATCGGTGCAGGAAGATAGATAGATAAATAACTTTATTTGTATCCACAACACAACATATAAAGGCTTACAATAAACAGGAAAAAAGAAATGAGAGTACATCGCTTCACTTAACTAACCAAAGAAATAAAATTATAAAGAAACGTGTGTCGTGGTACAAAAGGCGCTGGCTCAGCGTTGTGAACGAACGAATGCTCGCTCAGAACTGTTCAGAACACTAAGTGAAAACACAGCTTTAGGGTTGCCAATGTTGTCATTGTAAAAGTTACTCATTATGAATTTATGACATAATATATATTAGGTATTTGTTTTTCGTTTACTACGGAACATAAACTACTTGGCTACCCGCTAATTATTTTAGTAATAAAATTAGAGTCATGTCATGGACAAGGCATTACCTACATACCAACTACGAACGTCCACTGCTAGGTATAGAACTCCCTCATATCGCTATCGGGAGCTACCTAGCACATTGCTGCTACCGGCTCCCTGGGAATCATTTCAATTTTAAAAAGTTTTTACATAATCGGCGTAGGCAGGAGGCACGTAGGTCGCGTGTTCAGCTTGCGTGCAGCCACTTCTATGCGTTTCAGCGCATTTCTTCACCTAGTGGCCACTTGTGTAGGTTGGTGCTATTCAAGACAGCACAGACGAGAAAGAAAAACAAGAGTTTAGAAACTTGTGTGTAATTAAACTCATAATGGAATTTAATCTGACTTAGGTACTCCTACTACTACTTAGTTACGCCGTTTGAAAGAGATCAAAAAAGGCGAGTGGCGTGGGTAATAAAGACGCCACGAATATTTTTTGACTCAGTTAAACGCCGTTGCATACAATACTTTTTCTACGACCATGCACTTACTTTTTAATAGTTTTCTAGAATAACTGTTTCCTATACGTGTTTCCTATATTTAGACGCGTCGGCCTCCCCTCTTTTCCTTCACTCAAGTTAATAATCAGCTCTTACACTAACAAATAAAATGCTAATCTATAAATGCATTATAAAACCGATATGGACATACGGCATAGAACTCTGGGGAACGGCCAGTAACTCAAACCTCGAAATCCTACAAAGGTTTCAGAACAATGTCCTGAGGGCTGTGACATGTGCACCGTGGTTTGCAAAGAATACAGAAATACATGAGTACATAAAAATGCCAACTATAAAAGAGGAGGTCAACAGATATTGTATCAAGTACAAAGAACGTCTGAAAAAACATACAAACCAACTTGCGAGGGACCTGGTGAACACTAACGACAACCCGAGCATGCTTAAAAGATGGGAGATACTGCGTCTGGACCAGAGGCACTAGAAGATAAAATTCTAGGAACATCATGAGAGAGTGTTTAATGGAATACCTCTCCAACTTATAATATATACACAAAAAATCTGATTATGGCTAAGCATAGCCGATGGCAGATAAAAGAAGAAAAAAAAAAAAAAAAAGTTAACGCTGTCGTTCGCACTCCCCCGCTCCGCCATCAGCCCCCGGCCGGCTCCCCGCGCACCCCCGCTATATCCATTAAAGGCTTCCTAACAATGTGTTAAAGGCTATAAACGTATGCGTGGACGTGCGGAGAGCCAACCGGGGGCTGCCATCTTTTATTTATAGGGTTTTAAAGATCTACATATACACGACACTGTAAATGACGAATAACAGCACGGGAGTAGAAAAAAAATGTTTTCTCTTTTACCTCGGGAAAACGCGTTTTCACTGCATAAACAACTGTTCATATGTGTGAATAAACAATTTTTGTGTTACCGCAAAGAGCCATTTTCTAAGTGAACACGATTATCTTGCTTGGTTACAAGGATTCAAGTTAATACAGATTTGGTGCGAAAAGGGTTTCCTTCGGAAACGTTCGTATTTGTCATGCTAGTTCAGTCAATGTCAGTACATCTTGTACTGAGACTGGCTGAAATAGCATGACACGTTCGTACGTTTCCGTAATAATACGAAGGCAAATCTTTTCGCACTACATCTGTACCTACATCTAGTTAGATTTTTACCGATTATAATATTGCACTCGGCCAAATACATACATAATAAGCTAAAGCGCCTCACGTAATGAAAAGAAAATTAATATACCTCTAAAATAAGACTCTATAGCGCTTGACTAAAGGCAAAATCATCATGTGTATGGCGGCAGACAGTAGTCCTACCAAATGATTAATCTGTCGCAACGTTGACATGCGTAAATTCATTCAAAATAAAAGCATTTTTTTAACGCATTTAATTGCACAATAATTATTATATACTCGTCTGTCTCACACATCGGATTGTGTTAACCGCGTAATATGTAAAAGCGTGGTATATTTCCATTTATTCAATTTTTAAGCTACACAATCCCTCTACACGTAGGTGTAAAACGGGGCTACATTGTATGCTCGCCTCATGCATTTATGTATGGCCGACAAATTGACGAGTGGCCGGTTTAAACGTTTACCGTTATTGTGTATTTGCATAGGTATATTGGGTTTTATTTACAGGATTCGAATTTTGAAAGACTGGTTAATTGCTTCGAGCGCTGTGAAAGTGTTAGGTTTTGCTAAAAATTGCATTGGAATTTTAGCAAACGTTTGGTTTTGGACACGAAATTTTTGTTATAAATGATTTGGTATGGCATGGGTACAAGCAATGTTTCTATTAATATAACACTTGCAAATGAATCATCTCATCATCGTATTCATCATAGGACTTTGTGTCTACAATAGACTATACCAGCAGTGTCAAGTGAGGTGACAACGTTTTTCATGACTGTGCCAATACGGGAGCGACAAACACGACCACAACCTCTGACAGGTGAAGTGTACAGTACCCGTGGCGAACAGGTCTCGCGCTGATGACGCCTGGCGCGCTTACTTGCAAATGAAATACACCTATATTTAATACATTTGCAGTAACCTCAAGTAGTAAATGCCAGCTAGTAGTACATATTCATAGTAGTACATATTCTTTTTCTTTTCGGTGTCCTTCATAATAATATGACTGATGCGATACAGAGTAAAGTTGTTGACATACCTATTTTGACTTGACTTTTTATATCTTTTAACAGGGAATAAATGCCAGTTCTGACCACTCCTAACGGGAAAACCTCCGTCTTGGAAAAGGTGTTTATAAATCACTGCTTTTAAACCTACAGGGCACCGGTCTCAAAAAAACGGACCTATCCACAATTTTCTCGGTGTTTTTTTTTGTAGAGATGTTCTATGGCCCTAAGAACAAATAAAATTATTTTCATAGAATTTTTTTTAACATGTTCACTGCGGTAGGGGACTTCTTACGAAGTATGGTTAATTACGTTAATTGCCGCAGTGATGGTGTTAATTTGTATTTTAAGTAGTCATACTACTATTATATTCCCGTCCTAAATACCTAATGACAAAATCAAACAACATTCCAATGACGAATTAAACGAAAGAGGCACAGAAAGCATGAATAATGCGGTTTAGGGGGCTGTGGTCGGTGCAATAATTAACATATTACCACTGTACCCAATTGTAAGCATTTAAATAAAACAGAGATCACATAATTACTCGTATATTACGAACTAGCTTTTACCCGCGGCTTCGCCCGCGTAATAAAAGTATTCTTATTGAAACGTGTACAAAAAATAAGATTTTTCATTTGGATCCGTAGGTTTCTTTGTAGGTACGTCTGTCCGCGATTATTTCGATTCAGGTAAAGCGGGACAATTCTCGTCGACTGGGGGGGGGACTTTATAACTGATCTATTTGCTGTACGGTCAGCCAAGAAAGTGGTTTACCACTTTTCGACTCTATTGATTGAAAAGTGGTAAACCACTTTTTTGGCTGACTGTACCTTACACATATTACTATTGTTTTAAATGAAATTCTTGCAATGATTGTAGAATTGTTACACAGCGACCACAGCTTAGGTAGTAGGTACGAATATGTATGTATTTTACCTATATAAATATTTATACTGGGGAAACTTCATACAACCCACATAGCCAGTATCTCGACGCTATGGTCGGTAGGGTAAAAAGTACTTCCTTGCATTATCGCTTACAATTTTTTCCATTTTGCTTATACTTCCTGCAAACGTAAACATATAAAAGGCAAGCAAACGACGATCTTCTTACAGCACATTGAATGTAATAGGTATTACGGATGCAGGATACTCGCCAATGCCTACTTAATCCCTTCCCACTGAGCCGCCTGCATTTTACACTGCCAAGATATCGATTGCCGACCGATTATTCCGACCCCAATCCCTATTCGTATCCCCGTCCCTATCTCTATCCTTGTCCCCGTCCCCGTCCTCGTCCCCGTCCCTCCCCTATCCCTATCCCCGTCCCCGTCCCCTATTCCTATCCCTATCTCTATCCCTATCCCTATCTATCCCTATCTCTATCCCCATCCCCTATCCCTGTCCCTGTCCCTGCCCCTGCCCCTGCCCCTGCCCCTGCCCCTGCCCCTGCCCCTGCCCCTGCCCCTGTCCCTGTCCCTGTCCCTGTCCCTGTCCCTGTCCCTGTCCCTGTCCCTGTCCCTGTCCCTGTCCCTGTCCCTGTCCCTGTCCCTGTCCCTGTCCCTGTCCCTGTCCCTGTCCCTGTCCCTGTCCCTGTCCCTGTCCCTGTCCCTGTCCCTGTCCCTGTCCCTGTCCCTGTCCCTGTCCCTGTCCCTGTCCCTGTCCCTGTCCCTGTCCCTGTCCCTGTCCCTGTCCCTGTCCCTGTCCCTGTCCCTGTCCCTGTCCCTGTCCCTGTCCCTGTCCCTGTCCCTGTCCCTGTCCCTGTCCCTGTCCCTGTCCCTGTCCCTGTCCCTGTCCCTGTCCCTGTCCCTGTCCCTGTCCCTGTCCCTGTCCCTGTCCCTGTCCCTGTCCCTGTCCCTGTCCCTGTCCCTGTCCCTGTCCCTGTCCCTGTCCCTGTCCCTGTCCCTGTCCCTGTCCCTGTCCCTGTCCCTGTCCCTGTCCCTGTCCCTGTCCTTGCCCCTGTCAAATTATCATGCTAGGAGGTGAACTTTGAAAAATCCTTTCTTAGTGCTCCTCTAAGGAACTTCCGTGTCAATTTGAAATCTCTTGAACCAGAAGTAAAGATAAAAACTAAACCTATACTTATGGCTATTTTGGATATTTTAACCCCATTGCACAACAACAGGGGAGAAAATTTCTTTTGCACCTCATTAGATTTTAAAATCGTTGTATTTATCGTGATCAGCGACCCGATAAACCATAAAAACGATACCCATATTGTGTTTTTAACTTTACCCCCTTTGCACCCCTTTAGGGGTCAAATTTTCAGAAAAAAACCTGAAACATGTATTTAGTCATATGTCTTTAGGAATCCTCCTGTGAAGTTTCATACAAACTTTGAACCCCCCATTTCACCATTTTAAAAGGAGAATTTTGAAAAATCCTTTCTTAGTGCTCCTCTACGCCATATAAGGAACCTATGTGCCAAATTTGACATCTCTAGGACCAGCGGTTTCGGCTGTGCGTTGATATGTCAGTCAGTCAGTCAATATCTTCTTTTATATATTTTTTTGATAATTAAACCCCATTGCACCACAACAGGGGAGAAGGTATTTCACTTCCGCCTCGTTAGATTTTAAAAACGTTGTATTTATCATGATCAGCGACCCGATAAACCATAAAAACGATACCCATATTGATATTTTGACTTTATCACCCCCTTTTCACCCTTTTAGGGGTTAAATTTTCAAAAAACCTGAAACACGTATTCAGTCATATGTCTTAAGGAATCTTCCTGTGAAGTTTCGAATAAAATAGTCAAACTAATCTTGTTTCCCCATACAAACTTTGAACCCCCATTTGACCCCCTTAGGAGGTGAATTTTGGAAAATCCTTTCTTAGTGCTCCTCTACACTATATAAGAAACCTACGTGCCAAATTTGAAAGCTCTAGGACCAGCGGTTTCGGCTGTGCGTTGATATGTCAGTCAGTCAGTCAGTCAGTCAGCTTCTTCTTTTATATTTACGAATAAGCCAAATTAATTAAGGATAAATAACTACAAATTGTACTATAATACTGAAACAAATATCAGACTTAAAATTCTCGCGTTTTGCCAAAAAATGCAAATGATGGTTTGAACTTGTTGTGTGAAACACACCTAATAAATCCTAGAGTGTAAAGCCTACTTAACAAATATTATCGCCTCCTGCGTGTGGCAACACTGTCAATTTCCTCTTTCTCTCTGAACGCTGCTCTGTAGCGAACCACACAAAAATGTAAGCTATTTGTTTAATTCACAATATAATACAAAGTTTATACAAGATTCAAGGTCTTATTGAAGTCACCCACTCTGAGACCTTTACACTTTTAGCACATAAGATACAGCGTGGCAAATCTCGACTGGGGGCCAATATAACGGGTCCATTTCTTGCATGTTTTACATTATTTGCATTATTAAATAGTGTCCACCGGTTACATGTGTTTGCATTATTAAATAGTGTCCACGGTAGGTGTGTTCAGTGGATATACATATGTAGAACTCAACATAATGTGTAATAATGGAAAAAATGGATTAGTTACAATGCCCTCCCCCCCCCCTCGACGTCGCTGAAGTCGACTGTGGGATATGGGTTAAATTGTGGCGTAGGCGAGAGGCCGGCAACCTGTCACTGCAATGTCACAATTTGGATTTCTTTCAACCCCTTTTTAGGGTTCCGTAGTCAACTAGGAACCCTTATAGTTTCGCCATGTCTGTCTGTCCGTCCGTCCGTCCGTCCGTCCGTCCGTCCGTCCGTCCATCCGTCCGTCCGTCCGTCCGTCCGTCCGTCCGCGGATAATCTTAGTAACCGTAAGCACTAGAAAGCTGAAATTTGGTACCAATATGTATATCAATCACGCCAACAAAGTGCAAAAATAAAAAATGGAAAAACATGTTTTATTAGGGTACCCCCCCCTACATGTAAAGTGAGGGCTGATATTTTTTTTCATTCCAACCCCAACGTGTGATATATTGTTGGATAGGTATTTAAAAATGAATAAGGGTTTACTAAGATCGTTTTTTGATAATATTAATATTTTCGGAAATAATCGCTCCTAAAGGAAAAAAAAGTGCGTCCCCCCTCTAACTTTTGAACCATATGTTTAAAAAATATGAAAAAAATCACAAAAGTAGAACTTTATAAAGACTTTCTAGGAAAATTGTTTTGAACTTGATAGGTTCAGTAGTTTTTGAGAAAAATACGAAAAACTACGGAACCCTACACTGAGCGTGGCCCTACACGCTCTTGGCCGGTTTTTTGCCAAGAGTGGCACTGAAGCTTAGTAGTTCATGTGCTCTGCCTACCCCTTTATGGGATACAGGCGTGATTATATGTATGTATGTAATTCATTCATAATTTCTCCATTCAGTTTTGCAGTTGAGAGTACCTTTATATATATTCGACGTCGAATTTCAGCCACTCAATTTAATAACAGTGATATACTTTGTGACTTTCATTTCTCGTCGAACATCTATTTCAGTTACACCCATAATGTAGGCTAAGGTCACGCCAATGTTCAAGCGAGATGGCAAATTGTGAGTGCCAATAGTATTGGTATTCAATACGTCAATATGACACCTGCACGCCTCGGGCGACGCCGACGTTGATAGATAGCGCATTATTGTGGGCAGGGTACACTGCAGGCTGCTCACTTACACGTTTTAAATACAAGGCCCTGGCCCCGTAGCCGAATGGCATTTCTCCGACGCCAAACGAAAACGAAACGCCGCGCCAGTTAGTCGGGCTCTGTCGCGCCAATATGCAAGAGCGATAGAGATAGATATCTACTAGCGTTTCGTTTTGTGAGCATTTCGTGAGCGTTTGTGCCATTCGGCTACGCACCCTGAGGGCCTTATTTACGTTGGGTAAATTAGTACGCATGCCGCCTGGTCCGAGGGACTCGGTAGGATAATAATCTTTGAAGGACAATCGTCTGTTTTCTGTATTGTCAAAAATAAGCAACGAATTCTTACTCTTGCTTAGTTTGAGTGCTACATGGTCCGCTTGTATCCTGGCGAGAAAGACCTGAATGCCTGTGCAACTGTTTGGACAGGTCAACCGATATAAAATGTCTCATTATTTTACACCTTACACCTGAATCACGACTAGGACGTAGGTACTTAGCGCATTATCGTAGGTAGGTTGTTACCTAGCGGTTAACCACTAGAAGGTTAGACTAAAAGTTTGATAGAGAATGCCAAATGCCAACCTATAGTGAAATAATTTTAAATAAGAAAACCTATTTTTAAAATGAAGTTCGCAATGTGTGCCTAAAGAAAAAATAAACATTTATGACATACCTAGATACCTACCTAAGTAATAGATCACTATTACCTGTAAGATATTTTTATTGGCTGCTTAGTATTTAATGCGGAGGTGCGCAGTGTGCACTCCATATTAGAAGTTAGAACTAGCGTTAGCGCACCCTAGTAAATATGAGTTCCGCATTGAAAATATTCAAAACGTGGGAACTTCAGTTATAAATAAGTACTTCGGCTTTTAAACACGAAATTAAAGTCACATCTCATATTGTGTTGTCTGTGTGTCATAATGTGTTTAGGTACTGCAAAAATGGAAGTACCTTATTTAAGCCTGTGATGCCAATGATGTGTGAATTGGATATTATTGCAATTATTGTGATTGGTCACTTGTCTCTTAAATCACTGCCATGAGCCGTGGCAAATATCGGGATAACGCAAGGATAAAATAAATAAATATTATAGGACATTCTTACACAGATTGAATGAGGTCCCACGGTAAGCTCATGAAAGCTTGTGTTGTGGGCACTTAGACAACGATATATATAATATACACATACTTATATTATATACATAGAAAACATCCATGACTCGGGAACAAATATCTGTGTTCATCACACAAATAAATGCCCTTACCGGGATTCGAACCCGGGACCGCGGCGTGGCAGGCAGGGTCACTACCGACTGAGCCAGACCGGTCGTCAAAATGATGATGATGATGATGACACCAATCTACTCGTACCTTCAGCCTCTGTTATCTTAGCAGTGGCGACTACCTTTAATTTAACTCCCTCAGTAAGTCAGGAGTATTTTTATGCTTGACGACCGGTCTGGCTCAGTCGGTAGTGACCCTGGCTGCTGAGCCGCGGTCCCAGGTTCGAATCCCGGTAGGGGCATTTATTTGTGTGATGAGCACAGATATTTGTTCCTGAGTCATGGATGTTTTCTATGTATAAGTATGTATTTATCTATTTAAGTATGTATATCGTCGCTTAGCACCCATAGTACAAGCTTTGCTTAGTTTGGGGCTAAGTTGATCTGTGTAAGGTGTCCCCCAATATTTATTTATTTATTTTATTTTTATTTATTTTTTACTTACTGTGACCTAATATAGACCACTAGCCAATATTTCCTTCTCTAAAAGCATTTGATCATGGTAAGTGCATGTCAAGCGCAATAATACAATGCAGTCATTGTAGAGGTAATGCACCAAAGTGCCGCAAATTACTGCACGTTATAGGCGACCCTTTGGCACAGAGCGAGCGAGGATATATTGTGCTTTGGTCTATGTTGCTTATTTCCTATTTAAAAGAAAAAGCTTTCTTTAATTTTCGGGCACTCGATGTATGTGGTTCACTTTAATTATGTTTTTTTTAATAAAAATATTATTTTTGAATATCTTTATTTACATGAAGGATTTAGGTTGTCTGGAAGAGATCGCTCTTTAGCGATGACCGCCTCTTGTTTTACCTCTTAAGTTGTTGTGTATACTTACTATATTGTTTCCTGTATTGAGGTGTGCAAAAAATGCAAAGAGTATTTGTATTGCATTGTATTGTATGAACATATTTACATAATTATATAAGAAACTAAGACTAAACTTAAAAGCTAGCTAATGTCTAAAATAGGCCCTTGAGGCATTGTACCAAGGATACTGACGACATTTCCTCGCTGTATCGCAATGCTGATACGTTGTGCGAGGAAGTCGCCAGCTCTTCAGTCACCAGTTACCTCAATTCGCGATTTCTGTGAACAACTTAATTAAATTCATAGCAAATAACGGGTTGACAGAAAACAAAATTGTGATTATTGCATTGACAGGTTACTAGCCCAAGAAAGGGGGTGCTGCAATTCTTAGCCTGTTACCACACGGGGCACATTTTACATAAATTTTAATTTAAGTATGTAAGTACATTAAACATACACGTGATACATATTATACATAGGGTATACCGTTTAAATATTTTTATTTCAGATAATTTCATACAGAATTTATAGCAGGTTCATTGCAGGTATTCCAAAGTGTTTAGTAACTCGGATCAATATTACTTAAGTTCAAAATTTTTGGAATATGTACAAATATTTGTACACGAGGACTGAGGAGTTTGAATAAGTTAAAAATATTAATTTTGGAATTAGTACGTACCTAATTTACTTATGTATTTTTTGACTATTTTTATTTTTTTTTTGTATCTACAAATTATAATCTTAGCCAATCAAAATTCTAAAGCATCGCATTTCTCTCAGTGTAAGTCAAGCCTAAAGCTGAACCGAGTTTCTACTAGATGAACCCTGAGCTACGGGACCTTAGGTCTCTCAAGTAGGACACCGTAACTATAGATATAAAATGTATTTGTGAATAGGATATGACGTGCTATCTAATTGGGTCAAATCGTACAAAAAAAAGATGGGATATGTCTGATTAAATTAAATTAAATAACAACGTTTGTGTACGAAGGCGATTTCGGGACTGTGTGAATCCTCTTTCGTCAAAACTCAAACTCAAAAATATATTTATTCATGTAGGCCTAATTACAAGCTCTTATGAATAGTTCATTACATATATGTATATTATGATCTTAATCTAGCTTAATTATCAGAGCAACTTATTGTTGTAGTAATTGTTCATAATAATATTGAGTCTAGAGTTTCATATAAAAATAATCGTTAAACAAAATCGTCTTATAAGATACCCGCTCGGCGGATGTCAACGAAATTGTATCTTTGACCATCTTTGACTGAGAAACGAAACTCAGTAATTAGTGCTTTCCTTACGAGTATGTTCAGTAGGGTGGATCAAAAAAACACTTTTTTGGAATTAGCAAACCTAATAGTTATCAATCAATGACCCTTAGTCTATGAAGTCTTTGTGCAAAATTTCAGCTTTTTTAATCAACATCTTGGCATTAGGTTTGAAATTTTGAAAATCTCATACAAACCTGAAAATTCAACTTTCAGATAAAAAAAAACTTTCGGCAGTATTATGTTCAGTATACATTATTGATACATATTATTACAAAAAACTACCAAAAGTTGCGAAAATAGAGTTAGAAATCGCAAATTTTCGGTATTTTAGCGGCTATTTCGGCAAATGTACCAAAAGTAGGCGAACTTTGACGATTTTCGATGCTATTTTCGCAACTTTTTGTAGGTTCTTATATTGATATGTATAAATAACATAATATACTTAACATAATACAGCAGAAATTTTTTTTTATCTGAAAGTTGAATTTTCAGGTTTGTATTCAGAGCCTTACGGCACAATTCGAACATTAAGATGATATCAAGATACGTCAAATACTAGCTAGATACGATATGGAGTGGAATATCTATGTGTATTAGTATCTAAAATAACGTGTCTTCAAATAAAATCGTCACTTTTGACACTGATATATCCGATCTAGGATCTCATTTCTCGGGCTAATATTGGTGATATCTTAATGCATGGTGTGTATATATGCATCATATATTTGATGGCCCGTGGCTCGATATGTAGCTATCCAAAATCACATTTATTGCTTAATTATTATTCATTATTTATTATTATTTAATAAACAATTAAATAAATTAAATAATATAACGATTTACTATTTATTATTTAAGGATTAAGATGAAATGGCGAAAAAGTGTGAAAAAACAGGACGATGGCTATTTTTAGTATGTGTTTTAGGCTGATTTTTTCGAAGTTAGTAATTAGTTTATGTTTAAACATTTTATCATAGAGGTTTCACAAATAGTGTACCTTTTTAATAGTAGTCAGTTTTTTAAAATAAATCTTTCCATTTACGATATATTTATATAAATAAGATTTGGCCTATTTAACTTCTAACAATGATTTAGTATAAAAAACGATGTTAATTTTTTTTTTTTTCCCAGAGTCAGAAAACCATTGTCTATCACATATATTAATATCTCGCTAAAAGAAAAATTCATGCATTTAAGGGTTAATAATACTACGAATCGTGCCGACAGTAAACGGAATTGAGACAGGTTGCTATACATTAATAATTTGGTTAAACTTACTCAGTGAAACCGTAAAATATAAAAACCAATTTTATAAAAGTAACTCAATCAATTTGCAATAATCTTTTTAATACGAGTAATAAAGTGTCCCGTTCACGTTCATTTTACGCTACGATTGATTTCACGGTGCGCTGCGATCAATAAAACGCAAAACTTTATTTTATTTTGTATTTTAATAAAGTCGTAAATTTGTGTTTTTAAATTGCTTTGCTCATAAAATGTGCAGGTTGTCTAGATGTTGCTCAGATGTGCAAGCGGGACACCGCTATACAGCTTGGAATTTGACGACGATCCTTTCGGGAAATGGGAGATAGTGTAGCCTTAGGACAACATTTTCCCCCTAGAAACTATACAATTTACTTTAACTATTTTCAAGTTATAGCCTTTCCAACATTTTTGTAAAAATGTACTAGGTGAAAACCCTAAGCAGGTGACAGGGTCAATGACCTTTCTTGTAAACAATCGTTAGATGACAGAACATTTACTGGTGTTAATTTGATGCCGTACCATTTTGGATCTGTTTCCGACACCGGTAACAAACGTCGCAGGATTTTCAGGGACCGTTCTCTTTGTGGCATTTGTGTAATTATCAGATGAATGCTTATGTTACATACGTATTTTTAATAATATCAACAAAAAAACTGTTCAAGTGACATTAGATATGACAACCACTGACTACTAACCATAAACATGAAAGGCGTAGACAATTAAAGATGATATCGCAACCTCTTTCATCATGAAAAAGTTATTTTTATCTTACTTAGACTGATATAATGTAATGTTTTTAACGCCGGGCGAACATTTTTCATGCATGACCTAGTTCTTAACTGTTATTTGGTTCGCAAAATTAATAGGTTACATTTTCAATGACTAGCGAAACTCTTTGCGTGGTCGAAAATTGATAAGATGTTTGACGCTTGAAATGATAGGTATTGTCATTGTCATTTCACCTAATGTCATAATTATTCAACTAAAATTGCCTAATGTTAAAACATCGTGATTATTGAAATTTACTCTACGTGAAACTGCAATGGAACTGTAATGTGACTGATTATTAACAAAAGGAACAAACCAAATCCACTCTCGCATCAGGTTGGGCATAGAAAAAAATGTTAAGTGCTTCTGATATACTTAGTCACTTCGATTACAAACTTATCACGAAAAAGCACAAAATGACCAACGAATCAACCCGCGGGCCCTGCAGCTAGACTTGATGAAAAAATACTGCGGTATTGTCGCCGGAATCCAGGGAAACATTAATTACATACAATATTAAATATCATGTGCTACACCGTCACGGGACATCATGCATTTACCTACGAAGATGGAAGAACATTTGAACACCGTAGGATGTTAACGTGAAAATAGTGTTAAAAATGGTTAAAAGTGTGTAATAAAGATTAATAATCATATTTTTGCCATTATTTCATTTAAGTATTTGACATGGCGTCATTCATACATCAGTGTATTAATGTCAACGCTCGGAAATGATGTAAACAATGTCCGAGATTTCCCGATTGCGATCCTTTAATCTAACAATATGGTATGTGCATGTAGGGTTATCACCAGGGCCTAAAATTGGCGAATTTGTTAATTTTATTTTTTGTTTAATTTATCATTCCAACCTTCACCAATCTAATCTGCTGCACTTATATAACGCTATATTCCCGGGAAGGTACATGGTGCTAAACCACCCTGTATTACTGTGTATTGTTCTGTCTCTTTTACACAATGGAGCGATTCCTGTTATATTTTCCTACAAAAATATAGCCTGTTTTAATTGCTGTTTTGTATATGTAGTAGATATAATAAAATCTGTATCGTATCATTCGTATCGCATTGTTCCAATACCTACGGCTAAAAGTCTACCTATAAGTCGTGTAAGTTGTTAATTAATAAATAAATATCAATTACACCATATAAACGGGGATTTTCAGCTAAATTATCTATGTTAACTGCCGCCAAAAAAAAAGTGTATGTAAAAAGTGATTAAGCAATTCACAAACAATATTAAAGTATATTAAAGTTTCGTAAGATTAAATAAATTTAAAATATTCAAAGCATTCGTAATCTCAACATCAAGTAATGTATCGTCTTCTATAATTTTAAGTGTAAAACATCATGTTTATTTCAAAAATAATATTTTAAAAATGGAAACGAATGGGAATCCATTTTTGTTTTAGTGTATTGATGAATGGTAACACGACTCTCATACGCGCTGGCAGTTAATAAGTCGACGTGGTGTGAACGGGCCTTTATGAATCAGGTACAGTTGGCATATAAGTTAAAGTTGAAGAAGATGAAAAAGTTATATTTTTCAAAGTTTTTTTAGCTAACATGTTTATTTTTCTATAGAATAAAATACCTACATAATGGTATTTTTTTCTTGAAAAATTTTTTTGTATGGTGTTCTTATATTTTAAATAAAAAATAATATTAAAAAAAAGCTTCTGTCGTGATCGCATATTCGTAGAATGAAGATAATTGATTAAAACTATCTTGTTATTCCACAGACTTCAAATTAGTTCATTAATAATAATATAAAATTAGGAATAATAATATAAAATAATATAAAATAATAATAATATAAAATCAGGAATTACTTCCTTAACAACGAGTGTGGGATGCATCGTGATGTTGTGGCAGTGGACGGAAACCTCACGCCGCTCTCCTTGGCGAAAGAGAACTGGCGCAAACCTGTGGTACTAAGTGCTGCGGACCGCAGGGCGATATGGGAGAGCAAGCAGCTACACGGGCGGTTCTACAAGGCCCTCACGGGACCCGATGTAGATCTGCTCGCATCGGTGAAGTGGTTACGATTCGGGGACCTCTTCGGAGAAACCGAGGGTTTTGCCTGTGCAATTGCCGACGAAGTTATGATGACGAACAACTACCGGAAATATATCCTGAAGGACGGTACGGTCGACATTTGTCGGGCATGCCGCCGTCCCGGAGAGTCACTCAGGCATATCATCTCCGGTTGTTCTCATCTAGCTAACGGTGAGTACTTGCACAGGCATAATCTCGTAGCCAGGATCATTCACCAGCAGCTTGCTCTTCAATACGGTCTTGTGGACCGCGAAGTACCGTACTACAAGTACATACCTGCGCCAGTTCTCGAAAATGGTCGTGCCACGCTCTATTGGGATCGATCTATTATCACTGACAGGACTATTGTAGCCAATAAGCCTGACATTGTCATAATAGATCGATCGCAACGCCGGGCCGTGCTCGTCGACATCACCATCCCCCATGATGAGAATCTCGTGAAAGCCGAGAAGGACAAGTCCAGTAAGTATCTAGACTTGGCTTACGAGATAACCGCTATGTGGGATGTTGATTCGACGATCATTGTCCCGATAGTCGTTTCAGCGAACGGTCTCATAGCGAAGAGTCTCGACCAACATCTCGAGAGACTCTCGCTAGGTGGTTGGATCAAGGGTCAGATGCAGAAGGCGGTGATCTTGGACACGGCGCGGATAGTCCGACGGTTCCTCTCTCTGCAGCCCTAACCACCGGCAGCTTGGGCCCTGCCCCGCTGCTGGCGGCACCCTAGGTTAGGTTTTTTATAATGTGTTTATATGTTTTATATTGTTTTGTAAGTGTTTTATTTTATTTTACTTTTATACTCATATTGTAAAAAACCTAATCTAAGAAAAGAGATAAATAAAGGAGAATATAAAAACATCTATACCCAAAATACTAAACACATAAATGCGTTCATATTTATTTAAAGACTTAGTTGTTATTCTTAGTGGCACTCCCTCCACTGACCAGATACAATATAATTAAAGTAGGAAATGTAAATAAGTATTTACAAATCAAACCAATGCCTATTTAAATACTTCAATATTACATAAAGATAAAAAAGTGATATTGTGATAAATTTTCTAATAAGAATTTTAATTATTTATCAATACAAAAAGTACACAATAAAACATTTTTTTCTACTGACGCTACCCGAGGTCATCGCTTATCTGCACCACCATCTTTTTTCTCTATACTCCATTAGTTCCTTAATTAATATCCCGGGCGAAGTAAGCCTCGGGCGAATCAATCATAATCACCTGTTACAAAATAGGTATTTTAATATTCACAGCTAAAAGGTTCTGGACCCCTGGAATCAGTGAGCAAGTTTTTGTTCATAATTGTGTTAATAAGGTGGCCAGGGGTCGGCATTGTCGGCAACCGGGAGTTGTTTCTAGCGACGGACTATACGAAAATTAGTTTGATTAAAATTTATTAATTTTTATGAATTATGAAATTTGTGCGACGCAAAGTATCCCGAAATGTATTTTTTTTGTAGGCAATGAACGGATCTGGGTTAATGATAATAAAATGTTTGGTATACTGCTTGTACAGACCTATTACAATAACAAAACATAATGCCTACTTGCAACATTGTCAGTCACCAGTCACTAATTAGGTAGGTAATGAATGTAATAATGACATAATTAGTGTTGATATTCGTAATAATATGAAAGCGCTGGTAGCCTAGCGGTAAGTACGTGCGACGTTCGTTCCGGAGGTCGCGGGTTCGAATCGAACCCCGGCTCGCACCAATGAGTTTTTCGAAATTTTTGTGCGAAATGTCATTTGATATTTGCCAGGCGCTTTTCGGTGAAGGAAAACATCGTGAGGAAACCGGACTAATTCCAATAAGGTCTAGTTTACTCTTCGGGTTGGAAGGTTAGATGGCAGTCGCTTTCGTAAAAACTAGTGCCTACGCTAAATCTTGGGATTAGTTATCAAAGCGGACCCCAGGCTCTCATGAGCCGTGGCAAAATTTTCATTTCTAATAAATTATCTACCTCACAAATTTAGTTACAAGGAAAATATGTGTACCTCCATCGAAAGAAACAAGTATTTCTTCATTAATGACTCAGTTTGTTACGGACCGAATACGGCTAACTGTCACGACGCATCGTTTGTCAAACTGACAGACAGACGGATGCGTTCTACGCAGGCGCACAGAAGGGCTTAAGCGGCGGCCATTTTGAATCGACGACCGCCATTTTGTATAAGCTGCCCTTCGCAAAATATAATTATTCGTGAATCATGATTCAATCTCGTAGATGTAGGTTGATGGGTAAAAAGAAAAAGAAATTATGATGTGTAGGGTAAACTCGCCTCATTCGGTGACACGCCTAATTCGGTGATACAAGCTATGCAGCACTATTCCGAAAGACGATTTTTGGTTGTTTCACCGAATTAGGCGTGTCACTGAATGAGGCAAGTTTACCCTACCTTATTTTAATATGTACAGTCGACTACAAAGATATGTATCCACTTTTTCACCTTATTGCATTGTAATAAGGTAATAAGGTGAAAAAGTGGATACATCTCTGTGTAGTCGACTGTACCTACATAATTATCAAAGTCAATCGCCACTTTTTTTGCATGTGAAAATGAAACGGAAAATCAAGTCTGTTGATAATGCTATTTCCCTAATATTTTGTAAAATGTTAATAAGTACTATTATTTCAGACAACAAAATTCCACGTAAATTGAGACATGATGATAAGTACCTACATAATATTCAGTTTGCAATGTTTTCAATGAAAGTATATTATTTTCCTACATTTCATTATTTCGATGTAGGTACTTATGTGATTATAAAAAATAACAACTTGAGTACCTATTGTAAATCATGTATATCGAAAAAATGCTTCCAAAATCGTATTGGTATACATACAGTCAGCTTCAAAAAAATAAATTATTTTTTTGAAGCTGACTTATTGACCATATTTTTACTCAGTAATTCTTAGTCCAACCATAAATCACGCGACTTGTGTTTAGGCAAGTTTAAGGATTTTCGTATTTATTTTAAGTAATTAAAACTATCGAAATAAAAACTAAAATGTGACTAAAAAACAACAGTTATAAAAAAAATAACTTTCATAATAAAAAAGTCATAAAACGTTATGACGTTCGAGTCTTATATTTTTTATAACGACAAGGTCTGTTTGTTTACCTTTACTTTTTAGAGAATACAATTAAATAATTACCACAATGTTTGCAAAACACCTAATTTATCACCTCTGTAACTGACATTATTCTCTATTCTAACCTCTATTAGTGCTACCCTGTATAAATGAGACAGACATTTATTTATACCTGACTAACTGAGGCCCTGAGTAAGTGGAATACCTCTTTAAGTGAGACAAATTTGGTCGTCCCTTGAAGTCTCACTTATCCAGGTTTCACTGTATGTATTTTGTACCTATGTATATTGTTGTCTGAGTACAGACAATCCACACTTTTTGAGCTTACAGTGGGACTCCGTAAATGAGTTTATTTATTATTTACTAGCTTTTTCCCGCGGCTTCGCTCGCGTTAGAAAGGGACAAAAAGTAGCCTTTGTCACTCTCCATCCCTTTAACTATCTCCACTTAAAAAATCACGTCAATTCGTCGCTCCGTTTTGCCGTGAAAGACGGACAAACAAACAGACACACAAACTTTCCCATTTATAATATTAGTATGGAAGTATGAATATTGTTGTCTGAGTACAAACAACACACACCTTTTGAGCTTAAAGTAGGACTCCGTAAATTCGTTTATTTTTTATTTATTTTTGCTTTACGGGTTCTTTTTTAACCCCCGACGCAAAAACGACGGGGTCTTTATAAGTTTGACGTGTCTGTCGGTCTGTCTGTCTGTCTGTCTGTCTGTTTGTCTGTCTGTATGTGTATGTGTCTGCTTGTGGCATCGTATCTCCCGAACGGATGAACCGATTTAGATTTAGTTTTTTTTTGTTTGAAAGCTGAGTTAGTCAGGAGTGTTCTTATCCATGTTTCATAAAAATCGGTCGGGGATATTTTCAAAATTTTAATTTTATTATTTAGGTATAATGCGTCACCATTACCAAGTTATAAAACTTTGTAAACACGACTTTAATACCGTTACCCTAATTTAGAACCAATTTTAACATGAATAATTCGATAACTCTATTTCTGGCCAGGTGCCGTAGCCGAATGGCATTTCTCCGACGCGAAACGAAAACGAAACGCCGCGAAAGGTAGTCTGGCTCTGTCGCGCCAATACGCAAGAGCGATAGAGATAGGTATCTACGAGCGTTTCGTTTCGTGAGCGTTTCGTGAGCGTTTGTGCCATTCGGCTACGCACCCTGTATTAAACCATCATAAAACATTTTATTGCATTTTTCTTATCGGTGGCCAAGTGGGTTACATACAACTTTTCATACGAAAGTAACCATTATTGTTTGGAAATAAAGTTGTATATTTCGGGCATATCTTTAAGGTTCATGTTCATTTCGAATATAAACTACTATCGTTATAGTAAATCATTAGAAATGCTCTAGAAAACGCTAAATGGGCAAGTAGTGTACGAATGGTAGTCAAGAACAAAATGGTCTTATTTAAGGGTTCCGTACATAAAACCTGTATTTTTTGAAGGTTGGTACTTGAGGTCAATATAATTAATTTATCTACGCAACTAGTGTCTTCTCTTATTGTTATTGAGTTAGGTATTCAAAAAATAAATTTAATTACTCAACAAGTGAATGACAACTATCTTCTAATGTTATTGATTTTGACATGTGCGGTCAGATCCTTGGCACTTACTTTTATATTCTGTAAATTTATTATGTATGAAAACAAAAAACGAACGGAGGAAAATAAAAATAAATAGATACACAAAAAGTTAATTCTCACATAGGTGCATTTGTGGCCTAGGCAACATGAGATAACGCACTTTTGACAATAATCAATAATAATCATTAAAGAATTTCTAAAATTTTAGTAAATCTTGTACGGAACCCTGATTGAAGTGATTCGTGCGGTTTTATGGTCTACTTAAGCTATATTACTTCAACGTGACGCGTAAAAACTAAATATTGATTTTACTTTAAGCCGTCCTTTTTGCACTATTTGTAAGTGCAATAATAACGCTCTGAGGCGATAAGGTTTATCACACTAATGTGCTACGCCTGCTGGTCATTATTTTTGTACTTGTCTGTGTCTGATTATGTTTTAACAACAGTAAGTACTAAATACGTAAAGGACCTGTGTTGGCATTGTAAAACCAAATTAACACAAGTCAAATTATATTTCATTGAAAATATTTCAACTTGTGCTATCTTAAAGTAGTCACACTACTATATATATAAATTAAAACCGAAATAAATTACACATATGAAAGAAAAAGTGGTTAAGGCATCCAGTGCCTGAGGCTGGAATCGAACCAGCGTACTCTGCAATCGCGGCAGATGCATGTTGCCGCTCGGCCACCCAGGTCACAGCTGCTGAGGTCGAAATCATTTCGTAATTTCTAAATCATGTGTGTAATTCATTTCGGCATTGCTGTTGTTGATAGAAGACAGCAAAAGAATAATGTGAATTAATTGTTTCGTGAATATTCACCACAAGAATATCCGTCACAAGTTCTAACTTCAAGATTTTTGTAGATCGAACACATTGACAGTTTAATGCTCTTTTTGCAGCAGGCAATTACCGACCGACGATCTAATGACGTTAACTGAAGATGCGGAAAACGCGTGACTAAGGTGATTGATTTTGTGATTGGGCTTTCGGCCTGATTCCAATTTTAAGATACGTTAAATATACGCTCTAGTTACCTACGGTATTGATCGGATGTGTCAGTGTCAGAAAAAGAAGTGAAACTTCGTAATGTGGAAATGAAGATAGGAAGTGGTACCTATTTCAAAATTCGAGTTGGCAACGCTCCTGTCATTGTCAGTTGATAGTCGCATTAGAAGTTTCACGTCAATAAGTTTCTTTAAACAAAAAGGTCTCCTTTTGAAACTGACATATTCAATCTATAATAGCAAATATTTGATGTATTTTAAAGTTGGAATTTCACCGTTGGTTGGTTGTACCAAACCAGATGTTAAAGTTTCGTTCAACTACATGACAAATATTTAATGGTATCAGTCGATCAGTTTTGTTTCGATGATCAAAATGCAACATGCCATCAAATGCTTTAAACCACTACAAAAGTCAGAGACAAAAGTACATATTCTTCAGTGGCCTGTTTCACCGTATTGTGTCATAGGCACTTGACAGTTGAGTATTTAGTTTTAGGTACTATAAACTGAAGTAGATAGTATCTACTTCAGTTTATAGTAGTGTTCTTTAGTGTATGGTATCTACTAGATACCATACACTAAAGAAAAAGCGATCAAGCCCACTCTGCTGGTGGCGCAGCTGGGAATCGAACCCAGCCCTAACGCGGCTGACGTGCTAAACCGCTACACCAGTACACCACCTCGACCGCCGAGATATCCGTCGAAATTTCTCTAGTGTATGTTATCTCTGAAGGCTTGGCTATTTAGGTACTATTCAGGGTCGGTAAACAAGATTGACTATCAGCGTCAATATACTTGTTGGATAAGCAGTTTTTAGCGAAATATTGCTGTCGGGCGAGGAAAGACAATTGTCAACATAATTATAACGTAATAAAACTACCGTGAGACACTGAAGCTCGACATGTTTCACACCGTAACGAGGAGCATTTTCATTGAGCACGCGCGATGCCGTATCCCGACGCAGACTTCATGGCAGACATGTCGAGCGATCTTCGACAATTTTAGGTGAGTTACCCGATTTAACATGTTTAATATGTAATTACAACAAAAGTAATTACAACAAGGTCACAAAATATTTTAGATTTAGAGATTTTACATATAAAAGTCGCAAGCGACATTGAACTGGACTGGAAAGTGCGTAGTGATTTGTGACCCTGCCTTCAAAGGACGGTCTTGGGTTCGAATCCCGCTTATTTGTGTGATGAACACAGATAATATTTCTTCCTGAGTCATGGATGTTCTCTATGTATATTTATTTGTGTGTTATATATATCGTTACCTGAGAACCCACAACTTGAGCTTATCATGGGGCACAGTTAATGTAAGAATATCCTATAAGTAATATTAATTTAACTCATTATGATGTATTTATTTATTCAAACGAAAAAACTATAAGTCTTTGTACATAAAAATCTCATAGGCATGCAATTTTTCCCGAGGGATAAACAATCATTAACATTTTTTACACCATTATTTACACTCATCCTATTTCTCTAAAATCACCTTTCCATCCCAACAACAAATCACAAATTCGCTTGCTAAGCTCGTCTATTGCAAATTGTCAAGTAGTTGCAATGGTAAATTTAAAACTCCAGCCTCAGGGTTGCCAGTAATTGAAACCAGTCGGTGCGTGAAATCTGTACAATGAAGGGACTAATTTTAAAGAAGATTATCGCCCTAAGCTCGTCGATCGGAGCGATGATAAAACATGGGATCGTGATAAACAGTAGGGTTGTCGCAGGTAGAATAAATGTACACCCTGTTTTTATTGAATTACATTAACTTTAAGGGAAGGTTGTTTAGATCAAATACTATTAATTTCTCTAAGAAACAAGCGTCTTCACTTTTAAGGTTATCGAGTTATTAAAAAAATTAAATAAATTACTGAACACGTGTGTGACAGCCTTTACCAATTCCTAATGTTATTTGTTTTGACATGTGCCGTCAATCACTTGACACTAACTTGAATATCATTCTTAAGGGTCTCTCACAGTAATAAATTCATTTATTATGTATGAAAACGATGAAAAAAATTTTTTTGCGAACTTAACTAAAAGTGATATACAGGATGGTTCCATTGGTTCCTGATAATGAACCTAACGACGTGCCGAATTTAACGTAAAACAAAAAAAAACACGGTGTATTTTGGTACCTACCGAAAAATGTGGTATCTTCGTTTGAGTTACCTATCTTGTAGGTAGTCTGGCTTTATAAAAGTAGAAATTAGGTTTTACGTCCTAGTTTTTAGTGCAGGTTCCGCAAAATTGACTAAAGATGATTAATTTTTACTTAGTCAAATACTAGTTTTACTAAGTTAATTAATAAATATGCGGTTGTTACGACTTTTATAACGGAAGACGAATACATATAGATATCTCAGGCAAATATATACAGGATTTACGGTAGGTACTGTCACTTTTTATATACCTATGTCACTATGTGTTTACAGTTTTTATCCTACACTTGACGTTATTGCGTACAATAAATATTTTGTCACACTTTTAAAAATAATAATTACATTAATCATTCCTAATATAATTCATATTATAAGAAAAACATTCGTTAATATTCAAGTCGTATCAAATACAAAGTAGGTATTTGTTTCTTAATAAACATCCCTAGTAAACAAAAGCTATCTGAATTTATAACATTTAGTTTAACTGGCAACCCTAGCAGGCATGACAGGGATACAAAGCGATTTGTCAAGATAGGTACTTTTTTAAGGCATCTAAACTATTTTTTGTGTCTACATCAATGCCATCAATATACTTGTACATTTTTTTTAAGTAGTTTTTTTTCTTCAAATTAAGTCTTTAAATGAACAGAGACGGTTAACAAAAAGTAACAGATGAATAATAAGTTTGTCAACTTTACAAGAATTTACGCTTAATTTAATCCATGCATTGTTATTTCAAGATTATTAATACAGTACATAAAATGATGGCCGCAGGCTCAAACGTTTTCACGTTTTTAAATTATATTATGCTCACTTGAAAAAAAAAATGCGTGGAATCCCTCCGCGCGGAATTCGTGAAACTTCGTAACATAATTTGTGATAGCTAAATACAATAAAATTAATGAATACAGAAAGTTTTCCATTTGCCGGGGATCGAACCTAGAAAGTAACTATGCTAGCGTGAAGGCAAAAATGTACCATGAATGCCACTGGACCACCATGGTTTATACGAATGGATTCAAAAAGTGATGTGCTGTCAATGTTACGTTGCGCAACGTAACACTGACTAAAGCCAGGAACATACTACGCGAACGTCCGCGGTCGCGCGACCGCGACCGATCAGTGTGCACGGTCTTCGGGACGTGGCTTCGGCTAACCAAAACATCCAGCGAGACAGATTTCGATCGGACGCCCGTGCGCTCAAGGCCACGTCCACGACCGACGACCGATAGTTTGCACGGTTAATGTATGTTTTCATTGTCTAGATCCGCGTCTGGGGTCGCGCGACGGCGGACGTCCGCGTAGTATGTTCCTAGCTTGAGTGATACGCGCTGTCAGTTGGAAGTCGCAATAAAAGTTTCACTTAAAAAAACCGGCCAAGAGCGTGTCGGGCCACGCTCAGTGTAGGGTTCCGTAGTTTTCTGTATTTTTCTCAAAAACTATTGAACCTATCAAGTTAAAAACAATTTTCCTAGAAAGTCTTTGTAACGTTCTACTTTTGTGATTTTTTTTATATTTTTTAAACATATGGTTCAAAAGTTAGAGGGGGGGACACACTTTTTTTTCCTTTAGGAGCAATTATTTCCGAAAATATTAATATTATCAAAAAACGATTTTAGTAAACCCTTATTCATTTTTAAATACCTATCCAACAATATATCACACGTTGGGGTTGGAATGAAAAAAAATATCAGTCCCCAGTTTACATGTAGGGGGGGGGATACCCTAATAAAACATTTTTTTCCATTTTTTATTTTTGCACTTTTTCGGCGTGATTGATATTTGTACCAAATTTCAGCTTTCTAGTGCTAACGATTACTGAGATTATCCGCGGACGGGCGGACGGACAGACAGACATGGCGAAACTATAAGGGTAGCGTAGTTGACTACGGAACCCTAAAAAAAACACATATAGGATTCTTGACATTTACTCTATCGTGTAACGTATTATTCATGGTAGAGGTACAGGATGTATCGTCGAACATTTGCGACACTGTCAGGACCGTGTAAATGTCAAACTAGGCTGATACTGTGAGTTTATGCTTCTGTAGTCTCATGTTGTATAGCTCTCCTTACACACTGGCGGTTACTTGAACTTTTTGCCTTAGATGTGAATAAGATGTCACCGCGCTGTGATACCGATCTGCCAGAATTAAAAATGGCGTTTTTTTTTTAACAAAACGTCATTTTTCACTAACTTAAACGGTTCCGTTCCAAATTTTTAAATGTTTTTATTCGAAACGTGCTCTCTGTTGCGTCTGATCGAATATGGATATAAAATTATTTTTCGCCTTTTACAATTTGTAAGAACTTCGCAGAAGTAAGCAGGATTCCGAATCTGGTACTTCTTTCAGTAAAATTTTGAAGTATACTTCTGAGTTTTGACTTTTCTAAGATAATTCCATAACTTTTACCGACTCCAACGACATAGTTGGAACATTAAAATAATGATAACATACGCCAAATGTTAGATCTATAATAAAAATGAGTGTAAATTAAGTAAAAACATTTTTTGACTAATTTTAACATTATTTTAAAGTTCAAATGCCGCCGCGTCTAAAATATAACCTCACACAGGAACCTACATCGCGTAGGCCTAAGCAACAACTTTATTCAGAAGTGACGTGAACAAGTCTCGCTCATCCTGAATTTATGGCCACCCACTACCCTCCTTTATCCCGCTATTTCCTTGAAAAACGGACAGCCTGTTTAAGTACGCTCGAAATTTACACGTCAGAGGTGTTCTTTATGACATGAGGTGTCTATTATAAAAACTGTGATATATTTTTGGCGGCATTTTTTGTGGGTGCCGGCTTTGAAACGTGGGTTGTATAAAAATTATTCGTCTGAAATCTTCTTCGCTGTAATATCATTATCATAGCAGTTTCACTATGCTCTAAAATTTTAGGTACCTATTTACGGATGGGTACATTATCGAGCAGATATATTTTGCTGGTTAAACAACCAAATACAGTACCAAGCGAGCCTGTCCCTAAGCCGGCGTATCATGTTTCCAATTATATCACTTATCTATGTGGATAAAGTATCCGTCACGCTTTGGCAAGTATGTCAGTTTGAGAGTAACATATGTTTTATCCACGTGGATAAGTGATAAAAATGGAAGCATAATAAGCCGTCTGACTTAACATCCTTACATATTTAGTCCTGTAATATTTTAATTTACCCTCAACTCAACTGGTTTGAGGAGCCATTTGAGGGTAGATTTTGTTTTTATTTTTTTAATGCGCAAAGATAAAGACTATAAACATACAATTAACACGGTAGACGGCGTAATATCCAATAACGACTTATATATTTACAGTAGTATGTAAGCCAAAACACAGTCGTACCTTTAAAAAAAAAATAACACTGAAGTGTTTTTTTTTTTTTCAGGTGCAAAGTGTTATTATTTGACAAAACTTTTGTCACTTCACCAAATCGATTTTAAAACAAATCCCTTCTCGTCCGCACCTTATTAAGGGTTCCAGACCTCATCTAAGTTATCCCATAGAATTACCAGTACCCCGCCCTCTTCGTTAGAGGGTAGGAAATAATACTACCTTCTTCAAGATTGGCTAAATATAGAGAAAAATTCACGGCGCATACGACTTTTTCTCTCTTGAAAGATAATAAAAGAATTCTCCCCTTGATTGGGGATTATAATGCAACTTGCATTTGTGGTTTGCAGGAAATTGGTTTTCTTTATAAGAAAATATGGAGGAAGTTGGAATAGCAACGCTTGGTAATAGGTGTTAGGTAGAAATGGACAGTTCAAATAGTAGGTACCTATATGCGGAGTACGATCAATATTTTATACTAAGATTTTACCCACACTAAGTTAACAATCATTTTGCCCGTCTGCGAATAGGTCGTCTTATATAAGTGCATATATTTTGCGATTGAAATAATATTGTTTTTTACCGGCGGGACTGACAACATTGCTATTAAAGTATTAGCGGTATGACTCTTCACGTCTAGTTTATTTCTTACGTACTTGTCCGTATTTTTGTTATAAAATATTTATATCAGGTAATTAAAAAATACAGTAAGTTACAACATGCAGTACAGTTAAATCTAAATATGTACGTACTTACACGAACAAAAAATATCTGAACACGGGTCTAATATAATTAGTGAGCATAAAAACGGGTTCAAATATTTTTGTTCGCGTAAGTAGATTGCTATAACTGAACAGAACCGCACCAGATAGTCTAGAGAAGCTCACAATCACGGGACGCATGGCAAGGAAGCGAAGAAATGGAAGCATGGGCACACGTCGGGCAGACAGAATAACGCCTGTTACAAAGACCACATTGCAGGCCAACATGCACCGGGCCCGTAAGGCTAGTACATGATTGCCGCGAGAGTATGTCGCCGAGAGATAGACTACCTGTCCTTAATATATGTCCTTATGTCATTAATACAATAGGCTAGTTTCCTACTAGTCAAATCAGCTTATTTTAAAGAACTGTCAAAACGATTTGGTAATATGGAATTACTATGAAATTGAGGAGTGACGTCACGGTCAATTCATTTACTTTATATCTTTCTCTTTGACTTATTAAATAGAAATTATGTATCAACATAACTATATTGTCCATATTTTTCTTCTAATTATGTGGTGCTTTATTTCGTGCACTGCATAAAATATTTTATTTTAAGTATAGGAAACTAGCCTATTAGACAAAGACGTGTCATCTATATCGCGGCGACATACTCTCGCGGCAATCATGTGCCAGGCCTACAGGATCGAGTGGCGTGGAGACAACTGGTGAAGAGTGTCCACACTTGTCATGTCCCTCAGCCATGAGGATACGACAAAGAAGAAGAATAACTGAACGCAACTCTAGTTAAACTGAACAGTCAACCAATTGGAACCCTAGACCACCCTACAACCATGTCTAAATGACAAGCAGTAAGAAATATTTTACAATCTGATTAATAACGTCACTATGACATAGTTCTACAGTGGCCTAGGGTTCCAATTGGTTGACTGTACATATGTAGGTACAGATTATTTGCACATTTCGCAGCCGCAAGGTTTTTGATACAGAGGTAAGTTATTAAAACGCTAGTCCAGTTATGGCCTAAGCCCTAAAATAATTCAATTCATTTCAATCTCTAACATAGCTTTCCTGACTCGTGGGAAAAGCGGAATATTATTTGTACCAATAACTAAGCAAGTATTAGAGTCCGATAAATAGGTTCACGCTTCACGCATAAATTAACTTGTTGCGATCGGTACCGTCGGCACTTGGTACGGTCAGAAGATTCATTGCTAAAGTTGAGGAAGTCATTCTTGAATGCTTTGATTTTCAAGGAAACGAGGTTTAACATCTTCCTGAAACCTGAGAGCTTCGTAAAGTTGCCATGCCAATATGCTGAAACGTTAGTTAAAAACTTAGATATACGTGATTATTTAAGTCCCATTTACAATATTAAGTAACTTATTAAGTAGGGTAAACTCGCCTCATTCGGTGACACGCCTAATTCGGTGATACAAGCTTTCAAGCACTATTCCGAAAAATGATTTTTGGTTGTTTCAAGTGGTGATAGTTGAAGGGGTGGAGACTGACATATAGGCTACTTTTTGTCTCTTTCTTACGCGAGTGAAGCCGCGGACAAAAGCTAGTTGTTACATATTGTATTTTTCAGTTACTAAATAATTTTTTTTTTCTCGTACTAGTTCGCAAAGTAGACCATTTTTACCATCATATGTGCAATTAGGAAATTCTTTATCAAATTTTCTCTTTTCCGCACTTGTACCGTAATGTACTAATTCATGTCTTAATATGAATATATAACATATTTTAACACATATTAAATACATTTATCATGTCCATTTCTTTTAAAGTTTCTGAGCCTTGTTTGCAAACCGTACCTATAAAGCAGTGCTATCACCGGGCACTGAACCCGCACCTTGACCCGCGATCCGCGATATTTGCATCCATATCCTGTGTTATGACTCGCTCCATTGTTGCTTGACTAGTTTACGGTTCGCCTTTCTGACGGCCGGGATAGCACTTAAGACTGCGCCGAACGACCAGTGATGCCCTCATTCCTTCAAATTTCCTTCAAGTTCTACTATTTGAAGGTACTTAATTTGACTTATCCTTTTGTTATGTTGTAAGTCAAAGTACAGAAATGTTGCATAGATACCGCTTTGGGCGCACTCGGCGGATTTTTTTTGGGACAGTTTGAAAAGGGTAAGGTTTAAACACATCCTTTATATTTACATGATGAAAACCAAAAGTTGAGGATTAAGTCTAACTACAAATTTAAAACACTCGAACACAAAAATTAATTTCTTTATTAAAAAATATAATTGTCGGTCGGCGAAGGTGTTCGCTTAAACTTTAAAATTCATTGTGTTGGGAATTATCTGCGCCTGACCCGAGTACTTAGTTCTTTCGAATGTCCTACTACTGGGCAAAGGCCTCTCCTTTTACATATTAAAAAAAAAATGCAAACGGGACTTAATCACGTGTCTATGTTTTAAACACTAACCTCCGACGTTTCAAGGACTGCATTGTCCCGGGAGCAGACAGAACATCGGAGGTAGTGTTTAAATATGTGTAAAAATCGTGAAAGTTTAAATCAACGCCTTTTGGTTTCTACCTCTTCATTTGGTCCAAGTGTCCAAGCGGAGATGCTAGAATGGTCTGGGCAACGTCCTAAGCAACAATTTATCAGATAAAGCTGCTTTACACTTTTGGCAATGCTATACACAAATGAAAATATTGACGTGTACGTTTTCACGTGATTCGGAAATATCTTCATTGAATATACAACCAATATAAAAAGGCTTGTTTAAAAAAGTAATAACGGCTGTATACAAATTATAATGTTCTCCGATTCTAAGTATAAAATTAAATAACTTCGCTATAGTAAAATGTTCCACAGAGTACCAATTCGGTGTATCTGTTTTTCAGTGGTTAATAACTGTCATCGCGCTAAGACCAATGTCGTGGCTGAGCCGTCAGGTTGATATTGTTCGACGAACTGGGTACCTAGCCAACGTCGCTTCTTAAACGTATCGTAGCTAATAGTTCTCCATATCGCACTTCTGTAATACAGAGCCAGACTACGTTTGGATCGCCACGTAGCCTGAACGATTGTTACTTCGGCTAGGCTGGCAGATACCTAGTCTCTAATTAAGTCACCAGATTATTGCGAATTTCGGAAAATTGGTCAGGTTATGATTAATTTTCACGTGAATAATTTAAAACAATGCGAATGTAGCAACGCAACAAAGAATTTTCTACACTATGTTTTCAAAGAACTTTAATCATCTATATTTGAATTGGAAACGGAACCCAAAGTAACAAAAAACCTGTAAATTTATTGTACTGATCGAAACCTACAATCGTAAGAATGCATGACTTGGAAGTATTGATAACTTAATAAACAAGTAACTCAACATTACCTACAGTTTACATCAACGCACTGCGAAAGTACAAAAAAAACATGACACAAAAAATAAATACAAAAACAAAAAAAACACAAATGAAAGTTAAAACATAGACCATAATTATACATCCCTGTCATCCCTTTAGTTCTAAATATCGCAAAAGTCATTACAAATACGTTTATCACAGCTTTGTTGAATTTTTGCAGTTCTACTGAGTCTCTCAACTGGCTTGGGTCTCGCCTTTTTAACGTGAGTACCTAATACTTATGCAGATGACGGCACTTTACTTTTAGCCCTTAACGAGGTTATTAGCTTTGTTTTTGGCCTTACTTAAATTGTGAACTCAATACGGCTCTTAGGAAGGAGTCGTTAAAACACGAAAATGTATTTATAATTTAAAATTTCGTGCATACATAGAAAGTATAGAAACCGCTTCTAAAGAACTGCATTAACTACAACTAAAACCTCTATAATTTCCTAGTACTTAAATGCTTTATAGTAGCTTTCTAAGAGGTTCAATATTCATCTTCTAGCCGGCCAATCAGGTGATTTAGTTGGTTGTTATTTTTTTTCCATTTTTTACGTACGTACCTAGTCATCATCCTCCTTGCGTTGTCCTGGCATTTGCCACGGCTTGTGGGACCCGGGGGTCCGCTTGCAAACTAATCCCAACATTTAGCGTAGGCACGAGTTTTTACGAAAGCCACTGCCATCTATTTTCTGACCTTTCAACCCGATCAAGGCCTTATTGGGATTAGACCGGTTTCCTTATACAGTACATACGTAGTAGACATAACTAGTTAAAACAAATAAAAAAATATAGGTATTCAAATTAGATTCACTCTTCAGTAAGAATTTAATTAGAAAGTAGATAAATATGGATATTATGTATTAAACCATGGTAAGTACATAATTTTCTTGCATTTCATTTAGCTAAGTAATTTGATACTAATGCATTACCCACCTACATAATTAATGAATAGATGTTACATTAATGAATGCACTGGTTTCAGTTCCACGGGCGAGTAAATACTGGCACCACGATACGAAGGCAGATTCTCGGCTCATACTCTTTGTTCTGCCACACAATGACCGCTCGCTCACTCCGGCGCAGCGAACAGGTTAAAAACAGTACCCCTTACAAAACAGCAATCTCTTAGTGCAGCCATTCTCAAAGTATGCTCCGCGGACCCCTAGGGCTCCGCAAAGCCCCTATGGGGGCTCCGTGTGAATTTTGGGTACCTGATATGCAACTTCAACTCTCTTCTATAAAACCAAATATTCACCATTGGTAAAAAATAAAAAACAGTTCCATGTAATACCTCACATTAGAATCTAGTGATTAGATTTTACTATGATTGCTTATTAAAATAAAGATTGCAATAAAAAAAAAATTTAAGGGTTCCGTCAGATTTTTTACTTTCTAAAAGGGTTCCATGGGAAAATAAGTTTGAGAACCGCTGTCTTAGTGTAAGGTCTGAGTGGACGCTTGGAGCGGAGCGTTCGGCAAGGCGTGCAGCGCGGCGCGGAGCGGGCGTCCCTATGCAGTCGACTCAGGAGTCTCAGGACACTTGTCATCATCATCATCCTCCTTGCGTTATCCCGGCATTTGCCACGGCTCATGAGAGCCTGGGGTCCGCTTTGACAACTAATCCCAAGATTTGGCGTAGGCACTAGTTTTACGAAAGCGACTGCCATCTGACCTTCCAACCCGAAGGGTAACTAAGCCTTATTGGAATTAGTCCGGTTTCCTCACGATGTTTTCCTTCACCGAAAAGCGACTGGCAAATATGAAATGACATTTCGCACATAAGTTTCGAAAAACTCATTGGTACGAGCCGGGGTTCGAACCTGCGACCTCCGGATCGTAAGTCGCACACTCTTACCGCTAGGCTACCAGCGCTTCGTAGTCTCAGGACACTTGTACGGGTTTCAATAAAATTGTTTGACACGCAACGCCCCGATGCACGGCCAGTATCGTGTACTCTGGCCTTACACTTTTAAGCATGCCTTACTTGATTTGACTAATAAACATATTATAATATTGCCGACGAGCTCATCCCGCCATATTTCCTCTTCGGTCTTCCTTTACCCTGGCTAAACTGCGGTGTCATGCTCCATTCAGTAACCAATTTTATATTTATATTTATATTTATTTATTTGGAGATGCAACAGCTATGACATAAGTATATAAGACACAGTAGATACGGGAAGCCAATTACAGGAACCCACTGGTAGTCACAATTTATATAAAATAGGTACTAAATTGCGCACTATCGCAACCATAAGTGAACAAAACTGTCATACATATCAGATTGTACACTAACATAATAAGGCATTGAAATATAAAATGAGATCAAACTGTCGTACATATCAACTTATACGCTAACATAATCACAACTTGTACAATAATAAAATGGGATCAAAAAAGTAAGTTCATATTAAGTATGCAGTAGGAAGGCAATGACACGCTCACTCAATTTGGCAATCTGCTTACTATATACCTACCTAACATACTACTAGTGTCACGATACGAAGGCAGCTTAGATTCTCGGCTTATACTCTTTGTTTTGCCACACAATGACCGCTCGCTCGCAAACAGGTTAAAAACAGTACCCCTTAAAAAACTTAGCAGCATTCTTTAAACATACACTCAAGTTTTATTTTAGTAGGAAAAGTTTTAGTATAATATAAGAATGCCACAAATAAACAATTTAATAGGAACTGTCGACTATTTTAGCGATCAGCCGGCGTATCATGCTGCCAATTTTATCACTTATCCACGTGGATAAGACATCTGTCACTCTCACACTGACATACTTGCTAAAGCGTGACGGATGCTTTATTAAATTGGAAGCATGATACGCCGGCTGGCCCCGTAGCCGAATGGCATTTCTACGACGCGAAACGAAAACGAAACGCCGCGAAAGGTAGTCAGGCCCCGTAGCCGAATGGCATTTCTCCGACGCCAAACGAAAGCGATACGCCGCTGGCTCTGTCGCGCCAATACGCAAGCAATAGATATATTTAATTCAAGTTTCAATACATTTCAATACTTTCTTATTCAAAACCAATTCATTAATACAATTTATAATACTAACTCATTCTAAATATACAAAATTACACAATAATACAAAATACAATTAACAATAATTAATACTTAAAAGCTAAGAAACACAATATCCAAAAACTAAACCATATACATCTCCCTACTATTCAGTCGTCGAACAGCCCCCCACGAGTCATTCCCGGCGCAAAAGTACCCAGCACACTCGCAGCGTTCCCCCGTTGAACTGCGATGGATAATCTTTGCACCAGAAATGACCCGGAGCGTGGATCAAGTCCCTTTGCACGCAACCGACTACCGAGCTCCCTTAGGAAGGACCGCGCCTCTGAGCACCAACACCCAGTGGTCTCCACCGCGAGAGGCACAAACAAATACCCGCTCAAGCACGCATATTTCTCTCGCTTTTTAAGGGCGGCTGATTCAGCTGCTGACCCCGCTAACCCCGCTGTGCGACCTAAGTGGGAAGCAGCAAAAGTGCTGACGCATGTAGCATCCCACAGCAAGCACTTCCCTTTCTCCCAGGGCACCAGGGTCATACCATCCGGCCTCTTGCCATCAGACCGGCTAAGACCCGGAGGCTCAAGCAAACATGGCACGTTAGCTGAAATCAACGCCCTGCGTATGATGTCATTCAGAGCGTGATGGCGTGGAAACCTCCCCGCACATCGACAACAACTCAAAGCGTGATGACCATTGCTCTCCACCATGGTGCCGCAAATGCATAAATGAGGTACACACACATCGCAGCCCAAACGGAGAGCAACCGCCACCCGCAATGAATCGTTGTCGAGGAGGGTCCCTATATGAGGGGAGGGAAGCGCCTGCAACCATGCTCCCGACTCCGGACTCGATCCCGCAAGGAGCCTAGCCCGGTCCGCTCCCACTGAGGGCTCCAGCAGGCCATCAAACACCCGCTTCACCCCAACGTCATCCCACAGCCGTTGAATACCCTGTCTCTCAGGCACAGGCGCACCCGGATTGAGAATCTTCCAAGCCTCCAAAGCATCGGCAGCGTAAGGTATGGTTACTCTGTTACTGTCTATACCTAAGATTTGAGCGACCAGACCCACAACCCCACCCGCCGAAGCCAAGAACGCAGGAAGACTCACGTCCCGCACGCGTCGAACACCCAGTCCACCACTTCGAATCGGTAATGACGCTTGATCCCACTGTACCGAGTTAAGGGCAACGTTAAGCAGGGACTCCACAGACTCCTTTATCACATTATCAAGAGAGTCCAATTGCTCAGGGAAGAGCCAAGCTGGAACGGTGCGCAAAAAATATGTGAGCCTGGGAACAGCAAAACAAAGCCGAAGCAGAGTCAGAGCAACGTGCGCCGACAGATACTTCAATCTGGATCTAGCAGATAGGATAAGCTGCCTTTGAACCTCGAATGCGCCAGGAACGGCCTCCTGGAAAATAGGGGAGCCTAGAAGCGTGAAGGTTTGAGCCGACAACTCCTTGAGGCCGGGAAGCAGGTCCTCGAAATCTGAGAAGGAGGATTGGGAACTGGCGTCGCAAGGGTAGAATTCGCACTTGCTCGTGTTTACCTCCAGACCCAATTCACGAAAACGTGGAAGTAGCGAGATTAAATCCTGCTTCACGTCCTCTGGTTTGCCACCCAGAGTGCCATCATCCAGATACCATACATTTAAGGGTGAACGAAGCCCAGATATCACCTTTTGTATACCTAGACTGAACACGAGAGGGCCAAGTGGATCACCCTGCTGCGCACCGACTTGTGAAAGAATAAGGGAATCGTTGTAAAATAAAAAGGAAGGGGAAGAGTATAATTGGAAGAGAAAAGGGTAAAGAGACGGCACCTTTTCCTGAACTTCCGACAGCAGAACATCCCGCTCTATAGAATTAAAAGCATTTTTGATGTCTAATTTTATAATGATGCTATCCACATTATTGCGATCTTCTGCAAATGCCCGT
Source organism: Leguminivora glycinivorella (assembly GCF_023078275.1). Classification (NCBI taxonomy): domain Eukaryota; kingdom Metazoa; phylum Arthropoda; class Insecta; order Lepidoptera; family Tortricidae; genus Leguminivora; species Leguminivora glycinivorella. The sequence continues at coordinate 19,306,229 of NC_062978.1, read as the reverse complement.
GTTGCGTGAATGGCGGCTTCGCAGCCCAATTTTGTACCGAACCCCAATTGGCAAGGTCGGAAATAAGAAGCTATCTCTTCCCTTACCGCACGACACGCGAGTTTGGCCGTCAAACGCCTAAAGGTGCTGCCGATCGCAATAGGTCTTATCCCCCCATCTTTTTTCGATAACGCACACAAAGAACCCCCATAAATATAGGGACATATCGCTAAATTTAATCGCCCACTGAGCAAAAAGTTGCATAATTTAGTTAAACTACCTAGTAACCGAAAACCATTGTCCCCCGCAGAACCAGACGTTAGCTCCTTCAAATGCACCGGGCGGATACCGTCCAAGCCAGCTGCCGAACTGCTACTGAAGGTGCTTAGAGCCTGAGCGACGTCTTCCGGTGTCACAGAACATACTGACACAGAGCCGTCAGGCGCCTGTGGCAATGTGAGCACCCTCGAGGGGGTTGGATGTTTAGATTGTAACGCTGCAAGTGTCTCCGGGCCCGTAGGCGCCACGCTATCGTCTGACATCAACACCCTCACCGCTCCTCGGAGATCACCCTCAAAAACCTTCGACTCAACAGTCTTAGTAAGTGAGGGCTGTGTTGCTATCCCAGTGCACGACTCACCATCACCCGCAGAGCCAGAGGCACCAAAAGAGTCGATATTACGCTTGACTTTTGTTGTCAGGTTACCACGGTCAGTAACTTCTGGGGTCCTGAAAGCAGAATAGGCAAACGACAACAACCCGTACCATTCAGTCGCACCATTCGTTTCTAGACACCGGTCTATGAGATCGCTCATTTTACCTGCTGCAAGGTTCCGTGCACCCCTAGGAATGTGCCGCAGAACCCGCACCGACTGTCTCAGGGCAGCCAGGCCATCCAAACCCGAAACGCTAGTATCAGCCGTGTGAGTTCCGCCTAACACAAACTGAGAATTGTGCTGCAAATCGGATAAGGGTCGGGGAGACACTGAACGGCGCACCTCTTTATGCTTCTTCCCTATGTGAACTTTGAGCCCGTGAACTGTAAATGTCTTTGAAGAATTCGGACAATGGGGACACACAGTTAACAAAGACTCAGCCATTTCTACTATATTGAATAAAATTATGATATATGTATATGGTTTAGTACACTGTCAAATTCAATTAAAAATTTAAAAAGAAAGAAAATAAGTTAACAAATCAAAGTAAAAAAAAAAAAAAAAAAAAAAAAAAAAAAAAAACATGTCAAACAATGAAAATACAGAATGTCATTATAAATTACAGCAGCTACAATTTTTTATAACTATAAAATAAATTAATAAGAACTAGTATAATATTATATTCATATAAATATAAAACGAATCTCAAATTTAATCATGTCAAACATTAAAACAGTCAAAAATACTACAAAATATCCTCAGTACCATAACAAGAAAAATCACCGAAAGAGAAACAAAAGAAAATTAAACACAATTCAATTTATCTTCGTAGGTACGAAAAAAAACATCCAAAAAATGTCAAAAAGATAAAAAAACTGTAACATAATAATAATAGTAAAAAAAAAAAGTTCTAGAAGTTTTTGGCAAATCGAGGTTTCGAACCGACGCCCTTACGACTAAGCAAGCGCTATAATCGTTGATCGCTGTACCCACTGCTCCACGCCGCCAATTACGTAGTCGACGAAAAGTTCAGATATGTTCTGCATGTAAATCTGATTTGCCAAACAAGAGGAGCCGGTAAATATATTATTTATTGGCCTACCCTCCACTAAGTTGGCACTCAGAAATATAACACGCACTATACACAAACACAAATATCACTTTCGCGTAAAGGTCGGTTATCTGCACCAAGAAGCTGGAATCTCGCATGCTCACGGCGATCCACACAAAATCGTAGTGGTGATTTTTTCTTGTTTCACTGTCGTGACATTGTTGTCTTGCGGACGTCCAAGCGGCTATCAAAACATAGGCTTTTAGGTCCCTGCTACCGGAAACCGACACGGGATAACATTTTCACTTGCTAGTTGCGTCGTAAATATTCCAAAATAATAGAAATTGAGGTGTTTTTCCAGCCAAAATAATTTATAACGACAATAATAAACACAGCTGATCTTGACAGTGCGGGTGTTCTACCCATAACATCAATATTTCATACCATGTTTGAGAAAAATATGTAGCTTAGCATCTACATACTCTTAGGTATCATATTATTAAATTTATTAGAGTGATACTTATTTAATTTTTATGAGTACATATTGGCAAGCTAATAAAAATTGTTTGACTACATAAATACTAGTAGTGACTCATTTAGGAGGGAGCAGTCATAAGTGATTGGACCCAGGAAAACATAGACATGGTGTAAAAAACCGGCCAAGAGCGTGTCGGGCCACGCTCAGTGTAGGGTTCCGTAGTTTTTCGTATTTTTCTCAAAAACTACTGAACCTATCAAGTTCAAAATAATTTTCCTAGAAAGTCTTTATAAAGTTCTACTTTTGTGATTTTTTTCATATTTTTTAAACATATGGTTCAAAAGTTAGAGGGGGGGGACGCACTTTTTTTTCCTTTAGGAGCGATTATTTCCAAAAATATTAATATTATCAAAAAACGATCTTAGTAAACCCCTATTCATTTTTAAATACCTATCCAACAATATATCACACGTTGGGGTTGGAATGAAAAAAAATATCAGCCCCCACTTTACATGTATGGGGGGTACCCTAATAAAACATTTTTTTCCATTTTTTATTTTTGCACTTTGTTGGCGTGATTGATATACATATTGGTACCAAATTTCAGCTTTTTAATGCTTACGGTTACTGAGATTATCCGCGGACGGACGGACGGACGGACGGACGGACGGACGGACGGACGGACGGACGGACGGACAGACAGACATGGCGAAACTATAAGGGTTCCTAGTTGACTACGGAACCCTAAAAAATATATTTTATATTAATAGAAAAGATATACGTAAGTTGCGACTAATGAAGGGGCAGCATATAATAATTTATGCTAACTTTAATCTCATTTCTAAATTATACAAAAAGTTTTTTCGGAGAGAACTTTTACGGCGCGCACAAATAGTACCTTTTAAAATTAATCTCATCAAGGCCCCTCATTACCTCCCTAAATTAATTCGAGAGAATTCTCACTAACAAATTAACATGAAAAAGGACTTGGAAAAAAACCTGTTTCACGAATGGCCTTTTTGAGGAAATTGATTACTGTAACAATCTCTCATTAGTCTTGCCCCGTAGGTTTTTATGACAGCCATGTTTACTACCTTGTCTAAATAAAGTTAATAGGGCGGGAAATTAAAAAAAAAACATGACAGGGGTGACTGGAAATACGATAAAGGGCTTATACTTGATAATGTTATTAACATAATGGAACTATTTGGACGGTAATAATAAAATTCTTGCAAGATTTTTCGTTCAAAAATCAAATTAGTAATATGGGGCCTCAAGCCTCATAGAAATAAACGATCGGCTTAGAACTACACCTAGTTGATTGAAAAATACTTAAGCGCGCAGTTAAAGAACAATTTTTGATATGAAAACTATCCTGTCCGTGTCCTGTCCCAAAAGGTAAAATCTCTGTACGAAATTTAAACAAAATCGGTCCCGCTTTGCTTGCTTGTTCGATTAACATGAATGAAACCCCTTGAGTTTGCAGGCGTCCATAGGTTACGGTGACCGCTTTCCATCAGGTGGACCGCATGTCTAAAAAAAATGATAGGAATTATAATGTTTACTAGAAGAAAGATAATACATCGATTTAATCACATTAAATCGCAAATTTGGCTCAGATAACATTATTAGGTAGTTTACTAGAATTCCGAGACCCAGGAATACTGAATAATAGGACAAATTATCTAAATAACATTAGTAGGGAATTCCGAAATTGATCTTACAGCTACAGTTTTAGCTCTGCTTGAGATTTGTGAGACCTATTTCGAGCATGACATAACATAAATTATACTGCTTTAAGGATCTCAAGAGAAACGCGAAAACCCATTTTATTTTTACGTAAACCGAATTAGCGACCCTTGCAAGATTAAGATGTTTGTGACAGAGTTGATGAATTGCGTTAAATAATTACAAAAAAAAAAACATTACTTTCTTGTCACAGTTTTCACAAAAGATAGTCACAACTTTGACACCCACCATGCTATATTCAGTTACGCATGACCATGATGCATGTCTGCGTCGAAATATCGGAAGCTCGGTATAAAACAAAACTGTCAGGATCACGGTGCATATTAGTATCCTGCGGGCCTAGCACGCTAGTGTGATATAAACTATGGCGTCAGTACGTCCTTTTCGCACTCACAGAAAGGGGGAAAATGACGCACTGACGCGAAAGGCCATACCACGCGACCATACTTGCCCGATGGGTAAACACGTATACGGTCCGCCTGATGGGAAGCGGTCACCGTAACCTATGGATGCCTGCAACTCAAGGAGTGTCACATGCGCGTTGCCAACCCTTTAGAAACTTGTACACTCCCTTTTGCTGTGTTTGCTGTCTTAGAAAAGCAAGCGCCGGAAGCTTCCACCCCGGATTTAGCCCAGTCTCACAACAACAATAAGGTACAGCGGGGCAAATATCGACTGGGGGGCAATTGTAACTAATCCATTTTTTCCGTTATTACACTATGATGTTGAGTTATACATGTACCCACTGAACACGCCTACCATATATAACCGGTGGACACTCTATTTAATAATGAAACCATTGTAAAACATGGAAAAAATGGACCAGTTACAATTTTCCCCCACTCGAGATTTGCCCCGCTGTACCTTACATAAAACTAACTAAAACTTCGTATTTTACTTGATCAGTCGTAAACAAAAGGCTGTAAAAGTGACACTGATTCTATCCTGTATTGGAACACATCAATTAAGATTATGGCCACAAATAGAGACGTTTACCCTAAGAGGATATGGGAGGCTTGAGCTGTTAATATGGGATAGCTGTAAAGTTATAAAATTACGCTCGTACAGTTTGATTGAATTATAAAGTATGTACTTACACACAGAAATGTACATTAATCGAATAACTTTTTATTCGACTAATTAATCGATAAAAAAATAAATCGTCAACATTAGTCGACGATTAATTTAATCGCAATTAACGTTAATCGAAGGTCTTCGATTACAACAAATTAGTCATCATTTTCAATCAATTAAAATTAATTAATCGTCAAATTTTAATCGTTAATCGTTAGCCGATTACTTTAGTCCAACTCTGCCTACACACTAAAATGTTTAATTATTTGTGTATATATAATATTTTAAGTAGGGTAATTTTCTAAGTAATGCATTGGGGTAATTTCGAAAGGGGAATATTGATATGATGGAAATAATGGTGATTTTTATGTGACTTTCGAAAGTACCCCAATGCACCTATTCAGTTAATTACTCGTATACCTACTGTCCATTCGTCTTTAGTTACTACGGACTCAAAGTGTCATTTCTTCAACTAACCAAAGCTGTATTTGCTGACACTAACAGATCGATATTATATCGGAAACAGAGCAAATTTCGGACAATATTCGAATTGCGCAGTTTAATAGTAGGTATGTACCTAAGTAAAAATAGGGTATTAAATATAATAATAGTAACGTTTAAATAGGGAATATATATATTTTTTTAATTTTATACCTATATATTTGAATACCTACTTATAAAAATTTTTTGGAATTTTCTATTTTTCGGTTTTTTAAATTTAACGAGATTAAAAAATTATATTCAAATATTGTGTCGACTGTATAACCGTTAGATTTATCTACCCTTCTAAATATTAATCAATCCGTTTTTACAACTCCAAATAATACTGTTAGTGTACCGTTCCTAATTGATCACATTTTACGATTATTTTACAGCGATGTAAAACTTTTGTCTATAAAGAAAGATAAGAAAACACATGTTTTTTATACTCTATCAATAGTCATAAACTTGTTCCAGACAAGAATAAACTTGATGTCTTTATAAAATGCATCGTTATCATACTGGAAAACAATTAATTTTTTCTACAACATGTGCCGTAGTCGAATGGCATTTCTGCGACGCGAAACGAAAACGAAACGCCGCCGCGAAAGGTAATATGGCTCTTTCGCGCCAATACGCAAGAGCAATAGAGATAGATATCTACGAGTGTTTCGTTTCGTGAGCGTTTATGTCATTAGACTGCGTACCCAGGAAAAAAGATAAACCTACCCTTAGTAATTTAGATGTAAATTGTTTGTTACTGACTATGTTGTAGATACTAGACGGTATTGGAATATTAAAATGACTAGAATAAGAATTATATTTTGACGACCGGTCTGGCTCAGTCGGTAGTGATCCTGCCTGCTAAGCCGCGGTCCTGGGTTCGAATCCCGGTAAGGGCATTTATTTGTGTGATGACCACAGATATTTTTTCCTGAGTCATGGCTGTTTTCTATGTATATATTATGTATTTATCTATTTAAGTATGTATATCGTCGCTTAGCACCCATAGTACAAGCTTTGCTTAATTTGGGGCTAAGTTAATCTGTGTAAGGTGTCCCCAATATTTATTTATTTATAAGGTATAAAAAAAAAAAAAAATGTCATGATTTGTAACCTATTATTTTGTAGGTATTTCTATCCAATCTAGATTTCTAAACTATAAGTACTGAGTATCATTATATAAATTATTGAATCGATCGTCAGTAGGTATTTTGAGATGGAATAGATTAAAATTATGAACAAGAAAATAACGGAAGCAGAAAAAAAATGCGTATTAAGGAACGAATTACTCTACGAGTATTTTATAAAATCACAATAAATTCTGTTTAAAGAAATTACTATTCGCAATAACTACGGTAGGATAAAGTAGCCGATTTAAAACCAATAAACCAAATGAAGCCTAGTAAATAAAGGAATAATCACACATGCAATTTTAACGCGCGTTTATTTTTAATCGCTTCAGCGGTGAACTGACGTTTCCCAATTTAAATAATAACCTCATCATAGCGTTTTATGGACGTTTAACATGGATGTCGAATTTTCGCGGTGCCGATTCCGATGCTAGGGGCGTAAGTTTAAGGCAGAGTGCGATTTCAGAATTTGTCAACATTCAGATGAAACACACACACTCACACACACATAATTTTATTTTTCAGTACAGATGGTGTTTTTTTACGCACTAGTGCGAGAAGTGGTTCATTATATGCCAGGTCGAAACTTCGAAGGCTCATCTGTACTGAAAACCGTCGGGCGATACACGTGCGAAAAGGAAATTCGAAAATTCTGAAACTTCCTTTTTTACGCACTTGTATCGTAATGTACTATTATTATGGTGCTTATTTCACGCAATAGTGCGCAAAGTAGAACTTTATGTGCCTATATATCTAAACTTCAAAGGGCCATTTCGTTATTTTGTTAACCGTTTGCGTTATACATTAAATGGAAAATGGTGGCCACGATAAATATGCTCAGCAGTGGGCAATGAATGACTGAAATAATGATGATGATGATGAATTGTATAAAAATTACAAAATCCGCCAATTTCTCACCACTCGCACAAACATGGTAATGGAATCCGTTAAAATCCTTTTAGGTCAACAAAGTGAATGATATTTAACGAACATTAATGATTAACTCTTCAATTATTGCCTCTGCCTGTTTCAATCATTTGAGTATGCGATTACTTGTACATGCACATGTATAAATGTGCCTGTATTACTAAAGGGGTAGACAGAGTACATGTTATTGATAATGTTTAAATGTCACTCTTATAGTTGGCAAGTATCGGGTTGAAAGGAAACGAAATTGTGATATTCCTTATTTTAGTAGGGGGTATTAGGGCATAGCGAATGATATTCCGCTTTGTGTGGTAGGGCACAGCACAGCGGATATCATCTTGCTCGAATCTAGAGCAGAGCCCAACTGGGGTAGTACCTCCGCCTTACAGAAGACCGCAGCCAAATAGCACTAGACCCTACTCATAGTGTTGTGTTCCTGCCGGTGAGTAAGGCTGCCGGAGCTCAACGAGGGTGCGGTGTGCTAATGACGGGAGGACTTACGGAACTGACTTATTCCGTCTATTGTCCTTTGAGTCGTCGGCAACCCGAGCCCTCCTTGGAACTTGTGCACTCCTTTTTACTGTGTATGTTTATTCTATTATTAAGAATAAATTAGATTTGTAGAAAGAAATGCGTGTTTATTTAAAACATGACTTTAATGACTGACATCTTTATATTTTTATAAAGATACACCAAAGAGTACATTTGATAGATAACTACAAAGAGGTTTAACATACCGCCCACCAAAATACTTATTTTAATACATAGGCTAAACAGTAACTAAATAAATACATTAACATAATAGCAACGTTAGCAACTTATGCCACAAATCTCTTGCACAATAAGAAATAAAATATAACATTTCATATAATTGTTCAATATTGATTTCTAAAAACAAATACTTAACAATAACAATTCAAACGACCTGTTAAATAATAACAATGAATATCTACCTCACCGTGATATTGTAAAGTTAACTGCCCATCACGAGTACGTTCCATTTGATATTAGACACCGAATATCGTCTTTGTTTTTCACCTTAGCGCGAAATGGTCTAAGTCTTGATGTTGAGATCTCAGTAATTAAATTTTCTTTCATTCTTCCTATGTTTGAAATTGTATGTATGTCATCTGTTAAAATCCATCCTAATTGTGTGCGTTGAGCGACAAGATTACCTTGTCCTTTCTTAAAACCAAAATCAATTATTTTGCCTAAAACATCAACGCCGAGAAGAATATCAATACCACTTGGAATGTTGAAGGTGGGGTCAGCTAACTCAAAGCCATCCAGTTGAGGTAGTATGTCATAATTATTGATCTTCTTAGCTGGTAAGTTGCTATTGAATGACTTTATAACATAAGCGTTTACCTTCACAGTAAAATCATGTACATACCTCGACGAGATTTGTAAATCCACGTTGTCCTTTTTGCAAAGGTTACCTTTGCTTACAGTAGGAACATCTTTACTATTTGTTCCTTTCTTTAACTTTAACAACTCGGCTACCCGAGCTGTGACAAATGAAGCTTCGGACCCTTGGTGAATCAGCGCTCTGCAGACCAGTGTTTGCCCACTCTCCGTCACTACATCAACGAGCGCTGTGGGCAATAGAATATCTTGTTCACGATCATCTGTACTAGATCTGACATTCGATTCCTTTAAATTCATGAACACCTTCTTGTTTCCATGTTTACGTTTCTTGTTTATTTGTTGTCTACCCTGATGTATCAATGAATTATGTCGCCCTTTACACAAATGACACGACTTATTTTGTTTACATCGCCTTACTGCATGATTTGTTCTAAGGCAGTTGAAACATAACTTGTTAATTTTAATAAAAGCATACCTTTTATCCACCGGCTGATCTGCAAATTGTTTACAGTTACAAATATGATGCTCTTCATTGCAAAACGCGCATAGAATGTCTCCGCTACTACCGCCAGATGTCACGTGAAATGTCTTGGGATTTGTTTGTTTGTAATTCTTGTTGACTGAGTCTACCATTTCCAAAGTTCTAAACCTATTTTCTAAGAACGCCTTCAATTGATCTAAAGTTGGAAAAACTGTTGACGCGTCTTCATTGACCAACATTTCCCAGCGCTTATGAGTTTCAGGATCTAATTTCGAAACAATGACATGTATGACAATAGGATCCCATTGGGTTGTCGGGAAGCCAAGATTCTTAAGTGCATTTAGGCATTCCACAGATGTATCTAAGAGAAGTTTTAGAGCGGTAGCTGACTCTAGACTGATCGCCTTTTGGCCAAAAAACTTCTTGAAGTGACAGTTTGCTATGTACCTCTTGTTATCAAAACGCTTCTTTAGAGTAGTCCAAGCTCGTGTGTAGTTGTCACTAGTAATAGGAAATTGGCGTAATAGTACTTCAGCTTCACCCTGCACACTAACCTTTAGGTAATGCATACGATGTACATCATCTAGTGAGTTATTTTTATGTATTAACGTAGTAAATAAATCGTGGAAGGATTGCCACTCCGTGTACTCACCGCTAAATGGCGGGATAGTTATTCGTGGTAATTTAATATCATTGCTTGACGATGCCTGTACATTGCCTGAGCTAGTTTCAGTAATTCTGTTCTCTCTTGTTTCTTCATTAAACTTTAGCAAAACTGTCATTAACTCGCCTTTGTACATGTAGTAACGTTCTTCAAACTTTCCATATATGTCTTCGGTAAAATAGGATACCTTGGTTTTGTCTTCCTTTGAAACGGCCGTAACTAGCTTTTGATGTATGGTTTTAAACTCCTTATAATTATTTTCCAACGTTTCCAGTCGCCCCTGTACATAACCAAAAGTAATTCGTTCCTTGGGCGACTTTTTAAAATTTGCGTGTGCCTTTTCTGTTGTTTCTAAGCTGTCTTGTTGAAGAGTAATAAGACTGATAAGTTTCTCGGCCGTCGACATGATCAATGTGAATTTTGAAAATTGTATCTAAATTACGTAAATATACTTAACGTGCACTATGTCACCACTTTATTGTTCATTTATTTTAACTATCCGGTTCGTTTTGGGCCATGTTTATTCTATTATTAAGAATAAATTAGATTTGTAGAAAGAAATGCGTGTTTATTTAAAACATGACTTTAATGACTGACATCTTTATATTTTTATAAAGATACACCAAAGAGTACATTTGATAGATAACTACAAAGAGGTTTAACACCGGACGCGACCATAATGAGACGCACGTAGAACGGATTTTGGTTGGGGTTTTATTTGACACGTTAAACGATAATTTTGTACGCCATCTGATATATCAGAGCGGGCAAACAGCTCACAAATACTATTACGCACTTTAACGCGTTAGTAATAGAGGCGTGTTCCCAAATTTTTGGGCACTTCGCCCTCTCCGATATATAAGATAGCGAATATGGCACTGGTCCCACCGCGAGCTAGTAAGCTATGAGCTATCGGCTATAAAAACGAACAAAAGATAAGCACTCCCGTGCGAATAAAAGAGACACGGCGATTTTGATAGCTCACCGCTGGGCGAGTAACTATAAACATCGCCGTGTCTCTTTTATTTGCACGGGAGCGACTATCTTTTGTTCGTTTTTATAGCCGATAGCTCATAGCTTACTAGCTCGCGGTGGGACCAGTGCCTTAAGGGTTGTGATAAAATCTTTTTACAATATTTTCACTAGCATGTTGGTAATTGTCAAGCGCGCGTTATTTTGTATGTAGTTTATTACGGACGATTGTGTCAAATTAAGGTAAATGTGTTAATTCGATAACATTATACAACACAACTTGAACAGTGTTGGTAATTGCACTTAGTCACAATGTATGTAGATGTTTATGATTAATTATAGTTACACACTAGTCAGTAGTTAAATTTGAAGTTTCGACATAGTATAGTCACATACATTATCACTTCTCGCATTAGTGCGATAAAGTAGCACCATGTGTACTGAAATAGTACATTACGATACAAGTGCGAGAAAAAGGAAAGTAAAGTAAAAGTAAGTGTTTCGTACGACGGCTTTTTCGCACGTGTTTCGTACGAAGTTTTTCAATATCTTTCAATATTTTTCAGTCCAGATGGTGCTTGTTTTTTCGTTTCGAACTTCCTTTTTTCCGCACTTTTATCGTAATGTACTATTGCTACCTATTTTATGGTCATGATTGTCATGAAGTTATTAGCCAACATAGTGTATGAATGCCTGCCTAGGTGTTACATGCACGTTACTGACCCTCCCATTGAGATCATTTGATAGAACTGTTAAAAAGTACCAGAACTTACGATTTTTTTTTTTGTTACCTACATTTACCGTTATCTTAGAAAAAAAATCTTAAATGCCTATTAAGTACAACTAAAAATACATACAATTAATTACAAAACAAAAGGAAATCTCCAAAAGAGTAGCAGGGGTATCTGGAATCTCTCATTTATCTGATTTTAAGGACATGTGCGATCAATTAAGTTAAAAAATAAGAAATAAACGATACCGGGCGCGCTCGTGTGAAACGAGACTTTTTAAGAGAGGGTGTGGAGACAAGAAAATGAATAAGAGATAAAATTTGTTTAATTACTCGTAATTTCTAGTTTTAGTTTATTAACTTTAGTTTTCTTTTAACCCGTTCATTGCTAAGAGTGGTACTCGACTTGAGAAATGTAATGTATTCTGTCTTCTCATTTTGGGAATACATGAATATTTCAAACACAAGAAGGCGTATCCGTAACATCAGTACTACGAGTACGTACGCCATAACTCCAAACTTACTCTGCACCTCGTAGTTTTTACAAACTAGAACAAATCTACATTATTTATGGCGAAAGTTGAAGTATTCCTTAAAGTTTAGCCTACTTACCTGCGCCAACGTGAGACGAGCATACAGATGAAAGTTTTTGTAAGACCCACCTAATCATCCATGTCATAAGCTGTTTCATTTCATTGTCTATACACTGAGAGAAATTTGCATTGTGAATTTTACAAGTTCGACTTGTTGAGGTTTATCCGTTTGAATCAGCCAAACGTATGTTTAAAACAATATGTGTCAGGTTGTTTTTATAAAATCGACTTGTTGATTCAAATACCTATATATTTCCGATTCAAATGACAAGTAGCTTGTTGTTTGAATCAAAGAGCACGTAGGCGCTATTTTAACCAAAAAACTTGTTGAACGAACATGAAAACTGGTTGTATTTTCTCTCGTGTGAACATGTGTCCTACAGGCAGTTACAGCAGTCATTGAAAAACACTGTCAGACTCCCTATAGGTATATAAATATACTACGCAACTACGTTACTACGAATATATGACCACCTAGGTAGTAAAAGTTGCTTAGTATGACTTTATAAGTATTACCTAAGAATCTCAGGTTTTCAGTGGCCGGGGTTGTTATTGTAGTCCTAAGGGAAGGCAGAAGCAAAGGGCATTCACATGCTCACCCCACGCCTTCCTACCTTCAGCGACCCTCGTGGCCTCGCTCCAGCTCAAACCAGCTGCTCGTAGCTCATTTTCGACGGACTGCTTCCATGAGTGAACAGAGCGCAGAGGGCAGGGGCCGGTGTAACATCTAATAAATATAGCAAGGCAAGGTCTCAAGCGATAGAATATTTATGTAAACCTTAGATTAGATTAGATTTTTAAAATTAAATGGCCTCAGTCCCATTGGTGGGACTATTTTGCCAGTGTCAAGGTGATATAAGCTAATTGTTTTAGATTTTAGTACGGTAAGTACGACAGTGTTCGGTAGTTGGCACTTGTAAATTGATAGCTAGATTTGACAAGGGCACGTGGACTATCGGCCGTTGACGACAAAAAAAGGGCTAAACGCGTTTCGAGATTAATTCTTCATCAGCTTCTCACTATAACATTAGTTTACTGCATAATAAGCTATCGATATTACACTTTAAACAAAATTAATGAGCAAAAGAAGGAGAAATTATTCACGAGACGATACCGCTAAGATGGCGCCCGTACCGGAAGATAGGATCTCTATGTAAACCTTACTTTTAAATGTCAAAGTTGCTTTGACAGCGACCACCAACCATAGCACCTATACTTGTATTTGATACCGTGCTGGTCGCATAGTAACGTCGACTTTAATCGTTCTTAGCTAGAGATGGGCGGCGGGAAAATACCCGGGGTAGATATCGGGTATTTACCGGGTATTTACCCAATCTACCCGATATTTACCTTTTCTACCCTAATGGGTGGGTATAAATAAATATTGTAATAAAATGGGGCATAAATTGAATTTAATCGTGAAAAAATGTTTTCTTGGTATTGTATAATATATTTATATTTTATTAATATAGTTCTATAAACATATATCGAAGTATTTGTATTGAATAAGGAATTTGTTAAATATCATTGACATGCTTGTGTGTTTGTTACCTCCTCCTCCTAAACGGCTGAACCGATGGGGATGAAATTTTGTGTGCTTATTATAGTTCCTCTCAAGTAACAATTTCTGGTCCTATAGTGGTCGAGGACACCGAATTAAATCACACTAAATGGTCCTATAAATAGTCTATATTGGTACTGTAGAGCCGATTTGGCGCAATTATGCAGCCATTTAGTGATATAATAGGCCTATAGCAGTATCATCCGTGACGTTTAAGGTCTATAATGGTGATGTAATGATGACTATTGTGCTAATTTGTTGACATAGAGAACACAGTAACGCTATTATAGTATCAATTTATGCTATAGTAGCATTTGAGATTCCGTTATACAGGTTATTTTGTTCTATACTAGCAGTTGCCGTCCCTTTTAATGCGAAATTTCTAAATTAATTTAATGTGTGTAAAAACTGTTCTAAACGAGGAACTTAATGAAAAGTGTCGTGTTAACTTGTGAAGTTTAGTGTCAATTAACATAATTTGGATTTCGTATACTTCCATCATTACTGCAAAAAGGTATGCGATGGAAATATTACCGTTAAAAGAATATTAGTTTAATGGAGTATTTTAAATGCGCCCTCGAATTATACATGTTTTGAATAAAATAAATAAATATAATTTAATACAATTAAATTATTGTATTAAATATATAATTTTTAATTCTTATTGATAAGAATGAAGTGTAGTGTTGCTTTACACAATAAAAGATTAAATTATTGGCACCATAGTTTCTACTATGGATCCAAGAAGTAAAACATACGCTTTTATAGTTCGACTATATCACTTATCATACGCATTCACTGCCATAAGCCCGCCATCGTGGATTCAATTAGGGTTGCATGAGAATTTAACTATGATCCAGTTTAACTTTTAAGTTCTTTATATAGAAAACAATACTTGTTTTCAATGTTTTACTATAGAAAGATCTTTTAAACAGTATTAATAAATGTCGTTTTCTTTTTAGTATGACATATCTAAACTACAATTTATTTGGTCGCTATGTGTATTTTTAAAATTAATTTCTAGAAAAACACTGTACGGAACCAGATACCGCATCTTTGGCCTGATTTCATAATTACGATGTATAAACACCATAAAACAGCCTTTTAAGGTTAAAATTATCATTTAAAAGTAATCGTTTTCTACTCTTATATATCTGATTATGTTTATAAAATATATAGTAAACTCAGCTATAACGCTATTGTGTTTTAAAAGAGATACCGAAACCATTATTCAACAGTTCTGTGATATGTATAAAAGAGTCATTGTGGCGTATACGGCGATGAGATATAAAAGGCATTAGAAAACGACTATTAACGCTTTTCAAAGCTATATAAACGTATTCTGAAAACTTCATTATACAGCAAAATAGCTCTATAATGGTATTCATAACACTACTATAGTGTTAAATACTATAGCAGTGTTTTCCAAAGCCACTATATCCCAAAATAGTGGTATAGTTAGGTTTTAAATCTGTTAAAACACAACTACTAAAAATACTATAAGCGGCTTGTTGGGAACCTTAATAGCGCAAATTGATAGCATAACAGTGATTCCTCACACTATTATACAATAATATTGTTCTTTAGTAGGTTATTTGATCCTGTTATAGACCAGGCAGGCAATTATGGTCGCGCGATAAATGATAAAACATCTGGCCGTCCCTATCGCACTTACTAATAGTGCGATAGGGACGGCCTGATATTTTATCGTCTATCGCGCGACCATGCTACCCGTGCAGGCCTATAGCGGCTCTATAAAATGGTGATATAAACGTTTACATCACTTCCTAATAACACCTTTTAGCTGTATAACACAGCAACTATAGCGGCTTGTCGGAAACCTTAATAGCGCAAATTGATTGCATAACAGTGATTTCTAACACCATTATACAATAATATTGTTCTATAATAGTCATATCTGATCCTGTTATAGACCAGGCCTATAGCGGCTCTATAAAATGGTGATATAAACGTTTACATCACTTCCTAATAACACCTTTTAGCGGTATAACGCAACAACTATAGCGGCTTGTCGGGAACCTTAATAGCGCAAATTGATTGCATAGCAGTGATTCCTAACACTATTATTATGTCTTTTGTATTTTTTTTTGTAAGTCTTGTTTTGTATTTTTGTAGTTTCACAGTGCCTTGGTGTAAACTGTAATACTGTGTTACTTTTTGATTAAATTATACAATATAATAGACCTATAGTAGTCATATTTGATCCTGTTATAGACCAGGCCTATAGCGGCTCTATAAAATGGTGATATAAACGTTTACGTCACTTCCTAATAACATCTTTTAGCGGTATAAGCTTATAGAGCTAAAAGGTGTTACTGGAGGCTTTTATACGACAGGCGGTCACGCCGAAAACCTTTATACGACATCTATAGTCGCTTTTTTTTTAATACTACGTCGGTGGCAAACAAGTATACGGTCCGCCTGATGTAAAGCGGTCACCGTAACCTATGGACGCTTGTAACTCAAACAGTGTCACATGCGCGTTGCCACCCCATTAGAAACTTGTACACTCCCTTTTGCTGTGTTAAGTACACAGCAAAAAGGAGTGTACAAGTTCCAAGGAGGGTTCGGGTTGCCGACGACTCAAAGGACAATAGACGGAACAAGTTAGCTTAGTTAGCTTAGTTAGTTAGTTAGTTAGCTTTTAGCGTCGAAAACCAAAATAATAGCACTAAAATGTTACTTGGGATATAGCTGTTTGTTTGGTAAAGCCTATATCTAGCCGAAGTCCAGTATCTAGCCGAAGTCATATAGAAGGCATTATTACAGTCCGAATTCAAAGCAAGTGTTAATTAAAATCACACGTGGACGTGGCGCTTATTTAGCTAAGTACAAACTAAAGTATAAGTATTCCCATAAATAAAAAAAAAAAAGTAACTGACCGGTCAAGTGACTAATTGCACCCTTTCAATACGGATGCACCTACCTGGCGTTTTGCAAAGCTGTGACCTCATTAGCTAATGAATTTGCATTTGTCTGTCCACCGTGTTTAAGTTAAGTTATTTGAATACTTAGTGGGCCTAAAACATCTGGGGAATACAACTTTTTAATTGAATGTGGTAAATTACACATGATATATTGGAATATTTGGAATTTCTGTTAACATTTTAATATTAGTTAGTCAAATATATATATTCATTTTAGTAGAAAAATATATTTCCGTCATGTAAATTAAGAATAATCTTTAATTTCATAGATTATTTTTTATACCCGCTCATTTGGGTAGATACGGGTAAATACCAGGTGGATTGGGTAGATATGGGTATTTTCCCGGTATTTACCCGTCAGCGCCCATCTCTATTCTTAGCGTTGCAAGGGTTAAACAACTTCTCCGGTTTCGTAGAAACAGTAAAAATAAAATCAATCCGGTCCAAATACTTAGCTTAAAGAGTTTCGTTTACATGTTCCATAAAATGTGTAACGCGATATATTATTACGAGATTTCGATTTTAAGGCAGTTTTAAATTACCAGAGTAACTGATATTGTAGATTGTTGTGTTGTTAATTAAATAGTAGCTCCGATTTTGATTCACAATGTTTTTTGAGATTATATAATAGAATAGAATAGAAGAACTTTATTCAAAAACGCTTAATTTAAACTTATCTAATAACACTAACATAATAAATATTATTATTGTATTAAAGCGTAACTGAAAAGGTCTCCACTCAGCTTCATGCCAAGGGACCCTGGAGGACCCTGACGCTGGTCTTCCGTGTAGACCCTTCCGAGAGAGTGCAGCTACAAACTATATAAAACACATCATATTATAGTTTTTGCATCAAAATTTTTATAAATATACCTATAAGAAGACTTTAATGCTATGAACTATTCACGTGTAATAGTCATACTCAAATGTTTTACAAAATAATCTCACAAAAATGACATGATTAGATCCAAAAGATTGGCGTAACCTGGACATAAAATATACAATTAGTTATTTTTGTTACCATTTCCTTAGCACAGACTTTTAATTACAGTTTTTCTGTAAATTCAAAATATATTTTCTGAAATTAACCTTGAACGAAGACACTGACAATGAGTTCCTGATAGGAGGCGGTATATTGTTCCAGCACTTTGTGGCAGAGTATTTAAAGCTGCCACGAAATGCGGCGGTGCTGTGCCGTGGACAAAGCAAACGAGTATGTAGATATGTAGGTACCTACCTAAAATAAAATTATATCGATATTATAAACATAAACTTATTATTCAACATTTAAGTATGTATGTACTAATGAAACCTTCAAGAAAAGATCGTACAACCAATCTTAAAACCCACCTCCGAACCTTTATGGTGTTTCGGGTGTTCCTGGGCGGCAGCGATCGCTTACCACATGACCTTCATGCTCGTTTGCGTCCTCTATGTCAAAAAAATCAAATCAATTGAGTCTCAACTTTATTTAAAAAATGAAAAACCTCTCGTAGGTAACAATAAAATAATATTTTCACGGGCCACCAAATCGTAAGTAACTTAGTAGGTACAAAGCGTTGCCGAGTCAAATAAAAACTTTCGCGCCAGGAATCTCGACTCTAGAAAAGGTGGTAAGAGACTTCTACTAAAAGGTCACTTACTTCATTTTTTAATGAGACGGAACTTGCCCGGTGCATTCGAGTACTTCAGAGGCTGCATTGCGGCTGTTGCACCCATTAATCTACCGCGGAACACTTGTGTTTTATAATATATCATTTTATCAATAACCACAAAATTAAAATTAAAAAAAAATTAAATGAGTGGCGATAATGTAAAAAACGGCCGAAGTCACCGAAGGGAGTGTTTTAAATCGACGCGAGTTACAAACTTCCTCATCGCACGTGTATTGTACGTTTTTCAATTCATTTATAGCCCTTCGAAGTTTCGACATTCTCTCTCTAAATTGGTAAATGAAAATTAAAAAGTTGAAAGGGTAAAAACATATTGAGATTATATTAATATTTTATAGGTGTTCTTTTAAATAAAAAACCGGCCAAGTGCGAGTCGGGCTCGCGCACAAAGGGTTCCGTAGCAGCAAATAAAAATTACAGTTAAATCAACCTATCTCAAAAACTATAAGAGATACTTTGATCAAACCAAAAATCGTTGAAAGAGTTAATTAGCATGCATCACCTCTATTTTTTTTAGAATTTTATACCCCGTAGTTATAAAAATAGAGGGGGGGGGACATACTTTTTACGACTTTGAGAGCTGATATCTCAAAAACCGTTCACTTTAAGAAAAATGTTTTTTAGAAAACTTTATATCATTTTAAAAGACCTTTCCATTGATACCCCACACGGGTATGTACATCGAAAAAAAAATTTTCATCCCTCAGTTACATGTATGGGGGGCCCCACCCCCAATTATTTTTTTTACTATTTAGTGTCATAATTTTGTAGCGGTTCATACAACACATATTCCCATCAAATTTCATCACTGTAGTACTTATAGTTTCCGAGTAAATCGGCTGTGACAGACGGACAGACGGACAGACGGACAGACGGACAGACGGACATGACGAAACTATAAGGGTTCCGTTTTTGCCATTTTGGCTACGGAACCCTAAAAATCAGATTAAAATACTCTCACGCTCACAGCAAAATGTAGCACGGCTGAGCAGTGAGCACACATATTATGTTTTGTGGATGAAATACTTTTTTTTTTATTACTGAGATTTTTCTGATTTTATTCACTAAGCCTATGAGCTTATCAAGAAGGATTTACTAGGTACTTGAATTTAAGGTTAAATAAGATAAATTAATGGTAGTATAAGATGAATTAATGAAGATAACAGATAATGTGTACAGGAATAAAGGTATTTAGGGTTCTCAAAGCTCGGCAACGCATAAGTGGCTCCCCTGTTTCTTATTAATATAATCATTCATTATATACAGACAAAGTCGCGGGCAGAATCTGTTAAAATAAACGGAATTGGGTAAGATTGGAATCTGTTCTCGGAAACCAAACCCGCGACCTTGAGTGAGTCAGTGAGGCAATCTGGGTTATAGTCCAGGAGCTGATACTTGATAATGAGCTGTCAAACTTATCTGGGGTCACATAACACATAAATCTCAAGAGATAGTAAAATTAATATTTAAGATCATAAAACTAATAATAAAACATAAATGATAGATTCCATTAACTGTCAAATAGTCCTTACACCCTGGCGGATGCTGCCTCTGCGTGTGTCCCATGATACGGGCAAGGGCAACATCCGCTCGGTGTATCCTTACATTTCATTAAAGTGTCAAAAGGGCCTCTACGCGTTGGCTTCGGCTCCGCGCACGCCTCCCAAAGGTCCGGAACATCATTATTCCGTGATGGGAAAGACACGTACTTAAATGAAAATAAGATTAATTGGAGCATTTCAAATACCTGTCTTAACATTAATAAAAAGTGACGAAGCCCACAAAGGTTATTCATTTGATCAAAATAATTTTATTTCTTTCCAAAGTTGTATTATCTACATTGTCCTGTAAAAACGCGAAATTTCTAAAGACCTTCGGGTATAGGACTTCCTATTCTGACAAAGGATCCAAGAATAGCTTCTTCAAATAATAATTATCTTTATATATGCCTATTGAAAGGCAACAGAGTCAATAATCATTAATTGTGTTGTTGTATTTTTATCGGCAGCTGGTTCATAATGGTCTCTAGCCAAACGTACAATACGTTACGACACGAGTGTCAACGATTACATTCTTGGCTAGATGACGAGGTCTTAAATGTTTACTCGTATAACTTAAAGTATCATAGGAATAAGAACATTTTAATTTTTTATGTGCCTTTTTGTTTAAAAAAATGTTAGTAACTAGTTAGATTTAAACACCATCTGAATCGTCTTTTAGTAAAGCATAGGTACTGCAGTCTAGAAGATTTTTTGAGTGACAATTATATGTTTAGTTAGTTTGTATTACTACTATTAGTGTAATGTACTTATTGCTTATTTGCGTACCTAAATAATTTTGTTTAATAATGAATGTACTTATACCCTCGCAGGGTTAATATTGAAATTGTGTTCCATCATAATATTTTCTAGTCTGTACACATGAAATGCAATAAAATAAAATATAAAACTATGACTATAAAAATGACACTAGCTCCCGGGACAAGCCACCAGTGTTTTAAACTCGGCAAGCCAAACTAACCGCGAGTAAATAAACAGCCCGCTGGGAACATGTTGGTCTGACCCGGTTCATACGCGATTTGGACACTTAGCCGGATTACAGTAACTACATACATCATAATAGTTATTTACGATACTCGTGCGGAAAAGAGAGTACCTATTCTAATGTCTATAACCACTATAACTTAAAAACACAGGAGTTGAGAAATAATAAGGCCGATTAAACTTTCAACATTAGGTGGACAAAAAGTGTTTTTAGTCACGCGAGAAAATATCGCCATACATAAATTGAGCAATTTCACGTGCTCTGCCTACCCCTTTTGGGAATATAGTCATGAATTTTCAATGTCAGTCTTAGGAATAAACGAGATGAAATAAACCGAAAGAGTGATATTTCAGTAACAAGACCTACGCCAAAATTACCTACCACCTTATTGTCGATGGCGCTGTTATGAGTAAAGATCGTTATCAAGGTGCACTTTTCGTGGCAAATGGTACGGTTGGCAAAAAAAACAAATACTTACATTTAAATATTCACTTTGTTCTTAACTACAAAATAAATACTTACCTTCTTAGGATTACACCTCTACGGTACAAAGCCTTTTCCGACTAACTATATATTTTTAAAACAACGTATTATGTCAAATGACATTAATTATGGTGTATATTATTTTAATCCAAATAATCAAATGCACTCTAGATATGACTCTCTAGAATTGTTATTCAAGTAGTTAAAGTCAAAAGTAGTGCACGAAGCCAAATCTGTTGAACTAATTTTAGTTATTCATTCAATGTAATTTAGATTAATATTGTTTAAATTATAAGTACATACATAAGTAGTTTAATCTACATATCTGCTAAATAGAGACTCATACCTGCAGACAAACTGTAGATGCAGTTTTGCAGGGATATTTTTTAATTATAAGTCCTATACTGTAACTAATAATAACAATAAATAAAAAAAAAAAAAAGATAAGTAATTATAAATATGTATTTATTTCATAATTTGTTAATTATAAAATGTTTTAAATACTTGTGTATTTGTTTTTTTGCCAACTATACTCTGCCACCAATACAGCACGCTGATAATGATCTCTAGTTATGAGTGATGTTCGTACGATACAGATTCGACGCCGCGGGACGTAAGCGCCATCGACAATAAGGTCCCTTTACCCAGATAACGTCACAATTTAACACCATCGTGTTATCGTGATTAGTTCATCTTTATAATTAATTAAAAAAAATAATTAAAATTAATTAATTAATTAATAAAGTCAATAAGTAAAGTAACAAATTGTTACTTTAATAAAACGTCACTAAATAAATCAATTCCTTGACTTACAACTTAATATTTTCAAAGATGATTACCCTTTTTAGGGTTCCGTAGTCAACTAGGAACCCTTATAGTTTCGCCATGTCTGTCTGTCCGTCCGTCCGTCCGTCCGCGGATAATCTCAGTAACCGTTAGCACTAGAAAGCTGAAATTTAGTACCAATATGTATATCAATCACGCCAACAAAGTGCAAAAATAAAAAATGGAAAAATATGTTTTATTAGGGTACCCCCCCTACATGTAAAGTGGGGGCTGATATTTTTTTTCATTCCAACCCCAACGTGTGATATATTGTTGGATAGGTATTTAAAAATGAATAAGGGTTTACTAAGATCGTTTTTTGATAATATTAATATTTTCGGAAATAATCGCTCCTAAAGGAAAAAAAAGTGCGTCCCCCCCCCTCTAACTTTTGAACCATAAGTTTAACAAATATGAAAAAAATCACAAAAGTAGAACTTTATAAAAACTTTCTAGGAAAATTATTTTGAACTTGATAGGTTCAGTAGTTTTTGAGAAAAATACGGAAAACTACGGAACCCTTCACTGAGCGTGGCCCGACACGCTCTTGGCCGGTTTTTAGACATCCTGTCAATCTGACTACTGTCTCGTTTTCGAACATTAACCATTAGCCCGTTTAATGGCTTATTTATTTTAAGCATCTGTTGTCTGTCCGTCTGACACTCGTAAAAAACTAAGGGGGTTGGTAAAGAACTCGTTGTGTTCAGAAATAGTCGGGTTGAGTGGATCATGCGACATTTCTTAGTGTCAAAACTCTTAGTGAAGATAGCATTTGCCGTTGAAATTGAATAATAATGTCTTGATTATATAGTAACAATTACCTAATAACGGATGCTAGAGGGTCACCCCATTCTCGCGGTTTTTGATTGTGAGTCGGCGGCATCAGCGCTGAGAAAAATGGCGAGTCTTCGCAGATGCCATAGACTTAACTAAACCATGACGCTTAGTAGACGCTAGTGTGTGACTAAACCATGACGCTTGGGAGACGCCAGTGATTGTAGGTAATAGTTTATTCAGTCCTTTAGTAAGTTCAGCTTCAGAATCATATTTTATGACTACACTTACACCTACGTACCGCAAAGATGTCTCGCAGATACCATTCATCAAGCTACACCGCCAATTTACACCCAGTTAATCCATCTATGCATACTTCACCCATTAAATAAAGCGTGTTCATAAACATGCCAGTAAAACGGCGCACGCGCTGACAGTCTTTTGTCGACCCGCCCGCCATTTTGAATGGCCGCCATCTTGTAATTGCGCGCGCAATAAATTTCGTGGTCTTAACAACGTGTCTGACCACACGCGTACACGTGGGCGGTACAGATATTTATTTGTAAATTCTTTAATGCGAATATACAATTAGCTTATGAGTCATTTTGAAATGCTTGAGTTCGTGTTTAAAAGGGGAATTTAATAGCGATTTAAATGTCAGTTGGAATTGGTTTGCAACGGAACGAGCAGTCTTTGTTCTTTGTAATAAGATATTAAAATGAGCTTACCTGTGTAGTGTGTAATAACAATATTACTTTAAACGCACAATAGTTAGGGAGAGCCTAATTCAAATTCTCAGAACAAAACGCTGTTTTGATAGCAATGATGCATCTAACAGTCCTTTGATAGGTTAGTTCCGTTGATAGATATCAAAAAGTAACTAGTAACTCGTTGCAAAAAAGTCTTTTTTTTCCAAATATAAATTTTTGGTTTAAGTGACAGTTTTACGAATAACATTTACTTTTTATGTCAAAAAAAACTAAAAAAATACACAAACATTTTTTTTTTTGGCGTCATATAACATTTTATCTTTATTGTACCCTCAGAAATACGTAGTTAAAATCTTTCGGTTTCCTCATTGTATACATATGTAAATTTCTGCCATACCCTCGCGAGCTACAGCGTCCAGTAGTCATAGGGCTTACGGCGAAATTATGGTCAAAAGCTGCACTTTATGCAGAAAGCAAGCCACTTTGCACAGTGATACTAGGGACCAATACAAATGATTTCATCCGAGGAAACACGATTTTCATCCACTAGAATTCAAGATGGCGGACATTTTCCAAAATGGCGGCCTCATATTTTTAAAAATTTATAGAATCACAACGGCTGCACCGATTTTGATGGTTGGGGTGTCTATCAGTTCGTATTGAAGCTTTTATTAATATAAAAAATTAAAAACATAAAAAAAATTAAGATGGCGGCCGAATAATAAGAAAAATATGAAATTTTCAAACTTTTTTTTTCATTCTCGTGAAATTTACCAATAAATTTTCTATGATATGGCCACATTTTTATATATATTAATTAAACCTGATAATATTATCTACATAATAAAATAATAATCATGAAAATCCGTTGAGAAGTTTTTGAACTATACCCATTTCAAATGGAGCGCGCGGATTTGAAAGACGTTTTTGCACGTGATGTGAAAAAAATTGGAATCATAACGGCTGCACCGATTTTAATGGTTGGGGTGGCTATCAGTTTGTATTAAAACATTTATTCATATAAAAATTAAAATCATTTAAAAAATTAAAGATGGCGGCCTAATAATAAGAAAAATATGAAATTTTCATTTTTTTTATTCTCACGAAATTTACAAATAGTTTTTCTACGATATGGTCACATTTTTATTTATTGAAATAGAATCTGATAATATCATCTGCAAAATAAAACAAAAAACGTTAAAATCCGTTTAGTAGTTTTTGAACTATACGCATTTATTTTGGTCACCACTTACTATATTACTATTCAGAATCAATGTTTTTAGTATTTATATACATTATTAGTAATTTATTCCGAGTTTAGGTATATTTAGATAACCCCCGTAAACGTTGATGGTCATAATTTTTATTTTAATACGTAAAAGAACTTAAATAGGTACACATAACATTTGCATCACTTCTCCTTTTCAAGGCTAGAGTTAATCTCCGACAACTTCTGTAGCCTACGGAAACATATATTAATACAAACTTATTTTTTGCTTCTCGTCTAGGTTATACTGAAAGATAGAAGAGTGATTCAAAATAATATCAAAATACAAGGAAATAATGAATAAATAATAATTTAAAATATCATTTTTGCAAAATACTTTTTATTTTGGCAGCTGCCTGTGCAAATGTACTACATTGCATTATTTGCATTGCGCAGGGTAGACCCACAACACGTACAGCGTATTGTTTCGCAGCCTGTTTCACAACCGCAATTGTCCAAGTATTCCCATTCATACCATATCTCCCTGTTTTC
The DNA here is from genome assembly GCF_023078275.1 of Leguminivora glycinivorella. NCBI lineage: Eukaryota > Metazoa > Arthropoda > Insecta > Lepidoptera > Tortricidae > Leguminivora > Leguminivora glycinivorella. The sequence goes on along the minus strand of NC_062978.1, from coordinate 19,280,617 downwards.
AGACCACTGCAGGGGGCCGATCGGGGGCACATCCGCATCGTACGCACACACGAACGCCGTGAGACTCAAAAATCGGCCCCCTGTACCCAACTATCATTGTACGTCTTCCAACCCCAGGATGATGGCATAGGCACAGAAGTAATATCCAGAATATGGGGCGTTGGACACGGAGCGCAAGTGCTGCCGATGTTGGTTACTAATTTATTTTTGGTGGTAAACATCAGTTTCTTGCTCACCAAGTTCAGGTGAACTTTTCAAGCATGGCGATTATTCCTGCAGGAAGACTTTGTAGTTACTGCGATGTTTCTATCAAAGCTGATATAACTTCAGGGGGTGCAAACAATGTTTTAGAACATGATTTTTTTCTTTTGTATTGAAAAAAGAAGTGGTGTCAGACGTAAAGACGTGAAAACCACGAAGAGCAGTCGGTCTTCCAGGATCCAAAGTGTTGGCTATTTTATAACTTATACTCTGGCAGGTTATTCTCATTTAAAATATTAAGAAAATATACTAGATAAGACTTGGAAATTTCCCAATATAATTAGCTCCATAGATCCCATGCTTAAATGCCAAATTGGGACCGTTCTTAACACATATTTTAGTGAGCAAGCATGGACTCAGGCCTGTTTTCCGGTATGGTTTGGCGGCTTAGGCACTCGTAAAGTGTCGTTTTGCCGACATTCCTGCCTCCATTTACATCACGTCCGATCTCGCAAGTAACATCTTGAAAGCCTCCACGGCTTCAAACTGCGAGATAAACTCAAACAACAAAGGGCATGGGACACTGGTACCCGTTACCACCCTGAACTCACTCGAGGCCTCTTCATGAGGCAAAGACCTTTCGGGCTCTAAGCTAGGTCCAAACCCGAATCTGGCCACTGACTTTGCGTCTATCCTTCACCCGTAGAGTCTGAAGACTCCAGTAGTTTTTTATTTAAATACCAAGACATTTGTATCGGAAGATCTGATGATACACGTGAGTCCCTGTTCCACCATATCTTTTGCGCGAGGTACAATGAGGCTATCAGCTTCTTCCGGTTACGTTCCTATGGTTTACCCTGAAATAGCAGAACAAATGTTCTCTGAGGAAGTAAATTGTTTAGAAAAAAAATCACCACACTAATAACATCAACAGGATACAGTTTCTGGAACAAGCCTTGTTGGTTGTCATACTAACATAACAGGGTCTTCCTGGAGGAATAATGGCCAAGCTTGAAAAGTTCACCTGCGGCCTGCGGCCTATATATGATCCGCAGACTCCACATTTATCGGTGAACTTGGTGCGCAAGGAACCGTTTCCAACCAAAATTAATAACCAGCATCCCACCAACATCGTCAGCACTACAAAACATACGCTCCTTTTCGTATAACAAGCAAACCATCTCGAAACGTAGACTAAGTAGACGAGAAGCAGAAAATAAGTTATTTTATACATAGCGACTTCTATATTTCTGTAACCCCTACAGAAGTTGTCGAAACTTATCTCTGGAGTCCTCGGAAAGGACAATTGTTATTAATACAAATACTATGTTATGTGCATTTACGTTATTTTACGTATTAAAATAAAAATTATGACCATCAAAGTTTACGGGGGTTATCTAAATATACCTAAACTCGGAATAAAATACTAATAATGTATATAAATACTAAAAACATTGATTCTGAATAGTAATATAGTAAGTTGTGACCAAAATAAATAATCAGTCTTGCGTGTATAGCGGTACGAGACTTCTTTCAAACCCGCGCGGTTCATTTGCAATGCGTATAGTTCAAAAACTACTGAACGGATTTTAACGTTTTTTGTTTTATTTTGCAGATGATATTATCAGATTTTATTTAAATAAATAAAAATGTAACCATATCGTAGAAAAACTATTTGTAAATTTCGTGAGATTAAAAAAAAATTGAAAATTTCATATTTTTCTTATTATTCGGCCGCCATCTTTAATTTTTTTAAATGATTTTAATTTTTATACGAATAAATGTTTTAATACAAACTGATAGCCACCCCAACCATTAAAATCGGTGCAGCCGTTATGATTCCAATTTTTTTTACATCATGTGCGAAAACGTCTTTCAAATCCGCGCGCTCCATTTAAAATGGGTATAGTTCAAAAACTACTCAACGGATTTTCATGATTTTTATTAGATTGTATAGATAATATTATCAGGTTTAATTTAAATATATACAAATGTGGCCATATCATAGAAAATTTATTGGTAAATTTCACGAGAATGAAAAAAAAAGTTTGAAAATTTCATATTTTTCTTATTATTCGGCCGCCATCTTATTTTTTTTTTATGACTTTATTTTTTTATATTAATAAGCGCTTCAATACGAACTGATAGACACCCCAACCATCAAAATCGGTGCAGCCGTTGTGATTCTATAAATTTTTAAAAATATGCGGCCGCCATTTTGGAAAATGTCCGCCATCTTGAATTCTAGTGGATGAAAATCGTGTTTCCTCGGATGAAATCATTTGTATTGGTCCCTAGTATCACTGTGCAAAGTGGCTTGCTTTCTGCATAAAATGCAGTTTTTTTCCGTAAGCCCTATGACTACAGCGTGTATAGCCAGCTTTTCGTCACGGGCGACGGGTGGTAACGATCGATTGCTGCCATTGCCAGTACTGTCTCCTACAGGATATTGATTAAGTACTTTTTCTAGTCCCGAACTGTTATTCGTCATTTACAGGATCATGCATAGATCTTTAAAACCCTACATAAAAGTCTATTCCCCAAAGCCAGCGTCCGCCGGCTCTCCGCGCATCATGCGCGCAGTATCGAAAAAACTGAAAACGCATTGTTTGACTCTGTAACCATGGTAACGCATTGTTATAACGGTACTGCGCGCGTGCGCGGGAAGGCTTTGGGCAGCTGAGCTGAAAGTGCAAACCTTTGCGTCAAAATACAGGAAACAGTGTGAATTTCACAAAAGTTATTCAAGAAAACTATTAAAAACTAAGTGCATGGTCGTAGAAAAAGTATTGTATGCAACGGTGTTTATGTACTATTATATATTCTGTGGTTTAACTGAGTCAAAAAATACTCGTGGCGTCTTAATAACAATTTTCGGTTTCGCGCCTCAAATTGTTACCCACGTCACTCGTCTTTTTTGACCTCCTTTAAACGTCTACTGCATAAAATACTATATTATTAGAGCCATTTGAACTAGAGTAAGCCGTCTGCGTGATCATTTAAAACATGGTCGAGAAATTTTGACTTTTGTCTTGAAAAGTTACACTAAGAAAATAAATTAAAACGTAAGCATTCGCGACCTGCTATCGTTGTGAAAGCCAGAGCAAGCCCCAACGCAGGCTGCTCTGGGCACGGAGACTACTAATCCTGGCGGAACAATCGCGGCGAAATATGATGCTAAATAAGAAGCTGCTCTCTTGGTGTGCCAAAGAAGAGGGAGGAGAGATGAAACTAATTTTATGGTATATGTTTTGTCTGAATTGGTGAGCTAAATACCTAATACTTAATTACAAGCAACGAACGTGCAAATATCTATTAAAAATCATGCGATTGTCTAAATGTCGAAATAAAAGCCAATGTCGATGTGATAAGCATGTATTTTTTTTATCACAGTTTCTTTTTATGCCATGACTGGTAGAACTGATAGCGTCGTATGCTGAAGGCGATAACATATATTATTATTTTTGTATCTGTGTATACACGTACCAGCCGGCGTATTATGCTTCCAATTTTATCACTTATAAAGTATCCGTCACGCTTTGGCAAGTATGTCAGTGTGAGAGTGACAGATGTCTTATCCACGTGGATAAGTGATAAAATTCGAAGCATGATACGCCGGCTGGTCGATTAGAAGGTACATATATTCTTCAATGTTCGTTTGAAGTCTTAGGAAAATCTATAGCCACAAAAATCTTGAAAATTCTGAATTTTGAAATTTAAGTCACGGAAAGAATTTACTTTCAAGAGGTAAGGTGTCTGGAAGAGATCGCTCTTTAGCGATAAGACCGCCTGTTGTCTACCATAGTTAATTAAAGTTATGTGCTTATTTTTTTAATGTCATTTTGTTATATTGGTGAGCAATAAAGAATATTTGTATTGTATTGTATTGTACGGCAAGGTTTTCCTACATGTAAACGCCTTCAGCCGCTTACCTTATAGAGTCACAATACTTACAATGCTCACGGAAGTTTTGTGTTAATTTTCGGCACGCCTCAAAGTGTAACGCTGACGCTGAGTTCAGATATTATAATAGGGCCACATAATAGGGCATATATTTAGCCTCAGATGATTCGGCGCGAGAAGCGTGTCCGTTCTGTGTAAAATAGTCACATGTTCTGTGGCAGCATCGCCGCATAAAGCTGTCCGGGGTATCTTGGCATATTGCTCTCGTGCAGTCGCATATGATAAGTGCATAACCCGTCCTTTGTTTGGAAAAACATATTTTCCTCCTGTTTCCTTTTCGACCGAAAGTATCGTCGTATTATTATTGAGATTATGTGAACTGTATTATTCATATTTTATATTTAATAGATAGGTTAGAAAGTTAGTTTTCAATTATTATTTGGATAAAAATTTAAAATGGAATCCTAGAATAGAAAAGATCTACTTTGATCCCTCCCAGTAAGAAAATTCCCATTGCCGAAACGATAGTTCAAACTTTTTATGAGCTACTTGTACCTACATTACATACCATAAGTATGTGTCGATGCTCTTGCCGCCCAATGTGCAATGAGATGTACATTTCGGTTCATTGGAATTGTAACTTTCATGTGTATAATTAAAGTAGCATTTCTTTTGTCTCTAAATTTTTTCGAACAAATGAAACTCAACTTAATTTAAAATGCAACTGGGATCAAATATATAGATATTCTATGGTGTGCGTTACGAGAATAAGGGCCAGTTGCATCACCCACATTTGACAGACACTTCATCGTCAAGCAGCAGACGTCTATGGAATTTCCCATAGAATAAAATTAAAACGAACGCTTTAACGGTGACAGACGGCTTGATGCATCCGGCCCTAAAACAAAATCGCTACCCGCGTTCTATCCCAATGTTATTCAACGGATTTGGATGCAGTTTTTAATATTATAGATGGAGTGATTCAAGAAGAAGGTTTATATATGTATAATACCCGTACCGAGGCAAGTCGCTAGTTTATTATAATAACACAAAAAAATACAAGCAGAACTAAGGACTAAGAAAGAAATTCTCTAAATTTTCCATTATTGGACCTATGTCCAGCGTCTAGACTAGTGGAGTTGGTATGGTGAAGTCATAACAGTTAACGACCCAGTACCCAAGGGAGGCGTCGAAGTATATTGTTTTATTGGATCTCAGTATTCTCAGTAAAGTTTAGTTTAGTTTAGTTTATTGATCTCTCAATACAATTTTCATATTTAAAGTAAAAGAGTACAATAGCAATTACTTATTGTATAGCGATCGTCGTAATGTACATAATGTAAACAATTCAATTCATAAAACATTTTAAGAACCATTTGTTACGTTATAAATCAGTTTTATCATTAATTATTTAAATAAAATGGTTTCACAATGAATAAAAAATAATTGTACTATTAAATAATGTCAAATTAAATAAATAAAGACAGAAAGTGTCTAATAAAAATATGTCAAATGAATTAGTTACTACATAATAAAATAAATTAAATGCTAATACAATGTATTATCTTGGTCATCGTCAGTTCACATTGAGAGATATTCCTGTACTGAGTAAAGAGATTTATTTACTAAAAAGGTTCTTAGTTTGCGTCTGAATGTCACATCGCACATCTCGTTTTTTATTTCAGTTGGTAGGTGCTCGTAGAAAGTCGGGCCTATTACACGTGGGTTTCTTGCATGTAATGCTGTACGGCGCGGGACGGTTCGTAGTTTTCCCGAACTCCGGAGGCGTTTACCCGCAACCTCCACTCGCTTAAATTGAGACAAGTGTTTACGCGTCAACATAACTACCTCGAAAACGTACTGCGAATAGTGAGTCATGATTTGATGTTCAGCAAACAATTCTTTACAGGATTGCCTCGGTTTTAAATTGAGTATAGTCCTTATCGCTCTTTTTTGCATGAGTAACACCCTATTTGCATCGGTCGAGTTACCCCACAAGATCACGCCGTATGTCATAAGCGAGTGGAAGTATGCGAAGTAAGCCTGCCTCAACGCAGCACATGAAATCATTGGCTTCACCTTTTGCAATGCGAAGATTGCACCACCCAGCCTTCCACATAGTACGTTTATGTGCTGCTTCCAACTCAAGGTGGGATCCATTGTGAATCCTAAAAACCTACATGAATCGCTTGTCGGGATAGGAGACTGAATATTCACGTTAGGGACGCACCTACCTGCGAACAGCATGACGTTCGATTTGTTAACGTTTAGAATCAGTCCGTTCGCCGAAAACCATTTATTAAGATGATCGCACACGGTGGTGACTTTGTAGTTGAGATGCTCATATGTTTCAGCGCTGACAACTACAGTTGTGTCATCGGCAAACAAAATGACTCGACCGTCTTTAACAGCTGAGGGCAGGTCATTTATGAACGCGAGAAATAGAGTATTTCCCAGAGCCGAACCTTGAGGAATTCCCACTGTCACGTGGCCAGTTTCTGATCGTATTCTTTTCCCTCCCGCCATCACTTCTACTGTCTGTGTTCGGTTTTCTAAAAAAGATTTCAGTAGGTTACCATGCAGCCCATAACAGGAGAGTTTTTTTATAAGCAGGTCGTGACTTATAACGTCGAATGCTTTCGACAAGTCACAATAGATGCCAGCTACTTTCTGCCTGTCATCGATAGCGGTGGTGATGCTGTCAATCATGTTATACGCTGCAGTAGTAGTGGACATGTTCTTACGGTAAGCAAATTGTCTGTCAGTCAGTAGGTCGTTCTCGAAATGTTTCATTAGGTGTTGGGACAGGATGGACTCTATGATTTTGGATATGTTGGGTACTATTGAGATCGGTCTGTAATTATCAACGGATGTTTTATCACCTTTACTTTTGTAAACAGGACACACTCGTGTGCTTTTAAGTATATCGGGGTAAACGTCTTTATTGAACATCTCATTGATGAGGGAGACCAGATTATCCGAAATTAATGGCCAAATTGACAATAGAATGTTGACTGATATGTCATATATATCAAGTGTGTTTCGACTTTTTAATAATGTTCTGAGAGTGCGATCGAGGTCAGCACGTGTGACAGTGGGAAAACTATAGGCATTTATCTGAGCGGTTTGTAAGTGGGCGTGCAGATAATTTATCGCGAGTTGTTCATTTACGCCTATGTTGTAAGTTGAAGCGACACTCAAAAAATGACTATTAAGGTGGTCAGGAACTTCTAATTTTTTCACAGGAATTGAATTACCTTTTTTAAAGTAATGTCTTTCCTGTCCTGTGATTGAGAGGTTTCGTCCTTGATTATTTTCCAGATTTCTTTTGAAGGATTTTGACTGTCTGTTATCCTTTTGGTGGTGTAAGTTTGCCTGGCTTCTAAAACTTTTCGTTTAATCAGGTCTGAGTAGTACTTAATACTTGTGGATATACTAATGTCATCTGGATATTGTTGTCGGAAATGCGAAAGATCATTTAAATTTTCCATATATTTTGAGATTTCGTCAGTCATCCATGGGATACTTGGTTTACTTTTTATTCGTATCCGTTTTATGGGGAAATGAATATCTATAAAATATGTTAATACGCGTATTAATTTGCTAAACTTATTGCTAATGTCAATGTTATTATTAAATACAAAATTCCAATCATAATTCTCAATGTCACAGTAAAATAAATAAATTGATTCGTCATTAATTAGCCTACGTTCTTGAAAGGTATTTGTTTCCTCACGGTACAGATGTTCGACCGTTATTGTGAATAGCTGCGCGTTATGGTCACTTATCGGTGTATCTATCGGTGAGGCGGTGACGTCACAGGTGTTGTTTACGATGCCGCAGTCGATGGAGGTGGAACTCTCCGCGCACACACGGGTCGGAAACCCAACTGTGTTCGCGCATCCATAACTGGCCAGTATATCATTTACTTTTAATTTTTCATTTTTTTCAGATAAGAAATCGACATTCAGATCGCCAACCACTACGAATCTTTTATTTTCTAAAGTTACTTTACTTAACAATAATTCTAATTTCGTAATAAATATGTCAAAATCTCCTTTCCCAGTTCGATAAATCGCAACAATAATTAAATTTAAATTTACAATTTCAATTGATGTTATCTCAAAATGATACTCAACGGAAACGCTTTGCAGGTCGTTGCGCTGTTTATACCGAATATCGTTCCGTATGTACAACGCAACGCCGCCATGGGCGATGCGCTTGCGGCAGTATGCATTCGCTAACTCGTAGTTACATAACCTCACTTTGTCAATTTCGTTACTTTTGCACCAAATTTCGCTACATGCTAAAACATCTGGTTTTTCGGTGTCTAATAAAATGTTCAACAATGCGGTTTTGCCACAAATGGATCTTACGTTTTGGTGTATTAGTTTGAAGACCGAGGAATTCGCTAACGTGGCAACCGATCGCCGCTGCTCACTTTGAAGTTTTTTGGCTTCACAACGTTGAAAATTCTAATGGACACACCTTCCGGCCAGTTCTTACGACTACGGACTATTCGTACTTTATCTGCTGGTACATCAACCTTGAACGATGAGTAATGTCCTCTAGTTACCGTCAGCTTTTCACACTCGGCAACCTGCACGCCTGTGGTGGACTTGATGTGGTCAACTAAATCTGCAGATGTGGTTTCTTCACTCAGATTGAAAACATGAAGACTGACTGAGAAAAGACTGACAGACTGACTTCTAAATGGCGATCACAGGTTAATGTATACGTTTTAAGTATTTACTTATTTAGAAGTGTCCAGTTTATTGTGACAAATTGCTTAGTAAATAAAATACTGTTGGACAGTTTTACATTATTGTCTCAAATTTGTTTTGATCAAAAAAAAAATTTGGATAAACTAAGAATTCCAAATTAAATACTCGTATTTATTTAAGATACACGATCGACAGTATTTACGCAACGAATGGTGATCGCATAAAATTGGTTTACACTACACACGAGTCTTAAAATTGCTTTTTTTTCATACGATTGCGATGAACTAGGGTAAACTCGCCTCATTCGGTGACACGCCTAATTCGGTGATACAAGCTTTGAAGCACTATTCCGAAAGACGATTTTTGATTGTTTCATTGAATTAAATAGGAGTGTCACCGAATGAGGCGAGTTTACCCTACCTATAAATACATGTTTTGCCTTTTATTTAATGAACATGGTTTTTATTTTCAGGTACTTACTTCATAATACTGAAGAGATTTTACTGCTCTCAAGCCAGTGAACTTTTGCTGTTTATAAGGTGAGTGAGATGTGAAATGATTGTTTTTTATACAGCTGTGACCTGTAAATTAGAAAAATAAATTAAAATTGTATTTACTTAAACATGGTAATTGCTTACAAATGTCCAAAGTAAATAATTTTAGAAAACATTATTGATGGGTTTGTTATGTACATATTTTATTTACTTGTAAATCTTTTATTTTTTAAACTGTAATGTAAATGTACTTCTGTAAGCTTGTTTATCTTATACTTGAATTTTCCTCTCACTCACTTTGTACTTTACTAGGTTAGCTGGAGAGATCCGTTGGCCTTTGTACCTCTGTTCCTATAAATTGTATGTAAACCTGTAGTACACAATTAAGTGATTACTACTACTTACTACTAAATTGACTAAGCCACTTTAACGCGGAGCTCAAGCAGGCTTGTGTTGTGGACCTAAGGCACAAATACCTGTCTCTGGATATCGTACAAATAAATTCGCTTAGTGGGATTCGAACTTAAGACTATAATAATTATAGTCTTAAGTTCGAATCCCACTAAGCGAAAATATAAAGCCGATAATTATTATCGGCTTTATATTTATAGGCAGGATTAATATATGTACTACTCTACCGACAACACCTCATATTTTAGCAGTAGGGTAAAGGTAAACAATTTTGACCATCTTTTTGTAAAAATATTACAGTTTCTGTGCCAGCTGTAATCAATCAATCAATCAATCACAATGGTGACAATATGTTATATTATTTATATCAGCAAGTAAGTAACGGGAGGGGAAAACCGAAGAAGAGGTGGATGGACTGTGTGAGACATGATATGGAACTAAAACAAGTTAATGATGAGATGACGAGTGACAGAGATGTATGGAAGAGAAAGACATGCTGCGCCGACTCCAAGTGACTGGGATAAGGGCAAGAGAATGATGAATGATGATGATCAGCCATGATGAGCCGTGTAGGCGTACGAAATATAATTTGGCAATATATTTACAAAGCAGATCGGAAAATAATTACCTTATACTAAATACATTTACATAATATTTACATTATATAATTTATATTCAAAGTATACATGCAATGTCAGGGAAAAAAAAATGATATGAAAATCAGAAAAAATGTGGTTTTTATGTCAAAGTTATACATTCATCATCTAAAAATTAATTAACGTTATAGTAGCATTTATTACAAAGAAACATGTACAGCACACCCTTGAACCTACTTGCAGGTAAGCTTTGCCATGCTTCAGGAAGTTTATTAAACAATTTCGGTCCCATGACTAGAATATTCTTTTGCATTAGGGTAGTGTTGCTTCTACTTATGTCTATTTCAGGTTTTCTCGGGCAGATATTTGACCTTAACAGTGCCCTTCGAAATTTAAACAAATTAGGATTATTTTTGACAAATAAACACCATTCAACGGTACGAGAAATGAAGGCCGCCTCGTGCATGACAGTATTCCAAGAACTTCATTATATCACAGACAGTGTTTTGCAATGTGCATTAAATTGTATAACAAGTTACCGAAAAGCATGAAAGAGTTACATGTAAATAAGTTTAAAAAAGTTCTTGTTGGTTATTTATTAGATAAAAATTATTATTGCCACGATGATTTTCTCAAAGAAAACATGCAGGAGCAAAATTGTTAATTAATTAAAAATAGTTATTAAGTATTTTGTAAAATTTTGCATGCTAGTATTTTTAAATACATATAGCAGAATAAGCAACAAATTGTCAAAATAACATCTGTAGACATAAATCATGTAATACTTATTCTATGCAAATAAAGCTATTCTATTCTATTCTATTCAAATATGTACAAACAGGGAAAAGTCAGCAATTTCAGTGATATGAAGTGTGGTTGACAGCTTTGTGGGGGATATATTCCTACAATGGCCCTGATACATCTCTTTTGAGCTAAAAACACTAATTCTCTGAACGAGGAGTTTCCCCAAAACACAATACCATATCTAAGTGTTGAGGACACAAAACCGTGATATGTCTGTGATACGTCTAAAAAACACGTTTTAAAAATACATACTTAAGGGATGCTGATACGCAATAATGTGTTATCCCACATGAATTATGCAATAAAATGTAAACTTTAATCATTGAATTTTTGAGTTGACGTCTTATTGCGAAATGCATGTGAGATGACACATTATTGCGTATCAGCATCCAGTCTGTTATTCTGCTAAAAATAATTTTAGGATATAAAATACACTTGACAAAGTCTACCTTTCGTTCTCGTGCTAAAAAACGAAATAAAGACCATACTTGGAAAACCACGCGTTACATTAATTACATATCCTATTACATATGTACATCCTTGGGAACACATCTCTAGATATAAGTTAACAAAAGGTCCCGGTACTTATAGTTTTCCTTCAGAACGCAATTATATGTCTTATTCTACGAGTATGATGTCCAATGGGACTCTATAGATCCACTTAAAGGGGATTGGCCAGACGATTACTCAGACATGATTATCATTTGCCAATCAACTTTATTCGAAGAGGGGAAATAAAGAAAGCGTCCATTGTATCGGCCAAAAACTGGCTACAGGGGCCCTGGGTTCCTACCCGACGTCATAATCTCTCACTAACTTCTATATAGATATATGACCGTAACGGTTCTAGTCCACTCAGTTCACTCCATCGCTGGCTCTTCTGTATTGGCGAAACACAACAAAGTCAGCTACTTACGATAACGATATGAGCGTTTAATTGTGGCGTCGGTTTGGTACATTGTACAGTCGAGTTCACAAACACCTTTACACTCAACGTTCCAAATGTATGTATGATGATGATAATGATGTATTCCTGTTATAATGATACCCGAGCAAGCGAAAGTTGCCACCGAGTGAATCACAAAATTTTTCACCACATCAACACGAACAAAATATTGACTATAAAACATCGAACTAAATCAAATCCGGCAATCTATTGAATATTTATGATGCAAAACAATTATTTGTAGGTAAATTCTACTAGCCAGGTCAAGGCATCAAGTTAAAATTTGTATGAAATTACTTTGCACTCTTGTGGATAAAATGTAATTTTGCTATCCGTTTTCGAATAGTAAAATTGATCCTGGTTGGTGTGGTGAAAATATATTTTTGTCATGTTGGCTTGTAAAGATGATGGTGTACTCGACCGTATGGAGACGGTTCGTCAAAATGAACTATGGGATGAGCTGGAGCGATGTCAGATGGGTCGCCGAATGGGTAGCAACAGTGGATGATACTTAACGTACCTTGTAGGTAGAAAGTACCTAGATGCCTGTTACGGTGTCCTCTAACTCTGAGTTAAGAGGAGAAGAGACAGCCGAAACTCCATGTACAAACATAGTCCTCATTCTGGCCCGCAATATTAGGTATATTGACATTATAGAAAATATTGATGTATTTAAATCATTGCTCTATATATCATTACATACATAATATGCCACTCCACTTGCAGACTAGTGGCGTGTTGTATGTGTCCCAGTATATTCATGCAACACATTTTGTAACACAAGTGGCCCGTTGTAAATCAGAAACTCCCCAGAAATCCCAGTAAACAATGAAACTGGTACAACAAACTTCCTTTCTGGCCGGAAACTGCAGTTATTTTAATACTTTTTCACCGGAAGGAGTTTCTTTGCCGTTTAGTTTACCTTGTTACATTTTATTATACGGCACGCTTGGAAAATATAACTGGGTTACTACAATAGTTCCCAAGCGATGTATAAAGTCATGAGCTACAGCGCAAATAAATAAATACATTGGATCTTTGAGAATGCTGGTTAGTATTTATTTTACTATATCTTCACAATAACTCGCTTTAACAAACGAAAAATCTTGTAATATTATCAGTGTGGAAATATTATCTTCTTGCTTCAACAGTGTATTGAAAATAATTATTAACTATGCAAAAATTATGTTACCAGCAGACCGCCATGTTGACTTTTTCTCTTATAGCGCGCGTACTTTATCATTACTCGTACTTTATCATGTATCGGTACTGGTAGCGATTACATTAGTGCCGCAAAATCATTTTTTTTTTGTTGATAAAATGGAAGTTTATCTTACCTATGTTTATTTTTAATCCCCGACGCAAAAACGACGGGGTGTTATAAGTTTGACGTGTCTGTCTGTGTGTGTCTGTCTGTCTGTATGTCTGTATGTCTGCCTGTCTATTTGTCTGTCTGTCTGTCTGTGTGTGTGTCTGTCTGTGGCATCGTACCTCCCGAACGGATGAACCGATTTCGATTTTTTTTTTGTTTGAAAGCTGAGTTAGTCGGGAGTGTTCTTAGCCATGTTTTATGAAAATCGGTCCACTATGTCGCGGTCGGGGGTTATTTCAAAATTTTAATTTTGTGGTTAGGTTATGTAGTGACATTTACGACAGTAAAAAAGTATACAGTGATGTCACGTAGTAGGTAAGGATGCAACAGTGTAGCAGTATCGATGGTGCAGCCTGATCCCAACGTTAATAAGAAATTCCTTATGGTACTTTTGACCATGCAGTAGGTACCTATGTATGTTTCGTATGTAATGTAATAAGCGAAAAATGCTTTTTTATAATTTCTGCTCAATATCAAATCTAATTGAGAGTGAATCTGAGTTTCATAATCCATACTAATATTATAAATGGGAAAGTGTGTGTGTCTGTTTGTTTGTCCGTCTTTCACGGCAAAACGAAGCGACGAATTGACGTGAATTTTTAAGTGGAGATAGTTGAAGGGATGGAGAGTGACATAGGCTACTTTTTGTCTCTGTCATGTTCGCTTGTTATATATGTATAAATGTAGGGTAGAGTTAATCTACACGCGCGCCCTCTGGCGCCGACTTGTTCTTGTAACGTTTCGTCAGTCCGGAAATAAACCTGTGTCTGAACGCCTGTTTTTCTGTTGGCTCCACCCCAGAACTATTCCGCATCATCCCTCACCAAGTATAGACTACATATCTATCAACTGGCGACGAGATCCTTCGAACTTCGCGCGAGCAGTGTCAGCGGAGCCACGAATACGTTTTTATCACGACGGAGGGAAAGAGAAATTACAGGAGGGAAACTGCAATATGGCGGTGGGCAAAGTGGAACCGTTCGACATCCATAAAGGCAGCTGGGAAGCCTACAAGGACCGAGTGGAGCAGTATTTTGTGGTTAACGAGGTCAAGGAGGAGAGGAAAGTTCCACTGTTGATAACTTTGATGGGTGCGGAGGCGTACGAGCTCTTAGTGACTCTGTGTACACCGGAGAAACCGTCTACCTTAAAGTACGACAAAATTAATCAACTGTTAGCCGATCATTTGCAGCCTACGCCCAGTGTTTTAGCGGAAAGGTACAAGTTTCGTCAGCGTAAACAAGCAAAAAGTGAATCGGTGGCGGATTACTTAGCGGATCTGAAGAAGTTAAGTAGGTTCTGTGACTTTGGAACTTGGTTAGACGAAAGTGTAAGGGATCAGTTTGTGTGCGGTTTACATAGTGAGAGCATTCGTTTAAGGTTATTTACGGAGAAGGATCTTAAATTAAAAACGGCTACGGACTTAGCGATTGCAATGGAGGCGGCGGAATTTAATGCGGCGGAGGTAGCTCGGCGAAATAATCCCGGCGGCGAGCGAGAGGCAAGCTGCCATGCCATAAGTGAAGCGGCGGGGAGAGCGAGAGGCAACACACGAGGCGGCGCGACGTCAAGCGGAATTGGGCGAACATGGCCGAAAGGGAACGGGCAGCGCAAATATGGCGGCGCCGGCGCGGAAGTGACACTGACAGCTGATTTCAAACGAAAAGGAGGTCACGGACACGGTCAGGGTCAACTTTGTACTGTTTGTGGCCGAGATCATTCCAGTGAAACATGCAAATTCAAGTTATATTCGTGTCGAGTGTGCAACCAGCAAGGACATTTAAAGAAAATGTGCCCGCGATTGTCACGTTCCGGAGGACTACATTACGTATTTACGGAAACGGGGGATCAATCGGCCCCGGAAGATGATTTAGAGGTAAACTATTCGTGTGTTAATGTGGTTAGGCAAAACACAACAGATTCTAAATATCCGCCGTATAAAATGATGATAAATGTAAACAATAGGGATTTATTCATGGAAATTGATACTGGCAGCAGAATTTCATGTGTTAGTACGCGATTTTATAAAACTTATTTTAGTGACTGTAAGTTAGAGCCCAGCAATTTGAGGTTATCTTATCTGACGGGAGGAGGGGTTCCTACATCAGGAAAAATAAAATGTCTAGTGCGTTTGGGCGACTTAAACAAAGAATTAGACTTATATGTAGTAGATAATGGCAAGGAGAATTTGTTAGGCAGAGAGTGGTTAACTGAATTGGGTATCATTAAGAGAGTAAAGCAACGATTAGAGTTAATGTATTTTGTGAAACCTAATGAAGTTTTTGATCTGTCGGAATTTAGTTCCAGATTTAAAGACGTTTTCTCGGAGGGACTGGGCCGGTACAATGGCGGGCTGGTCACGCTGCGGGTGAGAGACGGCGCCAGGCCGGTGTTCCTGCGCGCGCGGCCATTAGCGTACGCCCTTCGTGGACCTGTGGAGAGGGAGCTCGAGCGGCTGCAGCAAGAGGGTGTCATCACGCCCGTGGAAACAGCGGACTGGGCAACTCCAATCGTCCCGGTGGTCAAGTCAGATGGATCTCTCCGGATTTGTGGTGATTATAAGATAAGTTTGAACAAATATCTAGAAGTGGACCGTTTTCCCTTACCAAGAGTAGAAGATTTGTTTGCCAAGTTACATGGTGGTAAAAAGTTTAGTAAGATTGACTTGTCCCAGGCATACGCACAGCTAGTTTTGGATGACACCTCCAAGTATACAGTTATAAACACACACAAGGGCTTGTTTAAATATAATCGTCTTATATATGGTCTATCCTCGAGCCCGGGAATTTTCCAGAGGATTTTGGAACAAATGTTTGCGGATATACCTCGGGTTGGTGTGTTCTTAGATGATGTGGTTATTACAGGGTTAGATGATCAAGAGCATTTAAAGAATTTAACTTCAGTCTTTGAGCGACTACAGAAGTATGGTCTAAAAATAAAAAAGGAAAAATGCTCTTTCATGTCGGAGTCAATAACATACTTGGGTTATGTGGTGAATAGTGAAGGTATTCATACTTGCCCTAAGAAGATAGAAGGAATACTGGGGGCCACTACGCCAAGCAATGTGACAGAGCTGAGATCTTTTATTGGCATGACCATGTACTATGCTAAATTTGTTAGAAACATTAGCACAATAATGGCCCCATTATATGCCCTATTAAGGAAGGAAATTAAGTTTAACTGGACAGCAGAGTGTGATAAAGCTTTTAATGAAATTAAACAATTATTGTCTTCCAGCAAGGTGTTGGTGCATTATTCACCGGAGCTGCCACTCGTGCTAACCACAGATGCCAGCAGCCATGGAGTCGCCGGTGTAATATCCCACATTATGCCTGATGGCACGGAGCGAGCTGTAGCATATGCTTCCCGAGTCTTGAATAAAGCAGAGCGAGGTTATTCTCAGATTGATAAAGAAGCTTTGGGAATTATATACTCGGTGAAAAAATTTCATCAGTACCTGTATGGTCGTCAGTTTATTTTAAGGACAGATCACAAACCCTTAGTGACCATTTTTGGGGACAAAGCAGGTATTCCAGTAATGGCTGCTAGCCGTTTACAAAGGTGGGCAGTAATCTTGGGGGTTATCAATATGACATTGAGTATATTCCAACAGCCAAGAATGCGGCAGATGCCTTATCCAGATTACCACCAGCTCATCAGGATGCCAAAGACTGTGCAGAGGTAACATATGTCAATTTTGTTCAAGATTTCCTACCTATAACTAGCAAGCAGGTGAAGAATGAGACGGAAAATGATGAGACCTTGAGGAAAGTAAACCAATTCTTACATCGGGGTTGGCCGAGTCATTGTTCAGAAGAAGAAATCAAACCATATTTTGCACGAAGACAAGAACTATACACGGAAGCAGGCTGCGTCATGTGGGGATACCGGATGGTGATACCAACATCATTGCGAACCAGTATCATGAAGGAATTACATAGCAGTCATCAAGGAATTGTGAAAATGAAGGCCGTAGCCCGCAGTTTTGTTTGGTGGCCGGGCATTGACAAGGAAATTGAACAAATTTGCAAGCTTTGTACTATCTGTGCAGCAGACGCAGCAGCCCCTGCGAAGTTAACCCCACAGCCCTGGCCATATCATGAGCAAGCTTGGAGTAGACTTCACATTGATTTTTTGGGTCCCTTTGAAGGAAGAACATTCTTTGTGATTATAGATTCAACAACAAAATGGATTGAAGCTTTTGTGATGCAAAGGACAACAGGGACCGCAGTGATAAAGGTGCTAATGGAGGTATTTGCTCGCTTTGGGTTACCGAAAGAAATAGTTTCAGACAATGGCCCGCCCTTCACTAGCCAGGAAGTGGATCAGTTCATGACACGGAATGGAATTAAACATACCTACAGTGCACCATACCATCCGGCATCAAATGGAGCCGGAGAAGGGGCAATAAAATTATGTAAACGAGCTCTGCGAAAAGCGACCAAGGAAAAGGTGGACTTGGAGACAGCATTACAGACCTTTTTATTTAACTACCGCAATTGTCCACACAGCACGACAGGTGAATCTCCAGCCAGGATGTTACAGAGAAGAGCTCTTCGCTGTAGGCTTGACTTACTACAACCAGGCGCCACAGTAGATCAACGCGTCCGGGAAGCCCAAAGTAAACAGATAGAAAAGTTTACTAGCAGACCATCACAGCAAATGAAAATGGGAGACCCAGTTTGGTTACAGGAGTACAGCGGCCCTGATAGATGGGTGCCAGGAACCATATCCGAGGTAAAGGGGAACCGGAACTATGTAGTCTCTAGGGAAAACGGTACCACCACTCATAGGCATACTGACCAACTAAAGAAAAGATTCAAATACTGTGTACCACCAGGAGACCTATTTAATGACGAGGAGGATATAGGTAGAGAAGTGCCGCAGCCGACCGAGCCTCCGAGCCAGACCACGCAGGTCACGCCCGCGGCGCCCGCCCAGCCCGGCACCAGTACCGACCCGCCTTCTCAAACCGGTATTCTTGAAAGTAAGCGAGTTAGACGCCCGCCCGTCAGATACGGTTTTGAAATAGATTAAGTTTTTAAATATTTTTTGTAGTTATTATTGTAATAAGTTAATAAGTCCTAGAGCTTGACATACTGCATAATTTAGATGAACAACTTATCACTTTCATTGTAAATGATTAAAGCCATGTCAAGCCCTGGAACCCTAGATAAGTTTGTTATTTGCATCACTGCTGTTAATTAAGAAAAGGGGTGTTATATATGTATAAATGTAGGGTAGAGTTAATCTACACGCGCGCCCTCTGGCGCCGACTTGTTCTTGTAACGTTTCGTCAGTCCGGAAATAAACCTGTGTCTGAACGCCTGTTTTTCTGTTGGCTCCACCCCAGAACTATTCCGCATCATCCCTCACCAAGTATAGACTACATATCTATCACCCACACTCTTTGAGTTGCAAGCGTCTATAGGTTACGGTGACCGCTTTCCATCAGGCGGACCGTATGCTTGTTTGCCACCGACGTAGTATAAAAAAAAAATACCCTGTCCGCCGTGATGAAATGATGAAATGTTAATTTTAGTCACGGTTCGATAATCTAGTCATTTTCCTTTAAAATATGACATCTATATAGCTTGATATAACCTAACCACAAAATTAAAATTTTGAAAAAACCCCCGACCGCGACCTAGTGGACCGATTTTCATGAAACATGGCTAAGAACACTCCCGACTAACTCAGCTTTCAGACAAGAAAACTAAATCTAAATCGGTTTATCCGTTCGGGAGCTACGATGCCACAGACAGACACACACACAGACAGACAGACAAACAGACAGACAGACAGACAGACAGACAGACAAACAGACAGACAGACAGACAGACAGACAGACAGACAGACAGACGGACAGACAGACACGTCAAACTTATAACACCCCTTCGTTTTTGCGTCGGGGGTTAAAAATCAGCTGTGACATCCTGATCAATTTGTATGTATGAAAGGAGTCCACAATACACTTGATTATTTCGCAGTAGGTAAACCCCGCCGGAAGCTAGGAATACGCCCGGAAATGGAAAAGCCTTCGCCGGATGCGACCTGCACAGGTGTTGATTATTATTTGCTGGGGAAGTTATATTAAAGACGAGAAAATGTTATGTAGAGATTTTGTCCAAACAAATGTGTTGTAATTTTTTTTAACTAACTCTGATAACAAAAATATATAAATATGCTAACTGCAAAGATAAGGTAGGTAAGTTATTGCAGCCACGGTATTCAAAATTAACAATTGGTAAGTTAAAAGTATTTACTGGAGTTTGACGGTGAACCATTAGATGCAACATTCAAGTTAAGTCATTGTAAATGATTGTGACAGGAGGTTGTCATCTATTTATTGTTCATTAGTGTGCCCATTACTAGTAATTTCACGAAAACAGTGAGATAGTGTCATTATTTTGGTATTTTTATATATTTCTTGAAGTAGGGTTTTTTCGCAGACTGTACTTTCAATACTAAAGTAAAAACCGTGGAGATAATTCTAACGAAACCAAACTTGAGTCAAATCGAATTCGATACGATGAAAAACTGATAAGTGCCTTTATAAGTACTAAATTTTCTTCTCCTACCATTTATGGTGCATTTTAATTTGTTGTTGTTAAACTAATTAAAATGCACTTCACTTTTGAGCATTTTAAAACAAGAAATCGAGATTTGCTAACTTAATTTTAATATTATTATTTTGATTGTACTTTAAGCTTCTCATGAAAGGCTTGTAATTGTAATTTTGCATAATTGTGTGTTTTTGTTTTTATTTTTATTTTATGTTTCATAGATTTGTTTGCATGGAGATGGAAGACAGTGTATCTTGAGTGTCTGAGGTATTGCGAGACGATGGATGATAGGCCTTCCACGGTCGGTGTATGATATTTTTAAGTAATTGTGTGTCGTTATAATACTTTTTTGTAAATTGTATTTTTTGTCTATGTTAGTTTATTCGGTGTATTGGTGTTTATGCTGTAATGCCGTGTAAACTTATTAAATAAATAAATAAATAAATAAAATAAATAAATATTTTTATGATGAATTCAATACACTTTTAAAGTACAAGTACCTTTACAACCTAAGGAAGAGCGGTGGCTCCCAACACAGGCAATATTGCTTACCGGGAGTCATCATCTCTGTATATCACGAAATTTGTGTTTTTTATGAATAAACTATTTTGTAATTTTTTTTTTTGTAATTTGTAATTTCGAATTTTAATGACATGTGTTAAAATTTACATTAACGTTTAACGGATCACTTGAAATGTTTATTATAACAGATATACACCGTGTTTCACTTAACACTAAAAACCTGAAAACACTTTGTTCAGAATCGAGAGTAGAATCGATTGAGCTATATCTTGATGGGGGTAATATTTTTATTTAAATTAGTATTATTAGTTATTTTTTACGTGCCCATTCTATTGTACTCGTAATACAACATTGTGTATATCGCATTGCTAGAGGTTGTTTACCTTTTTTCAGTATTTAGGGGTATTAATACTGGCCGGTTACTTGGACGATTATTTTTTCCGCTACTAGTTTGACGTTGTTTGTCAGTTTAATCTTAATGTTTATCATAAGTCATAACAAATTGAACTCGTACCTAATTACAACCTTGTCATTTTGAATATTGAGTTTATTTGCTTACTGCGATTACCTGTCCAATTTGAAGTTTACTGTGACAAAGCTTTAAAGTGTTTTACAGTGACATCTTAGCTGTCTATTGGTAAACCTTATGTCGTTGCAGTAACATCCAGCAACAGTTGCAGTACACAAATAAATAGTCTTATGGTTTATGGTGGTAGTTAGCAATTATTTTATTGAGTGTAGAGCTAAAAGTCAAGTAGAGCTGTACAAAAAATTAAAAATTCAATTAAAAAAAAAGTAACGATCAGATTAAAAGATGAATACTCTAGATGAGTTTAAAAAAATAAAAATCAGTTGGGGTGTCTGAGGTTTTGAGTGATACCGGAAACACCGTGTATATAACAGAAATTTATATTTATATGTTAACAACCCTCACGATCGTATCGGCTCGTATTTATATAAAGGGATACTAGATAACGGATAGTTCGCAGTTGTAAGCTCATTGAGCATACCGGTACAATTGTCGTTGTCTGCGTGCGTGACGACACGACTCATTGGTCGTTCACATGTACATAGACATGGAAATGATGCGCGTGTATTGCGCATTACGAGCGTCCATCTACAAGTATAGATAGCTATTATTTCTCCTGCACCAAAATATATGTCTCTGTTTAACCCAATGGTTGACTGGTAGAGAATGCTTTTTGGCATTAGGTACCGCCATTTGTACATATTTCTTTGGTTGTGCAATAAAGTTAAAAAAATATTTTTTTTTTCTTATAAATGGGATTACTCTCGACCACAGACTAGCCAAAGGCAAAGACGTGACCTACGATAGAGTGAGCTCGCCCAGAAGATGCCTGTTCACCCTTGATTTGAAGGTCGCCGGGTTATATGAGCTCGGAAATATAGCCGCCGGCAACGAATTCCACTCCTTGGCAGTGCGCATAAGAAAAGAAGAAGCAAAGCGCTTGGTGCGAATTCGCGGAATATCTACCAAGAAAGGATGGAAACCGGCCGTGCGTCTAAGAGTCCGATGGTAGAATGGGAACGGTGGAATAAGCTCGTGTAGCTCTTGAGCACAGTGGATTCAAGAACTTGCGACAGGTACTTATATTCAATACAAATCGCCCGTCATGTCATGTCCGATCTCCTTCCTTCCTATACCACTATTCATATTCCAGAGATGTGGCTCGGTCAGTGACGAAACACAAATTGAAATGCACCTCACCAGAACCCGGCCAAGCACACGTAACATTGAAAGGTGTTGTCAGAAATAGTCACGATACTTTAATTCAATCTAATGTTCTCAAACGTGACGTCAGATTGTGTTACTGCGGTAACTCAAAACGGTTGGTTTCGTGAGAAACACTTGTACTGGATTGAGTTACTTGTCAAAATTTAAGGTTAAGGGGAGGCGAGAACTTGATCCTTTTGTAAGGAGAATTATTTTAATCGTTATGATGTAGGTGCTTATACTGTTTATAGGTATTTGTGATGTCTTTTCAAATAGGCACATTTGAAATAATTGAAAGCATGTAAAACACTATTAAACTACATGATTAGGTACTATTTCCGTATTCAATAATAGAGGTACAAATATTTAAAATATTTACAAATAGTTAAATATACTTAATAGAAGATGCTTACACAGATTGACTTATTTTACGAAAGCGATTGCCATGTGACCTTCCAACTCATTATGAAAACTATTCGGCTCTATTGGGATTAGTCCGGTCTCCTCACGATGGTAGCTGGTAGAGAATGCCTTTTGGCATTAAGTTCGTCTTTTGTACATTTTTTACTGTGCAATAAAATTTAAATAAATATATAAATAAATGTTCAGCAGTGACAGGCTGACAGGCCAATATCAAATCACATTTCCTTAGTATTTATCAGTTCATACAGACATATATCGATCCCTAAAAACATATTGGTACGAGCCGGGGTCTGAACTCACGAACGATACCAAAAATAGCGACGTCCACTTAACAAGGTTGACGCCCCGTAAGTAATCGATAGGACTTTTGTATAAAATACTTGCGGTCGCGGAGCTCAGCGCTTCTTGTTATACTTACAAATGGTCAGATCTCACCACAGATAGCGCTGTGCCCGTAGATAACCTTCCACTAGATGGTCTGATCTAGGGACGACCAGTCTACCCGTGTGGGTAGATATATAGCCCTGAGTTGAAATCATGGTATGCAATTAATTTTAATCGCTGATAATACAATTTTTTTAAACTTGACATGTAAGTTGACGGGTGTCATGTCCATATAACTATGCAAACTTTGGCGTTTTTAGGTTATAAATTAGTTTAAAATGACAGCTATCAAGTGTCAGCCTACTCAATAGAAATTAAGGTACATACGATGACACATAACAATACAATTTATAAGACATTGCCTTTAGAATTGTAAATAGTCACAGAACGACAAAATTATTAATTATTAGTACATAATTTAGTTTTACATGCTCAATCTCGTAGGTGGTGATCCATATCCCCGGATCACTTTAATTTTACGCTCTTTCTATTGCTGTTACATCATCAAACGGAATTTGTACATTTTCAACATTGTTAATTTTTTTGACCCCCGCAGTGTTCTCTTTGTCATAGATACGGGTCGAATTTTTTGCTGTTTTTGATACTTTCCTAAAATTAAACTGATCTTAAGATGCTTCCGCAAGTTTGACGAAGGTTGACTGGTCATCTTTTGGATTGCTTTAACATTAAATCCATACTAATATTATAAATGGGAAAGTGTGTGTCTGTTTGTTTGTCCATTTTTCACGGCCAAACGGAGCGACGAATTGACGTGACTTTTTAAGTGGAGATAGTTGAAGGGATGGAGAGTGACAGAGGCTACTTTTTGTCTCTGTCTAACCCCCCACTTCTATAAAATGGGGGGTAAAAGTTTGTATGGAGCATTCCGCAATTTTTGAACTTAACACGAGCGAAGCCGCGGGCAAAAGCTAGTAGCTAGTATGTATATAAATTCATTGTTAGGTAGGTAAAGGGAGGCAATATCGACCGGCCGGTAATTTCAATTAATCAAAATATCTGTCATGTTTTACATTATTAACTGAAGTGCCAATTGGACATTTATATAGAAAGCGTGTCAATCTATCTTTAATTCTATTAGTTGAAATTACCCACAAGTCGAGATTGGTCCTTCACAACTTTTCGTTACATCTTCACATAAAATATTAAAGTAGGTACCTATATAAATTATTGATTAGGTAATAATTGTCGTTAAAAACTGCATAATTATTGGTAAGATAAGAATTGACGACAAACTAGTTTGTTTACATTATTTTAAATTGATTCCACCAACGGAACATCACAAAACATCTCACTAATGAACAAATACTAATCAGTCAAAAACGGCTAGACTACCATACAATCGATGTCATTTCTACAAATCATGTTTACTGACTGCCCCTACAATGGCGCAGCGAATGTCAATAGTCGTTCCCTAATGCTGAGCCCCGTTCAGTTCACTCGACCATTTCTTTTATTGGACTAGCTTGATAAATAAATAGGGATCTCTTGCTATCTTGAAGGTTCATTTATGTTTTAACTTGATTGAGTTTTGTTGTTATTTGTAAAGAGTTCGAAGAAACTGAGTATACAGCTGTTGTGTTGCAAGTTTACTTAAATATACTCGTGGTTCCGCTTGGGTCTTGGACTTATGATGAGGTACTGGGTAGTGGGGATAAATTATATGAACGTTTTTTGCGTTCACTTCATTTTGTCAGCATTAGAAAGAAGGAAAAATTAGTAACTATAAATTAAGAACGTTAATAATATTATTTATAATTTTATATCTATTTAGACTGAGCTGTGTGTTTGCACTGACTTAGTAAAATTTTTCGTTTTCTTCGAATTAGACTCGAGGGGAATCTAAAACTAAGGAATCGTCTTGCAATGTAATTTGTAATTTAATTCCCAAAGGATGAAGCCCAACTCTGCATATTAGAGGTAGAGCGATACCCCTTAAACACAGGTATTTGCACCTAAAAAACTAATACTTAAACTGTACTTACTTACTTACTTGGCTGGCGCGATAACCCAAAATGAGTTTTGGCCTCCAACACAAGAGGTCGAGCTCACGGAGGTCAACCTCCACTCTATCCGCCCAACGATATTTTGGATGACCAGTAGGACGGCGTCCATTCGGTCTTCCCAAGTAGGCTCTTTTGACTGCCCCATCTTCACTCATCCTTTCAAGGTGACCTAGCCAACGGAGAAAATGCGCTTTGGTTTCACCTATTATATTTGGTTTCATTTATTATAATACTTATACTTTACTTATATGTAATTATTAAAGTAATCAAAGATTTTTTTTTAATTAGGTTTAACTTGCTTCATCTTAAAATACATCTCCCACTCCATGAATGTAAACGAGGCTCGACTCACCTGTTAGTAGCTAGATGACTCGTCAAAACCATTCAGCTTGCTATGCACGAGTCATTCCATTCGTAACTGGTTTGAACCAGATACGAGACGAGCTGACAGGAACATGCCACGGAATCAAATGAAGGCGATAGAAAAAACGTTGAACTTTCAACCTTTTTTAACGGAAACGATGGTTTTACCGTTGGAGTGTTTACGAATGTATCGAAGCATGTATTAAACAAAGGGAAACTTGAGTAAATTATTTATTGGACTATCTTATACAGCCTGTGGATTCCGTATGGGCGATTGGATACATTCAGTTATAGTATCTGATAGTATAGGATAATATTTTTTTTTAAAAGTGTTATTAATTATTTGTTTTAAATCTGACCAAGCAGCAACTTCACTTTACATGACATAAACGTCATGTCGTAATGTCATTTAGGTAGGTACGCTAATTGATGTGGACATAATACATTGCGTGCTGAATTATTGTATGAAAAAAAAATCTCATGTATTACAAAAAACAATATAGTTTGGTTCCTTAGGGCACGTCTGCACGAAAATGAATTAGAATCACTTACCATCGTTTGCCTCCTATCTCATAAAAAAAAAACTAAAAAAGGGCATCAAAATCCATTGCATAGTTTTAAGGATCTAAGCCATTTTATAGGGACAGACAGCGGGTGATCGGCTTTGTTTTACACTATTTCATGAAATACAGGTATCTAACTAACTGAAACTTTGCGAAAAACCATGGTTTCGATACGTATGAAAATAATTAAACCTTTTCAGTTTCACCAAGGATAATTAATTTAAAAATAATAATATATATATTATTTAAGTACATAATTAAGAATAATATATTTTTGAATAATTAGGATAATTTATACATATATGTATGATTTTCAGTCTCCATTATAAAATAGTACCTCGTTTTTTTAGCGCCACACCTATTAAATACGACACTGATGATGTCTAAAATTTTTTTTGTTCTCACAATGTGTATTGACGTGATATCCATGATATTAAAATAAAGAAGCATGTCATTTGTTCTTATAAAAAAATAAAAACATGCAAAAATATTTCGGGAAAATATGATTTTGGCCGCTTCCAGGCTGCGAAACAATGCCATCTAGTTTTAAGCTTAAAAGACCCATCAGACCCTTTTTTGTATGGGCTTTGTCTGTCCCGTATTATATTATGGTCCCTGAGTTTCACAAAATGGATCTCAATATTATCGTCTCGTTGGTGTTGTCTTCGTTGGCAAAAGACTAGAAATCTAATATGGGTGCCAAATTGTAGTTCACTTGAACGTAATTAAAGTTCCGGAATCGAGCTGACCACGCGTTATGGAGGGTTTCCTAGGTGCAAATACGTGATACCAAGAAACATACAAGCAAGATGGTGTAACTTCGCGGCACCTACTTAATTACAATAGGTATATGCTTTTTGAGTTTTCTTGGATTTTCTAAGTAGGATTATACCAAATCAAAACTGTTTTTGTAGAAAGTATATATTATATCAAGAGTATTTTTTTGTTTTATTCATATTTTTCAAGTTTTCGGAGCAATAAGTAAATGTCCTTCATGGAGGTCCATGGAACGCACGCACCACCAATAACGTTTACCAAAACACCCGAATTTCAAGACGCATAATAAATAATTGGTAAATTTAATCTTTCCAACTCACTTGGCTGACGCGATACCCCAAAATAAATTTTGGCTTCCAACATAATTGAGAGCACACAACTTTCCTTGGTCTTGAGCAGTATTGCGCCAGTTTTCGCCAACGCTGAGCACACAGAGGTCTACCTCCACTCTATCTGCCCAGCAATATTTTGGGTCATCAACTGGTCGGCCAGAATGGGTGAATATCGATTAGTCAAAAGTCCTACTAGGGTCTAAAATATGAGATAGATTGTTGTCTTTGAACAGTATTTCTAATAGCATCTTAAGTCTACGCCATATTGTATGTAAATATAAAGGACCTGCTTACACTCTATTGTTAGATTTTTACATATCTCTTCGGAATAACAAATAGCCATTTATGTGTGAAAGTCTCAATGGCCCTTTAACTGACAATAGATACTTATGCAAATGATGTTGTACCTATAAGACTACGATCTCTTTTACTTCATAAAACATCCCAAAGATTTAAGACAAAGTTTCGACAAGCTCAGAAACACCAAAGATATTGTCATAAGCAAACTCTCTTAATACTACGTGAGAAGCAGCTCTAATACGCTAGGCAATAAATTCTTCCACAGGAAAATATTCTCGCCTTTGTCGATCTCCGTTTTAAAATACGTGGGCATATCCATGTTTGTTTGGAACCTTAATCTTGCCGGGAAACAAGGTGGCAAACTACAGCGACGTCTCAACAACGCAACAATAACGAAACAGTAGCCTTATTCGCCACACAATAAATAAAGGAAGCAAACACATGAGAAATTGCACGGATACCCTTAGGAGTCCTCATTATTTTAATAGTGTAAATCCTCCTCCAATACTCTAAACGCAAGCTTAGCGTCCTTCAGACAAAGCTTGATTCTGCTCGCTGCAATCTCAAGAAATTCAAGAGCGATAAACAAAATTCGCGCATACAAATCTCAAGTGAGTCTCTAGAAGCTTAAGATCTATTTCAGTTTGAGGGGTCCCGAGGTTGTCTGTTGACCAGCATAAAGACCGCACACCGTGCCACCCCCGCTTCTTATTATGCGGCCCGAAGATCGACTTGCCGCCGCGAAGACCACGTAAACGAAATTAAATGCTCCCAGAAACACCTACGCTCCAATTTATGAGCATCCAGTTACAATGTAATTAAGCTGGATAAATATAGCTTATAGCTTATTTACTAAGCTGTTAAAGTCTAGACTCGTTAGATTACCTTAAAACATTAAAACAGCCTTTTTAACAGTAAATGAACATTAAAACCACCATTTTTGCCAATGAATTTTTTAACGAAACAGTTTGCTTTGAGTTGGTTCAGGTTTTTATAAAACAATTTTTAAGCTTTAGTTAATTGTAGTAAATTAGAGAGTGACCTAATTACTTAAAGCTATATTATTTAACGATATAATGTTTTGAAGCTAAATTGTTTGAAAATTAATTAAAAATTACTAGGTAAGTATGAATGAAATATTGTAATAGTAACAAAAGTTCGGGTAACGTAGTAAGAATCCTGAAATGCACTTTAAGATTTTCAGAGTTCTCATTTCTGTCTGGATTATTATATTTTAATAAATATTTTTACTAGGCCTATCGGCATTTTCAGAATATGAGTCCCCCCAATTAGCGTAAGTTGTTGACAAAAATTAACTCGCTATCAGTTTTGTGACTTTTTTCACATTCTGAATGTAGATTATCGCTTAAAGTTTATGTATATTAAATGTAATTAACACAAAAACAACATTTTATTGAAATTTCATGTTTAATTTTCGTCACAAAACTGACAGTTAGTTAATTTTTGTTAACAACTTACGCTAATTGGGGGACCCTATTTCTGAAAATGCACCTATGCGCTATGTTCTTATATTACATTTTTGTATAGTCTCATACTTCCATAAAATAAAATTTAAAGAAAACGTACAGGTATAAGAGGAACCGGCCGCGGTATCTCTAGCGAGTACCGATTGAGTATAATCACAGAATACATATTAGTACAAGTAGGTAATATAAAAAAAAACTTAAGGTTATTTCTATAAAATTACCATCCGTCACTGATTTAGAGCCGCCGTTTCAGAATCGTCTTTTTTAATTTCATTTATAATGAAATTTATAAATAAAACTTTAAATAAATAAATAAATTGGAATTCATTTTTAGGGCATAGTCAATCCGTGTAAAAATGTCCTACAATACAGCGTGTGGATTCCATACGGGCGAATAATGTAACCACTTATAGTATCTGATCGCACGAATCGTATATGTTAATCATTTTGTTAAAAAGTGTTATCAATTAAGATTAATTATTTTTTTAAATCTGACTAAGCGGCAATGTACGCCGTCCAACTTCATGTCAAATGACATAAACGTCATGTCGTAATGACGGTTACGTAGGTACGGTAATTGATGTGGACGTAATACATTGCGTTCTGAAAAAAAATCTCATCTATTAAAAAAAAAATGTAATCAGGCTCCTTAGGTCCGATACAAATGGTTATCAAAATATTCGCCCGTATGGAATACACACGCTGTATTTATTGAATTCGGGGCGATCGGGTACGCGCCCGTTTTGCCGAAACTTCCCCATTAATACGTAGATAAATATAAACCAACTTCCTTTTAATCCAGGGCCACACATCGCTCCTTGTTTGTTTACTTGCCCACAATCTTTCTCAACGGCATACAACGACTCACAAGCTTATAAACGTCGTTTCTGACAAAACGATTCATTAAAATCGAAACCTTTTTACTGACAAAATAGTAACTTGATTTGGTCGAGCAATTTAGTTGAAAAGAATTAAATCGTAATGTTAACTTGTTAGTCTATGGGAGCATTAAACTGTCAAAACAGGTGAAAACGTAATTTGAGTTAATGATGTTTATTATGCTGATTGACGATGGACGGATTTATTTGTGAATGTTTTTTGAAATTTTAACGAGGTGTAATTCTGTTGGTGGGTGTATTGCTGGTAACAGTTATTACTGACAATCATGTTTAATGAAATAACCATTTTGCGTTTCGCGTAAATATTGTTACTGGAATATTTTATTTGCACACTATTCGCTTGTTAGTACAGACTTATGCCAATTATTCATGCCATTTTCAGTGAGTACATTGTTGAAAACATGAAAGTTCAGTCACCGACATTTGTCTAATATAACATTGAGAAAAAGAGTTCTAAGATTTATTTTTGAAAGTTCATTGATTCTAAGACACTTTAGAAGCAAAAGTTTTATCAAAGATAATTTATAGTAGTGTAAGAAAACCTATTGCAGGACCATATTCAATTTTAATAATGATTATTCAAGACGAGAGAGATTTTGAATACAAATAACTCCAATTGTATTATTGTAACGGAATTTCTACTGCAGGTTAATGCTGCAACTAACAAAAAATAATAACAAATATTGTGGGACACCTTACACAGATCAACTTAGCCCCAAACTAAGCAAAGCTTGTACTATGATGGGTGCTAGGCGACGATATACTTACGTATATAGATAAATACATACTTATATAGATAGAAAACATTCATGACTTAGGAACAAATATCTGTGCTCATCACGCAAATATATGGCCTTACCAGGATTCGAACCCGGGACCGCGGCTTAGCAGGCAGGGTCACTACGAGCTAGGCCAGAGCGGTAGTCAATTGATTGAATATGACATTCGGAACTGCAACTGCATTATTGTGCGGGGGAAACTTAAAAGTAAATAGCACCATTTGTTGAATAGTGGCGCTGTCGAGGATTATCACTAAAAATAAATGACAATTTTATAGTGCTCGCACGTCACATCTTTCAAGAAAAACCCTGATTCTTCCTTTGATTTCTTTAATACAAATACCAGCACAGAATCCTATAGATCCAGAATCCCCTTCGAATCCCCCTGCCCGTAAATATCCGTATAATGCCCGGGCCGTATCATTGTAGAGCTATCACGGCCCATTTGGCCATATCGCTATATTCAGTGACCAGCCAGTGCCCATATTGGGGGATGGCCTTAATCGGCCACGCTTGCTGCCGGCAGGAGCGTTGGCAAATACCACCCGATATTGCAGTCGGCACCGATTCCAATTTATGGTTTGGTTTCGATTTGATGTTTAGCTGTCGTAGCCTTATTAGTATCGATCAGAGACTCTGCGAATATCTAAATGCGCTACTCGACTTAAATAAGTAGTTCTCGAGATATTTAGAAATGTGACCGACAGACAGACGGACAGAGCGGCGCCACAAGGGTTCCTTTACCTTTTTGGCACGTAACCCTAAAAAACAGCATGATGTTTTGATTTTAAAAAGTTATTCTCAAAATTCGCTTGCTACATCTCTCGTAAAATTCATTGAAAGTTATTTTTTGGATGTTTGAAGTTTTTTTTTTTAATAACTGTAAGTGCCTAAGTAATTGACGATTATAAAGTAAGACGCGTTTAGATGAATAATATGTATTTTAACACTCCTTGCGTTGTTTACTCTGGGACTGTTTATTTGTAATTAATATTTGTGCATAAATAAGAGATGCGTTTCAACTAACACGGAGGAAAGTCTCAAATCAAAAACAAATTTATTAAGTTCAAATGCCACTCCAGATTGGTCTTTGGAGCAAACGTCTGACAATATACTATGATGCACATAGAGCTTTACACAGGATTTGACGTACTGGTATCTGGATATCATTGAACATTTCTAGTAGCACATATCTCTTACACTCAAATTCACGTGACTTTGAGCGGAAGAAAATAAAACACACGTACACCTCACGCCTGTATTCTCAAACGGGGTAAGGAGAGCACATAAAACGGCTCAAGTATTAGTGCCGCTTTTGGCAATTTAAGTAGTAAGTGACAATTTCGTTTTCTTTTAGCCCCTAAAAGAAAACGAAATTGTCATATTGCAGTGACAATTTGACAGCCCATGGCCCACACAAGTTAGAACGGAACCCATATCCCACAGTCAACTGGAATACCCACGGAAAGATAATAGTAAAATTCTTAAGCCATGGGAATTTATTTTTTAATAATGATTTTTTTTAACTACGGACCAGTTATCTAATAGAGCCACCAATATGTTTTTGTGTACTGAACGAACACATTTCATTGCAACATTTCTTGACCTTGCTATCGCTCCCGAGTCAACAGTATCTGGCCACAAATGTCGACGCGTACGCATCAGTTTATACGGACTACCGTAATGTACCTATTATACTGTCACTGAAACGTGTTTCCCTGGAGCTTTGAAAGCAACGCGACTGGAAACCATTTCGTTTGAAATGTGCAACGAAATGTCCATACTTCAAGACGTAACATGTAGCTCGAACAATTTAGGCTTCATTCAATCTATGTATAATTTATTTAGAAGAAAGCAAGTCAACAAGATTGTATTCTTTCTAACCTTATCCCGGCACTTTGCCGCTATCTGTTTTAGAAACTAATTCCAGGATTTACATATACATAACATACAATCACGCCTGTATCCCATAAAGGGGTAGGCAGAGCACATGAACTACTCAAGTTTCAATGCCACTCTTGGCAAAATGGGGTTTAAAAAAAACGAAAATTGTGACATTGCAGTGACAGGTTGCCAGCCTCTCGCCTACGCCACAATTTAACCCGTATCCCACAGTCGACTTCTACGACACCCACGGGAAGAAAGGGGGTGGTGAAATTCTTAACCCGTCACCACACGGGCTATTCCAGGATTTGACACGTAAATACTTGTTATTTCGAAATCGATGGTCATGACCTTCCAATCCAGAGGACAAACTAGGGCCTATTGGGATTAGTGCGGTTTCTTCACAATGTTAATCTTTACCAAAATAGCAAATTACATATCGTCACTACTTTTAAAAAAACTTGTATCTTCGTCTGTCAATGAAAAGAAAATTGTAGTAAGTACATATAGACTTACTGCGTTTCAACTTTGAGGAGCAGCGTGAGATACGAGATTTTTTTAAAGTAGTGACGATATCGTGTAGTTGTATAAGTTCAGAAAAACTAGATTGGGTTTGAAGCTGTGATCTCGGGCCACCAGCGCTTCAACTTATTAATAAACACTGTATGAAATAAAAATATAAATAATATCTAGTCAACTCATTCTCAATTTCAAAATTAACACCAATATACCAACTCAAATCTGTTTGTGTTTATCCTTCCCGATATTATGTCCTGGCTCACAACCTGCATTGTAGGTATATTCAATAGGTAAATACATAGATAGATACACTCTTTAAACCTTCCATTTCTAACTGAGTTAAACCTATTATCTTCCTTCGGTCAGCCATTAAAAACCGTGACCGCTACTAACTTCGTGAACCGGACTCGGAATCTGAATCCCAGACACGGTTTAACAGTATTACAATTCGTTTTAGTACACTAGGACTCGTTTAACTGGCTCTCTGAATGATAATGCTACATCAACGAACGCCAATATTGATGTAGGTACCTATTATTTACATATATTTTCCTGTCATGGGTTTTATTTTATACCTATGTTAAATTAACAGTTTCTGTATTTTTCGTCACATGCTAAGTCCTTTATATCGAGTTTTTTTTTTTATGAGATAGGATAGGAGCAAACGAGCAGACAGGTCGCCTGATGGTAAGCGATCACTGCCGCCCATGGACACCCGAAACACCAGAGGTGTTGGAGGTGCGTTGCCGGCCTTTAAGATGGGTGTACGCTCTTTTATTTCTTTCTTTGTAATAAGACGGATCTTTTTGTTTGACATGATGATTGATAGTAATAATGGATTACCAGATTATTATTAGTCATAATTCTGAAACGGTTAACTTTTCAGTCATCATCAACAAAAATGACATCAATATCATTATGACTAACAAGAATGTGGACAAACGATACATTATTACTTAATTTTATGAGCAGTGGTTAATTTATATAGAATTATACAACTTTTTTGCATAATGTCTTCAGAGAACAAACAAGCAAGGGTGAACAGGCATCTTCTGGGTGAGTTCACTCCATCGTAGGCTATGTCTTTGCCTTTGGCTAGTCTGTGGCCAAGAGTAAGCCCATTTATAATTTAAAAAACCGGCCAAGAGCGTGTCGGGCCACGCTCAGTGTAGGGTTCCGTAGTTTTCCATATTTTTCTCAAAAACTACTGAACCTATCAAGTTCAAAACAATTTTCCTAGAAAGTCCTTATAAAGTTCTACTTTTGTGATTTTTTTCATATTTTTTGAACATTTGGTTCAAAAGTTAGAGGGGGGGGGACGCACTTTTTTTTCCTTTAGGAGCGATTATTTCTGAAAATATTAATATTATCAAAAAACGATCTTAGTAAACCCTTATTCATTTCTAAATACCTATCCAACAATATATCACACGTTGGGGTTGGAATAAAAAAAAATATCTGCCCCCACTTTACATGTTGGGGGGGTACCCTAATAAAACATTTTTTTCCATTTTTTATTTTTGCACTTTGTTGGCGTGATTGATATACATATTGGTACCAAATTTCAGCTTTCTAGTGCTAACGGTTACTGAGATTATCCGCGGACGGACGGACGGACGGACGGACGGACAGACAGACAGACATGGCGAAACTATAAGGGTTCCTAGTTGACTACGGAACCCTAAAAATGAGAGAATAATAAGAACTTCGTTTCTTATGCAGAAGCGGTCGTTACCAAAAATCGTCAGTATCATCACCATTCCTCACAGCGAAAGTCGTGGGCAGAAACTAGTGTCTTCTTACCTTCATACGTCTTGTATCTTCAAGCGACAGTACAATGAAATCTATACTTTATAGGCGTAATCCTGTCTTTGTAATGTGAATCTAATAGGCTGATATATGAAGCGTGGGTTGCAAGGCGCGGTAATACCCATTCACACATGGCTAAAAATACAGAAATGTCCTAACACTGACACTGAGGTAAGGCCAGGGAGTAGCGAGCTCGCAACAAGCTAATATACTTTCTTGAAACTGCGTGACATAAAAGAACTTCATCATCAATCCACCCAATAATCAATCAAGGAAATTGCCAGTAATAATATCAAGGCCGTAAAAGTAATGTCGCAGCAGTAATACAGCTGCAATTGTTATCCGAACCAAGTCCGTTATGTGACTGCGGCCTTGAGGATCAAACTACCCAGCACATAGTTAAACAATGCCCTAAGAGACGTTTCCAAGGCAGCCCGGTGGATCTCTATACCAATTTGACACCTAACGAGATCGGTTGGTTGCGTAACCTGTATGTCGACTTATAATATTAATTGTCTACCCGTACCCATACGCTTAAATAATAACCAAGTGCCTATTTCTTAGATGTAATTTCGTAAAAGGCCAATTGTAACATCCAACTCCATTAAATATTTCCAGTACGTGACATTCCAATGCATGAAATCTAACGCAAACACTCATTTACCAAATAGAACTGCCAATTTTTCTGCCCCTTTGATACCTGTCATCCGAGGGGACCTCGCGATCGGATGCAAACCTTAAATAACGTTCTATTTACGAGAAACTTTTAAGAAGAACCCCAATTTTCCTTTTTTTTTCATAGGGGAAGGCACAATCACAACAATGCGCCCCTCACAGAGCTTTCAGTAGGACCAAATTTATTGTGAATATTTGATACGAAATGTGGGTTTCGAAAATTTGAGACGAAAATCCTGGCGTCAAGTTTCTAATCGCTATGAAAGTACCTATTTTTGTACATTTATACATACATATTAGGTGTATTATTCCCCATATTCATTAATTTAATCTCTTGGGCCGGGCAATTTATAATACAAAATTAAATTAAATTTAAAAACCAATACAAAATTCATAAAAGCTAGAGTGCAGACTGCAGCCAGGCAGGACCCAAGCTGCCGATGATCAGGGCCGCAGTGAGAGGACCCGCCGGGTCATCCGTGTGTCTGTGTCTGAAATTACGGCCTTCTGCATCTGAATTGAACCTAGTATCATGATAAATATTTTGGGGCTGTTGACTTTCTCTATATGTACCTACATACAATGAATGTCATTTTCCGCGATTTTTACGTTATTTATCGAAAACGTTTTCCTTTGATCTACTCATTAGGTGAATTAATACTGTGTTATATAAATTCAACAGGAGTTATAGATTCATTAAAATTTGTTAGTCATTATTAAGGTATGTAGATGCTCAAAGTTAATTAAACATGATTCTTAAATGATCACTAAATCGACCTTTATTACTGTTAATTGGGAACAGAATAAGCTTGATTGGCTTTATTGCGATTAATCTGTCTGCATGAAACGCTTTTTGCCCTTTGTCTCAACAACCTCGTGAGTAGCATTTAATTTTATTTGTAAATCTAAAGCTTGAAAGAAATGTTCTGTGCGACCTTTAAATGTTTTGCACAAAATTAATGAATAATTTTTTTACCATTATGGGTCTCGTTGTCTACATTACTTTAAAATTGAATACTAAATCTTCAGACTCTTACTGTACTGTGCGTATTTTAACTTTATTTTTTATTAATAAAAATGTAGGTAGGTACTACAGTGGGTAGGTAGGCATCCGAAAAGTAGACCAAAATCAATTATCATATTTCTTACTTTAATAACGCGACATCTTCTCATGTTTATTGAATTCAGAAAACATTCTGAATCTATATCTAATTATGTCTGTATAATCATATCTCAATAGTATCATTTTTTTTCTCTAGCGTATGAAATGTTAAAAAGCGCTATAACTTTCCAAAAACGTCTCTCCGAGCCTACAGTACCTTGAACTGCCAGTATTTACAATGACTGTTGACATCACGGCAAAATTTTACAATTTCCGATTCATTTGTTCCTCCTTGTCCACAAAAAGTTTCAACCCTCCCAATGCGGGTTGAATCAGGTGTTCCTGCGTTTAATGCACTGACTTTTATATTGTTTCTTTGCTCAATCGCTGTGGAGGGCATTATCGAGGCTTTCGAGCCTTGGGAGTTTTGTTTTGAAATTTCACGCTTACTGATTATTTATTTACGGTATGGCTGGGTTGTGTTTTGAATTTTTATTTTTATGTGCTGAGGTGGCGAAGTTTAGTAAGTTTGGATTTGATTTGTGTGGCATATACGAGTACTATATAGGACCTTTGTTTGGTTTTAATCTTTGAAAACTGTTTTAGAATGCAAGGATTGCAAGAATCGAATGAGTTTTGACTCCTAAACACTTTTACAATAATTACATAAACACTTTACAATTTTTAGGGTTCCGTAGTCAACTAGGAACCCTTATAGTATCGCCATGTCTGTCTGTCTGTCCGTCCGTCCGTCCGTCCGTCCGTCCGTCCGTCCGTCCGCGGATAATCTCAGTAACCGTTAGCACTAGACAGCTGAAATTTGGTACCAATATGTATATCAATCACGCCAACAAAGTGCAAAAATAAAAAATGGAAAAAAATGTTTAATTAGGGTAATACTACATGTAAAGTGGGGGCTGAATTTTTTTTTTTATTCCAACCCCAACGTGTGATATATTGTTGGATATGTATTTAAAAATGAATAAGGGTTTAGAAAGATCGTTTTTGATAATATAAATATTTTCGGATATAATCGCTCCTAAAGGAAAAAAAAAGTGCGACCCCCCCTCCTCTAACTTTTGAACCATATGTTTAAAAAATATGAAAAAAATCACAAAAGTAGAACTTTATACATACTTTCTAGGAAAATTGTTTTGAACTTGATAGGTTCAGTACTCTGACCGATTTACCGTTAAAATATTTATTCGTTTCTGGATTCACTTTCCACCTTTCCTACAAAAGTATTGAAGTGAAGACTTATATTGACCGGGATATAGACCGTGATTACCTTTTTGATTTTTGTCGAGCTCCCGATATTTCGACGCAGTTGCATGCATCATGATCATGATTTGATTTTTGATGAGTTTTCCGTGATCATGATGCATGCAACTGCGTCGAAATATCGGGAGCTCGACAAAAATCAAAAAGGTAATCACGGTCTATATCCCGGTCAATATAAGTCTAATGAAAATAACCGTGAATCATTCAAAACTCTTATTGAAGTGAAATTCAAATAAAACAAAAAAAAAAAATCTAAAACACGAAAATGTTTTTAAGAACAGGTTCAATTCTCCATCAAAGGGATGCTAACACGTCAAACCATATTGACAACCTGATTAATCCCATGGATGAAAAAGTTATCAATGGAGGTAGTATCTTCTTAATATTTCCCGTCCATTGATGCTCTAAACAAATTCCCTGAAAGGCATCCCCTCGATACGTCAATCAACTTTTGTAGGATTGTACTAAGGAGATAAGGGGGGAGTATACGGGTTGCAATTCTTGGTGAAACGCTACGTGCAGCGAAAAGTGACCTGCATAGAAGTCTGTATGCGAAGGCTAAGCTATGCTGAAAGTATTAAATATAGGC
The DNA here is from genome assembly GCF_023078275.1 of Leguminivora glycinivorella. Lineage (NCBI taxonomy): Eukaryota > Metazoa > Arthropoda > Insecta > Lepidoptera > Tortricidae > Leguminivora > Leguminivora glycinivorella. The sequence continues at coordinate 19,242,153 of NC_062978.1, read as the reverse complement.
ACAAATGGGCAATTATTAATTATTTTTTAACTGTTTATTCCGAGACAAGTACTAAAATTTCCAAGAGATTCTAAGCAGCTATTCGAAAGGCCTTGATCTCTATCTATTAGGTAATACTTTCTCTGATTTTGATCCCTCCTTCTGTAAATGTTAAGTGAAATGTTAAGTGAATACAACTGTATACGTAATATAAGTACCCATGTCTGTATTGTGTACATAATTATTAGCTTCATTAAGATTTCCAACGCTCTCGAATAGTATGTAATAGTACATCAGTTCTAAGTATTGTTCTATTCTTTTCCTAGTACTACGAGTATTCATTAATTCTGTCTTATGTCGACACAATGTTTGATGTTAAATTTTCGGTACAATCTTTAGTAATCTTTTGTTTTTTTTTTATTTATTTTTTAGTAATACAAAAACGCCACGTTTGTGCACATAACATAAATCCCTGTAAACCCAAACCGGCTTTTCCAGGAAAAAAATATTTTGATCTATTTCAACAACCGAGGCTCGTCGTAAACGCGAATGGGAGGGTTAAATCCCATTATTTTACGGCAGATGTAAAGCGAATTTATAGAGGTGGGCCCAGGGTCATATTTTGTTATGTTCCTATAATTCTAGACGATTGCCGATTTGCCTTCAGCTCGCCCGTTATGGGATGTTAACCATTCAAAGTGTTGAAGTTTGAAGAAAACTGACGGAGCAGATGGTTTGTTGAGACTGTTCAGTACATCGTAAATTTTTCGTTAATATTGTGTAAAACGCTGAGAAACACTTTGATAAGCGTAAAGGTACGCTTTGGTAAGCGTAAGGCGTAGATGTATCCACTTTTATACCTTATTATAATGCAATAAGGTGAAAAAGTGGATACATCTCTTTGTAGTCGTGTTTGTCTGTTTTTTACTGCTGACTGCAGTCTGCAACCGATACGTGTAGTATTTAAGTTTAGTGTAGTACTAGTAAACCGACGGGTTTTTAGATATTATGCGCCAATTTAACTCAACAATTTAATTAAGAGCAGATGAAAAATTTTGCCAAAAAAGTGCTGCACATTTAAAGAATATCTACGAAATAACTCAAATTTTACTGAAATCGGTTCATGTAAATAAGGTTCTACGTCAGCTTCCCACGCATTTTTGAGTCTAATATTATAGGATAATTGAATAATCTCAAAAGTTCACCAGTGAAGTTTAGTTAATAAACAAAAGATTGTGGCAAATGTTGCTAACTCTGAGTGCAAGCATCAGTAGGCCCGGAAGACGGACAGCGACGTGGTGTCGAGAAGTTTCATTTAATTAAAGACAACTTTCCGACCGTGTGCTTTGGGAGGAAAACGGACGGAGCAGACGAGCGTGTGAAACGCGCGGTAGTTATGTTAGCAAGCCTGCGTTGAACGCATGCGATTAACGGTATGGAAGAAATATTACATTTCAAATAAACTAATCCAATGACCGTAGTTATGTTGTTTAAGGCAGTAATCGAATCGTTATTTTTCACAACCGTGATTGCAAGCGTTAAACACCTATGTAAATTACGATTATTTTGGACGGAATATGGAAAATTCTGTCTACCAAATACTATCAAAGTTTGACAAAGGCAAAACGTCAACAAAATCAGCCCATTTACGATCGAGTTTTTATCCTTTGATAGTTTTTGGATAAGGTTAATCTTGAGTTGTGGTATGTTAAAGTTCCCTGTTGTTATTCCAATGGTCTATACACTTCTGCAGTATAGTGGCAACGCGCAATGACGACAGGTAGGCAGTTGCAGGCATCCACAGCTTACGGTTGTTACGTATTATGAGGTAAGCCAGCGCCCTTTATTTTGTCTTAACCCGGGTCTGTTTCAAGTATTAAAAATTTAACAGCGTCTAAAAATCGCGGCGTGCCAAACGCCCGTGTACAACGTCCGCACGTGCCGCTGCATCCTGCAAGGAATGGCGCACGCACCGCCTGCATTCTGCATAACGCGGAGATATTGTGCTTTTTTAATTTTTCACCCCCACCGCGCCATGTGTGACGCTTCACGCTGTTATTGTGCTCGAGGTATTGCTAGAAGTGGAATGTTTATTGAATGTGAACTTTGTGTTTTTAACTGGTGGATCGTAATTTTGTATAACACTTATATGAATCGATGTTTGCTCAAATCATCTGGGACATGGGTATATGTATTTGGGACATGCATGTATCATATTCTCTCTTCTTTTTCAATTGATATTATAAATGGGCTTACTCTTGGCCACAGACTAGCAAAAGGCAAAATTCGTGGCCTATAGGTAATGGAGTGAGCTCGCCCAGAAGATGCCTGTTCACCCTTGATTAAAAGGTTGCCGGGTTATATGAGCTCGGAAATATAGCGGAAAACAGGACGATTGGGAGTCCCAATCCCAATTTGGGACACATTTTACCTGAAACGAAAAAAAGAACAATCAATATCAGATGCAAAGTACAAACTTTGCTTAAAGTTTTGTAATTTAAAATCATAAAACTAATACATTGGATATAACGACGGATAGGCATTATTTTATTTTTGTTGAAACTTTTCCACACGTTTAAGTTTGCGAAAATAAAAACACAATAGCTACTTTTATAATATATGTCACTATCAGTAACAACATTAACACACACTTACACAAACACACACTTACACGAACACACACTTACACGAACACACACTTACACGATTTTTATTACACCTACTTAAAATTTACTGAAAAAGTCTTCTCCAAGACCACGGAGACAACGAGGAATTGCATCAACATCTTCTAGCCGCGCGAGTTTTTCGAACTACCCGCACTTGTTCTTGATTATAATGATTATTCACTTTTGCGCTAGGGTTGTCACTTTGCCTACACAAAACACTCACGATATCAGTCGGTGTGTCCCTAGGTGTTTTTTCACGTTTACGATTAAGTCCCGTTTAGTTCTAAAATTATGAGTGGAAATCTTGTTAGTTTAAATCAATATATTTGTGTTGATGATAGATAACCAAGCAACCAAGCTGATGATTCATTATTTACTGTTCAAATGAACGAAAAACGTTTTGTTTTTAAGGAAGTTAGAATTCCCAAGTTCAACCTCATCGCTCAAGACATTTCAACTGGAACACCACGTTTTTGAAGCTCGCTTCAAAAATCCTCAACTTACAAGGAAATTAAACTAATTGAAAAACTTTTCTAATTATCGCCTTTACAGATACTTGGAGTAAATCGCCTTAAGGGTAAACAACACCTCAGGAATCCGCCCCTGAGAGCCCGGGATCACAGCGGGCACAAGTGACGAGAGGCAGCGATATAAAGTTTTACAAAGCAAGCCTCGTAGTATCATAGAATTTAATAGTTTTTGTGGTATGTACCTATTCATTAACCGTCAAAATTTTTCATAATTTACATAGCCTATTACTTCCTACCTATTTTATAACAGAGTATCTTAATAGGACCTATTCAAAGAAAGTAAATAAGATGAATTTACCATATTTATGCAGCCAAAAGTGCCTTATATTGGTATATCACATCATCAAAAACTACCGAACATAATTGTTTTACAAAAATACTTAGGTGGATATTGTTTGCATCGAATTCTAGTCAGACGTTCGACTGGCTTCGTCGCTTACAGTAAGGATGCGATTTGTTTGTATTTTCATACGAATAACCTGTCTAAGTGTCCTTATGAGAAGCAACAACGTAAGACTTTTTTTTGTTTATAAATACAAATACTTGTATTTCCCCGATGGTTCAAAAACGGAGTGTACAGATTTCTAAAGGATCGGCAATGCACGAATCTCCTCCGGAGGTGCTAGCGTCCGCAGGCTACGGTACTCCTTACCATCAAGCCGGCTGTGTACTTATTTCGCACCCTGTATTATATAAACAATTTTGTTTATTTCCGCTCTCATCTCCTCCCTTAATCGCGTTTAAAATCTTTTTAAGCCCCAGCATTAGCACTGCATCTTAAAATTGAATAAAAATCACATTAGGCCCAACTTCCAGACACTGCATCCGTTGGATGAAACAATGAGTTCCTTCATAAAGATTAAGCATCCGAATCATTTAGATGCAGATAGAATCGTAGTTTGTTTTTGGGAAGCTTCATTTTATTGTATTGTTATTTTGGGTTGTAAAGTAGAGGGGATTATGCAGATCTCCTTTTGATGTAGAAGATTAGTAATTCTGATAAAACATTTTGAGAGTAAGTTTCAAACAAAATGTGTCGTCGAAAAGAAAAGAGTGACTATGTAGGTACTTCACTCTTTTAGTTCACTAGTTCAGTTTAGATTACCGAACATCACTTTCAGTTCTGTCGTTCATCGAATAGAATGAAGAATTTGACAGATATGAATATGAGATATGTTAAGTCTTTTTAGTATTTCGTCTTTCTTTATTTTGTTTTGTGTTGCAAAGCATGTAAGTTTGTGGTTGAATAAAGAATTTATCTATCTATCTATCTATGAATGAATTATACAATACAATACAATACAAAATAATATTCTTTATTGTTCACCAATATAACAAGATGCAAGATGACATTAAAAAAATAAGCACATAACTTCAATTAACTATGGTAAACAACAGGCGGTCTTATCGCTAAAGAGTGATCTCTTCCAGACAACCTTTGTGTAGTGAAGACAAGACACAAAAAACAACTGATTTGAGGTAGGTGATGCAGTGAGTAATAGGAAACGTCAAATAATCTTAATACTAATAAACATACATACCTCTAAATATTGGGTTGGTAAGAAAGTAATGAGCGAATCATAACCAATATTGTAATTTTTATTTAATTTATTATTTTAATCATTTATCAAAAATATAACGGCCTTCGTTATCTACTACTTGTCTCCATCGTTCTGGTAAAGAATGAATAGCATCGGCGAAGAAGTTCTTAGGTTTAGATTCAAAAAACTCAGCTATGTACTGTCGTAGATGGGCTTGATCATCGAACTTTTTTTCATTCAAGGCATTGCTTAGCGATCTGAACAATGCGTAATCCGTAGGTGCCAAGTCTGGAGAGTACGGTGGATGAGGTATCACTTTCCAACCTAGCTCCAATAGCTTTAGCCGAGTCACTTTTGCAATGTGTGGGCGAGCATTGTCGTGTAAGAAAAAAACTTTAGCATGCTGTGGACGATTCTGACAGATTTTTTGGTATAAATTTTCAAGCTGATTACAGTATACTGATGCGGTAACAGTCATTCCACTTGGTAGGAGTTCCCAGTGAATAATACCATGAATAACCCACCAAACGGACAGCATAACTTTTTTCGGGTGAGGCTCTGTTTTTGGTGCCTCTATTCCTTTTTCGTTTGGAGCTAGCCACTGACGTTTGCGTGTGTGATTTATATATAAGACCCATTTTTCATCTCCAGTGATAAGATGGTCCAACCAGTTGAATGTGCGGCGAAAAGACAGAAGTTGTATGCAGATATCGGCACGGCGGTTTAGTTGATCTCTATCAAGTTCGTGCCGTATCCAAACACTGTATTTGTAGTTTTTTCCCAACTCGTGTAAATGTGTTTCTATGGTGACATGAGAGCAGCCTAACTCGGTAGCAAGAGTACGACTCGTTAGCCTCGGATCTCCTTCAATTAAGGTTTTTAATTTGGCTACATCAATCTTCACCGGTCGACCAGACTTAGGTTGATCTGATAATGAAAAGTCGCCACTACGAAACCGCTGGAACCATCGTTTCGCCGTGGCCTCAGACACAACTTCAGGAGCAACACGCTGACATATATTACGCACTGCTTCGGCGGCTGAATGGCCAGACTGAAATTCATATAGTAAGCAATGCCTTACATGCATTTTTAATTCGTCCATTTTCTTCCTTATATTAGCTCGGCGACAGCTAGTGAATGACTGACGAGAAACTGTGCGACTCGCCCTTTATATACTTTCGACCATAGAAGATTCTAGAACTCTCTCAAAAATTTTATGTGGAATTCAATCGATCGCTCATTACTTTCTTACCAACCCAATATTATATTTATGATCATTCAAGTAAAATTCTATGAATTGTAACATTAAGAGGGGGTAGAGCAGGGAGAATTTTCAGAATCTGTCAAATTACCCCATTACACACACAAACACCCTTCACTCACACTATCTCAATTTACTGTGAAAGGTCAGTGACCCTTAATTTTTTTCAAGAGTGTTATTTTGAGTTTGTAGTCAACTACTGACCTCCTTGGAGAAATTAAAACTGTAAAAAGGGTAGCATACAAGAAGACAGAGAAAAAATACGCGTCATCTAGTTTTCCTTCTCATGTCTCATGTGACTTTGATTTACCTAAATATGTAGATAACGTTCCTTACTCAGTTGATAGTTTACCTAGGTGTATTTCAAATTACTTTGCACTTCATTTTGCGTTATTTTTCTATACTTAGATAAAAAATTGTCGCTTATCCCCGCAAACATTATTTATTTTTAAAGACGTGTGTGAAGGCCGATACCTCCATGTCTCCAGAGGCCTGTGCTGTGCATTACCTATATGGTACAGCGGGACAAATCTCGACTTGGGGGCAAATGTAACTGGTCTATTTTTTCCATGTTTTACAATGTTTGCATTATTAAATAGAGTGTCCACCTGTGGCGTACATGATAGGCGTGTTCAGTGGATACAACTTAACATCATAGTCTAATAATGGACAAAATGTACTAGTTACAATTGCCCCCGTCAAAATTTGGCCCGCTGTACCTTATACGGGTTGTATTAAATACCACGAGATATCATTTATATCATTTATTTTTCTATAAAAATATACTTAGTACTTACATACTTGAAATAAAAACCTAATAAGTATAGAGTACAGCCAGAAGCAGTCAAGTCAGAGACGAAAAGAAAGACAGGGAATGTCGACGCATATCTTATCCAACATCTGCATCAGGATCTTACCAAATCTCACAGCCAGCAGCAACCGAGTCAGAGACGTAAACAAAGACAGGGAAGGTCGACGCATATCTTATCCAATACTGCCATCTGCATCAAAATCTTACCAAATTTCCGCGTCTCTTGTCTACATATTGTGTTTTATAGGTACTAGTTAGGTAGATGATCCATTAAGGCTCAATTTACAGTTTAAGCATAATAAAATTTGTAACTCCAGCTGGCTTTTGACATAGGTATATAATATATAAATATATAAATATATATATATATATATATATATATATATATATATATATTTATATATTTATATATTATATACCTATGTCAAAAGCCAGCTGGAGTTGCAAATTTTTATATATATATATATATATATATATATATATATATATATATATATATATATATATATATATATATATATATAGCATTTGCCTGCGGCTTCGCTCGCGTTAGAAAGAGACAAAAAGTAGCCTATGTCTATGATATATATTCCTTTAACTCGAAAATACTGCGCCAGAATTTCTGGAAAAGTTACGATGTCTGCTAATAATATACCTAATGAAAACGATACAGACGGACTTGAACTTTACTGTAAGTTTTATTGGAATAACGCACAGATGTCGGCTTGTAGACGGTGTATAACTGTATCCCATTCATTCATATTTATTTATTGCATCTATGGTGTTATAAGATGTTACAAATTAGATTCTAAATTGTACATATATTATCTTATTTATTTTAGATGATAATAATGCGCATTAGGCCCACTTGCACCAACCACTTATCTCGTGGTTAGTGGGCTGTCAACTGTCTAATTCCATAGAAAATGGTGGTTTACCCGATGGTTAACCCTCCATTTTCGTTGGTGCAAGTGGCCCTTAGCTAAGTAACGTCCACAGAGTAACGCCAAATTACCTCCATTAATTTGTATAGTTCCCGTACATGTTGCAGTTCGGTTGCAGCAGTCCATCTGTATGATCCCTAAGACCCTAAGACATGATCAATATCCCACATAGCGATTATCTTGCTCACAATTTATGTCATGTGAAATGAGGCACTCTTCCCCTTTTTTCAAGGATGAAACTTTGTAGAGTTCGTATCGACGTTTAATGTCTGCTTATTTGCTAGTTCCGCCCGTTGGTCATTTTTAGGGTTCCGTAGTCTACTACGAATAGTTTAACCAGCATGTCTGTCTGCCCGTCCGTCCGTCCGTCCGCGGATAATCTCAGTAACCGTTAGCACTAGAAAGCTGAAATTTGGTACCAATATGTATATCAATTACGCCGACAAAGTGGTACAAAAATGTTTTGGTAGGGTACCCCCCCCCCCCTACATGTAAAGTGGAGACTGATTTTTTTTTCATTCCAACCCCAACGTCTGATATATTGTTGGATAATTATTTAAAAATCAATAAGGGTTTACAAAAATCGTTTTTTGATAATATTAATATTTTCGGAAATAATCGCTTCTAAAGGAAAAAAAAAGAGCCCCCCCCCCCTCTAACTTTTGAACCATATGTTTTAAAAATATGAAAAAATCACAAAAGTAGAACTTTATAAAGACTTTCTAGGAAAAATGTTTTGAACTTGATAGGTTCAGTAGTTATTTTAAAATAGGTTCAGTAGTTTTTGAGAAAAATACGGAACCCTACACTGAGAGTGGCCCGGCACGCTCTTGGTCGGTTTTTTGACATAAATTAACTGATTTTTATATACGGTTTAGAAAATACTGTTAGGAATTGATTTATCGTCATTTCCTAACCATTTTCGTCATCGGCAGCTTGATAAATTAGAGTAAGTTAGAGAGACTTTCAAGCGCCTGGTAAGAGTTACGGCCAGCAGTAATGGTCAAGGAAATGATGATTATCAATTCAAGCAAGTCTTTTACGATGCCATATATAGAAATAAGACTTATAGCAAAAAATGGCCTTCGGGCTGAGCTAGTTAGTATGCAAACATTAAAAGTCGATGCGACCACATTATCCCAAACTTCCCAAAGTTTCATCCTTGAGAAAATGCGGAAGGTCTGGCGGCTCTGGGCTCTAGCTCTGTAAGACGAGACCACGAGGCTTCCCTGTCAAAAATTAAAAAAATGTTATGTAGGGTTAGCACAAATCAAGTCAAGGATATGGGTCAATTTGTCAGAACTGAGGTTTTAATATTCTAATCCTGTGTTTAGACAATAATTTTATTCTCTACAGCGTGTGGATTCCATACGGGCGAATAATGTATCCAGTTATAGTATCTAATCATACGAATCATATGGATAATCATTTTATTAAAAAGTGTTATTAATTAAGAGTCATTATTTTTTTTAATCTGACCAAGCAGCAATGTACGCCGTCCATATTAACTTGACATGACATAAACGTCATGTGGTAATGACGTTTAGGTTGGTACGCTAATTGATGTGGACGTAATACATTGCGTGCTGAATTATTATGTATGAAAAAATATCTCATCTATTCAATAAAAAACTATGTAGTTAGACTCCTTAGGTCCAATACTAATCGTTATTCAAATATTCGCCCGTATGGAATAGGTACACACGCTGTATATACCTACCTAATCAATTCCCAGTTGCGACGAAAGTGTTGAAACTCATACTTAATATTAAATAGAACATAAAAATAAAATTTACAATATAATTTTTAATTATGTTTATCAGTTTTATTTTTATAATAAAAAATAAGTCTTTATTTTAATAACAAAAAAAGGAAATCTTAATGGCATGCGTATATAAGTAGCGCATTTTATATTTTCATCAAATATATCATATTTACAGTACCTAAAAGCAGTGGCATTGACAAAGTGGAACTGATGATGATGATGACGATGAGAATAAAACAGCTTTCTTTATGATCGTTAAATTAGCAACCAAACTGGCTCAAAGGTAAATGTGGACCCACACCTAGTATTGGAAGCGAAATTCAGACTTGGACCCGAACCCAGACCTGAAACTAAACCAAAAACCGGATTTTAAGTCAGAATCCTAGGTGTAGTGTGTAGTCCAAGGTGGATATAATTTTGCTACCATGTAACACATTAAACAGTTGGTAGTTTTACATTATCACCTATGAAGAAATCCCAAAATATATTTATCAATATAGTCATACTAGGGCGTCATCCATATATTACGTCACAGTGTAAGGGGGAGGGGGGGGTCATACTAAATGTGACAATCCCTGTTAAAGGGATACAAAAAAGCGTGACATAGGAGGGGGGGAGGGGTCCAAAAACCTGAAATTTGGTGTGACGTAATATGTGGATGATCCCTAAGTTATGAAAAAAAAGCTGCACTTTTGGATGGAAGCAAGCCGCTTTGCATGGTGATAGTAGACATCATAGTAAACGATTTTTTCCGAGGATATCGAAATCTCATCCCTTAGGAAGCCGAGCGTAGCGAGGTGTTTTATGAAAATTAAAAAAATTGTATCTTTTTATTGTGTAGTCCGATTTTGACAAAACGTATCTCAAATGAAAGGTATTAATTTGTGTAATTAAAAAAAATACAAAGAAAAAAATTTGAAAGAAAAGTAAGAAGAAAATTAAAAAAAGTAAATTTTCGTCTCGCACTGAATAACTTCAAAGAATGACAGACAAAATGTACAATGTCGATATACGAGTTTTTTTTAATCGAATACAGATAAATTTTTAGTTGAAAACTGAAGACCGCATCGAAATCAGATTAGCATTTCTTAAGATAGAAGTTGCCAAAGTTGGGAAAGATCGCTTTATATGGCCACTTTGAAATTCCTTTGCCAGAAAGTCAGAAATAATATGTTTTTCTGACACAGAAAAATACATAGTAACAGTACACATCAAAATAAAATTAAAAATTCCGAGGATATTATAATTTCATCCCTTAGAACGACGAGCGTAGCGAGGTCGGTTACGAAAACCGAAAAAAAATCTCATTTTTTTGTACGTCGTCCGATTTTGACAAAACATGTTTCATTTGAAAGGTATTGCTTTATGTAACTTAAAAAAAAAATTGGAAAAAAATGTAAGATTTAAAAAAAAAAAACCTTAATTTTCGTATCACACTGAATAACCGCAAAAAACGGTAGACACGGTGTATAATTTCGATATATGATTTTTTAAAATTAAAGACAAATAAATGCATGATTATAAACTAAAAACCGAATCGAAATCGAATCAGTAGTTTTTAAGATGCAAGTTGTCAAAGTTGGCTTAGTTTGTTTATATGGTCGCTTATAAATTCCTTAGGCAGAAAGTCAGAAACATTATATTTTTCTTACAGTTAAAAGTATGCATAGGTAATAGACATCATAATAAACAATTTTTTACGAGGATATAAAAAATTCATCCCTTGGAAAGCGGAGCGTAGCGATGTCTGTTACGAAAAACAAAAAAAAGGCAGTTTTTTTTTATTGGATCGTCTTTCTAAGGGTTTCTAAGGAATGAAATTTTTATATCCTTGTAAAAAAATGTTTATAATGATGTCTATTACCTATGCATACTTTTAACTGTAAGAAAAATATAATGTTTCTGACTTTCTGCCTAAGGAATTTATAAGCGACCATATAAACAAACTAAGCCAACTTTGACAACTTGCATCTTAAAAACTACTGATTCGATTTCGATTCGGTTTTTAGTTTATAATCATGCATTTATTTGTCTTTAATTTTAAAAAATCATATATCGAAATTATACACCGTGTCTACCGTTTTTTGCGGTTATTCAGTGTGATACGAAAATTAAGGTTTTTTTAAAAAATCTTACATTTTTAGGGTTCCGTAGTCAACTAGGAACCCTTATAGTTTCGCCATGTCTGTCTGTCCGTCCGTCCGTCCGTCCGTCCGTCCGTCCGCGGATAATCTCAGTAACCGTTAGCACTAGAAAGCTGAAATTTGGTAACAATATGTATATCAATCACGCCAACAATGTGCAAAAATAAAAAATGGAAAAAAATGTTTTATTAGGGTACCCCCCTTACATGTAAAGTGGGGGCTGATATTTTTTTTCATTCCAACCCCAACGTATGATATATTGTTGGATAGGTATTTAAAAATTAATAAGGGTTTACTAAGATCGTTTTTTCATAATATTAATATTTTCGGAAATAATCGCTCCTAAAGGAAAAAAAAGTGCGTCCCCCCCCCTCTAATTTTTGAACTACATGTTTAAAAAATATGAAAAAATTCAAAAGTAGAACTTTATAAAGACTTTCTAGGAAAATTGTTTTGAACTTGATAGGTTCAATAGTTTTTGAGAAAAATACGGAAAACTACGGAACCCTACACTGAGCGTGGCCCGACACGCTCTTGGCCGGTTTTTTTTTCCAATTTTTTTCAATATTTTTTTTTAAGTTACATAAAGCAATACCTTTCAAATGAAACATGTTTTGTCAAAATCGGACGACGTACAAAAAAAATGAGATTTTTTTTCGGTTTTCGTAACCGACCTCGCTACGCTCGTCGTTCTAAGGGATGGAATTATAATATCCTCGGAATTTTTAATTTTATTTTGATGTGTACTGTTACTATGTATTTTTCTGTGTCAGAAAAACATATTATTTCTGACTTTCTGGCAAAGGAATTTCAAAGTGGCCATATAAAGCGATCTTTCCCAACTTTGGCAACTTCTATCTTAAGAAATGCTAATCTGATTTCGATGCGGTCTTCAGTTTTCAACTAAAAATTTATCTGTCTTCGATTAAAAAAAACTCGTATATCGACATTGTACATTTTGTCTGTCCTTCTTTGAAGTTATTCAGTGCGAGACGTAAATTTACTTTTTTATTTTTTTCTTACTTTTCTTTCAAATTTTTTTCTTTGTATTTTTTTTAAATTACACAAATCAATACCTTTCATTTGAGATACGTTTTGTCAAAATCAGACGATACAATAAAAAGATTGAATTTTTTTCATTTTCATAAAACACCTCGCTACGCTCGGCTTCCTAAGGGATGAAATTTCGATATCCTCGGAAAAAATCGTTTACTATGATGTCTACTATCACCACGCAAAGCGGCTTGCAAGTGCAGCTTTTGGCCAAAAATTCTCCATAACAAGTATGACTAATACCCTAATGATATTAGGTACACACTTAATAGTCATACTAATTATGAAAAAAAAACTGCACTTTGAGATGGAAGCAAGCCGCTTTGCATGGTGATAGTAGACATCAAACTAAACGATTTTTTCAGAGGATATCGAAATTTCATTCCTTAGGAAGCCGAGCGTAGCGAGGTGTTTTATGAAAATGAAAAAAAATTATTTTGATTGTATCGTCCGATTTGGACAAAACGTATCTCAAATGAAAGGTATTTATGTAATTTAAAGAAAATTTGGAAAAAATATATAATAAAAAAAGTAAGAAAAAAATTAAAAAAAAGTAAATTTACGTCTCGCACTGAATAATTTCAAAGAATGACAGACAAAATGTACAATTTCGATATATGATTTTTTTTTAAATCAAAGACAGATACATTCATAGTTGAAAACTAAGATCGCATCGAAATCGGATTAACATTTTTTAAGGATACAAGTTGCCAAAGTTGGAAAATTTGCTATAATTATATGGCCACTTTGAAATTTCTTTGCCAGAAAGTCAGGAATAATATATTTTTCTTTCACAGAAAAGTACATAGTGAGATTTAAAAAAAAACTTATATTTTCGTATCACACTGAATAACTGCAAAAAACGGTAGAAATAATAATGTACTATGTCGAGATGTAAGTTTTTAAAATTAAAGACAAATAAATTCATGATTATACATGAGGTAAACTAAAAACCGAATCGAAATCGGATCAGTAGTTTATATTATAAGATACAAGTTGCCAAAGTTGGCTTAGTTTATTTATATATATTTTTTCTTTTTCTTTTCCTATTTTTTTTTTTAAGTTACATCAATGAATCTCTTTCAAATGACATACTTTTTATCAAATTCAGACGATCCAATAAAAAAAAATTATTTTTTGTAGCAGACCTCGCTACGCTCGGCTTTCTAAGGGATGAAATTTTTATATCCTTGGAAATAATCGTTTATTATGATGTCTTTTACCAATTCATACTTTTGACTGTAAGAAAATTACAATATTTCTGACTTTCTAGCTAAGGAATTTATTTAAGCGACCGTATAAACGAACTAAGCCAACTTTGGCAACTTGTATCTTATAATATAAACTACTGATCCGATTTCGATTCGGTTTTTAGTTTACCTCATGTATAATCATGAATTTATTTGTCTTTAATTTTAAAAACTTACATCTCGACATTGTACATCATTTCTACCGTTTTTTGCAGTTATTAAGTGTGATACGAAAATGTAAGTTTTTTTTAAACTTACAATTTTTTTCTAATATTTTTTTTAAGTTACATAAAGCAATATCTTTCAATTGAAACATTTTTTGTCAAAATCGGACGACGTACATGTTTGATGATAAGCTAGATATCTATATATATATATATATCTATATACCAGCCGCCACTGATAACTACTTAATTTGTATTACAAAATATGGAATGGAAATGTATGAAATAGGAATATGTTCAGGCATGGGAAGCGAATATATTGAGAAAAATAACCCAATGTTACTCACCGGCCAATTGTCTTCATAAAAAACGTTCCTTTTTAAACCTTGACGTTTTCGGAATCATAGACAAGCGATAACACTTAAAAAAATCATTGCAAATGTAGGAGAAAAGGTTTAATTTCCATAGAATATTTAAATTTCTCGCCATTTTTTAGTGCCGAGATTTGGTTGACCGTACACTGAGAGAAATTTGCATTGTGAATTTAACAAGTTCGACTTGTTGCGGTTTATCCGTTTGAATCAGCCAAACGTATGTTTAAAACAATATGTGTCAGGTTGTTTTTATAAAATCGACTTGTTGATTCAAACATATTGCCGATTCAAATGACAAGTAGCTTGTTGTTTGAACCAAAAAACTTGTTGAACGAACATGAAAATTGGTTGTATTTTCTCTCAGTGTATATATGTATTCATTATTTAATTATTATGTACAAAACAGAAAAAATAAACAATAAAGTTGAGACGTTCTACGTTCTATTACCCTTAATATGGGTAATGGAAATAGTTTTAGCCCGAGGTGGACGCAATAACATACCGAGTCCGTAACAAAGCTTTACCTAGATGTTTTTTCGGTTTTCGTAACAGACCTCGTTTCGCTCGTCGTCCTAAGTGATTAAATTATGATATCGTCAGATTTTTTATTTTATTTTGATATGTACTGTCACTATGTGCTTTTCTGTGAAAGAAAAATATATTATTCCTGACTTTCTGGCAAAGAATTATGTGTGTGAATTATGTGCAAAATGTATGTATACATACAGATTGGTCCCATTTTAATCAGAACCCAGTTATGATTGCGGGATCCTGGAAAAATCAAGGGAACTCCTCAAATGTTAAAGGCATGCATATAGTGATTTCTGTGTTTTTATAAGAACAGCATGCATTTACGTTGGGAACACTGACATTTGGGGCAGTAGAACTGCTGATGATGGTCACAACGGAACTCCTCAAACCTGAACGGCACACTAATAATGACTTTGGTTTTTTATAAGAACAGCGTGGATTTTACATTCAGAACAGTGGTGACATTTGGTGCAGTAGAACTGCTGATGATGGTCATAACGGAACTCCTCGAACCTGAACGGCACACTTACAGTGACTTTGGTATTTTTATAAGAACAGCATGCATTTAAGTTCAGAACAGTAACATTTATTTAAGAGCGCTATGACAAAAAAAGGCGATATATTGTAAAATGCACAATATTTATCGACAAAATTGTACACTTTACTCATACTAAAAGACAGTAAAAGTACTTGTTTCAGTTAGAACATATTATTAACTGTCGGTTAATTAAAAAACATATGGAAGAAAAAGCTTTTCCAATTAGTAATGATTTTTTTTTCTGATGCTCGTTTAGAAAAAAACCGCGTGAAGCACAGATTTCGGAGCTCTTATTATGTACAATTTGATAAGCTCACTCCCGTAAATGCGGTAAATTTAAGTTCCTAATATCTTGTATTTTAGTCCCATTAAACAATATTTATCATTTAATACTTTGAAATTGAGAAATTGAAAGTAAAACGAACTCAATTTTGTCTTGAAAATACCTCGAAACAAGTGATCATTTCTCCGAAAATCTACATGTTATCGAAGTTATTTTAAATAATCTGCACAATCTGCTTAAATTGCTGTTATCCATTTGTCGTTATAATATTGTATAATGATTTTTTGGCAATTTTTTGAAAACTAGCCTTCCTGTCGCTATTTTACCGGTGACGGACGCTCGCGATTTCAGTACCGCGTCGGAGCTCGTGAAGGTAAGACGTATGTCGCTCCGCTCTCCGACTTTTGGTCGCGAACGACGAGAATATTTATCGTTGTGTGGGTTGGACGCCTTGTTTATACACGGGCTATCCTCGCATTGTGTGTGTGTAAACAGCGACCAACGAATTTGATCCTAGATCCGTAAATATTTTCTTTTGTAATATTTTGTTATGTTTGAATGTTAAAGTATTACAACGTTATGATGATAAATATGTGAAAATTACAATACGGTCAAGATGATAAAACACATCAAGATGGTACTCGGGATCTGATGATGGAGCCAGAAGGTGGTCACCAGTACCAGTGAACCATGTAAGTAAACCACATCGTGTTTAGGCTCGTTGGGTTCGTCTCAACAAGACCTTTGACAAGAGGTGGTACTCAGGGTCTGATGATGGACTCAGATGGTGGTCACCAGTACCAATGAACCATATTATTATGACTAAACCACATCGTGTTTAGGCTCATTGGAATCGGCTCAATAAGACCTTTGACAAGAGGTGGTACTCAGGGTCTGATGATGGAGCCAGATGGTGGTCACTAGTACCAGTGATCCATATAAACTATTTAGTAATCAGGCTCATTGGGTTCTTACTTCTTCTCAACAAGACCTTTGACAAGAGGTGGTACTGAGGGTCTGATGATGGATCCAGATGGTTGTCACCGTCACCGGTACCAATGAACCCATGTAACTGAACCACTTCGTGTTTTTTATGTTATTCACATATGCGAGTTGATTTTTTGGTGACCACCATCTCTCTCCATCACCAGACCCTGAGTACCACCTCTTGTCAAAGGTCTTATTGAGCCGATTCCAATGAGCCTAAATACGATGTGGTTTAGTCATAATAATATGGTTCATTGGTACTGGTGACCACCATCTGAGTCCATCATCAGACCCTGAGTACCACCTCTTGTCAAAGGTCTTGTTGAGACGATTCCAATGAGCCTACACACGAAGTGGTTTAGTTCCATGGTTCATCGGTACTGGTGACCACCATCTGTCTCCATCATCAGACCCTGAGTACCACCTTTTGTCAAAGGTCTTGTTGAGATGAACCCAACGAGCCTAAACGCGAAGTGGTTTAGTTACATGGTTCATTGGTACAGGTGACCACCATCTGACTCCATCATCAGACCCTGAGTACCACCTTGAAGTAATTAGAATTGTATTTGACTTATCATTATATTAATATATACTTTACTCTAATACTTATCATATAACAAAAGCAAATATTTGGAATGGGATCGACTTAAATATGATCACAGTTTATAATTATTACCTTAAATTTTTAAATAAATTTTAACATAATTAATATTATTTTGCGCTATATTCCAGTATTTTCGTACAAAATAACGTTTAAAAAATAAAAGTTTGTATCGAGATAGTAGATTGTGGTTGTTATCAAAATTCCATAGGAAGGATCAAGATTGTTTTGTATATTATTGTAGTGCGAGCGAGTGATAAGACGTGCTAGAAAGGGTCGGCATATTGGGCTCGCGCGGCGGGTAAAATACCTAATTTCGCCCGACGCCGAAATGTTATAACGCTCTTAAGCATATTGACTTTTCAAGTCAAATTTTGTCAAGCTTCGATTTCTTATAATCGGATTCATGAGGAATTGAGGAAACTCCTCCAACCTTAACGGTATACGTATATTGATTTTTGTTGCCATCAAATAATTAAAGCATTAAAGAAGTTTGAAAAAATACCTACACATTTCTACATAATTCAACATTCGCAAGTAGCTTTTACCAGAATCCCAAAGGCGGCGGTTTTTTTTTCTTAAAAATTATTTGTTCTTTTTCGTTTCATTTCTTGAATAGGTTGTTTTTGGACACTTTGCCTTTTACATGCTTTCCGGTTATTTCTTTGTTCAATAGCCTCAATAATGTAACTAGGGTCTTTTATTTCCATGTTGCGATCTAACCTAGAATCTAGAATTTCAGGAAGCAAACAATCGAAATAAAATGATTTTAATTTGATTTCCATTGCTCTCCAAAACTCCTCATCATATTGTATATATTCTACTTTCATATTTACGTCCGTCCACACTGCAAAAATGCATGTTTTCCTTTTTGTTATATGCATTTGTCCTTGGGCCTGATAGTACCAGTCGTGTTTGGTATTTATAGTAATATTGTTACCATTGTCTAATTTCCAAAAAGTTACTTTCTTCGCTTTTATTGCATCCTCTATGGAAAGATCTTTAGCAGAATATGGGCATTTAATTTCGACAATTTCACTTTGTCCTACCAGACCGTCAGGACTTGCCCCTAAAAATGGGAGATGTTCATCAACGAATAATCCACAGCGAGTAATGTTTTTTTTGATTTGTTGTTCTAATTGTTCGCGTGCGATATTTTCATTATTTCTTCCGTGCTGAATAGATTTCACGTTATCTAAATTTGTTTCTGTCAAAATATTTTTTACTAGAGGCCCGCACTTTATTAGGCCGCGTTTGCAGACTTTGCCAAAAAGAGACGCAGTTAGGCGAAGTTTTCGCTCTTGTCGCCACTCGATAGATTCCGCCTGCAAAACAGTTCGGCTTTCCAGCGAGCGGCGATCTGCAGTAGACAACGTTATCCTTTTTAAGTGCTCGTTTTTGGCAAACTCATAATCTGCCTGGCTCAAATCAGGTTTTTGGCAAGACGTGCCATAGTTTTTGTCCTTATCGGGTTTTTTATTGGATTTTTATTTTTATTTTTTTTATTTTGTTTTTTCGAGATCCTTTTTTGGTTTTTTACAGTTTCGAGGCGTTTTATTAATTTGTTGGGATTTTTCCGAAAAAACCGTTTGTACAAGTAGGTTTGAGGAGTTCGCGAATTAAATGCTACCACAGATGCTGCGCATCGTCCTGAATATGATTGCCTCCATGAGAAATTTATCCGTTTTCCGCCAATGAATTTTGCTATAACATTATTAAAAACTTCAGCTATATTACTATTTACATTACGCATTAGGCTTGTCGCATTATTTACCAGTCTAGAAAGGCATTTCATAATAGAAATGTATATTAAACCCGACTCTTCACTTTTCATTTCCGGAACTAAGTTTTCTTCTTGATGTTTTTCATATTCGGTTACTTTTTTACAATAATATGCTTTACAAGACTTGTGGTTACCAAAGACGTGCTCTGGTCCATTCAATAAATCTTGTTTTAAATCTAAAACTTTTTGTTGAAAGCTTTTGTCCGTTTGGGCACTAATATGTTTCACGGCACCAGTTACAGCATTCCTCAATCGCATCAAATTGTTTAAAACAGCTCGTCTATATTTTAATGGGTACATCGTATTTTTACCTATTTCGTCTAATTTTGTACAATAATTTCGTAACAAATGATTAGTGCATTCGATCTTCTCTACTAAAAGACTCCCATAGGGTTTTGATTTCTCTATATTAGAATATGTGCTAGAATCACCGTCAGCTATTAATTTCGAATATATTAATCCATGCATGCTCAATGAAGTTTTAAAACCTTCGACCAGAGCGGTTGCTTCCATCGCGCTAGATGAACCTGTGTAGTTCTTAAAACATATGTGCTCTGGTGCTGAGTTTTTACGGTTTTCTGCTCGAGCACATACCATGCAGTATTTATTTTTTACTGCCATATATAAAACCTTCTTTGTCCTGTAGCCAATTATTACTGCCGCACCTGATAGTGCGTTATATTTTTCCTATAAGACCTTTTTGACCAGCAGCCATCAGCTACCACGGTTATCATTGGCACTCCATTTTTATCTACGTCGCCATTGAGTACAGCTAAATCATACTCTTCTTTGGCTGCTTCCTCCATACACTTTTCTTTAGCTAGCTCCCACAATTCACAGACCCTAGTGTGGCACTTAGCGTAAAGTTTATCGGACATACATGGTATGTTTAGAGATGTTGAAACTGTCTCTAATGCTGAAAACCCTGCACCAATAGAAATAATGCTATTCACAGCGCTTTTGTTGAGATCAAGACCAGTGTCATCATTTACTATTTCACAGTTTAACAACTCAAATTTCGCATTACACATAATACATTTAAACCAAAATTTCGAAAGAAATCCTTTTCTTGTTTCATTTATGAGTTTTAAATGGCTGAAGTTACATCCGAGTTCCGAATTGTGACATGAAATATCTTGCATTTTTTTTAAAATGTAGTCAAAATCTACAATTCTATTTCCTTCTATAGTGAATTCCTCTTCTGCTTCCTTTTCTATTTCTAACGTTACTTCTAAGTCAGAATCTGTTCCTGTTTCACAAGACCCCTGCAATAAATAAAACATAAAACAGTTAGAATTCAAAAACTTAGTTTCTTTCAGTAAGAGGTTTTTTACAAAGTACTTCTATATCAGTCAATTAATATGACAAGACTAGAATACATAGTGTTGTAAACTTCAATCAAATCAAAGTGCCTTTTTGCCTGAGTAATGACGAAAAACAGTTTTTGAAAAAGATGTTAAGAGGGCTTTCATGTGAAAAACAGTGAAATAGAATAAGCATAAGAATATAATAGAATATTTTTATTCGAAAGCACACAGATAATAAACAATTTTACACTGACATAGAATAGTAATAAAGTGCCACGAAATGGCGTCACCTCAGCATATTGCTGGCGACTTCCAGCGCTAGTCTTCCGTCGCAACCGAGCGCTTAATCATACCGTGTGTGGCATCAAATGAATGGTTTTGCGAGTAGTTTACAAATATAGAGGTATAACACATTATAGGACTTTTTCTACTTGGTCTAACAAAATATGAGAAAATGTCCAGAAGTGGTAATAATTGTGAGGGTGAAGGCACGTTTTAAAAAAATTGCCAAAAAATAAAAATGTATAACAGAAATATATAATCACTAAAGCATAAGACCAATTTTAGTAAACGTTGTAGATTAACTTAGTACGAAAATAACTTCGATGTGATGTAGATTTTCAAAGAATATGTCACTTACTTTTAGGTAATTTCAGAAAAAAATGGAATTCGTCTTAGCCTCGTTTACTCTTTTTCAAAACCTTATAATAAAAATGTAGTCTGAGATGATTGTAGTACAGGATATACGTTTTATGACTTTACCAGTGTCAGCATTTATCTCAATTTTACAAATAAGATCAACTAATTCAGCTCTATACGCGGGTTTTCCTAGACGTGCATGAGAGAAAAATTATAATTAATTTAGTGAGCTAGTTCAAAAATCTAGTCTGATAAGAATCAAGACAATAAGATGCTCTAATTGAAACTTGAATATTAAATATAATATATATAGTATAATACATAACGGAATCAATTTTACATTATTTTGACGTTTTTCTTGAAAGCACCCTTAATTATCTCTTAATCTAAGCCAAATCCAATTTTATAACGACATCTAGACACGCGGGAGCGCATCAAGCCACGTTCAAGTAATAACATCAGAACTAGCGAGCAGCGCCGTGTGTGTTAGAATGGGAAAGTTGTGTTAGAATGGGAAATAAAAAAAATCCAAAACACGGAGAAACTAAAAAGAAAAAGTAATATACATTTGGATTCAGATTTCTTATCGGATTGCAATAATCTAAAAATCTAAATTATAAACAAATCAATTATTTTTGGAGTCGGGCCGGCGTGCGTATGGTTTGGTGGGGCAAACAGGAAATAGCAATGCGACGAACAGGTCTGGTACCGAACCGACTACATAAGTAATTGATTTGTTTATAATTTGGATGTTTAGATTATTGCAATCCGATAAGAAATCTTGAATCCACAGGTTTATTAGTTTTTGCTTTTTAGTTTCTCCGTGTTTTGTAACGCGCTTATTTTTGAAGGCGGTTTTTTTTAAGTTTATTTATTCTAAGTACTATTTAAAATTATACGAAAATCAGTTTGTGTCACAACGCATCGTCCGGCATCGTCACAACGGACGGCATCCGGAGCGGTGTAGCGCGACGCGCGACGAGCAGACTACTCCGGCTACACACCCCACCGTGCCCCGCCGACGCCGCATGCCGCATGCGGAGCGCGGACCGGCCGGCAGTCGGTGTGCTGAGCCCGAGCAAGGTACAACGGCTCCTCCGCTTGGTGTGGCGGCGTGGAAGCCCGCGTTCGCCCCAAGTGTCCCTAGGTATAAGTCTCCCGGCCGCGTAGTTAGCCAGGAGACTTCCCCCCGTAGTATAACCTCTCCCGGCCGCGTGGAAGCCCGCGTAGCTAGCCAGGACGGTTTATTCCCGACCCTGTTCCCCGGGGAACGTTCCGCTATCCAATATTTCCCAGGGCACGCTGCCAAACCTCGGGTTATCACATATACGTATCATATTCCTATATCTATATAATATAAAGCTACAACCCGACTGACATTTTTCCAAAAATAGGCAGAAGGGGGATTTGAAGGTGGCAGTGTTTGGTGTGGTCGTATAGAGTTTGGTCCTGCGACCCCGGATAGATCAGACGGTCGGTCTACCGGTTCCGGGTAAAAAAATGTTGGACGGCCTGGCCAAACGGCTGGAGTTAGCCAGGGAGTGTTCGACCAAATGTCATAGAGGACCCTGGGCAGTTTTTGACGCCGCCATTTTTTTTTCAAAATGGCCGACTTTTTTTTTTGACAATTTTTTAAATTTATCGTAGAGTGCTCAAATTTTGGTCGTATAATCTCCAAGCGGCCTTGATTCGAATGAAATAAAAAAAATTTGAAAAATGCTACAAATGTGGGAAAACTGGCCACTTTTATTTTGTATGGCAACTTTTAAACCGTAAGAGATAGCCGGGGGGTGCTCGACCAAATGTCATACAGGTATCCGAGTAGAAAAAAGTTGCATTAAAAAAAAATCAAAATGGCCGACGTTTTTTTTTGAAAAATTTCAAAATGGTCCTAGCGCGCTGAGATTTGGCACACGGGTGGACGGACGCGCTAAGATTAGTATTCAAAAAGAAAATTTTGAAAAATTCAAAATGGCGGCCTTCGAGGGCCAATTGAAATTTGAATGGAGGTTTTTCTTTTAATTACCATAGCTCCGTAACGGTACAAAGAAGTGAAAAGTGCTCAAACAAATGTTATACAGTCACCAGAGGTCCATCGAATGGCATTAAAAAAAAATCAAAATGGCCGACTTTTTTTTTTTGAAAAATTTCAAAATGGTCCGAGCGCGCTGAAATTTTGCACACGGGTAGACAGCCACCCCAAGATTAGTATACAAAAAGAAAATTTTGAAAAATTCAAAATGGCGCCCTTTGAAGGCCAATTGAAATTTGTATGGAGGTCCTTTTTTAAATCCCCATAGCTCCGTAACGGTAGGGAAAAGGTTAATAGTACTTGAACTAATGTTGTACAGTTATCTGAGGTCCATCGAATGGCATTTACAAAATTTCAAAATGGCCGACTTTGAAATTTTTTTTTTTTATTTTCGGTCCGAGCGCGTTCAAATTTGGCACGTCGTAAGAACGGGGGCCAAAAATAGAAATGAGAAAAAAAAAATTTGGAAAAGTCAAAAACGGTGGCGAGAGGGGACAAAGTCAAATTTCCCTACCAGTTTGTATGGAGGTTTTTTTTTAAATCCCCATAGCTCCGTAACGGTAGGAAAAAGGTTAATAGTGCTTAAACTAATGTTGTACAGTTATCTGAGGTCCATCGAATGGCATTTACAAAATTTCAAAATGGCCGACTTTGAAATTTTTTTTTTTTTTTTCGGTCGGAGCGCGTTCAAATTTGGCACGTGGTAAGAGCGGGGGCCAAAAATAGAAATGAGAAAAAAAAATTTTTGGAAAAGTCAAAAACGGCGGCGAGAGGGGACAAAGTCAAATTTCCCTACCAGCCTGAGGGAGCGTTCTACAGCCCGACGGTCATTGCTCCGGTCCAAGTTCCGAGCTGCGTACAGACAGTGCTCCCAAGCAAGAAAATATAAGTAAAAGTGTCTAAAAAGCGACGCGGCGGGCCGGAGGCCGCAGGCCGGAGGTCCAACTTCCCTACAAATCCTGCAATCCCCACAGTAACTACGCGGAGGGCCGAAGGCCCGGAGCGTGTCTGACAGGCTCCCAAGTACGCGAAGGCCGCAGGCCGAGCTGCGGGCAGAGTGCTCCCAAGCACGCGAAGGCCGCAGGCCGAGCTGCGTGCAGACTGTGCTCCCAAGAAAACAATAACAAAAAGTATCTAAATAAGCGAAGCGGCGGGCCAAAGGCCCGACGCGGAGCTTCGAAACCCAGCGAAGGCCGAAGGCCGAGCTCCGCGTAGGGCCGAAGGCCCGGAGCGTCCCTGATCGGCTCGCCGGCGGTCCGCCGCCCCCCACAGTAACTACGCGGAGGGCCGAAGGCCCGGAGCGTGTCTGAGAGGCTCCCAAGCACGCGAAGGCCGCAGGCCGAGCTGCGGGCAGAGTGCTCCCAAGCACGCGAAGGCCGCAGGCCGAGCTGCGTACAGACTGTGCTCCAAAGCAAAACAATAACAAAAAGTATCTAAATAAGCGAAGCGGCGGGCCGAAGGCCCGACGCGGAGCTTCGAACTCAAGCGAAGGCTGAAGGCCGAGCTCCGCGTAGGGCCGAAGGCCCGGAGCGTCCCTAATCGGTTCGCCGGCAGTCCGGGAATTTGGAGCTTAAACACGACCCAATAGTAAAAGTGTCTTAGAGAAGCGAAACGACGGGCCGGAGGCCGAAGGCCGCAGGCCCGTCGTGAGCTTCTCAAGACACTTTTACTATTGGGTCGTGTTTAAGCTCCAACTTCCCTACAACCCCCACAGTAATTACGCGGAGGGCCGAAGGCCCGGAGCGTGTCTGACAGGCTCCCAAGCACGCGAAGGCCGCAGGCCGAGCTGTGGGCAGAGTGCTCCCAAGCACGCGAAGGCCGCAGGCCGAGCTGCGTACAGACTGTGCTCCCAAGCAAAACAATAACAAAAAGTATCTTAACAAGCGAAGCGGCGGGCCGAAGGCCCGACGCGTAGCTTCGGAGCCGAGCGAAGGCCGAAGGCCGAGCTCCGCGTAGGGCCGAAGGCCCGGAGCGTCCCTGATCGGCGCGCCGGCGGACCGGGAAGTTGGAGCTTAAACACGACCCAATAGTAAAAGTGTCTAGAGAAGCGAAACGACAGGCCGGAGGCCGCAGGCCGCAGGCCCGTCGTGAGCTTCTCAAGACACTTTTACTATTGGGTCGTGTTTAAGCTCCAACTTCCCTACAACCCCCACAGTAACTACGCGGAGGGCCGAAGGCCCGGAGCGTGTCTGACAGGCTCCCAAGCACGCGAGGCCGCAGGCCGAGCTGCGGGCAGAGAGTGCTCCCAAGCACGCAAAGGCTAAAGCAAAAAAGCAAACAAGCAAAGCAATAAATCAAACAAGCAAAGCACAAAAACAAAAAAGCAAAGCACAAAAACAAAAAGCAAAAGCATAAGCAAAGCACAAAAAGCAAAGCACAAAAGAACACCGCGGGGCCCTCGGGCCCCGCGCACCTTTAAAAAACTAGTATAGTTGTATATAGCTCGCTCCCGTCTGGAGCGAAACCAGTGTAATTAGACCTAAGAGTTCTTTATAAATAAAAGGCGCGTAAGACGCCAGTTCGTTACTTCTAAGTGGTGTTTCTTATCAGCTCATCCTCCCTACCCTGAGTTAGCTTGGAAACCTTCACAAGGCCCCTCAGGCTGAAGGATATGTGTGGCTCGCCCTCTGCGACGACCATCAGAAGTTAGATGAGATTTAAGCAAAAGTAAAGTACTACCATGCAATAAATACATTACCTAATTTCTGTGCCGGCGGCTGTCTAACACCGCCTTACCATCTTTTCGTTCTGCAACCCTGGTGCTTTCGTGCCCCCTCGATACTTTGCTAATCTGTGTACCGGTACTAGCTTGCGAGTTAACTTGTTGCCGCAACGAAAGTTACATTTTAAAATTAACATTTACAAATCCTAATAACAAACACAAACGAAAACGTACAAAAGGTACGTGTCTGTGCCGGGGATCGAACCACGGCCCTCTGTCTTGTGACTCTGGATAAAAATTACAATCGTAATACAAACAAACGAAAACGTACAAAAAATACACTTGTACCGGGGATCGAACCACGGCCCTCTGTCTTGTGACTCTCGATAAAAAATACAATCGTAGGTAATACAAACAAACAAAAACGTACAAAAAGTACACTTGTGCCGGGGATCGAACCACGGCCCTCTGTCTTGTGACTCTGGATAAAAATTACAATCTTTATACAAACAAACGAAAACGTACAAAAAATACACTTGTGCCGGGGATCGAACCACGGTCCTCTGTCTTGTGACTCTGGATAAAAATTACAATCGTAATACAAACAAACGAAAATGTACAAACAATACACTTGTGCCGGGGATCGAACCACGGCCCTCTGTCTTGTGACTCTCGATAAAAATTACAATCCTAATACAAACAAACGAAAACGTACAAAAAGTACACTTGTGCCGGGGATCGAACTACCACCCTCTGTCTTGTGACTCTGGATAAAAATTACAATCGTAGGTAATACAAACAAACAAAAACGTACAAAAAGTACACTTGTGCCGGGGATCGAACCACGGCCCTCTGTCTTGTGACTCTGGATAAAAATTACAATCCTTATACAAACAAACGAAAACGTACAAAAAATACACTTGTGCCGGGGATCGAACTACCGCCCTCTGTCTTGTGACTCTGGATAAAAATTACAATCGTAGGTAATACAAACAAACAAAAACGTACAAAAAGTACACTTGTACCGGGGATCGAACCACGGTCCTCTGTCTTGTGACTCTGGATAAAAATTACAATCGTAATACAAACAAACGAAAACGTACAAAAAATACACTTGTGCCGGGGATCGAACCACGGCCCTCTGTCTTGTGACTCTCGATAAAAATTACAATCCTAATACAAACAAACGAAAACGTACAAAAAGTACACTTGTGCCGGGGATCGAACTACCGCCCTCTGTCTTGTGACTCTGGATAAAAATTACAATCGTAGGTAATACAAACAAACAAAAACGTACAAAAAGTACACTTGTGCCGGGGATCGAACCACGGCCCTCTGTCTTGTGACTCTGGATAAAAATTACAATCCTTATACAAACAAACGAAAACGTACAAAAAATACACTTGTGCCGGGGATCGAACCACGGTCCTCTGTCTTGTGACTCTGGATAAAAATTACAATCGTAATACAAACAAACGAAAACGTACAAAAAATACACTTGTGCCGGGGATCGAACCACGGCCCTCTGTCTTGTGACTCTCGATAAAAATTACAATCCTAATACAAACAAACGAAAACGTACAAAAAGTACACTTGTGCCGGGGATCGAACTACCGCCCTCTGTCTTGTGACTCTGGATAAAAATTACAATCGTAGGTAATACAAACAAACAAAAACGTACAAAAAGTACACTTGTGCCGGGGATCGAACCACGGCCCTCTGTCTTGTGACTCTCGATAAAAATTACAATCCTAATACAAACAAACGAAAACGTACAAAAAGTACACTTGTGCCGGGGATCGAACTACCGCCCTCTGTCTTGTGACTCTGGATAAAAATTACAATCGTAGGTAATACAAACAAACAAAAACGTACAAAAAGTACACTTGTACCGGGGATCGAACCACGGTCCTCTGTCTTGTGACTCTGGATAAAAATTACAATCGTAATACAAACAAACGAAAACGTACAAAAAATACACTTGTGCCGGGGATCGAACCACGGCCCTCTGTCTTGTGACTCTCGATAAAAATTACAATCCTAATACAAACAAACGAAAACGTACAAAAAGTACACTTGTGCCGGGGATCGAACTACCGCCCTCTGTCTTGTGACTCTGGATAAAAATTACAATCGTAGGTAATACAAACAAACAAAAACGTACAAAAAGTACACTTGTGCCGGGGATCGAACCACGGCCCTCTGTCTTGTGACTCTGGATAAAAATTACAATCCTTATACAAACAAACGAAAACGTACAAAAAATACACTTGTGCCGGGGATCGAACCACGGTCCTCTGTCTTGTGACTCTGGATAAAAATTACAATCGTAATACAAACAAACGAAAACGTACAAAAAATACACTTGTGCCGGGGATCGAACCACGGCCCTCTGTCTTGTGACTCTCGATAAAAATTACAATCCTAATACAAACAAACGAAAACGTACAAAAAGTACACTTGTGCCGGGGATCGAACTACCGCCCTCTGTCTTGTGACTCTGGATAAAAATTACAATCGTAGGTAATACAAACAAACAAAAACGTACAAAAAGTACACTTGTGCCGGGGATCGAACCACGGCCCTCTGTCTTGTGACTCTCGATAAAAATTACAATCCTAATACAAACAAACGAAAACGTACAAAAATACACTTGTGCCGGGGATCGAACCACCGCCCTCTGACTTGAGTTCACGAGATATTTAGTACTGTGACAGACGGACCGACAGACAGACGAATAAAGCAGCTTTAAGGGTTCCTTTTGTACCTTTTGGGTACGGAACCCTAAAAAGTAGTGGTTAAATACATGTTTCAATTTTAGATGGTAATTCAATAGCGTAAATATAGTTCTTAAAAAGCAATGTGACAGACAGACAGACTGACAGAGATGCACCATAAACATTCCTGTTGTACCTGTTATGCATAGAAATCTATTTAAGTAATTCTATTCAACAAATCAATAATTGCAGTCTCCTTGGAATAAACATCGACGAAAATTTAAACTGGAAATCTCACATTGACAAAATTATTACAAAACTTTCTCGTTTCACCTATGTCTTAAGAAATATAAAAAAAAGTACAGACTTTAAAACAGCCATTACTGCATATTATGCATTCACTCAAACCTGCCTTCAGTATGGAATTATTTTGTGGGGCAATAGCACAGACATAAAGCAATTATTCATACTACAGAAAAAATGCATCAGAATCCTTTCAAATAGTAAAAATACAGAAACCTGTAGACCTCTCTTTCAAAACCTTAAAATGTTAACTTTGACTAGTTTATATATTCTAGAAGCCAGTAAATTTGTCCGCAAGAACCCTAATTTGTATACAAAAGCCAAAGACCGTCACACATGTTCCATAGATTTAAGATATAGAGACAAACTAACCATACCTTCAAGTAACTTACAAGTTAGTAATAAAAGCCCCCATGTAATGACTATTAGGATTTTTAATTGCCTCCCCATATATAACTGAAGAGCAAACATACGCAAAATTTGTTAACAAACTAAAAATCTACTTAATGGAGCACAGTTTTTACACATTGCAAGAGTTTTTCCATGAAAATGAATACTATTCCAAGATAATTAAATAAATAAATATACTATATTATTTTACTTACATACAGGGCATAGACCGGATTTTTATACATATTTAGGATTAAGTATTTAGTTATAAGATGCCTTGTTTCTTTTAGAGGTAATATATGTGTACCATATTGCATTACCCTGTAGGGTATCATGTTGTCATGTTAACCACTGTACCTAGTGTAAAATCTGTACACCAAAATGAAAGCAATAAAATTCTATTCTATTCTAAAAACAAACAAACTGTCACACAGAAAGGCGCGAAGGGCCAGTCTCCAGCCATTTTTCCATAAACATAAAACTAAAACGTAACAAAGGATGTACCTGAATCTTCCTCAAATATCACTCTATTAATTATTGAAAACGGCATGAAAATATATTCAATCAACTTTCTTTAAACCTCTTACTCTATGGGGATACGACGTTTCATAACAGCAGAGTTTCTATAACCACCTTTCTGCTCCATCATCAGATCAGCTCCATGATAACACAGTATAATAAAGAGTACTATCGTACAGTATGGCCACTCCCGCTCCCCGCTGAAAGTGCCGCCCAACCCCTCTCGGTTACCTCACAGTTACCGCCTGTCGAAAACGCGAACAGTCGACCTGTCATATTTCACTCATACAAGCATGGTACGCGTTCACCTACACGAGCTTAGACTGTGTGCTAGGAACGCGCCACTTTCATATATTTGATCGCCAGTGTTTTGTACGTGATTTACAGTGTGTGCAAAATTTTAGCTCAATCGGAAACCTGGAAGTGGGTCAAATTTAGCTTCTGCGTTTTGACGCACAATAACATACTAATAAGGCAAGTTGAATAAAAGCTAATGCCCTTACCAGGATTCAAACGCGGGACCGTGGCGTAGCAGGCAGGGACACTACGCGCTAGACCAGACCGGTCGTCGAACACAGACAGATGCGGCAAGTACTTTGTTGTACATACTTATAAGATGTACCATCCTAGTGTTAGTGGTACGGTGTAACGTTTAGAAAACCAAAAGATTTAAACTATGCATACCATGCATGCACAAACGCTCACGAAATGAAACGCTCATATATATCTATCTATATGTATTGACGCGTTAGAGTCAGACTACCTTTTGCGGCGTTTCGTTTTCGTTTCGCGTCGCAGAAATGACATTCGGCTGCAGGACCTGATGGCTCTGTCGCGCCCATACGCCAGAGTGATAGAGATAGATATCTACGATATAAATATACATATGTAGATGAAATCCAAATACGTAATAATAAAAAAACTTACTGTTATGTTTGTTTTTGGCTCGGATTCAGGAAAATCAACAGCCGAATTTTTGTTTTGATTCTTGCATAGTAATTCCTAGAAATAACAATATTTTTAAAGAAAAAAACCACTTCCTGTCTGGTGAAAGATATGTTAGATCACGTACAAATGTATTTTTCTTTTACCCTTAACCACCTGCCATAGGTCTCTCAGACCTTAGCAAATACAAAATTGGTAATAATTCAACACGGGCTCACCCAGTGTGGAACATGCGATCAAAACATTCAGACGTGTGTCTATCTAGATTTGGTGAGCAAAAGCTATAATCAGTGGTATCAATGACCTTGGGCAGGTGGTTACGTATTCTTACTTGCTGGTCTCTAAGACCTTTCGTAGGTGGTTCGTTGTTTTTCGATATAAAAGCTAGTGAAAGTGAAAAGTGAAATTCTTTGGATCAAGTGGAAGACACGTTCTTAGAGTGACTTGAATTGTCAACAGGGTTGATTGATTTCTTGATAGTGCACGAAGATAATAGTAGCCTTATTTATTTTCTGGCACATGTGTATTGTTTAGAATAATGAATTCCAGCCGATTTTTTTGCCATCGCTCTACGGGAAAAGATTTTCATAACGAAATAGATCCTGAAATGAGCGTTTATCTAGGAACTTCCTGTGTATGATGATGAAATGAGAATTATTTACAAAGGAGCGTATTTCTCCATAAAAGTCATATACTTACCTACTTATTTATTTATCGTATGGCAAATCGTTTCTCTACTTTTAAATGTTTGAAATGTCAGACTTTACTTGTAATTTGAAGTGACAAAATAACATTAATTGACATTTCAGCACTATTAGTGTAATACAATTTTGGACCTTATTACATTTCGTGTGTCTAAGAACATTTCGGTCAGAGTTTTGTATACTTTGAAATTTTTTTGACTCATTTTTGATACTTTGTTATATAAAAACATGAAAGATTGAATTGAAATAAGCATCTTTTAAAAAACAATTACTTACTAGTAAAAAAAACCTACTAATTTAAGAGTTCAAGCGGTGCAAAGTTGCGAATTTACTAAGGCGCCAGAGACTTCACGATTTTACTAAAATTAAAAAAAAAATAGGAATCATTATTACTTTGAAGCAACATATATTGACAGAGCCCCGTATTCTGTACAGATTGGCCTTCGGCCATTTGAATATACGTAACGAACCTAACCTTACTACCTATAGGTAAATATGTGGTCATTACTAGGTAAACTTAGAACCATTAGGGTTATCTTATCCCAGTAAAACTTAATCGAAGAGATAAAGTTTATATGACAAAAAATCCTTATGTTATCATGTTTTATATGATTTATAAATAAAAACCGTGTAGGGTTCCGTAGTTTTCCGTATTTTTTTCAAAAACGTGTGAACCTATCAAGTTCAAAACAATTTCCCTAGAAAATCTTTATAAAGTTCTACTTTTGTGATTTTTTTCATATTTTTTCAACATACGGTTCAAAAGTTAGAGGGGGGGGGGACACTATTTTTCCTTTAGGAGCGATTATTTCCGAAAATATTAATATTATCAAAAAACGATTTCAGTAAACCCTTATTCATTTTTAAATACCTATCCAACAATATATCACACGTTGGGGTTGGAACGAAAAAAAATCAGTCCACACTTTACATGTAGGGGACCCTAAAAAAACATTTTTTTTCCACTTTTTATTATATCACTTTGTCGGCGTGATTGATATACATATTGGTACCAAATTTCGGCTTTCTAGCGCTAACGGTTACTAAGATTATTCGTGGACGGACGGACGGACGGACAGACATGGCGAAACTATAACGCCGTGGCTTGCGTGGGCGACGGTCGCGCGACGGCGATGAGACGCATACGAAATCAACCCTTATCGATATGGAAGTATGAGACGCGACGGCGACGGTCACGCGACGGTCGCGCGACCGTCGCCCACGCAAGACACGGCGTAAGGGTTCCTAGTTGACTAGGTAACCCTAAAAACATAGCCCATATTGGTAAAAGTCTCTGGTGACTTATTGATCCTATGGATGAATTCGCATCTTCGCACTGCTCTAACTCCTATATTAATAGTTTTTTTTAACTTAAATCTATAAAAGATGCTTATTTTAATGCAATGTTTCATGTTTTAAAATAACAAACTATCAAAAATGATAATAAAACATTTTGTCAAAAAAGTCCTAAAATCGGGCTCCGTTTGTTATACTATCTATAAATACCCCAACCAACTTTCAATGAAATGGGTAGGGAATAATATTGTTTGACTGTCTTATCTTATTTATATTTGTTTCCAAATTGAAATTAACCTTTAGTTCGTTCTCAGCCTAAAGAATTTCCTCAAACTAAATTGTGAAAAAAATACCCTGTATTATATGAATATATTATTAATATTATTATAATAAAAATCTGCATGAAAAATTGGGAAGTCTGAATTAGTGAGATCGATGCATTGTTTGTATTTGTTGTTACCTTTCTCTAACACGGCAAAGAATAGTCCGGTTTTATCCGGGTATCTATGCCTTCATTTACTTACTACAATATTGATAAGTTTAAACAAATTTGATTGTACTTACATTTGCAATTTCCAATACATCATTTTGGGCCGTAGTACCAATAAGCCGTTTTCGATTAGTTTTAATCTTATAATATTTCCCCTTGCGTTTTCCCATTTTATTTCACTTTATCTGCAAGAAATATTGCGTGCGTTTCAGTATTGAGTAAAATATGGCGGTCCGTGGGCGGTCATAATCATATTTTTCATATTTTACTTTTTTCTGTTTCTGACAGCTGACGTGGCAATGATAACTCAATTCAGCCTAATTTAATTTTAAGTCTTTTATGAGAATATCATATTAAATTATTTACACATATTTAAAAAAAAACCTTACAGAACTTACATTATTTAATTTTGTAAATAGGTTTTTTTAAGACATCGATCTCTTTGGTGGATTACGGTCAATGATGCTGCTAAATGAAATATTATGCTAGACAAGAGTTCGTGAATGAAAGATTCAAATACAAGATGACACACTTTATTGCGTCCCGCCGCCATTTCTCCGATGATTACCGAGCGTGGCCGAAGTATTTCGGATGCTTTTCGCGCCAACTCCCAAGCGGCGTCGATGGCGTGTCAGCATCGGAAACACTACTCACACTTGCGCGTGAAAGTTATATTCCGTTTCACTCAGGCGTCACTACATACTCATAAACCCAACGATATGGAATAAGAAATAATTACGCAACGTACATTGCTTTTTTTGCGCGAAACATTTATTTTCTGTTGCTTTCGAATGAAGCGATGTATATTGAATTATTGACCGAGTAAGAATTCATACTTTTTGGGTAGGTACTTTTGAAGTAGGTACCATCGATAAGGGCTATGAATTTTATTAGAAAAACGATTTATTATTTTCAATTTTATTTCTAAATGCAATTAATTTGTAAAACAATTGCATATGACACATTTTAGGTCTATAATTACCTGCAAATCGTGGATAAAAATAACAAAACAAGTATGTATAGAAGTTTTGGAATTTACGAGAAGTTTACATGGTGTGTACCTACTCAGTAGGTTATACTTATGACAAACAGTGCAAACTCTAATAATTGCGAGCCAATCGAAACAGTGTGCGATGACTAGGTTAGGGACCATTTACACGTTTGCACACGAGTTTGTATACCTATACCTACATTGTAGTAGGTATTTGATTGGTGTGTGTAATTTAAATTATAATAATAGCAAGGACAATTTATATAGGATTTACAATCTTCATACTAAATGATACTAAGCATCGTACCTCGATCATTTTTGTAGCGCCACCTATTAAATACTATCACACCTATTAAATACTATATACACTGATGATGCGTACAAATTTATTCTTGACGTGATGTTGTGATATTAAAATAAAGAAGCATGCCATTTGTTCTTATAATAAAAAATAAAAACAAGCAAAAATATTAGGGAAAATATGATTTTGGCCACGTCCAGGCTGCGAAACACCGCCAGAAGTTTTGCCTAAAAAGCCCATACATTTCGGGGTATGGTGATTTTTCTGTCCCGGTGCGGTCCGTTTGTTCATGTAGGTATGAATTTAGATTGGCGGCATTGTGTGAATACTCTCAAAGATGATAATGAAATGACGGATGCGTAGAGTTGAGGTCAAACTTATCTATAGCAAAATCTTTCAGTTAATTTGCAAGCAGTGTGGAGTTACATATTAGGCGTTTGTGGGGGCTGCTCTTCGGCAATTGTTGCCGAGTGGAACAGATAATTCTGAACCCAGAGTTATTGAATTATGAAATTAAATCACCTAAAACATACTTTAGAATTTATAACACATCCGGCAATTATTCAACAAATTATAAAAAGCTGAAAAGACCTCGTACCTGATTTCCCTGATACAGATACCTACTTTTAGGTGGTGTGCAATGCAATATCCATCAGACTAACATCAGCAAACCACAAGGCGCGGTGCTATTTACGCTCGCATTTCACTTTCTTGCATGTGTGAATTAATTAAATTGTTAATAATTATAATTGTTTACACACAATATTTGAAGTTTGGTTGACAAAATTTGACGTAGGTACTGTCACATATTTTTTTTAAATGACGTACTGTTAATACCAGCGTGATGAAAATTTATTCCAATGAGTAAAAGAAGACATGAAACTTTTTTCAATTTAACCGAAATAGAATGAAACTATTCATACTCATTCGGTTGTGTTCGTTATTTTCTTTAATAATGTGACATATTTTTAAAGGTGCATGACTTGTGAACAAAAAATAAATAACCTTTAAATGAGATAGGATCTCCACCTGACATTATTGATTTACCCTATTTATTTTGGGCACAGTTTTACACTGGTATGGTTTTTCGTGTACGTACACTATTTTCTGTCAAAATATTTGTCAAATTTAATTGTCAACGCGGAGCGACCGGCGACACGTCTGCCTCCGATGAGCCGCTCACGGCATCTAATCGAAAGGAGAATTCTGACAGCAATGGCGAATGTATGGAAATTTTACGATAGTTTAAATTTAAGGTAAAATTTCTTTGTTGCCTTTGAGAGGAAAAATATAAAAAACCTCAAAACTTCTAGTCCATTTATCTGGCTTTTAGAATCACTTAATGTTATAACTAAAGTATTGAATTTTTTTAACAAAGTTTACTAAACGGCGACATACGTTTTTCTCATTTTAGGTCAACTTTGCGTGGGTTTATTTATTATACCGTTGAGAATTGGAGATTCTGAATAGTCAAAAGTTGTAGCCACACTCTTTAAGATAATAACTACATTTATTTTGTTTCATTTTATTGAGAAATATGAGCAGCATTTGTTAAACGCCGAATGCATTTTTCGAGGATTTCGTACGACCCCCTCTGTAGGCCTAGCACATGATTGCCGCGAGAGTATGTCGCCGCGAGATAGACTACCCGTCCTTATGTCATTAATACAGTTAGAAGAAGACGTGTGATCTATCTCGCGGCGACATACTCCCGCGGCCATCATGTGCTAGGCCTACTGGGCGTCCTCTGAGCGAAAGAGCAAGTAAATTAATACATAGTTTAACTGACCTGCTGAAGTAAAGA
The DNA here is from genome assembly GCF_023078275.1 of Leguminivora glycinivorella. NCBI lineage: Eukaryota > Metazoa > Arthropoda > Insecta > Lepidoptera > Tortricidae > Leguminivora > Leguminivora glycinivorella. The sequence goes on along the minus strand of NC_062978.1, from coordinate 19,205,848 downwards.
ACTAATGATTTCGAGCTGAACTAGTGAATGAAGGAGATACATCAAGTGAAGTACTTCATTTGAATCTTTCATTCGCGAACTACTCATGTCTAATCTATAGGTAGACCATCAGTGAGATGTATTGGTGATTCCACCGATGTCAGGATATTGACGATGTCATTAATCTATGACATCCCAAGCTATCTGGTACAAGCGCATGTTGAAGCTAACACTAATAAGTAGGTACGTAAAATAAGGTGGTACATATTTATAAGAAGTAGTTTAACTAATTGAGGATTGACTGAGCAACTGATTTTTACGATGATTAGCAAAGTGTTTTGTATTAATTACCTACATTTAGGCCATCTGGTGATAAAAAATATTGATACTGTAATTCGTATAGTTTTAAACTTAATCGTCTTTTATTGGAAAGTCAGATATCTTCAATTATTAAATTCATTCAAAAGTACCTACTTTTGGTATTTTTCTTCAAAACACCTAATACATACTGGGCTCAGTTACTTAATAAAAATGCCCTGTCTCGATATTTTTAATAAAAGCCATTTTCATCGTCAAAATTTAAACCAATACTAATTTCCCAGCCATGCTGAAAAATTCACATCACATCGCTGCACCGAACTCATTTATTATTCATCGAAAAGGCGACATCCAAAAAACCCAACTAAGGAGGTCGTTAAGTAAATTAATACGAGTATAAAACATGATTAAAAAAATTACTCCGACAGCCCAAGGGTGGGCGAACCGAGGGCGCATCCCTTGTGTATGAATGGATGCTTTCTTCATGGCACCGGCAATATTTCCTATTCGGTTGTCAAAACAAATCTCAAGCCGGAATGATCTTTAACTTTATTAGATTACAGACCCACTTGGGTTCCACCCTGGGCTTGTTTAAAAGTTTGTAATTGTATATGCCAAGTTTACCTTCAAGTGCTATAAGTTCTAATGTCCCTCTACGGTTTAATATAACTTGCCCGGGGGTGAAACAATGAAAATGTTAATGTAGGAGCACACGAAGCTATATTTATTTTTAACTTCTGCTGTTTAATAGGGTAGTTTTCGTTGTGGTCTGCGCTGGAGTAGGAAGACAATTGGACCTGATTTATTGCTGTTTCCGATGCAAAGAACGGAGCCACACCGTACCGCAACGCAACAAATAACAGTCTAGACTCAACTATTGGGAGGGGATACCTAAATATTTTAAATACAGCTTAATAGTGTTCTTACACGGGCAATACAATTCCAAGCAATCTACATACTACTGCCGCACTTGTTCCATACGCACCAACTAACTATGGAGCAATGGTATGTAAATCGCTTGGAATTGTTCTGCTCGTGTAAGAGCATGATACGGTGCATCGAAACATGTAGGATTCGGCAATATATTCGTTTTAAGGGACGTCCCGTGTACCTACCGACCGAGTACCCACTCGAAATTAAATCATTAGTCAAAAATATTAACCAGAAAACTGCGTGCAAAGGCTAAGAAGATGCTTCATCACGCCCCATTAGATAAAATTTGAATTAATAGAAAACACTTTTTGTCTCAAATTACTCCATAAAAAAAAACTATTAAAATAAATACCAATATTCTAATCTGTTTGTAATTTAAGCTCCAAACAATTAATTATTCTAAGCCCTTCTTTCTAGTAAGAATAAATACAAATTACTTATTCACAATAAACAAGGGACGAAGTTTCAACCGCGACGGGCCCGTTTTGCATACAAATAATCTACGCAGTGCAGTCACAGCCGTTTTAAGATTAAACAAGTTCTTAAGAAAATAAACGATTAATTGTAAAAGACTTTCCAGTATTATTAGACTGAAAATATATTTTTTTTTATTTAATTAAGCCATTGATATTTTAGAATATGTTACTAGATAGTGTAAAGGTCAGTTGGAATTGGTCAAGGGAATTGAATTCATTGTATGGGGAAAGTAAACAAGGGGATGCCCAAATGGTTACTTACTAAAACCTTAAATGACATACAGTCATAATACATAATAATTTAATAATATATTACGATACGAGTGCGGAAAAGAGGAAGCTCGAAACGACTAGCTAATATAAATTAAAAATTGACGTTTAAAAGGCATTCCACAAGGATGTCGCTTACGACATGCTTTTGCCTTGTATGGCAGCTATTTAAATGAAATCCGTAAAGCTCGAGAAAATACTGCCAATTTAAAGGTTGTCAGACACAACTTCGCTTTCTTAGCGTCTTCACAAGTATTAGAATTGCATGTCGTAGGCGACATTCTCGTGGAATGACCCTTAAGCTATCGAGATGTTTAAATGTCAAATAAATATGGTAAAGGCTCAGTACGGACAAATAAGTACGTACATAATGCAAAGAAAAACATCATCAGGCGATAACCAAAACTCACTAAAGGCACATCTTGGACACTGGTAATCAAATATTTATATGAAAGAGGCGCGTTCCTAGCACACAGTCTAAGCTCGTGTAGGTGAACGCGTACCATGCTTGTATGAGTGAGATATGACAGGTCGACTGTTTGCGTTCTTGACAGGCGGTAACCGAGAGGGGGTGGGCGGCACTTTCAGCGGGGATCGGGAAAGTGACCATACTGTACAATAGTACTCTTTATTATACTCTGCTAAAGGTAACACTGACTTCGAAAATGATGTACTAAAATAAAGTTACACTGTCGTCACCAATTCGCAGGAAAAGTAGTAAAATCCTCGCTAAAAGTGAAAAGCTAATTTCTCTTTCCGGAAACAATGGTTCATACAGGTCAGTATATTACCCGCAAGCCACCTGACGTTGTGACGTGGAAACGTTGTTGAACTAGGTCACGGGGCAAGCTTAGGAAAGCTCTTTAAATTATGACTTGGGTCAAAAACGTACGAGGAATTTAGTGTTGAGTTGTTATCTTTAGAGAATTTATCATATTTGATGAAATATGAAACTACTAGCTTTTGCCCGCTGCTTTGCTCGCGTTAGAAAAAGACAAAAAGTAGCCTATGACACTCTCCATCCCTTCAACTATCTCCAATTAAAAAATAAACTTTTTTAACAAAAAATAAAACCGCCTTCAAAAATAAGCGCGTTACAAAACACGGAGAAACTAAAAAGCAAAAAATAATAAACCTTTGAATTCAGATTTCTTATCGTATTGCAATAATCTAAACATCCAAATTATAAACAAATCAATTATTTTTGCAGTCGGTACCAGACCTGTTCGTCGCCTTGCTATTGCCTGTTTGCCCCACCCAACCATACGCAGGCTGGCACCGACTCCAAAAATAATTGATTTGTTTATAATTTGGATGTTTAGATTATTGCAATACGATAAGAAATCTGAATTCAAAGGTTTATTATTTTTTGCTTTTTAGTTTCTCCGTGTTTTGTAACGCGCTTATTTTTGAAGGCGGTTTTATTTTTTGTTAAAAAAGTTTATTTATTTGTTGATTTTTAGTGGTTCCTATTGATATTATATGTATCAGTCCGAATACATGTACACTAGTGAAAGAATTATCCTTTAACTCCTAACCATTGAGGAGTTGACCTTCCATCATCAGCTCAGCCACATAAAATTATTACCATCAGGCGTAAATACTGGTTTACCTTTGAAAAATACACTGAAAACATTACATGTGCCTATAACATTTGAAGAGTTCCCTCGATTTCTCCAGGATCCCATCATCAGACCCTGACTTGGTGCCAATGGGACCATCTCGGGGTTATACCCGTTCGATCAAAAAAAAAATTTTGAAAATCGGTCCACAATTCTCGGAGATATCGAGGAACATACATACAAAAAAATTAAAAAAAAAAAAAAAACATTCAGTCGAATTGAGAACCTCCTCCTTTTTTGAAGTCGGTTAAAAATCACGACAATTCGTCACTCCGTTTTGCCGTGAAAGACGGACAAACAAACAGACACACACACTTTCCCATTTATAATATTAATAATACTATGGACTATGGATTACTATGGATTATGAGTTTTTCATGTTTTCAAATACGTTATTCGGTAGCGTCAACAGGAAATGGTATGTAATTTTTTGTACACTATAAGGTAAGCTGTCGGCGCTTTGGACCTTCTCCATGCAATGAATGCCATTTTCCGTAGAGTTTATGGTATAGAGTGTTCTAGAATACCAACAGCTAAAGAAAGAGTTCGAGCAAAAAAAATACGCATTATTTTTATATTTTTGCTTGTTGTGCAAATTCGTGTTTTAGAGGAAAAGGCACGCTACTAAAAATGTCTTGGAGCTTTCGATTATTCTTGTAGATGGCGTTAAAGTGTCACTTTAGCAATAGATTTATGGGTCGAAAGTAACACTTAACGCCAATCTACAAATAATCGATGGCAACAAGGCATTTTTGTGGCGCCATCTATGTGTGGTGTAGTGTATGCGCGTTTTTAGGCGGTCGCATTTTAATGTATGGGATGGTGTGATCTTTTTATATTTAATCTATGCTTTTACATACCCAACAAAATTACAGAACTCTCCAATACTAGTATTAAAATAATCAAATATCTTAATAATCCCGTTTCCATGCTCAAAAGAATTTTCCCTTTTTACCCACGGGTCAGGTATGCGTGTCACGGTGAATATTGCTGCCATCTCTCGCTACAACAACCTCCTATCTTACCCACTATCACACTCCAAAAACAACTTTATGTCCTAGCAATGAAATACATATGCAATGGAAGGAAATATTACATGTGAGGATAGGTAAATAATACAGGATATTGCACCATGTAATGCATTAACGCTGTGTGCAAGTTTAATATGAGATCGGTTTTTGCGCGTGCTAGTGAATAAATAGGAATCCGATGCATTAGTAATATATTTATACGAGAAAAAGAACCATACATTTGTGAATTTTATGATAATGTGGTTACATAAGTTTTTGGTGTTGAGTGACTATATTATTTTGTTCTATGTAACTATTAACGAATAATATGTAAGTGGAATGACTAATAAAACGCATTGTAAACCTAAATAAAATTGATTCATTAATCATAAGCATTACCTATTTAATTCATTTTAGTGTAAGTATAGGTAAGTACGTGCGACTCTCGTTCCGGAGGTCGCGAGGTCGAACCTCGGCTTGCACCAATGAGTTTTTCGGAATTTATACAGCGAAATGTCATTTGATATTTGCCAGTCGCTTTTCGGTGAAGGAAAACATCATCGTGAGGAAACCGGACTTATTCCAACAAGGTCTAGTTTACCCTTGGGTTGGAAGGTCAGATGGCAGCTGCTTTCGTAAAAACTAGTGCCTACGTCAAATCTTGGGATTAGTTGTCAAAGCGGACCCCAGGCTCCCATGAGCCGTGGCAAATGCCGGTATAACGCAAGGAGGATGATGATGAGTGTAGCGCTCTTTGACAAGGGTAATGCGAAAGTCATACTTTTACGCACACATGCGGAAATAAATTTGCATAGGTACTTAGTAATATTCTGCACAGTTTGAAGCTTATTTGGATTATATATTTCTCCGCAGACTGCATTATAAACTGCTGCATAAGATAGGTACTTTTTGAAGTACCATATTTTTTTACGTTTTAGCAACATTATTTTGTCAACATAGTTTTTATAGTGTTGTAGGTACCTACTGCCTAAAACTAATACAAAATGCGAAATATAAAATAAAATATTTAATACAAATCAAATTATAAAAGGGTTAAACCACATTAAATAACATAATATTTGTAGTTAATACCGAATTTCTGTAGAGAGAAAGTTCGTCTACCTAGTCACCCAATGGATGGCTGAATGATGTCGCCAGGGGAAACAAACGTTGACAATTTTATTTTACAGCCAAATTTTCCGCCGATTTGTTGTTAGTCGCTTTTTCATTTGTTTATCTGTACAACTGTCATGCTTCGCATGACAAAATAAAGTTAAAAAATTGTTGCGCGGCTTTATAGTATTTCACTTGGTTGTAATACTTTTGTCGTTTTTTTTTGTACTCGAACGACAGATCCTACTTTTATGTAAAAAAGTGTCATAATAACTAACAATTATTTAAATACCCGTGCATTAATAGAGTATGCATAATTGCATATGCAGCTATGCTGTTTGAATGACGAGAAAACATCCGATAGATTTGTAAGAAAAAGACTTACTACGCGTGCGCACCAAGTAAACTGGACTGAGTCTTTCAGCAATGCAGCAATTAATGTCATTGCTATATTGAGGTACCAAGTTCTATTTTATTTAGGTTCCATTTTAGTTATCTCCTTTTTGTAATACTTATTTTATATTGAAAGTCATATAAGTACTTATACTATCCAATGTTGAAAAGTGTGTTAGTGGAGTCTATCTACATAAACAAATCTTAATATACAAATAGATGAGAAACAATAAATAGATGAGTAAAAAAATAGTATTACGATAATCAACAAATGCATATATTTTTCGTGCTAAAACATATATAGCATTTTTGTTCGACAAAATGCTGTCCGACATATCGAGCGACCGGTCGGCCAACTCCCGCCGAACACAAATAAAACTGAATCAAGGATGCGTCACTTTATTCGTTTGCTCGGCTATTTGGTTAGGCCTCTGCAATATCTTTATGTTGTGAGATTCGGAATAAAATTCATCTGTGTACGAATAATGTATGAAACGGAAATCGTCGTGAAAATATTTGAACACGGAATTATTTGTCTAGGCATTTGAAATATGGGTTTTTATGGTAGTAAATTTTAACTGAAAACCCCTTTTGAGTTTTTTTCCTTTAACTTACATTATTTAATTACACAGTAGAATAGATGGCCAGACAAATGTCCCAGACCACATGTAACTGTAGAGTGTAGGCCAAGGTGGAGCCGAGGTCAACAAACATGTGATCTGAGGCTTTTTAATTTACTGACCAATTTACCGGTGCGTTTATGGTCTCAACAGCGGAAGCGGTTACTTCGTTTTACGCAGCGTCCTAAAATTTGACGCTTTTTGGCCGGAGAACACGAAGTATAACTATCATCATTAAGGGATAAGTCCGCCTACATTGTATATTACTAACTCTGTAACTGTGTCTCTTTTGTTTCCTTTATGTACAATAAAGCTTATACATACATACATACATAATATCATCTACTCTAGCACAATATAATAATATCATCAACTAGCATAAATACAATATCATCCTGGCCTCATTAAATAGTCATGACGCCAGGATCATACCCTGATTATAATTATGTTACTATATTTACGACGACAAATATTAAACTAGTAGATATACATTTAAAAGGTGTTAGATTATTCCATTTTATTTCCATACAGTCATATAATTTACCACATTTTGTGCGTTAACATATTTTTAATCGCGTGTATGCCGGAATTAGAATGCGTAAGTGGCGTTCTCGTTCTGCCGACACGAGCCTTTGCATATGTATAAGGAATAGATTGAAATTCCCCATAAGAGGGAAATTTTTACGCATATATTAGGAAATCCTCGCCGAGTTTAGGTGTGAGGGGGACTTTGAATAGGCTATTTTATTTTGAGCAATTGTTGTATTGAGTAAGTGGAGCAAAATAATTATAAAAAACCATTAGTGACTTGACATATATTTTTAAATACGCTTTTTGTTTCAGGTACTTATATACTGATAACATGTAATTTTGTTAACGCTTAAATTAAAGTTAATAATTCACTGACACAACCAAAGTCAAACTTATTAAAATTGAACCTAAATTAGCCAATAATTATGAAATAACAATGAATTATTAATTTAAAAATACAACAATCTCATCATAATCATCCTTGTGTTATCCCGGCATTTGCCACGGCTCATGGGAGACTGGGGTCCGCTTTGACAACTAATAAATACAACAATCTATACCACACATTATACAATCATTTATTTTAATAGTTAATGTATTAAATTACTGCTACATGTATTAAAAATAGTTACGTTCCTGTACCATCAAAACAAAATAGTGATCGATAGACTTCATTGAATGTATGGAGAAACTATTGCCGCGATTTTACACGACGTTAATCTTTTATTAATATTTTCAATCAGATACTTGACTGATTGTTCGTCATCCAGTTAATTAGTCATAAAACCAATAATGTGCCATAATATGTAAATAATTGTAGAACGCACTTGTCCCGTATAACTGATAAACTTTCACGTCACCACGCTAACGATAATAGGGTTAAATAATATTTAAATGCCTGCACTGAACCCGCTATCTATTGTGTCCAGTCCATTGGGTCCGTAATTCTGATTACCCCCTCAAAGGTCAGTGACCCCGGCAGCCCTTTCGCATCCCCTACCTGCGACCTTTGTGATTTTTACATCCTATTTTACACTCAATGGCTTAAAGGTTTTGGGGAGTAGTAAGTATTATTTATGTGGGCTTCTCACTATACATATGTATGATATTGTAAAAATTCTAAGAAAATCACAATGAAACTTAACGGAAATTCAACTTTTATATGGGTTTTTATTTCAATGAATTCAATATTCTGAGAAATTCAATTTTGGATTCAACGTTCGTGAAAACGAGTATTATATATTCATTTTGGATATTATACATTTGAGAATTCAGTTGTTAGGCTAGCGTCCGGTTTTTTATCCCATAGTCCAGTATTTTAGTTCATCACTTTCATTCCAATGACCTAGTTCATTTTAGATTCCATTAACTCAAACAGTCCTTAAAGGGTCGGCGGGTGCTGCCTCTGCGTACATGGGATGCAAAGGCAGCATCTCTGGGGTACGTAGCCGAATGGCACAAACGCTCAAGAAACGAAACACTCGTAGATATCTATCTCCATCGCTCTTGCGCATTGGCGCGACAGAGCCAGACTACCTTTCGCAGCGTTTCGTTTTCGTTTCGCATCGCAGAAATGCCATTCGGCTATGGGACAGAATAAAAACATGAATTCGACCCAGTTGCAGTTGGTATCTAAACTGAACGTCACCTTTATATATATGTAGAACAAAATCATCCACATATTATTCAAGAATACGTGAAATTCTACTGCACGCAAAATTCACATATTCAAACTGCTATATGAACCAGAAAAGCTTGAAATTATAACATTTATAACGCTTTAAACTCCCTTTGTTGAATGCCAAATAACAAATGGCTTGGCATTTCATAAAGGTGAAGCGTTAAAATTTCCCTAAATGTGAATTGCTCTCAAGCAAATAAGTATACTTATTTGTAAATAATAGTTAAGTATATAACTAAAAGTGTATTAAATTTTTCTAACTGTTATTATCGGTATTTTAAAATGATTGAATATCAGATTTTCCAATAAACATGTAAAATAATACCAGCAATAACTATCTAGGCAAAGGGATTGTACAAGTTTCTAATGGGTTGGCAACGCGCACGTGACACTCCTTGAGTTGCAGGCGTCCATAGGTTAAGGTGACCGCTTTCCATCGGGCGGACCATATGCTTGTTTGCCACCGACGTAGTATAAAAAAAGGTATTGGTTTCTTATAACTGTTATTCAAGTACTTTTAATAATGTAGTATGAAATTATAAAGGATCTTCATACATAGTATTAACTTTGTGTATTGCTGATATTCGTCCAGCGCATTCCCTTTGTAATATAAATTCCCTAGAAACCTTTCCTCGCGCACGAAAATTATAGGCAAAAATAATACCTATAATAACCCTTAGCACCTACAGAAAACACCTCACAGACTCAATAAAGTACAAACATTCACGAAGAAGCACGTTACTTGCGTCCTTATTCCTGACAACAAAAGCGAGGTTACATTGTTCGCATAAATGGGTGTTATTCTTTTATTGGAAAGACAAAAGGCTCTTGCCCTCAAAGCGCCCATGTTTATACAAACCATTTGGTTTCACGAATAACGTCGTTCGATAGTACAGAATACACACCCGTTAGGACCTTTTGTGTGAGCGGCGATGGTGCTCGCCCGAGGCTTGAGGAGGTGATTATGATCTCAAGATCGATCTTAGATCGAAGAACGCTTGTACATGTCTAATGCATTGTCTTCGAGTTTTGCGACGTTCATTGTTCTGAGGCGTCATGAAACTAGAAAAAGGAAATCTATGATTGAGACTTATAAGTCTACTTAGAATCATTTCCACCAGAAATAATGCTTCATGATAATTAAAACGGTGTATACAGTAACAACCAGGCAGTCAATTATGGTCGCGCGATAAATGATAAAACATCTGGCCGTCCCTGTCGCACTTACTAATTATTACTAACTATTATAGTGCGATAGGGACGGCCTGATATTTTATCGTCTAGGTATCGCGCGACCATGCTACCCGTGCAGTGTATGATATCCGGTAAAGCATGGCCTTAATTGGAATTGAAAAAGCAACTTTTAAATACTTACATTAGATTTTGATGCTACAATCATTGTTGTTGACTTTATGTCAGTTAATGTCAGTCAAATAAGTTAATTCCACGGAGCGTTTTTCATAGTTGTGTTGTTTTGTAAGCCGTATGGCAGCGGTAAACACGATCACAAGCAAAGCAAGTGTAGTGAGGTGAGATCGTGGTGAACAAGTGTCGGGCTGAAACCGTTATAGGCTCGCTTCATTACGAGTGTTAACACTTTGACACAACATAAGTTAGCAAAGACGAAAACTATGCAATAAAAACCCTATCATTATACATCGGAACCATATGATAATCTTGCAGCATTAGATCCAACTAAACGTAACAGTAGCCAAAACTTCCGCGCCTACCATTTCATGTCTTCAAGTATGTTTTCTAACACCTCTCCCCTTCTCTTGATTGTACAAGAAAACGTTCGATGCCATTGTTAAACACGTTAAAGTATATCTTAGTAGGGGACTAAGGGCGTTTAGGTCCTTCTACTTAAGTGGTGCCGGGAGTTACGCGCCAAGAAAAAAAAGTCGCACATCCGTATATGTTCAAAAGTGACATAGAACCTTTTGGAATTGTAGCGCTAGTGAGTTGTTTCAAGTGGAGGGGACGGATGTTTATACACAAAATAACGAGCTCAAATAAAGAGGAAGGTGAAAATGTATGGAGTATTGGCTTACTAAAGAACTAGTAGTAGATAAACAAATAGGAAAATTTTCAAAGCAGTTTGGACAAAAGTTAAAAAGTTTAGGTACTGCATATATACAAGGTGCTCGCGAGGAACCCATATAACTTTAACGGCATATTCTTGGTCACATTTTAAGACTAAAATGTCATATAAACTTTTCTAGATTTCGTCTTGTTTCAGAGTTACTGCCAATTAAAAGAAAAACATTTCCGTATTGTTACTCAGTAGAAAAGGTCTTCTTAACGGCGCTGATGCGCAATTGTGGAGCATAGTCTCACAGTAGTCATTGATAGATGTCAAAATGTGACAAGAAAAACTTCCAAAAAATTTGGTTTTTAGAAAAATAAATTAAGGAATTCATTTTAATTGCCAACTTTATGGATAAAAATTACTTTTTATGTGATAATACGTCCAACCCCCACTCCCATCGGTCGTGTTTTAATTTATCGCCACTCGTTTCGAACTTCCTTTTTTACGCACTTGTATCGTAATGTACTATTCTTTCTTTTGGCCTCAGAAACGCGTGGTTCAAGTTATGCGGGTTCCTCGCGAGCACCTTGTATAATCCTTGAGAGAAAGATTTTTTCTTCCAACATGAGAAAAAAAAACCGGCCAAGAGCGTGTCGGGCCACGCTCAGTGTAGGGTTCCGTAGTTTTCCGTATTTTTCTCAAAAACTACTGAACCTATCAAGTTCAAAATAATTTTCCTAGAAAGTCCTTATAAAGTTCTACTTTTGTGATTTTTTTCATATTTTTTAAACATATGGTTCAAAAGTTAGAGGGGGGGGACGCACTTTTTTTTCCTTTAGGAGCGATTATTTCCGAGAATATTAATATTATCAAAAAACAATCTTAGTAAACCCTTATTAATTTTTAAATACCTATCCAACAATATATCACACGTTGGGGTTGGAATGAAAAAAAATATCAGCCCCCACTTTACATGTAGGGGGGGTACCCTAATAAAACATTTTTTTCCATTTTTTATTTTTGCACTTTGTTGGCGTGATTAATATACATATTGGTACCAAATTTCAGCTTTCTAGTGCTAACGGTTACTGAGATTATCCGCGGACGGACGGACGGACGGACGGACGGACGGACGGACAGACAGACATGGCGAAACTATAAGGGTTCCTAGTTGACTACGGAACCCTAAAAAAGACTCAACTTAAATTTAGTTCTTTTAAAATAGCCGAACTGTGTACCAAACTGCCTGTAATAATAAGGTAGATTACTAGGCAAACCAGTTTATTTGCGAAATTTCAAAACAATTTGCTCCTAAGGTATTTAATAAAACATAAAAACACTAGCTCGTAATTCTCGTAAATAGTGTCCAAAAATAACTGCTGTCTGCGTATTTTTGTTAATCTTCGTTTATTTTTTACGATTGATATAAAATATTTAAATTTTTAAATAAGGTAAAAGCACCAGTGCTCGACAGGTTACCAGTTGATGCTGCTTCAAATCTTAAGTCATTTTCCATAAATGCGACACAAGGGTCTCATTTATGGAAAATGACTTAAGGGTTGGACAATGGGCATTAGCCGTGTCAAGCGCTAGTTTTACCTTACATAACTTATGAAACAAGTAACATTAAATCAGATTGGTTTATATGGGTGACGAATCTATTATAAAATGATCAACCATCAACTTTACAGTCAATAAAAAAACATCCCAAGCTCACTCATCCATATGTTTCGTGCCGTCTATAAAAACCTCAGAGCCGATTAACTCATAACACTAAAGAGCTATCGAGACAAGTGGGGGTGAAACGGGGGTGAAGATGGGGTTAAAACAAAAGCGAACCCTATCGTTATTAGTTGCTCACTTTGAGGGAATATGCTGTTTTTAAATTGAACCCTTGTTTAGTGTCGTACTTTTCTAGTTGAAAGTACTCGATGTTGTTCAATTCACCATCTGCTAAGTACCAGTGCTCGACAGTGTCTCATTGGCAATAAATGTGACGCAAGTGTATCATCTACTGGGCATTATTGTGTCGAGTAGGTACTAGTATCATAAATAAATGATTTGAAGAATAGGAAATGATTAGGTACATATAAGAATTTTCCTTCTGCGTTAATTACTGCCCTAGCACGTAGCTACATTTATACCTTTATTTTTATCTGCATTCATTTTAATTTACAGTTTTTTTATAATGGTCTACCAAAATTAATAGATTATAAGAATCAGAATTTACTGAACTGAATAAAAATCATCTTTTTTATTACATACAATATTCTATGTGATCGAGTAATATTTACTACTTAATTTTACGCTATAGGTACCTACTTAGGTAGTTGTTACTACCTAAAGCCGTTAATAGGCGATTAAAAACGTTACCTACGTTTTAGACGTGGTATAGATGAGTGAGTATTTCTTTTTTTATTGTCTTTTTTTATTTTGATTTTTTAGGAAATTTTAGGTCAATTGTAATCAGAATCACGAGTACTTTCAATCTCACTGGGAGAAAAAAAAGTGTCCCAGAATTTCCATACACTTTGTTACTTTCCTCTTTTGTTACCCCACACAACGTGTACGGAAAATGGTAACAAAATAAGAAAAAATCGTATGGGACAATTTTTTTAACTACTAGGATTGAAAAAGCTAGTGATTCTGAGTAGAAGTAACATATATTTTTTTTTAAAATATCACATTTCATAAAAGTGGCTAAAAAAAAGAAATGCTCAGGTACCTACATTATGAGGAAGAATTAACGAACATCATCATTCATCATTCTCTTGCCCTTATCCCAGTCACTTGGGGTCGGCGCAGCATGTCTTTCTCTTCCATACATCTCTGTCACTCGTCATCTCATCATTAACTTGTTTTAGTTCCATATCATGTCTCACACAGTCCATCCACCTCTTCTTCGGTTTTCCCCTCCCGTTACTTCCACCACCTTCCACATTCATTCGTAATATCTTTCTCGTCACATGCATTTCATCCCTCCGCATTACATGTCCATACTATGCTAGTCGATTCGCTCTTACTTTTTCAACTATCGGTGCTACTTTCAGGCTTCCTCTATTATACTCATTTTTTATCTTATCCATTCTTGTGACGCCACACATCTATCTTAACATTCTCATCTCTGCTACATGCAATCTCTTTTCATCCGTCACCTTTAGGGCCCAACACTCTGATCCATACATGACGACAGGTCTGATGACAGATTTTGCCCTTCAGTCGAAGAGAATTAACGAACACAGGAAGCATAAATTGTGAGTTTTTTTTAATGTTTACCTAGTCATAACCTTGATGCCAAGACACACCGAAACCGATTTCACACCGAAAATAAAACTTAACGCTTAAACTAGCCCATAAAGAACTTAAGTTACGGTTATATGCAGTATTTTTTATGATTATATAAATATCATAGGACATTCCTATATTAATTAGATTAATTAATAAGTTATAAGCCCACAGTAAGATCAATAAGGCTTCATTTGTGAGTACTCAGTCATATTTAGAAAATACCCATGACTCGGGAACAAAATAAATATCTGCTCGTCATACAAATAAAAAATAAATGCCCTTACCGGACTTCAAACCCAGGACCAGTACTTTAATAGGTAAGGTACTATCCACTAGTCCAAAACGGTCGTCATAAAACTTAAGTTAAACATAAAGAACATAAGTTACGATTATCTGCAGACATTCCCAATCCAGAGTCAATTTCGCAAAGCGACGCCACATAAAAGTTCTCAGAACCATAACAATCATAGCTTCGGTGGAAGTGGGCCGCAAATGTCAAAATAAACCTTTTTACAGCGGTCGGTGGCATAAAAATATTAACTTTATTGGACAGTTAGCCTTAACAGCGGTGATATCGTCTAACGTTTTTTTAACGAGTTTGCCTAAATGAGCCGTGGACTGATTTGAGGTATTCCGAAGGAATAGTGAAGGATTGTGATTGTAATTTTTTTTTTTACCGTTTTAAATTTTAATTTTAATTAAAGATACACTTACCTTCAATGAGGGTATAATAATAATGAAAATACATACAGCTGTATGCATATAATTCCCTTTCTTCCTGTGGGTGTCGTAGAAGTCGACTGTGGGATATGGGTTAAATTGTGGCGTAGGCGAGAGGCTGGCAACCTGTCACTGCAATGTCATAATTTGGATTTTTTTCAACCCCTTTTTGCCAAGAGTGGCACTGAAACTTAGTAGTATGTGCTCTGCCTACCCCTTTATGAGATACAGGCGTGATTATATGAATGTATGTATGTATGTATGTATGCATATAAATAGGCTACTTGACCTTTTTTTAAAGTCTATTTTATAATAATATTATTTATTATACTGTCCAATTAACCGAAAAAAAAAATACCATATTTTATTACGACTTGAAAACTACCATATTTTATTGCGTTTTCGGTGGGCGAAGTTAATAAAATATTACACACATTTTTAATCAAAAATACGTAGCCACCATACACTTTTAATACACAAAATCTATAAAAAAATATTTCTTATGTCAAATACAGGAAACAATCATTTCTTGTGCCAAATTCGATAAGAGTCTAGTAGCTTATTGCTTTTTTTATACCTACCCATAATTTTTTTTATATGCATACTCGCCAAGTTGGTCGCAGTTCGCAGTAGGCCCTCTGCTCACCCGCGCTGTCAGGTTGTATCATTAAGCTGGAATTATGACGCCATCGCGAATGCGGCCACTCATCGCTTAATGATATGGAAACAGAAACTGCGCATGACTCAATCGGTAAAGCTTAAATATTCGATAGATTTCCGGCCGCAAGTTTAAGTTCCAATAAATGGCTGTTGTTTATGTATGGATATAATGCGGTTATCCATACTAATATTATAAATGGGAAAGTGTGTGTGTCTTTTTGTTTGTCCGTCCTTCACGGCAAAACGGAGCCACGAATTGTCGTGATTTTTAGGGTTTTATTTTTATTTTATTATAAAAGTACGTCCACATCATATATATTGTAGATTACATTAACAAGCATTCAAACAGGCATTAAGTACTGATATATATGACAATTACGGAGTACATAACATTCTCTCATATAATGCAGCGAGCTCCAACTAATACTATTATCTAACCTAGAATTACACAAGAACTAAATTTAAATTACTTAGTTTAAAAATTTATAACATAACTACACGAATTAAGTTCAACTATAATTATTAACTTGTTTTTACAATTTTTGTTGTTTTTTATTTTTATTTTTATTAATCATTTATTTACCCTTTTATCATCCCCCCTTATTATTTTATTTTTAAATTCGGATAAAGTGTCGTGGAAAATGTCGATGCAAGTCCCGTCCCTTACAAAGGCATTGTATGCAGCGCAAATTCGTACCATGGGCGACTGCAGTCCAAGATTAGTCCTAGTTGCTGGTAGCGAGAAAACTTTCGTTATGGGTTGCCGAGGATAATTATATGGTGCAGTTAGACAGAGTCTCTCGAGCAAGTTACTGCAATTTACTTGTCCGTTTACGACCTTGTGCAAAAAACAGAAATCCAGCATTCGTCGCCGATCGCGTAGGCTGACCATGTTATATTTGGCGAGGCGACAGTCGTAGGTGTTTCTATGCGAGAATCCTGGAGTACCATAAGCCAGATACCTGGTAAAAGCTCTCTGTATACTCTCTATGCGTTGCGAATGCACATGATAGAATGGATTCCAAACAATTGAGGCAGATTCGAGATGGCTGCGTACCAGTGTATTGTAGAGGATTATTTTAGTTTGCTGCTCTTTGAAACCAATGGAATTTCTCTTAATAAAACCAAGCATCTGTGCAGCTTTTTTTACTATGGCGTCAATGTGAGCATTAAAATTGAGCTTATTGTCAATTATGACGCCAAGATCCCGAACTTCAGAAACTTCTGTTATGTTTGTACCGCCTATCTCGTACCTATATGCAAGTGGTTTTTTTTCTTACAGAATTTTATAAAAAAGCACTTGTTTGCATTAAGAGTCATGCGGTTTGTATTGCACCACGATACTATATTGTTAAGGTCACCCTGCAGCAATTTTGCATCAGAGTCACATGTCACTGATCTGTAAAGCTTGAGGTCATCTGCATACAGGGAATAATTAGATTGTTTTATGTGGTTCGTAATGTCATTTATAAATATGAGAAAAAGGACTGGACCCAGGTGTGAACCCTGTGGTACTCCTGAACTGGCATTGTAGGTTAGAGATTTAAAGCCATGCACAGCCACATTTTGGGGCCTGTTACTTAGATAGGACTTAAACCATTTGAGCCAATTACCCCCCACTCCAAAAGTATTAAGCTTTTGTACAAGAATTGTATGGTCAACCTTATCAAAGGCACTGCTAAAGTCCGTGTATACCGTATCAACTTGCAGGCCCTTGTCAACATGCTGACACAAATCCGAAACAAAAGGCACCAAGTTCGAAACTACGGAGCGTCCGGGCCTAAAACCATGTTGATGATCTGACATATAATTGTCTACAAGTCGCGAGAGTATTGGTTGTACAAGAGACTCAAATAGCTTTGAAAAACACGACAAAATAGAGATTGGGCGATAGTTTCGTACGTCAGCTTCATCTCCTTTTTTAAAAACCGGGACTATTCGCGCCTCCTTCCATGCAGAAGGAAAACATCCATCAGAAAGTGACCTATTATATATTATAGAGAGGGGCAAAGCCAATGCTGAGCCGCAGCGCTTCACAAATATAGGAGGTATACCATCTGGACCAGCACCTTTAGAAGTGTCTAATAATTTAATTGCCCGCAATATCTCAGATTCTGTTAGGTGTATTTTACTAATGTAGGCATCCGATCTGGGAGGGATGTCACCAACCGTGTTGTTGTCACCGTCGCTAGAGCTAAAAGAACTGTACACTGAGGAAAAGTGCCTAGCAAATAAGTTAGCAATCTCCGGGCCCGATGTCGCCGACATGTCGCTTAAGAACATTCTGGCAGGGAGAGTAGAGTGTCCACCTCTCTTGTTTTTAATATAGTTCCAAAATGCTTTTGGGTTACTTCGGATGTTTGATTCAATTGTTTGTTTGTAACGTTTAAAACACTCATCATAAAGTTTGTGACATCTACTACGAAGTAACTTAAACTCCAACTCGTCTCGAGGGTTCTGGTATTTACGGTACTTTTTGTGAATTTTACTTTTTTCATGTAAGAGTTTTATCAGCGCTTGGCTAAACCACGATGGATATTTGCCACTTCTGCTGCTCCGCTTTGGCACAAATTTACTTATCAGGTCATTCAGCATTTTATAAAATTCTGTAGTCATTACATCGACACTTTCCAAGCCTGATAGCGCGTTGTTCCAGTTTATCTCATTTAGTTTGTTTACCAAGTTGTTATAGTCTGCTTTGAAATAATTGTTAGATACATTTGTTTTGGGTTTTAAGTAGCTAATGTTACAGTATGACACCATTGCTACCAAGCTGGGGTGGTTTTGATAACATTTACTTAATGTGTCCAGGGGCTTACTGACTACGATAGATTGAAGATTTGTTACAATTAAGTCAAGATGGCGATCGTCACTATTGCTTACATTATTAACTTGATATAAGTTGTTCGCTGACATAAAATCTATCAATAAATAACCCAGGGTGTTATTATAATTCGCCGGAGCCAAATAACTCACATCATGTTGAGGTTTCCAATTAATGAAACTTAGATTAAAGTCACCAACGAGTACAATATCATCAGTTTGATCTAAAACTGTATCTAAACTTAATAGAAAATTTGACAACAATTCCGCCTTGACTGGTGGAGGCAGGTAGACTACACAAATTGTGATCTTTCGAACACTGTGATTATGATTAAGGAGCAATGTAACCGCTAGACTTTCAATGCCCGTCCCAGAGTTCGCTAATTTTACTGACGGAATATCACGTGAAACCGCAATCATTACACCACCTCCGTCTTTTTTGGAACTTTCAGAACATATACGGTCTCTTCTATATACAACATATCTATCATCTATAAATTCTTCGTTTGAAATTTTTGAGTTTAGCCAAGTCTCTGTAAATGCAATAACTTTGTAATTAGAAGCTAGGATGTTTTTTAACACATCATTAGTTTTAGTTCTTAAACCTTGCACATTTTGATAATAAATATCTAACGTGAATTTGATTAGAAATTTACAAGAGAGCTTACACTGTGAAACATTCAGTTAACGCATTAACCCTAGACTATCCGTGTTTCTAATGAGTATGGCCTGATCCTTATCATCTTTCCGGACATAGATGCGCCCATTCCGAATCCACACGTACTTGTAACTAAGTTCTTTTGCCTTCATCCTAGTCGCTGCGTGTAGTTTCTTGGCAGCCGGCGTTAGATGCTCCGCCACAAATACCGGGACTCGTTGACCACCAATTCCTAGATGCTGGGTGGACAATTTATCTTTGGCATTATCTTTATTAAATTTAGAGACTGCGGCTAATATCGTATCACGTAGACGCGGCGTTCGAAGCTTAGCTATTATAGCTCTAGGCCTTTCACTATCATTTGTTAGCTTAGCAACTCTGGTCACGGTATGGATATCGTCGGTAGTGACAGGACTTTTGACGATTGTTGACAGTTGAACCACTGTGTTAACTAAATTTTCGGCCTTATTTTCTGGGACACCGTTTATCTCAATATTACACTCACGCATGTGATTTTCTACAATATTCACCCTTGCCTGCAGGTCCGAAACCGACATCCGCAGCTGTTCGTTTTGGTTTGTGAGATCCGAAATAGTGACACGTTGATCTTCGACTGTTTTTTTCATAGACTCATATTTCTCGTCGTAAAAATTCATTGAATTCCGGAAGCCTGCAATCTCTTCATTTATGTCTTTCAACTTATCTGCTACAAGCCTCTGAATGGTACTCTCCAGTGCAGAGTTTACTTCTTCTCTTATAATTTCCCGCCATCTTTGCTCCGAGGTGCGTGCATCTTCAGCTGCACTCAGTGCGGGAGCAGGTTCTGTTAAGGGCTTTTTCAGCGTACGGTCCTTATTTGGACTCTCCGAGTTCACAGCCACTCCACCCACAGCGGAGCACGTCGCTGCTGGTCGCACAGGTGTATTCGTATTGCCGGTTTTAGGCTGTTTGCAGCAGCACTCTGGGCATATCCATTTACCTTTCTGCTGGGTATTCATTGATGAAAAGGTCGGGGAATCTACATTGGCACAGGTCAAATCATATTTTAACTTGCATGATGAACAAACCAGGTACTCGTTTCTCTTCGGGAAAGGCTGACGGCAGCCTGCACAGCAGCTTATCGGTGCCATATTAAGAATCGATAAAAAAATCAACAATCGATTTGAAAAAATAGTATCGAGTTCGACGCTGGCAACATTAATTGTAGATTTGCGTGTTGCGGAACGTATCCGTCAACTGTCAATGTCAGCACGACTGAAGTGTCCAATCAGCTGTAGCCGAGGAAGCCGGTCCCGTTATTTATTTCCGAAAACAAACGAGCACAATACGAAATTTCGTTGTTTTGAAGATAATCTTGTTTCCAACGGCTTTTATGCAGTTCTTACCGAAGTCCCTGGTTATTGTTTTGTGCAGTTGTGAGCTTCTTTTTTGTGAATAACCAACAATCATCGCCTCTCGATGTCGCAGGATTCACATCCACCAATATATTCAACTTGTAAGTAATTAATTCTTATTAAATTAGATAGGAGTTCTCACTACAAGTGTTTACATGGCTGGGGATACCAGCGTACGTAGTCAACTAGGAACCCTTATAGTTTCGCCATGTCTGTCTGTCCGTCCGTCCGTCCGTCCGTCCGTCCGTCCGTCCGTCCGTCCGTCCGCAGATAATCTCAGTAACCGTAAGCACTAGAAAGCTGAAATTTGGTACTAATATGTATATCAATCACGCCAACAAAGTGCAAAAATAAAAAATGGAAAAAAATGTTTTATTAGGGTACCCCCCCTACATGTAAAGTGGGGGCTGATATTTTTTTTCATTCCAACTCCAACGTGTGATATATTGTTGGATAGGTATTTAAAAATGAATAAGGGTTTACTAAGATCGTTTTTTGATAATATTAATATTTTCGGAAATAATCGCTCCTAAAGGAAAAAAAAGTGCGTCCCCCCCCCTCTAACTTTTGAGCCATATGTTTAAAAAATATGAAAAAAATCACAAAAGTAGAACTTTATAAAGACTTTCTAGGAAAATTGTTTTGAACTTGATAGGTTCAGTAGTTTTTGAGAAAAATACGAAAAACTACGGAACCCTACACTGAGCGTGGCCCGACACGCTCTTGGCCGGTTTTTTAAGTGGAGATAGTTGAAGGGATGGAGAGTCACATAAGCTGTTTTTTGTCACTTTCTTACGCGAGCGAAGCCGCGTGCTAAAGCTAGTTTTATATAACTTCTCGCTCAGCTATTAACTAGTTAATTTCTCTTGATAATAATTATTGATAACTTGAAAATAATTATTGACTAACAATTAGGCTACATTTTCAGACACATCTTCTTCTAAGAAGTCTAAGAAGTCAGTCAAGAAGGCATACTTAAGGCTACCTTATGGTGCTTCCACACTGAGCAGTTATGAATGTTATATAACATATGTATACTATGTTTAGGTCTGTGGGCGACGTAGAAAACAAGCAATGCCCGTACCATGGGAAACGAGCTTCTTAGATGTCGTTTCTCAGATATTATGATCTCGATGGATTTTTAAGTTCTCAATGAACACCATTGTAAAGTGTCAAAACCAGTTCGATCAAATAAACACTATCAAAATACTGGAACAGAAAAAACCCAATCAATGTTTAAATCACAAAGTAACAGCACATTTATTTTTACCGCAAAATTCGGAATGAAAATTTGAGCGAGTACATTGTTTCATCAGACCAGCTGTACTGCACTAATGCATGATGCATCTGAGCAAACTGGGCTTTGTAGCGTGACCCGTTTCGAAGAGACCTTTATATACTACGATTTGAACCTCTGCCGCGGGGTTGTGACGTTTTATGATACTTAATAGCCTCGAGTGGCGTCGTAGCTTGCAGAGGGTATGATAAAGCACGACGAGCTTTGGTTGGACTCAGGCGCAAGCGTCACCGTGATCGATGCAGAAGGAAATACCGATCGGCCATTGGCTTGTACAGCCATCACAACCAGTATAGGCCTCCTCAGGATACCTCTTTAGTTTAGTTGAATATGCTGTGCTATGGATGAAAGTAATGAAGAAAATGAACTTTCCCAAACGGTTACTACTCGTACTTCATCCATTTACTGAGCTTGATCCACTACTGGCTCAGTGAGCTGCAGACCTTCGCGACATGCTTAAAAAACGCAAACGTGAATACTACTTGCTTTTTCAAGTCGTTATAACAGTCAAAAGTACGATGGGCAAGCGCCACATATGCTATGCTTTAGGCGCTGAAGCGCAATTTTCGCAATTTACAAAATTTCCACAAATGAGTGGATAAAAATAATTGGTTAATCATAGCATCAGGTCTGATCACAAAATTATAGAAAGTCGTTGAGATTTGCGACCTGTAGAAGATAACATCCGGACATGCAAGAATCAAATCGAGGTAAACAGTAGTTAGACCTAATCTGTTGCTGCGGTCAACTAAAATAAAGTAGGACGACATTGTGTCGTGCCTCCTAAACGTCCTTGTCCAAACTATCCCAGACCAGTCACTGTGTCAGAAGTTGATAACAATCCGCCAGGAAACCTCTGGTGCCTTACTCCGACAAACCTTTTTCAGTTTACAAGTTTGAACAAGCGACTGATTCCCATAAAAAGAAACATATTACGAAACAAAAGTTGTACTTCGAAGGATAAGTTGTTGCATTTATTGCGTTAACTATTTGAAACATGTTTCGATGTTCTAAACTTAACTTTATCCAACACAAATAAATTAATATAAATTTTAAAAAGTAATTAAAATAGTCTCATACACTAAATAAAACGTGACTGAAGTCCACTAGCGACCGAGGCGGGATTGAACCTGAACCCGGTTTAAATTCGTCGTCATTCTCCTCGCCTCCCGGAATTTGCCACGGCTCATGGAAGCCTGGGGTCCGCTTTGACAACTAATCCCAAGATTTGGCGTAGGCACTAGTTTTTACGAAAGCGACTGCCATCTGACCTTCCAACCCGAAGGGTAAACTAGACCTTAAATATTGGAATTAGTCCGGTTTCCTCACGATGTTTTCCTTCAACGAAAAGCGACTGGCAAATATCAAATTACATTTCGCACATAAATTCCGAAAAACTCATTGGTGCGAGCCGGGGTTCGATCCCGCGACCTCCGGAACGAAAGTCGCACGGACTTACCGCTAGGCTACCAGCGCTTCCAGTTTAAATTATTTCCTCCCGGTTTAAATTCGTATAATAACTTTTTTATCATATGACACAATGTTTTCTACCTTGTTAGCTACTTTAATAATAAAGTTAATACATAAGATGTTTATGTATTACCCTCGCCAATTTAAACAAATTGTATCGAACATTCCCAATAAATAAAAAAGAACAACCAATCCCCTATCATGAACCACCGAACCAACGTTCCGCTAATCCGCATTACTGCCAATCACTCATTGTTTATTTATTACCTCAAGCCACAAACCAAAAATGACCGTAATCATCTATTAATTAACCGAGTCGATGAGCCTTCCTTAATTGAACTATAAATCATTAGCACTTTGTGCAACTTCGGTATATGAGACACCTAGCTGCTGAATCAGTACTTGCCGGATTTTCGCTACGCTTGCATATTCCCTTCCAGAAACTTAAGAAACTAACTTCAACTCAGCTTCCTTCAAATTCAGAATATAACTCAGTCACTTTAAAGGTGTATTTCAAAGGAAAACCACCAGGGACTTAAGCCAAGCACGTGTAAGTTTAAATATACTAACTGAACCGTAATCTTAAGATGATTTATGATATGTTGTACGTCTGACGTTTACGAGTTAACAGGGTGGAGGCCCTTTTAATCAACTATGCTAATGTTAGGTGTTGATCCTTCGGTTACAGCGGTACCCGCTAAGCCCGATATCAATATCAGGTCCTAATTGAATATACGAATGTGTGTTGTGAAATATACCAGACTAATGTAATTCAGGCTTTATACGGTGTGTAAATCGAATACGGGTGAATCTCTTAACTGTGGTTAGTATAAACGTAATTAGATAACTTTTACTTGGAATTAAAAACAAAATTTGATGTTATCATGGCTTCCAGAGAATTTTGTGCAGTTGATATAGCCTCCAGTAATGACATTTTTCCGACTTTGAATTCTTAATGAGTCCAAAGTCAAGTGCAGTGGGGTTGCCGACAGGTGCTAGTGTATAACGTTGGTTTAATTAAACCAACGTGTTTGGAAGTCGCACGATCTTAAACTCCAAACCAAGCTTTCTGTGTACAAGGCCATGGTGCTCCCAATACTTACCTACGCTTCAGAGTCTTGGTGCCTGTACAAAGGAGATATCAGAAAGCTTGACACTTTCCACATGCGTTGCTTACGCAACATACTCAGGATTAAGTGGCAAGATCGTGTGACGAACACAGAGGTTTTGCGACGAGCCAATATGTCCGGTATGGAGGCAGCTCTAATGAAGAGCCAGTTAAGATGGTGTGGCCACGTTTGTCGCATGGATGACTGTAGACTCCCTAAATCCGTTTTCTATTCGGAACTTAAGGATGGAAAACGCAGCCACGGGGGACAGTTTCTGCGATTTAAAGACGTACTGAAGCGCCACCTTAAAGCCTGTAATGTCTCACCTGAGCGTTGGGAGGAGCTGGCGGTCAGGCGACCAGAATGGCGCAAGAAGGTAAGAGAAGGTGTAGCTACTTTTGAAGAAGCTCGACTAGAACACCTAGACCAAAAGCGCCTTCAACGGAAGTCTCGACCCAAGCCGTCCTACGCATACACCTACAACGAACAGGGCCAGCTTTACTGCGCACAGTGCGACCGGACATTTAAGACCAAGTTCGGATTCGCGAGCCATATACGTGCTCATCAGAGGAAAATGTAAAGGTCGCCGTTGTCGGATACGACATGGAGGACTATATATAGTGTATAACTTTTTATTGGATCATTATTGTTACTTGCCTACACTGTATGATGTATAACCTTATTAATTTTACACTATTTTTATTACTTATCACAAATTTCTTCAAAAATACTTATTTATAGGTACCTACTTTTAAAAGTTCATTTATGTTTATGATGATTTGTCGCTTTAATGAGCACCTACCCTCAAAAGTAAAAGTTACTTGACGTTGACAGTTACTTTAAAAAAAACATCCCGTAGGTATGTAATGTCATTTACTGTCAACGCAACCATATTTACATTGCTGCTGAGAATTTTTTTAAACATTAATTATGGAGAGAAAATTAAGAGTTAAGTAACTTAACAACAGCCCTTAATTAATGATAACAATAATTCTATGTCTGTTTTAATTTAGGTATCGCCCGTATACGGCCCCACTGTATGTTCTATATTACACTGTTGCTAATAACTTTTTTATCAAGAAAATAAGAAATAGCAGACAGGAAACTTCGCTACAGTTTTTCAAGAAACAGACCCCGTAGCCGAAAGGCATTTCTGCGACGCGAAACGAAATCGAACGCAGCAGAAAGGTAGTCTGGCTCTGTCGCGCCAATCCACAAGAGGGATAGAGATATATAGCTACGAAAGATTCGGCTACGCACACAGGAATGATTATTTCGTTTTCCTTGAAAATTCAATGTATAATATTCCCAATTTTCAAATAATTGTTTGATTCCTGCGCAAATCGGGAAATATAACTAATTTGGAGGAAAAAACCGCTGCTTCGAAATACGAGTACGGTAATTTTCATAAATTTATTATCCGCTTTTAGAACTGTCTAGTTAGATAAGGATTTATAATAATTAAAACTAGAATATAATGTAAACGAGCGACAAAGGCGGCCGTAACCGTATTAGTATTTTAGTGTTTTTGGACGAATACATTTAAAAAAAAATTAGAACATTTACAGGAAGCTCTCGTCGTATTTCGTTCGTCATGGTGAGTTAGTGATGAGATGACGAGTGACAGTGATGTATGGAAGAGAAAGACATGCTGCGCCGACCCCAAGTGACTGGAATAAGGGCAAGAGAATGATGATGATGGTGTCGTTCATTATGGCTTTTTATGTTATGTGACCGACCAGCATATTATTGATTTAAATATGCCTAGATTTTACGAAAAATCTTTAGGCGGCAAAATAAACAAGAATACCTACATGTTTTGAACTTATTCGTTTTGATTCTAGTAGATAACTGGACTATTTTGGTAACAACAACATTGTGCAACCGTAATAATTTGAACAAAACCTTGCTTAACAAAATTGTATTTTGCAAGCAGAATTTCAGAAATATCGGGATAAAACTAAGCAACAACCGCGAAGCATAGAAACTAATAGGGAACCGTTTTATTTGTTCAATTCTGCACAACCCAATCGAGTACGTGATTTCACAGGCATTAGTTAAAAACAATTTTTACGAGGGGCGCCTTAATCGCGGTCAATAGGGCTTTAAAATTCCTCCATAACTTAGATATCAGGCTTTAAGCATCTCACGTACCATCTGTATTGCGGTTTTGGGGGCCCGAAATGGATAGGTAGAATTTTTGCAGGCGCATAAAAAAGGTTTATGATGAAACTGGTTTAATTTTATTATTACTTATAGAAATTAAAGTATGAGTTATTTTTTAACATGGTTCTTCTCTAGTAACTACATTATGTACCTATATCACTATTGGTGACATGTTTGGAATCACATTTCTGTAAGTGAGAAAAGGATACACCAAAGCGAAAGGCCATATCACGATTATCACGCCACCGTGCTTGTCCGCCAGGATTGTTGATTATTCACCGGGCACGACATTATTTATGTCACCAATCACAATTAGGTATAAAGAAAAAAAGAAAGGAAGAAAGAAAACGTTTATCTTAGTCCAAAGACATAGAGGTACCTATATAACTCCGTATAGACGGACAGAGAAGAAAAAAACGTACCTCAGTACCATACAAAAAAGGTACGGTGGCCTAGATGGCATTACACCTTTGGGGTACGCTCAGCTAGATGGCGCTAATATTAATTTTGACATTTTAAAACATATCAAGCCAAGAATATGGGCCAAATTGTCAAAACAGAGGTTCAAAAGTTTTAAGCCTGTGTCAAGAGATGCACTGTGATTACACATTTTACTTCGACAGTAACTCTCTATAATACTCGATCCTCTTTGTCTAAGTCTAATAACACTTTATACACCAAAATGGTTACCGCTCAGCATTATGCCGACGACTAAGTTAGCCATGGCGCTGGTTTTCAGGGCAACCAAATGGACCGGGTATGGACCGTGTTTTTCAATATTTAAGTTTATGAAATGATGGGATATGCAAATGTGAACACGATTTATAAATTGATACTTCTAGTTTCAAGGACTGGTTCAAGGAATTTCTTGAAGTCGTAAACGAGGACGTTATGTTTGATATTAAATTTCTGGTCTTAGTGTTACTATTGAAACTTTGGGAGATGATTCCTTTGTGGTTAGTGAATAATGAAGAAGTCAGTTATTTGGAACATTATTCAAATTAATTATGTTCGGAAATACTTCTAATTTTTTTCTGTTGTATTAAAGTTATTTCTACTTCCAGATTAATTCTTCCAGATTTAATACTGGACTGACAAAGCCCATACAAAAAAGCGTACCCCTGAAATGTATGGGCATTTTAGGCTTTAACCTATATGGCGCCGTTTAAATATGTTTGCGTTTTCATATGACACAAATGACATATTTCTTTATTTTAAAATCATGATACCACGTCAATACACATTTTGAAAAAAATAAATGTGTAGGCGTCATCAGTGCAGTTATGGTAGTATTTAATAGGTGGCGCTAAAAAATCAAAGTACGATTTTTAGTATGAAGTATGTAAATCCTATATAAATAATCCTTGCTGTAAAGTATCCAATTTTGAATATAAGTATGTAGGTAATTTGTGTACTGGCAACAATACAAATACATATACTTATTTATGCATGAAACGCAATGGTAATTCAATAAGGAAACTATGGTACGATCAGCAGCAAAAAGATACTGAGGTCACTGGCAATGGATAGACGATAGACGATTTGAGTACTCATTAAATTGCCTAGGAACTAATTCATATTACAACTTGAGCACACATTACACGCACCCCTAACCTAGTAAATTGCTCTAACATCCAAGCATTTCAAGTTGAAACCTAACCCTTTGGACGTCCAACTTCGCATAATATGTCAGTGGAGCCGGTAATTTCCACCGGACAGATGTCAGACGGGTCAGCTCAATGGGGCATACTAATGAGTGTCCCCACCCTATTAATTATGTTTGACGAGAAAATTTCAAGGCAAGAAATCCTAGCCATCACGGGTAATGCCAAATGAAATGGGTCCATGCGCTGGACCCTTCAATGGGACTTGTGGGTAAGGAGCTTAAGTGAAAGGAGGACGGCGTTTGTATATTGGATTCACTGCAAATTATGGTAATCTAAGGTTCGTAAACTTATCTTTTGCTACTCATATTGAAAGTTAGAAATCTGAAGAAAAATTAACTACGTTGGCAACGAGAGAAATGATAAAGGATAAACTACACAACCAGGAGACACTATATAAGCTGTACTTTTGTCATGTTGTTAATGAGTCAATGGGAAAGCACTTCGCATGACGACTTTTCAATAAGCCAGACATTTCGATTGAGATTATGTTATTATGCTAATAATGCACAAGATATATTGCAGCATGCCAAAAGTATATTTCTCTTCTTATCATGAACATCCATTAATGAAATGGATTAAATGCGTCTTTTAAAGATAACTTCTGCACGGAATAATTTAGAACTATTGCAACGTCTATGATCGAAGTCGGTCACATTTTTTTTAATGTAGACTGCTGAAGTCGTTATGTTTAGTACTCCTGTGACCTTATACAGCAGAATAACGTTACAAATATTTTCAAAAACCATTCCCGCTCGTCACTTCTCCCAGACACTTCCCTAAATACCTTATTTAGCCTGCCGTTGCGAGGATTATAGTTTTCGGCGTAAAATCTGCGGAACGCGCAGGACCTGACCTGACAGCCAAGTTCTTAAATATTTGTAATTGGATTCCGCTTGTCTGTTCAGTTAATGAAGCTTGCCGTTTGGGTGTACGCAATTCACAGACTACACAGAATGAATCGTTTACATGTAGAATCAGCAATCGTTACTAGTAAAATCCTGCGATTTGAGAAGCACAATTGAGTAGCGACTTACAACATTACATACTATAACAGCCCATTTTTTTGCCGGCGCGCGGCGACATATTAGGTAGGTAGGTAGGGTCCTGTTGCAAAACCACAACTCAGCTGCAGATGACAGGGACAACGGCACAACGTAACACTGACAGAGGAATAGGAGTGTCAGTAACACTCCTATTCCTCTGCAACCGCCTCTACAGCGGAACGGCCACAGAACTAAATCAAGATAGAAGGAAAAAGTGTATCTACTTCGCGTGCGGAAAAGTTAAATAGCGAGCAACATTGCTCGCCGCGCAAGTCAGTCTGCTCCCGACCGCTGCCCGCGAGTGACATACAGTGAAAAATACAAAATGGGTCGGTATTCGATAATTAACTGTTCAAACACCACCAATAAAAGCAAGGGTGTTAAACAAAGTGTTTCCTATCATCGGTAAGTACGATTTGTCCTAAAATATTTTTTATTAAATAAAAAACACGATTTTCCTATTTTTATCATCAAAACATTAGCTGACGTACGGCCGTCAAACTAGTTTTCCATTGCGGCTTTAATTTGACGAGTCCGACTTGGCGTGCGTTTAAAACAAGCGATATAAAAATAGGCTATTCAAACTGTCGAGACAAAGTGAAGGTAGATTTGTTATTTTGTCCGTCGAACTCACGTCGAACTTAAGAATAGTGGTGCACCACGTCGTCGTCATGTATGCTGCGATTTCCTTATTCGATCTAAATCGATTTTGCGAAGCAGTGGAAATTATAATTATGTTTTTATATTGTTATGAAATTATACATATAAAGTACGAGTGAAAAGTAAATTTAACTTTAAAATAGGTTACAGTTACGGTATTAACGTTGAATTTGTGGTCGGCAGAAAAACAAATACAAACATAATACGCTCTATATTTATTATGAATAAAAATAACTCTAAAAATGTGTTAATGGTTAATTATATTTATATATTACTAAAAGTTGTAACAAATAACATGAGGATAATGAAGTGAGTACATGGTCGATTTTCTTAAAAATATTACGAAATATTAACTAGTATTAATACCTACCTACTAAAATCTTTGTTCCTGGCCTTAGGCAAATTATATACCTACTAGTGAATTGTTTGTCATCACACGAATACAGGTATATTAACTTCGGCGGGCATCCCGCACGCAACCTCCACAATCGATCGAATGGGTTACGCGGCGACAACGTTCCCATCACTAAAGTACACTCGTGACGTCATAGGCTCGATACAAAACGTTACACGCTCGGTTTCGCTGTTAATCGCCGAGCATTTTCCTTCTATCTTGATTTAGTTCTGTGGGAACGGCCCTGTCAAGTCCGCTGGGGATAGGGAAAGATCAAGCCGCATCGTAATACCAACAAGCCTCTTCGCCGGCGATTCCATCACGAGGATAGGCCGAACACTACTTTTCTTCTTCGACGGTGCACCAATGCGTCACTAGCGGGCTTACGAAGGCCACTAGGAGCATCTTCTACGGGCCAGTCCGCCCTGCAAGAAGCTAACCCTGGTTGCCTCTTTGCTTCACCTATAAACAGATAGGTACTACAATCGTCCCAGGTTCAACCCTAAACTATTCTGTTATAAATTTTCTTTAAACACGAGGACTGGTACACAACTGGATGAAGCGTTTGCAGTCCCATACTAAATTTACGGTCGAACATATGTGTGGTGACCTTGAGTTGGCTTGAATGCTCCGTCTTGTGGTTGAGGTGGTCTGTGAAGCAATTACTGGTCGCGTTACGTCTCTGTTCCACGGTGATATATCGAGGGTTCACGGGCATTTACGGGCTATACATACGTGTAAATTCAGTTTGTCGTATTGGGAATTGACGGAATGCGAACGACTTGAGTAGATATGTACTTAGAACACTGACTGTGAAACATCATCGACTTACTATACAACGTCCTGCCATTGGACTTTACAGCCACAGGAAAATTTGGCCGCACCTTCGAACTCTGACGCTGACGTCGCAGACACCTAAAAATGATCTCGTCGGAAGTCTCACAAATGGTCTCGGCGGAAGATTAGTGCCGACCTCCGGGTCAGCGTTATGCTGGGACCATTTCGTAATAAACTTACCATCCTTTGTTTTATATTTATACCTCTTTAGATAAATGTGTAGTTTATAAATTTATTACGAATAAATGTAGTGATTGATTGGTAAAAACTTCATGTAAGAATTTATGATGGATTACACAACTTGGGGAATATAATTTGTTATATAATATGTTAATAGAAGTATCGAACAACGCAAGTAATGATTTTGTTCAATTAAAAAATTCGTGCTTTTCCAGGTGGTACTTGGGCGACCAACGACCATGCCTTTTTTTTCCGGGAATTTTCCAGGTCAGCCCTTGCTTGGATAGGTGGTTGTTTGGCCTTCGTAAAACATGACCTATCCAGCGCCATTTCCGCAGCAGAGTTTCTTTGTCTAAAGGGTTTTGACCAGTCAGTTCCCATAGTCTAATATTTGAGATGGGCCGTGGCCAGTAGACTCCTACGATTCGCCGCAAACACTTGTTTACAAACACCTGTAGTCTACTGGTTATCTCTTGCTTATAACACGCTTGCTTGTTTACAGTGGAAAAAAAGAGGCGGCATCAGTTGGACCGCGAAGAATGGAAATCCCTTCTGAGAGCCCTATGTCCCTGATGAGGGTTAACAGGATATCATCATCATCATCATCATCAAAAAAACCTTGTGCGTTTCGACGATATCTATTATATGTAAAAAGAATAAAAAGTTTTATTTAATAAATATGCACATTGAATTTCGCCATTGTTAAGATTCTCTCAATGAAGTAAACTTTTAATGAGCTCCAATACTGAGGCCAACAATAGCTTACTTTTACCGGTGTTTAAGCAGACTTCACGAGCCAGTTTCTTTCACTTTTATTGAAAATAGTTTTGGATAATACAAATCCAAGAGCCTCTTCGTTCCATTTAACTAGGTATATTTAATTATATCAGTAACAACATCAAAGTGAATTCGATTACTTCGGTCAAAAATTACACAACTTATGTGACGTCTATTTAATTATGAAGACTAAGTACATTCTAACCACCTTATTCATAAATGTACACCAAAGTTATCAAGCCGATAAAGTTCGTTTGTCCCTTTCTATCACACCGATACGTCGAAAATAGACAAACGAACTTTATCGGCTTGATAGCTTTAGTGTACGTTTATGAATAAGGAGGTAAATATGTAAATCTAAATTCCAAGTAAAAAGATTCTGTCTTTTTTTTATTTAATCTGTTGAACTCAACTGATCCTACATTTTATATTTAAAAAAAAAGCTATTTTATAAAATGAAACAACTCGGCGCCTTTTCTATTTAAATAAATGCTTAAGCAACATAAATTCAAGGTCAATCAGATATGCGTTTCAAACCCTTTACAGTATCTTATATTACAGCTATACATATACATATATTAGCATTATAACTCTTATAATATTAGAAAATAAAAACAATTAATTACATAAAATATCAAAGAACGATCAATAATGTTAATTTTTTTAAGCTAATTTCATTCCGTCATGAATTCAGTGACGGAATAATAGTCCTTTGGACTAAAAAACCTGGGGCATTTTTATTAGTGTTGGAATTTTGTTATATATTTTCGGTCCCAATACAATATGTAGACAGTGTTGTAAGACTTGTAAGAAATAAACGCATTTGTACGTTCTCGACTCTTTACACTAGAGTTAACTATTCCCAAAGTTGTGTTACTTCTATAATTTATAGACATGCTCCAATCAACGCTCCAAAAACAACGGAAAAACTTTTATATATAACGTGGAATAGGTACTTCCAAAACTAAATAGAAAAGGGACACAAGGGAGGAAAAACTCAAGGCAGTAAAAGGAGGACAATCGGATGACCCAATCGGACATTGTATGGCACTGAGAGATTTATCACGCTTGTATGAGACTATGTATGTATGAGTGATGTGATAATAAAATGTATTGTGTCCTTTGTAGTAACAAACGAAATTGCTAATAACAACAAGTGTTGGGAGAAATTGGTTTGAGATAATAGTTTTCTCGGGATGAGAATGATGAGATATTAGAAGGAGGCGGAAAAAATACTTATTAAAACCGTGTCCACCTTCAAAATTCATCTTCGCAAATTCATACTGGCTAAGCAGAAAAGCAACACTTAGGCAACCGTGCACACTCACACACATTTACATCTACATACATTACACCTAAACATTCTAAAACTTTTTATGTTATTTAGTTTTTCATTATCATCTAAATTGTACATGGTCCATGTACTTAGTGCCACCTAGTCTATCTTCTAGGCCCGGCAACCTTCAAATCAAGAGTGAACAGGCATCTTCTGGGCGAGCTCACTCCATCGTAGGCCACGTCTTTGCCTTTGGCTAGTCTGTGGCCAAGAGTAAGCCCATTTATTATTTAAAAAAAATAGGCCTTACAGAAAACTAGCGTTGCGGAGTGTGCCATGTGGCACATACCGTGACACCTAGCTGAGTAAGGACCATTTAGCGCAACTTATAATTTTTTGTAACTAGTTTTAGTTTAAGATAGTTATTGGTATGTATTTTGTGCTAATAAATGTTTTTTCTTTTTTTCTTCTTTCTTATTGCACAAAACAATAACGGATATTATTTTAAATAATCTACTTTAGACAAACATTTTTTTAGTTTAAATTTTATTAACTACTTTCAAAGTGTGTTAGTTTAACCACAGTTCAGTTTTAGTATTAAACTGATCGGCTAAAATCATAATAATTATGTACCTATCTATATTTTGTGTCATCTATTAACCAACTTATCCCTTTAATGAATTTCTTCCAGTTAACCTTACTACGGTAGACTTGCCTATATTAGGTTTATCTAATGGAGTTCATACATTTTAATGGTTTACTGACGTATAAAGGCTTATTCACACAAGACAGCTTGCGGTCACCGCAGGTAGTTTGCACGCTACAAAGATAACGTGACATTTTTATTTCACCGCAATATAAAGTTATGCTGTTTTATTCAACTATGTATTAGTAACGGATTGTTTATTATTATTGTTAATTGACTCACTGATTTCCTTGAAAATGTACCGATTACTTGGGAATTTACGGAGGCCACAACCACTATGGACACATGAAACTATAAAGAGCAGAACACTGATAATTTTTAAGAAAAAATACCGCCTTCCTTTGGGGTTTTGGTGATAAATACTTTCAAATGTTGGATTAGTTATGTTATCAATTCGTCTGTATATTTTTTAATGTTTGTTATTCGATATCTCCGTCATTTCTGAACCAATTTTGAAATCTGGATGATTCTGAAGTACTTACAGATGAGAATGATTATAAGAACGGAACTCTAACCAGGGGCGGCTCACTCTTCATCAGCAGTTCCACTGCACCAAATGTCACTGTTCTGGACGTAAGTGCATGCTGTTCTTATAAAAATACCAAAGTCACTATAAGTGTGCCGTTCAGATTTGAGGAGTTCCGTTCTGACCATCATCAGCAATTCCACTGCACCAAATATCACTGTTCTGGACGTAAGTGCATGCTGTTCTTATAAAAATACCAAAGTCACTATAAGTGTGCCGTTCAGATTTGAGGAGTTCCATTCTGACCATCATCAGGAGTTCCACTGCACCAAATGTCACTGTTCCGTACGTAAATGCATGCTGTTCCTTTAAAAACACAAAAATCACCATATGTATGCCTTTCAGATTTGAGGAGTTCCCTCGATTTCTCCAGGATCCCATCATCAGAACTGGGTTCTGAGAAAAATGGGACCAATATGTATGCATATACATTCAATAAAAAAAAATTCAAAATCGGTCTAGTAACGACGGAGATATCGAGGAACAAATATTAAAAAAAAAACATACAGACGACTTGATAACCCCTTCCTTTGAGATTTGGAAGGCGGTTAAAAATAGGAAACCCAGTATATATTATAGAAAACTCTTCTTCTTCTTCTTCTTTACATCCTGTTACTCTCTGCGGGGGTGTAGGGCTCGAATCATATTCCTCCATTTACTCAGGTCTTGGGCAGTTTATTAAGAAAACTCTAGGATTACTTAACCTATATCAGCTTTTATAAAAGAACTAGCTTTTTCCCGCGGCTTCGCTCGCGTTAGACACAGACAAAAAGTAGCCTATGTCACTCTCCATCCCTTCAACTATCTCCACCTCAAAAATCACGTCAATTCGTCGCTCCGTTTTGCCGTGAAAGACGGACAAATAAACAGACACACACACACTTTCCCATTTATAATATTAGTATGGATAATCAATAATAACCCAATTCAAGTAAAATATTATGTTGGTAAGAACTAAATAAAAAGCAAATCTTATCAAACCTAATTAGATATTAATTATGCATTTATGCAAAAAGTTTCATTATGTGAGATAAGTAACTTCTAAAATAATAAATATAATAAGGGGTTGATGGGTCCATCAAACACGTTGAATGAATAAATGCATGTTTTAAACTATTATCAATTTAAAAAACTATTGTTTGTAACTGACACTGGTAAACTAAGTTAGAATAACATTATTGTTCTCCACTTTCAATGGAGTCAAGTTCCTGTAAACTTATATTCCCTGTGCGGCGTGACGTCACCACATTCCCAGTGAGCGATGGTCATTGGATGGCGTTTATATTCCTTTATGGCATATACTAGGGCACCATCCTAGTCGGTGATATGGCGGAGAACTTAATTGCGAATGTAGGAATGGTTTTATTCATATGGAATCCTTAAGTATGGCGGAGACCATCTATTGAGTCAACTATTAACTGACTTCAAACACATCTCGGGTACTGGCGATCAAATATATGAAAAAGGCGCGTTCCTAGCCCAAATTCTACGCTCGTGTAGGTGAACGCGTACCATGCTTGTATGAGTGAGATATGACAGGTCGACTGTTCGCGGTTTGGCAGGCGGTAACTGCAAGATAACCGAGAGCGGGTGGGGCGCACTTTCAGCGGGGAGCGGGAGTGGCCATACTGTATGATAGTACTCTTTATTATACTGTGCTTCAAATTTCCCAGTGGAAGATATTGATTTTTTTGCTTCATGCGAACATCAACACACGTCAAGATGTTAGAGAGTTAATTCTCTTATCAAAAGTGACGTTTTTGTCTAAGTGAGTGAGTGAAAGCCATTGGATGACGTTTATATTTTTGGGCATACGAAGATTGCGCCCTAGTCGATGATATGGTGGACTTAATTGCGAATGTAGGACTGGTTTTATA
This sequence comes from Leguminivora glycinivorella, assembly GCF_023078275.1. Classification (NCBI taxonomy): domain Eukaryota; kingdom Metazoa; phylum Arthropoda; class Insecta; order Lepidoptera; family Tortricidae; genus Leguminivora; species Leguminivora glycinivorella. Next base: position 19,169,345 of record NC_062978.1, on the reverse strand, counting down.
GACCATTTATTATCCGCAACGGGTCAGACCGACGACCGGAAAAATTGTCTAATACTAAGAGTAATCTTCACAATATAATTACATCAAATAATTTGTGTGAAAAAAAAACTATTTTCACAAATACATAGATAGGTAAGTATGAATGGACCTTTGTTTTTAATGCGATTCATATACTTATTGGAGAAAGTTAGAATTGTTTATTTACTAATTTAAAAATTGGGAAACATAAGGCATTAATCTACTATTTAGGAAATCCCAAAATCTACACTTTTTGCTAACGCCAATAAATTTGAAAAAGTTTTTTTAACGAAAAACTCTACTCGGGTAAAGTCACGTCCAAGTTTCAAGTAAAACCACTTGTCCCACGACACTACAACTTGCAATCATAAATCATGGCTCCTTAAAAGTCGATTTCTTTAAATCTTTTTCATTTATAAGTCACGATCGTTTTGCGTTCATAGATTTTTTTCCACTACTTTAGGTACATATGCAATAACCAGAACTGAAACATTTAGGACTCATCATCATCATCATTGGCCAGGACATCTTAGCAGTTTGGTATGTTTAACCTAGACAGAATATTGAATTGTTTCATCGGTAATTGACGGGTCTTACCAGATGATAGTTGCAGTGATTTTATTGTGTTTTGTTGGGGTACATCGTCTTTGGTGGCTTAATAGTCCGATGGCAGCACGACAACTTTTAGGACTACAAATATATCTAAATAGCGACACTTAGTGGGCAAGCAAGGTAGCGTGATATAGCTTATCGTAGTTAAATCGTTTCGGTCGGTCCTTGTTCAGACGACCGCCCCTGATGCGACACTCGCGAGTCTCGCGACAGGCCATACCTATTAGCCTAGTCTGATTTTTTCACTATTCCTTTCGTAATGTTCCTATAGTAAACAATAGGGAACACTAATTTTGTTCCTTGCATAAAATAAACCATGTTTGTAGACTCTATTGCACCCTACAGATACCTACTATCTGACTGACTTGACGTTCTCGAATTTATGTTTCATATGATGATTCATTTCATAATTCAAGTTTTACTTCATATGATGCAAATCCAATATTTTTTAAAACCTTACATTTTGGATTTTGATATGACCAAGATAATTTTATTTATTTATTTATTTAAACTTTATTGCACAGTAAAAAATGTACAAAAGGCGAACTTAATGCCAGAAGGCATTCTCTACCAGCTAACCTTTAGATCAAACAGAGACCTATAAGAGCTTAATAGGTGCAGGAAATATCGAATCATAATGTATAAATATGTATAAACTTTATAGATTCTGATTAGTTAAAGTTATGAATACCATGTTTCCACTACCCAAAGGTTGCCTGGAAGAGATCGCTCTTTAGCGATAAGGCCGCCTATTGTTTACCTCTGTAATAAAATTTATTGTAATGTGTGTGTACTATGTACATTAAATTTCTGAGGTTGTGCAATAAAGTGGATTTGTATTGTATTCTGACAAATAATTCCATAATCAATCCCGATCTGATTCATACCCATTATTAAAACTAGAATACACCTGAAAATGTATGAATAATAATTGGTTTATTGTGTGTGGCATCAAAAAATCGTACCGTATCCGTCTCGCAACGTTTAAAAGCATTATCCAGAAAACACATGTCAAGAGAAATTTGTAAAAAATGTAGAAACAAGTGTTTGTGCACCGGGGTGCGGGTGGTCTACCACGTGTTGCGAACAGACACGTCCTTACTTATGGCATCGATCATTGGTAACGGACAGCTCTAGGTTGTCTATTCTTCAGACAAGAGAAATGGCTAAATAATGAAAAAAAAAAAACTCCATATATCCAGGAGATTCCTAATCACGAATGATTTTAATATTTAAGGTCGCATATTTATGTATTATGCTGGCATAAAGTAAACTTATTATTTTACATAAGTACCTATGTGACAGGGATTTAAAATATTAATGTTTGGTACTGTTTGTAAACATAACTAATGTTTAAATTTAAAAGTGGAAAATGTCTGCCTTGGGTGAGACTTGAACTCACGGCCTCTGGATCGATACTCCAGCGCTCTGCCAACTGAGCCACCAAGACTTCAACCAAGCCAGCGAAATTTTCCACTACTAAGGTCAATGGGACCCGTAGTGACATCTACCGTAAGAGTGTTAAACTTACAACATACATTAACATAATACATTAAATTGAGTACATACATACATACATTAATATTGAGTGTTAACATTTTCCACTTTTAAATTTATTCTAAGCCTAGTGGCATCGACTGCAGACGTTTCTGCTAATCAGAAGTTAAAAAATAACTAATGTTTATTATCTAACTCGACTCTCTACTTAAACCTAAATGATAGAATCAAACAATATTTAAGAGGCGGAGAGATTGACAAATACTCTTAATTAACAATATTTAAATTAGGAAAACCTACATCTAATTTTCATACAACCTAGGTAGAATAAAATTGTCTAAATTAAATTTCGTACATAATATCAGCCTAAGATTACAAACGGTCTAATAGATAACCAATAACCTTGTAAAATTGCAGCAATTAAATTTCAAGCATAGTCATTTATGTTAAGGACCTACAATCAAAATGCATACATACATACAAAACTTTTAGGAGTAAGTACTGTTTTGATCCTTAATTATCGTTTTCCCTTTCACCTCTCAATTGAGAATATTACCGTGCCGTCCTAAACCTATTAAATTTTGCGATATCTGCCAAAATAGCAATAACAACTAACAAGATAATGTTAAACTCTGGCAGTAAAAATCTAACGCCATTCAACCCCATGGCCGTCACTTTATTGCGTCGCAACCCTTTCAAATTAGCGACGGTCTCTTTCCACTTCTTAATTGTACCAACAAATTCCGAAAAACAAACATTCATATTCCAACCTTAAAGCGACGGTCATAGCTTTTTCAATCGTACCGTCTTTACCTTAGCTTTGGACACATCTACAACCGTATCACTTACAACTTTATCGAAAGGTTTTTAGGTTGGTTTTAAGATGGGGAGTGTCGAATTATTTTCATTGTCCAAATGGTGTCTGGGCAGTGACAGGCCGGGTTTCACTAAGTGATTTTGTGAGGGAAATGTGACCAAAAGCCGGCTCCGGGCGCCTTTGTTTATTATTATAATTACGTAGGCTTGTTGCTAAAAAGGCCGAGGGCGAGCTAAGCCGCTAGGTCAATATGAGTCGCAAATGTAAGGATGTTTCATTCTATTGTTTACAGTTTTAAAATCAAAGTGATTGACTTCAACTGTTTATGCACACAGAAGAAAACTTTTGTTTTTTTTTTGGGTTAGTCAAATAATTTTAATTTATTCTGTACCTAAGATAACGTGACTGACTAGAGAGGGGGGGGATGGTATACCCAAACAACGATGGATGGAACGTGTGAAAGAAAATATGAGAAAGAAAGTACTGGTGAGATGACTAAATATAGAGAATAATGGAAGAGGAAGACAAGTTGTACCGACCCTACATAACGTGGAATAAGGGCAGGAAGAAGCCATGACTCGTGAAATAATCATTCCACTTGTAATTAATGATTTACTTACTTTGACGCATTTTCTCAGAAATAAGGGATTTACATTTAGGAGCGGTAAAGGAAAACTATAATTTTATTTAATGTTAAACGACATGTAACCATCAATAGTTCAATAATACTTACAAAATGCAAATAAACTACATACTTGCATTACACAATACACAGGCAAGTACTATTATAATAATAATATATTTGTTTCTGAACTAAACATCCTATTGACACAATATATTTACAATTAATTCGCAATACCTGTCAACAGTCGTACTATTACAGCCAAGTTAATTTGGCTGTGAGGGACCTTTTAACAATTACGACTAATTGGGCGAAACAGGTTAAGAGGAGAGGGGACCATATATTCCACAATAAACCTAGTCCTCATTTTCCTTCCATATTTTTATATGGATTTCTAGATTACTACTTACTTCTTGGTCGTAGCGGAGCCGGCGAAGCTAAAACTATTTATTCGACAGATGTGAATACTAGTTTTGACGTGACCTGAAATTTGACGATTTCCAGCCGAAGGACAGATTATTTTTTTTTGTTTGGCTGCTTTTTTCGCTTTGCTTTTGCAATGAAGCGAAATCTCGCATGCGATTGGCACTTAACTCAGATCGCACACAAGTTCGTGGCCTGTCGTATGAGCCCTAAGTCTTATAATAATTCTAAACTCAAAAAATCGAAATAGGTATCATCCATGCAGTTAATATAAAATACAGCAGGGCAAATCGAAGGTCTGCTGGGGAACAAATGTAACTAGTCCATTTTTTCCATGTTTTACAATGTTTGCATTATTAATAGAGTGTTCGCCGGTTATATATGGTAGGCGTGTTCAGTGGATACATGTAGAACTCAACATCATAGTGTAATAATGGAAAAAATGCATGTTACAATTGATTTGCCCCGCTGTGCCTTAACACAAATCTTTTTCAAAACTCTAAAAAATGTATAACATCCGAGAGGAAAAAGAGGACAAGACTTGTATGACAAGGCGATGTCGTGAGGTCGTCCTCTCTCATCTTAATATATACTGTTGCGTAATTATATTTGATTGGCAATCAGCTGTTATTACCACTTGTATTTAAATGAGTGGACAAAATGAAAATGTTAGAGAGCATCGACTGTTGCGGAATATTGGATTTTTTCTTCTTCCTTGCTTTATCTCGGCATTTTGTCACGGCTGATAAGAATCTGGTGCCGGCACTAGCTTTATAATAGCGACAGCTTTCTGGTCTTCCAGCTTAGAGGGCTAACTAGGCCCTGTTGGCATTAGCCCGGTATCCTCACGAGTTTTTTTTTTTTTTCAACGAAAAACGACTGGCAACAACGAAAGGCTCCTTGTTACGAGTCAGGGTTTGAACCCTCAATTTCATAGGTCGCACGCTCTTGCCACTAAGCTCTTGTCAGTTAAAAATTGGAATCGTATCCTATTTTAGGAAGATATTATTGTGACAATCCGTAGGTACAACTTGGCACACGAAAAAAACTTTAGCGTCTACACTGGTACAGCAAACAGACTACCTATCTATGTTTAAGTGTATATGTAACTTCCCAGGATTAAGGGTGGGACCCCAGAGAGTGTCTTGAACTAGCTCAAAGTATCCAACTCGCGAACTGGGACAGCGCCGGAAACGCGCAGATAACGTTACGACTGACGCGACTTTTTCTCGCTTTTTGTATTTTAGAGGTCCTTGTGACAGATCTGTTATCAAGAATTATCCTGACTTTGTACGAGGGTCAAGATTTTTCTCTTAAATCGTAGACACATGAAGACTTCTTTATATTTAAACGTCGTTGGCTTTCCTGTCTGCGTAAGATTATGAAAAATTGTTTTATGCAATTTATTATTATAGATTAGCCATAGCAGCATGTCTCGCGTCGAGTGCTTGGCATGAGCTTGATCTAATAATTAAAGAACTATATTTCTTGACTTGACAATTTGCGTTTATGTATAAATATATTAATATTAATATATTTAATATTAATATATTTATGTGTATATAAAATGATGTTCACGTGTCTCGCTCGTTTGTACACACACGTGGAATCAAATCGCACGCACGAATAAATGATGTGATATCATTTTAACTTCAAAATGTTAGTCCGACTTCAGACCGTTTTTTCCATCCCATCGAGGGTGGTTTTTTGCCACTCTTCGTTGTAATGCCAGATTAGTTTTTGCTGTGTAAACTGAGACGGCCATTTAAAGGAGTTTTACGTGAAATGAGAGCCATATTTTAATAAGCTAGTCCAGTTTTTTGTTCGCTTGACGTTTGACAAACGTCGAGTTTACTTAATTTATTTGTTTGCGTATTGTGTGCTAACATTTTGAATAACATGGACAAAATTTAGTCATGTCAATTATTAATCTCATAACTTTTTGAATATTACATTTCTCATTAGTAAATAATGGAATAAGTACATAAAAATATCACTGACTAACATTAACATATTATATTTCATTACAATCATGTTATTCTTAATCATTTGCACATACAAACTTTATAACCGCCCCCAAGCAAGCACATTTTGCTAAACATAAGCCAAGTTCTAAGCAGCAAACAAAACTTGGCCCACTAGCAGATCATGAACTATTTAAGGCGACCCGAAATTGCCCGCCCAATTAATTCAAAGATATTCAACGTATAAATTAGAACAAGCAATTTGCTAGTTATAAATTCAAAATGCATCCGGGCGGAAAATTGTATCGGGCCCGGACAATCGGCCAGTGTGTGCGTGTAGTTAGAACACAGAGCACAGATTTGGAACAGTATTTTTTTTTTCTTTGGCTTTTACTCCCTGCCAATTGCACAGGGTGAATTTGCCAATGTCAGCGTTGGCTTGGTGTTACCGTACTTAGTGTTGACTTTCACACGTGAGGAGAATGTTCGGTATTTGGAACAGTAGCCTGTTTTATCATAGCAACATTGACATTTGTACTCGTAACTGTCAATTTCGTACCTATTTCTGGATCGTATTATTGGTAATCAGCGTCAATGTTTACTTATTCAACCGGCAGCAACCCGAAGTATCATCACCTGTCGACGGCGATTGTCACTGTGATTTTCACACAGATCACAAGTGCTTAGTACTCAAGTTTCGTCGGCCTAATAGGCTGATGGTCCTGGGTTCAGAACCCGGTAAGGGCACTTAAAGCCGGGCCGGTAAGTACTTTGTGTGAAAAACACAAAAACGATTAGGTATTCGTTCCTGGGTCATAGTTGTTTTCTTGGTAAACTATCAATATCAATCGCGTTTTTATTATTTCTAAAATCTTTTTTTTTTAGTATGAATAAGTAGACGTTTGACCACGATCACATCTGATGGCAAGTGTTTGCTCAGTTAAAGTACTCACATAATCTATATCCACTGTTTACCGAAAGGTCCCTACCGCAACTCTCACTAAACCTGGATAACAACTAATTTAACCATGCCTCGAGGGCCTATTCTAGAGGTAGATATTAGTTAGTTTTAAAGTTTAGTCTTAGTTTCTTATACATGTAAATAATATAAATAATAATATGTAAATGTGAGTGTGTTTAGTAAAACGTCCCACTTTGTCGGTTACCATTAAGGCGAGATTTACTTGTATTTTTATATGAATAAACTGACAAAGCGGCTTTATAACAATCGACAAAGTGGGACGATTTCCCTTGCAGCCACAAATATTTTCATGCAAATAAAGACTTATTTTCATTTGACTTTTCACTAGAAATAAACTTGAAACCTACTGATATAATCTGTACAATATAAAAGCAGCTTTTGTTCGGGCGACCGGCTAGGGCGAATTTCGGCCGTCTCATTTCGTAGGGACTATTGCCTGTGACAGAGGCAAGTTCGGAATTACCAGACATGCCAATAAAAGGAGCTTCTACCTTATCTTGGAGGGTATATTGGGGTTGTGTTTTTAAATTTAAATACCATCGATATAACTTTACTACAGTCCTTACGTGTGGAAATGTTTTTCTTCACGTTTCTTTAAGCAAATAAAAGGTAGGTACCGAATATATATCTGGTTTACTTAATTGTGGCAGGCTTGTCAATATTAATGTGATCTCTTCTCTCTTTAACTACGTCTAGATTTTTGGTTAATTTTGTTTTTAAAAAGTTATTAATAAGTAATTTTCTACTGCACGGGAAGCATGGTCGAGCGATAGACGATAAAAATATCAGGCCGTCCCTATCGCACTTACAAATAGTGCGATAGGGACAGCCTGATATTTTATCGTCTATCGCGCGACCATGCTTCCCGTGCAGCACGGCTGTACTGTACTGTACAAAATAAACCTTCTTCTACACCTACAGTAAAACTGTAACCTAGGCTATCAAACATTCCTTATGACTTTTATAAAACAGAAACAAGGATATTTGTCTACATTATTAACTCTAATCTCGACTAAACAAAAATGTGATGTCTGAGTTTAATAGAGACCAAAAATATAGGCGTATTAAGTGATATAAATATTATTTTAAAATTTTTTTGTCCTGTGATGTTGTAGCCGACTAGCAGCGGAGAAATTAAACGAAGGTTCTTGCAGTAAACAATATGATATAAAAACTAATATATACAATAAAGTGGGTACTATCTGTCAGTACGCGAGTAGGTATTTACAAGTAAAAGATCGTCACTGGCCTCAACGTTCCTTAGCCCAACACAAACATACTGTTTTTGCAATAGAAGTATTTCACAAGTTTTAAATAGAATTAAATAAATAGCACTTGAAATGTATGTCAGCCTTCCCCGGCAGAGAAAATTTGTGCATAAAACAAAAGACGCGCGATATGGCGGTACTTTTTCTTCATAGCGGCCAGTACGCGCGGCGGCTGCAACATGCAGGTTTTGCCATGTTACAATGTGGTAAAGTTTTTTGAGCCTTAATTATTTGGTCTACTTACATTTTAACTAACATGATAACGGGCTACCACTTTGCGATTAATTAAAACCCATTCAACGTATTTTGTTCCATTTAGAAATTTTCCGAAATTATTCGATTATTCGAATATTCCAATAGTAATAATTGTATTATCCGAATTATTCGAATATTAAAAACACGTCGGATAATGCCAACCCTAACTAGGATGTTATTTTTAATTTTAATTGAATGCTATCCCACCGCTTTTCGAAATAAACCGAGTCCTTTAACCCAATTTCTAAAATATTTGTTATTGTATTTTTATTTATGCTTTATTAAATCTAATATACTAATAGTTCAAGTCTAAAATTCCTACTACTGTACCTACATAATATTTGTCCAAAGATACTGGAGTAAGATGTGATTACCTAATATAACTGGGCAAACATCTAACTTTAAATTAATGAATGTTTTAAAAAAATGTTTGAATGCTTGGTGCTCCTAAATAAATAAATAAACGTATAAGTCACACACAAACAGACACTAAAGACAGCTTAAAACTAATAATCAACCAAATTAACCCCACATTGTCTCTCAAAATAAAACGCTCTGAAATTTCTCTCGTCCACCCATTTGTACTAACAAGAGAGCCACTGCTTAATATCTCGAATTCCTCTCTTCACGACCAATCTAACTTGATCTTCGCATTCCTTAAAAGTGCTCCGAAAATTCTGCATCAGTTTGGGAGAAGGGAGGAAAGAGGGGTCTTCTTTAATTGGGAGGTTAGTACGAGCAGTTACGACCGATAAAGTTAGTCTCGTGAAGAAGGGCATTTACGTCTGTGCTCCGTACATTGTTTGGTAGTTAGTAGTGGGAGCAAATAAGATAACGTTCAAGACACTGGTATAAAATGGACTGTTTAAGGCTTGTCTCGTTGGTTGCGTTGCTGAAATTGTGTACATTTGTTTACTTGGTTCAGTTGTAACACTTTTACCACCTAAACAAGCTACGGATATTTTAATTGGGAACTATCCTCCTTCACATAAAGCTTTCTCATACCTTTATTTTTTCATCAAGCACAAATAGAGTTCGTAATCCATACTTTATATTTATATTGTACATATATTTATATATCTATACTAATATTATAAATGGGAAAGTGTGTGTGTCTGTTTGTTTGTCCATCCTTCACGGCAAAACGGAGCGACAAATTGTCGTGATTTTTTAAGTGGCGATAGTTGAAGGGAGGGGGAGGGGAGTGACATAGGCTACATGTGACATAACATAAGCTTTTGTCTCTTTCTAACGCGAGCGAAGCCGCGGACAAAAGCTAGTTATTTATAAAGCAATGATGCTTGTTTGCCACCGACAAAATACATACAATGTAAAATGTTTCGGTTGTCTGACGGTAACTTGGATCTATTAAGTTCTCTATGGTAATTCTCTTTAGATTGACCGAATAAATATCTACCTACTCAATTTTTCGCTATCCCTCTAAATTCCTGTTTTAATCAACAAAATAAATGCGACAATTAAATAAGTGATTAAGGAGCACTATACCATACATTACACGGGAGGGTAGTTAGGGGAGCCGAAATTAAACATTTCGGGCTCAAACGGGTTACGTGTGCGATGTCCTTAACCGGCATCATAGGGATAATGACCCTGGATGTGTCTATGGACCGTAAAGATTTTGATAGCGTACGTAAGTCCCGGATTTATATCTTGGTATCAAGTGTTAGGATTGTTAGGTGCAAAATCGTCTAAATACAAATTGCACTTTCTTAGCATTGTAGAAGCCTTACTAGAAATAGTGTAATCAGCAACAGGAGTTGTTTCAACCACTCAGGTTAAAATGCTAACCAAGATCGCAACTGGGACTGGGTGTTAACTTTTCTAATTGTCCTAAAATGAAGCATTGCCCAAAATGTACACGTCCAACTCTAAATGGTGCGCTGCCATCGTCATTGTATTTTCTGTTTTCTTCTGTAGATTCTCAATCCGCTGCTGCTTTGCTGAGGCGCCCTATTCCGAGCAGTCAAAATACAGGATATTGCTAGAGAGTAGTTCTAGATCTATCTGAGGTCGGTTCTCCTTGTATCACCGCGATAGGACGCTCGATCCTGGGTTGAGTAAACTTTACGTCTTCGTCCGTCGTCCCGCAAGTCACATCCAGCTAACTAGCTCCTTAAAAATTAATGCGTACGCTATATTCGCATGTTCATTTTACTCCAGCAATGTTATTAGAAATTCAGATTTCAGCCGCTATGTGCCGCTTAGTTTTTATGGTTCTACCTTTAGAATGGAGGTCTTTATGACTAGGTTAACGGTTGACGCGATTAAATATTTCAAGACTTGTAAACGGTGTACCTAAGGGTGTAATTTTGTGAAGCTTCTTAAAGAAGCAAAACTTTGATATCTACTACATAATATACTTCTGTATTAGACCGGCCTTACACAGTCTGAAACAGACCCAGATCTGAGGAATTCATAATCCGAAAAAATCAGATGAATGGAGTCGCTTAAAATTTAGCCGTTGTTTACATACATTATTCTGATTTTTCAAATGATGATTTATTAATCTGAGGAATTCCTTAGATTAATCTAATTCAGACTATGTACGGGCGGCCAACGTTATGGATTTCTCAGATTTATGAATTTTCAAATTGATCCGGTTCAGACTGTTTAAGGCTAGCCTTACGTAAGTAAGTAGACCATAAGTAAATTTTATACGACAACTAACATTTGCCCACGGCTTCGCTCGCGTTAGAAAGAGGCAGAAAGTAGCCTATGTCACTCTCCATCCCTTCAACTATCTCCACTTAAAAATCACGTCAACTCGTCGCTCCGTTTTGCCGTGAAAGACGGACAAATAAACAGACACACACACTTTCCCATTTATAATATTAGCACGGATTTTACACACATCGTTTTATGTAAGATAGGCTTAAGTTGGAGTTGATAGAAGATATTATACTTATCTATTGCAAAAATTTTTTCGCTTTCTAAAGCAGAAGACTTTATGTCAGTTGCCTTAATAGTTTGGGAGTTGGGAGACCAAGAGGGGGTTAGGTGTATAAATCGAGGGCATCAAATTAAGATGGTAATATTTTGGTACCCTTTTAGCTGTCTAGTTTGAGACCTTCGTAGAGGGGAATATCAACAAATTGGAACTTTGTAAACTTTCATAAAATATTATCTAGTTTTTTGAAAAAGGAAATTTGATCTTGACTTGTCAAACATCTAATTCGCAATACAACATTTACAAACGTAAATGTAATCGTCAACTCGTGATTATATACAATAGGAAATATTTTTATCCTTATTATTTACAAATTAATGCAAATACTTGTATTAAAAATATTAAACACAACTCACCAAAATGATTGCTCATTGTGCGTACAATTAATTTCCCTTATAAAACCCTAAAACCGTCTAAAATGTTCCATTCCACAGTGAAAGGATCAAGAAGGTCCTTTATTGCGATACAGGATTACTGACCAAAAAGGCCGTAAGTGCCGTATATTTTGTATGTTATATACGTCGTTTTGTGCGAATCCGGAAGGGTTTGTTTATCTTCCCGGGCAGTATGAGAGTGAATGTTCATATTTGATTTCGGAACGTTAGGTGAGCGAGTAAGGTCAGCCGCTGTACGTGGTTGATTTTCTTTTGATTTACAAAGTCGACATGGATTCGAAGTAAACGTAATATAAAATTGGTTTAAAGATAAAAACGCTATTTTTCATCCTGTGTGGTCTTTCAGACTGTGTCCTTATTGCGTATTTAAAGTGACGAAATGACTGAAACATGTCGATAAAACATGATTTCTACTGACTATTAAACAATTAATTCTTAAGCTATTTTTTTTTCTATCTGTTCCTAGTTCCTACTACGTATTTAATCGCATCTTACTGTAAAACTAGTAAAAAGTGTTAGTTTAGCCAATTCAATTGTGAGGCAATTCATTTCTGTATGAAAATGTTTGTTCAAATAGCAAAAAAAAAGTTGTTTTTATGTAAAACGAGGAAAGTGAGCGTCCAACGGTACTTTAGGGCAATGGCCTAAGGCCGATTGTACATATAAATTTAAGTAACATGGTGTGGTGTTTGCTCGTACTAATTTTAGGATTAAATTATTTTGTAAACTAAGTAAAATATCTGAATTAAACTTCAAATCAAATGGTTATTTTCGTAAAATTTCGCTTAGTATGTATTTAGTACCCTAGGGACGAAGGGTTAAGTTTGTTCCTGTTAAATATTGACTACGAGTACCTACTTTGTTTTTGCATGTCGATCTTTCCTAACTCTCATATGAGGTAAATATATGGTTGTGATATTTAACTCTATCAACCCTTTTACCGCGCCCTAGTCTGACATAAATGAGCATTTCTTTTTTTTTTTTGCAAATAATTTTTTTTTATTGTTTTAGGGAATTTTAGGTCAATTGTACTCAGAATCACGAGTACTTTCAATCTCACTAGGAGACAAAAAGTGTCCCAGAATTTCCATACATTTTTGTTACTTTCCTCTTTTGTTACCCCATACAAAATGTACGGAAAATGGTAACAAAATAAGAAAAAAATCGTATGGGACAATTTTTTTAACTACTAGGATTGAAAAGGCTAGTAATTCTGAGTAGAAATAGCATATTTTTTTTCAAAAATATCACACTTCATAAAAGTGGCAAAAAAAAAGAAATGCTCAAATAAGACTAACCGCTACTGATTCACATTAAACGATTTGCATCCAGCTTTATCATGCAGCGGCTATGGAATAGAACACACTTCCCTGTAGTTACACGTCTATTTTCAGTCCACTAAAACTTGGATAATAAATAAATAATATACATATAAATAAATGTTGGGGACACCTTACACTGATCAACTTAGCCCCAAATTAAGCAAAGCTTGTACTATGGGTGCTAACCGACGAAATAGATAAATACATACTTATATACATAGAAAACATCCATGACTCACGAACAAATATCTGTGCTAATCACACAAATAAATGCCCTTACCGGGATTCGAACGCAGGACCACGGCTTAGCAGGCAGGGTCCCTACACTACCGACTGAGCCAGACCGTTCGTCAAACTAAAACTTGGATATTTTTAAATCGAGAGTGAATAGACATCTTTTGGGTAAACATGCTCCATCCTGGACTGCATCGGCATTTTCCAGTGGGATTGTAGTCAAATCCTGTTTCCGATAAATAAAAAAAAACAATGGTAAAAAGCTATTAAAGTTCTAATTTCAACAACAGTTTTATTACATTCAATTAGTGGCAGTGGCTGGCACACTGAGAGAAATTTGCATTGTGAATTTAACAAGTTCGACTTGTTGCGGTTTATCCGTTTGAATCAGCCAAACGTATGTTTAAAACAATATGTGTCAGGTTGTTTTTATAAAATCGACTTGTTGATTCAAATATATTGCCGATTCAAATGACAAGTAGCTTGTTGTTTGAACCAAAGAGCACGTAGGCGCTATCTTAACCAAAAAACTTGTTGAACGAACATGAAAACTGGTTGTATTTTCTCTCAGTGCAGCTGGTGAAAATTTCTGCTATGCAACACTGAACAAAAAGAAACCTACCTTAACATTAGGTACTTTACTAGTAGTCAATTTTAGGCAAGCCGGTGGGAATCGGCCAGCCGCTGCTGCTAAGTGGTGTACCTACCTAGACACTACCTACATTCTAGCCCTATAAATATCTTCTATTTCACTATCTTTACAAGGCTTATCTTTAATATGCCACGTAAGAACCTACTAGTGCAGAAATAATTTGGAGTTTACATAGTGACGGCAGCTGAATGTGACATTTAAAACATGTTAATTCTGTGAAAACGAATAATACGTTATGTAAAGAAAAACAACTCACTTTTATTACATGCGACATTTTTCGAATCAAATTGGTGATTCTTAAGTGCTCGCAGCGGCTACACTCCGCGCACTCTCGTGTTGTTCAATATCCTTACTAATATTATAGATGGGATGTGTGTCTGTTTGTTTGTCCGTCTTTAACGGCAAAACGGAGCGACGAATTGACGTGATTTTTTAGGTGGAGGTAGTTGAAGGGCATAGGCTACTTTTGTCTCTTTCTAACTCGAGCGAAGCCGCGGGCAAAAGCTAGTTTCAAATATTTATGTCTCACGAAGGTTTAACTTTAATAATGTTTTACATGAGGGTCAAATAAACGTTAACGTCACTCCGCGTTAGGGTCGGTGACGCACATGTAATCTCCGAGGTATTTCAGGTGTCCATAAGCTAAGGAGACTGCTTACCATCAGGCGGCCCGTATTCTTATTTACCACTGACGCAAACCCAACTAAGATTTAAATTATTATGTGAACTAAGTAAAATATCTGAATTAAACTTCAAATGATTATTTGCGTCAACTTTCGCTTAGTGTTAGGGCTCAACAAATATTTAGTAAGTACCTCAGGCTACTTAACTTAGTAACTACTTAGTACTAAGATTAAACAAAGCAAATGTTAAATACATTAAATATAACTTAACCAAGCAGGGTCCATAAGATTAAACAATGCAAATGACAAATACATTAAATAACTTAACGAAGCAATGTCCAAGTTTCGCTATAGCCATGTATCCCTGTAATGTTTCGTTGTCCGCTTATAATTGAATCACTAGATGGCGTCTCCGGAGACGTGCGAATTAATGTCGTCGGATAATGAACTTAGCTGCAACACCGTCTGCATCCTAGCCGATCGTTTACAAGTCTTATTTAAATTGAACAACTAGGTATTTAATTTTACAAAACTTCGTGAACTCTAATAAAATTTATTTTTTCTTTCCTGAGGCTCTGATGGTGGGTCGTTGTTGTTTTAAAAGGTGTGCAAAAAGTGATACGTTTTTGCACAAGATCATAACATACGTATGACAGAATTAGATTTAGGGCCGGTTGCATCAAACCGTCTATCACCGTTAAAGCGTTCGTTAAATTTTATTGTATGGGAAGTTCCATAGACGTCAGCTGCTTGACGATGAAGTGTCTGTCAAACTTGGTTGATGCAACTGGCCCTTAGAAGAAACAAGATTTTGTACTGAAGTTGTTACTTGCCTGTGATTTTAATTATGTCTGAGGCCCTTGAGTGTTCATAATTTTTGTCTTGTTGCAAATAAATACCTATCACGTAACGAGGGATTTTAAATGTTTTTGTTGACTTCAACTTACAAAAATTGACGCCCGAAAGCTGCAAGCTGCGATTAAACGGACAACTCATTGGATTTTACTGTTTATTAACACGTAAGTAGATACGTTTGTTTGATCTATGGTATAATAACATATGTGATACATATGTATGATGTTAGGGTAGGTAACGCTCATATAACACATATGCTTACTCGTACTGTTAGGCGAGTACCTATTATTCCTGTTCGTCACTGACGGAATAACAAAGTTACCAACAACTTTGTGGCAGTTGATCAACAAAACTGATCAACTGATGCTCAACAAATGTTAAGCGTGAATACAGGTCTGATGTATTTCTTGCATTCGGATTATACATTCTGGCTGCGACATGGCTTACTCCTACGACTGCGGATTTAAACACAAAGTTCTTACATGCTGGCACAGAATAGCTGCACGATTTAAAAATCTCCGCAAATAGAATAGAGAAATGTCCGCCTTTGTCCACTTATGAGGTAAATCTGCAATTATCTGAAGTCCATTACTCGACGCCATTATTCGCATTCTCACGGGGCATGGCGGCCGAGATTTCTGAAGCGAAGTGGATGTGGTACCTTATAGCAACAACAACAACTATTTTAACGTACAATCAGCAATGCTGTTCGTTGCTTGACAGTTTTTTTTATCCTATACATCGGTGGCAAACAATTCCGCCTGTCTGATGAAGAGCTTCTGAGCCAGTATGTACAAAAGTAGTCTCCGTAGTATAATTGACGCCTGAAACTCCAGAGATGTTACGCCGTGGCTTGCGTGGGTGACGGTCGCGCGATGGTCGCGCGATGGCGATGCGACGCATACGAAATCAAACCTTATCGATATGGAAGTATGAGACGCGACGGCGACGGTCGCGCGACCGTCGCCCACGCAAGACACGGCGTTGGAGGCAACCCTAAGTGCGTTAAATTTTCACATTATCCGATCCGATATCGGATGTAGGACCGATATCCCATAAATTTAAACCGCCATCTTGGATTTTTGCCTTTGAAATCCTTCCGACATCGGATCGGATAATGTGAAAACGCACTAACACTACGCAAGTATATACGCACCCTCGTTGAAGTCTGGCAATAAATAATACGCACCGGTAGGAATACGGGTCTAGTGAGAGTTTGCCGCAGTTCTCTGCGATTTCATTTTCCCAGGTGGACTCAATTCTGGATTTTCAATAACACATCTGCTGTGCTGAGCCCTACCGGTACCTCACAAAGAGACAATCACAGTGGTCATACTCTTTTGGGTGTAGTATTTGGACTGTCTGTACTGTCTGTTTTAGGCAGCAATTACACAAAAATATCCTATAAGTCGAAGTGAATTGCATACGTAAGGACTAGATAACTTCATACATCACTGTGGAGTGTTCCTCAGTATTCGTACTTCCTTCGCACATGCACGTACCGTAAATATGGACCGCGGGCAGAAAAAGTACCCCGGCCCTCGGGAGTTTCGTGATGCCTCGATTTGCGGCCGCTGGGCCGCTGGCCTCGGCCGCTATAATTTATGCATTTTTAAAGGTCAATGCGATTCAGATTTGCCATTATTGGGTTCTTTATTTCGTGAGTGAAGTCCTATACAATCGATTGAATGGAGCGCTGTGCAACATGTTCTGCCAATGGTCAATATAATAGGTATATATGTATATATTACATGTTATATTATTATGTAGGTAAATACACACATTATAGTAGACAGTACAGGCATACCTACGTAAACTCACTCCTATATTCCCAAACGGGGTAGGCAGGGCACATGAAACCTTAAATTTCAGGTCCACTCTTGGCAAAGTCTTGATCAAAAGAAAACGAAGTTGCTAGCCCATTGCCTACGCCACAATTGAACCCATATCCCACAGTCGACGGGAGAAAAGGGGGGTGAAATAATTCTTAAGTCGTCACGACACGGAGTGAAAAAATGATTAGGTAAATATCGAGTTTTTAAATAAGTAGGTACGCACTTTGCGCACAACAATCTTGAGCGTATGCTCAGTTTGGCCGGCAAACACATTAACCGCATCGTTCGACCGGACCTGGCTAATTGGCATAATTGTCCCGATTCAACTCATTAGTGGCAATTTCTGAACCCCCCTGGCTACTGTTTCGTGCGTATTGTATAACGGAACAATACAGTTTGAGTTGAAACAGGTATTGCGAACGAAATACTTTCATATGGCGCTCGGGAACAAGGTTCTTCTTCTTCGTCGAAACCTCATGACTGAGGGTCGTGACCACCATAAGTCGCTGTACGTTGCAGTGCTCTCCACGACAAGGAACAAGGTTACTGTCTATCGGGAGACTTGGGCGTGTTAGACAACAGCCGACCAGGATACGTAGCCGAATGGCACAAACGCTCACGAAACGAAACGCTCGTAGATATCTATCTCTGTCGCTCTTGCGTATTGGCGCGACAGAGCCAGACAACCTTTCGCGGCGTTTCGTTTTCGTTTCGCGTCGCAGAAATGCCGTTCGGCTACGGGGCCTGGCCAAATTGACAATCGTTGATATTACGTGGCTATCAAAACAAAAGAAGAGCTAACACCGAAATGCTTACGATGCGTAAGCAATTGTGATCCTGGCTGGGTATCATAAGTACCTACTTACCCGCGTATCATTCACGACTAGGTGAAGTTCTACGCAATGGCCTCATCTCAGCATGTTGCTGATAACTTCCAGCGCTGAACTTCCGATGAGACCAAGTAAGAAATAAGTATTCATGTTTAGTGGTAGTAGCATATAGAATATATCGCCGCGGAAACCTTTATTTTATAGGAAAAAAACAACGCAATATGCGTCACACGTCGGTCAGTGCATCGAATGATATGGACTATGGAGTATGGAGGACAGACGGACAATTTTGCAATAATCGTACCATAAGAGAGTTCTCTCCCTACATCTACCCTCTATATTTACTATGGTATCACCAACAAACAGTCATAATGAACTCTTTAAAATATTTCATCATCCTTGCGTAATCCCGGCATTTACCACGGCTCATGGGAGCCTGGGGTCGGCTTTGACAACTAATCCCAAGATTTGGCGTAAGCACTAGTTTTTACGAAAGCGACTGCCATCTGACCTTCCAACCCGAAGGGTAAACTAGACCTTATTGGAATTAGTCCGGTTTCCTCACGATGTTTTCTTCACCGAAAAGCGAGTGGCAAATATCAAATGACATTTCGCACAGAAAAACCGAAAAACTCATTGGTGCGAGCCGGGGTTCGAACCCGCGACCTCCGGAACGAAAGCCGCACGTACTTACCGCTAGGCTACCAGCGCTTCAACTTTTTAAAATATTTCACAATTGGTAAATCTGACCCAGTAACACAGAATATATAATAGTACAAGTACAGAAGGCCCACTGCTTTGATGTTTACGAAATTCCGCCTTTTTAAATGCCTACAAAATTCTAACAAAGAAACGAGCGGCACGTGCGTAACGTCGGATGATAGGGTTGCCTATGGATTAAAACGAATTAATTCTCAGATAAAATGTTGTACTATATATTCAAATCTTGGGTACTTTCTAGGTATATATACAGTATTTATATATTTTTGTTTAAGTCTTCAGCATCACAAGCCTTATTGAACTTTTCCGTGTCAAATTGTCCTATTTTATTCATGATGTCTATTTGACTATGCATTATTAGCCATTCCACACGTGGACATCGCATATGAACCTTAAAAAAACTCGCGACGTAAAATAACAATAGAAAGTGCGAACGTTCGTTCCGTGAGAACGCGCGCTACCCCTGATTAGGCCGCGAACTCGCGGCCGCCAGCATGTACTTGTAGCGCGGCGATACAATCGCGGAGTGAGCCGCCCCTGCCAGTAATTAAAATATTCGGAGTAAAATCCACTTTGCCTAAACCTAAGAATAACTTTAAGTGGTTATTAAGTACTTTGCATATGGAAAGGCAAAAGGTCACTCGAGCATGCAAAGTTCGGATTGGCCTTGTTGAGCTATTAAGTTATAAATAAAATGCATAAATAAAACGTTGGAAGCTAAATATTATTATTTACAGCTGAAGTAACAATCGGTCACGCTCCATAACGTATAATAGTCTCTCTCTCTACCGCTCCCGTACCTATTGGTGCGACAGAGACAGTTGCGTTTCGTTCGCTACGGAGCAGCAGGGTTAGCACATGATTACCGCGAGAGTATGTCGCCGCGAGATAGACTACCCGTCCTTATGTCATTAATACAGTTAGAAGAAGATGTGTCATCTATGTCGCGGCGACATACTCTCGCGGTAATCATGTGCTAGGCCTATAGAACGATTTTCATTTCGGTTAATCTGATTGACAACGCTGACTAATTTTATACCTATATATTTTGCAAATGTACCTACTTTGTAACTACAATACTTCATGATCTTGTACCGTTACCACTAGTTATCTGTTTTGTAGTAGTAGTAGTAGTAGTAAACACTTTATTGCACAGAACAAATTACAAGTAAGTACAGGGAATAATTATAATGGTTATGTACGAAGACGAGCTTATCCCTTTAAGGGATCTCTTCCAGCTAACCTTAGAATAACTGAGAGAGGAAAATAGGAGATGGTAGACAAACACAACTAAAGTGCATCGGCATACATACAAAGTACGTAAGTATTTGCCCAAAGTTGATGGAGAAGGCTTTATAGTATTAAGTCTGTCTTTTGAGATTTCTCTCTTTCCATATAAATATTTTTCTTCAACTGCATCATGGCTCATATAGCGAATACCATCATGTGATATGCGATAAATACTATGAGAACAAGTGATTATGTTTTTCTTTCTGTCAAATTGTACATTATAGTCGTCTGCAATGTAATTCTATCATCATGGGCCTTTGACATCAATTATATGATGTATTAAGCAGCGTCCGTAAGATTGCGGCATTTACGCAAATGACTGGTAAGTCCGATGCGAGAGCGGCAGCCGCGGCCGCACAACTGGCAGGAGAATATCATGCCAGGTGACGAAGGTGGCAAATCAGCGCGTTGGTGTCTCAGTTTTCGCCTAGTGTGAAGGAGGTTGAACCATGCTTCATCGTGAGCAGCAACTCCGTGGCCCAGGGTTTTCCTCCAGTGGTCGCGGTCTTCTGCCTCCTTTTCCCAAGCGCTGGGATCGATCCGGAAGGATAACATGTCTCGTTTCGCACTATCCTTGAAACGAAGCATTGGTCTCCCAACCGGTCGTTTCCCGTGCGCTATTTCACTCAGGAGAGTCTTACGTGGCAAACGAGAGGGCTCCATCCTATGCACGTGTCCCAACCACCGCAGACGTCTCTGTTTTAAGACTGCTGCGATGCTGGGTAAACGTGCGATGCTAAGTACCCTCTCGTTTGTGACTCGATCCTTCCATGAGATGTTTAAAATGCGTCGAAGACAGCGCATATGGAAGTTGTTTAATTTTCTCTCCTGTTTAGCATACGACGTCCAAGTTTCAGAACCGTACAAGAGTATGGACAAAATACATGTTTGATAAACAATCACCTTCGTGTTTACTGTAAGATGTTTATTGTCCCATACTCTTGTACTGAGCCTCCCAAACATCGTGGATGCCTTACCAATACGGATGTTAATCTCTGCATCCAGTGACAGATTATTGGTCACGGTTGAACCCAGGTAGCAGAAACTTTCAACAACCTCCAGAGGCAGATCATCCAACTGTATGGTTGGGTCTCGATTTGTGCCTTGAGCCATTATGACTGTCTTTTTGAACAACTTAAAGTTGGTAAAAGCCCGGGCGGTGATGGCACCCTTGCCGAAATCGTCAAATTGCAATGTGTGACTCCACTTCTTTACAACTTTTTCATTAAGTGTTGGAATGAGGAATATATACCACAAGATATGCGCGATGCCAACATTATTACGCTCTACAAAGGGAAGGGTGACCGTGGCAACTGCAACTCATACCGCGGTATCTCTTTGCTGAGCATTGTCGGGAAACTGCTAGGTCGTATCATCTTGACCAGGTTACAGAAACTGACAAATCGCGTTTATCCTGAGTCCCAGTGTGGTTTTCGGGCAAACCGTTCAACTACTGACATGATCTTTACTTTGCGTCAGCTCCAAGAAAAGTGCAGAGAGCAGAAGACTCCTTTTCTGGCTGCATTTGTGGACTTAAACAAGGCCTTTGATACGGTGAGTAGGGAGGGTCTGTACACAGTACTACAAAGCATTGGCTGTCCTCCGAGGCTCTTACATCTGATCCAACTCTTTCACCTCGATATGAAAGGCTCTGTTGTCTACAACGGTAACATCTCGGTTCCTTTTGAAATGCGTAGAGGAGTTAGACAGGGTTGCGTGTTGGCGCCTACTTTATTTGGGATATTTTTCTCCGTACTTCTGAAAGTTGCCTTCGGAGATACTACTCAAGGCATACACCTACACACCAGGGCGGATGGTAAACTGTTCAACATTTCACTCTTAAAATCCAAGAGATACCGCGAGGATTTGTATGTTGACAGTTTGCTATTTGCCGATGACGCTGCCTTTGTCGCTACGTCTCCGGAGGAGCTTCAGAGTATGGTAGACAAATTCAATGCGGCGTGCAGACTCTTTTCTATGTCCATTAACGTCAAAAAGACAGAATTCTATGGTTACCTAACTTTTCAAGTAAAAAGGTCTCTACAAATTTTGCAATCAGATCCAATTCATCTTTTGGCTCGCCAATTATCATTGAGATTTTACTATAAGGTACAGCGGCGCAAATCTCGACTGGGGACCATTGTAACTAATCCATTGTTTTCATTATTACACTATGATGTTGAGTTCTACGTATATCCACAAAACACGCCTAACTACCATTATATTACAACCGATAGACACTATTTAATAATGCAAACATTGCAAAACATGGAAAAAATGGACCAGTTATATTTGCCCCCAGTCGAGATTTGACCCGCTGTACCTTACTATAGTTTAATTAAGGAAGTCTCGTGCTTTGTCTCTTATTATCATGCTATTAAAGCTCAGCTTTGACAAATCCGTGCGCCATCATAAATGACATGATCTATATTCAGATCTGCAAAATTACCTATCACTAATACGCCATACTGGATATATCAAAGCGTTACTTCTACTACCTCATATCTTCAATGGAAACTACACAAATTCGAACCTATAATATATAGCTTCAGCACCGATTTCGGGATACCAGTATTACCAGTGTTGCAATGATACTAGTGTTTGAAATTTATGATGGAAATTCGTCGGCTAGGGTGACAACGCTGGCTATCAATAAATCAGTGCGTCCGCTGTTTATTTTCCATTACCGGGTGTATCCGCGTCGTGCATAATTCGGGACAGATGTTCGCAATGGCTGGATTAGTGTGTTCATTAAAAACTGAGCTTAATATTGCGTTGCGAACTATGTATTTATTGAGTGTTTTCGTTAAAGATTCTAGGAAAGGAATTTAAATGATTGAACTTGTCATTCCACGTAAGATAGCTTGCGTTTTCTTTTGGAATAACAAAGCTGTACATTAAGGCCCACTTGCACCAACCACTTAACTCAGGGTTAGTGGGCTGTCATCTGTCAAATTTCATATAAAATGGTGGGTTAACCCTCCATTTTCGTTGGTGCAACTGGCCTTAAGTATATCACAAACGAATAAGGATTTAGGTGAACTAATGCCTAATTTAAAAAAAATCACACTCTTATGAATTTTCTTACCTACTTTTCACAGAGGTAATTTTTTTCTTTATCTTATATTTCCACCGATTTTTCTTGATCCAAAAAGGAATACTGCCAATCACCGTCACCCGTTTTGTGAAATCTGTGAACATACCTACATAAAAAAGGATCCGAATGAAATGAGAACCTCCCATCGAAATCTCGAACTTCGTTTAAAAGTGCAACAAACCAGCTCAAGCATCCCGGCTGGAATTCTGTCCCGGCCGGGAAACGCTCGCATTATGCTACTGAATTAACATTACCATTCGAGGTGCAATTATAGAGGCCATAATCGGAAAGCCCTTCAATGGTACGGTAAGTATACGTCTTGGAGCGCGGACTTAGGGCCGAGAAGTAAGGACAACGAAATCTTCGTATCATAAAATTAGGGGTTCCTGATGCTTTAAATAAGCTACGAAAAATTAATAAGTAAGTAGATATTTATATTCGAATTGAAAAAAAAATCCTGAGAGTATGAATTTATGCCAAATATATAGAGAAACAGAACTAATGAATTACAATACAATACAATACAATACTCTTTATTGCACACCTTGATAAAATACAACAATACAAAACATGGAAGCAACACGAACAGAGGTAAACAACAGGCGGTCTTATCGCTAAAGAGCGATTTCTTCCAGACAACCTTAAGGTAGCGGAAATTGATAAATTTACATAATGTCAGTAGGTGTCAGCAAATTCGAAGAAGTAAACTTATAGCACAATATAGACAAAAAATTTAACATACATAAACATACATATATAAAGATAAATAACTAAATGCATAAATATATAAATAAAATATATATAATTATTGTAAGAACTGGTCACATCTCAGCGTGGCTTGCTACCCACATGACAGGCAGATTTGCATATTGTGGAATATAATTTTATAATCATTAACAGTTGAAGTAGATCCCTACTTAAAAAATCTCAAAAAAAAATTGTAAAATAATTTGATTTGTTCCCATCGTCGATAGATAGATAAGACCAAGTGCAGGTAGTTCGAAAAACTTGATGACACTTTTAGCCAGTTTTCTCCGAAACCACGGGAACAACGTCGTCCTTGAAACGTTTAAGGTTAGTTTTAATGTAGTGAAGTGAAGTCAGTGTATACGTTATGAAGACTCGTTTTAGGGTTGAGTTTATTGACCATTCTTTACGACAGTGTGTCCGAACCCGACCTGACCGCTTCTGGGCTTAAACCAAGTTTAACTCGAACTTACAAATCAACACAACTATTATGCTGCACCGGCTCGCCGCATCCCATTACCACTTTCTAAGGATAATCGCATTATTTATCGGCACTACCATCGATTTTATTTTACGGCACTATAAAAATAACTATAATGTAACAGCGGTGGTAATAAAACTGCTACACATGCGATTATTTTAATAAAATATTAACGATGTAATGGAAATTTGAAACGATATGGTTATGTCTTCATCTCTGAAGCTTTACATCGACACCTGTACGGAAGAATGTTGAGAAGAATTCCATAATATCGGTTTTGAACATTCAAATATATTTGACATTTGAATACATTATCAATAGTGCCAGCTATATGATTATGTGTTCATAATCTTATGATAATGATGATAATGGTGGCGGTGATGGTATGATGATGATGATGATGATGATGATAGTGGTGGTGGTGATATACATATACTCATGTAAAGTGGTTCAGAGGTAACAGATTTCCTTTCAGTATACATAGTAAGGATTGCTATGATACCCGGGTATCATAGCAATCCTTACTATGTATAAACCACCGGTGGTTTGAGTAAATAAACATAGTTACTAATCTAACCTCATTTCAGTCTATATTAAACTTATTTTAGCATTAGAACGTTAATAAACCACCATTTACATTAAAATAATCGCAGCTTACGACTCTATATTACCAGGATTAGTACCGAATCAAAACGTCGAGGCTTACAAGGAATCATTCATGATTTACGTCGTCTGGGAGTTGCGTCATCCCGCTCAATAAGTACGTATTATCCGAATTTATTGCCCCGGCCACTAAGTAGGGATTTAGTTAAAGAACTTGGACGTAACTTGATCCAGTAGTTTTAGTGTTTTTGACTTTACTAGTTCACCAAAGTCGAAATGGTCGCCGTAAGGTTGTAAAATTGGAATATACCTAACTAAGTTCTGTATTGGATGTAGTTGTTTTCTTTTAGCGTTGTGCAAGTTACCTAGTAGAGTTTATGACAATCTATCTTTTAAATTACAATAATTCACATGAAGTATAAAAATAAAATAAAAACTGTTGAAGAAAATAGATCATTAAAAATAACTAATTAAATTAGTAATTACAGTATTTTGCCTATTCCAAAATTATAAGAAACCGCATTGTTAAAACTCATTCTCTTCTTAAATTTCTGGCAACAGTAGCGACAAACTATTATTCAACATCCTAAATTGGGATAATCGTTTATAGGTTTATCGGTAGAAATTGAAACGCTTGAAAGACAAAGACTTCCGTCACTCCTCGACCCAGAAAGCTCCACCGCTGCCATGGATTACACGTGTCACGTACGAAGATAGAATGACAAATCGGCTCGTCACTTGTTTTGTTTGCCTAAATACGTCACCAATGATACGCTATTCCACAACATCCTGTATGAGAATAAGCGGCGACTGTTTATTACGAAAACTAATGTGAAAGGAGATGCATATATAACTCACGGCAGAGCTGAGATTATGATGTTTTTCCCTCATTTTAAAACCAAGAAAGATTCTCTCCATTCTTATCCAATACATACCACAAACACTGACGCTTAAAGTATACTTTATCGTGTAAGCACAGCTGACATATGCTGTTTGGTTTTGAGTTTAGTTTCTCGCGACGCTGCGACACATTTTTCTCATTTTGAATGCATATTTTATGGAGCACGGACGCATAATGAAAGGAATCCTACAGCGAACAAACGAATTACAAATATCTGTCATTCCCAGTTGCGTTCAATGACAATGTGCGGTGACACGGATGATAGATTCCTACACGCTAGAATTACCAATTGTTGGATTGTCCGACCTTCAAACTACGTTCGTTGGAAAAATTCAAATGAACCGATTCGTTGTTTTGTGATGCTGTTTCGGTCATTCTCACGTATTCAAACGTTTTACTATGGTCTTTTTTGTTGCTTTGTTGATTGGTGAACAGAAAATTTGTCCCTGTTGTGTTTAAGTACTAGTTATATGAGGCATTTAGACATTCATTGAATAATTAAATGTGCTGTTTAGAATGATCATACATATGGCTGAAATTTAGTGTTTAACAGATTTCTTTAATCATCAAAGCATTCACAGCCACTGTCTAAAAACAACCTTCGAATGGAATGGAAGCTGCAAGACATATAAGCTACGCTGGGTGTCTTATCATCAAAGCAAAGCAAATGCTTTGCTACTGTGATGAGCTGAGGACACGAAGGTATAGACCGATTATATGAAGTCATACTGCAACCTTGATATGTTTTAGAACACCATCAGACAAAAAGGCAATAGTATATGTATTAGAAATAAATTGTATCTACTCCAATATGTTTGGTAAAAGTTATAAATGTATAACTCAGTTTAAAATATCCAGGTTATAAACAACAAGGGACACCAGTATAAGCGGGGCTTATCAAATAAGAAAATATAATATGCTTCTATGCCTTTTAGCTCCATGCAACGAGTCCTGATTTAAGGATTAGTGGAACATGCTACCTGTTCACAACGAATACAACGATCTATCGTCATGCGAGTTAAATGGTACAGTCGCTGGTACAAATTCTACAACTATGTACAATATTTTTAGTTGTTGTTGTTGTAGTACCTTAAAGACACGTGGGCCAAACTTAAATGGAATTGGGTGGGAAATTTTGTCAGGCAATGATGGCAGGTGGACCAAAATGCTGACCGATTTCGCTTTCAGTTGATTATTTCCTGCATTAGCGTGCGTTAACTCGTTGAGTGGATGATAGACGAAGAAATTGCCGGCCTTTTCTGGATGAAGCTGGGACCGGGATAAGTGGCTTACACGAAGAGAGGTCTGTGCACCTCAGTGGGAGACTGTAAGCCACCAGAGGAAGAATATTCATTATCATCATCATGAGATGAATATTTTATGGCAAGTACTATAAAACTTATATACGGAATACGGATAAAAAGAATTTATTATGAGTGAGTAAGCTAGCCACTATCCAATATCCTTGCTCATGTTGTTATGACCGATTGTGTTACCAAAGTGTTAACGTCAATAAAACTTGAAATGTCGAACAACAACCAATGAAAACATTCTCATTCTTGAAAATATTGTTTCTATGGCTGTTTTTGATACATTCAATGCATGTAGGTATACTTAGAATAATATTCTGCAGGTGCATTTAGAATATAACTAAGTAGATAGGTTTTTTTTATAAACATCAATATGAAAAAAGATCCAATACTAAGAACGTATGAACTGATTGTACTTTTATTCAGGTAAATATTTGCTTTGCAAACGGAGTTGCACGCGTGGTTATACAACATAACCGTTAGCATAATATGATCAATATTTCATTAACAAACAGGACGAGTAAGAATATTTTAATAAAGTTACTATGTATCTACTTGATTTACGAGAGGTCAGTTCCTTCTTTCATTACTATCAAACGAGAGCTAAATTTAGGCATTCTAAAAAAATAAATAAATAACTTTTATTAACGTGTTTGTAGGAAACAGCTACAAGATTTAAGAATAAATCTGGTTTTGGATTTAGTAAGTTACTACCCTATTTCTGGTTCGGTAACTGAAGTGTTGCAAATCGCATAAATCGATGAGATGTCGCCATTGATTTAGTAACCTTCGGGCAATACCCGGGCTAACGCTAACACGCTTTACCGAAAGCATCTCAGCGCAAACTGAATTATGTTTAAATTGTTTTCCAGCCATTATCACTTAGGCTAGACAAAGCCCCTGCCCGATACATGCGAGTGGCATTATACGAGGCACCATATATCCATATCGCGTGGGCTGCTCCGGGCCCTATCTATCCAGCGATCACTTTGAACCACCGAGTGCCTACGATTGCTATCTCTAAGCCCCCGTAAATTTTCTATCCCGCCCATTATAATAGAATAACCTCTGAGTAAAAATATACACAAATAATTTCATCATACTCCCCCTGTTGATTGCGAAATTTCAATCAAGCTCGTAAATGGTATACGTTCGAATCGACACTCCAAATGACTTTTTTGGGGTTGCAATGACGGAGCATGAAGATTTAAATCCCATTGCAATCGCGACGCTATTTATCGAAGCTGTAAGGGATATAATTGATCGAGCCCGGGGAATTGAAGCTGCATACAGTAACAGTGGCGAGAAATGTAGACCGAATGACACAGATTTATTTGCACGATTCAAATGGCAATTCGAGCTCGTGCGGAATTATTTACTACTATAGAGTCGACGGTACTAATTATGTGGGGATGAACGGATTAGGACAAAAAGACGCGGCCATCTGGTCTCCAAATACGAGCCAACCCGTCCATAGAAACTCCGTTTGATGTAAAACGTTTGGAATTCTAGTAATGTTGACTACTTTTATGAGTTTATTCACTTTGCGAAACGATTTTGTGTTTGTTGTAAGGTTGAAATGATCCCAAGCGTTTGGTTGGATTAGTTGCTAAAACTACATATTAGAGATTTTTTTCCTTTTTGGCAAATATTCAAAAAAATCTGAACTTTACTTTAAGTTGACGTGGGGAAGAATACTTAAATGTAATTATATGCACTTGCACCCCTTTTTTAAGTTATTAAAAAAGTAACTTCTCATGTCGTCCCGCTGCGAACATAAGGGATAGAAATAATAACGCAACTTTAATTAGACTGGGAATAGACCCCCTTCACTTTCAATGAAAATTATCATCTCATCGAGGGGTCAAAGAACACATTAGTGTATTTTATCATCGGTCTTTTGGCACGTTACTCCGAAAGCTTACTTTATAGTGATCAAAACTTAGGCGAAAGTTGTTAGAAGTGGGTCTTTGTCACGGAAATACCTATTCAGTACCTTGGGCGTAAAATTGATATTACTGCATCCTTGCTCCAAAATGTCTTCCAGTTTTCGTTGTCACCAATTACAAACGGATTCTGGATTTAGAGACTTACTCGTTAGGGTGGATTTTAGTGTAGTAGAGATAGGTGCGTTCAGACGTTTGCGCCGCGAGGAGTGCGCAAACACGCGTAAGCACGTGCCGGCCCCCCGCCAGCGCCACGCACTCCTTGTTACTGCGAGAACTGCACAGTCCCTGTAATTACATACAAATTAGACAAGATTTATTGAGGGGTGGAACACCTTGGCAACTATAGAAGGTACTAATAACGGTTGGCCAGGCCCGATATTGCGATTTATTCGAGAGACCGCCCGACAAGGGGAACCTATTCAAAACGCACCGATTCATGAATCGTATTTAGCCTCGGCCAGAAGATATAAAAAAGCCATAAGTCAACAAACGACGTAATTACCATGTCTTGCGTTTATAAAGCGTCGGAGCGCATAAATTTCGCTCTGTGAATCTCAAACTCCAATTTTAATGGGATCGTAAAAGAATTACAGCTACAACGAAAGTTAACCCTTTCGTGGATATTTGACAGCTTCATTAAGACGGCGGATCGACAAAAGGTGGACATTTAGCAAATAACAACGGCATTTTTAGTGCGGTCCTTCATATTTACGGGGTGTTTATTGGCCATTGCGGGGCGCGGCGCCGGCGCGCCGTGCGGGACACTAAAAATGATTCATCTTCCCAGGTACGACTTATCTGACATTCTCTACGTCCTTTCGGCTTAATGAGCGGACATAATGGACTATTTTCGCTTTCAGTATTTGCCATCGAGATTTTATATTGCGGCAACACAGAAATACGTCGACAAAGATTAAAGCTGACAAGTTTGTAACTTTGACATGCTTAAATTGGACTTGTTAGAAAGGAGATTATCTTGAAATAACATTAAATAAGCTAATATGGATTAATACGGTGGAGGCGGCTCCTTTACCTGGGTCGTCTCCCTAAGGAAATAAAAACTTATCAGCGAACTTTGTTCCCGGTTATCTTAGGGCCAAGTAAACACTTTTTATTTTATGACCACCCGCAGTTTTACGGCCGACTCTAGATAGCACGAGAGCGGTAAGTGGAATTGTTGGAATTAACTTGGAAGTATGAGAATACTGCATAATTATAATTAAGATTGAAGTACTTTTTATCTTAATCAGTCTAACGATTCACACACTAGACGCAATATAGAGTAGGTATTAGACTTATATTGACCGGGATATAGACCGTGATTACCTTTTTGATTTTTGTCGAGCTCCCGATATTTCGACGCAGTTACACGCATCATGAATATCATGATCACGGAAAATCAAAAAGGTAATCACGGTCTATATCCCAGGCAGTGTAAGTCTAATGAAAATTACCGTGTATCATTAAAAACTCCCTATATAGATTATATTTGAAAACTTAACCTACATACTTACGAGTATTTATAATGAATCCCGGTATGCCACATTATCTAAACATTGAAACTATCAGGAGACAGGAAACAAAAGCTAAAAAAAGGAAAAGATAAAGGA
Organism: Leguminivora glycinivorella; assembly: GCF_023078275.1. Classification (NCBI taxonomy): domain Eukaryota; kingdom Metazoa; phylum Arthropoda; class Insecta; order Lepidoptera; family Tortricidae; genus Leguminivora; species Leguminivora glycinivorella. Next base: position 19,138,465 of record NC_062978.1, on the reverse strand, counting down.
GCCTATTGTATAATAGTTTTTTTACGGTAGCATTTGACTCCGTCGTTTATGGGACGAGGGGCATTCCATGTCATTTTGACAATGACTATTGTTATTATACTTAACGCGTTTAGAACGCCATAAAGTTTAAGGTACAAAAAACGGCTAAACGTTATGGATGCATTTAGAAACATATTATGGTCAGATGGACGTTTTTGAATGTCATTAAATCTTTAGATCATTGTTGTGAATATTTTGTTAAAGGGTTAAATCTTGTTTAACCTTTTCGACGCTGTTTCAAAAAAACAACCGCTGCCACTTAGACACCACGTTACTGCAGTATCATAACTGAACTTTATACATAACTCGTATTCTCTAAAGTCTATGCTGCTCTGTGATCTTCGATTCATCCGTCGTTGGTGTTGGACCTAAAGAAAGTTCTGACAGTCAAACGGTGTAAAAAGATCAGATTTTTGTTTAAGAAACCTACTAATGTTGAGTTATAATTTATAGACTGTGTTAATGCGATAGCGTTATGGCGCACAGCTTTTTCCATAAAAAAAACCAAAAGTTTACAGATTTCCTCTTTACTACAAAACACAACATTGTTAATATAACATCCAAACATCGTCAAGGGGTCCTACAAAACGTTTTCCAATCAAATTTATTCCCGATAAACCAAATGGATTTGCTTTATTAAACAAGTTGCATGTCAACCAACTCGAAAATGGACGAATCCAGCAACCCCCCACTTAAACGGGTACTATAACGAACCCGTAAAAATAATGAATAGGATAAAACAATCACTTATTGAATCGGAATTGCACCCATCGCATGCTAAGGTTCTATTCGTTTTGCCCCACGTACTACCCCCTTCCCTATCCCTAATGGTGGCTTATCATCTTTTTATTCCAAGTCTTGGCCAAAAACACGGAACGCATCCCTTCGCTGAAAAAAATAAATCGTGTGCCCTTCTACCTCGCGATAAGACAAGATTTATCATAATGTCAACCTGCCCTCGTGTTGTGGAAATGGACATCTCTTGCGATAGTTTAGAGGCTTGGAATGTCGTCGTTTGGTTGCAAAAAATACGGTATCTAAGTGGTGAACGGGTAGAAAAACTGTTGGGATTTGGATATACAGCGTGTGTATTCCATACGGGCGAATATTTGAATAACGATTAGTATTGGACCTAAGGAGCCTAACTACATGGTTTTTTTATTGAATAGATGAGATATTTTTTTCATACATAATAATTCAGCACGCAATGTATTACGTCCACATCAATTAGCGTACCTATCTAAATGTCATTACGACATGGCGTTTATGTCATGTCAAGTTAATATGGACGGCGTACATTGCTGCTTGGTCAGATTTAAAAAAATAATTACTCTTAATTAATAACACTTTTTAATAAAATTATTATATTATATGATTTATTTATGGTTATATTTATGGTTAGATACTATAACTGGATACATTATTCGCCCGTATGGAATCCACATGCTGTATAAATACGTGTAAAGTAGGTAAGTTGGTCAAAATATTATAAACCTTATAGAGATTTTGGAAATTTGGTAAACAGTCAGACAGTGTAATTGTCTATGAATCTTAAACATAAAGTGCAAGTGAAGTTTGCATGCAAAATAAACTTTCGCTCGTGACTTTACAAACTTTAGTATTCATTGAGCTTCTGGTTTAGCCGTGGCAACCCAAAACAAAGATTTAGCAAATCACTTCGATACTGACAAGACGAACCTATAGTGTGTATTAATAGTAGAGACCTTCAGGGCTATAACCTACGTTTCCAATTTTATCACTTATCTACGAGGATAAGACATCAGATGTTACTCTCACACTAACACATTTGCCAAACCGTAACGGATACTTTACCCATATAGATAGGTGATAAAATTGCAAGCATATCTAATAGACCCACTACTGGCTACCTACCACCCATATAACCATAATCGGTCGCCGTTCCTACGCAAATCCTCCTATTTTGTGTACACACATGTCTTCGGGTCTCAATGCTTAGTCGCAGTACGGTCGACGTTTAGTCGCGGCGACCCAAATGGGGACGATTGGTAACAGGCACAAATGGTCACAGAAGTGACAGAAGTGTGCACTACGCGTGTACACATTGTTACCGTTTGGCGACTACTTTCCCAAAATCATTCGTTCATTTCATTCTTTTCAAATGGCGACTGTCAGAGACGTCAAAGTAAAAAAGAAATAAAATCATTTGACATTAAAATGTAATGGCGTAAGAATTTGTTAAAGATAAATATTGTTTGCATTTGTAATATAATGTGGGCTAATTACCATGGCCAATTAAATTGCTCGAGTGATTTCATAAAATAAGTCTAAATTTATCAACGCGCCATCGATTTACCTCAGTTTAACCAGTAATAATATTATTGACTACTCGGTGTTTGCGTGTTATGTATATTGATTGGTGAAGTTTTAGTGCTCCGGTGCATATACTATACTGAAATAATAAAAATAATGCCTAGAAAACCAATAAAGTTGTTAAAATATGGATTAAGACGGTAATATTCCATGTAAAAAACAGTCGCCAAACGGTCACCAAACGGTCGACAAGCGGTCGCAAAATGGTCGCAGCGTATACGCGTGACCGAAAGCAGTGAATATTTATTAATAATTTTTTCCAGGTATCCTCAAACTTTATAAACAATTAAATATGCCGTCGTACTCAGTTGCCCTCACTAAAGAAGATTAAAAAAAAATTGTAACGTGCGTACCGAGCTGCTGGGTTGTAAAGGATCGGGGATCATATTATTATGGTCTTCTATAGAGCAACTAGTATTTTGCGGCATTTCACAATTGACACTTGTTGAAGTAGTCGTCATTAATATTACTATCAACATTAATTTCAGCGATCTGTACTTCTTTTGTCAAGATTTTTGTATAGATAAGTGTCTACAAATTTGTAATGTTAAAGAGACATAAATAAAACGTAGTAGAGTAAATAATGTGTTTTTTTTGTAACCCAAACAAAATACTTGTAGATACGAGTGCGGAAAAGAGGAAAATCGATACGAGTAGCGATATATTAATACACGAACGAAGGGAGTGTTTTAAATCGACACGAGTTGTGAATGTCCTTTTCGCACGTGTATCGTACGACGATTTTCAGTACCTAAATCTAAGCTGAGAGTTTCGACCAGACAAGAAATGAATCATTGCTTGATTTGCTCGCACTACTGCGTTAAAAAAGCAGCATCTGTACTGAAAAAAACTATCATTGCGCAACAGAAATTCTATTAATATCACAGTAAATACTCTATTTCATTTGGTTCCTACTTTTATTGTGTAAAGCAACACTACACTTCATTTTTATCAATAAGAATTAAAATTTATATATTTAATACATTAAGTAACTATAAAGTGCTTATCTATTTGTATTATCATTCTGCACTTTTCTTAACTTTCCCACATTTCTATAAAATGTCGAAGAGTGCTTAAATGGTCGTCGTCGTTTATTATTATTTAATTCGCTCATATTTAAATGATTCAAAGCAACCACTCCACAACTTCACAAGACAGTTTGAGAAACCTTCGTATTTCAGATTGTCATTTGCGGATACAGTGGTTTAGGAGCAGTTCGGTAATCAGACCTACACATGTGTGTACAAATTCTGTCAATGTCACTGTCAGAAACCGTTCTGACAGTGACAATGACAGCCCCAAATTCGTCCACATGTTGTTACCGTTATGTGTGCAAACGTCGACTAATAAAGTGTCGTTAAAAGTCATTCTGACAGTGACATTGACAGCCACAAATTCGTACACATTTTGTTACCGTAACGAGTGCACACGACGACTACATTCTGTTATTGTATCAATACGGTCGCATTGTTCGCACGACGTTACCACGCGTTATGTCACATTTGACAGTTAGTTACTGATTTGAAGATTTTGCGACTGAAATGGTTGTATGGGCAGGGTTTTCCTGTAGAAAAATACAAACGACTGTGCAAGTGGTGCTACTAATTAGTCCATGATAAGCATGAAAATGGACCTAAAGAAAGGCGTGTAGCATAATTTATAATAAGTACAAACTTACCTACATGTTCCAAAGATCAATTCAACTAAGCCATATCCATATAAATTCCTCGTAATCCCATTTACCCTGAAAGCACCTTATCTCTCGCAAAGCAGTCACCAAATCAATTCATTAACAAAACAGTGGCTCAACACAGTCTATCAATCGATACGTCTAGGTGTTCATTTAAATCAAGATTGAACTGCAGATTAAACAGTGGATGGTTTTGCTCCCCTTGCGATGTGGTCCAAGTTGTTAGAGAGATACCTTGCTTTAACTGACGACCTGGGTTAGTTGCTAGTAAACCTGCTTGCGAAGTCGGTGATACATACATACATACATACAATCACGCCTGTATCCCATAAAGGGGTAGGCAGAGCACATGAAACTACTAAATCTTCAGGGCCACTCTTGGCAAATAAGGGGTTGAAAGAAAACGAAATTGTGAAGTCGGTGATCTGGGTACGAAACCCGGCAAGGGCATTTATTTATGAGATACACACAGATATTTTGTTCCTGTCATTGTGCTTGTCTATGCAGATATATATTTATCTATATAAATATGTATATATCATTGCATATATAATACTGCCTGTGTGGTGACGGGTTAAGAATTTCACCATCCCCTTTCTTCCCGTGGGTGTCGTAGAAGGCGACTATGGGATATGGGTTAAATTGTGGCGTAGGCGAGAGGCTGGCAACCTGTCACTGCAATGTCACAGTCTCGTTTTCTTTCAACCCCTTATTTGCCAAGAGTGGCACTGAAGCTTTAATAGTTTCATGTGTTTTGCCTACCCCTTTATGGGATACAGGCGTGATTGTATGTATGTATGTATGTATATATAATACTCATGGTACCTACCAGAACGGCTTAGTTTCGGGCTAGGTCGATCGGTACAAGGTGTATCTCAATATTAATAAACTCAAACTGAATTGCTTCTTAGATACGAGTAAAATAAATTTACTGTATAAGCATTTATAATGTTGCGATCGATCAAGCAGTGACCATGTCGTATAACGAATATTTAACTGATAGGTATGAAACCTAGAAACGGAGCGATATTTCTATAGTATACATAAGTACTTCCATCATACTTCCGTTCTTAACCATAGTAGACGATTCATCTATCACATTTTCTAGACTTAAAGCTGAGTCCCTGCACAATCAACTAAAGCCATGTCAAATCGCCTTTTCTTGACTTCGGCACCAAACCCACTGTCGAGGGGCATTATGCCTCTTTATCGGCACTCGTTAGTCGCCCCTAAACCTCTCCCTCTAATCTCGAGGGCCGTAGCTCTCAAATTTAATAAGGGCTAGTTTTAAAAAGACAAACAATGCTGGGACAGATCAATACTGGCTTGACGTAATTAATTTTTGAAGTGCAATTGTTTTTGGAGAGCGCATGTCGAGTTGTTTTGATTGAAATAAGTTGACATTCTAGTTGAAGTTATTATTGTCATCCGACTCTGTGTAGTTTACGGAACAGGGGAAATATTGAAGTACAATAATCTGTAACAAGGCGGAGGCGGACCTAATCAGAATATTACACGAGCTGAAAATACATGATACTTAACATATAATATAGCACACATTATTTCAAGACACATTATAAGTTTCGAGACACAAAAGGATTAAAAAAAAAAACAAATATAAAATTTTATTAGATTTGAAAGTTTTGTAACCAGGTCTACCGCGACTTAATTTCCGACGTTTCGGTTGCTCACGTGGCCGCGTCTAACATAACATAACAAAATGAATACGCGTCAATACGCTAATATTTCCTATACGATTTTTGAGAGAGAATGCTAGGTGTTTTAAAGCATTTTTTTGCCATCCGTTACTGGTGTTGACCGTAGTATCGATAAACTGCCATCGCAAACTGTTTAATTTCTCTCCCCTAGTTTCTAAAGGCGACAGATGCGACGGCACTGTCAATTAAACCGACTTATTTCTTGATATGTTATAATGGTAGCCGCGATCAACACTTTGCTTAAAGCTTTCAAATGGGTTGGTTTTAGCTTGAAGCTTTTAAAATGGGACTTGAATTACTTTACTGTCAGTCGTGCGGTTGTAATACAATCAAATCGACTATTTGTAACAATGATAGGTACTTGTGACTATCTCTAGATAGTTAATAATTTACATAAAGTACTTCGAACAAAAATTATTATTTTTCATATAGGTACTCATACCTACTTATTCATACCCATCTAAAAAAATAAAAAATGTTGCTTTAGTGAATCATTAACATAAAGTGCGTATAATATCAATTGTTACTATTCAGTCTACTGTGTCCCACTGCTAGACAAATGCCTGGTCCCTGTTTTTCCACTCGTCTCTGTTTAATGCTACGTCTGGCCAGCTCAAAAATGAGTCTAAATTATCCCGCATCAATATGATCTGCCAGATCCTTGGTTTGTAACGTGAGACTTCCACTTCGTGGTTATCTTGGCCCACAAGTCGTCCGGAATCCGGCAAACATGACCAGTCTAGTCCCACTTCAACTTACGACCCCGCTTTCCGAGCTACGTCTATTTGAGTCTTAGAGCGTGTTGTTCCGGATCCGATCCCCCAACTTTTGCACCTACGACAAAATACACGCACATTAAACAAGCTAAGAAGTAAACTTGGCAAGTTGAAATACAAACAAACCATATTACACTCGAATACATCTCAGAACTAGTTATGTTGCGAGCAACAGAACTAACTTAAGTAAACTTAATGAATAATCAATAAACGAACCATGATACGGAATTACTTATACGAAGATGCGTCACTGGAGCGACGTGGAATTTTCACTGATCAACAATTAGATTTAGTTTAATTTTAAATTAATATTCAAGGAAAAAAATCTGTGAGAGAAATTAGCATGTGATGCTATAACGTGGACAAAAATGTTTCCATGGATCTGACCGGAAAATTTATTTTACAAGTCGCTTTTATTAGCGATTAGGTATACATAGTTAATACATACCTATTTGTGTCTGGTTTTGCGGAGTGTTCATTATGTCAAAAGATCCATGAGGGTTCACAGAACTAAACCAAATTTTTGTTATAATAAAAAAAGCTAGTCTATGTATATCCCGGTCAATATTAAGTGTCTAGTGACATGACTCTAACCGTGTCTATAACTTTCACCGTATGATTATTTTATACCACTGTAAAATAAAATTGACTTATGAACTCTCTTAAAAATCCTCCTTATTCAAAATGAAGTAGTGAACTATCTTGGAATTATATTCCCCGTCTGCGTTACGCATGTGAATGTAAAATTTTGCATTCCCCTCAACCCCAGCGGTATAATGTGCTGAGTCAGAATAACAACATTGTTTACAAGGATGGCGAACTAGGAAATGTTTACCTCCTTATGAGTTCCATTGTGATGTGGGGCTAGCAAACTGTCACTGCAGTATCACAATTTAATTTTCTTTCAACCCCATGATTGCTAAGTAGCATTGAAACATAAGCAGTTTCATTTGAAAATGCAAGTAGACTTCGTTGTAAGACCTGCCTTTGATGGTAACTTTCAGTTAAGTAAACAAAACAAAGCATAGGTTATCTGGCTTAGCTTACCCACTCTGCAGAAAGTGCCAGATTTTTTTTAAGAAACTAAGTATGATCTTAATGATGATGCCACTAGTAAGGTTTAGTTATGTTATGTCAAAGTCGGTACAGATTTTATTACCTAGTCTAACTACACTAATATACCGTCGAAACTGTGCGCTATCGTTTATGACAGTGTGTCACGAGATGAGTTGATATCACAGCGATAGTTACTGTCAGGGTTAATGAACTAGGATTTCATATTCCAAAATCATTCGAATGTAATACTTGCTTACTATGGGACTAGAATATATGTATAGCTTATTTCTATGTAATCTATTCCTACAAATAAGGAGTTTTACTTAGTGCTATGTTAGGTATGTTCCGCCACAAGAGACTTAACTTTGACGACCGGTCTGGCCTAGCGCGTAGTGACTCTGCCTGCTAAAGCCGCGGTCCCGGGTTCGAATCTCGGTAAGGGCATTTATTTGTGTGATGAGCACAGACACTGAATCATGGATGTTTTCTGTGTATATATGTATGTATTTATCTATATAAGTAAGTATATCGTCTAACACCCATAGTACAAGCTTTGCTTAGTTTAGGGTTAGGTTGATCTGTGTAAGGTGTCCCCCAATATTTATTTATTTTATTTATAATCTACGATATCATAAACATGTCACTGAGTAACTTGTACATGTACCACTCGTAATTTGCCCTAAATAGTTGTTTTGATTTGCTGACATGACTATGACATCAAGGCGGTTTGTCTACAAAAGCTTACCTCGAAACGAAAAAAATGTATACTTCGTTTCTACCTAAAGACACATGTAACGAAGTTTCGATATTCATTTTTAGGGTTCCGTAGTCAACTAGGAACCCTTATAGTTTCTCCATGTCTGTCTGTCCGTCCGTCCGTCCGTCCGTCCGTCCGTCCGTCCGTCCGTCCGCGGATAATCTCAGTAACCGTTAGCACTAGAAAGCTGAAATTTGGTACCAATATGTATATCAATCACGCCAACAAAGTGCAAAAATAAAAAATGGAAAAAAATGTTTTATTAGGGTACCCCCCCTACATGTAAAGTGGGGGCTGATATTTTTTTTTATTCTAACCCCAACTTGTGATATATTGTTGGATAGGTATTTAAAAATGAATAAGGGTTTGCTAAGATTGTTTTTTGATAATATTAATATTTTCGGAAATAATCGCTCCTAAATGAAAAAAAAGTGCGTCCCCCCCTCCTCTAACTTTTGAACCATATGTTTAAAAAATATGAAAAAAATCACAAAAGTAGAACTTTATAAATACTTTCTAAGAAAATTGTTTTGAACTTGATTGGTTCAGTAGTTTTTGAGAAAAATACGGAAAACTACGGAACCCTACACTGAGCGTGGCCCGACACGCTCTTGGCCGGTTTTTCATGTCAGTCTTGCGGTAGGTACCTACTTAGAAATGTACTAAGGGGCGCCCTACGTTTTTTAATTAAAAAAATTAAATAAATTAAAAAAAAATGACGGCAACTTGCATTTCAATTCATAAACAGATACGTGTAAAACATTTCCAACAATTCCCTATCTGTTTATAGACAAGGAGACAGTCAGTTACTTTTACTGTTATTTGTATTGTTATTTTATCATAAACATGAACATTTGTAGACAATAGGGAACGTGTAGGAAACAGTCCATTGTTCTACAATCGTGATTCAGTATTGGTCCTGAGATGTTATTGGGATTGCTTATAGACTGCCGGGGAGCAATCGGAACTGTCCAGGATTGGTGTTAAAGATGATGTACATTTTTGTACGTGATATTTTCTATAGATGAAATGGTCACATCGGACCACCCCGCTTTATGACGCGTCTCACACACCTTCGTTTTTGTAGCAATTTATACTACTCCCAGTAATATTTTATATCTTCTTTACATAGTAGTACTTGTAAATACGAGTAAATATGTATCGAATGCTTCTTTTGTTGCCAGATCCATAACACAATCCTTCTTGCCTGATTGATTCTGCTCATTTGCCTCCTACCCCATAAAACGACCAATTATAGGCATAGTTATTTATCTATTTGAAATTATTTATTTTATTCGTTGACTTTCAAAAAAACTTGCTATAAATTCAAGGTTACATTTACACTGGTCGAACATTCGCCAAGCAATGTGGATTAAGCGCTTAGCCATTGCAACATTTGTACGACTAATGATAGGTGATCTTGTTTATAGGAGACGAAGATGGAGGTTAAGAACACGCTTTTGCTAATATTGATTATAACTATCTAGATTTGAACCATTTAGAACATGGTTGTTTTATTTAAATCCCACATAGTTCTGTATTAACACCGGTGAGTAGATTACCATAGCTCATACAAAGAGGGTGCGAACTGTCAGCAACGCACATGTACCACATCTGGTGTTGCAAGCGCGCATCACATATGCCACGACGACCGCTTACAAGTAGGCCGGCCGTTTGGTTGTTTGAAGCAGGTACGCACATACTATCATATTGAACCATTTGCGCTTGCAGTACAAATATTGCGAACAGTATTTTTATTCTCTTTGTAACTTTGAATTGTTAAATATACCTATGTAATTAGGTATTTAGATTACAAACTATACCAAACACAACCATTTTTATATTCTCTCCTACCTAAATATTTAATTCTGTAATCTCAGACTATTTCGATGTCCCACCTTTTTTTCCGATGTTCGAATAACTCGTGCTGTCATTTAAATTCCATTTGCTAGAAGTTTATCGCGATCAAACAGTTGACTATCAATAGTTAAACGTGCTCTATCTGTCAATCTGGACGGAGATGAATATTTCATATCGGAATTCAAATAGTTATCGAGTTTTAGCCCAAATAAACAATAATGGATATCCCATATGCCGAGATTTGAATTTTATAACAGATGCTAGACTGTTTTACATATGTACACAAGGCAAAACCATTAGGTATTACCAACGCGAACATCTAAGGTAGGTACCAGATGACTTCAGATTCAAATTTCAGCAGGTTTACCTTTAAGAGTGACTATAGCTCGCTAGTGTGGGTGGGGGGGGGATCCATTTTGTCAGACAGTTGAGTAGACAGATATTCTCTTCAAGGAAGGTCTACGAGATTTTACACAAAACATTGTTTTGTAAAGTATAACCGTTGAAACAGTAACTATTAACAAAGTGCATTATACTAGAGTGTCACTACTATATGTATGTAATGTATTAAAGTTTGTTAACCGATATCCAATGAGTTAATAATAACTGATGGTTCTGTTTGTACCTTCTAGTACCTTAAAAATTATAACAGAATTAGCACGCTAATTTTAAAGTCGACTGTGTCTCCTATGACCGATTTTTGTCTTGATTTTATTGTGTTTATTATAAAACATTTTATCCGGAAATTATTTAAAAAGGTTTTCTTTTTGTTTCAGGTATTTTATCTTTTAAAAACAATAGATTATCTCGTTAATCACACCGGCTGGCTACCGTTGCGGGGTTATTAGGTAAGTTCTCGCCAGAAACTAAAGAATTCTCTAACGAGACTCATAAGTTTGAACTCGGCTGCCATTAAAATAGTTAATGTTCCGATCAATTCTTGTTCGACATTCGATCTAAATGACTCAAGTTATTAGAAGATAGCGGTTTAACTTCATACGATTTATGATGATCCTGATAAGTTTTAAAAAAGTAATTGTGAATAACTTTTGACAAATTATGCTTTGGCGACCTTTCTGTATGCTGCAGATTGATTTAATTCCCAGTTTTGAAGTATCATCAAAAAATACCGAAACATGGACCTATTGGACATATATTTCTTTTTTTCGTATTTTAAAACTCGAATCATCGACATTTTTGCCTCAACTGCAAAGTCTGCAAATAAACTCAAACATTGGCAACTGTGAAAGGCATCATACCTTACTCCTGTTTCGAGTTTTGTTCTATTCTATTACATTTTCTGAAAAAACAGGAATCCAGGACAGTAAATTCCGATAAAAAACGAGAATTTGGTACAAATTTCAATCAAATCTATTCAGAACTGAGACAGACAGGGCAAACTATAACGGCGCCATCATTCCAACCAGCAATTTCCACATCGCTTTCTCTCGTGACTTGCGCCGCCCTATGCCCACGTACAGTCGGACAAACAAAAGGAATGTAAACGTTCGTCGACACTGGACACTTCTCTAATGCCCCACGCGATGCGTTTGATACGACGCGTTGCTTGTAGCTGAACAGATCAGACTGTTCTTGAAATGGCTATATGGTGTTTTATGATTACATTCAATACAAAATTGGTTACTGGAAGAGATCCCTCTTAAAAATACATTTGACTTTGTACTAGTTAATATTGTATGTTCCCGCATGTTGTATCTAATGTTTGTTTTTGGTGGTATGTACTTACAAAGCTTACAAACAATACAATACTTACAAAAGTAGAAGTCGCGTACTAATTGTAAGTATAAACACATTCAATAATATATCCACTTGCAAAATATGTTACGCCCTACCCTTTTATATGCTTTCTATTTTTGTTTATCTTCGGTAAATATTTCTTTCCCACTTGAAAATAAATTTTGACCCTATAAAATTCTAGATTGGGTATTATTCTTGTTCAACCGGCATTATAAATAAATAAAATAAATAAATATAAATATTATAGGACATTCTTACACAGATTGACTGAGGCCCACGGTAAGCTCAAGAAGGCTTGTGTTGTGGGTACTCAGACAACGATATATATAATATACAAATACTTATATACATAGAAAACATCCATGACTCAGGAACAAATATCTGTGCTCATCACACAAATAAATGCCCTTACTGGGATTCGAACCCAGGACCGCGGCGTAGCAGGCAGGGTCACTACCGACTGCGCCAGACCGGTCGACGAAATTTGGCATTAAGTAGTAGAAATTACGATTGGCTCAGGGTTATCTAATGATTAAGGATCTGCTTCACCACGTACATACAGTGGCTGTAAATACAAATCAGCAACGTGGATTTAAATGATAATTTTAAAGAAATTGCTATCAGATATTGTCAGTGTTAAATAAGTTGTTTGTTTTATGTCTTTCTGTGTCGGACATCGATTTCTTATTAACAGCAACATAATATCCATTTCTATTATTCGATCGTTCGCTCGTCCCACGTAAATGCGTGTTGTGCTTTATCTCAATACATTTTGTTACGGATCTCTCCGTACCATTCTACTACAACTTCATAGTTCATTCATTCAAAAAAAAAAAGAAAGACGTACGCTAAAAATCAACATAGGCTTTATATCTTTATGCTTAAACATAAATGTTCATTTTTCGAACCGCATGTTAATGTTGGTGTTGGTGAGATAACTTTTTTCATCATTCACTTGGGTGCTTTTTAGTTGAACCTTATTCCGTTCACGATAGGTTATTTACAGTGTAAAAGTTATGTTGGTTTACGAGTTGGTGGTATTGTTTGTGGTAATATTGTCATCAGTCATAGATGACAGCTTTTAATGGATAATGGTGCATGTGCATGCTTTCCAACGATCCTGTTCGATGAGATCCATTGTCAAGACACTGTTGTACGACTGTTTATTGGTATGTTTGGTCCGTAAAATATTATTTTAATGTCCTTTAAAACAAAGTTGATCAACTGAGAGGATATAGGCGGGGATTTACCAAACTTGTGGTCTAAAACCCGAATTATACAGTTTATAAAACCCATACCAACTTACATAATCTATATTCTGCTTGCGATTTTGTCTGCATGGGATGACTATGGTTCATAATTTTATCATCATTATCATCTTCCATATGGTGAATCCCGGATTTTAATCACAGTTACAGGGAGCCTGGGGTTTGCTTAGAAAGCGACTGTCATCTCACCTTCCAACCAAAAGGGTAAATTAGGCCGTATTGTTATTAGTCCGGTGTCCTAGCGACGTTCTCCTTTACCGAAAAACGACTGGGAAATAATATCTACCTACCTAATGCCATAAGTTCCCAAAAAGCCATTGGAACGGGCCGGTGTTTGAATTTGAATCCGCGGCCTCTGTATTGATGGTCGCACGCACTCACTGGGCCTACAGCTAGGCGCTTATAGACAAGGTTAACTTATTTTTCCCCTCACTACCTCGGAAACAAGTGTTTTGTCCTTTAATACCAGCGGGTAAAAACGAATTTTATGCACTAGTGGATAAAGTAATTTGACCTTGAATAGAAGCAAATTTTCTGCTTTAAAATTGATAAAAATGGGTAAATCTAGTGATGAAGATTTTTTACCACCTGTGGCACTACTGGAAGCAGTGATAAACGCGTTTTTTGTGTTGTACTTTCCTCGCTATAGTGAGGGGAAAATTTTTGTGTTACACACGACTGCAAATGTATTTTACTTCTCGTGTGTTGAAAAACTCGCAAGTTCAGGATTCTATTCTCGAATCACTCGCTTCGCTCGTGGTTCAACTATAGAATCCTTTCGCTTGCTCGTTTTTCAATTCCACACTCGGCGTTAAAATACAATTTTGCACTCTTGTATAACAAATAACTATTACTATTTTAATTATTAGATGAGAACATTACGCTTTCCATATTATTTATCTACTTATATATGCATGATAGCAACATGCTGAAATGAAACCATTTCGTGGCACCTAATTTCTTCCGCTTCTGTTATAATGTGTAACTTAATTGTCTTGTCTGTGTTCTCAGATAAAATAATATTGTTCTATTCTACACATTTAATGTTAAATGAGCTTTTACGACCAGGAAATAATATCCATATAGTACACGAATAATGGCTGTCAATAATAAAACTAGCAATCAGCATGTGTCATACAAAGTGCATTTGCATTGAATGGCCGTTGGACATAATTCCAATTTCAAACGTTTATTCTTAGAACGCACTCGTCTGCCATAATAAGCAGGGTACTAACGGTTAGTGGAAAGAAGGGTCTATCTTTGTTGTGGTAAAGTTGAAGTTTGGTTATTTGTAGTGATAAGATCTATACGGCACATATTTAATGGTGTTAAGTTAGGTGTCCTAAAGTAAGAGGTATAACCTCATGACACATACATTAAAGCCCGACCAGATTTTTAAAAAACTATAAACGGGTTTACTCTTGGCCACAAACTAGCCTAAGGCAAAGACGTGGCCTACGACCTACGATATATGATTACGCGCCGTGTTGCGGCGTAATTCCATTACAACTATTTTCTTCATACTTATAAACTGTCACCTCATACGTCAGAATAACAGCGCTCTCTTGACAATTAGTCATATACATATTTTTGGCCGGGCTTTACACTATCCTCGTAAATACGGTGCACCTAATTGTACATGTACACATTCTTCGAAATTAAAACCTATCTACCCTATGAGAAAAAGGCATTATACGATTTGAAAAATTAATATAAGGACAATAAGAGTTTTAAATGATTCACGGTTATTTTCATTAAACTTATATTGACCGGGATATAGACCGTGATTACCTTTTTGATTTATGTCGAGCTCCCGATATTTCGACGCGGTTGCATGCATCATGATCACGGAAAACCGGGAAACGGGGAAACGGAATATCGGGAGCTCGACAAAAATCAAAAAGGTAATCACGGTCTATATCCCGGTCAATATAAGTCTAATATAAGAACGTTTTACAAACCCGTCCTATTAAGGATACCTATACTTAAGTACAAACACTTAAGTACTTAAGTACTTAAGTACACTATATGAGTCACTAATATTATGAGCATACTTTTCTTTCTTATTATTTCACTTTACTAAAACAGCATCATTTTTGTTATTTTCTCTCTAGATTTTCCTAAATATAACCTCCTGTAAAAAGTTCTCCGTCTTTTTATTAAATATTTAATTATCGTCTCGAACGAAAACAATTTAAGGGAGGGTAACACAGGAGTATATATTTACTTAGCCGTATATGGTAAACTTGGACTCGGGTGCTTTCTTAAGCTACCCTTGGACCCCATATTAATTGGTTCAGCGGGAGATTGTAAGGGGAAACTGTTCATCCATATACAGCTCAAGTTATAAGATATGGCGGTTTTCTAAAGTTTATTAATCAATTAAACTTGTGCAGCCTACATTTGTCCTGCTCATAGGACAAAGATAACCGATATGTATGGGCCAGTATAGGGTAGGTATAATAGATCAAATTAAAAATACGTGTAGGCAGAAGGTTAAGTAGCCATTCTTAGGATTAGGTTGCCATACGTACTCCAATGATAGTGTGACAAAAGACAAAGCGTAAAAATACCTACTAGAAAATCTGTAAATTATTTTATTATGCCTGGATACGCAATTATGTTATATGGATTTTTACGTACTTTTTATATATTCTATATGCGTGACAATTAACAATTGTACAGAGTCAATGATAGTAAAAATAATTATATTATAGCGTTTACTATATTTTGAATGGTTACTAAGAGTTCTTTTGGCTTCGGACCAAAAACGTGGCTTCATATTTCGGTTGTATGTGTTGTAAATATAAAACAGAAATATGGTTTTAACTTTAAAAATACGAGTAGGTACTTAAGACCAAAGTTTTGGTCAAAACCACAAAAAACCTCCAACTCTTTAAACCAAACCTCATAGTCTAAGAATTATTATAAACTTTCTCTCTCCTATCCGTGAAAACCTGTAACTGACTTTTATAACACACGTATTAACCTATTTTTAGGCATTCAAGTTGTTGGTTATCCGAATAAAATAAAATAGGATGTAGACAATCAATTGCCATATTTGCAAACTTGTGACAGTTAAGTACCTCATTGTACTAACCGCTGTTGCGTATGTCTTGATCCCCTCAGATCCCCAACATCTACATACAGCCATGTATCCTTAATGTCTCACTTCGATATCTTAACGCTCCGATGGCCGACTTAATTTATATTAAACTTTCTTAGAAACCGCTTCATTAAAGTTTTAATAAGGGTTAAGAGCGTTATAACATTTCGGCGTCGGGCGAAATTAGGTATTTTACCCGCCGCGCGAGCCCAATATGCCGACCCTTTCTAGCACGTCTTATCACTCGCTCGCACTACGATAATGGACAAAACAATCTTGATCCTTTCTATGGAATTTTGATAACAACCACAATCTACTATCTCGATATAAACTTTTGATTTCTAATAAACATTATTTTGTACGAAAATACTAGAATGTAGCGCAAAATAATATCAATTATGTTAAAATTTATTTAAAAAATTAATTATAAAAGTAGATCCCATCCCAAATATTTGCTTTTGTTATATGAAAATTACTGTAATGCTGTATTATGATTACCTCTGTAATCCATTCCTTTGGAATCGGTATAATATAGATTCCTGTAATATGGATTCCTCGGTAATCAAGTACTTAAGTATTTTGAATCCCACTTTACTTCGATTCCAGGCTTATTACTTTACTTCTTTATGTCACTCAAATTGTTTTTGGTTTACATGTCATTCTAGCATTTTCACTTTCACATTTCAAGTGCATATACCACGAGTATAGGTTTTCGGGTGTGCTGATTTAAAAATTAATGACCGATTTGGAATCTGTCATTGCTGACTGTCACTTTGACACAAAAGTCGTCATGGGTGTCGTAAAATAGGTTTTAGGGGGTGCTGATTCCAAAATTAATGACCAATGTGAAATCTGACATTGCTGACTGTCACTTTGACACAAAAGTCGTCATGGATGTCGTCAAATAGGTTTGCAGGGGTGCTGATTCCAAAATTAATGAACAATGTGGAATCTGACATTGCTGACTGTCACTTTGACACAAAAGTCGTCATGGGTGTCGTAAAATTGGTTTTAGGGGTGCTGATTCCAAAATTAATGACCAATATGGAATCTAACATTGCCGACTGCCACTTTGACACAAAAGTCATCATGGGTGTCGTAAAATAGGTTTTAGGAGTGCTGATTCCAAAAATAATGACCAATGTGGAATCTAACATTGCTGACTGTCACTTTGACACAAAAGTCGTCATGGGTGTCGTCAAATAGGTTTCCGGAGGTGCTGATTTGAAAATTAATGACCGATTTGGAATCTTGACATTGCTGACTGTCACTTTGACACAAAAGTCGTCATAGGTGTCGTCAAAAAGGTTTCCGGGGGTGCTGATTCCAAAATTAATAACTATTTTGGAATCTCACAGTGCTAATTGTCATTTTGACACAAAAGGAATCATGGGTGTAGTCAAATAGTTTTAGGGGTACTGATTCCAAAATTAATGAAATGATTTAAAAAGTCATGACCGATTTGGAACCTGACATTGCACAGTACCCCTGGAAACCTATTTGACAACAACCATAACGACTTTTATGTCAAAGTGACAGTCAGCAATATCAGATTCCAAATTGATCATTAATATTGAGATCAGTACCCATGAAAACCTATTTTACGACACCCATGACAACTTTTGTGTCAAAGTGACAGTCAGCAATGTCAGATTCCACATTGGTCATTAATTTTAGAATCAGCACCCCCTAAAACCTATTTTACGACACCCATGACGACTTTTGTGTCAAAGTGACAGTCAGCAATGTCAGATTCCAAATTGGTCATTAATTTTGGAATCAGCACCCCCTAAAACCTATTTTACGACACCCATGACGACTTTTGTGTCAGAGTGACAGTCAGCAACGTCAGATTGAACATTGGTCATTAATTTTGATATCAGCACCCCCTAAAACCTATTTTACGACACCCATGACGACTTTTGTGTCAAAGTGACAGTCAGCAATGTCAGATTCCACATTGGTCATTAATTTTGGAATCAGCACCCCCTAAAACCTATTTTACGACACCCATGACGACTTTTGTGTCAAAGTGACAGTCAGCAATGTCAGATTCCACATTGGTCATTAATTTTGGAATCAGCACCCCCTAAAACCTATTTTACGACACCCATGACGACTTTTGTGTCAAAGTGACAGTCAGCAATGTCAGATTCCAAATTGGTCATTAATTTTGGAATCAGCACACCCTAAAACCTATTCTACGACACCCATGACGACTTTTGTGTCAGAGTGACAGTCAGCAACGTCAGATTGAACATTGGTCATTAATTTTGGAATCAGCACCCCCTAAAACCTATTTTACGACACCCATGACGACTTTTGTGTCAAAGTGACAGTCAGCAATGTCAGATTCCACATTGGTCATTAATTTTGGAATCAGCACCCCCTAAAACCTATTTTACGACACCCATGACGACTTTTGTGTCAAAGTGACAGTCAGCAATGTCAGATTCCAAATTGGTCATTAATTTTGGAATCAGCACACCCTAAAACCTATTCTACGACACCCATGACGACTTTTGTGTCAGAGTGACAGTCAGCAACGTCAGATTGAACATTGGTCATTAATTTTGGAATCAGCACCCCCTAAAACCTATTTTACGACACCCATGACGACTTTTGTGTCAAAGTGACAGTCAGCAATGTCAGATTCCACATTGGTCATTAATTTTGGAATCAGCGCCCCCTAAAACCTATTTTACGACACCCATGATGACTTTTGTGTCAAAGTGACAGTCAGCAATCTGAGGTACTACATATTTGTAATCTGAAAGTAATCAAGTCAATAATTTCAGTTATTTTGAATCGACTATGATTCCGAATTATTGGTAATAGTAATTATTGTATAGATGATTAGTGATTCCTTTACATGTAATGGTAATTTACCGTTTCACTTGATTACATTACAAGTAATCTGACACCCAGTAGTGGATTACAAAGTAAAATCAAGTAATCGTGTAATCCGGAATCGATTACGATTTCCCCATCTCTGGGTTTAGTTATATGGTTCATTGGTACTGGTGACCACCATCTGGCTCCATCATCAGACCCTGAGTACCACCTCTTGTCAAAGGTCTTGTTGAGACGAACCCAACGAGCCTAAACACGAAGTCGTTTACTTACATGGTTCACTGGTACTGGTGACCACCTTCTGGCTCCATCATCAGATCCCGAGTACCATCTTGATATGTCTTATCATCTTGACCGTATTGTAATTTTTACATATTTATCATCATAACGTTGTAATACTTTAACATTCAAACATAACAAAATATTACAAAAGCAAATATTTACGGATCTAGGATCAAATTCGTTGGTCGCTGTTTACACACACACAATGCGAGGATAGCCCGTGTATAAACAAGGCGTCCGACCCACACAACGATAAATATTCTCGACGTTTGCGATCAGAACTCGGAGAGCGAAGTGACATACGTCTCACCTATACGAGCTCCGGCGCGGCACTGAAATCGCAGGCGTCCGTCGCCGGTCAAATAGCGACAGGAAGGCTAATTTTCAAAAAATTGGCAAAAAATCATTATATAATATTATAACGACAAATGTATAACAGCAATTTAAGCAGATTGTACAGATTATTTATATACTAAAATAACTTCGATAACATGTAGATTTTCGGAGAAATGATCACTTGTTTCAATGTATTTTCAAGACAAAATTGAGTTCGTTTTACTTTCAATTTCTCAATTTCAAAGGATTAAATGATAAATATTGTTTAATGGGCCTTAAGTACAAGATATTTGGAACTTAAATTTACCTCATTTATGAGAGTGAGCTTATCAAATTGTTGATAATAAGAGCTCCGAATTCTGTGCTTCACGCGGTTTTTCCTAAACGAGCATCAGGAAAACAATCATTACTAATTGAAAAAGCTTTTTTTTCCATATGTTTTTTAATTAACCGACAGTTAATAAGATGTTCTAACTGAAACAAGTACTTTCACTGTCTTTTAGTATGAGTAAAGTGTACAATTTTGTCGATAAATATTGTGCATTTTACAATATATCGCCTTTTTTTGTCATAGCGCTCTTAATAATGTCGACGCAAGGTTAAGTTTTGGGATATCACGTGGTTTATCTTAAAATGGTCGCTTTTTAACCCCCGACGCAAAAACGAAGGGGTGTTATAAGTTTGACGTGTCTGTCTGTCTGTCTGTCTGTCTGTCTGTCTGTCTGTCTGTCTGTTTGTCTGTCTGTGTGTGTGTCTGTCTGTGGCATCGTAGCTCCCGAACGGATGAACCGATTTAGATTTAGTTTTTTTTGTATGAAAGCTGAGTTAGTCGGCAGTGTTCTTAGCCATGTTTCATGAAAATCGGTCCACTATGTCGCGGTCGGGGGTTTTTTCAAAATTTTAATTTTGTGGTTAGGTTATAATATAGGCGTTTTCTCTGAAATACATTTAGTACCAGAACTACATACGAGTTCAGTAATATACAGATGTAGTGCGAAAAGGGTTTCCTTCGTATTTTTCCGGAAACGTTCGTATTTGTCATGCTAGTTCACTCAATGTCAGTACATATTGCCCTAAGACTGACTGAAATAGCATATAGCTAGCATGACCCGTTCGTACGTTTCCGTAACAATATAAGTACAAAGGCAAATCTTTTCGCACTACATCTGTACCTACTGTGTACTACTATAATTTAAAGCCGAGTTTAATTTATTGGGCTCCAAATTGGTCAAAATTGTATGTACCTACTAACTCTATTGATAAATGAAACCTGCATGAAAATCTGTTTAGTAGGTAAATTTTGTGTTTACCGCGGTAAAACAGAAAAACATACACATGAACGTGGCTGGGGACTTTATTTTGTATAGAAAACATCCATAGCACGCACCACCACAGAAAAAAAAACATACTAACAGTGCGCAATGCCTATTAGCGATTCGTTCAACGTCCATCGATAGAAGATAAACGATGGTAGTGGAACGCGAGTTTTTACCGATTCCTATTATTCGATTATCGAGTCAGAACAATAGGCTTCGATTTTTGAACGATCTTTAATTTGATATCCTTCGCAGAATTTGCGCTTCATACATTATAGGTGTTCGATTGGATTTTTGATTCTGGAAATCAAAATTATTACGCAGTTTCAACAATGATCAGTGGTCATTTTAAATATATTCATTCCTTTAATAATTAATCAGTAGTATGTCTCTGAAAACCGTAAAACCAAATGAATTACCCAGAAAATAACCACTGGAATAAAATCGTGCAAACCACGATAACGTGTAAAATATAATTATTAATTTGATTAAATTCAATCATAACAGCGGGATCGGTATGAATGAAGTATACACAAAAAAAAACATAATATTATGATTCTTCCATGTTCAACAGTCAGCCAGTCAGTGCTTCACAGGAACTTTTCATTATGTATATATCAATATTTATTCAGTATGTAGGTATATTTTTATTGAAATGTAGATGGGGAACTTTACAGTGAGCGGTGGGGGTAACTCACAAATCGGTTAAGTAATCTGTAAATAATTTTAGAACAAAACGGGACTTCATCGCGTAAACACTTACATTTATATTTGGCCCGACGTTTCGAACATCACATTATGTTCGTGGTCACGGGTAGACTGGCGAGGAATTGCATCAACATCTTCTAGCCGCGCGAGTTTCTCGAACTACCCGCACTTGTTCTTGATTATTCACTTTTGCGCTAGGGTTGTCATTTTGCCTACACACAACACTCACGACATCAGCCGGTGTGTCCCTCGGTGTTTTTTCACGCTTACATTTGCTAATCACTGGATTCCACGAAGAAGAAATTCCCTGTCCCTCATTTTGATTGAAATTTCGATGCTTCCTAATTTCAATCGCTTCACGTACTTTTCTGCTGTAGAACAGACGTTCCGTTGATAGAATTTTGGGACTATGGAGCTCGATCCAGTGGTTTGGTCCCGACTGTAGCAGATGTTCAGCTACCGCAGACTTATTAATTTGGCGGTTTTTGACAGCCGCGATATGCTCCTTGACCCTTACCGCTATTGTGCGTTTGGTTTCTCCAATATAGGAACTACCACAGCTGCAATCTATCTTGTACACACCTGGTGTCTGATACGGGATAACATCCTTTGCTGACCTAAGTTTCCCTGACACTTTGGACATCGGTAAGTACACGGTACGTATAGAATACTTCCTAGTACCGTCCCGACCTTGTCCGTCACACCTCTGATGTAGGGCATAAAAGCTGGTCGCCTTGGAACATCTGGATGCTTCCCCCTCGGCTTTCGTCTAGGCTGTCTACTGTGTAATCTGTACCCATTCTTTCTAAGAACCCCCTGAACGTGTGACAACTCACTCTCAAGAAATTCCGGGTCACACAAGTCACGCGCCCTGTTCTTTAAGGAGTTCACAACGGACAGCAGGTGACGGGGGTGGTGATGAGACAGAGCGTTAAGATATCTGTCTGTGTGTGTAGGCTTCCTGTAGATAGTGTGCGCCAGAGTACCATCCATCCGACCTACCACTTTTACGTCCAGAAAAGGTAAACTGCGTTCCGATTCCAGTTCATATGTAAATTTTACCCTTGAATGAATGGAATTGAGATACTGGAGTAGTTGCTCAACTTCTTGTTTTCCACCTTTCATGATACAAAAGACATCATCGACATATCGCTTCCATAATTTCACTGCCCATGGTTGCAGGTCTATGTTAGTCTCAAAATGCTCCATCCAGATGTTCGCTAACACCGGCGCCACAGGGCTGCCCATAGCAACTCCGTCAATCTGGAGATAATGCCTATGCTGATATTGCTGATATACAAAGTAGCTACCACTCCTCTGGAAAAAGCGACCGTCAGTATATTAGAAAAAGGGTTGAATTTCGCTATGACACCTAAGCGAATTCCATATGAGACCGTGATCTGTAGTGTTGAAGAAGCAATATCGCGAAACAAGGTTCCGTCTAGGGATGCGGAGGTGCTTAGACAGGATGTTGCGGTTATTTTGAGAAAGGCGACACTACCTAAGATGTAATGTGACTTCGGAGGAGCGTTCGGCTCTGAAGAACCTGAAAGCGAATGAGAACATACTGGTTCTAAAGGCGGATAAGGGGAACGCCACGGTAGTTATGGACTCATCGGATTACGATCGTAAAATAGGGCTTTTACTGAACGATACGAGTGTGTACAAGCCTGTCTCATATGACCCTACTGCCAGAGTTACGCGCCGGATTAGAGCAGTCATCAGAGACTACAGGGAGTTGTTCCAAGATGATGTTTTCGACAGTTTATACAAACCTAAGATAGTGCAGCCGCCGAAATTGTATGGACTGCCGAAGGTACACAAAGCAAATGTGCCTTTGCGTCCAATTGTAAGTCAAATTGCTTCACCTACTTACGATCTGGCAAAGCATGTTGCATCGGTGTTACAGCCGCTTGTGGGTAAGACGTCATCATTTGTGAAGGATTCCCGTCACTTTATAGACATTCTAAAGGGCATCACGTTGAAACCAGACGAGATAATGGTGAGTTTTGATGTTGAGTCACTTTTCACCAATGTTCCAGTGAAAGAATGTCTCGAGGTGGTTCGGACGAGGCTTGCGGACAATGAGATACTGGGGTCAGTCATGGTGTTGCTACGAAACTGTTTGGAAGGTAGCTACTTTTTATATCAGCATAGGCATTATCTCCAGATTGACGGAGTTGCTATGGGCAGCCCTGTGGCGCCGGTGTTAGCGAACATCAGGATGGAGCATTTTGAGACTAACATAGACCTGCAACCATAGGCAGTGAAATTATGGAAGCGATATGTCGATGATGTCTTTTGTATCATGAAAGGTGGAAAACAAGAAGTTGAGCAACTACTCCAGTATCTCAATTCCATTCATTCAAGGGTAAAATTTACATATGAACTGGAATCGGAACGCAGTTTACCTTTTCTGGACGTAAAAGTGGTAGGTCGGATGGATGGTACTCTGGCGCACACTGTCTACAGGAAGCCTACACACACAGACAGATATCTTAACGCTCTGTCTCATCACCACCCCCGTCACCTGCTGTCCGTCGTGAACTCCTTAAAGAACAGGGCGCGTGACTTGTGTGACCCGGAATTTCTTGAGAGTTGTCACACGTTCAGGGGATTCTTAGAAAGAATGGGTACAGATTACACAGTAGACAGCCTAGACGAAAGCCGAGGGGGAAGCATCCAGATGTTCCAAGGCGACCAGCTTTTATGCCCTACGTCAGAGGTGTGACGGACAAGGTCGGGACGGTACTAGGGAAGTATTCTATACGTACCGTGTACTTACCGATGTCCAAAGTGTCAGGGAAACTTAGGTCAGCAAAGGATGTTATCCCGTATCAGACACCAGGTGTGTACAAGATAGATTGCAGCTGTGGTAGTTCCTATATTGGAGAAACCAAACGCACAATAGCGGTAAGGGTCAAGGAGCATATCGCGGCTGTCAAAAACCGCCAAATTAATAAGTCTGCGGTAGCTGAACATCTGCTACAGTCGGGACCAAACCACTGGATCGAGCTCCATAGTCCCAAAATTCTATCAACGGAACGTCTGTTCTACAGCAGAAAAGTACGTGAAGCGATTGAAATTAGGAAGCATCGAAATTTCAACCAAAATGAGGGACAGGAAATTTCTTCTTCGTGGAATCCAGTGATTAGCAAATGTAAGCGTGAAAAAACACCGAGGGACACACCGGCTGATGTCGTGAGTGTTGTGTGTAGGCAAAGTGACAACCCTAGCGCAAAAGTGAATAATCAAGAACAAGTGCGGGTAGTTCGAGAAACTCGCGCGGCTAGAAGATGTTGATGCAATTCCTCGCCAGTCTACCCGTGACCACGAACATAATGTGATGTTCGAAACGTCGGGCCAAATATAAATGTAAGTGTTTACGCGATTAAGTCCCGTTTTGTTCTAAAATTATGAGTGCAAATCGTGTTAGTCTAAATCAATATAATCTGTAAATTATTGGACCGATTGTCATGAAATATCATCCGCTTTGTAGCTAAATGTTCTGACCAACTGCTTTTGTTACAAATTTCGTGAAAAAAATGTCATATTAAAAGTTACGCCCTAAAAACTAAAACAAAATAATGATGCGAGGAGTCCTTTACGGGTGGAGTGTAAAGGAGTGACTTGCTATTATTCGGAATAAATTTAAGACAGTTTAATGAAAAGGTTCCCTCCCTATAATAGAAAAACCACAAGATGCTCTCACAAAAGGCAGATAAGGCACCTATTTTAAATTAAACGCTTAATTCAGGCAATACGTTTAAAAACAATACACTTAGCTTGCAGTATGCAGTCGCTATCTTTGCTGTAAATAAGCTCATACTGTTGAGCACAAATACCGCCCCTTGGAACCTTAAAGACCTAAGTGTGTAACGATGAATATGGCACTTACGTCTATTTGTAATCGAGAAGTTTACGGAGCGCTGGTAACTAAAAGGGCCTAATGAGTTCGTCGCTTTATAACTTTATGTCATTTTGGATTACAGTCGTCACTACCAAGTTAAGAGGAAGTTTAATGGAGCTTTTAGGCTTTTGACACTATTATTACATTTTTATAAGCTTTTATTTTGTCTCCTGTAATTTAAATTTTGCTAATTATATTTAATCAAAAACCCGGTTTATATTTGAACAAAAATTTAGCGTAATCAGTAGTCACAGAATAGTATCTAATTTTCAAATCCAAAATATCAGTAAAATTAGCATAATTTTAAAGAAAAACTCGCTTCTTCTCTACGAAAACATTAGGAGTAAAGTTTTCCCTTAACAAACAGGCTACCCTTAACCCGCCGCAAGCCGTCAAGTCGACAACAAAGGGCAACTCTACACTGTCATTGTTTCACTAGTGCTTAATTGTTTTTCCATGTTGGATGGTTTTATCTGCGTAATCGAGTTTTCATAAGATTAGGGGCTGGGTGATATAGTGCCAGGAGTTTGAAGCTAGCGACTGTTTAGTTTCAAGCCAAAATTGAGATTCATTGTCATTCGATAACGAGGGAGTCACATTATTGACATCTTCGTATTGTAATAGGTCCAGTTTCTACAGTAGTTATAAGTATAAATAATACCTATGTGCTTAGTTGCCATCAATAATTTACGGGATTATTATATTTATTTAGGTAACGCCGGAGATCCAATCTATTACAAAGTAACACCAAAAAAAAATACTGAGCAACTTCAGACATTAAATGTCAGGCAGCCAAGACACATACGTGGGTGAAGGATACAATTTAATACTTACACATATTTAGGGTTAAGAATCTAAAGAAAGTTCTTTAGTAAAATTTGCTTCGTATGAACTATGTATTTTATTTACCCCGTAAATTTTTACAAGTGACTACAATAAGTAAACGCTCTCATAACAGCAAACCTAAAACAGTTTACTGAATAAATAGGTACTTAAAAATTGTAACATATTCTCTGCACACACAACACACAGGACCGGTCAAACATCCTCATCCCACCATCCAAATGTTATAACCAACATAAAAACATACGAACGGATGCGATAACCGATAAAGGACTATATTCAACAGATGTTGAAGCTGCGCTGTTATCTCAGAGCATTGCCCGCCATTTTAACGACCCCGATAACGTTTGATTTACTCCACTAATGCAATTATCGTCAAATTAAATATGGTCGCCGCGACCCTTGCCTCTCGAAATTTATACCCCTTTGCAGAAAACTGCACTCCGAACACTATCCAAACAGCTTAATCAGATTCTACAAGAAGTGAATTTACAACTTCAAAGTGTAGGGGAAAAGTCGTTTTTTCTTTGCGCGGTTAGTCGAAGACTGTTACCTCTTTTTAAGTGGGTAGTTTGCTTATTTTTCTCGCGGCTTATGTTGTCTGTGTCGGCGGCGGGAAATAAATTATTTGTACCCCTAACACCTCGCCGCGACGGCGCTGATAGTGTCATTTTTATAAAAGTGTAATGCGGGCTTGGTGTGATTGCCGACGGCGTGATTTTCAGCAGATGGTTTTATTGGTACGTGTACTTACATGGTTCAAGTGTAGATTTTGATATAAGTTAATTTATATTGTAGCGTTACGTCCTCTTACAAGAGTCTTTTGTAAGAGTACGTAACTGCTGTCCTGGGGTGAAGTAAATTTAAAGGTGAGGTGAAATGAAAATAAGTAATTCAGGGGTAGGTTCGTTTATTTTACGGCTCTACTGTTTGGCGATATGGCACAAGGTATCTAAGAATAAAAAATTAAAGGTAATCTTCAGCAGTGATACGAAGTCTTAAAGTAGTGGTTCGCAGCGGGCGCGAACACGGGGAAGTATTCCGAAGTAGTGTCACGCAGCGGGTATGAGGACTCGGAGTATTGGCGCGCAGCGGGAAGCGTGTGCAGCGCGCAGAACCACGTTCCAGCGCGGTTATGTAACCCAAGTGCCCGAGTCAGGCACGGTCAGCAACGTTCGTATGGGAGCCTGTAGCAGATAGGCGTAGTAGCTCACGAGGTCAATTTTAACACGTCCAGGCCGATGTAACGTAGGCGTATTTTGAGAACGCGCTCACAGCTCGCAGAAAGAGGAGAGGACGTGCAGAGGGTTTCTTGAAGTGCGGGCCAAGGAAGCGCGGAAGGGGAAGGAAGCAAGGAAGTGTGGGGAAGCTCGTTACTTCTTGAGAAACAGCGAGAGAATGACTGCCGGGTTTGGCATGAGGGTCCCTTATATACCCATGCTAGAGAATTTTATAAACTAAATTTAAAATTTAAAAATTATCGCTAGCCAATTATAAAATATGGTCTAAAACGAATAAACCTACATTAAAAATATACAAACTTAACTCTTTGGTCAGTTTAAAACTTTGAAAGACATTTTGACATGGTGACATGGTGATGTCAATCAATAATATGAAACGATTCAATGTTTTTCTGTAAACAAATAGTTAAAAATGTTGTAGACCAGAACGGTAAGTTTCGCTGTTGCGAACTGCATTTATCAGTAACGTATTTTACGTACTTAGTACAGGTAGGATAAATAAAATCAAATTTTGAACATAAATCATTGCAGTGACAGACAGACGCCAATAAGCAGGAATAAGGATGACAAGAGCATATCCAACAAAGTTACAACCACCAACCAGTCCAAGAAAGAGATGAATCAGTGCTACAAAGAAATAAGGAATAATGATTAAAGGAATACAATAGCTAATCGAAAACTTTATAGTAAAAACCACCAGTCCATGGAGTTGAGGCTGTATGCTACAATATTTGTTAAACAAATTTCTAGATTATTAGACTTTCATATTGCAACAGTCAATACAACCTTCATTTAGTTGTTATGAAGAACAAAAGATAACGCCTTAGGGCCACGTGTACCAACGAAAATGGAGGGTTAACCCTCGGGTTAACCGACCATTTTATATGGAATTTGACAGTTAACAGCCCACTAACCCCGAGTTAAGTGGTTGGTGCAAATGGGCCTTAGATAAATAGACCATCTGAGAAGACACAAAGAGATGCCACTCGTTATTTCTTTATTTTTATAATCGCTGATAGGTTCGACTGTCCGATCTTGCGCTACCTGGACCAAGCAGATTAAAAGTGGAGCGACATATGAAATATAGGTGATGTAATATTATAAATTAGTAGACAATAAGTTTTGAAATAAAAACACTAGATTAAGATTCGGCATGTTACTAACTTTCTATGGATACCCTGTTTGTCCGAAATAAAAGGTTTTATCATTATTATAATTATTTTAAACGTTTTACTAAATAATAATAAGTTTATTTATATCATCTGATCCTAGCCAAATGGTAAACTCATTTCACCTTCACATTTATCAAATAATTTTATACTTTTGCTATTAAACGATCAAAATTGAAAAGCGGCCAATTAATTTGAACTTCATTGGAGCAAGCTGTTCTATAAACTCAAATTCATTTTAACAGAACAGGGGACGGCCGCTTTCCCATACAAATGTAGAACGTAGAACTCACTTTCCTGTTCGAATACATATTAACATTATGGAAAATATTACACAATTTGATGTACGAACTTATTTTTACCATCGCCCTTCTGGGTTTGTGTTATTTTTATACAAAATTAAAACCGGAAAAATGTTTTTCTTGTTAGATAAATATGTATGAGTGTTTGTAAAAATGCTAAATACATTATTTTTATTAAATGCTTCTAGCTCCATAATAATTTAAAAGTTTAAGCTACTTATTTATTTTGTAGGATAAATATTTTTGTCGTTGATAATTTTTATATAACTGCAACAAATTGTATCGAATAATGTTCGATAATGTTACCATCATGTGAGACAAATTAGGACTTCGTTTGTATGAAAGCCTTTTCATATAGGTAGCCTCATTTCGCGTTCCTTCGCTTTCATCTTAAAAATAACCTAAGTTCGTTGACGCCACTTTAAACTGCCTTCGTGCACGCAATAATGAGAACTTCTGAGAGCTGAATTTACGCGTATAATAACCCTAGGAAAAAGTGACCTTCAAAAGCCGCTCCTAGAAGGTGAAAAGGTCCACGCTATTCCAAGGCAAGTATGAAAAGGCTGCATTTCATTGAAAATAGAAAACACTCATAAATATTTATGTAAATATTAGGTTCTAAAGTTAATTATGTTTTATGAATACCGCGGAGTGCGTAATAAAGTATTTAAGGAAAAATTGTTATTTGAGTTGGGGATAAAATCGGAATTTCACTCTTGTAGATATTTATTTACAAATTTTGTGGTGTTTTAAATTTGTATAATTAATATGAGTTTTACATTTAATGAAATGAATGTGGGATAAAGTAAAACATAATATTTATGATGTTTGATGAGCGTTGAGCGGACAGCCGACCTTGCCTGGTCGCGCTAATAATATTTATTTGAAAGTTATTTAGGCACTCCTTATACACGTTAAATACACGTAAATTAGAACCTATTAAAAATAAAAATAAACTAGACTGAGCTTTCTAACCTAATGAGATTAGTCTGTTTCCTTCATGATGATTTTCAACTATTAAGAGCGCTATGACAAAAAAAGGCGATATATTGTAAAATGCACAATATTTATCGACAAAATTGTACACTTTACTCATACTAAAAGACAGTGAAAGTACTTGTTTCAGTTAGAACATCTTATTAACTGTCGGTTAATTAAAAAACATATGGAAAAAAAAGCTTTTTCAATTAGTAATGATTGTTTTCCTGATGCTCGTTTAGGAAAAACCGCGTGAAGCACAGAATTCGGAGCTCTTATTATCAACAATTTGATAAGCTCACTCTCATAAATGAGGTAAATTTAAGTTCCAAATATCTTGTACTTAAGGCCCATTAAACAATATTTATCATTTAATCCTTTGAAATTGAGAAATTGAAAGTAAAACGAACTCAATTTTGTCTTGAAAATACATTGAAACAAGTGATCATTTCTCCGAAAATCTACATGTTATCGAAGTTATTTTAGTATATAAATAATCTGTACAATCTGCTTAAATTGCTGTTATACATTTGTCGTTATAATATTATATAATGATTTTTTGCCAATTTTTGAAAATTAGCCTTCCTGTCGCTATTTGACCGGCGACGGACGCCTGCGATTTCAGTGCCGCGCCGGAGCTCGTATAGGTGAGACGTATGTCACTTCGCTCTCCGAGTTCTGATCGCAAACGTCGAGAATATTTATCGTTGTGTGGGTCGGACGCCTTGTTTATACACGGGCTATCCTCGCATTGTGTGTGTGTAAACAGCGACCAACGAATTTGATCCTAGATCCGTAAATATTTGCTTTTGTAATATTTTGTTATGTTTGAATGTTAAAGTATTACAACGTTATGATGATAAATATGTAAAAATTACAATACGGTCAAGATGATAAGACATATCAAGATGGTACTCGGGATCTGATGATGGAGCCAGAAGGTGGTCACCAGTACCAGTGAACCATGTAAGTAAACGACTTCGTGTTTAGGCTCGTTGGGTTCGTCTCAACAAGACCTTTGACAAGAGGTGGTACTCAGGGTCTGATGATGGAGCCAGATGGTGGTCACCAGTACCAATGAACCATATAACTAAACCCAGAGATGGGGAAATCGTAATCGATTCCGGATTACACGATTACTTGATTTTACTTTGTAATCCACTACTGGGTGTCAGATTACTTGTAATGTAATCAAGTGAAACGGTAAATTACCATTACATGTAAAGGAATCACTAATCATCTATACAATAATTACTATTACCAATAATTCGGAATCATAGTCGATTCAAAATAACTGAAATTATTGACTTGATTACTTTCATATTACAAATATGTAGTACCTCAGATTGCTGACTGTCACTTTGACACAAAAGTCATCATGGGTGTCGTAAAATAGGTTTTAGGGGGCGCTGATTCCAAAATTAATGACCAATGTGGAATCTGACATTGCTGACTGTCACTTTGACACAAAAGTCGTCATGGGTGTCGTAAAATAGGTTTTAGGGGTGCTGATTCCAAAATTAATGACCAATGTTCAATCTGACGTTGCTGACTGTCACTCTGACACAAAAGTCGTCATGGGTGTCGTAGAATAGGTTTTAGGGTGTGCTGATTCCAAAATTAATGACCAATTTGGAATCTGACATTGCTGACTGTCACTTTGACACAAAAGTCGTCATGGGTGTCGTAAAATAGGTTTTAGGGGGTGCTGATTCCAAAATTAATGACCAATGTGGAATCTGACATTGCTGACTGTCACTTTGACACAAAAGTCGTCATGGGTGTCGTAAAATAGGTTTTAGGGGTGCTGATTCCAAAATTAATGACCAATGTTCAATCTGACGTTGCTGACTGTCACTCTGACACAAAAGTCGTCATGGGTGTCGTAGAATAGGTTTTAGGGTGTGCTGATTCCAAAATTAATGACCAATTTGGAATCTGACATTGCTGACTGTCACTTTGACACAAAAGTCGTCATGGGTGTCGTAAAATAGGTTTTAGGGGTGCTGATTCCAAAATTAATGACCAATGTGGAATCTGACATTGCTGACTGTCACTTTGACACAAAAGTCGTCATGGGTGTCGTAAAATAGGTTTTAGGGGTGCTGATTCCAAAATTAATGACCAATGTGGAATCTGACATTGCTGACTGTCACTTTGACACAAAAGTCGTCATGGGTGTCGTAAAATAGGTTTTAGGGGGTGCTGATATCAAAATTAATGACCAATGTTCAATCTGACGTTGCTGACTGTCACTCTGACACAAAAGTCGTCATGGGTGTCGTAAAATAGGTTTTAGGGGTGCTGATTCCAAAATTAATGACCAATTTGGAATCTGACATTGCTGACTGTCACTTTGACACAAAAGTCGTCATGGGTGTCGTAAAATAGGTTTTAGGGGGTGCTGATTCTAAAATTAATGACCAATGTGGAATCTGACATTGCTGACTGTCACTTTGACACAAAAGTTGTCATGGGTGTCGTAAAATAGGTTTTCATGGGTACTGATCTCAATATTAATGATCAATTTGGAATCTGATATTGCTGACTGTCACTTTGACATAAAAGTCGTTATGGTTGTTGTCAAATAGGTTTCCAGGGGTACTGTGCAATGTCAGGTTCCAAATCGGTCATGACTTTTTAAATCATTTCATTAATTTTGGAATCAGTACCCCCTAAAACTATTTGACTACACCCATGATTCCTTTTGTGTCAAAATGACAATTAGCACTGTGAGATTCCAAAATAGTTATTAATTTTGGAATCAGCACCCCGAAACCTTTTTGACGACACCTATGACGACTTTTGTGTCAAAGTGACAGTCAGCAATGTCAAGATTCCAAATCGGTCATTAATTTTCAAATCAGCACCTCCGAAACCTATTTGACGACACCCATGACGACTTTTGTGTCAAAGTGACAGTCAGCAATGTTAGATTCCACATTGGTCATTATTTTTGGAATCAGCACTCCCTAAAACCTATTTTACGACACCCATGATGACTTTTGTGTCAAAGTGGCAGTCGGCAATGTTAGATTCCATATTGGTCATTAATTTTGGAATCAGCACCCCTAAAACCAATTTTACGACACCCATGACGACTTTTGTGTCAAAGTGACAGTCAGCAATGTCAGATTCCACATTGTTCATTAATTTTGGAATCAGCACCCCTGCAAACCTATTTGACGACATCCATGACGACTTTTGTGTCAAAGTGACAGTCAGCAATGTCAGATTTCACATTGGTCATTAATTTTGGAATCAGCACCCCCTAAAACCTATTTTACGACACCCATGACGACTTTTGTGTCAAAGTGACAGTCAGCAATGACAGATTCCAAATCGGTCATTAATTTTTAAATCAGCACACCCGAAAACCTATACTCGTGGTATATGCACTTGAAATGTGAAAGTGAAAATGCTAGAATGACATGTAAACCAAAAACAATTTGAGTGACATAAAGAAGTAAAGTAATAAGCCTGGAATCGAAGTAAAGTGGGATTCAAAATACTTAAGTACTTGATTACCGAGGAATCCATATTACAGGAATCTATATTATACCGATTCCAAAGGAATGGATTACAGAGGTAATCATAATACAGCATTACAGTAATTTTCATATAACAAAAGCAAATATTTGGGATGGGATCTACTTTTATAATTAATTTTTTAAATAAATTTTAACATAATTGATATTATTTTGCGCTACATTCTAGTATTTTCGTACAAAATAATGTTTATTAGAAATCAAAAGTTTATATCGAGATAGTAGATTGTGGTTGTTATCAAAATTCCATAGAAAGGATCAAGATTGTTTTGTCCATTATCGTAGTGCGAGCGAGTGATAAGACGTGCTAGAAAGGGTCGGCATATTGGGCTCGCGCGGCGGGTAAAATACCTAATTTCGCCCGACGCCGAAATGTTATAACGCTCTTAACTACAGGGAAACACATGCGTAGCGCAGATAATCATGAACCCCTAAAAGTGTCACTAAAATAGTAAAGAGCTTAATTTGTTATTAGTACATTCTAAATCTACTTTCCTAACCGCGGCAGCGGACGTTTCAATCCGTCGTGTAATTAACTCAATTAATCCGATAGTGCCCCGCTAATGTTGCAAGCCACCAGATTTAGGCTTCACCGGACCGTCAGTCCGAATTAAGGCCCTATTGCACTAGCGAGATGCAAACGAACTTTTTCGCGCTCGCGCGACGATTTTGCTGCGTATACTTACACTGAGATTCTTTGAAATTAATTTGCACTGCACACTCGTAACACGGACTGACCTAAGGCATTTCTTATGATTAAGCTCCTCTAGGGTTGCAGACTGGACTCAAGAACCTACTTCAAAAGTTTACCTGTTCGCACAATTCATTTCCCGCTCGCCGCGTACCCCTTGCGTCAAGCGCGCGACTTTATTGCGTAAAACTGCCCGTGCAATTATCAGGGTCAAATTAAATGATGGCGCCCAAAATTACAAATCAACGTATTGGTACATGACCTCCTTCTTTCAGCTTACCTCAGGAGGCTCCAAAATTCTACCAACTCTCATTTCCCGCTCGCCGCATGATGCGTCTTGCGCCCAGGCCGCGACTTTATTGCGTAAAACGGCCCGTGCAATAATCACTATAATCAGGACCAAAATTATGGCGCCCAAAAATACCAAATTAACGACCTTCATTTGCCTGTCGACGCCCCGCGCGCCTCTTGCGACCAAGCCATGATCTCCTTCTTTCAGCTGGCCTCAAGAGCTTCCAAATCCTACCAACTCTCACGCTCATTTCCCGCTCGCCGCATGCCTCTTGCGTCAAGCGCGCGACTTTATTGCGTACAACGGTCCGTGCAATAATCAGGGCCAAATTAAATGATGGCGCCCAAAAATTGCCAAATAAACTACCTATCGCCTGTCCTGTCTTTCAGTTTGCCTCGAGAACCTTCAAATTCTTACTATAATTAGCTACTTAATCCTCTCGCGCTCATTTCCCGCTCGCCGCGTACCCCTTGCGTCGAGCGCGCGACTTTATTGCGTAAAACGGCCCGTGCAATAATCAGGGCCAAATTAAATGATGGCGCCCAAAATTGCCGGTGGGCAGCCACCTCCTTTGAAAGCCTCCATAATGTGAAGTGATTGTGCGTCCGCGCCGAATAGGGATCAAATACAAACATTTTGCTGATTGCCGCCGGAATTATTGCGTTTACCGTGATAGGATTTAGAGCTTATGTGATGCAGCTTGTTAATAAATGTGGGAACGGGGTCATGATTATTTGCATCTCTGATACATTTCTACCTAACGTTAGGTATTTACACCAAACATTATACGACATCGATAAACAGTGTAATTACTTAGTTAAAATACGTAATTAAATTACCATGAAAAATATATGAAAATACGTAATAAATAAAATGCTTACCTTGCTTAAGTCTTAAGGAAGTCAATGACATAATATCCAAAGAAAATTTTGAAATTAAAGATGTTTTTTCCTGAGATGAGTTTATGTATGATGTATGAATATAAGTAGGAACAGAAGCATCAATAATTTTTGAAATGACAATTATTTATTTGGAAAATACACGGATGTAGGTAAAAAGTATGTAGTCTTATGTACACTGATATCTACTCTATATCTTATGGACGTACTTTCCAAAATGCAGTAGGCAAATGAATCTTATCGCAGCACGAACGATACGTATGACTAAATAATATCATTCAGAGATTATTATTTCAGCTTTTCAAAGTATGTAGGTATTGCAGGTGCTTGATTGTAGCATTAATACTTACCCAGTAATCCGACTGTAATTTCTATGGGTACCTCACGCTGAATGCCTGCCAGCAAACTGCACGTTTACAGCACAATATCCATACATATTCAGGATGACAGTAATTCGTCTCGGCTGTACCAGCCTTTAGCTTCACAATTCAAAAATCGAACACATTTCTTTTGTTCAAATCCGAATTCTTCTAACCCCTTCGCTTCCAAGCCGAACGTTAACGACTTAGGGTGGCCATCTAAATGGAAATGCGAGAACCGGACGGAATGGAACGGATCGCTATCTAAATCGTCATCGGACACGTGGTGACACTAGTGACGCATCATCCACCGTTTACAGTTTAGGCGGCGAATTCAGAAATGTATTGCAGTGCGGTATAATATTTTCGTGTCAGTGAATGCAGAAGATAGGAATAATAACTCAGCCTAGCCTAGAGAATTCGGGCTGTATTCCCCGAGCTGGCTGAGAGTGGTTATGGCAAAAATATTGACTAGGAGTGGTTATGACACAATCAACTATAAAATTTAAATTATCCCATAGTTCTATAATGCCTTGCGGAAAGTTTAACCTACGACTGTAAAAATATTTATTTTCTTATGTCTAAAAGTTATAAATCGCCAGGCCAATCTAGTTTTTAGTATTACCTTATTTTTGGAGAAAATTTGTAGACGTATTTTGTGGGTATTTGATTTGTCAAATTTTGTTATATGTTGTCAAAAAACTGTGTAATATGGACAACTCATGAGAAAAACCTTGCGTACCTACCTAAAATCCCTAAAACTGAGGTTTTGCCCTGGACTGTTTCCTCCAAACTTAACCAATTGTAATCATATTTGAAAATATGAATCACCTGTTACTCAAATCCGTTCTTTTGTTTGCGTGAAAAATCGAAATATTTTGTAGCAATAAATTACTACACACTAGCAATCCGGATTCTATCCCAGTATAATAAAAATGACACAGAATACGAAACGCAGCGTCACATGATAATCAACAACTGCACAGTAAATATTAACACAGTGTGCTTTAATTCCATTATTGACCGTACAGAACAAACTGGACGGTAACACACCCAACTGAATCGGTTTAAGGTCTCAATTCAGATACAGTTTAAGTCCAGTCCGAAATTGTTTGTACTGAATCAAAACAGCGGTCCGATTTGTAAAGAGATGTTTTAAGCATTTGACACACAAGCGTACAAATTGATGTTCGACGATTAGTTTTTGTCGGTGTTTGTCGTCGGTATAACGGGGCAGTGATTGGTGATTAGTGCAGGTTATTGTGTCACTAAATTGTTGGTTACGGTCATTATTTGATTGACGGTCTTTTCTTGATCGGTTGGCACGTTTCTTTGCCGTTATTTTGTTTGCCGGCAAGGTCTATTAGTTTTCCTTTGGATTAAAAGAGCAGGTTGGCAATCGCTTTTGTAAAGGGGACCATTGATCACTGGTTTTGGTGCGTATGTGTAGGTATTTCTACTAAGGTACTTAGGTCATTTTTAAGGTGCATACATTTAACAATAAAAGCGCGCGTGCTAAAATCAAGTCGTTTGTCGATTTGCGTACGTGAGACAGAGTGTATGTAACACAGGCAGTGAGATATCACTGCGCACAAATAATTCTCCAGTCGTCGATGATCATTTGGGAAGACGCAGCTGAATTACCTACATGTACATATAACGTTTAATAAATTCGTGCACTTACATGCCTATCAAAATCGTTGCCAACTTAATTTGGTCTAACTATAGACACTCTGGAATTAAACCGGTCTACTTTCATTCTTTGTACACATATGGATGTGTTCTTAACCCTTCAACGTTGTCAGTCAACCCGAACAGCTATTACATTACAGGTAACTTAATCGTGTGATTCCAACGTAATAGTGTCAAAGTTCAAAACGTATTCCAATTTTAAACCGTTCCTTTTTTAAACATATGGACTGACGCGATAATTATAGGGCAGCGGACTGACGGACAACCCGCTCTGATGGCGCGGACGAATGAGAAGTACCCAGAGTGGACACTGAATAGGTAGTAGGTATTATGATTTTTAAAAGTAATTGGTACAATCAGAGGCCCTAGAGTCCTCATGCCCCCAGTCCTCATGCTATATGAGGCAACATTCCATACAATGAAGTTAATTATAATTTAGTGGCAACGCACATAGAGTTGCAGCTTTTCACTGCTCGCCGTCGGTAAGGGTATTCTCACAGCCTACAATAAAGATAGGGGGTTGAGTGGTTCCAGAGGAATTTCTTTCTGCATACGCTTCGCCTGTTGTATGCCTGACGAGGTTTCCTCAAAGCAGATTGGGGTTAAAAAAATATACCTTCAATTTGTAGAGGTTAACAACGTTCATAACGGTTCCAAATTTCAAATCGATAGCATAAGCAGTTCTTGAGATATTTAGCAATGTGACAGACGGACAGAGCGGCGCCATAAGGGTTCCTTTTGTACCTTTTTGGTGCGGAACCCTAAAAATACAGATTTATAAGAATTAACAATAATTTGGCAACGTGCGTATACTCGTAACACATCCGGAGTTGTACTTGCAAATCTATATTATAGGTTACTACTTATTGTAGTTGCGAGATAAACTATTCGCACATGTATTTGTACAGCACATGTATTGTAGCGGCTATTTTTTTTGTAAAAGAACATTAGAATTGAATTGATAACCACTTTCTTTTTGAGATTTGGAGATTGATTAAATTTGGAGTTGAGGCCCCAAGTCCCTAACATTTACTCCTACTAGTCATACCTTCATGCCAGAAAACTGACCTGTCCTATCTGTTGTAATCTAGTCTCCACCCGTGCTTGCATTGCGTTCGGTAATAGGTGTAATTACGTCACAATTTACACGTCCCACGGCTAATTTGATTTGTTTGTCACCCATTAATGATTATTTTAAATGTCCGATTGACTCGCGGAGGGTTGAAACGTTTTTTATGAGGTTTAAAGTAAGTACCTAGTAATTGTTAAGGGTGAACATTCTTTGTGTTTTGTTCAAGTTAATTGCGTTTATTTAGTAAATGACCATTGAATAGATTTTTGCTAATTTAGAAGCGATTCTAATTTCATCATGATTAGGTAAATGTCTAATATTGAAATGTAGAAGCTACGGCAACTGGCTGACTGCTGTACAGTAACAGTCAACTAATATTTTACCACACAGGTTTTGCAGGAA
Organism: Leguminivora glycinivorella; assembly: GCF_023078275.1. Taxonomy (NCBI): domain Eukaryota; kingdom Metazoa; phylum Arthropoda; class Insecta; order Lepidoptera; family Tortricidae; genus Leguminivora; species Leguminivora glycinivorella. The sequence continues at coordinate 19,099,192 of NC_062978.1, read as the reverse complement.
AGGCCAAGTCCGCACTTGTATCGGATGAAACAAAGCACCAAAACTTTCTGATATTTTGAATAACTTTTCTAAATATAAAGATAATCAGTTCGTTGTCAGAAATGTCAAAGTTTAATTCATTTCTCTACGTTGAGACACACATTTTTGTTCAGCGGTTACAGAATGGTAGTTACTTCTGAAGCGTTATTTAACTTTTGATGCTGACTGTACTACGATACATCTCCTTTATAGGTACATACACTATGTAACATAATTGCCGAAGATAAATCCTACGGCTTATACATTACCTTCTATAGTAACTTTAATTTTCATGGTGTTTATGTTAAAAAAAAGGAAGTGGTATTCGTAACCGCTATTCGATACCGGTTATGCTCTTAAATGGATCACCAGCATTAATGTTACACCCTGTATACTTCGCTCATCTGCCCACCCATGAAAATTACACGACCTCCGAATTGATTCCCACCGATTGAATAATAAATTACACAATAGCATGCAAAATTTCCAGCTTTTTTACCGTTTTATTTATTATTCTGCGCTGTGTACATATTTTAAGTATATTGTACATTTTCGGGGATCCAGAGGGCGCCTTTTTTAATTTAATTTATTTGTTTTCCTCGTAAATCTATGAACTGTGTATGACAATTTTATTGAAACTGTACAAAATAGATAAGTAATATAATGGAAAGCCATATCCAGCTTAAAAACGCTTGACCTCTAACAAATAAACAAGTACACTCTAAAAAAAATTTGTTTGCTCCTATCAATATTTTGATCGTCGTAGTCAAGCATCTTGATTCCATACGAGCCTGATAAGATCTTAGACAAATGGAATAAGGTAATTTTGATTGCTCTTACTTTTGCAACGTAACTGAGACAATTAAGATCTTGTTCAATAATTACATGAAAAATAATTAGGCGAACTAAATTACCTTAGTAAGTTCAACTAAGCACTTGATAATTATTATCATGATACGTAACTGTATCAACTAACGCAAACCAGTTAGTTCAACTATGACGTTGCTCAATATTAACATGGAGAATGATTGTATTAATTATTTGACCTAAATAAATTCAACTAAGAACATGATTACATCTACTTACGAACCTTGTGAGTCTGAACTAAGATATTGGTCAATTTGAATATTAATTGTTTAATCAATTCAACTAAGACATCTGTCAATATTAACATGAAGCATTACTGTATTAACTATTTAATCCGAATAAGTTCAACTAAGAACATGATTACATCTACTTACGCACCTTGTGAGACTGAACTAAGATATTTTTCTATTTGAACATGAATTGTTTAATCGATTCAACCAAGATGTAGGTCAATATTAACATGAGGCATTACTGTAGTAACCATTAAAACCAAATAAGTTCAATTAAGGACATGATTACATCGATATACACACTTTGTGAGAGTGAACTATGATATTGTTCAATTTGAATCTTTGTTTTGTTATACATTTCAACTGAGAAGCTTGTTCAGTACTATCATTCATGTTCAATTGTACTATGACTTACTTTGTCTCATTTACTAAGACAACAACCCCTTATTGATAATTGTCATAAAACACCACGGGACTGAATTAGACAAATTATGTTTTATACCTATTTACAAATACATACGTTAACTTGACAGATAACATAAAACGATTCATATCTAATTCAGGCTGGTGATGCGTTTATGAATAACGCCATAAATAAAACAAAAGTTATAAAAAAATGACATTTATTCATAATATACTTGGCACCTACTACTACTACCTACTTAGAATAAATAGTTTTTTTCTTGCGGCGGTTATCACATCACAGCTAACCTAACAACTTACAAGTTCAATGGAGGAAGAAATCGAAATTTTAAAAACATGGGAGTTGGAGAACTTAAGACGCTACAGGAGCGAAAATGCTAAAATGGAAAGGAGCCCCCTTTCAATTTGGGAATTCAAATTTAATATACAAGTGTTATTAACTAGATTTATCGAAAAAAATGTCCATTAAGAACTCAGTTAAAAAATATTGCGAAAAAATCTTTAAAATCGAGGTTCCGCTCTCGACTGTTTCCCCTTCAAAATTAAGTCAATCGTAACTAAATTTGAGAATCTGAATAACAATGAAATAATCAGTGTCGGACCGTTCAGTTTTTGTGGCTAATTGTTACCAATTTTGAATACCACACCTTTTTTACGCCATAATCAATAACACCGTTTTTGAAAATTTTCGATGGGCTCTAGCGTCTTTAAAAATAAGAATCTCAAAAAATCAAAACGGTCCGACACAGATAAAAATTATTATAATCTGTCTTGAAAAAAATCATTGCTGTATCTTGAAAAACCAGGGAGGAAATAGTCGAGAGCGTTTGTATGGAGAATAGATCACTCCTGTATCGTCTTAATACCAGAGTTCACCAGTAAGTACAATGTATTATATTTTCATTGTATTATATATTTTGTAGCACGTATCTACTGCGTTCATAATGGACTGTCTTTCATAGATTATCGATCTGCTGACAACAACTAGAAATGATTCGATTTTTTCAAGAGACTCACCCACAACAATTATGTATGGCTGGCATGACAATCCTATTTTTTGAAGTGTGGCTATGCGAAGTTCGATGGTCTGGCTAATTTCTACACTAGAGCGGATATGCTTTATGAAACCTTCCCTTACTTCCATTTTACTGGGCTTCCAATTTTGACTTGCACCGGAACCTCGCTTCTTCTTTTGGCGGACTGCCGCAGTGTTCAGCAAAAATGGAATGGTGAGAAATCCGGCTATATTCGTTGTTTCCTCATAGGGCGCTATAAAAATGGGACTAGTTAGTAAAATATTATTACAAACGATATAATATAAGGAAAGATCAATGCGGGTAAGTGAACAGTGGGGCAACTGAAACGAGCCACGAAGGTTAAACAAACTTTGCCACCGAGTGAAATACAAAATTTTACACTACACCGACACAAACAAAATATTAACTGTAAAACATCTAACTAAATCAAATCTATCAAGCTTGAGACATCCAGTTAAAATTTGTATGAAATTTCTTTGCACTCTTGTGGACAAAATGCAGTTTTGCTATATGTTTTTGAAGACTAAAGAGAGCCTTTGCCAGTCGGTGTGGTGAAACTAACTATTTTAACATAGACAACATCTGCTTTATCAATTTTATCATATACTTACAATTGGTAAGTGCAGTAAGTTCGACTTTTTGTATTTCAGCTGTTCCTGAAGATTTATTTTCATTGATGGAAAATTTATAAACAAATTGTCCTAGTAAATTTCATGTGCTTTTGAAGTCGTTAAGCCGCTGGAATGATAAAACAAACAATTAAAAACAAAAAGTAAAAAGAAACGAATGCAGTATTCAGTTATACATATAATAATTATTTTAAAGTTACATAGTAAAAAGTGACTTAGCTAGTTAATGTTATTATATTTACCAAAGAATATCCTTGTGGTTTTTTGAGAGCAGAATATTTTCAAAATAGTGATGCAGAGTCCAATGACTTTCCCACAATCTGAAAAATATTTAGAAACTTTACTTTTCATTTGCCTCTTTAATTAATATAATTATAATACAATTAATTACAGTCATAACCTATACACTCACAGTATAATGTATCATAATAATAAATAAATTAATTAATGTAATAGGACATTCTTACACAGATTGACTGGGTCCCACAGTAAGCTCAAGAAGGCTTGTGATGTGGGTACTCAGACAACGATATAATTAATAAACAAATAATTATATAAATAAAAAACATCCATGACTCAGGATTCTCAGGAACATACCTGTGCTCATCACACAAATAAATGTCCTTACCGGGATTCGAACCCAGAACTGCGGCTTAGTAGGGACGGTCACTTAGTCACTACTCGCTAGGCCAGCCCGGTATCTTGCCTAACAATGCAGTTATATTAAAAATATTATTGTGATAATATTTTTAATATAACTGCATTGTATTGAGTATGTTACTTCAAAAATGGTTGGAATAAAATCTCTCTCTGGTATGTTGGTCTGCCTATGCAGTATTCATTTATTGAATTGTAATTCTTATAATGTTTTTTACAATAAAATACAGAACCTCCTCCTTCTAGGTAAAGAAGTCTGTTAGAAACTGCTTACCCTGGAATTATAACTGGGCTCTGCTTTCTTCTCAGCAATTGCAGATGGCACATTTTCCTTTTCCGAGGACAAGTTTTCCTTTTCTGAAGTTTCTATAACTATTAGGTCTGTGCTTATGTTAAACTCAGAAAAATCCATCAGGGTCTGGAAATGAATGATACAATTAATATCACATACCATACTACAAAATTATGAACAGCGTGGAAAAATATTTGGCCCTAGAGGAACCGTATTACATCTTTTTTTAACTCAAAGTTAATATTTTTCAATATTGCTACAATATCTATAATTGGGGGCCATTATGCTAGCAGACAAGATTTAAAATTGAAACAACTCTTAAGGGCAAAAGGTAATTATTTCTCTGTTAATTAATCTATTACAAAGGACTCCACTGAGCCTTGCCTTATATTATGAAATTACTCTCTAATTTACTAAGTTTACAGAGCCGAGGGCTAGCTACACTTGAACATGAGACTAAGGTTTTAAATTATTTAAGGGAACAAACGTGGATCAGCGAACTCTTGAGTTAAAACTACGGGTAGAAACGGTGTACGGCGGATATTAAAATAAAAGGTATAGTAACACGGAGGGTGCCAGAACCATAATTATGCCGGTTCGATGATGTAGATAAGAGTGATTGGAAAGGTCTAACCTCAAACGTGCTACGTCAGCCGCCTCAGACCACCACGACTGCCACGTCAGCCGCCTCAGAGATGGTGTCGTGTGGATGACGGCAGCGTCAGCTTGCCGCCTGTAGGTTACCGGAACACAGCGGGGAATGCTGGCGACCGGCGCGAGGATTAGGCGACGCGGCGTGAACCCTGAAATGTGTATACCAGTCTTTAAGTAAAATTCCAAAGACGGCGTCCGTGAGACTTGGATCGCCCGTAGGACAGGGGAATTGCCCCGGAATTCGAATTCCGAACGTCAACGCGTTCTGTGAAACGACCTACTGCTAATTTGGAATTACACATAACCTAAGTGACAATTTGACAAGGTTTTTAAAGAATGTACAATTTACCGTTGGTGGACAAAAGGCGAGCGGAGAGCAGTTTTGCACTTATTTCAACACCCGGGCACGCTGGGCGTCGCCTATTACCATCGGAACATGGTTTTATTAGCGTCCGATTCCGGGGCTGGAAAATATGCAACGCTTTGTTAGAAACTATCCAACTATAAGAAAATACACAACAGAATCACTATCAAAACTCACTCAAACGGGCGATTGCGCCCGATTTTGACTCGGGCTAAAGATCCCCTCGCAATTCTCTCCCTGGCAAAAATAATTCCGGTCTCTCTCATTTTGACGGAACTATAGTTACCATACCAAGTCTAAATCGGCTCGCGCCGCGAACAGCACATGCCGGACGTTCAACGAAAATTGAGCCAACTTAAATGTGTATTTTATAGACAAGAAATTTAAATGTGTATTATTACGAGATTGCATCCATTATCGGCCGGGGCCGCAGCCCAGCAAGCTATTGGCCTCGTGTCATTAGCAACTTGACTAAATAATGAAAAAAATACATTGTACTTACTGGTGAATTTTCGTATTAAGTTCTCCAACTCCCATGTTTTTAAAGATTCGATCACTTACTCCATTGAACTTGTAAGTTGTTAGATCTGTGATGTGATAGATAACCGCAAAAAAACACAAGACGCGTTGACAAATCACTTCGGCGTCAGTGTTGCCAACTCCGATTTTGAAAAACGCTAGGCTAATGTATAGAAGATGTCTAAAATACGTTAACATTTTTTTTTAAATGAGTCTACCTCGAATTAAAGGCATAAAGGTACTTAAAATAAATGATTAAAAATAATTCATAAATGATTAAAAATAATTCAGTACCTATCTAAAATTGAAATGCCGTCAAATGATACCTAATGTGCAGTAAAATTCACCTTTGTTATTTGGTTACGAGTCTGTTGTTTTTTAGCAATATATTTGATGGAATTTTTATTTTAACTAATAGATAGTAATCAATAGTAAAGTAATCAATAGTAAATTACGATACAAGTGGGAAATTTGAAACGAGTTGTGATTAAAACACGAACGAAGAGAGTTTTTTAAATCGACAGGAGTAGTGAATTACCTATAATACTTATTCTATTCGTACATGTATCGTACAACGTTTTACAATACATACCATAATTATGTAATAGTACATTACGATACAAGTGCGAAAAGGTGGAAGTTCGAAACGAGTGGCAATAAATTAAAACACAACAGAAGGGAGTGTTCTAAATCAACACGAGTTACGAATTTCCTTTTCGCACGTGTATGGTACGACGTTTTTCAGTACAGATGGTCCTCCGAAGTTTCGACCTGACAAGAAATGAATCACTTTTCACACTAGTGCGTAAAAAACGCAACATCTGTACTGAAAACTATATTATAAGTCAATAAAAATATATATTAGCCCCAGTGTCAATATATTGTAAGTAATATATTATATGTTGCCCGTGTGGTGACGGGTTAAGAATTTCACAACCCCCTTTCTTCCCGTGGGTGTCGTAGAAGGCGACTGTGGGATACCTATGGGTTAAATTGTGGCGTAGGCGAGAGGCTGGCAACCTGTCACTGCAATGTCACAGTTTCGTTTTCTTTCAATCCCTTATTTGCCAAGAGTGGCACTGAAACGAGTAGATTCATGTGCTACCCCTTCATGGGATACAGGCGTGATTGTATGTATGTATATTATAAGTCATAATTTATTGATTATTTCTCCTCATTTCCTCGCAAATTAGGACAAATTAAATAAATATACTAAAGCAATATTAGCCTTGGAATGCTTGAATTTTCTGCCTTAACATGTACCTATATAATTATATGCTTAAAATCCTTGCACTTTAAGATGAAGCCTCACGCGCCACGCCGAGTCACGTGATCACGCGTATATATATATTAGCGTAACCGAAATTGCTCTAGTGTGGCTTCACCCTTTAGGGCTTCTAGATAGAACTTGCTACAGGCTCTGCGCTGCTTTATCCGGCACTGCGTCTGAGCTGAGCCAATTATAGCATTTTTTCTGGGAAGGGGTGGATCCGTTCCTGACTTGGATACTCATGAAGAATACAAAACTGAACCCATATCGAGTCCGGCTATGCTAACGCTGCAGCGTTTTTGATAACAGTGTGCAAGCGTTATTGCGATTATTAAATAACTTTAACGATTCTGACAACACTTTCATAGTGGGCTATCAAATATGAAAAGCATGGTTAGCTTAATAGGATCAGCATGGCAATCCGTAAATAACTCACCCTTCCATTTATTTTGAAAATTGTTATATTACATCGACGTCCGCCACACACGAAAATTCATAATAAAATTGAATACCATATGGCGATGACAAATATGGTTGCTTTCAAGTTGATGCCTTAGACCAAATATGTAAAAATATGTGCCCAATGCTAAATAAAAATTTTCGATGAAAGAGCCGTGAAAATATCCCAGATCTGGTATATTTTATTCCGAGTTGGCAACACTCGCACGCGCTGCGGGAGGGGCGCGGGCGGAAGGCGGATGTACAAACGCTTACCCCTACTATTCACTTGATTGATCAGATTACCAATTATTTAATTTGTTTATTATGATAATAGATTTAACAATTCATTCTTAGTAGAACTCAATTCATTTCGTAATTGATACAACAATTTGATCATAATGGGATTGAGAAATGTATCTTCGTTGTTTCAAAATTTTGTATGTCTAGAACTATTGACATACTTATCTGTCTTAAAGAATTAGTTGAGGATTGAAGCAACCTAGATTTAGTTTATGTCAAATACCAAGTCTTATTTGAATCAACAAAGACAAAATAATCAAATTAAGCATGAAAATGCTTAAAACCATTAACATACTTATTTGTTTTAATGAATTAGTTCAGGATTGAATGTACCTACACGTTTAGTTGTTTCAAATACCTAATCTTATTTGAACCAACAGACAAAATAATCAAATCAACTATGAAAATGTTTAAAACCATTAACATACTTATCTGTTTTAATGAATTCGATCAGGATTGAATCTACCTATGTTTAGTTGTTTCAAATACCTAATCTTATTTGAATCAACAAAGATAAAATAATCAAATTTACTATAAAAATGTTCAGAACTATTAACATACTTATCTGTTTTAATGAACTAGTTCAGGATTGAATCAACCTATGTTACATAGTTTTGCCTAACAAGTTAATAATTGATTCAAGGTGTTCATTGGTTAGGAATAACAAAACACCTAAGTTATTAGTTCAATCATACATTCCTTTATTGTTTTAGTAATCAGCTTTATTTGAATTGTATAAGATCGTAATTGTAGTGATTAACTTAACGTCAACTAAGAGAAAACTGCTCTTAGTTGGCCTTCATTTTTTAGAGTGTACGTAAGATGACTCATTGTAAAGTTTGGCAGCAGAAATCTTAAATTGATCTCATCATCATCAATTACAAATCTCACGAAAGTTGATATTGATTAGTAAACTGATTCACTGCATTTACTGAATTGTTATTGTACGTAGATCCAATTCCAAATTTAAAAATCAAAACAAATGCTGTTGGGTCTTCGGAGTGGTCGGATAAGCCGTTAAACGGATCTCAAGTATTTTTATTACGTCTTGTATGTACTTTTTAGTAAACCTCTTCGTATACATGCCAGCGAGGTATGTAACCGGCACGAGTGCGATACGATCGCTTGAACCATCTAACCTCGCTGTAACGGCGAAGCCGACAGTCACACCGTGTCGATAAAGCTTGAAAACATTTTTTTATTGAAGCCTGACCAGGAATATATAAATATTGTCAAAAGGGCGCTGTTAATCTCATATTTGTGGGGACAGTTTATACTATGAAAGAATTAGTTCTTTTGCCGGAAGATGTTATTCATCGGCGTGAATAATGAATAAAAAGTGACTGCGACGAATAACGGATGGGACGTTAAGGCTCGGCGAACTGTTAGTCCTTTTAACCTAATATTAATTAATAATATAACTAAAACTACATAGATATTCGCTTATTTTATTTTACTCATTGACTTATACAAAAGTATTCGTGCTGAAACCATTCAATACCTAAAATATCTCATTCGCAGTCGCTGTAATGTAGCTGAAGGCGTACTTGGACATTTTTAAATAAATTTTATCAGAATGGAGTAAAAATCTCGGTACCCGTTCATTTTTATTACACTTAGGTCTTCTAAAATAATGACGCAAGCTGAATAAGAGATCACGTACCTACCTACATATTCTCTTTAAATTCGCATCTTTGAGTTCTTCCGCGTTACGGTGTAACAGCCGGCCGCACGAAACGGTACCGATTCTCTAATACCGTCTAATTGTTTAGTCGATCGATCTCCGATGCGCTGATAACTCGGACAGCTACGTACTGATTTTTTTATCGACTGTCCCATTAGTTTAATTATCGAGCGCTTTGAAGATAAGCTACACTTCTGTATTCTAAAATAGCGTAACTCCCCTTATTCAGCTTATTCTTCTTGCTTTCTTTAAAGATTTAAAGACCTTTTGATTTGGATGCTGCCAACGAGCTTGGAATGAAGATTTTGCTTCAGATTATGGAGAGCTTAATACTTCTGGTTAAGTTATACTCGTATCGATACTTGATTTCTACATGTATCTTTGGTTTAGGTTCAGGTAGGTATAAGCCCTATTTCACAATGACGCAATGTCTTCACAGCGGGTTCCCTCCATTTGGCATATCGGTTAGGTTAGGTTAGAACTGCGACCTCAATAAATACAACATATTGTCAAGAATGTCGGTTAGGTTAGATTAGAACTGCAACATTAATATACTTAGCGATGATAAAAATTCTGGGTGGTAAATTTCGACTAAACAATGTTATGCACAAATAATTTATGCTTAAAAATTATGGGCGAATAACCTTTATGCAGGAAATAATATATTCGAACAAACAAACAAACCCTAGCCAAATTATGCGTTCTATGCTATGCCGTAACAGATTATGGGAAAGGTGAATTATGCCAATATAGATTATGCCAAAAAGAATTCTTGATTGAAAATTGTTTGTCTTCATTTCTACACAGATCGTCAAGTGATTAATACGGTCCTCCTGATGGAAAGGTCACCGTAACCTATGGATGCCTGCAACTCAAGGAGTGTCACATGCTTAGCTTAGCCGACTATCGTATAAACGAATATAGTAGGTACCCATGACGATGAGGTAGGTACCTCTTCTGCTTCTTCTTCCTACCCCTATCCCACGTTACAACTTGTCTTCCTCTTCCATTCTCCTCTATCCTTCGTCATCTCAGCACTCACTTCTTTCCTTCTCAAATACTCTTTCACGCGATCAGTTGCCCGATGGTATAGCACCATCGTCATAAAAATAGCTCAGTTACGAGAACCTTTTCAAGCACTAAGGCGATTGATTGCACATTGCCGTATTATTTTAATATTTCTGCAGGTTTACTCGCGAAGCTTTCCTTCTCCGAAAAGATTTTCCTCTAAATCAGAAAACTGATTACTATGATAAATGAAATACTTTGCATTAAATAGGTTCCATCGAAATATTCTAATTGCTGCCATACGTTTCGACACGGGACGCTAAAAGTCGATAAAATTTAACGCGCTCCATTTGTTGTGCCGATACGGCTGGGAGCTACAAAACTAATTAAAACAATTAACTGTTGCAGGCGGATTCAGATGTTGTTTAAAAAAAAAATCATTTTATAGTTACAGATTACTCAAATAACCCGGCAACCTTCAAATCAAGAGTGAACAGGTATCTTCTGAGCGAGCTCACTCCATCGTAGGCCACGTCTTTGCCTTTGGCTAGTCTGTGGCCAAGAGTAAGCCCATTTATATATTTTTTTTTTAATTCTAAGATATGATCCGTCTATGTACGATTCGCACTAAAACTTGCTCACGTTATTGAATCCCGGCTTCCCGAGCGAGCGTGTCAAATTGTCAAAACCAAAATTGGCGACTTGAGATTGCTTTTATAAATAACACAAGTCTAGATATATATGATGATATTTTTTAAGTAAAATGTAAGAATATGAATGTACTGTTACAGGTATCTGGGCATATACTAAGGTCGAAATGTTTGCTGTATTGGTTGGCGTCTAGGTACAGTCATTCAGTCAACCAATTGGAACCCTAGGCCACTATACAACCATGTCAAAATGACAAGCAGTAAGAGACTTCTTACAATCTGATTTCTAACGTCACTATGACACAGTTCTACAGTGGCCTAGGGTTCCAATTGGTTGACTGTACCTACCTAGTTCAAATGGAAGAGCAGTCGGCTAGCTATCCAGTAACGAGAAAGTGGGTTCAAAACACACAAAACCCACACAAAACTGTGAATTTTTCACTTTTTATTTATCTGCAAACTTAAATGTTATTTAATTACCTTTACTTTCGCTACCCGCTCCTTCGGTTTCAAGGAATCCTAGACTGAATTAACTTTAGATTTAATCTCGACTAGCCTTTAAGTCACTTCAACGAAGACGTATATATTGGGTTGGTAATAAAGTAATGAGCGATCGATTGAATTCCACATAAAATTTTTGAGAGAGTTCTAGAATTTTCTATGGTCGAAAGTATATAAAGGGCGAGTCGCACAGTTTCTCGTCAGTCATTCACTAGCTGTCGCCGAGCTTAATATAAGGAAGAAAATGGACGAATTAAAAGTGCATGTAAGGCATTGCTTACTATATGAATTTCAGTCTGGCCATTCAGCCGCCGAAGCAGTGCGTAATATATGTCAGCGTGTTGCTCCTGAAGTTGTGTCTGAGGCCACGGCGAAACGATGGTTCCAGCGGTTTCGTAGTGGCGACTTTTCATTATCAGATCAACCTAAGTCTGGTCGACCGGTGAAGATTGATGTAGCCAAATTAAAAACCTTAATTGAAGGAGATCCGAGGCTAACGAGTCGTACTCTTGCTACCGAGTTAGGCTGCTCTCATGTCACCATAGAAACACATTTACACGAGTTGGGAAAAAACTACAAATACAGTGTTTGGATACCGCACGAACTTGATAGAGATCAACTAAACCGCCGTGCCGATATCTGCATACAACTTCTGTCTTTTCGCCGCACATTCAACTGGTTGGACCATCTTATCACTGGAGATGAAAAATGGGTCTTATATATAAATCACACACGCAAACGTCAGTGGCTAGCTCCAAACGAAAAAGGAATAGAGGCACCAAAAACAGAGCCTCACCCGAAAAAAGTTATGCTGTCCGTTTGGTGGGATATTCATGGTATTATTCACTGGGAACTCCTACCAAGTGGAATGACTGTTACCGCATCAGTATACTGTAATCAGCTTGAAAATTTAAACCAAAAATCTGTCAGAATCGTCCACAGCATGCTAAAGTTTTTTTCTTACACGACAATGCTCGCCCACACATTGCAAAAGTGACTCGGCTAAAGCTATTGGAGCTAGGTTGGAAAGTGATTCCTCATCCACCGTACTCTCCAGACTTGGCACCTACGGATTACGCATTGTTCAGATCGCTGAGCAATGCCTTGAATGAAAAAAAGTTCGATGATCAAGCCCATCTACGACAGTACATAGCTGAGTTTTTTGAATCTAAACCTAAGAACTTCTTCGCCGATGCTATTCATTCTTTACCAGAACGATGGAGACAAGTAGTAGATAACGAAGGCCGTTATATTTTTGATAAATGATTAAAATAATAAATTAAATAAAAATTACAATATTGGTTATGATTCGCTCATTACTTTCTTACCAACCCAATATTTTACAAGTATTTCACTCTTACGCTTTTTTAGAACTGCGGGGTTCGTAGCTAAACAACTTTGAAAAAGGGTAAGAAGACAAAACGTCTTCGTTATTTTACAACGTTTTGTTAAGAGGATAGAGGAGGAACGATTCTCCACGACACACAAATAAATATATGTACTCCTCAGTTTCCTCCTTGGCTATTAAACTTATTATATAACATTGTGGAAAATAAGTTCACACAATTTGACATATTTTAAACATACGGCTATAAATAATATGAAAATCCGAAAAAAATTAAAAGTATGGCTATTTATGCATGAAAGGGGGGAGTGAATTGTAAGTGGTCGAAGAAAAGGGATGCAAATAGGCTAAGTAAAAAAATATATATACTAGTTAGGATTTAGTTAGGAAGTATACGCCATTTTATTTACCTACCTACTGGACAAACAATTTCAAAAATTGTACGTAAGGACATAGCTATGATTGAAATACATATTTTTTTACATTTTAATCAATTTTAAATATCAAGGGATGAAAATGGGCTACATTTGTATGAAAACAAGTTTCGGGGCAGTAGTCCCCTATCGCCTTAAGCACAGTTTGTAATTTATGTTTGTCTTGCCACATCCCTGCGCCCACGCACTGAACATTGTCTAATTAACGCGTTTCTCACCAACTACCAATATTTATGGTCGATGGTTTTGGTTCATTAAGAAAATTAACAGTTTTTTAGGACGAGATCGGAGGAGAATTGATTGGAGGCAAAACATGGCTAAATGAGTAAATTGATTGTTCAGTCACCTGCAATAATTATTAATTATGTTACACAGCAAAAGCCGCAAAAATATCTGACACAATCTTTTTGCAGAGCAGTAAGAGCGTGTCATATATTTATGCGGTTTTTGGAAAGTAAAATATTATTCACCAACATATTTTTTATTTATTAAATAATGTTTTACACAGCACGTATATACTTATTACCCAAGATACGTGTGTCTGCAAATGCAAAGAAATACATACGAATAGATTGTACAAATTTGTCAAAATCTGACCTTAAATTACTACTAATAAAATGACAGATGTTGCATAAAGTATCGTGACTATTTTCATCACGTTATTTAATATTGGTTGGCGTTTTTTTAATTATCTACACGTTGGCTAAGGCCTTGTACATTGTACATACTCGTATCTATTCATATTCATTATCAGTTTGTTCATTTAAGTACTATACGTGTACACACAGACCTAATTTTATTGAAAACATGGCAGATTCCGAAATATGAATATTATAACCATTATAAAATAAGATAAAAGATAAAATTTATTTCATAGAAAAATACCTAAAATTAAAACAATCACAATTCTCTTAAATAATGCTTAAAAACTATAAATATAGGTACAAACATGGTTTAGAAAGACATAAATAACAAAAAAGTCTTGTATGCAAAAATTTTAAGCAGGTCAACATAATATTATTTTACGCCAATACCTAAACTAAGTAACTTAATACTTGTATCTTAGGCATTTCGTGTTAGTAGGTCAGTATAATGTAGTTAGGTGCTTATTGAGCAAAACAATAAAGGTTATAAATTGTAAGTAAGTAGGTTTACATTAACTTAAATAAGTGATAATAAAACGTTTCTCCTTAGACATAGTATAAATAACAGGGTAGGGTTTTAGCAGGTGCCGTCATAATCTATGGTATTTAAATACCTTATAAGGGCACTTTTCTTTCCTGGGCACGAATCATCTCCAGTTTGGTGGTCAGCTGGTTTTTTGAATCGCATACATGTAGCGCATTTTGGTAGTTCTAGTATCTTGGGGCATTCTTTGTTGGTGTGTCCCGATAATCCGCAGTGGCTGCATGTGGATTCAGCTTCTCTGCAGTATTTAGCAGAATGACAATATTGCTGACATTTGTAGCATCTCGTTAACATAGTATAATCTCGTGCTGGGCAGGAAGTCCAATTGATAAAAACGCGCTGTTGCTGAATGAGTGTCTTATGTCGCCAGAGCACTCTAATATATAATTGCATGTGGCTTGGCCCTTCTTGCCAGATTTATGACTTAGTTTTATAGAGCTCATAAATGTGTCCTTAGAAATATTTGGCTGTTGATCTACAATATTTTGTTCATAAATGCAGTCGAAAACTTCGTTCTCTGTTATATTTGAAGGCACGCCCAAAAGATGATTTTAGGTCTTCTTTTGGTAGTTTCTTCTAATTTCAGTCCTGATTTTTGAAGCTGCTGGGATCCTCTTAGTTTTTCTAGGTCGTCCTTGCGATCGGTATTTATAATAACGCCTCCGTTTTTCGTTTTTCTCATTCCACGAACATGTAGCTTGAGAGCTTCTGGTTTTATCAGGTCCTGTACAAGTTTTTTGGTATCTTCACTTGATTTGTCCTTCTCCTTAGGGTAAATTACTATAGAGTTGGTCTTGGTGGGTACTATAGATGAGTTGTTACCTGTTCTCACTTTGTCGGCGAAGGATACAGTCGGTTCTATTTTGGGGGCAACTTGTAAGCTATTTTGGAGCTCTTTGATTTGTTCTACGATGTTATTTTGTTCAGATACAGCTTTTAGATAGGCACTGTTGACCAACACTTGCTGCTTAACCGCCTGGTACTGCACTGCAAGCTGGGACACCCCACTTGATATATTCCTGCTCAGTTTGTTAATCCTTATTTTCTGGTCCGAATTCAGTTTCCCTTCAGTCGAAATATTACATATTTCACTCAAACATTGTTCAATTGAGGATAACCAACTTTGGATTCCACTGGTGGACACCACATCAACCGGTGCGGGCTGCGATGACTGTGCTGGCGAAGGTTGTGCTGACTGTGCTGGAGAGGGCTGTGCTGAAGTGTGGTCCATATTCGCAGGTCCTTTTTCAGGAGGAGGAGTCCTTACAGTGCGCGAACTTCTGTTAAATGCGTCTCCCATATTTCCGTAAACTCGTCCCCATTAGGTTCACTTTTAGATAGCTAAAACGTGCCACACTCACAATTATGTATTGAAAAGTGCTGATTTAGACTTGACACAGTTTACTCAATTTTTGTTATTAATTAAATAAGTTCAGAATATTAAATGACACGACCGCCCACGACAGCGATCGCGAAGGTGTGGTTATTATAAAATGTAATTCTTGTCTGCTTAAGATTTCACCTTTGAACAAAAATAGATCGCATGAGTAACGTATGAAGTACAGTTTTGCGGTTTTGTGGTAGTATGTGAATACCTATTGCGTCATCTAGTTAGTGGTCTTCTAGTCGTGTGGTTTCAACCGATGTTAGGAGTCATAAACAATGAATCTTTGTTTATTTTATGATCTATTAAAATACCACATATGTTTCGAGCATGCTAGTTTAGTAATATTGATGTGTAGATATAAAATGGGTTGATTCTTCAAGTTCTTTTAGAGATTTTGTATGGAAAATTGTGTCCTAATTGCAATACATTTCTTTTTTTGCCATGTAGATCTGCAGCTGCAGCTGGAGAGCTGTAGCCTATTTGATACAAAAGGACAATTCATGTCATTTGTACCTACTATTTTACGTATGCTCTATAAAACAGGTTATTAAGTGGTAATTGAAAGAAAATTAGCAATTTGTAAAAAAAATCTGCGTTTTGAAATAGGTACATACCTACCTCGTAAATAGTAATTTGTATTCACCTCATCACAGTCAAGACGAGAACGCTGTAAAGGTTTCGAAACGTCGCAATATATTTATTACATGATAAAATCCACCCACATAAATAATTAGTTTTATTTCTGGCAAACTGTCAGGACTGAAACAAGGACTTAATTAGTTTATTACTGTTCTTCGGCCAAATTGTCAGTTGTTCTGTGAGTCACATTTGCGCAATCAACGCACAATCGGGCCGGCGGATCAATGAACCCGAGAGAGATAAAAATAAACTTTAAACATGCTTTTTATCAGTTTGTGGAAATAATTTAATTATTATTTCGCATTGTCATAATGGCTTACTTAATAATTAACAGATTTATTTTCTCTTGGTGATAAGTTATTCTTCCAAGAAATTTCAAAATTTTATAAAAAAGTAATGTAAATAGGTATGGTATATTAATCTGCAGTAATATTTTGTCTGGCAAATACTATTTATCAGTAGAAACGGCACAAAATTAAAATTTTCTATGGCAGAGGAACCACACAGCAAACAGATACTTTTGTAAAGTTTGCTTTAATATTCTACTAACAAAAAATGAGTTTAAAATTAAGAAATTAAAATGCATAATGCTTAAGTATTAAATAAGATTTTACCTCCTTTTAGCGATAATCCCTATCAACCACTTACAAGTAAAACTCAAAACATCCACCCATAACAACCTGCATTACCGCCAGATAACACAATGCCGACAATTAATCACTATGAGGGATCGTACTACAGAAATAGGTGCATCCATTTATTTCATCGAACGTGTGTGTACACGGATTCTGTCACTAGATACAGCGAAACGAAAGGTGAGTCATGTAGGTACTGGGATGGGAGGATCAGTCTGAAAATGAACACTGGGTTAAATTATAACCTAGCACATGTTGAGACTCGAATCCTTTTACTAGGCACGAAAGATGTACTTAAGTAAATTTGCATACCTTTTTATTTTTTGTTTTTCTATTGCTATACTATTTTTGTGTCATAGTAATAAATGTATTTTTATTTTTTAGGTAATCCTGTAATTGTAAGCGCTGCGGCACTCATCCAACTTCTATTCCAATTTAATTTATAATATAGGTATTATAATTATATGATAATCTGTCAGATGTGACAATATCGTCATTATACATGATTAATACATAACAGTAGACTGAAATGCGATATGAACCTATAAGTAACAGATAAAATACTTGGAATGTACGAGTATCTTCGTTTTAAGAATTAAGAACAACTTGAAATATGTTTTTTTTTTTCAAATTTTATTCTATTATCTTATATTGTATTTGTTTAAAACAAATTTAGTATGGGTTAGCACATTGTTACTGGCGAATTCTCAATGTAAATTGAAACTCCGGTGCCTATTAAGATCTATTCTTACGGGTAAATGTTTGCTGTAACACCACCCTAAGGCGGTTGAAAATTGAGGGAAGGTATGGATAAATATTCGCACACATCCAGCAGGCCTCCGTTGCGCAGTTATATTGTATTATTATATATTTTTGTATCTAACACACGTGGGGAGTGGCGATAGTATATTAAGGGAAATATGTCCGAAATTATAGTATCTCTTATTAAACTATTAGGATATAACGTATAGTCACTTTTAGCGGCTAACCATGAGTAGCGTTTCCACACTGAATCTCAGCATTATGGTATCGATACTTCCCTTGCACGGAATGCTCATGGAATGTGTGTTGTGTGGCCTAGGTGTAACGGTAAAACTCGTGTCTGTCCTAGCCTATACTCTGTTAATGATATACGTGTGGATGCAAGATCGTGTGGGAGGTGATCTGATATGTCTAAGCAGAAGTAATGGTACCAAAGATTCCTTTCCTTTCATTATCATTGTCTTCATGTTTATCGTTAAATGCTATAGTCCCTCACTAATATAATCTTTGTCTCGTTGTACTAGAGTACACGAATTACTTTATGAAACGTTCTCGGCTGCAAAGTTAAGTTGGTAAATTTGATTATTAATATTTCTATGTTATATCGATCCCGTTATCCTTTTGAGGAAAAGCTTTTGTTGTTGAGATCAATAAGATTTTAAACATGGTTACGTATTTGTGAATTGGTAAAAGTCGTTTACTTCAATAAATCTCAACAAAAGGAAATATTAAGTATATTTTTTGCGGTCGATTTCCATTATTGTAATATTGATGAAGTAAAAATACTTCCTGGAAATGGTATGATTGGTATGTTTATGTCTCTTCTTCTTTGTCGTATCCTCATGACTGAGGGACGTGACGAATGTGGATGCTCTTCACCAGTTGTCTCCACGCCACTCGATCCTGGGCCCGGTGCATGCTAGCCTGCAAAGTGGTCTTTGTCACAGACGTTATTCTGTCTGCCCAACGCGTGCCCATGCTTCCACTTCTTCGCTTCCTTGCCATGCGTCCCGTGATTGTGAGCTTCTCTAGACTATCTGGTGCGGTCCTGCTCAGATGGCCGAAGAAACCCAGCACACGTTGGGTGCAAATAGTGGAGAGTCGCGTTTTAATGCCGAGTTCCTCAAGAATAGAGACGTTTTGTACGGCGTTCAGTCCATGAGATCCGGAGCATTCTTCGCCAGCACCACATCTCGAACGCATCTATTCTGCGGCGGGTTGTTACTTTAATGGTCCAGGTTTCGGACGCGTATAAAAAGATCGAGAAAACTAGGGTCCGCATAAGTCTGATCTTTGTTTTGCGGTTGATGCTTCTATTCTCCCATATCTTCTCGAGTCGTTTTACCGCAGCTTTGCCCATCTGTGCTCTTCTGTTTATGTATAATTGTATAAATAATACATGTATAAGTACAATACATCCAGTCAATTCATTATAGCGCTATAATCATCATCATGTCAGCCCACTGCTGAGCATAGGCCTCTTTTCTAGTATGTCATTTGTCCTGATTCTAACTACACTATAATAATTACACATTGTTTTTGTTTGAGATTTCAATCAGGTCGAAACATAAAACCACCGATAAACATTGGACTTCTTTAACTTACTCTACGTACCTATATGCCTACTTTTCAAATAAACATACACATATAAACGGATGTGTTGCAAAACTGCATGGCGAATTATCAAATGCATTCTTTCATAATTTCTACACACGATTTCGTATATAAATAAGTACTTATCGTTTTGATGCGAATGAAAATAATAGTATTTGAAATTACGTACACTATTATAAACCTTCACATTTTTAATTTTGTAGCAATTACATGTAATACACAAGTTTCTAATGTACAGACACCGACGTAATATTAAAAAAAAAACACTGCTACCTGTACCACATACTAATAACCACTAGTTTTAGAAATCGATCCACATACCACGAAACCCCATATTCGCATGTAAGTACTCCGCTTTTAAAAGCGTATTTCACGAACTAAACACTCTAACTTGGAAAGTTCTAACTGGGCCCGTAGCCACTTAGTACGACCCAGTTGTAAAGTAAACTAAATATTTTCCTTCCATTCACATTTTAACGGCAATTAGAGTGAGACCAATGTACCGATTAATTTACAGAACGGTGCGGTGGACTGAAATGTCAAATGAGTGGTAAGGTGAGGCATCAAAAAAAATCGAGATCTAAAATTGCTTGCTCCTAGAAACTTTGTACGAGAATTTGCCTCAGCGGTAGCTATAATTTTTATGAAAAAAAAACCGCCGCCTTTGGGGTTCTGCTGAAAGCTACTTGCGAATGTTGGATTACGTATTTCGGTTCTCACCATCACCAACAGTTCCACTGCACCAAATGTCACTATTCTGGACGTAAGTGCATGCTGTTCTTATAAAATGCCAAAGTCACTATACACGTGCCGTTCAGATTTGAGGAGTTCGGGTCTGACCATCATCAGCACTTCCACTGCACCAAATGTCGCTGTTCTGGACGTAAGTGCATGCTGTTCTTATAAAAATACCAAAGTCACTTTAAGCGTGCCGTTCAGATTTGAGGAGTTCCGTTCTGACCATCATCAGGAGTTCCACTGCACCAAATGTCACTGTTCTGGACGTAAGGGCATGCTGTTCTTATAAAAATACCAAAGTCACTATAAGCGTGCCGTTCAGATTTGAGGAGTTCCGTTCTGACCGTTATCAGCACTTCCACTGCACCAAATGTTACTGTTCCGTACGTAAATTCATGCTGTTCCTTTAAAAATATAAAAATCACCATTTGTATGCCTTTCAGATTTGAGGAGTTCCCTCGATTTCTCCAGGATCCCATCATTAGAACTGGATTCTGAGAAAAATGGGACCAATCTGTAGGCATATACATTCAATCAAAAAAAAATTTTTAAAATCGGTCCAGTAACGACGGAGATATCGAGGACCAAACATTAAAAAAAAAAAAAACATACAGACGACTTGATAACCGTCCTTCTTGAGAGATATGAGGCGACGGTTAAAAATAACCTCTGTTGACTTATAGAAATAAGTCCTTTTGAAAAGACACTCCTCGATTGTTTTACCGTTAGTCGCTGGCAACCTAAGCTTACGTAGGTATTTTGATTTGATTACATTTTTCGCCATTTCTGTTCAATTCCACTTTACGTAGTTAAAATGTGAACAAAGTTCGTTTTTGATTTATTCATATTTGTAATTTTTAAGAAAAAAAACCGTCGCCTTTCGGGTTCTGGTGAAAGCTACTTGCGAATGTTGGATTATGTAGAAATGTGTAAGTATTTTTTAAAACTGCTTTAAATGCTTTAATTATTAGATGGCAACACAAATGAATATACGTATAACGTTAAGGTTTGAGGAGTTTCCTCAATTCCTCATGAATCCGATTATATTATAAGAAATCGAAGCTTGACAAACTTTGACTTGAAAACTCAATATGCTTAACAAACATAACTAAATAAATGTCACTGTTCTGAACTTAAATGCATGCTTTTCTTACAAAAATACCAAAGTCACTATGAGTGTGCCGTTCAGATTTGAGGAGTTCGGTTCTGACTATCATCAGCAGTTCCACTGCACCAAATGTCACTGTTCTGGACGTAAGTGCATGCTGTTCTTATAAAAATACCAAAGTCACTATAAGCGTGCCGTTCAGATTTGAGGAGTTCGGTTCTGACCATCATCAGCAGTTCCACTGTACCAAATGTCACTGTTCTAGACGTAAGCGCATGCTGTTCTTATAAAATGGCAAAGTCACTATAAGCGTGCCGTTCAGATTTGAGGAGTTTGGTTCTGGCCATCATCAGCAGTTCCACTGCACCAAATGTCACTGTTCTGGACGAAAATGCATGCTGTTCTTATAAAAATACCAAAGTCACTATAAGCGTGCCGTTCAGATTTGAGGAGTTCGGTTCTGACCATCATCAGAAGTTCCACTGCACCAAATGTCACTGTTCTGGACGAAAGTTCATGCTGTTCTTATAAAAATACCAAAGTCACTATAAGCGTGCCGTTCAGATTTGAGGAGTTTGGTTCTGGCCATCATCAGCAGTTCCACTGCACCAAATGTCACTGTTCTGGACGAAAGTGCATGCTGTTCTTATAAAAATACCAAAGTCACTATAAGCGTGCCGTTCAGATTTGAGGAGTTCGGTTCTGACCATCATCAGCAATTCCACTGCACCAAATGTCACTGTTCTGGACGAAAGTGCATGCTGTTCTTATAAAAATACCAAAGTCACTATAAGCGTGCCGTTCAGATTTGAAGAGTTCCGTTCTGGCCATCATCAGCAGTTCCACTGCACCAAATGTCACTGTTCCGTACCTAAATGCATGCTGTTCCTTTAAAAACACAAAAATCACCACATGTATGCCTTTCAGATTCGAGGAGTTCCCTCGATTTCTCCAGGATCCCATCATCAGAACTGGGTTCTGAGAAAAATGGGACCAATCTGGACATTCAATCAAAAAAAAAAATTCAAAATCGGTCCAGTAACGACGGAGATATCGAGGAACAAACATTGAAAAAAATAAAAAAATAAATAAAAAAAAAAACATACAGACGACTTGATAACCGTCCTTCTTGAGATATATGAGGCGACGGTTAAAAACCAGTTTTCCTGATTTAAGTCAACCTTCAATAAAAGAGCAAACCTACTCCCGTACCAGGCCAGCAATGTACATCCAAATCCTCTGGTGATTGTGTCTAAAGCAAAGACATATATAACTCCATATAGACAGATAAAGTCTAAAAAAAAAACGTACCTCAGTACCATACAGAAAAAGGTACGGTGGCCTAGATGGCATTATACCTTTCGGGTACGCTCAGCTAGAGTGCGCTAATATTAGTATTTGACATTTTGACACAATTAATAGTGGCACAACTCAAAATGAAATGCTACTGCACTTTATATTCTAACTCTTACCGGTAAGGTTAAAATTCGAATGGCATTTCATTTTGAGTTGTGCCACTATTCTTGATAAGCGACAACATAATTATCAAGCCAAGAGAGCCAAATTGTCAAAACTAAGGTTCAAAAGTTCTAAGCCTGTGTCAAGAGATGGCAGTCTATGCACTGTGATTACACATTTTACTTCGACAATATAACTCTCTATAATACTCGATCCTCTTTGGTCTATAGTAAGGGCAGTGGTGAACGCTTGCCATCAGATGATCTGTGTAATGGGTCCATTGCATCCTACCTCATAAAAAAAGTCCACAATTCTTCGTAAAATCCGAACTGAAACTATTTAGTGTGTATTTTAACAATTCTACAACTACATGTCCAATTTGGCTGTGGAATTTTATTTTATTATGAGACGTATTTTTTACAATTCGTGCTATTAAAAATCCAAAATACATGTTCATTCATTACGAGTACCTATATTATAGTTGTTATTGGTCCTGTTACTGTCCTCACATGGGCGGTGGCTGACGTGAGTTAATTTTAACAAGTTTAAATCGCAACAAAAATAAAACGCCCATTTACATTAAATCATGACATTATGTCAAGCAAAACATGTCATTTGCCATTTAAAATAACGTTTAACTCTATAACCACCCACTGTCCAATTATGGTCTAATTGCATAACAACATACGCCAGTCAAAAAGGTGACAGAGAAAGACTTTGACGATACAATTTTAATGTTTGTATTTCTGATTCTGAATTCCGCTCGTGCTATCGGACTACCCAAAGGTTGTCAAATGTAAGCACAATGGGTTAAGCTGTGCCAGTTATGGCCGTTAAATGAGATCCGTCATGAAAGTATGTACTACACATCCAGTTCGAATTTTAACTCGTTACATTTGTTCTCATAAGCATTGTAGTAATAAATTAATAAAAAGTGCTGTAACTGAGATAGGTAGGTACATTAAATCAGCTTATTTATTAAACACATACTCGTTTAGATTATTTTATTTTAGCCTGTTTAGTGTTCTACTGCTGGGCAAAGCCCTCGCCCCGCCCAAGCCCCACATGACCCTGTCATCGGCGTTTTAGGTAGAAATGCATCCAAGTCGTCCACGTAACTCCTAAGGGACTATCCACACACAGGCGACGCATGTCTTAAGACGCGGAACGGACGTCAGCGCCACGCAACCCGAAAGTAATTTAAAAAACGTCTCAGTACATTTTGTATAGGAAGGACGTAAGACGCGCCCCAGGCGACGCGTCGTTTAGGGCGCGTCGCTTGAGGCGCGTGCCGCGTCGCCTGGGGGCGCGTCGCCTGGGGGCGCGTCTTAATATTACATCCTTCCTATACATAACCACAAAATTAGAATTTTGAAAAAAACCCCGACCGAGACATAGTAGACAGATTTTCATGAAACATGGCTAAGAACACTCCCGACTTCAGACACAGCTACTCAGCTTTCAGACAAAAAAAACTAAATCTAAATCGGTTCAGCCGTTCGGGAGCTACGATGCCACAGACAGACACACACAGACAGACACGTCAAACTTATAACACCCCGTCATTTTTGCGTCGGTGTTAAAAATGAACTGAGGAGACAATTTTTAATTACATTCGGGCGGCGTGGCGCTGACGTCCGTTCCGCGTCTTAAGACATGCGTCGCCTGAGTGTGGGTTGCCGCTAAGGATCGCAAACGGGACTTAATCGCGTATACTGGGGACGCTATTGCTATGTCTTGTATGGGAACCCTGCATTTTATGATTAAGCACTGAGACTTGGCACAGTTGTTCATTGGGTGGCCCTGAGTAGATAAAGATCGGGAGGCATCGAGAGCCCCCCTTAATTTAGGAGGGAGGAGGGGGGGAAGGCTGGCGCCTCCGCGCTTCCTTTGAAACCATATTTCTCTAAAACTATACAAAATAGGGCATGCGATATATCATTTTCGGATAAATGAAGGACGAGGAATTCATTTTTGGAACAAAAAAAATGTATTTTAGAACAAAAATACAAAATAAAATGGGAAAATCTGAAAACAAGATTTTTTTTATACATATTATTGCACATTTTATGAAAACTGTAATGGTTTTTTCTAAATAAAAAATATTATTTAATAGCTACATTTATCTTGTTTAAGAAAATATATAATTTGTTCTAGAAATATATTATACGACGAGTGATAAAAAATAATTTACATCGCCCGATAGGGTGATTTGAATGCTCATTTCAATAAGTTTTGTCAATGATTTCAGGTATAATCACTATTTAACACACGAAAGCCATAATCATTGTCTTTTATGGCTATTTTAGTGATTAATGTACTTAAAATAAAAAAAATACAAAAAATTTAAAAAAAATGTGATAACTTTTTTATAACATTATCCTATTTTGTTCTTTCTATACAATGTATATCTAAAAGCAATAAATATGAATAAAAAGCCACATTTATGTAGTTTATAAAAATATATAGTTTGTTATATAAATATATTACGAAACGCGAGATAAAAAATAATGAAAGTGACGTGGCAGGGCGACCTTGATGTACGGTACGGGTCAGCTTGTATGATTCGATGAGGTGAGGTAAAGGTACTCAAAGCTCTCAAAAAGTGTAGTTATTTAGAGTACTTCAAATTAAACAACATACTCCTATATAGTCTGAATTTAACTATTTATATTACATGAAATGATCGATTGATATGATAGGTCAGATATATACATCTGATCCTAATACATACATCTTGTGAAATAGTAGTTATCTATATGATTTGCATAATTTATGGATAATTCTTACTTGACATATTTATTATTCAAGATCTGCGTCATGTACTTTGGTTAACGAGTGCCGAAAATAGTTATTAACCAAAAAAGACCGCCAAATTAACAGCATTTCACCGACAAAAGCTGCCTTACACCATTTTTGTAAGGGTTATAGGTATATCAAGGTGTACATGTATGGGGTCAACTAAACCCAATTCAAAATTTGCCATTATTTGCTACTTGTGGCTGGACGAAAGTCTGTAACAATTGGGATTTGGGAGCCTACTTGCCCGCAACGTTACCTGTTGCTGCAGAAATATGCCTCGAAATTGTCGGATGCAGGTGTATAAAAACAGTTCCGCGTAAGGTGCAACCGTAAAAACAGACTTTTTAAATTAAATGTTCGGAGCTGATGTGCTTATGCAGTGGATGTTGTGATATACCTATACATAATTAAATTCAGACTATTCATGTTGTTTTATTTGAATAACTCAAAATAGCTACACTTTTTGAGAGCCTTGAGTACTAGCCCCGATACACATGTTTTCGTCTAGTCAGACCATTTTTTGAGGTTCTCCTTTGTACAAAAGCAATGTCTTAGTTCAAAAATCATTAATGCTAATACGAATCCAGTTTATTTTTATGGCACTATTGCGCAATAACTAACTGTCATTGATACTGAAAGGAAGAATATGAGGATTTTTATTTTATCTTTTATGGATGGGTAAAACCGATTTAAGGGGGCCCAAAGGAAGTAACTAAATTCTGCTAGTAAACTAAAAAATCTTCAAGCCTATGCATGCAGAACTGCTTTAGGAGAGGAGAACGTGATTAAGACATTTTTTTTGCAATATAAGTCACATGCAATTTTATTTTACAATCAAAATAAACTATATTATAGGACTTTTACAATTTTCTGTACTGGGTCGTGATATACCTACATGTGTAAACGTTATTAGAATAAGTATATTTCTGTATTACTAGACGAACTCCACTGCATAGCGGGTAGTACCTTTACCTCACCTCATCGAATAATGCAACGTAAAATGTACATTAAAATTTTCATTTTCATAATTTTTTATCTCGCGTTTCGTAATATATTTATGTAACAAACTATATATTTTTATAAACTGTATAAATGTGGCTTTTTATTGATATTTATTTCTTTTAGATATATGTTGTGTAGAAAGAACAAAATAGGATAATGTTAAAAAAAAATATCACATTTTTAATATTTTTTAAAAATTTTGTATTTTTTTTTATTCTAAGTACATTAATCACTAAAATAGCCATAAACTACAATGATTACGGCTTTCGTGTGTTAAAAATAGTGATTATACCTGAAATCATTGACAAAACTTATTGAAATGAGCATTCAAATCACCCTATCGGGCGATGTAAATTATTTTTTATCACTCGTCCTATAATATATTTCTATAACAAATTATACATTTTCTAAAACTAGATAAATGTAGCTATTAAATAATATTTTTTATTTAGAAAAAACCATTACAGTTTTCATAAAATGTGCAATAATATGTATAAAAAAAAATCTCGTTTTCAGATTTTCCCATTTTATTTTATATTTTTGTTCTAAAATACATTTTTTTTTGTTCCAAAAATGAATTCCTCGTTCTTCGTTTATCCGAAAATGATATATCGCATGCCCTATTTTGTATAGTTTTAGAGAAATATGGTTTCAAAGGAAGCGCGGCGGCGCCAGCCTTCCCCCCCTCTTCCCTCCTAAATTAAGGGGGGCTCTCAATGCCTCCCGATCTTTATCTATTTAGGGCCACCCAAGGAACAACCTGTGCCAAGTCTCAGTGCTTAATCATAAAATGCAGGGTGTTGTGCAATAGCGTCCCCAGTAGTAAAGCTATATTTTTTAAACCGAACCTCCGGCGTTTCAAAGCGGTGGTAATTGTGTTATGTGCCGGTGGTGGCTCCGAGACTACGAGGATAACGCCGTCCTGGAAAGGTCGGAGGTTGTTTTTAAAAACATACTTTTATGAGATTAAGTCCCGTTTGCAATTTTACGTAATTGTAAATCGGTGTAACTCCAAAGAGCCCTTGACTGGTGTAACGAGTATGACAGGCAACATGATTATAGGCAGCTAACCGTAGTTTAACCCGCTCGTGCTATTTATCGGACTACCCAAAGGTTATCAGATGTAAGCACAATGGGTTAAGCTGTGCGAGTTATGGCCGTTTTGTTATCTTTTGTTTATGGTAATTACACAATACATTGTTTAGGAAAGTGGATCAAGTGACCATATCCATACCAAGACCATACCAAGTATTTACTTAGTGGTTTTGTGAGTTGTGGCCCAGGCGTTTCATAAGCTAAAAAAAAAAACTTAACCCTTAAATGCAGGACCTTGTCAAAGATTTGTTCAAATTTGAATTTTGACATGCTGTCAATAAAGTCAAAAATATATGATGCATATATATACATCACCATGAATTTAAGGGTTAACTAACTGATAATATAACTTGTTAAAGCATAATAAAATTATTTTATGTGTCATATAAATACTTACCCAACTGGCACTGAAATCCTTTTCAATTTTAATAATTATAAACAATTAAAAAAAAACCGGCCAAGAGCGTGTCGGGCCACGCTCAGTGTAGGATTCCGTAGTTTTCCGTATTTTTCTCAAAAACTACTGAACCTATCAAGTTCAAAACAATTTTCCTAGAAAGTCCTTATAAAGTTCTACTTTTGTGATTTTTTTCATATTTTTTAAACATATGGTTCAAAAGTTAGAGGGGGGGGGACGCACTTTTTTTCCTATAGGAGCGATTATTTCCGAAAATATTAATATTATCAAAAAACGATCTTAGTAAACCCTCATTCATTTTTAAATATCTATCCAACAATATATCACACGTTGGTGTTGGAATGAAAAAAAATATCAGCCCCCACTTTACATGTAGGGGGGGTACCCTAATAAAACATTTTTTTCCATTTTTTATTTTTGCACTTTGTTGGCGTGATTGATATACATATTGGTACCAAATTTCAGCTTTCTAGTGCTAACGGTTACTGAGATTATCCGCGGACGGACGGACGGACGGACGGACGGACGGACGGACGGACGGATGGACAGACAGACATGGCGAAACTATAAGGGTTCGTAGTTGACTACGGAACCCTAAAAAACGAAGCGACAGAAAAAATGATCTGCCATTTTGAAAAAATCGGTAATAAAATGCGACCTGCAGAGGCTGCAGATGAGAGCATCTGGGCATCTAGCCAAACGTAGATTCGTTGACGTTTTGTAGCTAACTGGCTCAGTCGCACCAATACGGAAGCGCGAGAGATAATGTATAACTGCGATACGGATCGTCAGCGATTTCACTATTGGCTAGAGGGCTTTAACAGACAAAAGAATTTTAGCAAAACTGAGACTATCCAACATTCGATCATCATCATCATCAGCCTATCGCAGTCCACTGATGGACATAGGTCTCCCCAATTTCACGCCACCGTTTCCGATCTTCGGCTGCTCGCATCCAGCTGCTGCCAGCCATCCTGGGCAAATCGTCGCTCCACCTTGCCTGAGGGCGTCCTACACTGCGCTTGCCGAGACGCGGTCTTCACTTAAGAACTCGTTTACCCCAACGGTTGTCGGGTGTACATTCGGTAAAAGATAAAAAAATATGCGCAAAGTCTAACGATAATAAAAACTACAGTTGCAAATTATCTACATCATTAATTGAAATTTAAAATGCAAATCGAATGTTTAATAACAAAAACGTTCAATTTACAAAATATATAGTTTCAAAGGCTCAAAATTTATTGAATTTCACGCTTTATTTTAGGCGAAATATTAAACCGTGCAAACCGAAACAGGCAATATCGCGTTTTCTGCTATTCACTTTAAATTTTATTGTATATATTAAATTCAGGTATAATGCATGTATCGACTCTGATAACTAATTGGGTTAGTTGAATTGAATAATTACATTAATTACGTATTTCGTAAGCGGGCCAAAAAGACGATTTACATTGAATGGGCATTCAAATTCTTGCTAAAACAATGGTTTACACATACAGACGAAAGTCGTATAAGAGACTAGCTTTTGCCCGCGGCTTCACTCGTGTTAGAAAGAGACAAAAAGTAGCCTGTGTCACTTTCCATCCCTTCAACTATCTCCACTTAAAAACCGGCCAAGAGCGTGTCGGGCCACGCTCAGTGTAGGGTTCCGTAGTTTTCCGTATTTTTCTCAAAAACTACTGAACCTATCAAGTTCAAAACAATTTTCCTAGAAAGTCTTTATAAAGTTCTACTTTTGTGATTTTTTTCATATTTTTTAAACATATGGTTCAAAAGTTAGGGGGGGGGGACACACTTTTTTTTCCTTTAGGAGCGATTATTTCCAAAAATATTAATATTATCAAAAAATGATCTTAGTAAACCCTTATTTATTTTTAAATACCTATCCAACAATATATCACACGTTGGGGTTGGAATGAAAAAAAAAATCAGCCCCCACTTTACATGTAGGGGGAGTACCCTAATAAAACATTTTTTTCCATTTTTTATTTTTGCACTTTGTTGGCGTGATTGATATACATATTGATACAAAATTTCAGCTTTCTAGTGCTAACGGTTACTGAGATTATCCGCGGACGGACGGACGGACGGACGGACGGACGGACGGACGGACGGACGGACAGACAGACATGGCGAAACTATAAGGGTTCCTAGTTGACTACGGAACCCTAAAAAATCACGTCAATTCGTCGCTCCGTTTTTCCGTGAAAGACGGACAAACAAACAGACACACACACTTTCCCATTTATTATAATGTTAGTATGCATTCTACCATGAGTTTTTGAAGTTTTAGAATGCGTAAACCTGACGGTTTTTTTGTATCATTATTTTTAAAATCGGGACTTAATCGCGTATAACTACATATTAAACTGACCTCCAACGTTTCAAGGACGGCGTTGTCCCCGTGGTCTCGGAGAAGACTGGCTTGAAATGACATCAACACCTTCTGACAGCCGCGCGAGTTTTTCGAACTACCCGCACTTGGTTTTGATTATCAACTTGAACTGTTTGCGCACTAGGTATGTTACTCTGTCGACATACAACACTGACGATATTTGATTTAACGACTGTCGATATTATTTTCGGCTTACACTTATTAATGACAGGATTCCATGTGGATGAGATCCTAAACCCTTCGTCCCGATTGAAATTGCGATGTTTTTTGATTTCAATGGCTTCACGCACTTTTCTACTGTAGAAATGGCGTTCCGTGGAAAGGACTTTAGGGTCATGTAGTTCGATCCAGTGGTTTGGCCCTGACTCTAACAAATATGTAGTTATACGCGATTAAGTCCCGATTTTAAAAATAATGATGTGTAATAATCGTGAAAGTTTAAATCAGTGTTTTTTTTGTAATTGTTAGTTTTAACATAATGGGTAACCGTTTGGTGACTTTGTTCACTTTCTCCATTTTTTCGTGATTGGTAAATGAAAAGTCAAACGTAGGGACTGTTATATCATAGCAGCCCGGTAAAAAGATTAAATAAATAAATTAAAAATAAATATCGGGGGACACCGTACACAGATCAACTTAGCCCCAAACTAAGCTAAAGCTTGTACTATGGGTGCTAAGCGACGATATCCATACTTAAATACATAGAAAACATCCACGACTCAGGAACAAATATCTGTGCTCATCACACAAATAAATGCCCTTACCGGGATTCGAACCCAGGACCTCGGCTCAGCAGGCAGGGTCACTACCGACTGAGCCAATAACAGATTAGTAAATAATAGGGGCGCCACCGTCCAAGTAAACCGTTTTACATGTGGCAACTATATTGAGTCACTTTAGTGAGTGTTGCCATGATAAAAAAAGTACCTACATTGACTTAAACTCGAATACGAGTTCTCGCACCGTCTCAATGAGCCCTAAAGGTTTATTTTAAATTTAAATGAGTCAGTATGCGTGGTTGCGTATGTTATGTAACTGGCTATTGTTAAGACGCTAGATAATATGGAAGAGAAAGTAACGAGATATCGATTACAATGTTCGAAAAGTTAATGAAAAGCCGTGATAAAATCAACTCTTTTACTTAATGGACTTTTGATGATTGGATTATCAGATAAAGAATATGAATCCTCAGCTTGGTTTCGTTTATTCGTTTGGCTTTGCGCTTTTTCTCGGTCAGTCTATTTTTCGTATTACTTACGTAAATTGCAGCATTTTATTTGAGGGTAGATATGTATTGTATAGGTATAGGTATGTAGGTAGGTATAATATAACTGAGTTGGCATAGTCAAAAGTGACGTTTTTATTTGACACTGACAGATCAGCGCCATATAGAAAACCGACAGGATTAACTAAATATCTTTAAGGCCCATTTACACGGCGCGAGGGATCGCATGCAATTTATCGTCCTGTGTAAATGAGCCCATAGATTTACTATTTACTAATAAACTACATAATCATTACATATTTCAACCAAATCACCCGTTATTCTGAAATATACATACAAAACTTTCTCGATCAAAAGTATCCAAAATAGCCATCAAAGTATATCATAACATTTCATAACGCATACAACTTCATCTTACGACTAATGAAGTCTAAAAATAAGATGTGCTTAAAATGATAAAAGTGCTGTGATTATTATAATTGATCGCTCTCTCCACTTGTTATGGACATTAATTATAATACAAAAATAACCGATCCTCTTTACCAATGGGCGGGGTTCGAGGCTAACAGACAACCAATTTAAAAAGTTAACCAAAAAGATTATAAGTGCCATACTAAACGAATGAAAGTTACGCCTCTTTGGAGGATATAATAAGTTTTAATATAACTAATTTTAAAAACATTGGACAGTACTTAGCTAGGTACATATAAGGCTTGGTATTTATGTGTAGCTTGTAGATTTTTAAACGTGAATGAAGGTGTACAATATATTTAATAAAATTCAAGGAAAATATGCCAGTCAAATCTATAAACGCAGTATCATGTAAAGCAGCATTAGTTAAGGTTATGCCAAGATATTATTATTAAAAAACATGTTTACATGACCTTACAATATAACCAATGCGTCACGAAACTTAGATAATAAAAAAACAAAGAGAGAAAAAGACAAAAAAAAGAGAATAAGAAACGAAAATTAATCAATTCATTTGGGCGATGACGTCACAGCGTGGCTCCGTTGCGTCGTTTGCCCCGGAACCGCCGAAAAACCACACCTTTCGGTCAGAAGTCGGCACGCGAACAACAAACGAACTGAAGTGCACGTAGTGACCCGACTGTAGCTGCTGCACCCTCAGCGTGTAGCCAGTCTTCCGGCGAACGTAGTCCACCACCTCGTCGGCCACGGCGGAGTAGTGTAAGCGCGACACGTAGAGCGCCTTGCTCGGTGTGGCAATCCGTAGACCAGAATTCACCGGTTCCGCAGAGCCACATTTAAATGCTCTCCCTGGAGAAATGTGAGAGTAGGTAGTGTACTGTAAAGAAAAAATTGTGCCCCTTGCAACATTGCGAAACAAACACGATCACAAGTTTTTTTTGTAAAATTAGGGGATTGTAGGTACTTATTGTACCTATTACACTACTTCGAATCTGGGGGCACCGCCAAGTCGAGCAAAAAGAGGCACGAACGTTTTCTCGAAGCAAATCAGACCATTTTCAACCCCCTGTTATTGTAATTTGTAGGATGTTAAAAATAATAATATAATTATGTATTTATAAAAAATACTAGCTTTTTTGCCCGCGGCTTCGCTCGCGTTAGAAAGTGACAAAAAGTAGTCTCCATCCCTTCAACTTCTCCACCTAAAAAATCACGTCAATTCGTCGCTCCGTTTTGCCGTGAAAGACGGACAATCAAATAGACACAAACACTTTCCAATTTATAATATTAGTATGGATTGTTAATAGTTATTGCTCTCTAAATTATTTTTCTCACATAAGTTGTACCCTACATATATTATACGAGTATGTATAGTAAGGTAGTCATAATCATAAGATTCATAAGTCAGTCACTCTTACACGCGTGCGATCGCGGTTCGCTTTGAGCGGCAACGGTCAGGGGGCGCCCGAGATGTCCGACGCTCACACCGGTAGATTCACTTGAATGAGCCCAAAAATAACAAATTCGGAAATATGTCACTCGATTTAAACTAACACGATCTTCACTCATATTATTAAATTAAAACGGGACTTAATCCCGTAAAACTTAAAACGTAAGTTTTACGCGATTAAGTCCCGTTTTAATTTAATAATATATGTCACTCGTTTTATTATATAATATGTATTGCAATAAATATGTTTATGGAAATAAACAGTTCAAATAAAAAAATAGTTCAAGTGGTATGTGTCACCCACACGGGAGGACAGATAGCGTCAATATACGTCAGTGAAAGCTACCCACGTCGCCTGCGTCTATTTTGATTTTTAACCCAGCATCTGAATTGGTTACAAGGTGCATAGGTCAAGACTGAGCACTCTTCTAATTAAAAACTTCGAAGTTGGAGCTATTTTTAAAAAATATTTCCTCATAATTCGCCCCAAATTCGGTTCGGTGTAAAGGCTACCCACATCGACCGCGTCTATTTTAACTCGACATCTAAATGGGCTACAAGGTCCATAGGTCGAGACTGAGCTCTCTTCTAATTAAAACTTCGAAGTTGGAGCTATTTTAAAAAAATATTTCCTCATAATTCGACCAAAATTCGGTTCGGTGTAAAGGCTACCCACATCGACCGCGTCTATTTTAACTCGACATCTAAATGGGCTACAAGGTGCATAGGTCGAGACTGAGCACGCTTCTAATTAAAACTTCGAAGTTGGAGGTATTTAAAAAAAATATTTCCTCATAATTCGACCAAACTTCGGTTCGATGTGAGCGCCACCCACGTCGACCGCGTCTATTTTAACCCGGCATCTGAATGGGCTCCAAGGTGCACAGGTCGAGACTGAACACTCTTCTAATTAAGTCCGAACTTCGAAGTTGGCGTTATTTTTAATAAATATTTCCTCATAATTCGACCAAACTTCGGTTCGGTGTGAGAGGCAACCACGTCGACCGCGTCTATTTTAACCCGGCATCTGAATGGGCTCCAAGGTGCATAGGTCGAGACTGAGCACTCTTCTAATTAAGTCCGAACTTCGAAGTTGGAGCTATTTTTTGCACCCACTTTGAAAAGGTTCTCGGCTTAAAGTGTTTTTGCCTCGTGTTTCTTGTTTTTCTTTATGCCTCATTCTGAAATGACAGGTACAGCGATGTTGGGATTGCGGTGCGAGATAAATTACGCGGTGCTTTGATTTTTGTTAACATTTTTTATTCATTGTAAGAACGATATGGCAAACATCTTTACCACAAAATTAAAATTTTGAAAAACCCCCAACATAGTGGACCGAGTTCCATGAAATATGGCTAAGAACACTCTCGACTAATTCCGCTTTCAAACAAAAGGAAACTAAATCTAAATCGGTTCATCCGTTCGGGAGCTACGAAGTCAGAGCCAGACACACACAGACAGACAGACAGACACGTCAAACTTATAACACCCCGTCGTATTTGCGTCGGGGTTAAAAATTAACGCAACCTAATTTATTTTATTTATTTTATTTTATTTATTCAAATTACAAAATGCACCTTACAGCTAAAGCCAAAGCGGCACAAATTGCGGCACTAATTGTCAGTTGTAATGTATCAAGTTGTGGGTAATATGTAATAACTAGCCCTATGTAGATAAAGACACCAAATCATATGCATAGTAATGCAGAGTAAATAATAGAACTAACATACAGAGAGGACACTTCATACAAAGCCGAAGTTTAACAGCATTTCAGGGTCGAATAGTGTTGTCCCTTTCTAATACAAGGCCCTATCGCTTTCGACCATTTAGGGTTGACAAAATCATGAAACTGTTAGTGGTAGCGGACGCAACGGACCGTCAATTGCTAGGGACTTTCATAAATGCTACTCTACGTAGAATGCGAGCCGAATGGTGCCGGAATCGCCCGATCGAGTCAGTGTCCGACCACTGATAATGTTTAATTTTTGGCTTAATTTAAAACAACATGATTTGGACTCGTGTCCTGCCTATGAAGCCGAAAGTGTTGGGTTCGAATACTTCAAATCCCAGCAAAGGTATTTTGTGATAAAGTTCTGATTGTTTCCTGAGTCATAATTGTAAGTATGTTATGATTTTAAGTAATCGTATTTTAAATATAGTTGCGCGTATCAATTTGTGGAAGATCCAATATTGTGTATATTATCTCTTGAATAGAAATACATGCTTTTATAACTAACTATATACATATAATCGAATGTTGTTAGGTCTTTGTCTGATAGAACGACATTGTTCGAGTAATTATTCGATGTAATTCTGAATCAAACCATCCATCATATTGACAGGCCTCTATATTTCTATGAGTTAGAAATACCGATTTAACTAAACTAGTATTGTGTGTTTCGATGTAATTTTATATTATATCTAGTCAGACAATTTAGTTAGAAATGTTAATTTGAAATTAATATTTATTCATAAATATTTATTATTCAATTTATTTAATAATTATGCCGGAAAACAACTAGATTTTATTAAGAAATAAGCTTTTACCCGCGGCTTCGCTCGCTCACTCGAAAATTGAGAATTCGAAAATTGAGGAATGCCCGATACAAACTTCTACCCCCCTATTTTTGGGAAGTTTCACAAAGTAGACTTTGTCACTCTACTATAAAACCACCACTTAAAAAATCACGTTAATTTGTCGCTCTGTTTTGTCGTGAAAGACGGACAAAGAAACAAACACACACACTTTCGCATATCAAGTATGGATTGTCAGTAACGGGTATTTTAGGGATTGCCCTAAAATACCTGTTAATGAGGAGGCACTCGACATTTTATCCTGCCAGGCGGCGCCTGTGCAAGTTCCTACGCATGTCACTGTCATTCACAACCTGTCACTAGGTGTAATAGCCCCACACATTACCGGTAAACGTTATTTCATATGTGAGAGGGAGAAAAAAATATCTTCTTCTTGCTCTCACGTATGAAATGACATTGGTATGGTCCGGTAACTTCTTATTCTTTATCCGTGCAATGGACTTATAAGGTAGCGCTATCTGTCATTACCTTTGAGTGTGCCTCCTCATTGGCACTTCTCAACCTCTCGAGCACATTCAACTGGCATTACTCCCGTCCCGCAGCAGTTGGTTAAAAACATTCCTCTCCCCAACTTCAATCACTTTAGCAACAAACTTCGCCCAACCTTTTTAAAACACCCAACAAATTTTAAACTTGCACACGGAACTGAAAACAAATTCCCGTTTCGTCATTGGAAGAAACAATGGATATGCCGGGGCGTGTTTAAAAACTGTAACTTCGGTGTTGTCAAAAACAAGTCTAAGCAGGGTTTCAGTTAGATGTTGGAGCGGGCCGCTCTAGTTTTGTAGAGAAAAGAAAAGATGCCGGTAGCTGGGCGGGGGTTACATTGTAGGCGGAAGCGAGAGCGGGGAGAAACACACGGGAGACTAATTTTTGTTCCACCTACCTGCTCAGATCCCTGTTGTATTTGCAGCAGAGCATCAGCAGAGTACAATACAATATACAGTGAGCTGCAAAAGCGCATGACGAATTTATCAATGAATTCACATAATCTCCGTACAATTTCGCAGCTCAACGCAGCCGCACACACCAGCTCATCAGCTCGAGCTCAAGCACCGCTCAAACGGTATCACCGGGTTAGGTGTCGTGGGGTTTGGTAACGATCTACAGTGCAAAACCGGTCTAGTTACTACAGCAACCCAATCATCGTTAAATTGATGAGTACTGACATCCTCATCTACCGTGTTAGGGTCGGATGCACCAAACAATCCATTGCCGAATTTAGCGTTCGTTAAATTTGTTGTATGGGGATCATAGACTTCTGCTGCGTGACGTTGACGTTTCGGTTAGCTGTGGTTGATACAACTGACCCTTACTCATTACATCTACGTATGACCCGATTATATCTCCCGATGACCTGATCACCCTGTGCGACGAAGCCACGAAATAGCTGACTGCTCTTAGTCTAGATATTTAAGAAAAATTTCACGTTCTATGTTTCTATTTTCTAACATGTATGCCATACGAATAAATAAATAAAAACATCTACGTACTATCAACTACAAAACTGCATGGATAAATTATGAATGAATTCATTTATAAATTCGCCTTGCCCTTTTGCAGCTGACAGTACAAGAAAGTCCCTCAAAAGCGGACCTTACGAGAGTTACGAGTAGGCTCCTATGAGCAGTGGCAAATGCCGGGTTAACAAGGAGGATGATGAGTACAGGAAAGTCTCCGTCCATTCCATGTGATGGCATCATCTAATTCATCATTATTTTTGAAATTCTCCCGCTTCCGCAAACGCCATAACCTGACCCTTCTCTGCTCGCTCTTTGCAACTCACAACTTAGACAAACTTGTTTCCTTACAAGAAATATACATTTTGCTGCTTCAAATATAAGTTTAAGTTCGCGGTATACGCTGATTTCTGTTTACTTCTCTACGTAAATGGGGTACGGGGTTGAAAGTAGGAATGCAGTTACTGTGAAATTGGTCTCTGATACTCTTATCGTATTTTATGCTCGGTACTTTCAATATTATACCAACATACTTATTTAGTAGGGATTTCAGTAAATGCAAATTTTTGGTAATGAGGTTGGATTATTAGACGACTGGTCTGGCCTAGCACGTTGTGACCCTGCCTGTTACGCCGGAGTCCCGGATTTGAATCCCGGTAATGGCATTTATTTGTGTGATGAGCACAGATATTTGTTCCTGGGTCATGGATGTTTTCTATGTATATAAGTATTTGTATATTAAATATATCGTTGTCTGAGTACCTGCAACACAAGCCATCTTAAGCTTACCGTGGGACTCAGTCAATCTGTGTAAGAATGTCGTATAATATTTATTTATTAATTATTGATAATTTTGATAATTGTGAAAAAGATTAAGTGTAAATTAAATAGAACACGTTATATCCTATCAGTAAGCTCCAGATTCTTGATCTTTATGAGGACCTGGCTGTCAAAAGTTACTTTTTAACAGCAGCTTTAGACTTCAATCTCATGCAGATGGAGCCAAGCTCCTAACTATATGTTTGCACTTGACTGTACCACGAAAGCGGCAAAGGGAAACTGGTGGTGGTAAAACCTAGAAGAGAAGATATTTAACATTTCGGGATTTAATACCGAAACCTAGGTTTTATCGATTATTTTACTGTTCTTCGTACTCCACAGTACTTATATATGTTACAAAACTTAAACCAAATCATATTTCACACAAAAGAAACCCTTCGAGAGATACGAAGTAATGATAACGCGAAGTGGGGCATACCGGGCAAAGTTGCCAGCAAGTTGGGCGATAATTTTAATGACTTTTAGTTGGTAGTTGGTTAAATGGGGCTTATCGGAAGTTAACTCGATTGGGTATTGGAGGAAAAATTTGTTATTTGTATGAGTATAGGTTGCTTTACGACTGCTGGACTAGAGGGGGTCTATCCATAGAATAAATAACTTACATATAGAAAGAACACTTTCTGCAAAACCGAAGTTTGACAGCAGTTCAGGGTAGAATCGTGTTATAACTCTAATGGATGGTGCTATACCTTTCGACCATTTAGGGTTGTGAACAACAAGAAGTGTTTATTGTAATTTCAAACTTCACTAACCCAAAAATGGAGGCAGACGGCAAAGTTTTTATTTTTGTACATTGGATCATCATCATCATCATTCCCTTGCCCTTTTCATATTATTTGGGGTGGGCGCAGCATATCATCTTCCTCCATTCCTGTCTATCAGCCGTCATACATTCATACATTTTACGTTTTTTAAACATTGGATGAGTTTTTCGGAATTTATGTGCGAAATGTCATTTGATATTTGCCAGTCGCTTTTCGGTGAAGGAAAACATCGTGAGGAAACCGGACTAATTCCAATAAGGTCTATTTTGCCCTTCGGGTTGGAAGGTCAGATGGCAGTCGCTTTCGTAAAAACTAGTGCCTTCGCCAGATCTTGGGATTAGTTGTCAAAAGCGGACCCCAGGCTCCCATGAGCCGTGGCAAATGCCGGGCTAACGCAAGGAGGATGATGATGGATGGCGGCTGCAAATTTAATAGATACCTAATTAATTAAACTCATCCGACTAGTTTATAAATATCTAACGTATTTTTCTTTATTTTTCAGGTACCTACAAAATTTTAACCATACCTACACAATAAGTACACTCGTAGAAGCAGCAGAAGGTAAAGAACAACTAAGTGTATAAACTTTATTTACAACAGCCAACACATTTGGCGAAAATACATTTATATGCAGAAAATCAATGAAATTCAATAAATCTACCCGAGTGCAATGTCACAACATTGACAGTTCTAGAATACGATAGTACATTCCGATTTTTACAACTGGCAATACAATCACGCGTCAGAGCCACGTCGAAACATATAATAAAAGTGGCGACGAAATAAAATCAGACATTCCTATTTTAAAATTTCGACGTTTGCATTTGACATGCGTATTGCTCGCCGCGGGCGGCAATGAGTAGACGCCGCCAGGTTGGCAGGAAAAAAGGAAGCAAATTACTAGTATCTTAATACTTTGGGAGATAAATATTATCATTAGTTTATAATCTCGTCCGCTCGTTTTAGTTTTTCGCATTTAGTAGCAGTGAAATAGGTACAAATGTTATTCTACGAAGTTGTGAAAATTCATAATTCTACAAGTTCTACAAGATCAAGCTTGATGCTCTAAGATCAAAATTGCAGATTATTTTATCGGAGTAAGTAGGTAAGGTGCATTAGGGTAATTCCGAAAGTCGTCTAATTACGAAAGTCACATAAAAAATCACCATTATTTCCATCATATCAAGATTCCCCTTTCGGAATTACCAGAGCATTTCTGTCATTCGGAATTACCCTAATGCACCTGTTTTGACTCGACTGCGACAAAAATACGTTTGCCACCGACGTGGTATAAAAAAAAAGAAAATGTTAATATCTATGGTACCTAATCAAAATTGAATTGAATAGATAAGAAGGATCACTCTGAGAATTGTTTGGTTTTTCATACGATTTATTGACTATAAGTTATAGCTTTTATGTTAGCTTTCGGATGCACAAACTGAAACAGTACAAAGGGCCGGCATTCGTCACAATTTGCGGCGTAATCTGGCGTGACGCTGGATGCGTCACGGCCGTGACGCCAATTAAGTGACGGAGCGGACTCAAAAATCTAATTATTAATGCCGCCTGTGTTTTAGCTGGTTGTTGTTGAAAAAATCAATGGAGTTAATACACTGTATGAGAGAGAGAACTGCAGGCGTGATGAACACACATGATTGGCGCGACAGTAGGTATATCACCGCGCTGCAATCCAACTGACGGCGGTGTTGAAATCAACGACCATTAAAACTTATAATCATACCTATATCTACAGGGCCCGTAGCAAAAGTGTTTTTGTTTTTTATAGTTGAATTAGACGTTTACTTTATACATACACCTTAAAAAAATGTAACATTTAGAAAATTTTGAATTTCTAGTACACGATACGATACAGATAGTATCAACGATTGTCCACTGGACTACAGCCGGCCCCGTAGCCGTATGGCATTTCTGCGACGCGAAACGAAAACGAAACGCCGCTAAAGGTAGTCTGGCTCTGTTGCGCCAATACGCAAGAGCGATAGAGATCTTTATTATTAAGTCTGCCTTAATACTTTTTTTAGAATTTTCTTATTTTAACTGTCTCATAATTTCTTTGTAATGTGTGTACTTTCCGTGGCTTCACTCGATATGGCCCTGACAGAAGATCAGCGTTGGCCCTCCCAGGCTAACACCATGCTGAGTCAGGATCATTTCGTGGCAAATATGTACCTACCTACTTTTTTTTGTAATTTGTAAATAATTTTCTGTTGTTCTTTTCTGTACGTGTAACTTTATTTCTTTTGTCAATGAAGCCATGAATAAAATATTTCTATTTTTATTTCTATTAGATAGATAGCTATGAAAGAGATATTATCGTGAGCGTTTCGTGAGCGTTTGCGCATACGGCTACGCACACCGGTCTACCCGAAGTCGAAATCGTTGACCCTGTCTGGCGATCGAAACGCAGTCTGGCTCTGTCGCACCACTACAGGGGCCCATTTCTCGAAAGATATTAGTCTAATAACATTAGTGTGTTGCCATGGCAACCCATACAATTTGACAGTTTGTGGACTAATAATATTAGTCAAATAGCGTTCGAGAAATGGGCCCCAGAAGAGCGCTAGGGACAGCTAGCTACGTCTACGATACTTTGCAATCTCACAATCGTTTACGAAGCGTAAGAAATTGTGACGTCTGCTAGGTCCTGTACTATGCTTCAAAAGTAGCGGATGAAGTAACTACCATTCTGCAATTGCTAAACAAAAAACAGACGTATGTCTATACATAAAACAAATAACTAAAATTAGACATTTTTGCCCACAAACACATATTTATCAATATTTAGAAAAGTTATTCATAATTTCAGAAACTTTTGGTGCGTTGTTCATCCGCTACTATTGATGCTGACTGTACTACCTACCCAGACCCCGATACTCGATAAGGTCGGACCGTCAAACTTTTCCGTTAACTCCGCTTAGTGTAACCGGCGTTAACTGTGCGCACTCCAACCCTACACATTAGTGCAATAAACCCGACAATAACTTAATTCTGCACCCCCGAGAGGCTTGCCCTAATATGATTAGGACCATCGATCTGATGGGAGCAAACTGCAAGGGATCACATTTGCGCCTTGGCTTGGCGGTAGGTGAATCGTTGACGGATTATTTTGTGATACTACAGTCAACAAAACAGCTGTGAATACAGCCAAAGTGCCACAAATATGTATACAGAAGTTTATTGACTGTACATTAAGGTGTAGGTACATATTTTTGGAACTTTTTCCGTTTTCACAGGCTGTGTTGTTGACTGTTCAAACAAAATCATAAACTAATCTTAATACGAATCACTGGTAGTGCCAATGCCAATACTGACATACTATAAATATGTATACGTTGTTTTCTATGTCTTTCTCGCACTATTGAGTTAGTACAGTACATACTCGTAATTAGGTACCTACACTAACCTTATCGATATTATGGAAGTATGAGACGCGACGGCGACGGTCGCGCGACCGTCGCCCACGCAAGACACGGTGTAAGCGCGTTTTTACATTATCCGATCCGATATCGAATCTCGAACAGATATCCTATATATTTACGCCGCTAACTTTGATTGTTTCCTTTGAAATCCTTCCTACATCCAATATCGGATGGGATAATGTGAAAACGCACTAAAAAATTGTAGCACGCAGTAATGAAGAGAGCTTACGCCCTACGCCAAAACGAATTCCAAATTAATTAATTCTACATTATCAGATATAAAAACGATAACCCTTGTTATTTCAGACTTTACAAGGAATGAATTCAATAATAGCAAGCGCTAGTTGTAAAACTCAATCGATATACTTTATAACTCATAAATTCCTGATAAAAGCTTAAAATCCATTGGACGTAAACCATAGAGTATCCTATTCCGAGCTGAAACGGCTTATCAGCTATAACAGATATAAATCCTGAGCCTCTAGTGCACAGTGAGCCTGAGCATATGCTTATTTGCTCAGTAAAGTGCAGCAAACACTATACGTATTTATTTATTTAAACTTTATTCACAATGCCAAAAATATATATTTTATCATTGTCACCTTTCAAAGTTTTTTCTACGACGCAATGAATTGCGAATTTAATTTGTTACAGGACTTACAGGCAATTTCAATTAGGTACCTACTTACATGCACACAAATTTTTAATTCATGTAATAAAAAATATATGTAAAAATATATATAATCCTCACAATAATATCTGTATTTTTTAATGTTTATCTGCTTTGGAGGAGTACAATCTGTGTTTTCATTGTTTGCTAGTGCTACAGGCAGCATCCGGTATAAAAACTTTTCACACTTTAAAGGGTTCGAAACTTCGTGCGCTACTTCATACTTTTCCATAGTGCAATTTCATTAACTAGCAAAGTTTTTGAATATAGAACACTATACTTCACATACGCCATTTTAGGTTTGCGTAGAAAAAGGCAGCCACACGGTATGTTCAGTTTTAGTAGCCGCGTAAAATACACCCTCCCCGGCAAGTTACGGTGGCAGTTTGGACGAAGTGCACGGCGTCACAGGTCGAAAGTTATTTCGCTCGTGTACAGCACTTATGTTCATAGATTGTTAACAGTAAAAAATGTTAGATTTCATTTATTATTTTACGCAGAAATATTTTTAATCCCCGAGGCGAAAACTACGGGTTATTTGACTTGTCTGTCTGACTGTGTATTTGTGTCTGTCTGTGGCATAGTCACTTCGTAGCTTTCGAACGGATGTACCGATTTGGATTTCGTTTTTTTTTTTGTTTGAAAGCTGAATTAGTCTGAAGTGTTCTTGGCCATGTTTGATGAAGATCGGTCCACTGTGTCGTTTTTTCAAAATTTAAATTTTATAGGTACCTATTGTTGACATCATTATTTCATACATGCTACTTTTTCAGTCACTACAGAATTAGTTTTGGTCTACCTACCTGTCGCTATTTTTATATTGCCTTTATTCAATTCAAATCTTAATTAAAGTTTTCAGAATATAATATTTTATGACATAGGAGGTAATCGAACACACGAATCCTACTGATGGTAAGCGTTCACAGTAACGAATGTGGGAAAGTTTTGGTTAAGGTTTTTTTAGTATGTGTACTTACACTTACTCCAAAAGTGCAAAATGCCAACACCCAATTTATTATGCAGATTTATTTCTGAATCGACAAGGACAAACTTACAAGTTGAAAAATTAATAATCTTCCTCTGGCATGGTTTTAGCATAGAATTTGTACTTTAAAGTATACAAATAAGGGTTATAATGGAGTGTTGAAAGGGTAACTCGATTAAAAATAGGGTCTCCCCGCGTGAGAACGTGTCGTCTGTTTGTTTATAAGATTATTTCGTCGGTCTAATGTGTTTTACACTCGGCTATGTCGCTCCACTTGGGACTCTCTAATGGCGCTGCGGTTTAGGCCTTAGTCGTTCTGACCCGCTGCGGACGACGGGCCGCTGTTTGTTGGACATGCCATCTATATCTGTACCTACACGCTTATATGTTCTAGAATGTGCGGGAGCGAGTGGATGTTCTTGCCCGTCACGTGCTGCA
Organism: Leguminivora glycinivorella; assembly: GCF_023078275.1. Taxonomy (NCBI): domain Eukaryota; kingdom Metazoa; phylum Arthropoda; class Insecta; order Lepidoptera; family Tortricidae; genus Leguminivora; species Leguminivora glycinivorella. Next base: position 19,054,329 of record NC_062978.1, on the reverse strand, counting down.
TCCAACCGCCGCTACTGATGCCCACTAAGAATGACCAAAGCCTTTAGGCCTTCGAACAACTTGAATGAAATGGACTTGCCCGTCTGTTGCGCAAATCAAATAATAATTCATTATAAATTGAAATAAATATCATACTGACATGAAAGAAAAAGCGACCAAGTCCACTGGTTGCCTGGTGGTCTAGTTAGCAGCGTAAGCTGAAGACCCGGGTCTGATTACTGGTGGTTATTCTTTAGTTTATGATATCAATTTCAATGTATAAGCATTTAGTACAGTTTAGAATTAATAAAATAATTCGATAATAAATAATAACACAGTTTTTCAAAGACTACAGCTAATTGTAAATACTATAAGTAATAAGTGGTAATACGTAGGTAATTACTTGTTCGTAAAAGAAAGTAACAACTTAACAAGTAACAATTTGTGTACCTATAACTTATTAACCTTAATAATTTCATCGGAATTGTAACTAATTACTGACTTATTTATCTTAACATTGCTGCCATGAAATTAGCTACGTGTTTCCGAAAACTACACTTAATGAATTATTTGATAAATTCGCCATGCACTTTTGCAGATGATAGTACCTATACTACAATGATGCCGTTTTATAATCAAAATTCGCGTAACCCTTTGTAACTTTTTGAAAATGCCACATTTATTACTTTGTATTTTAATTAGTTAAAGCCAGAGATGAACTTTTTCTTTACTAAATAAATTTAAAAAACTCTGTAGTGCACAAATTACTCACTTGCCGAGCAATTGAAGTGATGCGACGCGCGACGCGACGATGTATGACTGTATGTCTATATTTTTCGAATAGTCATGTAGGTACCTATGTAATGTTAATTTATGTAGGTAGATATGTATGTATGTTTATGTACTTTAAATAAAGATGTATTTCAGAATAAATTAAACCTTAGTTAAGTATCAAGTAACTATTAAAGAGCCGACGTAGGTTTATTTGACGTTTATTTTATACTAAAGATACTATTATGAACGAATGTTGCGTTGGTTCGAATCAAACGGAGCCAAGCGGAATAGTGGAATGCTAACACCGCGTAGTGGTGCAGGAGTGCTTTAAATGTCTTTGAATAATATAATTATAAGAAAGTTTGTTTTCGTCATTAGGCCCGGCTGCGGTGGCACAATCTAAATAAATTAAAATGACATGTAAATTGGATAAAAGATATATTTAGTGCATTGGACTTTAAAAATTGTTAACGATAACATGTTATTGAAGTACTAATTGCGTTCCATCAAGATAAATACTACTGCTTAATAGTTTTAGAAGCATTTATCAGCTTTTGCAAACATTGTTTTGAACTTGTCAGGTGTGTTCGTGATTGTTTTTCTATCGAGCAAAAGTCAAAAAATCTGCACTTGATTCGAAGAAACTACTATTTAAAAGCATCAACAGTCCTATCTAATTTATTTATTTAAACTTTAGAAAATTACGCACAATACAAAAACTACAAATAGCGGACTTAATGCCAGGTGGCATTCTCTACCAGTCAACTATTTTGAACCATTTTGAACAATCATTGTGATCCAAAAATATACGAATTTTCATTAACTCTTCATTCTGAGGGACACTTTCCTTTAGTTTTTAATATTGAAGTTAGCGTTTCCATTCTGTAATTAAATCAACAGTGCTCGTAAATCCACAGAATATATAATAGTACAAGTACAGAAGGCTCACTCCTTTGATGTTCACAAAATGCCGCCATTCTAAATTCTTACCTACATTAACAAACGGACCGCACGCGAGCAGCCAACATTGAATTTTATTGCGCCGCGCGAAGGTCGTCGCCAATGAATGGGCCGCGAACTCGCGGCCGCTGACATGTACTTGTAGCGCGGCGATAGAATCGCGGAGTGAGCCGCCCCTGGTAAATCTGAGTAGAAATAACCAAAAGATCTAATAACACAACAACTACAATAATAAAAAGCAGTCAAACTCATTTGCACAAAAGCAGAAAAACATCTCTGCGGGGTGCAATACAAAAAGTGTAATTAACACCTCCGATCGGACACCGTCTGGTAACCTCAAACGCATAACCGTAGTTTTAGGGTTCCGTACACAAAGTGTAAAACGGAACCTTATTAGGTTTATATCAACACTCCTCTGTCCGTCCGTCTACTTGCCTATAATGCCTAAAAGAGGCTAAAAGCCATCAGAAATGAAAATCACCTCAAATCAATCTCCTGAATCTTAGTTAAAAAAGCATTACTTATACAATTTTACTTGAGATAAGATTTTATTTAATAGCTAAACTAACTGTTCTTGTTGAAATCTTAGATCTATACTACCTACATACAATCACGCCTGTATCCCATGAAGGGGTAGGCAGAGCACATGAAACTACTCAAATTTCAGTGCCACTCTTGGCAAATAAGGGGTCGCCAGAAAACGAAACTGTGACATTGCAGTGACAGGTTGCCAGCCTCTCGCCTACGCCACAATTTAACCCACATCCCACAGTCGCCTTCTACAATACCCACGGGAAGAAAGGGGGTGGTGAAATTCTTAACCCGTCACCACACGGGCTACAGGTACTACCTACAGGTAAGAGACTGTTGATCCCACAGTCAAACTCGTTCCAGAGTTTTGTGGGATTGTACCTATTGCAGCTATATATGTTGTGACTGTACCTTAATAACAATAAATAATAAAATAACATAAATCCGTCTGTGACCGACTGTCATCTGCATCTCATCGCATAGTTGGACGTGTGAATTTTTTACAGATGATATTTTTGTTACCGTTACAGAACAACAAAATAGTAGGTACATTTCGTTATATGTGCGAGAAGTACGAAGTGGAAGGCTCGTGAAGTAATGACATTCTCGCACGTGTGACGAACGACATTTTTTAATACAGTTGCGAAAAAACACTACTACAACGAAATAAAACGATACAATCTAATATTAACAGCTCGGTATGTAGTCGTAAAATGGAACGCATACTTTTTACGCACTAGTGCGTAAAATACAACTTCTCGCACGCTAAACAGCCAAAAAACGGGCATTTTTTGAGCAACTGTATTAAAAAATATTTAAGTCCACAACAGACATGATTTTTTGTCGTTTTATAGTGGTACGGATCCCGTCGTGGGCGATTCCGACTCGCACTTGGCCGGTTTTTAATAAATAGACATGCCAGAATGATATTTATCAATGTGTCATAATTTGACTTTTTGTGCAATTAATAGTTTCGGCGGCGGTCTTAATTCGTATCCGCCTATCCGACTATTAACTTACTTTTTGTAAGCTTTTATTTGTTAAAAAAAACAATGGGAGTAAAACAACTAGTTTTTATGTATCGAAATATTGTCACTTTTTTTTTTCAAAATATACATATTATAACATATCCTCTTATAATATGGGTCATTCTTCTTATAATAATAAATGCATTGTCACTTGGTGGTCACTTGTCAAGTTGTCACAACGTGCCGTAGCCGAATGGCATTTCTGCGACGCGTAACGAAAACGAAACGCCGCGAAAGTTAGTTTGGCTACGTTGCGCCAATACGCAAGAGCGATAGAGATATCTACGAGCGTTTCGTTTCGTGAGCGTTTGTGACATTCGGCTACGTACCCGTAGGCCAGCGAGGTGTCGTCGAAAAGGTAAAAATCCTACCTATAGTCTGACCAAAAACAGTTAGAAATTAAAAAGTGGCAACACTGTAGTGTGATCCCTTTCAAATCAATATGTGTGAGAAAACGGGACGGCACTACGATGTTGCCAATTTTTAATTTCTTCTCTTTATGTTCAGACTGTACCTAGTATGTATGTCTCTATTTTAAAACGCCAAAAAGCATACCTAGTATTTGGAAGCTCTGCTCCCCATGTGCATAATTATGTAGGTTACAATGGGAAAATCTCTTTATTTACATGAACATATTTTCATAATTACCTACATAAGACACACTAAGACTAAACTTAAAAGCTAGCTAATGTCTAAACTAGGCCCTTGAGGCATTATACCAAGGATACTGGCGACATTTCCTCGCTGTATCGCAATGCTGATACGTTGTGCGAGGAAGTCGCCAGCTCCTCGGTTACAATTATTTCAGGTACCTATCTTAAATTTCGAACATATGGCCGTTAATCTGCTTTACATACTTTAGATAGGTACCACCGAAATCGCTGATTGTATCGTTCCAGAAATTCGTATAATTTAAATTCACCATCAAATGAAATTCAATCTGAGCATTCAATCTGAAAATCACTCTGTTACGGAAAATGTCATGAAAATTACTTCCTAGAAACCTATTTAACACTTTTTAGGTATTTTGGGAATTTAGTAAGGTAATTTTGTTTTTTATCGTGCAGAAACGTCTGCGAGCAATATTACATATTTTTAAATTAAAAGAAAAGTGGAAAAATTCCTTGTGTTTGGATGCCTCCGGTCACCTCCGTGGCGCAGTTGAAAGCGAGATGGCCCCGGCAAGACCAAAGGTCGCAGGTTCGAGTCTTGCCGGAGGTGTGAATTTTTCCTTTAATTTAAAAATGTGTAGTAAGCTAATGTTACATTATATTGCTTTGCGGTCAATATCACAAGATTTCCAAGTAGGTAATATCACTAGATTTCCAAGTAGGTAATATCACTAGATTTCCAAGTAGGTACTATAGCTATCGATCATGTCAAAAAATGCATTTCAGCGTTTTCCAGAGACTTTCGAATAAGTAGCAAAACCACAGTATAATATTATAAATAAGTACTATCGTGGTGTAGGTTACTACTACTTTAATGGCAAAATCGTTTTTTTTTAATGGGATAGGAGGCAAACGAGCAGACAGGTCGCCTGATGGTAAGCGATCACTGCCGCCCATGGACACCCTAAACACCAGAGGTGTTGGAGGTGCGTTGCCGGCCTTTAAGATGGGTGTACGCTCTTTTCTTGAAGATTTGAAGGTCGTATCGGTCCGGAAATACCGCAGGCGACAATTCATTCCACAGTTTAGCTGTGCGAGGCAGGAAGTTTCTGGAGAAACGCACAGTTGAGGACTGCCAGCCATCTAAATGATGGAGATGGAAATGTTGTCACGTAGGGCGATGGTGGAAAGAAGCGGTAGGAATTAATTCGAACAATTCCTCGTGTGCTCAAAATTCAACTATCCGATCCGATATCGGATGTCGGAAGGATTTCAGAGGCAAATATCAAAAATGGCGGCATAAATGTACAGGATATCGGTCCTACATCCGATAACATAACATGAAAAAAAAAATGTACATTACGATTCAAGTGCGGAAAAGAGGAAATTCGTAAGGAGTGGCGATTGGCGATAACCTGACGTCCGATTTTGAATTTGGAACTTTCTATTTCTACAAGAGTTCAAAACTAGAGTATCATTTGTAGGTACTAACACTACTAACTTACTAAGGTACGGAACTTAAGGGACCATCCCCACTCAGGCGACGCATGTCCTTAGACGCGGAATGGACGTCAACGCCACGCCGCCCGAATGTGATTTAAAAAACGTCTCCTCAGTACATTTTGTATAGGAAGGACGCGCAAGGGACGTCGCTTGGCGCGCCCCAGGCGGCGCGGTGCGCGCCAAGCGACGCGTCGCCTGGGAGTGCGTCACGTCCTTCCTATACAAAATGTACTGAGGAGACGTTTTTTAAATTACATTCGGGCGGCGTGGGGCTGACGTCCGTTCCGCGTCTCAGGAGATGCGTCGCTTGAGTGGGGATGGTCCCTAAGAGGATATTAAAATACGACCGAAGGGAGTTCGACGCGTGACTCAGTGGACATCTAACTTTAGACGGGCGAGTAATAAGCGATGACTGACACTCCGATAGTGGACGACCACCCCAAATAAACCGACCATTAGCGTCTTGTTGCTTTATCTAGGAATTTTAATACTTTCTGGAATTAGTCGTATCGATATGCTAATGATGGGTGATATTTGAGTTGACAAAATATGACAGATTACTGAATACTTAAGGTGCACTTTGTTGTATAAAATAAGGTATGTAGGTATAGGTAATTATTTTTATTTGGAATTTATTATGTAATTTTTGACGATCATGATGAGAAGATAAACATAATTTTGACATGTAGCAAATTTATAGTGTAATTTTTATCATGAAATAAAGAAATCTAATCTAATCTAATCTAAATGATTTAGCGCCATAATGTACTGTAACTGTTTCAGGTCTGAGAAGTCTATCTATACATTAGATGGTACCTACTCATGTCATGTCATAGTCTATTGCCATGTTTTGCAAAAGTTGCCACAATATCATATTAAGATAGCAGTAACTTGATAAAATGTACATCGCCAACTTCTCAGCTCGATTTATTAGATTTATTGTCGATGCTAAGAGCTCCAAAACTTCTCAACCGGATATGGTCGAGCGGAGCGTGCCGGAAACACGAACAAACATCCCAACTTGCGAAAAAAAAGCAAAACAAATGCGCTTTCGCGTCATTCGCGTGTTTATTATTAGCGGTGCATAAACAAGGTTACATGGGCCCGTATCGATGCGTTTAAAAAGCTAACCCGTCCTGCAAGAAAAGGACGGGAGTTGAGCACGTGGGAAGTGGATTCCGAACGCACGCACCCCCTCCCGCGCGGGCGCCCCCTCTCCCCAAAGCGCCGCGCGCAGTCAGTCGCGCGCCGACCGTCGAATCGGCAACACGTACTAAAATTTCGCGGCGGTGTATACAGCAACCGCCCTAACGTTGTGCAGTGACCAAGTGGGAACATTGTGATTTGTTGTGTGACGTATAAGTTAGTGAGACAGTGTTGTGCACTATGCGGCTGTACGCCACGTTATGAATGGTCTGGATAAGTGCTTCTTCGATCAACGTAAGTTTGTGTTTTGGTGCGGAAATTCGTAAATCGCTGCGGTATGAGCTTTTCACGTGTGGGTACGGGGTGGTTGCGTCAATATTTTGTATGGAGAGTTAATTATGCGGGTGCATTTGCATTTGGTATTTTCGAGGATTATCGCCGGGCGTTGATGGCACAGCTGCAATAAAGGTTCCTGCGGGAAACGAACATCCTACGTACTGTTTACATTTTAGCCAGTTTGTGCAGTAAACAAACTGGCTCTTGGTTTCGCGTAAAAATACATTATTTACAAACAAAAAGTCCAAAATGCAGGAACTATTAGATCTTTGTAGTGGATTAGTCTAAATCATATTCGGAGATACGACACACACATCCAATACATCTTCTAATATATTTGAAAACTGCGAAATTGTGCAACACCCCGACTGTTTCTTTTATGGCAAATGTCAGGAATTAAAATACAATGTAAATGAAAATGTCTGTATACCTACTTCAGTACCAAAGGTACAGCTTACAAAATAAAGTGATAAAAATTGTAAGTAACAATTCTTTGTAGGAAATTATGCACTTCACATATCGTAACATTTTACGTGTTCATTGATTTAGAAACTTAGAACACTTACAAGATATTTAAAAAAAACGCACCATAAATTCAAAATAAAAATACCAACAATCTTAACACACGAATCACACAAATCAACCCATAACCGCCCGAAGAAATTGTATCCGTCAAGGCGGTCACAATAACCGAAGTCAGTGACCCTGACACCACACAATATTCCCTTCGATATTCTTATTGGGACTGACGAAAGGAATCAACTCCCTTCTATTGCATTTGCTGTTTAATAGGGTTTGGCTTGATTAAGTTCTTTTTACAAAACCTGTAGGACTTTAATTCATTATTAGTACAGTCAACCAATTGGAACCCTAGGCCACTGTAGAACTATGTCATAGTGACGTTAAAAATCAGATTGTAAGAAATCTCTTACTGCTTGTCATTTTGACATGGTTGTAGAGTGGCCTAGGGTTCCAATTGGTTGACTGTACATTATAGCTACGCTACTACGCACAGTAACGCTTTACTTTGGGTCATTCTATCGCTATCAATCATATAATAGTTTACTATTCTGAAAAACCGCAATTAAAGTAGGTATTAGAACGAGAAAATCGCTGAAAAGTAGCAGTTTTGGGTGTTTTGCGAATCCTTCTGAACATTTCCCAAAATGAAAGAAATGGTATCGATAAAGAAGGTCACAATAACCGAAGTCAGTGACCCTGACACCACAATATTTCCTTCGATATTGTTATTGGGACTGACGAAGGAATCAACACCCTTCGGTTTCATTTGCTGTTTAATAGAGAATGACTTGAAGATTCGTTTCTTTTTGCAAACAATATAGGGCTTAGGTCATTCTTAGTTAACTGTAGCTACGTACAGTAACGTATTGAGTAATTCCATAGTTTCGGGTGACTTGAGGTACTTACTATGTACGGTTTATTATCCTGAATACCAAGTTATTAAAAGTATAAGACTAATAACGTGAATTTTGAGCAATTTCGGGTGTTTTGCTAATTCAACTGTAATTCTTGATCATTTCCCAAAGGGCAAGAATATGTATCCGTCAATCAAACACAATAACCGAATCGAAGTCACTGACCCTAACACCACACAATACTCTGTTCGATATTCTTATTGAAACTCTAAAGAAGGAAAGAAGGAATAACGACTACTTTATAATAAGCTAAAAACACTCTAAGTATTTAAAACACTATGTAATTTACCTAACGAACTGATGCATTAGCAAAATTGATAATTTGTCACTTAGACAATCCATATTTGATAGACAATTGATATTACTCATATTGCCTAAATGGGTTACTAATGTATTACCGAAAGTTATTTGCCAGATTTTCACATCCCAAACAATCTATCCCAAAAATTTAAAAGGCAACTCATCATTTCCCAACTTATCATGTGCCATATACATATTTGCCAGAATAATGATATCCAAATAAATATTTAGACATTTCCTTTCTTTGGCAATGTTCATTATATCAAACTTTAATTACTCAAAATAATTAATTGCCAACGAATATTATCCCAAAAGAAAAAAAGCCAAATCTAACATTTAGTAAAACATTTCTTGGGCATTTTTTATTTTAACAAATCTCGTTTACTCAAAATGAGCAGTTGACAAAAATAGAAAAAACAGTCAGGCTCTAGTGACAAGTCGGACTCCGCGTCTGCTCCGGCGCTGCGGGTAAAGCTACTTTCTTAGCAACATTTTGTGTGGGGGTCGCAGTTCTAACACTTCTAACCTAACCTAAACCTACTTTCTTAGCAACAGTTTTGTTTGGGGGTCGCAGTTCCAACCTAACCTAAACCTACTTTCTTAGCAAAGTTTTGTGTGGGAGTCGCAGTTCTAACCTAACCTAAACCTACTTTCTTAGCAAGTTTTGTGTGGGGGTCGCAGTTCTAACCTAACCTAAACCTACTTTCTTAGCAACAGTTTTGTGTGGGGGTCGCAGTTCTAACCTAACCTAAACCTACTTTCTTAGCAACAGTTTTGTGTGGGGGTCGCAGTTCTAACCTAACATAAACCTACTATCTTAGCAACAGTTTTGTGTGGGGGTCGCAGTTCCAACCTAACCTAAACCTACTTTCTTAGCAACAGTTTTGTGTGGGGGTCGCAATTCTAACCTAACCTAAACCTACATTCTTGGCAACAGTTTTGTGTGGGAGTCGCAGTTCTAACCTAACCTAAACCTACTTTCTTAGCAACAGTTTTGTGTGGGGGTCGCAGTTCTAACCTAACCTAAACCTACTTTCTTAGCAACAGTTTTGAGTGAGGGTCGCAATTCCAATCTAACCTAAACCTACTTTCTTAGCAACAGTTTTGTGTGGGGGTCGCAGTTCCAACCTAATCTAAACCTATACTTTCTTAACAACAGTTTTTTGTGGGGCTCACAATTCCAATCCAACCTAACCTAAACCTACTTTTAGGTTTTTAGGCTATTTTTCGGTTTTTAAAGATTATTTGACTCGTCATAATTATGGTATTTTCGTCAAAAGTGTTTACAGTGGGAAGCAAACGTGTAAGTAGTTGTTAAAATCTGTTTGGGAAATGAAATTCGGTAAATGAAAACAATCATGTTAAAACACTTGTCAAAAAGTGGTTTTACATTGTGTGTTTTTAAAGAAACATTTTTTTACTAAACAAATTATTTGACAAAATAATTTTGTCCAGTAATTAATTTGACGAAAGTAAAGTTGAGCAAACTTTTCTAGTCTAAGTGAAACATTTGCGAAATTAACAGTTGGGGTTATAAAAGTTGCATTACAACAGTTTGGGAAATTATCATTTGACGGATTTTAACGTTGTCAAATGTTATTATGGGAAAGATTGAGTTGACAAACGTGTAGTTGGCAAAATTCGTTTGGGAAATGAAATTCGACAAAAAAATCTTCGGTAAATTAAAAGGATCCCTGCCTAAATAATTAAATGGTACCCCACGATGTTATAATTCAGTCATTAGGAAATGATATAATTTTCCAATGAAGTATTTATAGATGACTACTCCAAGTGTGGTCCTAAATCCTAATGATTTGCAGTCCAATGTATTTGATCTTACAATAATAACATATATATCTTTTCTACCTAGAATTCCTAAACATCGAAATGAAATAATAATTATAACCTTATTTTCCAACCCTGTAAATCGATTACGTATAAAAGATCACATAAATTTTACTGGCACGTAGTGGGCACATCACATACGGCGGAATTTATCAAATCCTTTGCAATATTTACGCAGAATTACGAGTTCGAGCCTCGCCCGGCACAGCGAATACAGCGATATTTTTCAAATCCAAATTTGTTTAAATTGAATAGAATGCTCATTTTAGACTTATCATTTGTATACCATTCACCGCTTGTAACTGGTTAAAAGCTTTAATGAAATGTAAATTCAAATAACGTAATTTATAAGGGCAAGTAAAACTACCCAGCATCTCGTATCACCGAAGATAAGACCGTTAATGAGCGCGTGGTAAACAGAATTATTTCATTCCGAGATAAACCGAGCGCCCGCGCTTAAATTGACGATGATTTGTTCAATTAGACCTAAAGGGTTCGAATGAACAATTGTAGATAACGTAGGCGTGCTCGATGTAAATACATTAGCTAATGATGAATTCCGCTAACAGACTGTGTGTGTGCAACAGTATTTGATGTTGGGAATACAACATACAATACATTTTCCTTGTAATGACACGAGTTTTGTTAGATGTTTAGAATTATAATGTTATTAGATTCCGATGTATAAGAGACATCTATATATATCAAAAAGTTAAAAAAGAACACACTCAACAATAATGGCTCCATTAATATCGATAAACATGCGCGATAAATTCTCAAAATATGAATGCTCGATATTTTTTTCTAAAAAAGCAAAACTGAAATCGATAGGCCTATAAAGGACCAACAAATCACACCTTGTTGTCCGACACCTTCGTGTTAAACAAACATTAATCAACAAATAGTGCTAGCAAATAATAAAAAGAAATATTTAAATAGTGCGACCGCGGCCGGACCACCCGCGCGATCCGGCGCGCCGCGTCCGCATCACGCACGTCCCCATTATACTATCAAAAGATACTCCAAACGCGTTTATATTCAGTTTTTACGTAATTTACATCTCGACAATCCAATATGTGCTGCCTTTTTTTACAAAACCTCGAATTTTGTCCCTCGTATCACCGGATCTCTGTTATTGAATGTCATAACGATATTCAATATCGATTATATTGTTTGCCACTGGAGCCGGAACGTGTTCCTCTATATTGTTATGTCAAGTGGTCTGATGAGATGCAACGCCGCATTGCAAGGTTCAATGTTACCCTTTCTCGCTTGAGCATAAATTTGAATAATCATCCCGGCGTAGTAATGCTTCGTTTGTTTTTTTATCGCCCGTCGATTCCTCGAGACAGGTTATTTTAAACGTTTGTAAACAGGGGTGGCATGCTTAACTTTCTGAGTGACTGCAACAGACCTGCACGGCATCTTAACTATTTCCCCTTAAGTTTCCGGTTAATTTAACCCGGGGTCGACACATGCATCCAAACGGCGCTGAAAAGACAGCGCGGCGGAACTCCCACGTGTGTTGAACAAACAAAGTTTCCCAGAAACACAATGTCGCCGAGGCAAAAACACTGTACGTACCCTAATTGCCGAGCCCATTACAGCATATGCTCCAAGTATTCCTTTCTATCATAATTGTCTATTAAACCTGATATTACGTTATTCACGAACCTCCTATAATTAAGGGATTCGTTGCGGTCGAGGGTTTTTTTCCAAAATGGGAAACAAATTTTATGGCGGCCAATAAAAGAGTTATGGTTAGGTAAACGATCAAACTTAAACAGTATAAAACACAATACTTTCACTCATTGTTTGATGCGTTAACCGGGGTCGTAAACTTGGGACAAATTGGTTTTAAAGGGCCGGGGTCTGGCTTACGGCTTTTTTTGTACAGTTTATTGCGAAACTCTCTTACGCGAGTATTGTTGGTTATAAATTTTCCCAACTGCCACTTTTAGTGTAGTTACGTAGCAACGTGTTCGGATTGATGTCCATATATTTCGCTTTATCGGGAACAAGCTTCTGCAATTGCGAAAGTGAAATGCAGAGGAGCCACCTATCTTAATTAAGTAGCAAAATATGGTAAGATAGTTTCAATTTCATAATAATTTCGTAAGACAGTGTGTAAACACGAAACTTCGTAAAGCCATTGATGAGTTTAATTAAATTTGCAATTTGAACCGCTCGATTTATTAAATAGTTCTCTGAGGCTTTCATGTTTTTAATCTTTAGTTGTCAACATATAATTGCTATTCAAAACATCACTAATTAAGTAGGTACGCGATTTAATCCGTTTCCATAGTTTTATTTCATAATTAAGTAGGTATTACGTTGTGTTTGTGTATGTGTCGGTTTTAACTAATAATTATTAGGCCTGGTATGTCATTAACGGGTACACGGGTAGTCACGGCAGTCGGCAGGTTGTTGTGGGAGCATGACATCGACATACTTAATCGGTCTGATAATTATTTAACGTAAACTTGCGTCCGTATTCCCAAAAGGGGTAGGCAAAGCACATGAAGCTGATCAAGTTTTCATGCCCCTCAGCAATCAAGGGGTTAAAAAAAAACGAAATTGTGATAATATAAATAATAATAAAAATAAATATTGGGGACACCTTACACAGATCAACTTAGCCCCAAACTAAGCAAAGCTTGTACTGTGGGTGTTAAGCGACGATATGCATACTTAAATAGAGAAATACATACTTATATTATACATAGAAAACATCCATGACTCAGGAACAAATATCTGTGCATATAATCCCTTGCCGGGATTGGAACCCAGGACCGCGGCTCAGCAAGCAGGGTCACTACCGACTGAGCCAGACCGGCCGTCATATTGCAGTGACAGATTGCCAGCCTCTCGCCCAGCACACCACAATTTAACCCATCCCAATTCCTCCCGTCCACGGGAGGAAAAGAGGTGATGAAATACTTAACCCGTCATCACACAGAGATAATTTAAAATTTGAAATTATGTAAATATTCAGGAGCGACCGGCATATCGACAAAGTTCGTTGACCTGGTATTCGTCGCCGGATTCTAAAACAGTAGCATTCTTCCCTAACGATTATAGGACATTTAAAAACGGATCGCGTTTGAAATTCTCCATTCTTTTCTATTCCAAGTCGTTAAAACTCGAATTATTTACACCCAAAAGCCGTTGGGAGCTGACAGGTGTAAAACACTTTTTAGTTTTTACCTACCAAATAGTATACGTATAATTTTTTCAGTCTAGTGTAAGGAAATGTGTTTAATACATGACGGAGTGGTACCTACTCAACTATTCACTGGAACTATTGTTAAATTTACCAGAACAATAGACGTGAATATATAATGCGGCTTATTATAATATTTGGGACGGCTAATGCATTTACGAAGTAATATTGATTGATGAATTTAAGGCGATAAGGATAATATGTTAAGTACACACAGTTGCATAAGTGCATAACTTCTTTATTAATGAACATATTTTTAAAGTGGGTATGTTAATATATGCTTTACTTGCATTGCTTTTTTTTTTGCCATGCTAATAACAAATGCAGTAATCACACTTAAATAGTCTCGCAATTAAACTTTAAATACGTCATGCAGGGCAGTTTTGCATGTCGTTGGACATTATTGTCTTAACACATAAAATAAGGATTACTTCTTATTGGCGCAGCGACCTAAAATGAGTCTTAGCCTCTGACACAAGTGTACGCCAATTAAATACAGTGAAACCTGGTTAAGTGGGACCTGGATAAAGACTGTATCGTTAAGTATGAAGACAACTTTGAGTAGCCGTATTTATTTGCTATTATAAATTTTTTTTTTATAACAAGACATGGGCTTAATAAGGCACATAATAAGGTACACATTTTGTCCTAGAAACTCGACGTAAATCATATGGTTTAGACAGTATTGACTTAATCCTCCCGAGTACCAATTAAGATTCCGGACAAATGCTACTAGAAAATTCACAAAGTGAGTACAAGACGATACGATTGCGAAAAAAAATTGTACGGTACGAACCTCAACGACACATGATCCACAAAGCAGAATATCTGGACATAGTCTAGCCACTGTTATTTTTAAAAAATAAAGTTCAGGATCTGTGTATGGCGGTAATTTAGAGAATGTGGCATGGTGCTTACTCTAACTCCGACTTTGATGTCGAATTTGACTATCATACACTGTTTATATCGATCTGGTTTAGGCACTGTTCAAACACCACGAATGTCAATTAGACTTTGGCCTATGGCTATTTTTTTTATCTGTTTCTCTCAACCTGCTCGCATCAAAAGTTTACGGCAATCCGGAACGTTGCTCAAAAATGCATTTTTTTTAATTATAAAATTCACCGCATTCATTCTGCAAGTACCCAATTGAAAAACCACGAAGAGGACTCTTAAAGAATATATTTTGGCAGCATATTAACCTTTGTTTGTTGAAATTATACAAAGAGTCATTGAAATATCCTCAAATTAAGCCAGATAGGGGTTGTCCGAAATTTATTTGCTAGACCTTAATGAAAGTACTATAAAGTCCCTAAAATAAAAAAAATATCAGACCTTCTTATGTCAAATCGTGCTTACCAATACCTTCAGATCATACTCTCGGAACATAATAATACCAAATTATGCACATGTCAACATTTAGACGAGGTTTGTTTTGTCCTTATACTTAACGATACAGTCCTTAAGTGAGAAACCTCTTTAGCTGGGACCCAAGGTGCGGTCCCGACACTTTCGCACCGATTTACCTCTGTTAGTGAGACAAAACAGACCTCTATAACTAAGATTAGCCTTTTCGATTTTTTAGTCACATTTCCCTCTATTAGTGAGACAGAGTATGTATTTTACCTCTATTACTTACTGAGACTATATTTGAAATGTATATTCACTTAATTGTTTGTTAAGAATTTTATAGAAATTTACCTCTGTATCTGAGATACAGTCTATCTATGACCTCTGTAACTTGGACATTTGAATCATCTCATCAATTTAAAAATCTTTTTCTATATTTTCAATAATTCTTAGCTCATCTGTAAATTACGCGATTGATTATTTGTGTTTCGGTGAGTTAAGGGTTTTCTTGGTTATTTTAAGTAATTAAAACTAAAATTTCGATTTATAACATAAAAATTATAAATAAATTAAATATAACTTTCATAATATGTATAAAATTTCTATGACACAATGACACTAAAAGTCTTATATTTTATTTAAAGACAAGACTTATTTACCTTTTCTTTTAGTATACAACTAATAATAACTATATGAAAAACACCTTATCACCTCTATAACTGACACATCCCCCTATTCTGGCCTCTATTAGTGATACCCTCTGTAAGTGAGACAAACATTGTATTATACCTATGATACCTATCTAACTGAGACCCTGAATAAGTGGAATACCTCTTTAAGTGAGATAAATTTTGTCGTCCCTTGAAGTCTCACTTATCCAGTAGGCCTAGCACATGATGGCCGCGGGAGTATGTCGCCGCGAGATAGACTACCCGTCCTTATGTCATTAATACAGTTAGAAGAAGACGTGGCATCTATCTCGCGGCGACATACTCCCGCGGCCATCATGTGCTAGGCCTACAGGTTTCACTGTATCTCGATCCTTAGCGACGTCCCTCCAGTTTTCCAGGAGATCGTGCAGATCCGCTTCAACGGCATCACCCCAACGATATCTCGGTCGTCCACTTGGCTTCCTTCCTACTAAGAAACCTAGGTATGCCCTTTTCGCGCCACGATCATCCTCCATTCTTAAAACGTGGCTGAGCGAACGGAGACGATGGGCTTTAGTAAATAAATAAATAAATAAATAAATAAATATTGGGGGACACCTTACACAGATCAACCTAGCCCCAAACTAAGCAAAGCTTGTATTATGGGTGCTAGACGACGATAAACATACTTATATAGATTAAATACATACTTATATATATAGAAAATAGATTAATTTTATTCTCAACATAAGCTCAACGCAACAACTCATCTCCGGCATTGTTCCATTTTGTAACAACACAACCCATGAGAAACAGAAACATGTGCATCATAACACAAACCAATTTCACGCACAATCTACAAATGCACTAAACATCTTTATTCCCAATACAAAAAAAGCTTTATAATGGCATGTAACTGTAAATCTTTTTTCTTCTGTACGGAACATCTTCAGCTCGGAACCAAACGGCTCCTTTGTCCATTATGCTTGGATATAAAAACGGAATTGGGCCGAGGGAACAAAAAACAATGAAAAAGCAACATCAAGTTGTATTTAACCGTTTAAAGACTTAATAGAAAATAATTATGGTTGAAGTTAGAATGGATTAAGTTTTAACCTAATACGTTTTGATACTGGACCGGTGGAATGAAATGAATGGACTGCCATTGGATACGCACGCGTGCGCTAGCGCCGCTTTTGACTGGCAGCGCCATCTATCGGCGGGTAGCGGAAATTTAGGATCCTTTCTACTAATGTTTGCTCTTTTGTAGGTCAGCGTCAATACATCCATTTATATTGTGGTTATATATGTATTATTTATTAGGCTTAAAAAATTTAGCTTTCAAATGAAATCAAATCAATCGCCTAAGATATGATGTACTGGTTTCTTAATAATCTAGAAACTTATTTTTACTTGTCGTGTAGCATTAAAATTATTTGTTATTTTGTTTTCAATAATGTTTATTGGCAACGACAACAAAAACATTTTAAAATGCATAAATACCAAACGGCAACATTGATTGATCAGCGCACAGATTGTGGAGGAACTGATCGGTGTCGCCCCCTATCGGAGATCGTCTCCCATAAATACGCCTTAAGTTTTCAAGGCGCCTTAAGTCCCGGGTGGTGAGGGGTGTACGGTTAACTTAAATATTTCAATATTATTTCATTTATGAGTATTTATTTACATTTACATTTAAATGTTTACATACTGTCAGTCGCAGAATTGCATCAATAAGTTAATGGGAATTGGATATTTAATAACTAAGGGGTTTCGTATTTATTAATATGTGAAGTGTCACATTGTAAATATTTACTTAATTTTCACCATTCGATTTCGTCATTGAAAATCTGTGGAAAACGGCGAAATGCTATTGAAAGTTGCGACGGAATTTGGGAATCTGGTAGTATTTAACCACTGTTTTATTTATTCTATTAATGCAGCGTTTATCATAGGTACTTTTTTGCAGTCACTGAGTTACTCACCATTTCCACGATAAAAAAATTGTCAAAATTAGTTTAGAACTAGTTAAAGTGGGTATGTCCGTATTAGTGGGATGCCTGGTACCACTACGCGAAGATGGTAAATTGTTCGCAGCCGGCGTATTATGCTTCCATTTTTATCACTTATCCACGTAGATAAGACATCTGTCACTCTCACCCTGACACTCGCCAAAGCGTGACGGATGCTTTATCAACATAGATAAGTGATACAATTCGAAGTATAATACCGGGCTGGGGTGTGTACTGTGTAGTGATTTTTCTCGCTGCACCCACATTTGAGAATTTCTGCTCTGCCTGAGAATAGTTTAATTCATAAAATCACACCATTTATACCTTTGATACCATTTAAAGACCTACCTATAATAAATTAAGGGGCAGACATGCGCCGGAGTGGCCGTCAATCACCTGTCCACCGCGGAGATTTCAATTTCCGCGCCCGTCGTCTTGCCAGCAGACACTTAAATACTTTTTTTTAGGCAACTGTTTATTTTCTTCATTTTTTATATTGAACCATCGATTTGAATAACTTGCAGAGGGATTTGGACGTGTATTTATATTGAAAATCACTTTTGAAATAAATAAAATAAATAAATAAAATTCGAGTTGGCAACACTAAGCGTTAATTGTTTAATTTGTTAAAGCGTTAATTGTTTAACGTTAATTGTTGTTTGTGTATTAAACGTTTAACACTGTAAATTAGAAGTTTTACTCCAAAAAAATGACACGACAAATGTACGTACCAATTTACACAATGTTATGTAGATAAGACCTCCGATCTTCTTCTTCTTAGCCTTGGCTCGGCATTTTGCCACAATTTGACATTATTTCGTTTTCTTAAGTAATAGTATTGTTGTTAGTTTCTTATCTTTTTTTCTTAACCAAAAACTAAAAATATAGCAAAGATACTTTAGAATCTGGATATTCACAAAACTTTCCTTAATTTTCCGCAAAACATCAAGTGGCAAGGTAGGTATTTAATCAATATCCGAGCTCCTATATTTATACATACCCCATATTGCTGAACCTACTAAGCCACGCCACTAATTATATTCTCAAACTCATCCCCTCATGTGTCATACTCGTAACAGCCGTGTTTTGTTAGCACACACCATTTATTTACCGATCCCGATACCTATAGCAGATGTTTTGTAGGCGCGGGTAGGCGTTGAGGCTAAATATGTAAAATTAGGCGAACGAAGATATAAAGTAGAATAAACAGATATAAAAAATATAAAGGTAGTATAAAGGTATCAATCACGGTAATTTAGAGAGGCGGGAAACTTAAAAAAAATGGAAACAGGTAAAGCATTTGACTGCAATCTCACCTGATGGAAAGTGCCGATGCAGTCTAGGATGGAGCATGTTTGATTGTTTACCCAAAATATGTCTTCACTTTTGATTTAAATAAGTCCAAGTTGTAATTGGCTGGAAATAGGTACTCGTAATATGTATGAAGTGAGTTCCACTCCTTAACCGTTCGCATGATAATGCTGGATATAAATATACCTATAAAATATGTAGCAGAAGGAAATTGAATATGTTGTCGAATTTTGTTCTTGACTTTTATTTATGTCAGTCAAATCAATTCACTCACAGACAGGTATTACTGGTATTAGGAATAGCGTTATTTAGGCGAGTGTTGGTAAATTTATTAAAATGAGCATAGCTTTTAAAAAGCTACTCAGTTTGTGAAAATCTTCAGTCTCAGGAGTTAGGAGTCATTTTTAGGTCTTTGGATAGTTTTTACGTCAATTATTATAAAAGTTCTAATCAGCAGCTGCTGAGAAATAATAATATGAACCTTACAAATGGTTTTTATTAGTCTACAAGGTGTCCCACTGCTGGGCAAAGGCCTCCCCCCTAGACTTCCGATCCTCCCGATTAGCAGCATCCGTCCAGTTGCTGAGAAATGAGTTAAGATCATCCCACCATCTCTTTCCGAGCCGACCTCTCGTGCGTTTGCGTTCTGCCGATTGCCATGCGCCACGTACGGCGTTTGCACCGCTGTGCAAACGCCGTACGTGGCGCATGGCCTGTCCAGTCTAGGGTTGTAAATAGAAAAAAAACCAAATGTTTTTTTTTCAGAATTATGAAAAAAAACATGAAAAAAAACCGAGCACCTTGGTTTTTTTTCTAAATATGGTTTTTTTTCAGATGAACAAATAATACGACAATAACGGTTTTTCGTGAGTTGTAACGTGTTTCAATAACAATAACGTACATTTTAATTCAGTATACAAACGTTTATTGGGGAATCCCCGATGCGGCGTGTAGCGTGGAGAGGCGGTGGTGTTGCCAACAGTAAATAGTGATAACTACAAACTACAGATTTCGTAAATGTTACTTTTATAAGACCAGAAATTAAAGTTATTTGATTAAATTCGTTTAATAGTTAACATTAAGTCTAAAAAACCGTATAAAAGTATTAACTACTTTGCAAATTTTGAGATTTCGTACTTTAGAAAAAAAACATACTCCAGAAAAAAAAACTGTTTTTTTTCACGGTTTTTTTTCATGTTTTTTTTTCAAGCCAGAAAAAAAACCGTTTTTTTACAACCCTAGTCCAGTCCCACTTCAGCCTGGATTTGACCCCAACGTCGACAATGCCTGTTTAAATGTAACTTACAAAAACTTTGCCACAACTTATACTGAAATATCACTTACATGTTTTCTAAACCCAATCTAAATTTGACGGCGCGTCATTACCAAGCTATTGGAATTTGTTAATATCCGTCCCCGAAATTCTGCAAAGTGTTCTGTCGCCGTACCGGATGGTAAACTTAATTATGGTTTAACTTGTGCTTTCATCTACGCAGCTCATTTACCATCCTCTCATCCGTAACCTTTAGGTTCAAAATCTTTTGGATGTATAATTGTATATGTACATACTATGCATTGTACAAGGTTGGTTTGTGTATGGTAAAAGAAATTAGACTCGGATTAATTTTGTACTGATAATAATTTATCACGTATTTTGAAGGAAACATTTCTGTGGGCCTAGTGAAAAAGGGTATAACTCAAATCGACTCGGTGAAAAAGGGCACAAGTCCTAGCTCGGACTTGTGACCTTTTTCACCGAGTCAATTTGAGTTATACCCTTTTTCACTAGGCCCACAGATTTGAATATTACCTAGATATCTCCGGGCTGCGAAGCAGCGCAATCTAGTTTTATTTTATTTTATTAGTTCCGGTATATTCGTCTTGGACAAAAACGAACCATCTCAACACACAGTGATATTAAAATGGTACTCCGTCCCCAATTACCTAAATTCACTTAACATACGTCCAATATCCCGGAAGAACTTGTCAAGCGACAACCCAAAGGTCACACCGAGGTAAAACCACCTAACCCCGGCCTTTGTTAATATGTCTAATGGCAGATTAGCTTACAGAGAGCGGTGTCTGTCAATCAACGTCGGCGTTACCCTGAACCTAAAGTAACTTGGGAAGCGGGACAGTACCCTTACTGTCCCGTTTGTGGTATGGAAATAAATTGCCCTAATCACTTTAACGTATTCATCGATGTGCGATTGGGTTAAAATAGTGCATCCCCTTTGTCTTTAGCTAGATATTACACTAGGCAAGTAATATTTCGAGATATGTGTAGTAGTGAAACGTTGTTGCCAGACCTCGTTAAGACAAATCTGGCAACATCGCGTGACCCGTTTTATATTACATTTGTCTCCTAGTATATACTTTATGGTACATAGTAATAAAAAACTTAGGAGAATTCTTATTTCGAGTATTCCTCACATACACACATTCCTTCACAATTCATATAGCTTTATTAGAAATAGAAATGGATACTTCTGAAAACTATTATCACAACATTGTTGACAACCACGTATTTAATTATTAAGTATTCAATTCAATGTCGGTAATTATGTTTGACACGATACAATAATTAAGTGTAACTAAATGCTTCGTATAGTGTCCGTATTCATAAATCAGTTTGAATTTACAAAATGTAGCAGTTATAGGAATACGGTATAGGATTGAATAATAAATATATTCAAAAATGGACGGCAAAACTTTTCCGATTAAGAAGTGGGTTGCGAAGTGTGTACCTATAGTTTTTAGTCAGACGAAAATTAAAAATTAAACATATGTATTGTAGTCTCGAATTCGAGATATAATAATAATAGGCCTTTACATCTGTGACAGATGATTTAAGCAGCATCCGAACTATATCGAACGACACTTGCGTTCGTGGCTGTGTAGCCCAAGATATAAACATTTGC
Organism: Leguminivora glycinivorella; assembly: GCF_023078275.1. NCBI lineage: Eukaryota > Metazoa > Arthropoda > Insecta > Lepidoptera > Tortricidae > Leguminivora > Leguminivora glycinivorella. The sequence continues at coordinate 19,032,413 of NC_062978.1, read as the reverse complement.
AATAATTAAATAGTTGTTTTTTTTTTATATACATGTTTCGTGCTTCTTTTGAATTCGACACCGTCCAAAAGGTAAGTCTATAGATGGGTGCATATTTTGAACGGCATTGAGAGTCATGGTCTTATATCGTCCTTCAAATTTACGATAAGTCCCAAAGGTACTTTTTGTCTTTAGGCTTACTACTAGCAAGAACGATTTAATACGGGACTGACAAAGCCCATACAAAAAAGCGTACCCCTGAATTGTATGGGCCTTATAGACTTAAAACTAGATGGCGCTGTTTGCAGCCTGGAAGTGGCCAAAATCATATTTTCCAGAAGTCTTTTTGCTTGTTTTTATTTTTTATAAGAACAAATGATATATTTACTTATTTTAAAATCATGATATCACATCAATACACATTTTGAAAAAAAAAAAAATTGTAGGCATCATCAGTTTAGTTATATTTAATAGGTGGCGCTAAAAAATCGAGGTACGATTCTTAGTATGAAGTAGGTATGTAAATCCTATATAAATTATCCTTGCTACTAGCTTCAACCAGTTATGAAACTTTTTATTTTAAAATACAAATCCTTTCAATCTGTCCATTGGCTATAATCTTTTAATAAAACTCGTTATGCAATTGAAAGTCCGTAACAGTCTGAGCTTAAGTAAGATACCCAAATGTGGCGACAGTAACAGATGTTTTTAACTCATTATTTGAGATTGTAAACGGTTTACTGATGGCACAGATCCCTTTGCTGTGACCGAGGTCTTACTGCAAGCGAGTAAGGTGTGAGTTCGCGTGAGAGTGGCAGGACAGTTGTGTGGCTACGATATTGTAAACTGACAAAGCCGAAGAAACACCGTTATGCCTGGAATGCTTCACGATTTATGGACATCACTAAAAGGGGATAGTGATTCTTCTTGTATAGGTCCTGGTATATTTGATTGACTTGGTTTTAATACGTTTAATAGTTGACTTCACTCGAGTTAACAGTAATAAGAGTTATTTACGATACAAATGTGAAAAGTAGGAAATTCTGAAGGAAAATTTTAATACACGACCGAAGAGAGACCCTTCATTAGGTAAGGTACCGCCAAAAATAATAAATTGTCATTGATAAAGATATTATTGTATGTCCATGTTGGTGTAAAAGTAAGTAAAACATTATATTTATCTAATCTCTTCTGAGTAGACCTAGTAATCAGTACATAAACATATTTTATGTTTGTGTATACATTGAGTTCCTACCTACATAGTCATGACGAACTAATCACTTAAATCCTGACGCCTATCCCCTTTCTTAATCCATGTTAAACGCACTTAAGCAGATTAAACATTGCTTGACCAATCGTTTGTATACAAATCGCTCTTAAACAAACAAATAGAACCACATTGTTTATAGATTAACCTTTTAAGTGCCAAGTCTACTTAACTAACCCGTGCTGGTTTATATCTCATCGCAGTAAAGTTCACAATGAGTTAACTATTTGAATAATATAGACTTGACGAAGAAGTGGAGTCGGCACCAGTGTATCTATTATTGAAATGGACGTGTCTCATTTATTATAACTGGACCATATTGCGATTGATATTATAAGCTGTTTGTTCGCAGCGTCATATATTAAGGGCCAGTTGCATCAAGCACAGTTAAGAGACATCAACGTTATGCAGCAGAAGTCTATAAAAATTCTCATACAATAAGTTTAGCGAACGCTAAATTCGGTAACAGACGGTTTAATGCAACCGACCATAATCTCATTATAATATAGCTTTAGAGGTAGTTCTACAGCGCGAGTAGCGCGACAGAACGCGATTTTAAACCAAGGATAAGTGAAAAATCAAAACATTATGTATGACTGCACTAAAATATCAAATAATAGTTACCGGCTTATAGCATGGGCATTTTCAGAATTTGGGTCCCCCCAATTAGCGGAAGTTGTAAACAAAAATTAACTCGCTGTCAGTTTTGTGACGACAATTAAGCATAAAATCTGTCTAAAAATTTACTTTTTTCACATTCTCAATGTAGATTATCGCTTAAAGTTTATTTATGATTAACACAAAAACAATATTTTTATTGAAATTTCATGCTTGATTATCATCACAAAACTGGCAGTGAGTTAATTTTTGTTAGCAACTTACACTAATTGGGGGGTCCCAAATTCTGAAAATGCTCCCATACAAAAGAATGCTTTTCATGAAGATGTTTTTTTATTTTCACATTTTCCAACATATCGCGAAGTCTACGCTCAAACAGCCTTTAGTACTATTTATTTATTTTACCACCGACAGATAAAGAGTTCACATAACTGCGATCCCACGAGACATTACAGATTCCTGACACCGTGTAAAAGCTATATTTTAACTAGGCCAACAGGGAACAATTGCAAAAACAGAACTAATTGTGTGGGCGCCAGCGCGATATTTACCTTAATATTGCATTTTTTGCCAGCCCCGAGCGTGGTTTTAATTCGGACAACTGTCCGGACAGTGTGTTATCTACAGTTTCAACTATTTTCCGGAAATACGGACGTTCCGGGTACGCTTATGGCGATATGTCGCGGGTTTTGACAAACGCCCTCGGCTCTGCTCGGCTGTTTTCGTAAAATGTCGCAGTTTTCTGGACGTCTGCGTGGTCCTTGTGTGTTTACAAACATAGGATTTGATCATTCGTGCTTAGGTATGCTTAGGTTTTTTTTTTTTCAATAAAAAAATAAAACGTTTATTCAGAACGTAAAGCTTAACCCTATTACATATCTTCTGCCAAACCACTTTGTGGTTTGTTGGCAGACGAGGTATATTAATTTTAATAAATACTTATGTATGAACATTTGGTAGATATGTTCTTTAATACAATAATAATAATCGATTCAAGTTGGTATGGTTGGGCCAAATTGAGTCAGTATATATACATTATTTACATTTTCTCTCTATTGTTCTCGTACCATTCACATTCAACATAACAGGAATGGATATTAGCGATGTTAGGAATTAAACATTTGTTATGACCACGACCTGCGTTCATATTGAATGAAATTCATTGGATAAACTAAACATTTTTGGGTAAACTACACATTTTAGGACTTTATTAAACAAACTGACTCAATTACACAGTAGTTGCGTGTTGTGTGTAGGTTTGTAGGTACTTAACAATAATGTAGGTATAGGGAGGTACACGTAGACAGTCTACGATGTTTTTTATCTATAAAGTTTTGTAAACATTTGTTCTCCAAACTTAACGTATTTATAGAGTAATTACTTACTTTTTCGAACGAAAAAACACAATCGCCAAGCTGCCAATTATCCAATTGGCATCGCCGACACCGTCTAATTCGATAAACTTTATTCTAAATAGAAACGTTAGCAAAAATACTAAATCAAACTGAAATGATTGCGAAGAGAATTCTATTTTTGGGATATGATTGTCAATAAAAATCGCCATCGAATAAACTTACCTACCTAATTATGATTTTATGAATACAGTCTGAACTTTGATTGAGCTGTTGCATACAATTCTTAACTTATTTATTTGAATTAGACCACAGAATATATAATAGTTTAATTATTGTCTCAGTCAAGACGAAATATTTGATCTATGTACGGGAACTGCGATGCCACAGATAGACACATACACAGACAGACAGACAGACAGGTACGTAAAACTTATAACACACCGTCGCCTTTGCGTCTGGTGTTATCTTATCTTAAAGGGATCATCCACATATTACGTCACACCAAATTTCAGGTTTTTGGACCCCTCCCCCCTCCTATGTCACGTTTTTTTGTATCCCTTTAACAGGGATTGTCACATTTAGTATGACCCCCCCCCCTCCCCCTTACACTGTTACGTAATATATGGATGACGCCAAATATGCGGGGGCCCTTCCAGATACACTTCGACCCATCGGGATCTTTTGTGCAATTACCCCCTTTTACGTCTGGTGTTAAAACAACTTAAATTACATTCAGCAGAATATGAGTTATGTTAAAAACATATAAATGATCAAAGGGGTCATCCACATATTACGTCACACCAAATTTCAGGTTTTTGGACCCCTCCCCCCCCTATGTCACGCTTTTTTGTATCCCTTTAACAGGGATTGTCACATTTAGTATGACCCCCCCCCCCCTTACACTGTGACGTAATATATGGATGACGCCAAAGGAACTGTCGTAAGCCGCCATCAGCATTAATATAACTAAGTTTAAGATAGTTGATTAAGAACACCTTATGGCCCTTATGCCAACGCAGACATCGGGGTAAGCCAACGGAGTAAAACATAATTTGTGAGAATTTGCGACATCAGCTCATTACAGGAGCTTAATTAAAGTGCGACTTCATGCTGCCGAGTTTAGTTAATGTCTTCTGTGTGGCGTTTTAAGTTAAGGTATATCTCCGTTACTGATGCCACAATGTAAATTTTTTTGATAAAACTAATTTGGTTGCTCCATTATAGCGGTGATTATGATAATAATTAAGCGGCAATTGTATCTATATTCAAATTGACATACACAGCAGTGGCAATAATAACGCAATAGTAATATCATAGTCGAGCGGTACGAACAAATGTATAATATATACTTGAATGGAGCTGTTCTGTACGAACGCGGCATGTCTGATAGCCGCGTGCGTCTAGTCCACACACACATCACAAGAAAGGGTAATTTACTTTAATTTAAGTCATTCGTAGTTTGTCGGTATCTATACACATAATATGCTTTATGTTATTCAAACATTCCCCTTTATCTTGCTATATCCGTCATACAATTGTATATGTACATGTTAAAAGCGAGATTAGTCCTACAACCTTAAAAAGCGTATCCCATATTGGCTGAGAAAACGAGATCCTATACTAAATTGAATATAGTCATTCACTCCTCTCTTTAACAAGATTCTACACCAACGCAATAAGGTCCAATTCCCCTCGCAACACGTTAAGGTAACTTAGCATACAACGCTCGTCATTAGTCTTGATCAAGTCAGAACGACAATAGGTCGGATTCAGTTCAATCCTGCTGAAACGAGATGGTCATTTATTTCACTGGCGCTGTTCAATGCTTAAAGGCTTTGGAAATTGGTCGTATTAACGGTAAGGGGATAAATCATGAGGTAAAAAGAAACAGTTGGAAGTAGCGTTTGAGTTAAAAATGGCGGGTGAAAGGACAGTGATTTGTCACTAAAAATACATATTTGAATGACCGTTTATTGGTCAGTCACTTATTATAACAATATATGCAAGGCATGTTTATGTGTTACATAACTGCGTTATTCTATGGATAAATATTTATTTTGTGACACAGAAATAAAGTGCAGTGACCTACATACTATTTTCGTATTTTTATCGATACTTATACTAATCATCTGTGCCAAGCTGACCGACTAAGGGTCCATTTACACTAGACTCAATCTCGCGTGTGATTTTCCTTACGTTGCGGATTGTTGAGGTTACATACAATTCAGCACTCGCAGAGTTTGCTCCCTGAGGATAAGCAACCTACTCTCCTTTTATTGATTGGCCGAATTTTGATCGCAACAAAGAAATAGCTATACCTGATATTAACAAAGGTGCAGAATATCGTTTGTACATAATTTCCTTAGGTAACATTCCTTATATTTTTTCATTTTGCCTATTTGTATAAATATATCGCCGTACGAATCGTACGGTACGATTAACTAAATAAATAGTCCTTAGGTGCTTTCCAGTACCTAATGTAAAACGGTAAATAGTGAACAATAAAAATAACTAGGTGACTCCATAAGCCGACCTTGTCAAGACTAGCCAGGGCTGTCACAAATTTAAACACGCCAATCGGAATCCCCTAATCCGCGCCCTTGACGAGCCGTAGCAGATGCGCCCCTAAGCCTCTAAATAATGACAATCCTTTAACATTTCAGCGTGCCTGAGCTGAGTTGTCGATTAACGGAAATCATTACGGTGACAAGAGAGAATTCGTCGAAATTATTTATAACTAACGTCCCGGCTTCGCTTGGGGAGATTTTTCACTCTTTAGGTACTAATCTTTTCATTGCAATTGTGATGAAAAACATTGTGTACTTCATGACGGGAATGTCGCAAACTTGAGTGGCCGAACTATACTCTCGTTTGCAATATTTGACTTACGCCCCGTGTTGAACAATGTACAACAAATGACATCCATCAGTTGATGCTAATTTGCATATCATCAGTGCGTACGCACGAATTAGCTTGTAAAACTATGTTCCCTTCACATCACCTTAGGGACCGGCCACATCAGAGCGTCGCGTGTCTCGGGGCGCGCAACGGACGTCCGCGCCACGCCACCTGTGTGTAATTCAAAAAACGACTCCTCAGTACATATTGTATAGAAAGGACGTAAGACGCGCCCCAGGTGGCTTTGCGGCGCGTCTTACGTCCTTTCTATACAAAATGTACTGAGGAGACGTTTTTTGAATTACACTCAGGTGGCGTGGCGCGGACGTCCGTTGCGCGCCCCGGTACACGCGACGCTTAAGTGGGAACGCTGCCTTAACGGGCCAAGCTCTTCAATGTCATTTACAAGATGTATGCAGACAGTTCAATTTTCTTCCAACCACCTTACATGGTCATCGAATTATAAAATCGTGATACATAGATATACTTAACTGATTATTTATTAGTATAATCACTATGACACTAGTTGTCTCACTTTGTTTAACTGTTACAAATCGGAATTGGATGTCAGACTTCGGTTAATCCATTTTTACGCATGTCTAGTTCAGCTCAACCAATTCCATACTAATATCATTCCACGCATTCATTCACACATTCACGCTAAAACGGGGCGACGAATTGAAGTGATTTTTCAAGTGCAGATATTTGAAAGGATGAAGTGAGTGACATAGGCTGTTTTTTGTCTTTTCCTAATCACCTACTTCCCTTAAAAAATGGGGGGGGGGGTCGTATGGAGCATTAAGCATTTTTCTAATTAACACGAGCGATGCCCCGGGCAAAAGCTAATAGCTTAAGCTTGTATACCGATATATGCTTTTTTGCCAAGGAGTGGAATTCCTTGCCGGCGGAGGAGTGAACAGACATCTTCTGGGCGAACTCACTCCATCGTAGGCCACGTCTTTGCCTATGGCTAGTCTGTAGCCAAGAGTAAACCCGTTTATAATACAAAAAAAACCGGCCAAGAGCGTGTCGGGCCACGCTCAGTGTAGGGTTCCGTAGTTTTCCGTATTTTTCTCAAAAACTACTGAACCTATCAAGTTCAAAACAATTTTCCTAGAAAGTCTTTATAAAGTTCTACTTTTGTGATTTTTTTCATATTTTTTAAACATATGGTTCAAAAGTTAGAGGGGGGACGCACTTTTTTTCCTTTAGGAGCGATTATTTCCGAAAATATTAATATTATCAAAAAACGATCTTAGTAAACCCTTATTCATTTTTAAATACCTATCCAACAATATATCACACGTTGGGGTTGGAATGAAAAAAAAATATCAGCCCCCACTTTACATGTAGGGGGGGTACCCTAATAAAACATTTTTTTCCATTTTTTATTTTTGCACTTTGTTGGCGTGATTGATATACATATTGGTACCAAATTTCAGCTTTCTAGTGCTGACGGTTACTGAGATTATCCGCGGACGGACGGACGGACAGACAGACATGGCGAAACTATAAGGGTTCCTAGTTGACTACGGAACCCTAAAACGAAATATGCTTCTGTTACGGTATAAATAGTACAATTTGGTTTGCATCGAGCCGAACTCTTTTCGTAATTCAAGCATAATTAACTGAGTAAATTATGGTAATTATTTAGGAAATTGAAATACGAGAAGCTTAAATATTTGTAAGGTTTCAACGCAAATGGAGGGAAAATTATATTTCATGTAATCATATTGTTTATTGTTGTTAATAATTACAGGTACTGGAAAGAAATATTTTAACATTTAGGTAGTCTTAATAAAATAGAGGAATATTTTATATAAGACAAAAAGGCAACATGACGGTGGATCAACGACATCGAAAGGTTTTGCTGAGTTAAATTATTATTTCGCAGATTCAAAGGAATCTATCTGAATACTTAAGGCAGCGTTCCCACTTAAGCGTCGCGTGTCTCGGGGCGCGCAACGGACGTCTCCGCCACGCCGCCTGAGTGTAATTCAAAAAACGTCTCCTCAGTACATTTTGTATAGGAAGGACGTAAGACGCGCCCCAGGCGGCGTGACGGTGGCGTGGCGCGCGCCGCGCCGCCTGGGGGCGCGTCTTACGTCCTTCCTATACAAAATGTACTGAGGAGACGTTTTTTGAATTACATTCAGGCGGCGTGGCGCGGACGTCCGTTCCGCACCTCAGGACATGCGTCTCTTAAGTGTGGCTGGTCCCTAAGGTGGTACAAAGTACAAAGTACCTAAATTAAATCGACCAACAAAATTAAAATATGATGACACGATAAATTTATAGGTCAATTTTACAGAAGGAATATTTAGGCTGTCTCGCTCCATATGGAGTTGCTATACAAATACTCAAACCTGTACAAAGCCCAACGATTTGATAATACCGGTAATTCCGAGAATCGAAGATATTCGGCTTCAGACATGCAGCTCGTATTCGCGGAATCAATCGTTACATAGGCGTCCCACTATTGTAAACAGCCGATTTTGCATAGAACCCTCAAGATCCTGCAAGATCTCCCAACAGTGACAGTTCCTCTGACAGTTGCTCACTTTCAGAGATGGGCAAACTTTATTCGAATGACGAATAACGATTGAGAATAACCGATTCATGAGTGACGAATAAATTTATCGAATGATTGTTTTTATTCAAATTAAAGAAATAAATTATTCGCGAATAATATCTATATATTAGCAAATTTGACTGAAACATACAGCCTATAAAAATACATAATTATACGCGAGATAGCAAAATGCTGTCTTGAAACGAAGTAAATAGCTTTAGTACATATTACCATAAATTTAACAAAACATTGAACATCACGCAGGAGACTTTAAAAATGATGGAGACTGGAAATGAAATGATGAAATAATCATTTTTTGTGTGGTATTTACTCGAACAAAATCACGAAATCATTTATTATTTGATAACGCAATCCAGTAATTTATTCTCAAATCATTCACGAATGATTGTTTATTCGAATGATTATTTAGACGAAATGTTATTCGAATAATGCCCGACTCTGCTTACTTTCTGTTCCCAAGAAGTGGGGTTTGGGCCAATGCTCGATGCACGCAAAGTGCTTGGCTGAAGCAGAGGCTAAAGTTACAAGGTGAGCTGTGTGTTGTGTGCACACGAGTCAACGACGTTAGTGCTAAAAATAACACCACTTTATCTACACTTAACGTGCATATTACGGTATAAAACTAGCGTGCGTTTTACAACATCATTTTGTTATAAAATAACTGTTGTTTTGGCTGACTGAATAATAACTAAAATTCTACCTTGTGATTTTACTCCAAGGATTAATTTGTAACGAGTTTTTCATCAGCAAACAAAAACAAGCCAGCAACATTTTTATTAGGTGTTTATTTTCAAATGAAAACCATTTATTTTATTAATTTTTATGCAAATTCGAGGCATTAATTGCAACTATTAAAATTCTCCAAACATTAAATGTATTTTGTAAATAAAATACAGGCATTCCGTTGAATATTCTAAAATCACATCAGACGCGTTGTAAAAACTAGGTATCAAAATCTCAATCGGATCTAGAGTAGGTACAGGGAGTTAACCAGGTATAGGTACCCGACCGAGTGTACATAAGCGCGTGGCACAAGTAAACCTGTGTGGTCTACCGTACAGAAGTAGCGTTTTGATATTCCTGTACTTAATTAATTTGGGTTGGATGTTTTGGTAGCTAATAAACTTTGTTCTCAGTCAAATGGCTGTTGAAGACAACAACTTAACTCGTGCAAAGTCTGCGCCAATCTCACAAATTTTACTCAATCCCTTTGATGTCTACAATAAGTTTGAATCAAAAATATACCTACACACTACATTATTCCCGTACATCAAGTTTGTGTGTATATATATTTGGAGCTTTCGTAATCATCGTCGATACCATGACTGCTGACTGCCGTCGCTCCTCCGTTGCACAACAAGCTTACCACACTAAAGTACAAAACTTACCCCCCTTTCTTCGGCGCAAATTTTGCGATGCATGCACTCGGTACTTTGTGCATGCGTTCTGACGTATCGTATATTGATGTTTATATAGCGCCGTAAATTTGCCCAAGCACACCCGCTACCCGCTACCGCTCTTCCTTTGAATCACCCACAACAAGCTTACCGCACTAAAGTACACAACTTACCGCTGTTCGGCGCTACGAATTACGATGCATGCGCTCGGGAATTTTAACTAGTTCTAATTTCTGACTTATTAATGTTCGAATCGCTGTAAGTTTAAATTTGTTCAAGTACGCCTGCTACGCTCCTCCTTTGCACCACCCACAACAGACTTACCGCACTAAAATACACAACTTACACCCGTTCGGCTCACGATGCATCTAGGGAATTTTCTCTTAACCTAATTTCTGACGTATCGTATATTCTTGCTTATTCTGCTTGTGTCGTGCTTATCACCCGCTACCGCTCGACGCTCTTCCTTTGCACCACCCACAAAAGCTTACCGCACTAAAGTACACAACTTACCCCCGTTCGGCGCAATGCGCTCAGAAATTTTATCTAGGCCTAATTTCTGACGTATCGTATATTACTGCTTGTGTCGTGCTTATCATCCGCTACCGCTCGACGCTCTTCGTTTGCACCACCCACAACAAGCTTACCGCACTAAAGTACACAACTTACCCCCGTTCGGCGCAAATTTACGATGCATGCGCCCGGGAATTTCGTTACGCCAACGCGATTTTACGCAGCCAATTTTTAAGTTGCCATTAATTCTACGATCGCCTGCACGAGGTTAACGACATTTGTAATTTCTGGTTTATTTAATTATTATTTGCTGATACCAGACTGTTTAATTTGGGTTGCTGACTTTAGATTTTAATTTTTAATTTTGTAGAATTAGTAAAACCTGTAAATCTCTCTGTTAATAGAAATCTAACTGTTGGATAGAAATGTAAATAAAAAAAAAACTGATATTATAATAATTTCATGCGATCCTACTTTTACGTCTTTAAAAAGAACCGTGTACCTAAAGGTAAAGGGTAATATGAAATCTTGTTACTACTAACAAGACATGCTCACTACTTACCTACACATTTTGTATTATGTAGGTACGAGTGTATTAGAATAGAACAAAAATACTGTTCTAAATATTTTCTAATTTTTAAAGTTAAGCAGCAGTAGTTTCATTAACGGAGAGTAATGTAGGTAATTCTTATCAAAATATTAAGGTATTATTAAGAACAAGTTTCCTTCAATACTTTTCATTATTTGTTTGAGTTCGCATAGTTCAGGGTTCTTTAAAAAATAAATGTAGGTGGTTTTTAAAGTTTCAGCAACATATGAGGTTCAGGCGTACATAAACTACGATAACTTGCTTACCACCAAACGGCCCGTATGCTCGTGTGCAACTAACGTTATATAAAAAATATGACGCTTTAATTAAAAACAAAATTGTCAGTTAGCCGTTGAAATTTAAATTTGGAGCTTACATTCAATTTGGAACAAAGGGAGACCGACAGCTAAATGCAGAGTAAACGGGCGAGTAATCCCTAAACTGGATATTATGTGGCCATGGCAGCTTTCAATAGAAAAAGGTCTTATATCATAAGGTCTAACTTCTAGTTAAGGTACCTTTCTGTTCTCCGCAATATATAAATTTTATAACATTATTGCGAGGGCTTGTAATGTGTCCTTCGAAGCGATTTTAGATATCCAACACGGATAAGGAATCCTTAATTTTATCACCACATTTAAACTTATTAAATCGCGTTTGAAACTTTCGTAAACTCACGCCTGTGTCCCCAAAAGGAGTAGGCAGAGCACATGCAACTGTTTAAGTTTCAGTGCCACTTTTAGCGATTGAGGGGCTAAAAGAAAACGAAATTGTGATATTACACTGATAGGTAGCCAGCCCATCGCTCACACCAGTCACACCACAATAGTACCCATGAATATTCGATATGGAATATTCGACTTCGCATATCTTCGACTTAGGTACACCCGCGGGAGGAAATGGAGTGGTGAAATTCTTAACCCTCACCACGTCAGGAATGTTTTTAAAACAAGCGTAGGTATGTAAGTAATTTATTTGCTTTCATGTAGTACATTGGATCTTAGGCAGCGTTCCCACTTAAGCGTCGCGTGTCTCGGGGCGCGCAACGGACGTCTCCGCCACGCCACCTGAATGTAATTCAAAAAACGTCTCCTCAGTACATTTTGAATAGGAAGGACGTAAGACGCGCCCCAGGCAGCGTGGCGGTGGCGTGGCGCGCGCCGCGCCGCCTGGGGGCGCGTCTTACGTCCTTCCTATACAAAATGTACTGAGGAGACGTTTTTTGAATTACATTCAGGCGGCGTGGCGCGGACGTCCGTTCCGCACCTCAGGACACGCGTCTCTTAAGTGTGGCCGGTCCCGGTCCCTTATACAATAAAAGTTTCATACATGAGCCCCGTAAGGGCATGGCACTTCGACTAGGCCGGAGATTGGCCAGTGAAGGACTCTCTTCCGGACGACCCAGGAGTCTTAGTGCGTTTTCACATTAAACATAAACCTAGACAATACTCAAACCCCTATTCACGTAACATACAACATACACAAGTTACTCAATGTGTAGTAACGTACTTGTCAAAGATGTGTGAGGAGTTTAAGTATATGTACTTAATACACTATTCAGCACAAATATAACTCCTCACAGATGAGTTCAGGTGTCGGAACTGACGCATATAAACGATGCAGTACGGCGATATGCATTTGGAATGGTCTGACACGGAGACGGCCTTGGGGAAATGACTTGCTTAGCTCCGATTGACGGCTCACTCAAGATGCCGATACGCGGAATCGAGATAAGTTCCTTAGGAATCGGGGTGACTAGCGTATGAAATGGTAACAGAAGGCCTAGCTAAGATGTGAATCCGTCATCCGTAGGGAATGATATGATATGTTACTCTACCTCTTCATGTTACTCTGCCTAAATCAGAGCAGGGAAAGCACATGATTGGTGCGATATTATGTCTCCGCGACATAGACTAACCGTTCTATAAGCCCGTTCGTATATGTACATTGCGAAAAAGAATTGTGATCTATGTCGCCGCGAGATACATGGCTTATTTCACAATGGCATTGACACTTGACACGGACAATTCTGTGCCTATTTCTGGGTTGATAAGTAACATTATTACTTAGCGTGAATGATCCCTCGTTGAACAGGTAGTGAGTGGTGAAGTGTCACTGTGGTGAAATAGGCCAATAGTCACGCCAATCCTGTGCTAGAGCTGCAGATAAATCACAGAAATACTTTAATAAGTGTTTCGCTCTCTATACAGCTTAAACGATCAGTACTCTGGAGTAGGCACCCAGAGATGGACACGAAAAAAACAAACTCCTATTTACGTTGCCGTTTGCCGTAAAAGTGTTCTTGCATAAACAAAAACTCGCATACCGAAGCGTCCAGCTCGAAATAAATATTCAAATTTCGAGCCATTTTATTCGAAATAACGTCCGTATTCCGTAAAAACGAGGATAGCTTTAGTTGCGCCAGCATTTTTTAATCCCTCCCCCAGTTGTATATAAACTCTGCTTTTATCAGACCGCGTATTTTTCCCATTCGTTACAATTGTTTATCATCTTTATATGATGTGGAATACAGTCCATATTATTTAGTAAGTTTATAGAGGAGATACGAGGTTTGTGAAGTATCGGGTCTGGCATGGATCGGCCGTGACCCAAATCCGGGGACACGGAATAGCGTTCATTCTTGAAAATAATAAGTCACTCGCTAAGTGAAACGTTGATGACGGTGTTTCTGAACGTAAGTTATTATAGCTGGGTATGTTAAATATTATATTTTGTTATGCTAGGAATATGCTTTATTTTGATTTATATTTTCACACTTTATCAAAATAGGCACGGAAAAAAATGAGATTGCATGGGAAAAAGTCATTTTTGCTTTTGACTCCGATCGTTTACTCTACATATAATGTAAACTTCACATACACATTTTGCCGTGCAGTGACAATTGCCCCAATTAAAGAAATAATCGTTGATACTCGATAAAGCTGATGTGGAGTGTACCTAACATAGCTGGGCATTAACTCGTTAATCCGTTAATCGTTAATTAACGAAGTTAACATTTCGATTAACGGATTAACTTTTAAGTTAACTTTAAAAAATGTTAACGGATTCTTTAACTTCCGTTAAATTTCATCGAGTCCGTTAATCGTTAATCCAGCATCCCAAGCGGCTCGCTGCGCAGCGAAAACCACGTTCTGACTGCTACTGTAAAAGCCCGTATTAGTACGGCAAAACCTAGGATTTATCGGTAAAAGCAGATCCGTCGGTTATAAACAGTCTAAAGACCAATTGGCGACTTTGGACCACTTAAGTGCGAATGCGAATGCTTAGAGTGCGAATCATCAGGCATGAGAGACAAGACAAATCGCGCAACCGACGCATCGAGTTAGAGTCCGGCGGGCCTTAGAGTTATCGTGGCCCACAGCATCGAGTTGTCTCAATCTGAAGAACCGACGCACCACGATCGCGACCGCATGAATGACCCAATAATTACCAATCCGAAGTAAAAGCCCGAAGGGACCGTACTTATTACATTTCGGTTTTTTACCGATTGGCATCACGGGTTTTTTTAATGGTTTTTGGCGGATACTTAGTAAATACAAATACATAATACCTACAGTGAAGTTCTATTTTTATGACGTGTTAACGGATTATCGATTAACTTTAACTTCCGTTAAATCTACCGAAATGTATCGCTTTAACGATTAACGAAGTTAACTTTTTAAGTAACGGATTAACGATTATCGAAGTTAACTATTTGATTAACGGTGCCCAGCTATGGTACCTAATTAGCATATTTGACTCCAAAACTGTACTGAAAAATAGTCGTTTTGAATTAGAATTTATGATAAAAGCAAAGATCACGATCGTAGTTAATTGGCAGCCTTGAATGCTGAGGGCCGACCGCAGACCATGTTTACGTGTTGTCTGTCGCTCTTGTATAAATATTCTTACTTTTCTTACGTAAATGTGATTTGACATGAGGCAACACGTCGAACGTGATAAGCGGTAGGCTCTCTGGCCTGCTGAAAACCACAGAAAATAGTTTGGTCAAAACAAAAAAAAGCTTTTCCAATAAATCTGTGTGAACATTTGGGTGTGCTGCTATGACATCTCCTGTAAGTAGTTTTTGTAATGGCTTCATTGAAAACAAACAGTTGGAAGCATACTCCAGGTTCAGCCATTTTTGGTTTTCCTCTGTGACAGATCTTAAGGTATGTTCCTTTCACCTTCCCTTGGACCAAAGACCTAAATATCACATATCCAAATAACCGATACTCCTACATTGTCAACATTTTTGTTTGTAAGTAGCTTGCTACCAATATATTAACCTATTGGTGTACAAATTAGTGTAATTCAGTAAGTAATTAGACAGAGCCCTCGAGGCGCAGCAGTGCGAAAGCGCCTGCCAATCACGCCGACACGGTTAGTTTAGTTCCCTTCAAAGCCGGATTCGATATCGGTATTGGAAATGTGCGAGGAGAAGCGCAATTGTCACAAATACACGTAATTTTGTGGACTTGTCAACCAAAATTAGGTTTAACATCGAATAGCCCTAAAACTGAGGGCAGCATTCAACCTACTAACCTATCACAGGGGCGGCCGTTTCAATTTCTCGCGTATAAATAAAAAAATACAAATAATTTATTAATAAAAACATGATTGTACAATGATTGCTCTTAAAGACTAACCCCCTAATTCGTCAACGTTCATGCACTAAAGATAAAGTCCGACGTATAGGTGTAATACTTAAAAAGGGACAAACGAACTTTATCGGCTGGTTAACTTTAGTGTACATATGTTCATGAATAAGTGCGTTTTCACATTAACCGGTCCGATATCGGAAGGATTTCAATAGAAAAACCGGCCAAGAGCGTGTCGGGCCACGCTCAGTGTAGGGTTCCGTAGTTTTTCGTATTTTTCTCAAAAACTACTGAACCTATCAAGTTCAAAACAATTTTCCTAGAAAGTCTTTATAAAGTTCTACTTTTGTGATTTTTTTCATATTTTTTAAACATATGGTTCAAAAGTTAGAGGGGGGGGGGACGCACTTTTTTTCCTTTAGGAGCGATTATTTCCGAAAATATTGATATTATCAAAAAACGATCTTAGTAAACCCTTATTCATTTTTAAATACTTATCCAACAATATATCACACGTTGGGGTTAGAATGAAAAAAAAAATCAGCTCCCACTTTACATGTAGGGGGGGTACCCTAATAAAACATTTTTTTCCATTTTTTATTTTTGCACTTTGTTGGCGTGATTGATATACATATTGGTACCAAATTTCAGCTTTCTAGTGCTTACGGTTACTGAGATTATCCGCGGACGGACGGACGGACGGACAGACAGACATGGCGAAACTATAAGGGTTCCTAGTTGACTACGGAACCCTAAAAATCCAAGATGGCGCCTGTAATGTATGGGATAACGGTCCGACATCCGATGTCGGATCGGATAATGTGAAAACGTACTAAGGGGGTAAGAATTGTTATACATACATAATAAGAGATGATTTAAACAAATGACTGAACTAGTATAGATACTATAGATCCTGTGTTTCAAGCAAAGCAACCAATTCGCAATCTTTGAAACGCTACTTTGACTTACTCTAAAATGCGCGAACAACTAACTGAAAAACATGTTCTCTAGTTGTATGGATTTCATTTAAATGTTTGTGTTGTGAGAATAAAGTTCAAGACCACACAGGTTTGTAAGTAACTGCGTTCCTCCCACGCACTGGTTAATAGCCGTCCTGATTTACTGAATCCTGATCTACCCACGGATATTACGAGCATTTTGCTTTTTTTATTAACGTTCGTATTCAGTATTCTAGGAAAAGTGGTTTTGGCCGAATATCGAGTACTTATTAAATTTGGAAAATATATGCATAAATATTATAAATGATGATTCCAGTTTTGTTGTCCTGTCTGTATGTAATATTACTGCTACTACCTTACCATGAGTCAAATCACTGCATTTTTAACCCCCGACCGGGGGTTTTTCAAAATTTTAATTTTGATGTATGCGGTGACAGTTCTGTTTAATATGAAGATAACTCAGCTTTCAGACAAAAAAAACTAAATCTAATTCGGTTCATCCGTTCGGGAGTTACGGTGTCACAGACAGACATACACACAGACAGACAAACAGACAGACAGACACGTCAAACTTATAGCACCCCTCCGATTTTGCGTCGGGGGTTAAAAACAGTTCTTATGAAATTCCGAAATATGGCGCGGAGTCATATATTTCTGGTCAGGATTTACAGCGATAACGAAGGGATCAACGCCGTAACAAATATACTTCTCTGATAATATGATATGACAATAGTTTTCTTTAAACACATTCACTGACACCCCTATTATGCAATTGGCTATTATGCAATTTTTGACGATCATGATGAGAAGATAAACATAATTTTGACATGTAGCAAATTTATAGTGTAATTTTTATCATGAAATAAAGAAATCTAAATCTAAATTTAAACCAGTGAATGAGTTATATTACGGTAATCGTAATCAAAGCCATAATATGATTTCATGGCGTCGGTAACTATCAAGTGTAGCTAAAGCAATTTCGTGTATTAGCAATAGCATTTGATAGTTTCTGGAAGCCTTGAACCTGGAGACGTAACCCGATTTCTGATGTCAAGCCTAGTTAATACCTGTCTTCATACTTTAGGTCCAAGCCGTCCAAGATATGTAAACTTAGCATTAGCTGATCAGGACAAATGATGGGAATTATAATATGTGAAAATGCCTCGGCACAAATGTTTTCACATTATTTTTTTGATTGAAAAAATACAGTTTTGCTAAGTCGCATGAATAAGTGACATTGACGTCAACATAAGTACATTAAGTAGATCGTCACTACTTTGAAAAAATCTCGTATCTCACGCTGCTTCTCAAAGTTAAAACGCAGTAAGTCTTCCATACATACTTACTACAATTTTCTTTTCATTGACAGACGAAGATACAAGTTTTTTTTAAAGTAGTGACGAGATGCTGTTGATTTGCGGCGTCGATGCAGTTACTGTCAGTTTCCGATTCTTATATTAATTATGTCACTCATCAAGGCAAATTACAGATGACCCAACAGTCTTGCAGCTTAATTCCTCAAACCTAAATCGCGCCGTTGTTTCATGCAATCAACGCAACGTTTAACGCACGCGATAAGCGGAATGGAAGGGAAAATCATTTCACATTTTTATATCACTCGCAATAGTCGCAATATAACGAGTACACGCTTTACAAACTGTCTATGTTACATAAATACAGAATGTCAGATTGGCAGATCAGTAGGCCTAGCACATGATGGCCGCGGGAGTATGTCGCCGCGAGATAGATGCCACGTCCTCTTCTAACTGTATTAATGACATAAGGACGGGTAGTCTATCTCGCGGCGACATACTCCCGCGGCCATCATGTGCTAGGCCTACTGGACAAACTATGCCAAGTACCAACAGCTTGAAGAGCATCCTTTATTAAATAAATAAAAAATAGGGAAGTAATAAAATAAAATATATGACTATACTTCGTTACACAATTATGTAACTGACGAATAATTTGGAGGCTCAATGAATGTAAGCAATTGCTTCAATATTCACTCTTATTTAATACATGAATACAAAGGTTTACACTTGAAACACTTCCGATACAAAGTGTTTACAGTAGCGTCAGTAGCTTGTTTGTGCTCCAAAAACACTTTTTTTTACATTGGCCTGATACGAAATATGTTGTGTACTTGGTTTAATTTTTGTACCATTTCGAAAACTGAATTGCTTGTAAGTAGATTCGCCTCAAGAAAATTAACTACAATAAGTCCTCAATTTGTACTTTTTTTTTGTAAATTTGTGCAATAAAGTTTCAATAAATAAATAAATATTACTTTTGATTATAATCTAACATAATTTCCTAACACTTAACTTATTTTACTTAATAAAATTCCAGAAGAAAATAAGAGCCAAGCAATTACTTACATGGTCCAGAGGGCAAGGCTTGTAACAGCAAACGAAACAATATTTGTTTAAGTTCCATATCTGAGCTTTTTAATATGGCTTTTTGAAGAGGCAATAAATTTATATTCATCTTTACGGAATGAGGATAATTTCGTCGACTGTATTTACACAATGGAAGGAATGAGAGACAAATCAATACAATCCAAAAATTGAACGGATTTTTTTAAATAGTCCTTTTAATTTCGAATTGTAACAGCAGGATCTTTTCGGAGTAATGATGAATAATGTACATAATATATATTATTTCATTAATAATTGAAATGATTAACGCTAATTGGAAATAATTTTGACGGTAACATTACATCTTATTGTTTCATGTTCTCGTACTTTGTGTATTCTGTTTCACACCAAATGGTTAATTTCTTTCTATTCATATTTGCGTTAGTGTCCAATAAAATCCACAAACTTCTGCAAAGTTTTTTTCTATTGCTGCAAAAGTTTATTGACCTGACGTAGTTAGACATTTAATTAAAGAAATTTTGTTGAGCGCAATTCCTAAATTTAAAATTCTGAACTACCCCGTTGGAATCTAGAATCGGCAGCCGTTCAGAATTCAAAATTCCACATTAGCCGCGCGACTCGTTACCCCGATCTTCGGCACACGTACTCAATCGGGGCCTGACCGTTGAAAATCGACGGGTATCCCGAAAGCGTGACTTTTGCCCCCAGAATTGACGCGGCGCGGGTGGAGGAGTGGGGTATTGATCGCGCAACCTCGGCGCGGCTCGTCGCGCCTCGGCCCGCCTCGGTGAACTTCGGGCTTACTTGACGGGCACAGGCTAGTCTCGGTCAGTTAAGTTGGCGTGTCAACTTTACTAGAAGGACTTGATTACAACTTTAATTGGGACAAGGTTGGCGGTGCGGATTTGATTTGGTCCGGGATGACCACTGACGTTTAAAATTAACCGAGTCACCTATTCCTTATCTTTACTTTTAAAAAGGTCTGTTGCAATTTGCTGAAGTAATTTCCAATGGCTTACACGTATTTTCATCTGAAAAAGAAATGCGATGTTTTACGCGCTTATCTATAAAGGGACTTTCGGGAACATTCGGGACCTCATGTCGAAGAAAAGCGTTGATAAGCTCAAATATAAGGAGATTGCGAGCCTTACATGCAAATACGTAGTATAGGAAGAAGGTACAATTCGATCTAAGATGCCGGCAAATTCGTTTGCTTTACCCTTTTTTTATGGCCTATGAGAAACTTCCGTTCTACTTGAATAGATGCCATTTTGTTGACACAATTCGAGCTCATTCACTCGTATTGGTAGCAAAAATGGTTTGTCAGTATCAGTATAATAAAACTTGCCAAGTTTTTCACATTCGAATTCAGAATGTCTGTTGCAAACGTTTTCATTTTGGTAACACGTCGTCGAGTCTTTCAATCTGGGTCAGAATACACCCGCGGCCCGCATACGCTTAATTGAAAAAGTTAAATCGACCATTTTCACGAAATGGTTTCGATTTTTTTTTATAGCCTCGTCTCAGAATAAACTCCTTTAGTTTGAAAGTAACCGCTATATTTGGAATTTTTTCAAGGATACTTCACAAGTTCAATAAAAAATTGTTACTTATTCATTCGACGTAATAGTGGGTAGGTATAATTATATATTTTTAAACAAGGTGCGTAGCTAAAGTACCAATCGCTTCTCCTTCGCAAACGAAACGCGAACTGTCACTGTCGCATTACTAATATGGCAGAGAGACGCAAAACGTTTCACTATCATAGTAGATTAGGTTTGCCTTTTCATTCACTGCAAATAGGTTAGAAGGAGATAGAAGTTATGTCTGTTATGTGGCTGAAATCGTCTTATAAGCCACCGAAGCAAACGCATCCACTACTTTTCTTTACGATTATGTTATTGGTACTCGAGCCAAAGTAAACAACTAAATTACCTAAATATGGTTATTGTAAAAATATTTATATACTAATAACATGAAACAGAAGGCTAAGTGCAATAAGTACGTTTTCTGTGCGAAATGCGTCACATTTGAGGCCACTGCGCTAAACGAAGTTACCGCTTCCCGGAAGGAAAAATAGTATACACACCAACCTTGTCCAGTAAATAAGAAAGCGTTAAAACATGAAGGACCTTTTCAGCTAAGAACACCACAAATATGTAGTGCTATGACAAAACGGAAAAGTGTTTATAGTGACATTACTCGTAGTCCTCGTTTTCAGGCTAACTTTATAATGAACTAGCTTTTGCCCGCGGCTTCGCTCGCGTTAAATTCGAAAATTGCGGAATACTCCACAAAAACTTCCACCCCCCCATTTTAGGGAAGTGGTGGATAATGGATTAGAAAGAGACAAAAAGTAGCCTATGTAACTCTCCATCCCTTCAACTATCTCGACTTAAAATATCACGTCAATTCGTCGCTCCGTTTTTTCTCTGTTGAAAGATTAAGGTTGTAAAGAATCAGACCTGCAAAAAAAATTGAATTGTATACAAGCAACTGCCTACACTGTAGCCAGGTTCCCACTTTGTGAATCGCTCGTGTCGGATTTATCCTCAGGATCAGAGCCGAATGTGTCCCAAAAATAAAACGCGATATTCAAATACCGTTTGTTTAGTCGATGTAAGCTTCGATTTTTCCCCGATGTGGGCCTAAATGGATCTCCCATTTATAGAATAATAAGTGGGGCTTTACATACAATCAAAGTGCGGCCCGGAACTTTGTTAATTCTTTTTCATAATCTTTTTATTAGAGTCCGGGTTGAATGGGCGTCGTTAAAAGTCTCAAAGAGTTTGAGGAATTTTCAAGAGGCTCGTTTGTACGTTCATTACTTATTATTCTAAAGTGGATTGTAAAGTTGCTTCGACTGAAGTAGGTAGTTTATGGGCGGTAACTAACATACAAACATTACAACAACAACAACATACTCGTATAACGTAGACTACATGTTAGACTGAACTTCTAATGTACGTACATGTATGGCGCTAGTATTAGCAGATAGGTATTCATAACATAACCATGTAATAATTTGCAAAAAAAAGTTTCATCAAATTACATCATTGGGTCTTCAAACCGCATAATATTAAATATTTCCACGAGCCCCAATTGAAGATCCATTGTACTCATTCTATCCGCCCTAGTATCTGTTTGAATCCTTACAAATGCATTTTAATTTGGGCTACAACATTCGCACCCGCGAAACTCTACAAATAAGTGAGATTTTCCAGAAATCATGAGAATCAAATTTGAGGCTTTCATTTACCTACATACTCTCTTTATTTATTTTCATTCTCCAGGTTAGGATTTTTACAATATGTAGGTATACATATTGTACTTATATATAACAATAAAATAAGAAAACATCTAAAAAACAATACAAAAACATATAAACACATTATTATTGGGTACCGCTAGCAGGTTGGCAGTGGTTAGGGCTACAAAGTGAGAGAGGAATCGTTGGATCATCCGCGCCGTAGCAAAGATCACCGCCTTCTGCATCTAAACCTTGTTCCAGCCACCTAGCGAGACTCTTTTTTTACCTACATATATTATTGACGTTATCTTATGTGTGTTCAAATCGGGTCGTTAGATATAATATACATGGCGATTTATCTGCTTTTGAAAGTTCCATAAGTCCATCCTGTTCGACCACTAGAATTGTTGTTCTGAGTTCAGAAATCAAATTCTTTGACTCGAGTGGTATTGCGACCTATATTTATCGCATAAAAGCCCCAGTTAACAGCACTTAAACAAAACGCTTAGCTCCCTGCAACCGACTTGCACCGAGTGAAATATCAATTTCCTACCCACTGACCCCGACTTCATTTATCAGCGAATGGCTTTAAATAAAACATCTTGCGATTCTTCGTTCATTTCTCTCTAGTACACGGATTTTATCTATGTATTTGGGCTTGGAACTATTTGTTATTTCCCTCCCCCCACTTAGTTCCCTTTTAGTTGGGAGCGGGGGCGGTATAAGATGTTTATTTACTTTATTGTTGTTGTTGTTATCGTTAGTAAAATGTTGCAAATTGGATTGGGTTCATAGCCGGTTTATAGTCCTTTCAAAGCGGAAGATCGTGGTCTGCTGACTTAATAATCAACTACAATATATAGAGTAGACACATTATAGTGTACTTTTTAACACAATGTAAATTTATAAAATTGTCATCCATTTCTTCGGGTAAGAGTATATTAACTATATGTACATACATACATACATACAATCACGCCTGTATCCCATAAAGAGGTGGGCAGAGCACATGAAACTACTAAAGCTTCAGTGCCACTCTTGGCAAATAAGGGGTTGAAAGAAAACGAAACTGTGACATTGCAGTGACAGGTTGCTAGCCTCTCGCCTACGCCACTATTTAACTCTATGTAGTTATCAATTTTTATAATTGTTTGCATGATTTTTAGGATTCCGATTATGTAGGTAATAATTTATGCGTAGGTCTGCGGGTTTGTCGGACTGCCAGAATCAGTTTTGTTTAAACTACTAAATCAATTATGTGAAATCTAAATATAGGACCTGTATTAAATGAACGAACTAATTGAGACAATCCAGGCTATTTTAGAGGGTCAGTTACAATGCGAGCCCTTTAGTGGTGGCAAAATGCCTAGAATAATGATGATAATTATTTCCTACATATTTAATGATTGCTTTCAACGTCATAGTGTTTATAATGCGATTATGATACCGTTATATTTAGAATTGTAGTATTAAATTGGTATTTTACACTATTAGTTACTGCTTAATTTATTGGCGTACCGTTTTCTACTCGTATCAAAACACAACACATTACACAAAACAGTGTACAAAAACACATTAAAAATAACATACATTGAGATGCGAAGTACAAAGGCGAACTTATCCCTTAGAGGGATTTCTTCCAGTTAACCTTTGAGTGCAACCTACCTTTGGGTCCGATTTAGAATTGTACAATTTAAACCTGTATGAGTTTAATATGTCGAATGGTGGATATGGAAATGGGGTTTTGTCTTTAATAAATATTAAGCTTTTGATCTATTACCACAGAATATATAATAGTCCAAGTACAGAAGGCTCACTCCTTTGATGTTCACAAAACGCCGCCATTCTAAATTCTTACCTAAATTAACAAACGGACCGCAAGCGTGCAGATGACATTGAATTCTATTGCGCCGCGCGAAGGTCGTCGCCAGTGAATGGGCCGCGAACTCGCGGCCGCCGGCATGTACTTGTAGCGCGGCGAAAGGATCGCGGAGTGAGCCGCCCCTGCTATTACCGCATCTACTGACTTCTTATTTATGTTTCTATTGTAATACCTACGATATTTGTATTTTATATAAATTGATTAGCGTTGGCGATAAAGCTTAATGCAATAAGGCAAGCTTTCAGCGGCTAAAGCTTTGAGCTGGTTACTGTCGTTACCGGTGGAAGTTGACTGCAGTAATTTTAGCTTGAAAGCTCTTTCGCACTATCGCTTTCCAGGTTAAGCTATAAGGATAGCTCGTAGAATTGAATTTAATATCAACGGGTTTCATACTACTAAAAATTATATGGTTTTCTTAGTCGATAGTAGGACCCATTTCTATGAAACAGGCTACTTTTTATGACGTTTTTATCATAATTGTGTTACATTTTGACCCGGCGATACCATTCCTAAGAGAGATATGTTATCGAACAAATTATATTAGGGGACATTTTTTTAGACAGCTCGACTTAGCCCCTGAAGTATAACAGTTATTAAGTTGTAGGTATCTAAAGCTTGAATGGTATAAGTATACGCAAATACGCACAAACTAACCTAGTACCTAGGTATGTACTAGGCCATCCCGGTCATCTTTGAAAGACATCCATAACAAATTCATATTCAAATTTTAATCAAATTATAAAATTGAAAATTAATCTCTGTATCCGTTCCGTCCTGTAATTATTAATGATTAAGTACTTACATCGCCTTGGCAGCGATCTATTCGCCGGGTTAGATAGTAAGCTAGTTATTTAAAGACTGTATCGTTAAATATGGGTACAACTTTGAGTAGCCGTATTTATTTGCTATTATATTTTTTTCTTATAACAAGACATGGGCTTAATAAGGCACATAATAAGGTACGCATTTTGTCCTAGAAACTCGACGTAAAGCATGTGGTTTAGACAGCATTGACTTAATCCTCCCGAGTACCAATTACGATTTCGGACAAATGCTACTAGAAAATTCACAAAGTGCGTACAAGACGACACAATTGCGAAAAAAAATTGTACAGTGCGAACCTCAACGACACATGATCCACAAAGCAGAATATCTAGACATAGTCTAGCCACTGTTATTTAAAAAAAATAAAGTTCATGATCCGTGTATGGCGGCCATTTAGAGAATGTGGCATGGTGCTTACGGTAACTCCGACTTTGATGTCGAATTTAACTATCATACACTGTTTATATCGATCTGGTTTAGGCACTGTTCAAACACCATGAATGTCTATTAGACATTGGCCTATGCCTAATTTTTTTTATCTATTTCTCTCATCCTGCTTGTATCAAAAATTTACGGCAAACCGGAACGTTGCTCAAAAATGCGTTTTTTTAAATTATATAAATTCACCGCATTTATTCTGCAAGTACCCAATTGAACAACCATGAAGAGGACTCTTAAAAAATATATTTTGGCAGCATATTAACCTTTGTTTGTCGATATCGTACAAAAAGTCTTTGAGATATTCTCAAATTAAGCCAGATTAGGGGTTGTCCGAAATGTATTTGCTAGACCTTAATGAAAGTACCATAAAGTCCCTAAAATAAAAAAAATATCAGACCTTCTTATATCAAATAGTACTTACCAATACCTTCAGATCATACTCTCGGACCATAATAATACAAAATTATGCACATGTCAACATTTAGACGAGGTTTGTTGTGTCCCTATAATTAACGATACAGTCCTTAGTTGAGTATTAGATTTAAGTTTATTGGTTGGGGACCGACAATCAGCGGTTCGCTGAGTCTCATCTGTTTTACTACACACACATCTGTAATTTTACTAAGTACATTTCCATTTCGTGCTGTTGGTAAATAAATATCTTTTTTTTATATAAAGTTCTTAATGTTGTTACAATCTGAATGCGCCTCCAATAAGTATTGTGTAAATATTTTTCAAACTTCAATATACAAAGCAACTGTCGCATTGCAGAACAAACAGTATTATACTTCGGTTTTTGCCACTCCGACATGATCAGAGTTAGCTATTGTACCGGCACGTAATATTCCAAGTAAATCTCGGCTTTTTGCATTCGATAAGAGTAGAGCCGAATACGACGGCCGAACGTTTGGCTCAGCTCTTACCGAACCGAAGAATTGGTCAAATATTCGGTAGTAACATATTTTGAAAGCTGATGTTGAGTTTAAAACTTTTTAATGATTGTGTTTTTTATTATTATTATAAATGGGCTTACTCTTGGCCACAGACTAGCCAAAGGCAAAGACGTGGCCTATACGATGGAGTGAGCTCGCCGAGTCGCCCACAAAATAATTCGACTTTTATGTTGAAGCATATTAATGTTTTCTTGGTAAGTAGTTCTTAGAATGTCGAAATAGTTAGGATGTCAATTATTTGATGAATTATGAGGCAACTACGCTATTTATTTAAATACTTTGCTTCGATCGGTAAATGTTCGGCAATTGAATAGAACTATTCGGCCGAATACGAACATTGAAAAACTTGCCGAATATGTCGAATACCGAATAATCCGTCCATCTCTAGATAAGAGTATTACAGATACAGGAAGTGAAAAAAGGATGGGATCACCTTTCGCCTTACAAAAAATGGGCGTGTAATAAAAGCTTATACTTAGCACATATGACGTTTTTCATACCCCTTACCCGGGTTCGGTTTTTTGGATCCGTTTACCTGCGGATCAGATAATAGATAATGTTGACATCGAAAGCATTTTTTCTTATCTTAAAAGGTGATCTGAGAGGTCTCGTCAAAAGCGGAATGTTTATTTAGTAATTCCTATTGTACTCTGGTTAAAGATGTAAAGATCTGAATTGGCTTCAGAATATGTCACTACCGTATTTAGCTACATTATTAGTTGAGACTCGACTTAATCAAATGTGGGTATTTTTTAGGGTTTCTGAAGAAACTTTATTCTTACCTAAGCCCGTCCGGTTTTCGGTGTGCTGTAGGTATTTAGTAGAATAGTCGTTTGGTACTACGAAAGTTATCGGAACGTTTTTGACTTTTTCATATTATGATATAAAAGTGTACCTAAATGGTAAATTGTGAATCGCAGACAAAAAAAAAATGTTTTATTTATACTTAAAAACATTCAGATCCTGGTAATATTTGTTTATATACCTAACTCATTGTATATATGTTTTACTTAGAGCAAAATCAAATAAGTATTTTATACTTACTGATAAAAGTTCAAAAAGATTTATTCAGTAATTGCTCTGAATCCCTATTAAATTTGCTCTGTTGACTAACAATTTATCATTTTTGCCCCCCTGCCCTAAACCTTTCTTGGTCACGTACATTGTCTATTTATTCCATGAACGAGATTTGCTTCATCCCACCTGATTGACCCTCCCCCTGTGTGACGTCATTTTGAAATTTAGTGGACAGAAGAATCCAATGGGATAAACTGTGGTTTGTCATATTTTTTATTGCAGCTATCGCAGCACGCAGGTTATTGACGTATTCGTTCCTTTAGGTAAAATAAAGAACACTCAGTTATTTTGATGAATATACTATATTTTGGAAACTACTTATTTCATATTTTTCCTTCAACCTATAGGCATGTTAAGAAACTTAGATTTACGATTTAGTATAACGCGATTGAATGTATGCACTATTTTGACTTATTATTACTTTTCACTTATGCAGTGTTTTTTATTAGTCGTATTATGTATCGTATTTACCAACTGTATTTCTTGTAGGTATTTTTTATCATTACCGTGCATATTTGTTGGATTTATTAACGAACGTCATCCGATATCTACGGGACTTTACCGACTAGTTTTTTCCTACTTTCTTTAGTATGCTCGTTCCCAAAAAACCGTGTTTGCTTCCTACCGATATCTATTTTATGAGGAACAGCGACTAGCGAGGCAAATTCGACTGGGGGGCATTGCAACTGGTCCATTTTTTTCCATGTTTTACAATGTTTGCATTATTAAATAGAGTGTCCTCTGGTTATAGAGGTATATGGTACGTGTGTTCAGTGGATACATGTGGAACTCAACTTAATAGTACAATAATGGAAAAAAATGGATCAGTTACATACAATTGCCCCCTAGTCGGGATTTGCCCCGCTGTACCTTAACAATAAATCACTGTTCGGTCTCAATAACGCGTCAGCATTGAGTTGCGTAATTGCTTCCACTGATTGAATACAATTTAACATAACACAGCCCTACGCTTTCTGAAGCGTAGGCGGGCGAGGGGAAGAAATGCAGCGAAAGCGTGTCTTGGTTAGGGTCGTCAATTTTGTAATGATGTTGGTTTTAAGATTCAGATCGATTGCATCGAGATTTATCTGACTAGAATTTTGTGTGGTTGAGTTGAGAGTACACTAAAATAGTATCGTACCTACCTAAGTTTCCTTTCTGTCCGCGACATAGGTACATAAGTTTTAAGACATAGATATTCTGAATATAAACAGATTTTCAATCTGATCCGATTCGCCTTAGTCTACCCAAATATGTATCTAACTGTTAGGCGAGAAGTTGTCATTAATACGCCTGGGCTCCATGTCCATGTAAACTTGTTCTTTAGAGCACATTATAAAAGTACATGCTATCCATATGATGCTACAAACACAGTAACACGAATTATTGAAATGCAACACGAAAGCTTCATCAAAAAATGTACCCTCAACACAACCCACACATGCAATAAATAAAAGTAATACATTCCTCAGTAAATCACCGCTGTATAATGTCGAGCGACATATATCGACTGAAAGACACCGAATAGCCCCGCTGACCGTGCTGGCCAATTTTACGGTCTACTGCCTACCGGCCGATTCAATTTCGGTAAAATTTTATTTGTCCGAAGTCGACCGTGCAACTGGATTCTATCGGCAGCCTCATATACGATTCCCTGACGGTTTCGAGTGTAGTTTGGTGTTTTAGAAATTGTCGAATAATGTATAACGCGACCCGGGCCGGGATAGACCGATAAATATGTAGCGAGCGGCCTCCGACGTAACAGTATCGAGAATCCTTAGTACTTTTAGTACAAATGAGTACAGGTCTTCAAAAATACGTGCTGCTTGTGGTATTTTACAGTTGCGGTACAGAACTACAAAAAAGTGTCACCAATAATTATATTGTTTTGTTAAATCGAAAGATCCGTAAATGTTAAGATTTTAACTCCTCATTTATTGTTAAAATTTCCATATATATTCCAAGATGCATTTGATCGAAAATCGTCATGAAAAGAAATGATTAATCGCTTCCAAATATATTTTTCAAGTATGCACACTTAAATAAGAACACACAATGTCCTTAAAAAAGACGTATCTGTTACAAATAACGTATGTACTTACGCTGTTTTGGAGTAACGGGAGAAGATAGGGAATGCCCCTAACATTAATCAAATGTAAGCCATTGAAGGGGCGACGAAATGTACGCCGATTGTCTATGAAACTACATCTTTGACAATAAAATCGTATCTTAACGGCCACGTACGTTCCAAATCCCACCTTGCACCGTTGTAATACTGTTTCCATTTCAACCCCACATTAAACGCTATAACACTTTGTTTGAGTATAGCTTATATTTATTACATCGTACTGGGACTATAAAGAAAGCTGTCAAGAGATGTCTGAACGTATATATTTTTTGGAAATTGTAGGGGTGTTTTTGAAAAGACATTTTTTAAGTTAAATGAAATGTGCTAATTTTATTGATAATATAACTGTCAGTTTTTTATTGCACGGCTGACAAAAAATTAAGTTCTTTCATTTATTTAAATACCTTAATATCTGTGCCTACTGCTTAATTCTTAATACAAAGCTCATTATTGTTTTTTTTTTACAGGTAAGTCTACTTATAAGAAAAATCTAATTCGACACCGTGGCAATCGAAGATCAAAGAAACGTCGAGGTAAATAAACACTATCTGTGAATATAGCCCCATTCAGATAATGTCTAAAATATCACTGTAGACGGATTGGGAACTTGCATGCTATTTTCGTTACATCGCTGTATTTAGTCGGTCGACTGACTTTTGTTAGCGAATGCATCTAATATTGCATGCTAGTTCTTGAACCGGTCTAAATGGGACAACAGTATAATATCAAACTGTTAAACAACTTGAAATAAAGCTAAATAAATGATAATTTCTGTTCGATGGGTGAAAAAAAAGCACAAGTCTGCTGTCTTTTTGTCGTCGTAAGTCTGTCATAGGACGGTGTCATAAAAGGCTCAATAGTTACTTAGTAGGATACCTATGTATAATATATATACCTATAATTAAAAGACAGGGCTTGATTGTAAAAAGTTAAATAAATAGTTGTTAAAAAAACTTTTTGTATCCGGATAGTACGGAATCCTCAAGGCGCGAGTCCACTTCGCACTTTACTAATTGAATGTGAATGGCACCGAATACCTGCAAAGTTTTGATATGTTTTATGATAATTAACAGAATACAGTTAATTTATCAAGCAGATAGTCTATTCGAACGGAAAATCTTCCCAAAAAGACAATAATACATATAAATCCCTAAACGTTAAACACAGTTTAAAAAAAAACATACATATCAGAACCACAAAGAAACATTTATTCTCCTTTAGATGTATAGCCATGCCTTTGGTTGATGCTCGGCTAGATGGCGCTGATATTTGACAATTTTAACACATATCAAGTATAGGATATGGGTCAAATGAGGGTATTCAGAATTTTTTTTTTCACTAGGCGGCGATACTCATATGCCACGCCTTTCTGACAAGAACATTCCAAACCCACTAATCAAATTTTCAGACAAACTTCTCGCCTGGCGAATAATACGATTTAAAAATCCCTCATTGTCTAACTGCAGGCCGATTTTTGAGTATCACGCGTTCGAATTCAGAAAATTGTCACTAAAAATAATAAGCAAGTCACCGTTTTCAACCGGTATTTTAGTGACAAAATCCCGTATGCGAGATTCAAAAATCCTGAGGTTCAAATGTTTCAATCCTGTGTCGAGATGGCAGTCGAGATAACGATTCATTTTACTTTGACAACCATTCCCTACATAGTCTCTGTTTCGTTTTCTACTCGATTCTGTTTGCTTCCCATCTGAAATCACCGCAATTGCTAATGCTTGACTAACCTACACACAATCTAAGACCATTACCAAAGTGGCCCTAAATAGAGGTGATGCAACTGCGGAACAGACTACTTTTACACAGCGGGAGCACTCGACTTTGTTGCATAGTAGCATCACTGATCTTTCTTTCTTTGTTCATGTCTTTATACGGCTTATCTTCGTTAGTAACTAATTAGTGTTTTTATATTTTATTCGCGTGTAGCGAATTGTAGTACGACTTCAAATGGCAGAAAATAAATGAGTACTTTAAACTTTTCCTTAACTGTCACACGTTATATTTAAAACTTAAAACCATGTTGTCAATATCATGGACAGAAATTTGTTTGTTTACTATTAGAATGGCAATTTGTTTCCTATTAGAACCATCCATATGGGAAATCTTATTAGTTATTAGATCAACCAACTAGTAACTAGAATGTACTATCACTGTACTGTTTAATGTACAGAAAGTTGTAGAACTTAAAGTAAAGAACATATCATAACTTATAGAAACTTTCGTAAGGAAATTCTTATTCAAGCTTCCCATTTAGAAAATGTCGATCTAAGTTAGGGCACGTTATACGTACTTTCCCTAACCTAACCTAACTGCTGGCTGACGACTGTTTCATTTTACATTTACGTAACTATTTTATAATATGTCATAGAAATTAAAATTATCTAGCGTATGCTTATTTCAAAAGTCTGTGTTTGCATTAGATCTGGATAATTTGACATAATTTTTCAGTGTTAAAAGTGACGTTTAAGAATATTTAAAATGTAGTATCAGGGGAATTTTTCGATTTCTAAAAATCTGATAATGCTACAGTAACAAACGAAACGCCTATACTTCAACATCATATATAGTGGAGACATTTTAACAGTAGAAACGGAATGTATACGGCCCTTAAAAACACTACTCTTCTCTTTCCGAATTGACTCTAAGCGATGCTCTGTTCTACTCTGTGGCACAATACAAATGTTCGGCAGTTAGTGGCATCCGTCACGGGATTACGGGTGACGGATGGGAGGGGAAGGGGGGAATGACCAGGACATGTTTGTTAATATACAGATGGGCCTATTTTTAGCTTTGAACTAGTTTCACAATATACATATCGCGACCGAATAGCCGAGCGGTTTAGGAATCCGTCCGGTAAACGGACTGCTGGTTCGAATCCAGCTTTGGACACTTGGCGGCCTTGGTTAGTTTTTTGTATGACATTTATTACAGTTCATACATGTCGCGGCCTGATTTTCACTTTTAATATAGTTACGTCAAAATGTATAAACTTCATTTCATATATCTGTATGTGGACAAAGTAAAAAATTTCAGTTTAACGTCTAATTTAAGTAGCCAGTCTACATATGAACTTATTTTTTACAGGAATAAAGCCATGTGACATGATAATAGCATATCTATATGAAATAAATCGAATATCTTATACTTAAACGAGCAATTCTTGTATATTTATTTATTTATTTATTTATATATATTTATTTACACTGACGATCTCGGAAACCGCTCTAACGATTTCGCAGAAATTTGTTATGTGGGGGTTTTTGGGGGTGAAAAATCGGTCTGACTTATCTTTAGGTCCCGGAAAACGCGAATTTTCGAGTTTTCATGCGTTTTTCTTCGCGCGCCATCTCGTGTGCAGTAGTTGTACTGTTAAGACAGAATTCTTTCGGTCGATGTAAGTACTATTTATTGCAAACACTAGATGGCGACACAGGTCAAGGCTAAAACGAATAGAAAATACACTATTTGAGTTTTTGTGGCGAAATGCGCGCCATCTCGTGTGGAGTAGTTGTGTTGTTAAGGCTGAGAATTTCGCTCGATGTAGGTACTATTCATTTTTGAACTAGATGGCGACACATGTCAAGGATACGAAACAGAACCGAGCGAAGCTCGGTTGCCCAGATATTATGTATTAAATTACCTAATAGTTTTCTTGTAAGGTTGTAAGGAAACGACCAAACCACATATTTTGTAGAAGTTAGGCATTAGATTATAATCTGGGATCAGGCAGTCTAGCACAACTTGCATTCTCGCCCGCGAGTCCATACTTAAAGTCGCGTTTGATGTATGGACTCGCCCGCGGGAGCGCACGTTGTGCTTAGCCGCTTGATAAGCTTTTGACAGTGCAAGCCCATTGTTTTCTTCTGCGAAATTGAATTTTACATGAAAATGTTACTATCTCGTCAAATTTTACTTAAAATGTTTTCCACGCTTTTTTAATTTAGGCTACATTTTCTCGTGTAAAACACCAAATATTAAGTGAGATTTAATTTAGCATACAATCATCCCCTTGGCCAACAATATGTGGATACAGAAATTTAATTACTTCCTTTTATTGTGTTCGCAATAGGCTGGCCAGAAAATGGGTATTGTTTCCAAGATTTTCCTTTAATATACTGGTGTATAGTTACATCCGGTGAACAGTGAGCATATTAGTAACAGTATCTTAACTTATCCGTTTTGAGCTGAAAATTGCATATATCTATGACTAGCTTTTGCCCGCTGCTAATCTCGCGTTAGAAAGAGACAAAAGTAGCCTATGTCACTCTCCATCCCTTCAAGTATCTCCACTTAAAAAATCCCATCGATTCATCT
This sequence comes from Leguminivora glycinivorella, assembly GCF_023078275.1. Classification (NCBI taxonomy): domain Eukaryota; kingdom Metazoa; phylum Arthropoda; class Insecta; order Lepidoptera; family Tortricidae; genus Leguminivora; species Leguminivora glycinivorella. The sequence goes on along the minus strand of NC_062978.1, from coordinate 18,998,378 downwards.
CTCCCTTCTGCCGTGAAAGACGGACAAACAAACAGACACACACTTTTCCATTTATAATATTAGTATTACGCCGTGGCTTGTGTGGGCGACGGTCGCGCGATGGTCGCGCGACGGCGATGCGACGCATACGAAATCAAACTCCTCAATGATATCTTGCACTCACACTCCTCAATGATATCTTGGACAGCGACAGCAATCTGGACATATTCCATAGTACCGAGACCTATTTTATGATAGTCAGTAGCAGATACCTGGAATCCATAACGACGCCGAGCTCAATTACAATAGGTTAACATTTTATGTTGTAATTAAGTAACTAACTTTGTAAACTGTCACTCCTTTAACATGTGTAGCTAGACTGTAAGTGTTAATATAAGGAATAAATAAATGAAATAAATGAAAAACCTTATCGATACTTCCATATGAGACGCGACGGCGAGTTTCACGCGACCGTCGCCCACGCAAGACACGGCGTTAGACTAGTTCCAAAATGTATAAAATCGCTCTCCTTCTTGACGTGACAGGCAAATCATATTACTTTTTAGCAACCGGGTTTTCTGAACTAATTTGGGATCGCTGAATCCGAATTTGTCGGTTGCCCTCGCGAAATCATAACCGGAAGTGAGATATCCAAGATGGCCACCAATATGACCCTATATAGCGACCTTAGGGAGTTCCTTATATGGAGACCCATACTTTTTTAAATATTTTTTAGAAATGTTATTGGATAGAATAACAGTAGCAATATTACGTATTTTAGGAAAGTTTTTAGTTTCTATCTATGCCACTGGTTGTATATCTTTTCCGCACTTGTATCGTAATGTAGTTAATGTACTATTATTGAATCCCCTCTAGTGTTCACTCTTGCAATGTCCGCACTAGTATCGTAATGTACTATTATTTACTAAGCTAATTTTTTAACCCACTGAAGTCAAGATACTGCTGACCGTCGTCCTGCGCCCCGCCCGCCCTAAGGTCATAATTCTCTGCAGGGAAGGGTTAGGGCGGTTATTTATAAACCAATTAAATCGTCCGCTGGGAGCGCCAGATAACGTCCGGGGCCCATTGTCTTTTAAAACTGGACCTCTATCTGGACCGGTAATTTACATATGTCGAGTTTGTCATAGAGATCGAACTACGATGTGTTTTGCAAAAAAATTACTTTAATTTCGATATGCTATGATCGCACATAACGTGACTTATAATTGTTTTTTTTGTTTATTTAATAGCGGGCATCAAACCGTGCGGACTGGAGAAAGGAAGGGGAGGCCTTTGCTTAGCAGTGGGACACCATATAGTCTAAAAAAAATTAATTAAACATCTTACATAAAAAATTTAAATATAAATACAATGTCCCACAAAACTGTTTACACAGTTTGACTGTGGGATGAACAATTCAAGTCAAATTGATATAAAATAACATCAAATATGAGGGACGTCTGCAAGTTGTGATCATATTTCAGCCTACATATGTATATGTACTATCAGCTGCAAAAGTGCACGGCGAATTTATGAATGAATTCATTCATAATTTCTCCATGCACTTTTGCTGCTGATAGTACGTCCACTGCTGGGCCTTCTCTCGTGCACAACTGTTTTATCTCTGAGAAAACCCGTATTTTTGAGTTTTCCGAGCAAAATTCGGTCTTAATAATAATAGTGCCCCCAAACTTATAACAGCCCAGTATAGGAGCACCATAAAAAAAATACGTTCTCTTTTATAAAACCGCCTACCGAACACTGAAACAAAAATACAAAAAAATAATATAAAATTCGAAATGTCAAAAAGCACTAAAATAATGTTGCTTTTCACAGCGTGTTGCATGTTGCTTTGCAGCCAGTCTGTATTGACTCTTATTGTTTTTTTTTTGCTACATAAATGTCACAAATATCAGGTAAATTAAAAAAAAAAACTCGGCTTATTCCTTCAATTTTGTATGGGATTCTTTTACAGGTTGCTCCTGAAACGTGATAGGTAATTTGTAGCTTAATTCCGAACGTGATAACAACATTGCATTGCAAGTTTGAAAAAAGAACTATTAACTAATGACGTGCACGTGGAAAAAGTACAAAAATGTTCGGATTGAAAACTGCATATTTTTACTAGCAAACCTTTCCAACGGTTTCAGTAGGAATAGAATATTCATCACGAGTTTCTGGAATTTTTAGAAGCTTTAAATCTAAAGATACTTTTTCTGAATTTTTTTCCAGGTTTGCATTTTCCTCTATACCGCATGTAAAATAGACACGACGGGAAAACAGAATGATCATCCACGCATTAAAGCTTCGGCCAAACATAAAGCGTTTTGATAGCGTAGTGTTAGCTGAATGCGCGCGCATTTCGCTCGCAATCCGCGCTCGTTAGTTCTCTTCTCACCGGCGTCCGCTGGGCGCAACTCCAGCGTCCGGCGCACCTCTATCATTGCGCTCTGTTGATGCTACGCTCTCAAAACGTGCATGTGTGGTCGAGCTTTTATAAATGAAATAAAAAGAGGTCACAGTTTCGTTTTCTTTCAACCCCTTATTTGCCAAGAGTGGCACTGAAGCTTTAGTAGTTTCATGTGTTCTGCCTACCCCTTTATGGGATACAGGCGTGATTGTATGTATAAAAAGAGGTGTACTTCGCTGGTTATATAGAGGTATACTTACTAGTTGCATCAACCACACTTAAGAGACACATGAACGTCACGCAGCAGATCTATGGAAATTCCCGTAGAGAAATTGCTACATGGTCATCACATATAATAAAGAGTACTATCGTACAGTATGGCCCATCCCGCTCCCCGCTAAAAGTTCCGCCCACCCCCTCTCCGTTACCTCACAGTTACTGCCTGTCAAAAACGCCAACAGTCGACCTGTCATATCTCATTCTCACAAGCATGGTACGCGTTCACCTACACGAGCTTAGAATGTGCGCTAGGAACGCGCCTCTTTCATATATTTGATCGCCAGTGTCCGAGATGTGGCATGGTATTGTTATTAAATTCAACATAAGAATGTAGGAACAGAACGTAAGGTGATGCTGTGAAACGGAACGTTGTATGGCAGTAGAATGACAGGAAGTGTGAAAGGCGATGGGAGAGCGGTTTAAATGGTGAGCGGGCCGAACGTGGGGGAATAATTCGTAAAATCTGCTAAATTTATTATTTTGTGTTTAAATAAAAGTTATTCATTGTTTATTCCTGGGTTTTCATTCGAGGAATAACAATATCCAACATTAAATACATATAATATCTGGGAGACCGAGCTTCGCTCGGTTCTATTTTAATATATCACGTCTTTAGATAAAAAAAACTCTTATAAATACAAAAACAAAAAAAAGACAAAAAACAAAAACTTAATTTCTGGCAGGGATTCGAAACCCTGACACCTACGATCTATCTGCGTACATTAGACCGACCTCGTACGACTGAGCTAAGCGGAATCGATGCGCGCGCGGCGAAATTAACGACCATATTTTACGTTTACTAACGCGAAAGAAAACCTCATGAAAACTCGAAAATTCGCGTTTTCCGGGATCTAAGGCTACGCTAGATCGATTTTTCACCCCCGAAAACCCCCACAAAACAAATTTCAGCGAAATCGTTAGAGCGGTTTCCGAGATCGTCGGTATAAATAAATAAATAAATATACAAGAATTGCTCGTTTAAAAGTATAAGATTATTATCCTTATTGTCAGCATGGTCGATGTTACAACCTTCGCTCACTCTAAAATCATGTAATCCTCCTAAGCTCTAACACCTCGCCCACTAGTCCCTAAAGACCTCGATTTTAACGCCCTATGATGTACTAACAGCAACACTCTTGGCTAACCATCGGTAAACTTTACGCCCTTATAATAAGGATTACAAATGTACAACTAACAGTGTTGTCGATGGTACAAGTACAAAGAGCCATTACGCGTAAATTATTGTAGGAGACTATGCAAACACTCTCATGCCAATTTTAACATATCTACACTAATGTCATTAGGACATGTAAAAAATATCAATAATTGTACAGTCATCGGCATAAATAAGTGATGATTTTCGTACCTTGTCGCTTTTAATCGTTTGACAATTTCGTATGATATTTCAAACACGACCTTAAAGTAATAAGGTATAGAAATCATCACTTATTTATGCCGGTGACTGTATCATGCTTTTCGCTTGTGCTTGCCCGAAGCTGTATTGGGGCGAATGAGACGCGCGATGACATCTTGCAAGCAGCTTTGCAATGTCAAAAATTCAAGTCATTCAACACTGACATTTTAAAATGTCATTGTAACTTGAATTGGCCTGTAGTATAATGTCAATTCATTTCAATATCAGCTTAACATCATACTCGCCTCAATGATAACTGGCGACTGAAGTCATATTGCTATCTCTTTCATGCCAATGTAGACCTAGAGACATAGAGTGGGATAGTACTGTAATACCAGTCTCCACTTGGTATTGCAGCAAGTATAGTGCTGTGTGATTGGTCATTAGTCTGCTGCTGTGAACGAATCTCAGCGTGACAGTCGCGCGGTAGAACTGCCTACGTCGTAGTCGTCTACGGCGTAGCAGCGTAGCACCGAACGTGGCGAATGTTGCTCGAGCGCTTTCTTGCGCATTCTAATTTCAAAAATATACAGATATGAATTAAATTTAGTGTAACGTACAATTTAAACTGGAAAGTAATTTCAACAAATAAAACGTTTATTCAAACGAAAAACGACACTGTGAATACTGCCGATCAAGGATTATTTATATATGGTTCAATTACTATCATAAGTACACTGATTATGCCTACAATTTTTGTTTTAAATATGTATCTATTGACGTGATATCATAATTTTAAAATAAATAAATATGATGTTGACCACGAACGCTGTAAAGAGTTCGAAACGTCGGGATGTATTTTAAATTCATTATACGCGATTTAATCCGTTTCCATAGTTTTATTTCATGAGTAACTATCGCGGTAACCGAAGACAATATTAAATAAATATGTTATTTGTTCTTATACACACGCAAAAATATTTTGGGAAAATATGATTTTGGCCACTTCTAGGCTGCAAACAGCGCCATCTAGTTTCAAGCCTAAAAGGCCAATGCATTTTAGGAGTACGCTTTTTTTTGGATGGGCTTTGTCAGTCGAGTATTAAATCTTTCTTGCTGTCGATAGTTAGCGTAGGTATATTAAGGGCCTGAGGTCATGAAGGGCCTCCGGAGGTGGTGCTCTGCACTGCGGACCGGTGCTGGTGGTACTGTAGACGAAAAGCGCAAGTGTTCCTGCAGCCCACCGCTACAGCACAATGGCGGCAGATGGGGGGGTCGTTTAGTGGGTAGACTTGAGGCCTCATTAGCCCTTAACAAGGAGTCCCACATAACCACTTTGGGCCTACTGACAAGCTAGCGAACATGTAGGTGTCAAACTCTTGATATGGCCGATATTTAAACGCCAGTGTCACGCCGCCCTTATTCCGAACTTGTCTATCTTAGAAGTTTTATAGATAAATAATGTAATGCCTCGGGCTTGCGTCCCCTCGCACTCAACATTGGGGTGAAAATGTTACGGATTTCTTGTCTTATCTCTACTATGTCCTTTTTGTATGGGGGATAAGAGATACTTAGGCTCTTTGAGTATGAATAGGTTTTAAGGAAAGTCAGGTTTAATGCCACTGTCTTTACTATTTGTAGCGAGGTGTGACATGTACATGCTATATTGTATGTCACTAATACATATTACGTCACAGTATAGGGGACCGTCATAGTAAATGTGACAATCCATATAAAGGGATACAAAAAAAAGCGTGTGTGACCTAATATGTGGATGGCCCCATATCGGAGCTGCCAAAGTTCTCACAAATATCGGGACATGCAGTCTAAGTGCGTTTTCACATTATCCGATCCGATATCGGATGTAGGACCGATATCCCATACATTTAAGCCGCCATCTTTGATTTCTGCCTTTGAAATCCTTCCTACATCCGATATCGGATCGGATAATGTGAAAACGCACTAACGTCTTCACAAGAGAGGCGTATTCCGATGTGTCATTTGCCAAGTTTAAATTTTGTAAATGTGTAACTTTCAGGAAATGGGATTATTTTGGTAGTTTACTTTAAACCATTATTTACTGATAACCTTGTTTTCATCGTGTAACTAGTTAGATTAGTGTTTTTTTACTTACTTACTTCACTGGCTCAGCGACCCAAAAAGGATCTTGGCCTCCGACACAAGAGATCGCCACTCTGCCCTATCCTATACTATGACAGGTCTTTCAGGGCTTCCTCACACCAGCGATATCTGGGACGCCCACGCGGACGTTTTCCACCCGGGTGGCCCACAATATTCTACCAAAATATTCCCATAAAAAATTGTATCGCGTGAAAAGCCACCCTATTATACGGAGTAGATTACTTATTAATCTGCAATTAAAAAATAAAACTAAGACTTTAATGTAAGTATAACGAAAGTTACAGTAATTTACTTAAAAATATACAAGCTTAGTTCCCTCAAATTTATTGCAAAGTAAAATTGAACACACACAAAAATAGGACTAAAAATATATAGTTTTTAAGTTCAAATTAGTTTTCTAGGCTGTTATCACGAACACGCGATGTTTATTTATGGTTAATAAAAGTTTAATGTTCTAATCTTAAAGAAATAATAACGACCGAACTACTTGAGCGTGCAGAATGTTCAGTTTTCTCGAAAACTCCGTAGTTTTTCCTTAAATATCGTGTAAAAACAACCTTGACCTAGGGACGTAAGGATTACTTTTCTAGTACAATTGGTTAGCTAGCTCGGTTTGGAAAGTATATTCTCGAATATCATACTAATTATTTATTGTGGATAATTGTCTTGATACTCGTTTAAGCGAACAGTCTCACAACGAAGAGTTTAACATAGCCAATATTATATATTTAGATATTTGTTCCTGAGTCATGGATGTTTTCTATCTATTTAAGTATGTATATCGTCGCTTAGCACCCATAGTACAAGCTTTGCTTACTTTGGGGCTAAGTCGATCTGTGTAAGGTGTCCCCAATATTTATTTATTTATTCATTCTTTACATTCTCGCTAGGTGATGGTTGGATCAAGGGTCAGATGCACGAGGCTATACATACACAGAGATCGAATTTCGACTAAAACTGAAATTATTTCTAAAAACAAGAGGGACGTTGGCATAGCAAAGGTAAAGTCAACCAATTGAATCCCTAGGCCACTCTACAACCATGTCAAAATGACATGGAGTAAGAGATTTCTTACAATCTGATTTATAACGTCACTATGACATAGTTCTACAGTGGCCCATGCGCGGATCCAGGGGGGGGTCATGGGGGTCATAACCCCCCCCTGGAGCCTAGGTTGGCCATACAAATAGACCACGTGACTCCCCCTCTGGGGCCTGGACCTTTACCACGTGACCCCCTCCTGGGCACGAAGCTGGATCCGCGCTTGCAGTGGCCTAGCCTAGGGTTCCAATTAGTTGACTGTACTTGTGAAATTTTATTACCACATTTCCATAATAACTTCTTTTACTCTTTTATTCGATTTTCTGTTCAATTATGATGATGATTAATTAGAAGCTAAACAAAGTGGTTAGCCATATCATGGTCAGGCATTGACCACACTCAATTATCTATTGTAAATGTTGTACTGTATATACATTTGTATTAAGCCCGGTAGGTGTCGCCAGCTACGTGTGTCGTATCGCCGTAACGACACAAAGGCCCAGCCACAGGCTTTATAGCGATGTGAGTTTAGTAAGCCAATTCAAACATACATATCAATCTGTATAAATATCTTCTAAACCGAACATTTTCTAACAAATTCAACCTGCTATGGTCACCAAACTTTTGATTTTGACTGCTAATGCTAAGTAGTATAACAAGTTGTTATGCTTAACTAAAACAGTGTATATGTAATAGTGTGTAGTCCTGTCTAGTTCGTTAATTTTATTCAATGTACAGAGTTGTGATTTAATGTAACCTATAACTTACATGTTTGATTTACCTGTTAGTGTAAGTTGGTTAATAATAAATGAAATGAAATAAATAGCTAATATGTTGTCAAAATAGATTAAACAAACCAGGAGTGCCACTGAAACTTTATCAGTTTCATGTGCTCTGCCTCTTCCGTTTGGGAATACAAGCGTGAGTTTTAGTAATGTTTAATTGGTTGCGTCCTGAAGATATTTTCAATAGACGCATTTACGCCAAGTAATGGATTTATCTTTGTCCTTATACCTACTGACCGCAGTCACTTTGCAAGTAACTTAAATACAAGTTTCTTCTTGCTCAAAACCCGACTTCCGGTCTGTAATTAACCCGGAATAACTCAGATATAAAGGCCTTAAGTCATGTCTAATTATAGTTTACATAAGGTCGTCTGGCAACGCCCGGCGCTCCTTTGAAATGCTTCGGAGCTCGTAACACAGCCCATAGGGCTCATTCATAGCCATGATTACTACAGTTCGTTATTTTTGTCAAGGCAACCGTACATAACTTCAGCAACGACCACTTTAAATAGACCACGCATTCAAGCCATTTCAAACCCTATCACAATCGCTCAAAACCTTCACAAATTGTATAAAAAAATATGCAGCCGACGCCTAGCACGCGTTTGAAAGTGCGTCGCGATGCAAATTGGGTTTTATGAGTGTGTTATTTCGGTCGGTATTTGATTGAGAGTTATGGGAGCGTGATGTGTGATGCTTCAGGATTTGAATCATATGGTTTTAAAACGCGAATAACTGCCGAGGAGTGTTTAAGAGACTGAGTGAAGCGTGGGATTTTAGTAGCTATGATATATTATAACTATGATATGCAGCAGATGGTTGGACGAATTAGTGGCAACGGCAGGTCCAAAATGAATAGATACAGCTCAAGACAGAGAGGAGTGGAATTCCTTGTATTGGAGGCTTTTACCCGAAAGGGGCCCACATATTTATTTTAAGTTAATTTTAATTTTGTTTCATTCTTGTTAGTATGTGTGGAACAAATAAAGCTTTTTTATTTTGATTTATTTATTTTATTTATGCAGCACATAAGTTAAGAATATGGGTAAAATTGTCAAAACTGACGTTCCAAAGTTTTAATCCTGTGTCGAGAGATGGTAGTCTATGCACTCACTACACATTCTACTTTGACAGTACAAGTACATAATTCTATACTCGATCCTCGTTGTATTTACTAATCTTGTTGTGAGTAGTTATTTAAAGTACATACCTATACACCGTGGGCCTGAATAACCCGAAAGATTTGAACAGTGTATTCCTGAGCACATTTAGAGACTATAATTTTATGTAAACTTTTCTGGATTTCGCCTAGTTCAGAGTTATTACCAATTGAAAAAATCTTATTGTTTCTCAGTACAAAAGACCTTCTTAACGGCGTTGATGCTATTATGGAGAATAGTCTCATTATCCTCATAGATAGATGTCAAAAAGTGAGAAGTAAGACATTAAAAAAAGAGGTATTTAAAAAAACGTTAAAACTCATTTTAAGTGCCAGTTTCATGAATAACGTTTGCTTTTTTATGTGAAAATACATTAAAAAATACGCAAAAAAATGTCCAAAAATTACAAAAGTCATACAATATTTTTTGTTTGTTTTTACATAAAAAATACGTGGTTAAAATCTTTCGGGTTATTCAGGGCCCCATTTAATAAACAATACAAATTGTAAATTGTAAATTGTACCGACAAGTTACAATTCTACAAGTTTCTGTTCAATAAAAATTACAAGTTACAAATTTGTCATAGTGGAAAATTTACATAATTGTACGATTTAAGCTACAATTCTACATATTTCTGTTCAATAAACATTTTCACTTGACAGGTGATTTTTAACAATTTTGTAAGGAAATGTGCTTTATTGAACGTATAATTGTAATTACAAGTTTACATATTATGTAAATTGTAGTACAATTCTGACAGGAGATTAATGCTATGTCAAAACTGGATTTGAAGTGTGCTTAACGATCATCGTACTAAAAAATGGTTCTAACAACTAGTAGTGACAGTAATAGTGACGATAGTGATTATGAATATGTCGTTCCACGTAATCGGCGAGTTTTTCGTGAAAGGATACATTTTACTTTGGAGGTAACGGATTTTACATTCAACGAAAAATTTCGAGTGAGCAAGACTACCGTCGAATATTTACTTTTAAAAATAGGGCATGATCTTCAACGTGACACTAATAGAAATGCAGCCCTTTCACCCACTCAACAGATTTTGTGTGCGTTGCACTGGATGGGCTGTGGCTCTCAATATCATGTGGTAGCAGATGCACATGGAGTATCGAAAGCAACGATACATAACTGCATAAAAAATGTGTCTAAATTATTAGTCAATAAATTATTTGGAGAGGAAGTACGCTGGCCTGCAAATTGTCTCGATGTCCCCAGAATGTTTATGAAATAATATACCAAGAATAGCAGGCATTGTGGATGGTTCGCTAATTCCAATGGATGCTCCTAGACAAAATGAAGCCGCGTTTGTAGACAGAAATGGCAATCACTCAATAAATATAATGGTGGTATGTGGACCTAATTTGGATTTTTTTTACGCAAGTGCAAGGTGGCCAGGCTCTGTTCATGATGCGAGGGTGCTTAGGTGCTCTTCTTTAGCACGTGAATGGAGAAATGGATGGAGACCATTTCCAAATGCCATAATATTAGGAGACAGCGGTTATGGCTTAACAAAGTGGTTAATGACACCAAATATTCCCATACAAATACCAAGAACTCCGGCGTTAGAGAGATTTTTACGAGCTTTTCGTTCAACAAGGAGAATGATTGAAAATGCATTAGGTATACTTAAAGAAAAATTTCCTTGTCTCAATCATTTAAGATTGCAACCCATTATTGCAAGTAACGTCATATTATCCACCATAGTTTTGCATAATATTGAAAAGCGACTAGGGTCGCAGCATTACATTCCCTACACTGCTGAAGCTAATGCACGTGACGACGAAGTCGCTAATAATAGTGGCGAAGAAGAAGTTTTGGAACAGGAGGCTATTCAAGTTTTGCGGTCTTTAATATTATTGTTTGAATAATACACTTTAACATGTTTTTAAAAATGATGTAATAATAAAAAAATACTATACAAACTAAAGGAAGCTGTTATTTATCGCTACCGACAAAATATCTGCTCCTTTTGCTTGATCTGTCTCTGTGGCGCTGCTGATAACAATCGGAGAAGTAGACTCAACGACAACATTTTGTAGATAAAATGGTAACGTGAAAGGAGATGGTTGCTGTATATTCAACTCCCTTTCCAGTTTTAGTAACTCCAAATCTAACTTATATCGTTCACGCTTTGCAATTTCAAGTTTTTCGTTGGTCAATCTCAGTTCCAATTCCATTTTTTTCGTTTTAAGTTCGATATAAGCTTGACTCTCGTTTGTTTCATTTATAGTCACACTATTGTATCTTTTCCTAATAGGAGGACGAGTGAATTGAGTAGGAGTATTTTGCACCGGTGACTCACACACAACTTTATCCGGTTCTGGTGCGTTGATGGTACTATTTATGGCGGCGGCAGCTGGTTCGTGAATTTGTGCTTGATCTGAACCCGATGATTCCGGCACACAGAGACCTTCTAAGACAGGAGACTCCTTGCCGATTATTTTTAGGACTAGTTCGTCAACATCGTCATATCTGCATTTTTTTCCTCCCGCCGACCCCGTCTGTTGACGATTATCCCTCTTTTCCTTAAAAAAAAAACAATAATTTAATCACAACATAAAAAAAACGTTTTTGTTCCTGTAACACCGTTGAAATTGCAGGCATCCATAGACTACGGTAACCACTTGCCATGAAAGGTTGGCAGTATGCTTGTTTATCACAATTATGCGTGCTATTCAAAAAATACATTGCTTTGTTTGATTTCTTAATGAAAATGACACCTCGTTTATCAAAATTAGTTCAGTAGTTTCCACGGTAGAAAGGAATAATCGAATGTAAACATACATACCTACATAATCTACATATACGAGTATTTACCGCTCGAGTACCAATGCCATTTCGAGTCCTACTTAATTTAACAACGATTGCAGTTGTGAATGAACGTATACACACATTATAAACATATTAAGTAAAATTAAATTACTTTCTAAAGTTTTGCCACGTTGTGTCACGTAGGTACTTCCAGTCTTTGTTATAGATACTCAAAGAGTTTAGTTGTTCGGCAATCTCCTTCCACTTCTTTATTTTAATTTCGTGCGTTAATTTTTCACTAAACCGACCGAATAAAGTATCCTTATTTTCGTAAATGAGAGATAGAATTGTAATTTTGTTGTTAATTTCCATACTTGATGATGAACAGTCAAACGGTAAACCAATTTAATATAATAAATTTCTACCCTCTTTTCATCATCATGTCTACCCTCTTTTATTGAAAACTTGTAGAAAATCTACATTTTATGTATATTGTAAGTTACCATTACAAATTTGTGACTACAATATTGTCATTGTAAACTACAGGCGTTTTTTACATATTTAAATGTTTATTAAACGGCTTTTACAATGGTTACAATTGTACGTTTTTTAATTGTAGGTTTCTTACATATTTGTAGGTTTTATTAAACAACACTTGTAGCAAAACTTTACAAATATGTCACTTTTTTACTAAATTGTTGAATTGTAATGTTTATTAAACGGGGCCCAGGCCCACGGTGTATAATATATCTCAAGTATATACCCGGGTTTCTTGATGAATAATCAAACACTGTAATAGCTCTTAAACTTTACCTAACAGGTTTTATTTCAAACATCTTTTCTTAATACTTAAAGAGCTTTTCTCGGTACTTAATAACGCATTTAAGGAGGTAAACCTTTTAGACACTAATTCAGTGTTCACATTATTTAATCAAACTTTTGGCTTGATTGTTGAGAGTTCGGATTAGAGTAATTTACTATTTATTATTTTACTAGCTTTTGCCCGCGGCTTCGCTCGCGTTAGAAAGAGACAAAAAGTAGCCTATGTCACTCTCCATCCCTTCAACTATGTCCACTTAAAAAATCACGTCAATTCGTCGCTCCGTTTTGCCGTGAAATTCGGACAAACAAACAGACACACACTTTCCCATTTATAATATTAGTATGGATTCATGGGCTATTTCCCCACAGCCCACAGTCACAATAACAATTCGGCGCCTATTTCTGGGTTGATAAGTAACAAGTTACTCAGCGTCCATATTTCTTTGTTGAACAGGCAATAAACGGCGAAGACCGAAGTGTCATAGTTTGGCGACTTTTGTCACTGTCGTAAAATAGGCCACGATGTTTCAAAAACCGTCATCGTTCCGCGATCGTCAAAGTATTACCTACCTATGTTTCTTTGTTTTCTAATTTTCTATCTTTAAACACCAAAATGTTAGTTCTTATTAGGTTATTTTAGGTCGTAGTAGGTGACTCGATACTTTTCACTGTAGATACGAGTAACTATTTGTAAGCTCTACCTCTTCTTGTTTGTAATAAATTCATAATTTATAGTCATAATTGTCAATATTGACAGCTTACACAACATATCTATTACAAATTGAACTCAACAAATCATATTTTGATATAGCTACCTTTGTGTAACTTATAACAATAACACACTTGATCGAACATATCTCGAGTGATAATAAGTTATTGTTATCAATTAGCATAGATTTTCCGATGGTTGCGCCCGGGTCGGGCATCGAACCGGCACTTCACGCACGACTGAAACCACTGATCAGCTATATTAGTACGTTGCCAACCGATACCGCAGAATAGATGGGCACAGAATGGAAGATTGTCTGAGAAACATTTAGCAAGCAATACTGTCACTCCCGGGTAGTCCCGGGTCAAACGCGATTAAATATCACTATTTAAGTTTATTCCACCACCAATCTGGCTCAGTCGGTAGTGACCCTGCCTGCTAAGCCGCGGTCCTGGGTTCGAATCCCGGTAAGAGCATTTATTTGTGTGATGAGCACAGATATTTGTTCCTGAGTCATGGATGTTTTCTATGTATATAAGTATGTATTTATCTATTTAAGTATGTATATCGTCGCTTAGTACCCATAGTACACGCTTTGCTTAGTTTGGGGCTAAGTTGATCTGTGTAAGGTGTCCCCAATACCTATACCTATTTTTCAATAACATTTTCTTGAAGATTTCATTGAATTTTTTTTTCTTCATCTGATTAAGGGCCCATTTATACGATGTCAGAACTCTCGTTAGAGTTTCATTATTGGTGTGTTGAATTGTATGTAACCTCAACAGTCCGCGGTGTATATCAAGTCGAGTTTGCGCGCCCTGTAAATGAGCTAACAGCCTAACACTCAACAACTTTTTTTTTTTGAAAAATTCTATGCTTTTTTATCTCTCAGTAGAGAGTAGACATAATACAATAGTAACTGAACTTTCTTATACATTTAAACAAGAATCGTTTGAAAATTGCGACTTGTAAAGGAAAACATATACGAAAGCCAAAGTTAAATCCGAGACTTTCGCTGAAGCTTGCAACCTAAATGGTCGCGCATCGTGCGGTTTCAGAGGAATTTCCTCCCACGAACGCTCCGGCTGTGGAATGAGCTCCCTGTCGAGGTATTCCCGATGAACTACAGTATGGGGTTCTTCAAAAAAGGAGTGTACAAGTTTCTAATGGCTCGGCACGCGCATGTGACACCCCTTGAGTTGCAGGCGTCCATAGGTTAAGGTAAGGCTTTCCATCAGGCGGGCCGTATACCTGTTTGCCACCGACGTGGTATAAAAAAAAACCTTCGGTCAATTATAGTGTAAAACTATCCACATTATTTATCGATTAACTGCACTGCGGTGAATTCTAAAAACCGAATGTCTCTTTTTATTAAAATGTCTACAAAGTTGGTGTTCGTCTGGGCTCGATCCTGGGACCCCACCGTCGCATGCAGACAGGAAACACCCGCGCCATTAGGAAAAGTCGCTGACAACTTCCGGCGCTAGGCTCGCTGGAAATTACCACTCAAACGGTAAAAACCTAAGGTAAAACTTCATTAAGAAATATTTTTCATTTACAAACTAGGGTCCGCCTAACCTTGTAGTCGCTGAACAAATTTTGGTCAGTTTAAGGAGTATACCTAGCCTACAGTTTAATTTTTTGCTTTTGTTACATGCCCCACCCTGTACCTATAGAGCCTTTAAATGTAGAGGTAAAAAATACGAGCGGAAAGTAGTACCAAATGTTAGTCTCTCGAACTCTGACATTTTAAATTTACTTAATTCAGATGAATATTCAATTTTTAAAGTACCTCTATTAGATTTTAGGAAAAATAAATGTGGGCGAGACACTGTCACAAATTTATAAAAATTGACGTTGTATTGACGGTATGGCAAACGAATGAAACTACGAAAAATAAAAAAATAAGGGATTGAAATGATGTTATCAAAACTTTTCCGTTCGATATGTACAATTGTGAACTTTATTAAGGTAATAAAACTTAAATAACAAATAAATAATAAGCTAACACTAAAAAAATAATCGAACAACTTAAAATTTAATTAAAAACTGATCTAAACTAAAATACATCTAAATAGGGCGACGCCCCCGCGGCATTGTGCCAAAGATGCTGGCAGCATTCCCTCGCTGAATAGCAATGCCTATGCGTAGCGAGAGAAAGCTGCCAGCTCTCTAGTCACCGGTAGTTTCTATGAGCTTTGCGCTCAGCTCTTTAAAAATTACATGGGCGCTTGGACCCCATGGCGATATTTTGCCACCGATATTGTAATACAAGTTTATTATATTTCCATACATAATTATATGATACGTCTTAATAAATAAAATAAGTAAATGAACATGATGTTTCATGACTTAAAAGACAATCAGAAAACATTGTCTCTAGTTTCTCACTAAAATATTGGCTCAAGAAAAAGCCAACAGGAAAATAAATGGAACACAAATAGTTTATGTTGTTTGTTCTAAAATGTCGATTTGCAACTGCTGTAAAAGCCCATTTTATTTATTTTTTGTTTCCATTGAAGTAAACTAAGAAATAGGGCATCCTGTATTTTAAAACTCCATTTTAGAATAAAATATGTTTTTATCCCCTTGCCACGCTTAATACATTACTTTGTTAACTTTATAAAATAATAGATATATAAGAAAATATTGCGGTTGAACATAAATGTCGAAATTAATATAAATGCAATCTTTTAACTAAAGTGGAATAGGTGATCTTTTTGCTAAAATATTGTTTAAAGATGTAAATACGTATTAGTAATTTTCTGAGTAGTGAGTCACATTTTAACAGAAAATCTCACGATCCCGAGCAAAGCTGAGTCCAAGAATAACTAACTTGACACTTGTCCAATTAAAACCAGGCTGGCAAACTGGCAGCTAAGATGCCATAATAAATTTTAATTCAAGTTTATAACAAATATTGACGTCTTAGCAATCTGGATTTGAAATCAACGTACTTTACGATAGAAACCGTCTCAATACCTATTCTAAATTTAAATTAAAGCTGTGTTTTAGAAAATTTATTATCTCACTTTAAATGGATTGCCGAATTGGGAATTTAAACATTTTAAGTAAGATTGAACTTGATTTAATAATAGTAGGCTGGATGGATACTTAGTATTATTTATCTAATGTGAAAATAGCTAAGGTAAATAATAGTAACTTTTTAATTACATTAGCTATAAGGTGCATTAGGGTAATTCGTTTAATTTCAAAAGTCGCATAAAAATCACCATTATTTCCATCACATCAAGATTCCTCTTTCGGAATTACCCGAGAGTTTTAAATAAATAAATAAATATTGGGGGACACCTAACACAGATCAACCAGATTTCTGTCATTCGGAATTACCCTAAACCACCTTAATTACATTTAAACATTGTTACTACAATAATATATAACATAGTGTTTCATGTTATCGATTTAATCATTTATAACACTGGTTTAAACTTTAAATTTTTTTACACATTATAACTATCTACTTATATACCTAATAACTTTTGCCCACGGCTTCGCTCGCGTTAGAAAGAGACAAAAGATTGCATAGCACTCTTCATCCCTTCAAATATCTCCACTTCAAAATCACGTCAATTCTTCGCTCCGTTTGGCGTGAAAGGCGGACAAACAAACAGACACACACACTTTCCCATTTGAAATATTAGAATGGATGACGTTTCGAGGACAGCGTGTCCCCGTTGTTTCAGACAAAACTTCTCGAAATATCGGAAGTACAAAACTCGTGTCACAGTATCTACACCGTGTTTCCGGTATCACTCAAAACCTCAGACACCCCAACTGTTTTTTATTTTTTTAAACGTATCTAGAATATTCATTTTTTAATTTGATGATTATTATTTTTTTAAATTGAATATTTAATTTTCTGTGCAGCTCTACTCGACTTTTAACTCTACACTCAATAAAATAATTGCTAGCTACTATCGTAAACCTTAAAACTGATTAATTGTGTACATTACTGCAACGACATAAGGTTTACCAATAGACAGCTATGTCACTGTAAAGCACGTTAAACTGTGTCACAGTAAACTTCAAATTGGACAGGTGACGCAGTAAGCAAATTTAAACCTAACATTCAAAATGACAAGATTGTAATTAGGTAAGAGTTCAATTTGTTATGACTTATGATAAACTTTAAAATTAAAGTGACGCACAACGTCAAACTCGTAGCGGAAAAAATAATCGTCCAAGTAACCAGCCAGTATTAATACCACTAAATACTGAAAAAGGTATACAACCTCTTGCAATATGATATGCACAATGTTGTATTACGAATTTGTAGAATGGGCACGTAAACAATAACTAATAATACAAATTAAAACAAAAAATATTACCCCCATCAAGATATAGCTCAATCGATTCTACTCTCAATTCTGAACAAACGGTTTTCAGGTTTTTAGTGTTAAGTGAAACACGGTGTATACTTGTTAGTTTTAATGATTTATATCTTACTGATATGTTTATACTCGTGTTTTAGATACCTACGCAATTAACACTTTCCCTACCAAGAACCCGACTGTCGGGTACACCGCTCGTAGAAGCGTAGCCGATTACATGGGTTTCCCCGTATGTAGCGAAAATGTCGTAGCGCCGCGTAGAGCCCGGTTTCGAAAGTGTTAAACTCCAAAAATTAATCCAACCATCGCTCCACATCAAAAATATCACGTCAACGGTTTTAAGATTTAATTAAAGGGCCGACAAAGGGTACGCACACCCATGATTGTCCCGCCGCAGTGTCAAAAGGTAACAAGTGTGTTCTCAAGTGTTATTAATCGGGACGTGTGGTTACTAGGGCTCCATAATTGAAACTCGCCTCAATGCGCCCGTATCCACGTCCCATCAAACCACCTTGCTCATCTTTTTAACCCTCACGGCCCAGCCACGACCTTGGTCTAACGGCTCAGCCACGACATTGGTCTAAGCGCGACAGCGGCGAGCGGCGGCCATACATTGAAGCGAGACACAGCGATGGGACTTTTCATTCGCACGTATGGCTGCCGCTCGCCGCTGCCGCGCTTAGACCAATGTCGTGGCTGAGCCGTAAGCGCGATAGCGGTGAGCGGCAGCCATACGTGCGAATGAAAAGTCCCATCGTTGTGTCTCGCTCCAATATATGGCCGCCGCTCACCGCTGTCGCGCTTAGACCAATGTCGTGGCTGAGCCGTCAAACTCTTTCTTCTGACCCGACGCCTAAGAAAGATTTTGATTTAACAAACGAAAGCTTACTTCCAAATATAACCTTTCTACACGGGCATAAAATGTTGTACACGTGCGGAAAATGAAACGGAAAGAAACCAGTGACAAACTCCCTATTACGTGTTTTAAATCGACACGAGTTCCTAATGTCTTCGCATGTGTAACGTAGAAAGTTTTTTGTTCATATTAGTATGGTACTTTTGATTTTTAACATATGTATACTTAATGATAAAGTAAACCACATAATGGCGCTCTACGTCTTAAGTGTCCTTATAGTTCATCTGCAATAAGGAGCAATTTTTGCTAACTGATATTATGGTGTAACCAAAAATAAGGATTTCTATATACTTGTATAAGTGAAAAAATGAAAGGTAACCTATAGCATTCATACCCTTGAGTACGTACATGTACAAGCCCCCACTCTAAAGGGGGTGGTCAAAAATGTAAAGGGCAAAATTAAATTCCGCTCGTCTCATAAAGTATAGAATTACGTTATTATGCGCAAAGCGCAAAGGGAGATGCCGTGGACATTTCAGGCTTTTAATGTTATTACTTTTAATTATGAGTTTTTAGTCGTGATAGCCTATAAGGTATAATCTTCATACCTACTTAAAAAAAATAGATTAACAATTTACGTGTATGTATATAATATATCGTACAGAATTTATCGCGTGTATATTTAATAAATATATATATTTTTTTTAATCTTAAGTATCTGTCACGGTAAATAAATATCCTTGTAACATGATCAGAAGCGATAGGTATGTACATTGAACGAAATAATTCCAAGCAGCCTAAGACAAAAAGCAGTCGATTAAACATTTAGTAAACGTTTAACCTGCGCACACTACAAACGCTTATTAATCACACCGCTCTCGGCTCTAGTACCCAGTCAACAAGAGTGACAGCACTCGCACGCATAGGTACTGTGTAGTGTAACCCATAGACGAGCATTTCTTTTTTTTTTGCCATTTTTTTATTTTGATTGTTTTAGGGAATTTTAGGTCAATTGTACTCAGAATCACGAGTACTTTCAATGTCACTGGGAGACAAAAAGTGTCCCAGAATTTCCATACATTTTTGTTACTTTCCTCTTTTGTTACCCCATACAACATGTACGGAAAATGGTAACAAAATAAGAAAAAATCGTATGGGACAATTTTTTTAAATACTAGGATTGAAAAAGCTAGTAATTCTGAGTAGAAATAGCATTTTTTTTTTAATATCACAATTCATAAAAGTGGCAAAAAAAAACAAATGCTCAGACAATGAAGCACGGAAGACGCCATTACTGCACTAAGGAGTTCCAGATTCAAATCTAATACCGCGTGACGATCGCGCGCGATACACAGGACGCTTGCTCGCGCATTCTGACGTCTCATGACTCATTACAAACTTTACACATTCGAAATATGGTCTACTATTCTCTAAGCGTATGTAACACGTGTTCTCACGGAGCGTTTGTGAGACTGTAATAGGAAAATTGTAACGGTTGACGTGCGTCAAAACATTTTTAGACGGTATTTTTAAAGCGGTAAGGAGCAAAACTTGTGTAGACGACAGTAAATAAAATGTTGCCGCGGCGAAATGGACTGTCGCATATGTTTAAGGATGTAATGGTTTATTCTAAATTTAAACTGGTGTTATAATAGTGGTTATGTCACGACTTTGTTGGAGATACGAGGGTTGCTCCTTGTTTGGTGGAGTCGTGATGGTCCCATGAATGGCCTGGACGTGTGTTTACGTAATTGTTTGGTTGCATCCGGTTCACAGATACCACTAAGTAGCTTCAACTATTTGTATAATATTGTAATAAAAGTAATCCATACATATGTATATGTAATTTTACAATCTTTGTTACGTACTAGAAAAAAGCCTCTACATTTTACGCGGCCATTGATCCGTAGGTATAAAGCCATGTGTAGACGAGCAAGTTCTTGCTGCAAATTTTGAAATAGAATTATATGCAAGAAAAAGATGCAGATAATTGCCACTCACTCTTACTTATACTTGCGTCTCAAAACTTGCAGGTCTACTCGGCTTTACAGTTCATTTTTATATGTGGTTTAGCTAACCGTTGTTGTCAAATATTGTTGGGCCTTTCAATACAAATTCGCTGTTTTAATAAGTAGGTAGTAAGTCTAGGTGTCCAAACGCACATAGTAGTCAAATAACTCTCATTTGGTAACCTTATCTTCTTTGATTCCTGTTTAGGGAACGTACCCAAACTACGTGACACGTTTAGGGCCCCGGGAGGGGGGTCGTCAAAATACTACGCTTGGTCACAGAAGGGGAGGGGGGTCTAACTTCTTGTCACGTAACCTGTGGAAGATTGGCCCAGCCTTGGTTAGCAGAGGAACGTTTATATAAGCTGGTGATGATGAAGGTGATGGGATGAAAATCATTGTTTAAAGGCCGGAAAAAAAAGATAATATACACACGTCATTAAACAAATATGTATGAAATTTGATGTAGGCACACGAATATCTATTAACAACTTTCTGCAAAAATTGATCTAAAACTACGCTTGGTCACGCAGGGGGGGGGGGGGGGGGGAAGTTTGTCACGTAGTTTGGATACGTTCCCTTATCCCTTATTACAGAATCCAGTTCCCAATGTATACTAACTACGATTGTATTGTTCGCAGGTGAGTCTCAGCAGCATGGGGATGACTGCAGCTACAGTTATATAAGTAAGTAGCACGCGACCTGTTTCCATTCGAGGAGCTCATTATGAGCTGTGACGTCACTACTTGCTACTGCAAAAAAAGTTTTTGAGTTTTGGGGAGGAATTAAAAGGTATAAGTACTAGCAACGCAAAATTTACTATAACTGGGGCATATTAAGTTATACGTATTTTTAGCAAACTCTAATTGTAGCTACATATATTATGTTGTTATTCACTGGAAAAGGGTTTATTCCCAACACTAACTAACAACATAACAATCAATGTAGGTATTTATTATGTTTGAAGCCAAGAAATAGGACAAGTCCATTATAATTCATTAAAATCATTTTGTAAATTCAATATCGAACTTACAAACAACATTTGATGTTTATCCAAAAAACAATTTAATTCCCGGAAAGGTTCAAACAGCACCAACTTTGTAATAATAGGATAACCTCGTTCACCTTGTGATACCGAGTATTGTCTTATTTACGTTAAGCTGCGCTGGGAGCTAACAAATTATAACGATATCGATCGGTTGATTTTACTACCGTCCTCTGACTAATTTTAATGTCACGCAGACTGACCGCGCGGAGCGATCCGCAAGACCAATTTATATCAAGCTGATGCTGTCCGCTTCACTCTAAAACGCTCCCTGTCAGCGTACCCGAATGGCAATCGTCGACGCTCTGTCGCGCCAATACGCCAAAGTGATAGAGATATATCTATCTCTATCGCTACGAAAGACACATTAAATAGGTTTAAGTCCGGTGCGGATCAGTCCAATAAAGCAGCCTTAGGCCGCGGCCAGGACGCACGCGACGCTGGAAACGGCCGTTGCTGTTGTCCAAAACAGCTCCATTAAAATTAATACATTTTGATCGTGCCGCGTGAACAACCCCTAAAATTTAAATTACGGTAATAGCAACATTATATTAAGTAGGAGTTGTTAGAAAGGTCTCTGAAAACTAGTATTTGTTTCACATGGCGATTCCTAGATCGACAGGCATTCGATCTGTAGGTCCCTTATACATTTTCTGATGTGTGTATTGTATGAGCTGTTATACATCTGTTCTACGGATCCGAAAAGCAGCAACTTCGTTTGCCGTAGAACAAAAAACTTACTGGCATCTAGTTTGATTACGTTCACAGTAAAAACAATCTTGGATTCTCAAACTTCCCTGGACTTGCTAACTTAGTTAATAAAGTTCTGCAACTCAATCTCACAACTATCGACGCGAAACTTAAAAAATAATCAACTTCCTTGATATTCTGAATTTCATTATCTTTTCTAGACTTGAAGTAAAGTGATTTAAAAGTAAACTACAACTATAAGTTAGCTTGGGAAACTTTTATTGGCGTCGTAAAGTTCAAAGGTAAAGTACCTACTGGCCACTATTTATCTAACGTTGTTTAATATAATGTAATAGTTTTATTTTCTCTGCTATAAATAAAATAGGTTGTTCAATAAATGACTTACGGATACTCTTACATAACTTGACTAACCTCCACGGTAAGGTCAAGAAGTCATGTTTTGTGAGTGGATACAGACATACAGTCAGCAGCAGAAGTTACGTAACGGGCAAGGTGTTCACAATGATCCTAACACGTTCTTATTGTCTTAAAAATAAGATCGTGTCAAGTTCTTTTTGAACACCTTGCCCGCTACGGAACTTCTGCTGCTGACTGTACAAGCACAGTGGAGTGAAATATGTTTTACAATAAATTGAATAACTATCCTAATCATAATCACGCAAAAAAGAAATTCACGCAGTAACTTCTACCCTATACTTTCCTGCGCCTGCTGTACTCACTCTGTCTTGTGTCGCAAACTGTTCATGAAACATATTCCTCGGAATTTCTGAACTGTCGTATACAAATGACTCGTATTTTACGTGTGAAATGTAGGCACAGCGTTGCCCTAAACATCTCTAAATCGTACCACGTGCCTTGAAACCGAGACTCAAAACACGTCCATAACCTTCCCATCTTCGTATCACTCCCTGCGACCAACAACGAAAAGCAACCTTGTTTTAAAATACTGAAGTGGTATTTTGCGTGAATGGGGAACTGTAATAGGAGCGTGCGGAAGTTACTTCCAGACATCTGAAGTTACGTCACGGAGGTACACCTTGAAGTTTTTCACTACAAGTGCAAAGTTTATTGTTCCTGCTAGCGAAAATGCCGGCCCAATTCAGACTTATGAATTGGTTCTAAATACGATATAACAAAAAAAAACACATACCTATAAAAAATATTGGTTGTCACCATTTTCTTTTTTTTTTACCTTTTATTTGGGGCCGCATAAAACAAGTTCGTATACTTCGAATTACTTATTGTTTTGGACTTTTACTCATTTGAATACCCGTTGCCAATACTATTTTCGAAGAGTTCGAGCTAAACTTCGGGATATGTACGAGTAATAAATTCATTAATTCGTTTACATAGTTTTATATCACTAGTAACTATCGCGCCAAAGCCAACATTATAATTTGATCTAATTTATTTTTTTCATTTCCAGTTGGAACTCCTCAACGGAGATGATCTGACGGTGAAGGTACAACTAACTTCTTAACCACCTTTCTTCACCGCTTCCCAACCGGGCACGATCACCCAAAGCTTTGCTTAACATGAGGTACAGCGGGGCAAATCTCGACTGGGGGGCAATTGTAACTGATCCATTTTTTCCATTATTACACTATGATATTGAGTTCTACATGTATCCACTGAACACGCCTATCATATATAACCGGTCGATACTCTATTTAATAATGCAAATAATGTAAAACATGGAAAAAATGGACCAGTTACATTTCCCCCCCAGTCGAGATTTGTCCCGCTGTACCTTACACATTATTATTATTATTTGTTATAATTATGTTTAATGGGCCTATTTTTAGATTATTTTTGTCAGATTTACGGCGCTCCAACAATGGCTCTTATAAATGTTATATTATATTGTGGGAGAGATGTAACATATATATACAATTTATAACAGCCAATGTAGGATCACCATAAGATGCAATTTGATACATAGCTTTCTAATCTAATACTAATAGTTGTAATCTGAGAATTAACTAAATTGCAAAATGTCCTACTAAAATGTATTCTTTGTCTCCTTTGAAATCTTCTATAGACTTGGGCCAACTTGCCTACCTATAAATTTTTTGTAGCTCAGTTGCATTTTTTTTTTCGTGAGAATTGGAATCTATGTATTTCCGTTAGAAAGCTCTTCAAACTAAAATTCGAAAAGTATTAAAAACTGACAACAATAGTAAAGCGAGAAAAAAACAGGCCTTATATTTTTATATAATTTTGCCCCAATATTTATGTTATTTTAAATATGTATCTTAAAATTTATGTCCATCCATTTTTCTGAATTATTTATTATGTTTTCATTTTTTAATTTACGTATAACTAACTTGATGGTACATGCGAATCTACAAAAAAAAATGTTGAAAATAAAGGTATACATACATATTTATATATACCTATACCTATACGTACTAACGACTCATTTCAACCTTCTAAAATGTTAATGTCTTCCTGTGTTAATTGTTTGTGTTTTATTTGTACATATAATAAAGTTCCTAAATACAATTTAATACATACATTTAAATTGTGTGTAATTATATAACCCTATCTCTACACCTAACTATACTAATACCCTTATGACAATAATATATAAGGGCATTTTCAGAATTTGGGTCCCCCCAATAAGTCGTTAACAAAAATTAACTCGCTGTCAGTTTTGTGACGACAAGTACTTAAACATAAAATATGTCTATAATTTACTTTACGACGGCCGGTCTGGCTCAGTCGGTAGTGACCCTGCCTGCTAAGCCGCGGTCCTGGGTTCGAATCCCGGTAAGGGCATTTATTTGTGTGATGAGCACAGATATTTGTTCCTGAGTCATGGATGTTTTCTATTTATATAAGTATGTATTTATCTATTTAAGTATGTATATCGTCGCTTAGCACCCATAGTACAAGCTTTGCTTAGTTTGGGGCTAAGTTGATCTGTGTAAGGTGTCCCCAATATTTTATTTTATTTTATTTTATTTATTTATTTTTTCACATTCTCAGTGAAGATTATCGCTTAAAGTTTATGTAATCTCATGCTTAATTATCGTTACAAAACTGACAGTGAGTTAATTTTTGTTAACAACTTACGCTAATTGGGGGGTCCCAAATACTGAAAATGACCATAATATATATATATACTAATTAAAGTCCCTAATAATTATGTGGCATGAGTATATAGTTTGATGACAAATTTAGAATTGTAACTGCAAATTAATCGAGCAATACCCCGCCCAAGCAACCCCCTTAAAAGTTTTTAGAGTAGTGAAGTGCACGTGCAAAATGATTTTAATGTTCATGACGGCCGATCATTATCTTAAGTTCGAGCAGATCGAATAATAATAGTTTATTCAAAAGATAAAAGAAGAAACTGACTGACTCACTGACATATCAACGCACAGCCGAAACCGCTGATCCTAGAGATTCCAAATTTGGTGTACAGTCAAGTGTAAAAATATGGGTGCGTACAACTTATCAAAAATATGTCCCATAGCACTTTATGTCGGCGGAATAAGGTCTCGGTACATATTTTTGAGCGGATAAAATCGATACGTATTTTTGCACTTGACTGTACTTAGGTTCATTATACGGTGTAGAGGAGCACTAAGAAAGAATTGTTCAGAATTCACATCCTAAGGGGGTGAAATGGAGGACCAAATTTAACATTTGAATAAGATTACTTTTAGTACGCGGGCGAAGCCGCGAGAAAAAGCTAGTGTGACATATAAAACGTATGTAGACGTAAAAATTGCGATCACAGTGTGGTATACAACAGACAGACAGACAGAGCGGCACCATAAGGGTTCCTTTTGTACTTTTTACCCTAAAAACGGTATGAATCAAATTTGTCAATAAATAAATAAACACACACAGTCAAACACAGTCTATGCACTGTGATTACACATTTTACTTACTACTTCGAATTCATCAATACCTCGGTAAGTACCTAAATACAGTTATATTTTTATATGAGTGGGATGGTAATTTTTCTAATATAGGTACCAACCTCAAGTAACGTCTGATAAATTAAATTCAGAAATACTCGCAAACTGCATGGATAATATGAAAGACAAAACTAAGTCTTAAGTAGTTGGTAGCGTCGCAAAGCAAGCTTAGTTATGCCTGAATTACACGGAGATTTGATTAAGGACTTAAATTTCATCCAATTTGGACCCGCTGGTAATTACGGAGGAAGCGTTATAATTTCTCGAGGAATTTCCCTTCAGATATTAAGAGGTTTAGTGTCTGCTTTAGCCGGGGAATGAATTATAGACGCGAAAATAAATAATTTTACATCTAGTTAATTTGGGCTTTGTTTTGTGCAGTAAATAAGATAAGCTTTCATTCAAGTAGATGATCAAATGTTCTAAAACTTTGCCCCAAAAAATGCACAGAAAAAAACTTCAGATAACGCCACACTTCCACATTCCCAGAAGCACGTATCAGATAAAATAATAACACATAACATAAATTATAATTTCCGTATCACATCCATATTTCTTACTGATTAGATATGGAAATAATATTTCGCGGGTATAATATCCTGATTTATTCTCACAGGGTAGATAAAGGCAGGAGAGATGGCCCGTAATGGTCTGAATGGGCCGGAATGGTCCGAAAGTGGCCTTCCCGCGCGTATTTTTACATATTATTTTCAGGGGGAGTATTAAATTACGGGAAAATTCTTTCCCGAGTTATGAACGATCATATTTTGCGAAGGCGCTTCGAGAGGCGAGAAAAAAATGAATAATTATTCTTACCTACGTATCTTTGGGTGCCTTCTCGTATTTTATTCATGCCTGGTTCTTTTTATTATAGTCGTAGACCGTTTGGGATCCGCTATTTGCTGGGTCAAAATGGGAAAGTAAATTTTATCTTTTTAACCCAATATTTGGTCAAGCGAAAAATGTATTATGGGATGGTAATGTCGTCTATTCAAGATAATATGAAGATTAAATATGAATGAATCTTTAGCATAAAAAAATAGTACCTACACTTCGTACCTTTACTTTACACGTAGTTAAATTCGTATTAAGCGGTAATCTCGTCAAGCACATGCTCCCCTTGATTTACTCCTTATAATTCAGGACACGACGTAACCTAGTGTAGTAACTAACCAAATGACAATTCAATCAGACCTTACAAAGCATCTGCCGCACACAACGGCATTAACTCGTCGAAAATCAATAGGACCCGACCCGTCAACTCAGCCCGAAAGTTCCGCCAGTAATTTACTCAGTAATGTAAATCTGCCATAAATTGTCAATAAAGTAGTTGGATGGTTCATCGGGGCGTGACGATTTATAGTTTAAGTTTGGAATGGAAAAAGTTGTAGCCCTTTGGTACAACTGACTGGAGAATAATTTGATGTTTTTGTGGTACGTTCATTTCTTTTTCCAGGACTTTGTCCGCGATTTTGTCCACAAAAGTAAACTCGTAAACCATATACATCTTGTAAATCTTGTACCATGTTTTGCAAATAACCTTAAAGTAACAAACTTTTTCGCTGTACATATTCATGCAACTATAGTCTTATACGATTATTTAAAGTTTATATTCACATCTTGCTTCTTATATTTATTAAGAATACAATACTTCTAGAAGCAGATTCTATTCTTAATAATATTGCATAACTTCGGAGATACAGAGACAATATTCATTCATAGGTTTCCGTGCCAGCGAGTCCCCGATGAAGTAATTTGACCTTACAGCTACAGATATTCCTTTGTTCCGAACAAACCATTCCTGTTGTTTCGCCATACAGCGTCGACAGTTCCAGAAATGAGGTCAAGGTCCGAGCTGTGTTGCGCCCTAGCCAGTTCGCTTACTCATAGCTATAAGATCATGGGTTGTCAGTTTGTTATCATTAATCAATATAAAAATTAACTTGTGTGCAATATCTTTGGTGTCTTTTTTGGCATTGTCATTCCTTTTTTTATTCTCATTAATAACATTTTAAATTAAATGCTATTTAATATCATAACATTTCATTAAACTAAGCCCCAGCATAATAAAAATACTATAAGTACGTAACATTGTGTAACAAAATACTGGCAAGAATTACTTCCGCACGAATAAACCTAGGCACGGTTATTACATAACAACGAGAATATGCTACAAAATCTTGTATTTCTACAATCATTTCATATTAAACTACTATATTAAAAGCAAACATTTCAAACGATGTTGAAAATACTTAAACAACGCGAACTAATCCGTAACCCTTGTCTATGTAGAATAGAAGCTTTTATTTCTGCTTAGCTTTAGCTAAGATAACCCCGTAAAGTAGTCATTTTTGATTTTTTCTTCGCCTATGAAATTATGCCCGACCGCGCGATGTTCACAGTGTGCGTAGCGGAATGCACAAACGCTCACTATAGTTAATATCTCTTTCGTAGCTATCTATCTCTATCGCTCTTGCATATTGACGCGACAGAGCCAGACAATATTTCTGCGGCGTTTCAGTGGCGTTTCGCGTCGCAGAAATGCCATTCGGCTACGGTGTCAGAGCTGTTTTAGCTAAGGCTCTTGCACTATAGTGCCTTTAACAACTGACCTTTTTTCGTCAAATGTGTTCTTGTTAACCTTTTCTATCTTAGAAAAACCTTTAGACTTTTTACATTAGGCCTTTTTATAATATTTACTACAAGCTTTAATTTATCTTGCCCCGTTTATTATTGTTGTTTCTTAGAGTGTAATTAATTAAACGCACTTGAAACCATGTTTTTGTCAAAATGCTAACAAATAAATAACTTCTCAAAGAAATAAACACAATAAATAATTTATACGGAACTCAGTGCTGTTGCCAAATGCAGCAAGTAGTAATTAAAAGATTTCTTTTAATTGTTTACTGTGCAGTCTTCGCCCCGTTCATTTGTCGTGCTTTTTGCCACAAAAGACAAGTCGAAACAGCAAGCGGTACGTTAATGAATCAATCGGAACAGCGCCCTTACAAAAAGTAGCCTGACTAAAAAATAAGGACATCAAATTTATACAGAAACTTTAGAATTCACGTTACTTTAATTGTTGTTATAATACTTTGTAGGTTTATAAGGTACAGCGGAGCAAATCCCGACTGGGGATAAATGTAACTGATCCATTTTTTCCATGTTTTACAATGTTTGCATTATTAAATAGAGTGTCCACCGGTTATTTATGGTAGGCGTGTTCAGTCGATACATGTAGAAGATTAGTTACAATTGTCTCCCAGTCGAGATTAGCCCCACTGTACCTTAGTGTTTATACTTAAGCGGGCATGCTGCCTCAAACATTAATTTTACCATTGTAGATCATTTCGATCAAAGGTGAGGAAGAAAGTTTAACGTGATAACATGAGAAGGTTACCTCATACTGATGTGAATCATCATCTAAGTTTAAATAGTACGGACGATGCGATCCTATTTTGATGGTGGCCGTCGAAGCGGCAGGTGGTATGTACCTTCAGTCCTTCCGAGGTGCGTTCAAATAGGTAGAAAATTTACCGCTAGTGCACTGGCTGTGTAGATTAAGCTTAGGTATACCTAGTACTTATACGAGTTTTAATAACAAAACTACCGTGAGACACTGACATATTAAACATGTAAAATCGGGTAACTCACGTAAAGTCGCCTCTGCCTCATCGCGCGTGTTATGCATGTCGAGCGATCATCCACAATTTTACGTGAGTTACCCGATATTGCATGTTTAATATACGAAGTTTACCAATTAGGTGTGCGATCTAAAACAAACCCCTAGGGAAATAAATAATATAATTCAAATCAGATTTCTTACTGCAATGAAATGCGACTGTGTCCCACAGTCCCAGCCCGCCTGTAAGGTGATTAAATAATTTGCCGGGAATGCAGTGTTTTTAACGTGCAATTCTTTTTGCATTATTCGCAGTCGCGTGTTTAATTCGTTTAACATTTCCTTGTTCCCGATTGGACGTTTTGATTTATGCAAATAAAATGCCCGGGCGCTTTATTTATATTTACCACTTTGACCAACGCATTGTTAAATTGCTGTTGAATTGTGATAGTAATTACAGCAAAATAAATATTTAACGTTAAAAAGGAAATATTTGGAAGTTTACTTTCAATTTGCAGATAGCAATGTATACAAATGTACGTAATATTTTCATACATACGTGAATCTACTTATTCATATGTATATATGAATATACTTACAAAAGGCACTTAGATAATAAATCAAATGCATCCACTTACCTACATGGTTGCGTTAATGTTAAAATATCATCAGCATAAAAACTGAACTGAAAAACTTAATATCCTTGTCATCACCAATTACTTACTCGCACGTGATAGCCATAACGGGGGCATAAATCACACGGGCAGCAAATCCGTCAGCGGCAAAGATGGCGGCGCGTTTTGAGATCGGTAAGGTAAGGTAATACGGGCCAAATAGCTCCCCAGTCGACAGTTACCGCGCACAGACATCGTATTTCCCTGGCATTTTGATAAGGACGTGTTAGGCGATTGTGCGTTGCACTTTATGACTGTATAAAAGAATAGTGAAAATAAAAATAACTTTTATCTACCCCATAAATTCGAGAAGGCATATGCGGCCGGTATGCGCTCGACGCGTCTCGAACGCAAACATCGTTCTAATCTAAAGCGTAATCATTAGGAAATAACGATATAAACACAAAAAAAATGCCATTAAATCGGTCGAACATATGGACGTCTAAATTTGAACAATGACAAAAAAATAGCTTTGCTTGACTCCCGTCTAAACTTGGCTCACTTTATTGTTTAGAACGGGAAACAAAAAATTTAGAGCACTTTTAAAAGCGTGGCGGGTTCTTGGATGATTTTGTTTTACGATGCACTCAAAGCTTGGATTCCGAACTGTTCCCGCTTTATTTTACGAAACTTCACTGAAATCACTAAAGAGTTTTTTAAGAATCTAGCTGAAGATTCAGTCGAACAGTCTCTATCTTTGAAAAAACGTATTAAATAAAGTTCGAATCAGCTAGAAATTATTTATTCAGAAGCAAGCATCATACTTATTTAAATATGACTGAGAAAGGAGAAACAAAGCGAGTATTTCGATATTTTGTATTATTTCTCAACATTCAGTGTAAAAAACATTAAACCATGTTTGTACCTATATTTATAGTTTTTATGCATTATTTAAGAGTAAATATTGTAATTGTTTCAATTTTAGACATTTTTCTATGAAATAAATTTTATCTTATCTTATTTTATCTTAATGCAGTAAAACAAAAGTACCTAATCTACATATTCTGTAAACTTTTAAAAGTTTCTTTTTTATCTTGCATTAAACAACTTGTTTCAAACTTTCAAATATAGGTATCATATGCATTATCAAAGTAAAAATATGAACTGAGACTAAAAGATATTCGGGAACAAAATCTAAATTCAGCTGATTCGGTTCTACAATTCAAGAATAGACGTCGAATGTAAAATGAGAGCTCGCGCTAAAAGTGCCAGTCGCACCTACATAATAGAGCTATCCATCCGGGCTGGAGCCCGGGGGAATGCACAACAGACTTCCAACATCCATTTTGATAGCTCAGGATAAAATGGCTCTTTATATTTGTATTTTTCGTTAGTATTGGCCTTATCGCCGCCACCAACGCCTGTCCGATATAGAAACTTAAGCGGTCCTGTGGGATGAATCCATAATTTTATGGTGGTCCACATCACTTATCACGTTTTACGATCCTGTCGACTTGAAATTACGAATAACTTCAGCTTAACGGGGTCGTATTGGGTTTAAATATTACAATATCGACGTTTTTAAATTGCTGGATTGCTCTCGACATTTTAGGTGTGACGACATTCCTTTATATTGAAATTTACTGCTGTTACAGTTAGTCCTAAGTTAAATACAAGTCAAGTTCTTCTTTTTGAGGCTATCCCTATATGCTCCGTTTAGTTTTCAATTTTAATTCTTGTTCAAATAAATCTTAAATCTTAACTCCTATTACCTTATTATAAAATGGGCGTTGAAAAATAAATAAAAAAAATATGTACATACCTAACGTGCGGAGTATAAGCTGTACTTGGTCTTATATAAAAAAAAACTGTGCCAACATATTTTAAAATAATTCAGAGAGAGAGATAAGAAGTCGTTTGTATGAAAAGGCGATTACGCGTCTCTTTCTTAAGCACTGGTTCTCATATTATTATTTAGAACGCCTCGGCGCCAGCTGACACATTAAAACTACTGTAAATGTTTGAGTAACTGAAGCGCGGAAACTTTGGGAACTTCACGGAGCAGGGAAGACTGCAAGACATTAATTTAGATTGGAATTATGTCAACAGAACTGCTTCAGTCTTAAGTACATGCTTTTCTTGGTAATTTATCAACGAGCTTTTTTTATCCTTTATACCCGTAACAGGCTTTGGCTGCTGAACCGAAATGATTTCCTTGTTAATTTATATTTTGATGTGATAAGGCGTAATTCTAAACTCCTTGTTAGTGTAACTATATTATATAACCTAACCACAAAATTAAAATTTTCGGGGGTTAAAAACAAATAAAAAACAAATATTGGGAGACAAGTTATGCGTGCTACTTGTATTCATTGAAAGCATCCATGACTCAGGAACAAATATTTGTGATCATCACATAAATAAATGTCGATACCTGGATTCGAACTCAAGACCATCGGCTTAGCAGGCAGGGTCACTATTTACTAGGCCAGACCAGTCGTCAATAATCATATTAATTATAATGACGTGAATAAATTAATCGGAAAAGAATTTTAAATGGCCTCCATTAAATCGTCGTCCCGTTTGTTCCATCGATTTTCTGTACGTAACAGATGTTAGGCTGCGCGGGTGTCCGACTCTACTGAAAACACGGAAAAACTAGTCTAGACTACCTATAAAATATATTTGTTAAAAATGTTAGTCTTCTCTAGTTTGGTACTAAAATAATATATGGAAATCCATTCATTCGCAGCCGAATATTTTGGCGACATGTGCATTTTGCATATCTTCTTTTCAGATGCGATAGGTAATTGTATATTGAAATACACATTTAAAGTCACATACAGCTTCGCTCGGTTCTATTTTATTATATCACGTCTTTAGATAAAAAAAACTCTTATAAATACAAAAACAAAAACTTAATTTCTGGCCGGGATTCGAAACCCTGACACCTACGATCTATCTGCGTACATTAAACCGACCTCGTACGACTGAGCTAAGCGGAATCGATGCGCGCGCGGCGAAATTAACTACCATATTTTACGTTTACTAACGCGAAAGAAAAACTCATGAAACTAGAAAATTCGCGTTTTCCGGGATCTAAGGCTACGCTAGATCGATTTTTCACCCCCGAAAACCCCCACATAACAAATTTCAGCGAAATCGTTAGAGCGGTTTCGGAGATCGTCGGTATATATAAATAAATAAATAAATATACAAGAATTTCTATATTGAAATACAATAACATTAAGTAATAGAAGGTCTTAGTGTCAGCAAAAATACAAAGACCACAGCTTTATGTACCGATACCGACAAGTAGATATTTATTTTGCTATGCTTCTCTGTTTTTGCAACTTCTTAACTATTAGTATTAGCAGCTTATCGACAAATGCAAATTGAATAAATAAAATCTTGATGACACACCATCATCATCCTCCTTGCGTTATCCCGACTTTGACTACTAATCCCAAGATTTGGCGCAGGCACTAGTTTTACGAAAGCGACTGCCATCTGACCTTCCAACCCGAAGGGTAACTAGACCTTATTGGAATTAGTCCGGTTTCCCCACGATGTTTTCCTTCACCGAAAAGCGACTAGCAAAATGTCGCACATAAGTTCCAAAAAACTCATTGGTGCGAGCTGGGGTTCGAACCCGCGACCTCAGGAACGAAAGTCGCACGCACTTACCGCACGGCTACCAGCGCTTGATGACACATAAATAAACAAATAATAAATAAATATTGGGGAGACCTTACACAGATCAACTTAGCTCCAAACTAAGCAAAGCTTGTACTATGGGTGCTAAGTGACGATATAAATACTTAAGTAGATAAATACATAATTATATACATAGAAAACATCCAAGATTTAGGAACAAATATCTGTGCTCATCATTTACGTATTTGTGTAAATGCCCTCACCGGGATTCGAACCCAGGACCGCGGCTCAGCAGGCAGGGTCACTACCGTACCGACTGAGCCAGACCGGTCGTGAAACTATTATAAACTGAAATACTAAAGATAATGCGGCTATGTACACATGAGAATTGAACCCGGTTTTCCGCTTAAGCGGGTAAAGCCCTAACCTACACCACACCACTATACCACCTTACCAACCGAAAATTCTATTATGTATGAAAAAAAACATAATTAATTTTTTTAGTTCTTTAGTTTCAAATACAAACGATATCACGTGGTCTTTTCCGGACATATGTTTCTACATTTTCCATAAAATTCACATGGCTAAGCCCACTCAAACTAGACAGCCTGTTCTGTCGGCCATGTTTCAGGCCAGTACATTCGTAATTCATCGGGCAGCCATTGATTAATTGACCCGGCGACCCGCCAATTACTTCAATTATTTACCTCCGGTGTACTGTTACGCTGCCTCCTTTAATTTGAATTGTGAACTTCGGTAATTATAAGCATACGCTTAATGGACCAGTAGGACTGACCAAGTTTCCTGTAGTCGTTAAGGTCGTATGTGAGGACGCTTTTCTAGTAAGTAGACGAGCTAGCAGGCGAGGTAACTCATATGTGTGAAAGTTCAATGCCGTTTACAATCTAGACATAATAGAATACACACTTCTACCCCGTTGTTCAATACACCAATGTCACGAATATCAAGATCGTCACGAATACTGTTCTATGTACTTGTCATTAAATTAAACTTCATCTCATCTACCAACTAGACAAAAAAATGTATAGGGATATCAGCAGATATGAATATGTATATTTTAGTCCATAGAACATAAAAAGTTATCAAGAAACATTCCTACCGGCTGATAGATATGTAATATATGTATGCCCCAAATATCCCAACCCCAAGAAGCAATCACTTAGAGCGGGCAATAAAAACAACTAACCAGTAAATTATTTAACTGTTGTCTCATTACAGAGTCCACTTAGTGTTACCAAGGATATTTCGGGCCGTAATAGTCCGCTTTATGACTAGTTGGGAATTAAAATCAGTTTGTAGGGCAGTCACGCCGGCAGTAAGGGTGGATTTTATCTCGTGCAACGTTGCTGGAGTTATGATCGCCGGCAAAAAAGCCCAGTATTAAATCGCGTGTTTGTAGGGAACAATATTTGCGCGTGCACCCTCCGGTGCAGACGATCGCGAGATGAATGTTTGTACAAACGTTAAGTAAACAAGGACATGAAAATCTTCAATCCACTTGACCTCGATTCCTGCGAATCCGCCTGATTCGTGCCAGCGTCATACACCGATCGATACGCCGAGCGTAAATAAATCACCAAGTTTGGAAACCGAGCTTGCTTACTTACAGATCCACTTTGATGTCAGATGATTACAAAGGTAAACAGACGGGCACCTAATTAGCAAGCCCGCGGATCCTAGTGTGTCTCGCTAATGAACATCGGTAACAGAAGCCAATTTCCGGATTCGGTAAATCGTCTCTCCGTCGACTGTCAGAAACAGTAAATAGACCGGGTACATTTGCAAGTTCAGTGTGAAAGTTGAGCCAGAAAATAAAAGACAAAAGTTCTCGCTCGGCGCAATTGAAGCACAACTAGTGTTTTAAATCTGTAAAGTCCGAGAGCCCTCCCTCCGCAGTGACATAGTGGATGTCCCGTCGAGCACTGAGGCCAATCCGACTCCCTCGAGTGGCGTGCCGTCACTCGCCGTAGCCCGTTTGACGCCATATGCGATTGCCCCAACCGCGAACGATCGTTAATCCTTATCCGCCACGTATCAATTTAAATCCTACTTTCCAGGTGCTAAGGTTAAGTTTCCGACGGGTACATAATACAGGGGAGGTAGTGTCGGAATGGGGTGAAGTCCCAGAGGCGACGTACGGCGCGGTGCTCATCATTTCCCCATTGTCTCGTTAGACAAAAATCAAAAACAAACACTCGCATTCGGGATTTTGGATGTAAGTTCGGATAATTCGCGATG
Source organism: Leguminivora glycinivorella (assembly GCF_023078275.1). Taxonomy (NCBI): domain Eukaryota; kingdom Metazoa; phylum Arthropoda; class Insecta; order Lepidoptera; family Tortricidae; genus Leguminivora; species Leguminivora glycinivorella. The sequence continues at coordinate 18,961,871 of NC_062978.1, read as the reverse complement.
ATTTCGAGAGTCGTGCTTAGTTATTTGGTGTGATTGTGCCTCTGGGACAACTCTCTATCAGCGCAGAGTCGCAGACATTACGGACACAACTGTCGGCCTTATTAGATCACCGCATAACATTCATCATTCAGCCCCATCAACATTCTTTTTATTAACACTGAAATACGTCACCATTATTTCCAGTAATTCGCAGTGAATGATAAACTGTTTCGTGAAATTAATTTCCATTCTGATAAATCCATTTGAATTGCTTCGCAAACCAATAGCTGTACAGATAATCACTGCATTTCTCGCCTTGAACAACTTTATTTGACAAGTCTGTCAGTTGAATTATTCTACTGAAACTGAGGGTTTTATCCACTGTGAAGCAATTTATTGACTGAACGTGAACGAACATTTATCTAGAGCTTTCATGTAAAAAAAGTAATTTATTTTCAAAGTACGTCGCTGTGGCAATATCGCCCTGCCCCCATATATCTGCATGCGTTTCATCGGCGTCTAAACATTGAATTACTCGAGATTTCCTCATCCTTTGGATAAATGTAATTCTTTCTCCGAAGATTGCGCTTGCGAGGCCGCTTGGTACGTGACCACAATACCGAAGCCGTTGTCTCCAGCCTCCTTTTTATCTCTATTATTTATTCTTTCGATACGCAGACGTCAGCGTTTGACAACTACAGTTCATGTCGAATAAATTGTCGGTGAAATTGTACGCTCGAGAGTGAGTTACGACTGTGGACGAGGCTCGGCTGTTTTGCGTAGGTTCGGCAGATTTATTGCTCGCTTTGTTTTTAAGAAAATTTGCTTTCCATTTGCAGCAGACCCTCGTTTTTTATTCCGGGCGGTAACTACTCGCGCTCCAGTCTTTAGCACCACTGCCGTTCCGCTCGTAACTACCGAAAAAGTAAAGTGAAAATGTGTACAATCGTCTTTTCCCCTAGAGTTGCCGTTTTAAAAAATACCTACCGCGGCTTGAAGATTATTTCTAATGCCTGCGCTCGAGACGCAATAAACTAGCGCGATGATAATAAAAATGTTCGGCTTATCCCTCGTGTTGCCGCTGTAAATCTAAACGGTTGAATACGAGCGATTTTCTACCTTACCGCCTTTTATTAACGCCAGGATAGAACGTTTTAATTTTAATAAAACTGAACATCGGCACGCCCGACCTATTTGTCAACCTTCTTTACTTTTGCTGGCATAAAATCATACAGTCGCACTCTGCGTAACTACAACTCTGTTCGGGAAGCGCGCGTCCGCGCGATCCAAAATCCACTTTCCAATTGAGGAGTTAAGATGCAAAATCGCCCGCTAATCCCGGCCCGGAGGCGCATGAAATATGAAATTCCCGAAGGCAGTAGCGCAGGATTTAAGCTTTTCTCTTTAAAGTAATAAAGGTGTGTTTTATTTGCGATGGAAAGGATTATGTTTGGGATTTGGAGAAGAAACACGTAGGTGAACCATCGCTCATGTGACAAATTTCTACGTTTGCCTTAACGCGGGGCACCATGCTCGGAATATAATATCAGGAATCTCGCATTGATTTACATACTGGGAAAAGGGTTATAGGTGAGGTAAATTGGTGACGAAAAATTGTCACTGCGATAAATTAAATTGTGGTGAAATAGTGAAACATTGAGTGTAGGGATCGATATGGTAATGACGAGATTGCGGCCAAATTCCGGCAGGGGTGCGTGGTTTGTTCGCAGTGACAAATTGTGACAGTGGTTCCCCGGGGGCTGCAGGTTTGACGGTTCGTTTATGCTACTTTGTGGGATTCAAATTGTAGTTTCTTTTCGTAAAGTAACGAAGCTAACAATACGTGCGGAAAGCGGGCCCCGTTTATTTCTAGGCGCTCCTCGGGGCTGCTCCGGCGACGTGATTTCGCAGCGCAAGCAACTTGCCAATTGTATATTTATGAGTTCACTATTTTGTCGGATTGAATTTTGTTGTAATTCGATTTTTTTTTCTAAGCAAACATGATTGTATCGAATGTGACGCGTCGTCCTCAAACGTGAATAGTGAATAAAATAGAATTTCTTGCTTGACTAACAACGCAGAACGTTCATCTGAATAGAAAATCTCGTGATGGAAATACGGAGGTGACAGATCACTCGAAATATTTGCGATTACTCGAACTGCGCTAGCGTGAGGTGAACATACTATGTATAAGCAAACTAACTTTTGTTCCTAGAACCCTCCGAACAATTTTGCTTGTCGACATAATGAAAGGTATTTTTTAATTTCAAATGAATTTATGTCACTTTTTGTTATGTTGTACACCTTTGTTCAGTTTTAATTTTCTTCTTTGTCTTCTATTTACAGTATTTACACATACATACTGCACAACATACCTACATAATCTACATATATTTATGTATGTATTACGTATTCCCAAAAGGCTAAGGCATCGTGCCACTCGCAGCAATTAAAGGGGTGAATGAAACGAAGTTGTGATGTGACAGTGACAGACAGCCCATCATCCACATCAAAATTGAACCCAAATCCCAGAGTCCACTTCTACGACACCCACTGTAGGAAAGAGGACGGTGAAATTCTTTGCCAGTCACCACACAGGGGTAGTTTATTATACATAGAAGAATGTCAAAAATGATCTCCATGATTCATTTCTAAAGCATTCAGAAGCGGAGTACCGAACGGAGCGGTCACCCGTTATCGCGCGGACGTCCTGTGCTCTTATCCGAAGGAAACAGTACTCGTGTTTTTATTTATGCGCCGCCCACGTCTCTCCAGAATATGCGAATTTAGTTGTATTTAATTTTATCCGAGAGCGATCGTGTTAAAATGGTCTTACAGTTTAGTGCTTCTTTCATTTGCGTTTTTGTGTCTTGTTCAGTGGCTTAGTTACACATTTGAGGTTAACGAACACTGAATTAGTTAAATTTGCGTTGCTACTTGCAAGTAAGTTGTATAACACAATATAAGTATTATGTATATTTTAATCATTAATATTTTAAGAAACATGAGAAAGGAAAGCGATTAAAAGTTGCACCATTTTCATAAAAATACTTTTTTATTAGACGTGTTGTGTAAATCTCATAGTCGAAATGAATTTGTAGGTAGGTGAATACATAATACTAATTTTGCTAAACCGGAATGCATTAAAAACGAAAAATGTTGGTAAACATTTTGGGCATAGTGCAAAAATCTAAGTTGTAACGTTACGTTATGCAACCCACTTACAATTAGCATTCCTTATCCGGGCAACTGGCCTCCAGCTCGACTAGTGGTGGGAAGGGGGGAGTTGGCAAAAATTCCCCTCTAACGAGCTCATTGTTCTTTTTGTTTGGACCTCCTTTGTGAAGGGTTCCGCTGGCAGCATCCTTAATTATCACATTGAACAAGTCTGCGGCTATTTGATTAGTTGTTACTTATTATCAACTTCCCGGATTTCGGAGTGATTTCTGAAATTCTGTCGCACGCAGAATACAAGATGAAACCTTAATTGCGACTCGTTAACTCTTGACAGCAACCTATTTACTGTGTAAGACTAGGCCTGAATAGCCGTCTAACAAAATTGCGGCGGATTAAAACATTTTTTAATAAACGTCTCTTAGAAACTTAAAGATTTTCTTCAAATCTTTTCAGCGCAAAGCTTTTTGCTTCGGCGGTCTCATAAAGAACTTACTTGACATCGTTGCTCTGAAAAAATCTTTCAGTCTGCATACTCAATTACGTAGTCCGGTAATGAGGTACATTCGAAACTAATTTTATTTTCTTCGGGTTCTTTGAGATGGGCCTCCTGGGATGCTGGACTTAAGAGGCCTTATTCCTAAAGACGAGCGTTTTTTGCAAAATAGAACCTTTTTCATTCAAAATTATAAAGAAACTATAAATGATTATTAAAAAAATGATAATGTTCCTAAAAGTACATATCTTAAGCTAGAAAGTCAATTGGTACTACTTTAAAATATGTCTTTTTATACTTCCGAAAAATCAGTTTTATCGGAAGACGTTTTCAATTTTCATAGTGGGATAGCTCGTTTAGAATCGTGATTGTGCTGTTAAAAATATTATTTGGGGTAATAAATGATCACAATCCTATTTGTTATATCCTATACGAGTTAGCTAATACTTTGACATTTTAAGATTTACTTGAAATGGTGGATAAATAACCTTCCGTATCCTCCCCATTTTTTCGATAAAAAGAGGTTTACATTATGTATTTTTCCTGCGATTCCTGCATTTTTTGTAACTCTTAAATAATATTATCCTAAACTAGAACTTCTTATTGACCTATAAGAAAAAAATCATACATATAAGACATACCTTTCTGTCGATAGATATGTTTTTAAAACACCTAAAATTCGAATAAAAGACACTGTGCTAACGCGAGCCCGCTCAGTCTGCGCCGAGCGCTCGAAGACAACGGACCTGCGTTTGATCGTCCGGCGCACCTAGCTTTCGTAAGCAGCTCGATAGTTCCGAGAAGTGCCGTAAACTGCGACTAAACAAATCTTGATCCTTTTTACACCTTATGCAATTTTAGCATTCGACATGCTTTTCATATGATTTTGGATTTTAAGTTATACGTGAAGTTTGTTGAGAGTTTGAATTATTATTATATTTTGGGACCAGGATGAGGTTCTGGTTCTCATGATGATGGAGTCAGGCAGGAGATGTTCAACAGAACTGCTATTCTACTTATCATAACTCCACCATGTTTGGGCTCATTAGATTTGGGCTGATGAGCACCATCGATCTAGATGAGGTCCAAGGTCTCATGATGGAGTCAGGAGGTGGTCAACAGAACTGCTATTCTCCTCATCATAACCCCATCATGTTTGGGCTCATTAGATTTGGGCTGACGAGCACCATCGAACTAGATGAGGTCCAGGGTCTCATGATGGAGTCAGGAGGTGGTCAACAGAACTGCTATTCTCCTCATCATGTTTGGGCTCATTAGATTTGGGCTGACGAGCACCACCGAACTAGATGAGGTCCAAGGTCTTATGACGGGGTCAGGAGGTGGCCAACAGAACTGCTATTCTCCTCATCATAACCCCATCATGTTCGGGCTCATTAGATTTGGGCTGACGAGCACCATCGAACTAGATGAGGTCCAAGGTCTCATGATGGAGTCAGGAGGTGGTCAACAGAACTGCTATTCTCCTCATCATAACCCCATCATGTTTGGGCTCATTAGATTTGGGCTGACGAGTACCATCGAACTAGATTAGGTCCAGGGTCTCATGATGGAGTCAGGAGGTGGCCAACAGAACTGCTATTCTCCTCATCATAATCCCATCATGTTCGGGCTCATTAGATTTGGGCTGACGAGCACCATCGAACTAGACGAGGTCCAAGTTCTCATGATGGAGTCAGGAGGTGGTCAACAGAACTGCTATTCTCCTCATCATAACCCCATCATGTTTGGGCTCATTATAAATATGTGGAAGGTCGTTAATAATAATAAATGTTTTATTAGGGTACCCCTACATGTAAAGAGGGGGCAGATATTTTTTTTCATTTCAACCCCAACGTGTGATATATTGTTAGATAGGTATTTAAAAATGAATTAGGTTTTACTAAGATCGATTTTTGATAATTTTCATATTTTCGGAAATAATCGCTATAACTTTTGAACCATATGTTTAAAAATATGAAAAAAATCACAAAAGTAGAACTTTACAAAGACTTTCTTTGAAAATTTGTTTTGAACTTTATAGGTTAGTTTTTGAGAAAAATACGGAAAACTACGGAACCCTACACTGAGCGTGGCCCGACACGCTTTTGGCCGGTTTTTATTTTATTTTAATACTTTTCTGTGCTATTCATACATAGCCACCCTAGGGGATTCAGTATTGACAGCTTCTTTTTTCTTTCTGCATATATTTGTTTCCGCTTTTAAGTTTATTGTAAATAAGACTGCTTGCACTTACATTGAGATTATAATTACATAATGCTATTAAATTAAATCTAATGAAGCGTTGTTTTATTTCCTAAATCTAAAACCCTTTAAATCGAATATGTATAGTAATGAGCAAAAATTTTACCGCAGGCTTTCCAAACCGACGATGCTTGATCAGCTACTTTTAGAACAAACATGTACACCGTGTCCAATAAGTCCGAATACTCACATTTTACCTCAGTTCTAAAGATATAGGGATCACAAGCCATCAAATTCTTATTTAAACTGAAGAGTATATTCCTTTTAATAAAATACAAGCACAAAGTTCATGAAATTTCCGAAGTGTCTAAGAAAAACAAAGAGGTAAAGTGCCAACAAAATACTTGCTCGGCACGCAGGTGACGAGTTATTTTTTATAAGCAGAATCTGTATGTGATAAAACAGACGCCACGTGTCCAAAATAAACTATTATGGGTACCGAGGATAGATAACGTTCCGGCAACTAGAAAAATGTGCCTAGGTTCCAGAGCTCACCATCGGCCCAGGTGTGGTATGCAGTATGTAAGCGAGGTAAACTACCTTCAGTACTTACAGATAAAAGCGTTAAAATCAACGTTTTTTTCTTTAAAACCAAGGTTTTGGAGAAAAAAATGCCTTAAAGTTAAAAAGGATGCTTGGGAATGAGTATCATGTGTCCCAACAAGACGCACCTCCAGCACATTCGGCAAATGGTATTCTAGCGTAGTTTCAGACTAATTTGGCAGTTTTTTATCCGAAACATGAGTGGCCACCCAGGCCTCCAGGTTTAGGCGTATTAGACTACTTTGTATGGTCATACATGCTTTGAAGACTAAATTTTTATAAAATCATAAACCTAGATCATTTCAAAAAGATTATTGAGAGTATTTGGGATGAAATGTGAAGAAAACGGTGCGTGCCGCGTGTGATCCGTTTGAGAAGCGTTTTAGGCTGGTAAACAAGTTAATGCTGGAGTTATTCCAAAACATTTGTTGTGAATGTAGTAAATAAGAGTGCCATTCATAAAATATAATAATAATGTAGTAACTATTTGTTCATTTTGTTTTATTGGCTATTTGTGCTGTATTCAAACTTATTGGACACGGTGTACATATTTTGATTTTCACCCTTTAAAATGTTTCTAAGACGCAACGTTTTGCAAATTTGGTCACGTCATGCACAGTTAAACTGTGGAATGAATTGTCGCCAGCGGTATTTCCGGACCAATGCGACCATCAAACCTTCAAGAAAAGAGCGTACATCCATCTTAAAGGCCGGCAACGCACCTCCAACACTTCTGGTGCTTCTGGTGTCCATGGGCGGCAGTGATCGCTTACCGTCAGGCAGCCTATCTGCTCGTTTGCCTCCTATCCCATAAAAAAACGTTTAATATTTTTTAAGAAAAAAGAAACCGCCGCCTTTCGGGTTGTGGTGAAAGCTACTTGCGAATGTTGGATTATGTAGAAATGTGTAGGTATTTTTTAAAACTGCTTTTAATGCTTTAATTATTTGATGGCAACACAAATCGATATACGTATAACGCTAAGGTTTGAGGAGTTTCTCAATTCCTCATGAATCCGATTATAAGAAATCGAAGCTTGACAAACTTTGACTTGAAAACTCAATAATTATGCTTAACAAACATAACTAAATAAATGTCACTGTTCTGAACTTAAATGCATGCTTTTCTTACAAAAATACCATTTAGGTTTATTAAGTAGATATTCAATTTCTCGACTTTTTATATTTCTTGCACCTATTAGCTCTTATTGATCTCTGTTTGGCCCAAAGGTTAGCTGGTAGAGAATGCCTTTTGGTATTAAGTTCGCCTTTTGTACATTTTTTTTTTACTGTGCAATAAAGTTTAAATAAATAAATAAATAAATAATAAAAATACCAAAGTCACTATGAGTGTGCCGTTCAGATTTGAGAAGTTCGGTTCTGACCATCATCAGCAGTTCCACTGCACCAAATGTCACTGTTCCGGACGTAAGTGCATGCTGTTCTTATAAAAATACCAAAGTCACTATAAGCGTGCCGTTCAGATTTGAAGAGTTTGGTTCTGAGTGTTCTGACTATCATCAGCAGTTCCACTGCACCAAATATCACTGTTCTGGACTGGACGTAAGTGCATGATGTTCTTATAAGAATACCAAAGTCACTATAAGTGTTCCGTTCAGATTTGAGAAGATCGGTTCTGATCTGACCATCATCAGCAGTTCCACTGCACCAAATGTCACTGTTCTGGACGAAAGTGCATGCTGTTCTTATAAAAATACCAAAGTCACTATAAGCGTGCCGTTCAGATTTGAGAAGTTCCGTTCTGGCCATCATCAGCAGTTCCACTGCACCAAATGTCACTGTTCCGTACCTAAATGCATGCTGTTCCTTTAAAAATATAAAAATCACCATACGTATGCCTTTCAGATTCGAGGAGTTCCCTCGATTACTCCAGGATCCCATCATCAGAACTGGGTTCTGAGAAAAATGGGACCAATCTGTATTCATATACATTCAATTTTTTTTTTTAATCGGTCCAGTAACAACGGAGATATCGAGGAACAAACATAAAAAAATGAAAAAAATAAATAAACATACAGACGAATTGAGAACCTCGCCTCAAATCTGAGAGATTTTTAACCGTCGCCTCAAATCTCTCAGATTTGAGGCGACGGTTAAAAAGTGACACATCATGAGCAGTTCCAATGCACCAAATGTCACTGTTCTGGACGTAAGTGCATGCTGTTCTTATAAAAATATGAAAGTCACTATAACTGTGATAATTTCCGAAAATATTAATATTATCAAAAAACGATCTTAGTAAACCCTTATTCATTTTTAAATACCTATCCAAAAATATATCACACGTTGGGGTTGGAATGAAAAAAAAAAACAGCCCCCACTTTACACTTTACACTAATAAAACATTTTTTTCCATTTTTGCACTTTGTTGACGTGATTGATATACATATTGTTACTAAATTTCAGCTTTCTAGTGCTTACGGTTACTGAGATTATCCGCGGACGGACGGACGGACGGACGGACGGACGGACGGACGGACGGACGGACGGACGGACGGACGGACGGACGGACGGACGGATGGACAGACAGACATGGCGAAACTATAAGAGTTCCTAGTTGACTACGGAACCCTAAAAAACAGAAATCACTATTAAACTATTCTCTAATTTCAAGTTCCTAACTAAAATTTTCCTAATAAATAAAAAAACAAATTGATCCCGCTACAAACTTTCACCCCCTTTTTCCCTCTACTAGGGGTGTAAATTTTCATAATCGATTCTTATCTCTTCGATATTTTGTTAATGCAATCTATACAAATTTCGACTTTCTAGCTTTCGTAGTTTCGGCTCAGCGGTGTTGGTTGTTGAATCAATCAATTAGGAAACCTGAATTTATATATGTACATGTAGACTAATACTATACTTTTACTACATTCATATACCTTATTTACTACTACCATACCATGAATATGAAATTAAATAGAGTCCCCATATAAAATTGAAAATTATGTTATTAGCAATTTAATTCAAAACTATCAAGATTATTCGTGTCTGCGTTGAAACGCGCGTTGAGTTGCCGGTGCTCGCGTACCGAGCGCCAACGCCATCTATCGATGGCCGTTTCGTGAAATTGATGAGCGCTCTAAGGAGTAAGGGGTCTTAAATTAAAAAGTTTCACCGTTTTGCCCCTCTTAATTCAATCCCGATATTTTTTTTTCTAATGGCCTCACACGATTAGACTTGCTTGTGGGATTCAGAAGATCCATCAGCGTTGCTGAAGATGTTTATAAAATCCATAATGAGATATTTTCGGGAATCCCGCGTTGGCAAATTTTAAGGTAATAAACAAGATTACGGCTCCGGGTATAACTCAGAGGAGGCTTCACTTCTGTCGACCTACATAAATTATCTATGAAAAGATGAAATCTCTATCGTAAAATCAGAGTGTTAACACAATACACATGTTATAAATGTACATATTATATATTTCATAATAATTTTTTTTATGTACACATTGTATATTACAGTTATAACATGTGGGTTATGTCAGGCATCTTCTGGGCGAGTTCACTCCATTCGTAGGCCACATCTTTGCCTTTGGCTAGTGTGTGGTCAAGAGTAAGCACATTAATAATAATTAAAAAAAAGAATGTTCAATCGTGGAAGTAGGTATAAAATAGGCTTTAGTTAATCAATGCTTTTTATTTCAAGTATCATTTGGTCTTAATAATATTTACTCTTTCAAATCAATACAAGGGTTGCCTAAGTCGCAAAGGCAAAACGCCATGAGTGGCTCTCTGTACCGCATTTTTCATGAAAGCAAAAGCAAGCCACAGCATTACTTAAAGGTTCTTAAACATCAAAGACGTAAACACTGATTAAAGGTAAATAACGTGTAGAAAAATATTCAATGCCATTTTCAGAAGGTTTTCCTTATTACCTTTTTTGCAGGAATTGTGAAGCGGGCTTTCGTAAGCAATATTTTCGCTTCACATTTCTGGCTTAGTCGGTTTCATTCTTCGTGAACATTTAAATGCGATTTTAGTTTTAACTTTTCCGCGATTCATTAAACTGTTTCTGTAAATTCAACCAATAGATAGTTTTATCTGTTTTTTATCTTGTTATAAATTCCAATTAAACGTTGTATTATTGCAGAACTTCATATCGTCTCGGTCTCGGCTTATTCATAAATATAATACATCTAGGTACTAGTCTCCGTCCGCGTATTCACTCGCTTATGCGTCTACAAAAACGTTATGATCATTTTTTAAACATGTAACATGTTTTACAAATTTTGTAGAATGACATTCGTACTTATGTCTATAAGATGATGACTTATGTCCACAGATGGCCATCCAAAACTGGTGTACACGCATTATGACTCAGAGAAATTTGGTTTTAATATGTCAACGGTAATCAATTACTCCCTGAGAAGCTAAATTCAAACCGGAGCGAACAAATCTCTTTTCTTGTTATTTCTAATTACGCTTTCTTTTACTTTTCTCTTATTTTAGATCACGTCGAAGCCGCGTTTTATCTGAATATACAGAATATATGAAAATAATAGCTTTCTAGTTTAGAATGTCCTTGTCGGTTTCTTTGTTCTGCTTTTATTGTTTTCTCCTTACTTTCGGTCCGTCTTGTATTTTGCCGTTTGATGTTGTTTTCTCTATTTATGAACCTTTTGGTTTTACAAATTATGAAAACAAAATGAATGTTCTCATTATTTGCCACATTGATAAATGATTACTTTTAAAGTACCTACTCCTCGAGATTCAAGCGGTCTTTGGTTGAGGCGTAGTCATCAATGCATCACTTTAGGCCGAAAATACTACACTAAGGTTTATTTATTGGTTTTATCTGGAACTTTACAGTAAAACGTTTTAACCCTTTGTGTCACAAATTGTTTATTGGAATAGAGACGTAATTTGTGCAGTAGTATGCAAATGAGTAAAACCAGTGAAAGCACTTAAATGATTTTGTAGGAAATGTATGGATATAGTGGTTAATATGGTTGACCACCAAGCCAAAAAGACCTAAGTACTTTTATAAGATCTGTATTAAAATTTTTAGCATGGATTATTGAAATTTTAAAGTTGTATTTATTGAACTTTGCACTGAAGAAGTTCCGGTGAAAATCTGCCAATATCATCGTTTTCAGGCCTATGCCGGCTCCACCCGTACAAGCTACGCTAGCCCTATCTTTGTAAAGTGTGCATGTCCTCCAACATCATTAAACTAAAGCATGTTATGGAATTTGATCTTGAATCGTTTGCGGGCCTGAGTTAACTCCAGTCGTACAAGATACACTTAGGGCTAAATCGATCTTTGTGTCCCCCCACATCAAACTAAAGCTTTCCATCTCTTGCAGATCTGAGCAAGGTCCACCCGTACAAGCTATGCTTAGGGCAGAACTATATTTATAAGGTGGGGGACACTAAAAACATCAAAGTAAAGCTTTCAATCGTTCGCAGGCCTGGGCCGGCTCCACCCGTACGGCTCGGGCAGCGGCAGCGGCTCTAGCTGCGGCAGCGGGCGGCGCGCGCGCAGCCGAGGGCTGTCCGACTCGCCCGCGCCCACCACGCCCACCTCCACCGACAACGCCTCCGACGCCACGCTCACCGACTCCGAGCTGCCGACGGCGAGGGACTCCACTCTGCTCGTGCAAAACGGTGAGACTCACTGTACAATACAATACAAATACTCTTTATTGCACACCTCAATACAGGAAACAACATAGTAAGTATAAACAACAACTTAAGAGGTAAAACAAGAGGCGGTCTTATCGCTAAAGAGCGATCTCTTCCAGGCAACCTAGGTAGCGGAGAATAATAAATTTAACCTTGTAAGTAGGTGTACTAAATGTAGACTTAGAGGAAATCTAGCACAAACTATACTACGCAAAATAATATACTACAAACTTAAAAATAAAATACAATACATAAACATACAAATACATATATATAATACAAATTACACACGCTGTACTATAGTTTTAACTACATAGGATTTATCTATCTAGGACCCATAGTACTTTATGCATGGATACTCGCACATCCATTTGTCAGACCTCCTTCGACGTCACACTCATCGACTCCGAGCTGCCGACGGCGAGGGACTCCACTCTGCTCGTGCAAAACGGTGAGACTCACTGTACTATAGTTTTAACTAGGATTTATCTATCTAGGACCCATAGTACTTTATGCATGGATACTCGCACATCCATTTGTCAGACCTCCTTCGACGTCACACTCATCAACTCCGAGCTGCCGACGGCGAGGGACTCCACTCTACTCGTGCAAAACGGTGAGACTCACTGTACTATAGTTTTAACTAGGATTTATCTATCTAGGACCCATAGTACTTTAAGCATGGATACTCGCACATCCATTTGTCAGGCCTCCTTCGACGTCACACTCATCGACTCCGAGCTGCCGACGGCGAGGGACTCCACTCTGCTCGTGCAAAACGGTGAGACTCACTGTACTATAGTTTTAACTAGGATTTATCTATCTAGGACCCATAGTACTTTATGCATGGATACTCGCACATCCATTTGTCAGACTTCCTTCGACGTCACACTCATCAACTCCGAGCTGCCCACGGCGAGGGACTCCACTTTGCTCGTGCAAAATGGTAACATTTGCAATAAATAAATAAAATAAATAATATAGGACGTTCTTACCCAGATTGACTGATGAGGTGGGGCTTGAGTGATGTAGGTAATCACAAGCCTTCTTGAGCTTACCGTGGGACAGTCAATCTGTGTAAGAACATCTTTGACTCAAGAACAAATATCTGTGCTCATCACACAAGTAAATGCCCTTAACGGGATTCGAACCCACCTCTGCGGCATAGCAGGCAGGGTCTACCCGCTAATATTGCATTCTTCAAAAAGAGATATAAAAACTTTAAACAGATCTCGATTTAGAATCTTCTCTGGGCCCAGCGAAGTCATAATAGTTAGCCAAACTGAAACATATTTGAGTACCATGAGATTTTGGTAGTAGGTTCGTATAAGGTACCTTATAAGTACGATGCTATGGCGCGACTACTCGAAGCGGGTCTTGGCCTCCCACACCAAAGATCGCCATGTTCGGAAGCACTAGACTGGATAGAAAAGACTTTTGACGGGGGTCCAAAGCACATTATTGTCTATTCGACGGCGTCGGTTACGCTGAGGGTTTTTTCTGCTCGCCTCTTCACCTCAGCGAAAAGTACCTAATGGATAGATGTTGCCTTACAGGATCGAATGGATTTATCCGAGTTCTAACACTCAAAGTTACCCAAGTAATAAACTATGGATTTAAAATATTACAAAGGTACCTCTCAAAAATATTATGTTGATGCACCATCATGATAAACATCGCCAATTGATACAGGAACTAGTGCCTCGAATATGTAGTTCAAATAATGTTACATTCACTTATCCTCGTTTCACATGTCGACATTTATAGTAAATCGTCGTAACTTTGATTCAATGTTTATTTCTCTTTACACTCGCTATGTGAAATCTGAACGACACTTTGTGTTTGAGTGTCGACTTTCGTGTTACATTTAACGTTGTTGTTTTCTCATAAATGGCTTTATTTTGTACTTATGTTTGTAACACTTCAGATCTTATTTTTATGGCATATTGGGTGCACAAATACAATATTGTGTAGGTAGATTTGATATTTTTGACGACTAATCTGGCTTATTAAGAAGTGACCCGGACTTCCGGTACGGGCGCCATCTTAGCGGTATCGTGTCGTGAATAAATTCTCCTTCTTTTGCTCATTAATTTTGTTTAAAGTGTAATATCGATAGCTTATTATGCAGTAAACTAATGTTATAGTGAGAAGCTGATGAAGAATTAATCTCGAAACGCGTTTAGCCCCTTTTTGTCGTCAACGGCCGATAGTCCACGTGCCCTTGTAAAATCTAGCTATCAATTTACAAGTGCCAACTACCAAACACTGTCGTACTTACCGTACCAAAATCTAAAACAATTAGCTTATATCACCTTGACACTGGCAAAATAGTCCCACCAATGGGACTGAGGCCATTTAATTTTAAAAATCTAATCTAAGAAGTGACCCCATCTACAGCAAAATTTGTCAGTCATCAACTCATTTTACTGTGCTGTCGAAAACGCAACTCTCAACTTCAAAAACAATACACTTTTTTTGGACGATCGTGTTAAAAATACGCTCGCCTGGTCTCAGCGGGATAGTATTATAATTGAATAACATAACAATAATGACATCTTAATGCTTGGCCCTCCTGTTAATATTGAATTCACTTTGCAAGGTTTGCTCTAACCCAAACTTACCATTCAGTTAGCCAGAGGTTAAAATTTATACGCCGATTCATGAGCAAAGAGATCAGAGCAATTGCTTTGACTTTGAACGAGTATCGACGCTGCACTCACGTATTTAAGGCCGGAGAGGATACGCTAAAAGTGTTTGCGGGAATGCAAAATGAACCATGTGATAGCTTTGGAATCACATTATGGCGCAGTGGCACAGAGCCTGGCCAACTGGAAGAGATATACATACAAATTGTTTGTAGCTGTGCAAACTGTGAGTCATACAAACACTAAATTATTCGTTACTACACCGAAAACTCTATTTTATTTACTCTATGTTATCCGTAGTCTAGTATAACTAGAAAGTAGTAAAAGTAAATTGATGCCAAGTTTCGAGTTGGTCCCTCAAGATAACAGGTATAGAATTGACAGTTGATTTTGATCGATGATACTGAATAATAAACATTACACAGTAGTCATTTCGATTTCATGTATAATGTTTCACAATAAGTAATTACCTGGCGTCGATTTGACGAAAATGTGTCACTTGGTGAGACAAATGGGAACTTGAAACTCTTCCAACGTTCAAAATTCCGCTTACATGATTTTAAAATCGTTAGGGAGCTCGGCTATCAATGAGCAAGAGAGGTTCAATAACATCTTTGCGTTTTCTGAAATAAATAAATAGGTTTATAAGTATTACGATTTTAACTAACCACATGTATGGAGCGACTCGCTCATTCGTGCGACATGTTTGGTGAGAGTTGACTAGATGATCAATCTCTAAATATCTGAGTGTTATTTTTTGTTAACATGTGTAATGATGCTCATCAAAAAATGTTTCGTATTTGCAAGTTAATCGAGATTTATTTCTGAACTTCTTTGATGGAGATCCAAACATCTTAATGACGAGGTGTATGCAAAGCTTCTTTAGATATGATAGATTTGATTAACAAAAATGTCTCTAATCAACATTAAGTTGGTGAAGAGATATCAACTCTAAGCGTGAAGTTTTTGAGTTGATTCTGAACGTGGATTGACACATTGCCTATCGTCATTATGAACGTTCAAGGCAAAGTCCCTATTAAAATACCTTTTACACAAAACTTTGCCAAAAATGTTCATATGATAGCAATATTTTTCCTACGTTTGATGAATATTAATACCAAATTTATTAATATAGTGAAAATACTCGGTCTCGGAGATTAGAAAGAACAGAATTTAAGTGTCATTTTTTACAAAAGTAGCCTTTAAAAAGCCGGGTACCTAAAATAGTTAACAATTTTTAACATTAATACAGCTGCAGAAAATCAGAAGGGGATAAAACATGCTTACTGTGAACGCGACGTAGTCCTTTCTAGAGCTTGGCTGCCGGCCCGGTGACACAGAGGGCCTCGCTTACGTAATAGATTTTTATCGCATCGTTCCGCATGAAAATTGGATAGGAAATCCAACCGAGACTCGCTTTTAATTTGCCTACCGTTCTATAATCGTTCTAGATTTCATTGAATGCAATTTAATTGGAATTCTCTAGATGTGTTCGATTAGAATCGATTGCTTTAGGACGAGCGAAATTCGTATTAAACGTCGTGACATCTGGCTCAGACCAGCTAATATCTGCTTGATTTCACGAATTAGACTGCTTAATTAGTTTTCTCTGTTTACAGTGCGTCCTTTGTCTTGCATTTGCTTTCTACAAATATTTAGGCACAATGATGACTAGTACCTAATTTGTGTTATTAATCTATTATTAAAACTAATGCTTTTCAAACACAGCCGGTCGACCTTTGCATTGCTAATAGCAATTTGTTTTATGCCCAACTCCAACAAAACGATAGTTGTTAACTTGTTATACAAATGAACAATTTCGATCCAGCCGCCTGTTTTCAATGTTTTCCTTTGCTCCGTAAACTTTCTCACCAAAATTTGGGTCCGGTGTTTGTTTACATTCAGTTTTTGGGTCCCAATTTAAACTATGCCGGCTTTTATTTGTCATTTAGTAGGACATTTGTCGTTCCGTGGTCTTCGGGCCTGCCCTTTGTTTGCGGCCGGTACATATTCCTCCGATGTTTGGATCGGAATAAAGGACGCGACGTTTAATCTTTAATTCGGGTCGCCCGCCGACTTCATTTTGCGTCGCACGTTAATTTCGGTAAGTGATGTGATCCTGTTTAGCTTTCTGCCTGCTATACATTTTAAGGGTCATTATTGTAGCATTTTCCTCTTCGAGCTGGCTAAGTAACTAGGCGTAATTATTTTTTGGAAACACTAATGTAGTGATGACGCGAATGGGTTGATAATTCATGTCATATTTTTACGACCGCGCGTCTCTAAATTTGAAAGTAAACTGAAATCACAAATCGGTCGGATGACCGTCGTAAACGGGCGACAAGTCGTAAACGACAGCGCGACTGTCGAATGTGTTAAACAATTTGATACGCGGTAACAACGACGTTTTTATGTGGCGATATTTTGGTCGTACGAGTGTCCCCTTTAATTGCCGCTATTAAACGCATGTTTGTGACGGATTGTCGAGCGATAGATCGACTCGACTAAAGTGCCTAGTATATAGTTGTCCTTGTCTTTCCTCTCGACGTGCCTGTTCGTTAGAATGTGATGCATAAGGTTGTATTTTGGTCGTGGGATAATCATAATGAAAGCCGGAAATTCGTTAACGAATATGGCAGCGCTTCGTTAAATTTTATGTATGTTTGTTTAATGAATGAATGTCTTTTTGAATTCCATGTGCAGACACACTCCGCGCGCTGTTTTAGTCGTATAGAAGGAAATGAAACATAGTAGCGCTTCGAACAGAAACGCTGATAACATTACACAACACAGTAATTACGTTAGTCTTGACTCTAACATGAACAAAGAAACTTTTTTTATGTACTGTAGTATTCAAAGGGAAGACTCAACATAGCAATAAGGATATACATGTCTGAACAACTGACCTCATTCGAAGAATGAACAAAAATACCGATGCGAAAATAACTTCCTTAAAGTATGGTATCATTAAATTAACGTCGCGGGTTTTATTTGTCTCTTAATACTATTTTACTCCCCGAATCGTCGGAATTAAGGTTTCCATATTCATCCATCAAGGGAATTCCGCGAAATTTCGTTCACTCATGGCACCCCTTAATCCTTAAGACGAATATCTCAAACTTACGGGCGGAACGAATAATCACAGGGTTGTGACAAGCGAAAAAAAATGTAGAATTCGTCACCTAATCCACGCTCCCGGGGATTTGAGTGTAACAAATACCTAGCATTAGACTTGACTGATGAAGTCTCGTGTTATTTTACACTTCCACAACGTCGAGTTAAGACAGACGAAAATACCTTAATAGCTACTGCAAAATTCTATCCGAAGTATGACATCTCGGGAGATCTGAAAAGGAAAGTTAATAGGTAAGATTTTTACAGTACATTAAGCGTAACAATCCATTCTTAAGCCGAAGACCCAGAACGAATCATCTTGCTTAATGAGGTAAAGATCTTTGCGTCCCGTAGTATAAAGTCGGTTCAAATTAAAACGTAACAGCGGACTGCGGAGCTCGCACTATCCTCCCGCCCCGAATAATCGCTTATTCCATTTGTCCCTTTACAAGTATTGGGGTTTGTTACTCGTCGATACGTCACCCGCGCCACAAAGCTACAACCGCCTTAGTTTGCTCGAAAGCACAAAGGAGTCGTATCAGCCGACCCGACGGACCTTTAAAAAGTACTCTTCCTTTGAGACTCCGACTCCAATCCTTTAATACTAATTGAATCATAATTTGAAAGACGGAAAGTTTCTTTTTATGTAAATCTTTTTGGCCTCAGAAGGCTCAGAGCTCCGAGGAATGGAGGCTTAATAACCTTGAATTTGCCAAGTCTTTATTTGGGTCGTATAATCAGGATTAAATTGTATTCCATTCGAATTCCTTTTTTTTCATCTCGTTGTAAGTGAAAATACTGAAAAGTCCTCGGTAATCGCACGTGACCGTTATTCTAAGCCCATTAATAATTATAATCAAACTTTGCAAAGTGTCGTTTTATTACATTTTGCTCCCTGAAGTGGCTTCTTAGATTATTCAATTAAAATTATGAAAAGCTAAAAAGGATTACAAATGTAATTCTTGTAGATATTTTGACAAGACTTGTGGCCAGTTGTAGTACAATAATGAAAAGGCTCAGATAAATCTGTTTGTTTTTAGTCTACTCGTGTTGTATTTGTTTCTGGGTTAGTCGTGGAGCAAGCTCAGAGCAGAGCTTATAATAACATAATTAAGTCTTAGCTTGGCGAAACGCAAATTTCGTTATCCTACATACCGAGGTCAGAATAATATTGGCAGTAAGTAAGTACCTATTTCAAGTTGTAAATAAGTAAGGACTGAAACTACTTTACTCAATTGGTTTTCTCTAAGTCTCCTAAACCAGGAATATACTAAATAGGCATCACCTATGGACAGGGAGCTGCAAAAGTTTATAGCGAATTCATCAATGAATTCATATACATATTCATATTCATATATTCATTCATACACATCATTTTTCCATGCAACTTCGCAGCTCACTGTACATGTTTATGACTAGTAAAGACAGAATAGGTGATACAAATAATATTTTGCGAGAATCGAACAGAATTCTTAGCTAGCTAGCTAAAGCCAATATCGGTGTTCATCGTTCGCGTTTTTACAAGAAATCTTCGCGACTTATTTCGCTGTAGGTAATCGAGGAAAATACACACTCCCGCAGCTTAATAGCCCCTCTAAGTTCGAAGCAAAATCAAGAAACAATTTACCACCTCGCACAGCGATAAATCTTGCCGACAATTTCCGAAACGTTATTTTTCTATCCAGAGTGTACTGGCTCATCTCGCGAAAGAAAATCGCACCTACAATCCCATTATAGGGCCCTATTCCTGTACAATTTGCGAGCGGGGGCAATCTTCAAAGTTAGATGAAAATATCGGGTCGCTACGGGGACAGCTTTCGGCGTCTTCCCGATAGCACCATCGATTTCTTCTGGTCTCTCACCGGCTTTGTGCTCGGCGCCATTGTCTGGAATCTTCCACTAATGTAATGCAAAAGTTTGGTTCGTGTTATTTAATCAGCAGTTGCACCGGATTTTTATGGTGGAGTGATAAGCATAGTACATACGTAGTTCAATTTGTTAAATAGTTTTAGCCATGTACACGTATCAGGTACAAGTTGCTTCCTTCATGGAACTATGATTTAGCAATGAAGGTATATATTTGTAAATATTAAACGACTGATTGTATTGACAATAAATTAGTAAGCTTTCTATTAGTCATTTCTATTAGAAATGTACTTATTGTAGTTAAAATTAAACTACAGATCTTATTTGATTTTATCTCAAACTGTAGCAGCGTTAATTACCAACCGAATCTAACGACGATGTTGCCGAACCTGTATCGTTAGCAACTTCAACCACAACATTTCGACCGGCGCCCGATAACGCCTGTATTTTATCGAAGACAAAGGCTCGGATTCGGTCGCCCTGTCGAGTGCCGATGCCGAATAACGAATAAAATATCGCTAGCAAAATTCACCGGGACCATAGTTTTGTTGGTATAAATAATGAAGCCAGACGGTTCAATATTTCAAGCAAGGTTCTGAAAGCGCAGCAAGATTGGCTGCTTATCAACATCGATATTTTATATTCGCTTACGAAACGTAGGCATCTAGACAGCTATGCTAATATTAACGCTACTACAACTACTTATATCTGCAACGTTTAAAGAGCATTTGCCATTTATAGCAAACATTTTTAATGCGCTGTGTCAAATTCCTTTTACAGTTGAAAACTTTATGTAAGAAAAGAAAGGATTACCTACTACAGAAAACAAGGAGGTAGGACAAAATGTAAAATTCTTTTTATTAAACTGCGTCACTCAACGCCTCTATTCCGAACGCTTTTGTAGCAGCAATAAATAATCGTTATAAAGAAAAATACGTTTTCAAGATACGAGGATGCAACAAAAGAAAGGAGATATAACGAAAAGTGGCAATTTTGGCGCCTTGCAACGGCGTACCTTGTCCCCGGTAAACTTATAAATACTGCCGCGGAAGACTCTTTGACGATGGCGTAGAACATATTTTACAACTCGCGGCGTCTGGGAAAAACTTTGTCTATTTAATACAGATACCGTGTTCGGTTTTTTCGCGAGGGGGGCTTTGGAACTTTTTGAGGGTTATATATCGTTTAGGCCGCACTTGACAAGTTTACTTATAGTATTAATTATTATCAAACTGTTTTTATCGACGACTTTAGTCAGGTTTCTGGCGAGTCCCTCGTGGTCTAGTAACCGCTATAAAATGGTCAGGTCGTTGGACACGAGACACGAGAAAAGTATTCGTCATATACAAGTCGTTTGACGATGTAGCTGACCTCCTTTAAATGTAATTTTCTCAAACATGCAATGAAATATTGTCTTTACGTTCCTTAAAATGGGCTGGGAAGTATCGCTTTTTGGGCGCAACAACTCGAGAGGACTGTAAAGGAATTTCATATTATTTTTTAGGCCTAGGCCTGCAAAGTAACTTTTTTAAGTAAGCTGTCAGTACTGTCATGTCACTTTTTTTTTAATTTTTGTGTGACCTGGATACTTGTCACACTTGACGTTTGAGTGTATTTGTATTTTGTCACTTAATAATATAAAATATTGTCCTTTAGAGCATTTTTTTTTATTTCATTGTATGTTTGAGAAAAGCACTATACATGCCTCGGCGTGAAAACGGATTCCCGGCCTCGTATCCCTATCCGGCCTCGCTCGCACGCTCGCTCGGCCGTATATACCCACTTGGCCGGAAATCCTCATTTTCCCGGCCTCTGATGTAATGTACTATTAAAGTATTGTCCCATCCAAAAGTTGGTGTTGTTATTTCGCAGCATCCTCATCCATACGATTTGGCGTCGTGTTTGTTGGCGGAGTAAAAGTTTCCCAGCCCTTAAGCCGATAACAAGAAAATCAAATTCCGTCCGCACAATGTGTAGCTCGCTGGAAATTCCTCAAAAGAAGTTGTTAACAAAAATACGCTGAGACTCAGTGCCTGTGGGCCCCTGATAAGGAGCAGGGATCCGTAGTAAACACCCGCCCGGGGAACCGCTTTTACAACTACAGGTTTAAAAGGCAAGCTTTAACGGGTATGGCTTTGTATGGACAACTTTTCCTGTAGTTTACTTTAACAATTATCTCTTTCCTTCGCCCTTGATTGTTTAGCAATCACATGATGACTATTTGTACTAATATCCGATTGTGTTAACCAAGTAAATCCGTATTGATCTAAAATCGCGGATCGCTGGTAACTTGCACTGTCGAGCCGTAGGCATTTACAAGCGATATTTAAGTAGGTAATATTCCGTAGCCCGATGAAGGCGTTTTCAAAGAAACTGTGTATTGGCAAATTTTGTTAATTAAGCCCGTTTTGTTCGATCCTTAAATAGCTAAATGTAAAGTTGAAATTAATGTTCTTATTTATCCGCTCCTCAATTTTATAAGAACGTTATTTATTAACTTCTAATATTGAATTAATGGCCTCGTAACGAAATAAAAAAAATTGTAATTTTCAAAGGAATGTTGTCTTTTATTGTGATTTTGTTGAGGAAAACATCAGCCAAATTGTTTGCTATGACACAATTACGAGGATTATAGAGAGCGGTATTGGAATAAGTTTGATGTATTAACAACTAACATCGACAGTGATATTTCAATCACTCTCAATGTGATTTGCCTTTATAAGAAGGAGTTCTGACCAAACGGTGTCAGGTTCCCGTTCTCCTGACATTGCAGGTGCGGTGTTGGGTTTTGTTTTGTACTTTTTAGATTTCTAATAAGGTACAGCGGGGCAAATCTCGACTGGGGGACAAATGTAACTGGTCCATTTTTTCCATGTTTTACAATGTTTGCATTATTAAATAGAGTGTCCACCGGTTATATATGATAGGCGTGTTCAGTGGATACATGTAGAACTCAACATCATAGTGTAATAATAGAAAAAATGGATTAGTTACAATTGTCCCCCAGTCGAGATTTGCCCCGCTGTACCTTAGTCAATGGATGTCTAGTGGTATGCTTTATGACAGGTTTGCTAATACTAAAGGTTATCCATTTCACTTTACAAGCCTAATAGTATCGCCGCCAATCATACAAAGATCATGATGAGTCAGAATCACGTCGAAAGTTTGCAATGGAGTCGCTGGAGGCAATCCTCAGTCCACATTGCGATATCAGTGCTCGTCCGTACGCGTAGAGTGACACAAACAAGCTTGTGTTTGGCGGAGATCAATACACTCCTGGTCGGATCGCCGATAATGTTCCAAGTTCATCGCGAGTGTGCAGACGAAATTAAACTTTTACTGCAATAGTAGGTATAAACCACGGTGTTTTCAGTCAAAGGAAATAGTAAATCCGATGTGCTTAGGATATGTTTAGGAAAATTAACGATAGAGGTCGTGAAAAACAATTATATTCCGTAGTGCAAGTTGTTCGCTAGATGTCACTGTTACCCCCGCAAACTGGGTAATGACTTGTTCTCATAAAATGTATAAGTATTTTTTGATGTCCAAATATTTCACTAGATGTCGCTATACCACCCACAAACTAGCGAACGATATTTTATGGTTAATCATATGTAATTACATTGTAAATTTTACAGCAAATTTTGGAGAATGGAAAATAAGTTGGTCTTTCTTGCTCAAATTCCTAATGAAAATGTCAAACCTGTTTAAAAATACCGCCATAAATATGTGGCGGTCCATGTCTAAAGGGTCCAAATGTTTTATGTGCTATAAGGAACCTTTCAGCATGAAAAGTTGTCATAACTTAATAATAGATGGCGCTGCATTCGAAAATCTTGACTGATAACTCTATACCATACTATTCAATATACTCTATGGTATAAACATTGCTTTTCCATTGCATTAAAAATCTTCGTTTGGTTATGATATGAATAACCAAAGAGGATCGAGTATTATAGAGAGTTACTGTCGAAGTAAAATGTGTAATCACAATGCATAGACTGCCATCTCTTGACACAGGCTTAAAACTTTTAAACCTCAGTTTTGACAATTTGGTCCGTATTCTTAGCTCGATATATGTTAAAATGTCAAATATTAATATTAGCGCCATGCCGCCATCTAGCTGAGTGTACCCCAAAGTTGTAATGCCATCTAGGCCACCGTACCTTTTTCTGTATGGTACTGAAGTACGTTTTTTTCTTAGACTATCTGTCTATACGGAGTTATATAATGTCTTTGGAATAACTAACTATATTAACCTTCATTTAAATAATATTCCAGATTTTCAAGTGTATGAGAATCGAGGATGAGAATCTGTTAATGAATAATAATATAATAGTCATGTAATATAATAGTCGTGTATTGTTGTAGGTTGTAGTTCAACGGTGAGTTTGACTATGTATTTCTACTCTTCATATATACTTCTATTTAGAGGTTCAGAATATTCAAGCCTTACCAAGTCACAAATTAACTTCAGTTCTGTTATTAGTTTATTATCATACATTTTTTTTTCATTTAAGATATTCAACGCGAGAGATATTAAGTTCCCAGTTTCCACAACTCTGTCTACGCATGCCTCCGTTGTTTACATAAATTTATGACTAACTCGATGTAGATTCAAGAAATTCGTCACCCTTCGAAATCCTCGGGGACGGGAAACTTTGATTTCACAACTTTTAATAGAAGAACACGAGCACCTTCCGTGTACAATATATTTTTATTCATAACAGCCACTGGGCTCCACATTTTTCCAAACCGTAATTTATACATAATTCATAAAACAATAAAAAGCGGTACTCTTCGCTTTCCGAAAATTCCATTAAAACTCGCCGGATATATTTATTACTTTTTCGTTTACAAAGGAACACCCGAAGCTCAAAAATTGAGTTAATCTTTCGACTTCGTGTACTCGAATAGTATTGTAAAAAAGACAAAAGAAAATAAGGCAGATCGAATAATTTTATTATACTTTAGCAAGGCCTTTTAAAATTTGGTTCACCAAGACCTCGAAAGGTTTTGATAACAAGCTTGTTACTTAGTTCCAGAATCTTATTGCTTTGGGGAAAAGGGGTGGGAAAGAACATGAAAGATACGATATACCTACTAACACTCACTTTTTATAGATCGGCACACAGGTAGGTACCTCCTTCTCTTACTTTTACGTAGTAAGTTATTTACTGCTAAAGTCACATGGCACGCAACGTACAGCCATATCAAAAATCAACTATAAAAATCACATACAATGTTATTGTTGAACTAAAATGAGTGACACGCCACCCCACCCAGCCTAAACGCATCACAAAACGCAATGCGACTGCCAGACTGCCACCCACATTCGCGTCAAACGCAACACGCGCTCTGTGCCACGTGGTTTTTGCTATTAATTAAATTTGATAATGATAAATGTCGGAACTAGCTCATTTGAATGAAATGTGAGTGTTGAATTTTGCGCAAGCATTAATAAATTAATTCATTTGGATGCTTTTGTTATTTAACACAATAGGTACGAAATTAAATGTTAACACATTTTTACGTATCCAGGTCTGACCGTTCTTGAATTAATTAATCCTTGTTTTTAGGATTTTATTCATTAATTTCTATTGTACGTGAATGCCTATAGATATTTCGTATTACTTTTAACCGTTACTGAAAGTTCTGAAATCATAGGGTTAGTCTAATCAAATTCCAGTATACATAACAATAATAACAGTCCATATTTCTTCACGTCGCTGCCCGAGCCGGTCATTATCATCTATAAATCCTTATAGAGGTCGCAGCCTGTCTCACACCTAGGGCAAATTGACATTGGGACAAATTGCACACCCAGGACAGACCTCAGTACTAGTATCATCCTACACTACTACCATTATTATACATCCTGTACCGTATTCGATACGAAGTAATATTTTCTGAAGGAAAACCCAATTTCACCGGTAAAACATCAAAATATCCAAGTCAAGTTAGGGATTATCCTGCGAGTCGACGGTAAGTATCTTACACGATATTTGTTTACTTTTCGGAGAGGTCTTACGCGTAAATATTGTAATAAGCCGCGGGTGCACGCCTTCAATTGATATTGTCAAAAAGGTGCTTACCTTGTTCTATGTACGTATGTTCGTAAGTACATGTGAGATCAAAGCTCTTCATGTTTCATAAAAGTTAAGCGATATTGATTCAATCGAGTCTGTTACTTCACTTTATATTTATTAAGAGAAGAGAACTCAATTTATGATTTCCCTGTAATCTCCTGCAAGAAAACTACGCAGAGCATTATTTAAAATATTATGGTTCTCTACGGAAGAGCGATGAAATTCAGCCGGCCTTTTAGCGAGAAGCCGTAATAAACCTTACGTTTATAATAACAATCTGCTGAACCGACGGTAGTAAAGGCGGGTCATGTCTTTAACGCGTGCACTGAAATTCGATCACGTAGGCCATAACCTAGAGAACGATTTAAGACGTAGACTTGGTTTGGACGAGGACGGTAAATAAATTGATTGCTTTTTGTAGTGGTCGTAAAGCGAGATCTTTGTTTGCTAAACCGCCCATGAAAAGAAAACTAACGGGCCGGCAATACAGCCGAATAAAAAGCCGCGTGAAAATTGAAAAGTGAGTGCCCTTCGTCAAGGGCGAACACGAAAGTTCACTTGCTCGCTAGTGCACCTGCCACTTTAATTTTGCATTTATGACGACAAAGCTCGTAGTGACGGCAGTCTACTATCTTACTTGCTCGTCCCATCATTTTCTCCAATTTACATTACGCTTCAGACTTTGTTACATCAACTTACCAATGATTTTATCAATTTGTCCACTAGAAATATCCCGGTCGACCTTGCCCCAAAAGGAATGGAACTGACAATTGTATTAACGTCGAACTCCGAACATAATAAAAGCCTATAGAAGGACGCACATTTCTCCAGTGGCAGCTAAGTCGCAAGTCACATCTGCGGGATTACTTCCGATGCCAGAATGTTTTCATAACTCCTACAAATATTATCTTCTTTCGTCGAATTAGTTCTATCCACACAATAATCCCGTAACGAAAACACGCCACCCACTTGTATATTCTATAGCTATTTTTCGCTACCGGGAAGACGCACCGTATTGCATTATTTATTGGGAAAAACTTTATATTTTCACAACATGAGCAAACAGATGCTGTGCTCACCTGTGGACTGGCCATTAGCATACCCGCGTGTTGCAGAGTGAGCTCTGCCGTGCGGGAGCTAGAGTTGCATGTCGGAGGGTGGGTGGATTAAGGCACGGCGGTATGTTTTTGTTTTTTACGGTCGGTAGTAATCAGCTCGGACGGCAGTCGTCAGTGTAATTTTCGTAGAGGATTGTCTAGAAAAATGTTTTATTCAGGCGTTTAGGTTGCACTCGGTTGAAGTTTTGTTGATGAATGATAATGAGATGGTTTTGAATGTCGATGCCTCGTCCGGATGGAAAGCTCGTTACGCAGCACTCGTGGCGGAGTGCGGAGCGGCCGTATTTGAATGCGGACGTAAGCGATTGGGCTTGTTTGCCGTATTTTATTGCTCTTAACGAGGATTATTGACTGAATGTATTGAAAACTTTCAATCATACAAATCTTTCATCCCTCGCGGTTCGACTTGACTTTCAAAATCTTTATATTTTTACACTTATTAAAACGATATAGGGTAAATACGAATAATGTTAATATCCATAACAGGCGGACACACCTGCACATGGCAATGGCTATTATATCATAACTGTGGTAAGTAGGGATGTCCAGCGACCAGCGCCAAGCGGCCTATTTCATTAAAAAACGACTGCCAGGCAGGTTTTTGGCCGTGATTGTGTCAAAGTTTGAACCAAACCGATAGAATACCAATATACTCTCAGTAAGCATCTAGAACACCCATGGCGTGGCTATATGTACAGCTCCACTGGCACAGTGACTTGTGCAGATTTCATTGACCATTACGGCTCGCCGTGTGACGTCACGTGTTTGCTCGGCTAACAGGATTGCGCCGCTCACTTATTCAGGGTCCAAGTTCAAAAATAAACACGCTACGTGCGTTCGGCTTTGAGTTTGAGGCCGTAAGTGATTAGGGGGAGTATGATCGCTTCAAATTTAATGAATACGTGCCTTGTTTGCGGACGTTTTAGAAATAATATATTTTACAAACTGTAGGGCTTTGTTATTTTCGAGATAAAGTGCGCAGTTTTGAGCGAAGCGTTGAACGCTCACGGAATATGGAGAAAATAAAATATTCATAATAAAATAACTCGGCTTATTGTTAAATAACTCTGATATCACTTTCAATTTGGAACAATTAATTAATATAATGTGTCTTCTTGTTTCAGGTATGTACCGAGGAGCTCTGCCTCATTGAATACGGCTGTGAATTTAGCTTCGACGTTCTATGGTAACTATTAAAACGTAAAAAGTTATCGTTTATTATAATAGCTTGCCAGTGTTTATCTAGACTTTGCAGGTGCTCTGTTACTTGCTATTCATATCAGTATAGTCTACATATGTAAAAACTCATTTTCTCATTTCTGAGACATTCATTAACGTTGCGAAGGGCAGAAGCCCGAATTTAGAGGCTGAATACGTCCCGGCACACGCAATCACGACGAATCAAAACCCAGACAGAGCGTAATTTTCCAGGATTTCGCTGAATCCGGCCCAAACTCGCCAGTTCGCGACAGTCCCTGAGTTAATAAAGTCCAAAAAGAACGATATAAAAAGCGATATAATTACCTACCTTTAGAGATAAGTTCGCGTATAGGCACCTGCTATCGAATTTTATTATGTTTTGGACTATTTTTGTAAATGTATGTAATAATTAAGCAGGACTCGTGATGGTGTAGGATAAAATTACTTCATCTCATGCTTAAAAATCAAGATTAATCACGATTTTTTACAAGTAAAACGATGAGTGTTCATGATGTCTTCAAAATGTCTAAAGTCGGGTAACTCCGTTAAAAAAAACCAACGACGGTAAAAAAAATTACTCCCATCCAACTCATCGTTTCCCGATTACCTACATAGATAGGTACCTAATACGTGTAGGTACATGTACACGCTTTATCTTGAAAAATGATGAAAATTCCTAATGTCGTAAAAACCTCTGACCTCCGATAACCCCATTCGAGAAATAGCTCCCAATCTCATCGTCGTTTCCCGATTACATTTTAAGGATTCCGATGATTAAAATCCAAATTCTAGGGAACATCTTATATGAATTCGTGACATGTTTGTGGGAAATATTGAGTGTCAAGTACACAAAAGCGATTTCGCTCAACAAGTTGTCGGAATGGATGTTAATTTGATATTGCGCTACGCTTACTCTTTTGTTTGGTTGTTCTCAGCTGATTGTCTAGTTTAATTTAATAAATAAATATTATAGGACATTCTTACACAGATTGACTGAGGCTCACGGTAAGCTCAAGAAGGCTTGTGTTGTGGGTACTCAGACAACGATATATATAATATATAAATACTTATATACATAGAAAACATCCATCCATCCATTTGTGAGATTCGAAAGCAAACTGAACAGCAGTGTCGATCAAATATTGAGCTGTGCTTATTAAGTATACGTACGAGTATAATCAGAAGTCAGAGAAGAAGAGTAAATCAGAATTTCAGCAACCATTTTTCTCCCATGGGTGTCGTAGGAGTCGACTATGGAATTTGCTAACAATAACAATAAAACCTAAATCATAATACACCGTGTTTTTTTTTTGTTTTCCGTTAACTTAGACACGCAGTTAGGTTCATCATCAGAAACCAACCTGTATTACCTATCAGTTTTTGTTAATTCGAAAAAAATTGTTAATTTTTTTTTCATAATAAATGGATTGAGATTGATAGTGTGAGAGGACCTTGATCATAACATTAAAGTCATTGTCAAGTGATGTCGAAACAAATAACATTAGGAAGTGGTAAGGGATGCCACACACGTGTTCAGTAAGTTCCGTAAGAGTTAAGAGGCTAGTTTCTTAGAGAAATCGATTGTATTTGAACTAAAGAATCTTCCCTTAAAGTTAACGGAATTCAATAAAGACAGGGTGTATATTGAGCCAAAATTGCTTATTGTTGACACATCAGTAGGAACCTTCCATACTGCGATACGGGTCATATTTCCTCACAAAATTGTATAAAAATAGAAAACACAGACCAATGTATCCTAACAAGAGTTTGTCTGTCAGCGTTTGCAAATATAAAACTACATTGTGTCGATGTTAGCATCCCGCTAGTAGAACAATGTTTAATCTGCTAACGGAAGACTAAAATTCGCCCTTTCATATATTTTCTTCAGCTTCATTTTTAAAAGCTAAATACATTAGCTCCGCAAAGTTTTTAATTAACATTAAATAGACGTAATAAGACAACACTGGGTACTTGCCGAGTTAATTAGTTAAACTTTGAGTTATTGACTTGTAGTTAGTTTACATCTTCCGAGAGTGATTAGCTGTCGTTAACGCAAGTTAGGAAACTTCTTGTTCTATATCCTTACATATTAAAGGCTTAATGTTTGTCGAACATTATCCGGACTAACTTCGCCTTAATTCCTTTAAGGATTTATAATTTTCTGTGTCATCAATTGACCTTAAAAATCAGTTATCGAATTCTAAGAAAGTGTGATTCGTAATGTGAAATTACCAAATTAAAAAAAATACTTGTCTGTTTCCGAGTGGTGGGCTAGAATACCCTGTGCTTTTGATACACTAAGGCCCACTTGCACCAACCACTTAACTCAGGGTTAGTGGGCTGTCATCTGTCAAATTCCATATAAAATGGTGGGTTAATCCTCGGGTTAACCCTCCATTTTCGTTGGTGCAAGTGGCCCTAAGGGTCGGTTGCACCAAACCGTCTGTCACCGTTAAAACGTTCGTTAAAATTTATTGTAGGTATGAGTGTACGATGATGTGTCTGTCAAATGTGGTTGATGCAACTGGCCCTAAGGCTGAATATTCACCAGCGAGCTGCTGTCTCTTATTTGAAGATCTTCTCATCATCACATTTTGTTCCAATTACGTTGAAATTCAAATTAAGAAATAGTTACTGACATTTCAAGGATTTCTTCAGTCGTAAAATACAAATCCAGGATCAACCAACCTATGAATAAAATCCGCATAAAACTTATTCCAGGCTTAATAAGAGCCTTCACAAAAACCCGGCCGGTTTTAATTACTCTGCCTGACGCCTGCCGGAGACTGACTGGGCGTTTTAATTTTACACCATAATTAGATTTTTCTAGAAAATGTCGGTCGGTGGCCGTCAATAGTGACGCGGCGTCCGAACTGACGTCGATGAAAAAGTTTAAGTAAAGTTAAACGGGTTTGGCCGAAACTAACGCCCAATCGTCGCTTCTCGCCGGCAAAGTTGGCTAGGAGTTTGACCGAAACGGGAGTTCAATAAATCAAATCGCCTCTAACTACTTTGACTTTTTACTCAATTACTTTTCTGGAATGATGTAGGGCAGCCATACTCTAAGTGTGCTCCGCGGAGCCCTAGGGCTCCGCAAAACCTCTCTGGGGGCTCCGTGTGAATTTTGGTTGACTCATATGCGACTTTTACTCTTATTCCATAAAACCAAATATTCACCAATTGTAAAAATAAAAACAGTTCCAGTAATACCTCACATTAGAATCTAGTATAAAGATTGCTATAAACTATTTTTTTTTGTTTAATTTAAGGGTTCTCAGATATTTTGTTTTCCAAAAGGGTTCCATGGGAAAATAAGTTTGAGAACCGCTGATGTAGGGTATATGAATCGCCTAATGGTAAGCGATTACTTTGTCGGTTTATAATAAATAATTTTCTTCATTATGTTGACCACAATGTACCACTCATATTTTTTTAGTGTAGAATATTATTTAGCTATTGATAAAATATTGAACAGAATTCATCTGTTACAAATTATAGTGTGTGAAAATGATGAAATCACCACAATGTATGCACAGCACTGTTTCAGAACACGGCTACGAATCATTTCCCTCTTCCTGCCTTTCTTTCGTCTATTAAAAGAATCCGCTTATAAATAGCATGAAAACTCGATTCGACTTTGATGGATCGGACCTTTTGTACCTATAAATGAACATTTAGAATGTATGAAGTCTAAACTTAGCCCGCAAAAATCTATCGTCAAGATTTAGCTGTGAATTTTGCTTAAATCAGGATTTAAAGATGGTGGTTGTATAAATTACCGATAAATAGGTCATTTAATAATGTAGTATTGTATAAAGATCTTAGAAACTTTTAGATTATCTAAGTAGGATCTCAGTTCTGACCTTACCAGCAGCTTATGACCGTGTTGTATATTAATTTCATAAAATATTTTTAAAACAATGACGGCGTACCAGGAGACTCCATATATTATAATCCCTAAGAAATTTTACACCTAGAACTTGTACTAATATGTATTCTGTGACCTAGCTAAAGTCCTATAAATGAAATACATACATACATATAATCACGCCTGTATCTCACAAAGGGGTAGGCAGAGCACATGAACTACTAAGATACAGTGCCACTTTGGGCAAAAAGGGGTTGAAAAAAATGCAAATTGTGACATTGCAGTGACAGGTTGCCAGCCTCTCGCCTACGCCACAATTTAACCCATATCCCACAGTCGCCTTCTACGACACCCACAGGAAGAAAGGGGGTGGTGAAATTCTTAACCCGTCACCACACGGGGTATGAAATAATGTTCACAGTATTTTATACACTGCCTAAAATGCCCCAGGACTACACAATACCGAGGCTCCCTTACGCTACCGATATTAACTAGATAATCTAGGAACGAAAGAGTACTATAGATAAGTTATTGCAGGTTATTTACTCGTTTTTTCTACTCCCGTACTGTTATTCGTGAGTTACAAGGTCGTGCATAGAACTTTAAAACCCTACATAAAAGATGTCAGGACAAGTCTATCTAGTCTATACCCTGAAAACATTTAGTAGCAGTAGCACGATATAGCGCTGTTACAGTTCAGTAAATACATTGCTACCAACTTAACAAACCAATTCGCAGAGTCGAGACTCCTTCGTTTTCTGCTGCGTTCATTGGCGACGCGTCGAATCGCATTCAAATGTATGAGAACTCGATTCAACTCGGCTCGATTCGTCTTAGTGGCCAGGCTTCAAAGAACCATACCATAGACAGTTTTATTTTCATGTTTGCACTCAAACTGCATATTCAAAATGGTAGGCGGTCCTCTAGATAACTAAGATGACTGAAAGTAGGTATTTGTTGATTTATAATTTTCTTTCAAAATAAGTGCTTGGTCGTAGAAAAAGTATTGTATGCAACGGTGTTTAACTGAGTCAAAAAATGCTCGTGGCGTCTTTATTAACAATTTTCGGCTTCGCCTCAAATTGTTACCCACGCCACTCACCTTTTTTGACCTCTTTTAACCACCAGTTGCATAAAATACTATAAGCTATCACCTTTTCACCTGAGGCTTCACGGGCTGGTTTACATTTTCCTCCGAGAGGTGCATTAACATAATTGCAGCACTATATTGATTGGCTCGGCCGCTACTGGGAACAGGGGAACCGTAGAGCCTTCCCCGAATGTTGAACTTTATTTATTTAAACTTTATTGCACACACACACATTCACAAAATTGTACAAATATCGGATTTAAGCCAAATGGCATTCTCAGTCAACCATAGGGCCAAACAGAATGACTAAAGTTAGTCCAGGGAAAAATAAACATTCAGTAAAGAGAATTAACAAATACATACTTACATTATTTAAGACAACATTGACGAGCATGTAGAGGAAAAGTATACTCTTACACCTCTCTCTTGGACGACTAAGTTTGTAAGCTACGGATATCTTTTTTATCTGTAAGCTATCTTACCTATTCTGCGTAAAAAGTCCGCAGTTTTCGAACTTCGATTTTCGGTAGGTACTCAGGTTACCCACATGTGAGAATTATTGCAATGTAATATTTGTGAAGGTATTGTTTAATATGTGTTTAAAAGTAATACTTTACATTGAACACCAATAGACACTTTAAAAATTGCGAATGCTCCTCAGAGAAACACTCCTGATTCTAGCCTTTATTCTCTTGTTTTACTAGGAATAAAAAACAAAGTTGTCATTAAATAACAAGAAGCCACTCAATACCCCTGCCTGTTCTGCGAATCGGTAGCCAGTCCAGCCTAGAGGCACGATACGATCACAGAATTACCACTATAAGGCACCCCTCACTCAAAACGACGTACTCTCTATGAAACACCGCGTCGCTTACGACGTTTTAAACAAGAACATATAATGGCGGCTGCTTGATCTAGAAATTGAATTATTTCTATAGAGCCTGTATCGAAAATCGTTCCATTGAATAGTTGATGCTTATTTACACGTTAAACATAGGGGATATTAATTTATTATTAGCTGATACGGGAGTCGCTTATTCCCGACTGTTAAGATGTATTTTGTTGCAGGTTTTAAAACGTATTCATTTATTTATCATTATTTCGTATTAAGAAGTAAAATTTGAAGAGAATTTTATGTGAGAAAGGTTGTATAAATACATATAAGCCCATTACCGGAACATAAAATTATACCTACCAACATGGCAGGTAAGGTCAACTACCCAGTTTAATTAAAAGAAATACTTCAACGCTCTCAACTAGTCCCAAAAGTAATAATCCCTTCTCGGTATTAATTAAGTGAGCACATATCAATACCGAACATATCAAACCTGTATCTATATATACACGAAGCCCCAACAATAATCAGACAACTCATATCGTAGAAGGGAAGACGACCATTCCGCAGCAACCATGTCGCATTAACCCACGCCGGAGTTTGCCCTAGTGAATTATCGCCGGGCTTGGTTCGACAGAGTTGTAAAGCGTCTAAATAGTAGGAACCCCGCGGGACCGACCTACGTTATCTTTACGAGAGCTGCAGTTAGATTAGTTTTTGTTCTCCGTTATTGGAAATACAGAGGTGGGAATATGGGATTGGGTATAAATTTTACGTGTTATAGTTTCTTGACGCTGAAAGGCAATATATACGTCAAACGTGTCGATGGACACAAGGATTTATGTCAATTTTAGTATAAATCTGCCGTGCAAGTTGTTGTTGATAATATTATGGTGCATATGTTCGATAATGAAACCTAAAAATGCGACTTTTTCTCACTTACTCATCATCCTGAAACGTGCTCTTCCTGATAATTATAATTAGCGCGTCGTGAAGTTGCTTTTGCGCTAGCTTATTCTATAAGGTAAAGTGCGGAAACTACTAAAGCTAAGTTTGAATCGGTTCCAGTATCCTATATTTTAAAAAACTATAAAATGTTAGAGAAGAAAAATAATTCAACATTATCATAACTTGTCAGATCGAACTAAATAAAATACACCTAAACTTACTCGTTGCATCGGTATTCACTCCTCAAAAACACGCAAACACGTTTGCAATTCCACAGCATCAAAGCATCAGTATAAAAATGATTAGGTACCGCCGTGCATCAAGAAAGCAAAGCAAACAGTTGCCCCAATAGTCATCCCCTATTCGATTAAGGGAGGAATAAAAACCACCCCAGCTCTATTTCATAATTTGCATGGCAAACGCAAATACATTTAAAATATTGCCTCGAAACCTTAATTTTCCTTTTCTGATGTTTCGATCAATCTTTTGAGGTTTCTTGGGGAGCTTTGGAGGTTTTAGAACGCTTAAGAGGTCGGATGCTGCGAAACGAGTGCAATTTCGTGGTAGACAGGAGTTGTAATAGGCACTAGAGCTTTCCTAATTTTTTTATTTTGTGCAACATTTGTTTTATTTACAACTAGGATTAGATAGATAATAATAATATCAGTGCCAAGACAAAATCCCAATTTGCATGTATTACAAGACGTCTTACGATGGGTCTACCCGTACGATATGTAGGTAGGTATGACCACAGAATATATAATAGTACAAGTACAGAAGGCCCACTGCTTTGATGTTTCCGAAATGCCGCCTTTTTAAATACCTACAACATTCTTACAAAGAAACGAGCCGCACGTGCGCGGCGTCCCGTGATAGGGTTACCAATGGATCCAAACGAATTAATACTCATATTAAATGTTATATTATTATATTCAAGTCTTGAGTACTTTCTAGGTATGTATTTATATATTTTTGTTCAAGGTTCCAACATCACAAGCCTTATTGAACTTTTCCGTGGGACTTAATCAGTAGTAGATCTGTATAAGAATGTCTTTTGGTATTTATTTTATTCAATATGTCTATTTAACTAAGTATTATTAGCCATTCCACCCGCGGACATCGCTTAAAAAACCTCGCGACGTAAAGTAACAATAGAAAGTGCGAACGTGCATTCCGTGAGAATGTGCGCCACCCCTGAGTAGGCCGCGAACTCGCGGCCGCCAGGATATACTTGTAGCGCGGCGATAGGATCGCGGAGTGAGCCGCCCCTGGTATGACTTCATATCGAACTACATAATGTTTTTCTAGTAGACTATTACAAACTTTTAAGATATACATATAAGTCAAAACTTCCGCATAACTGATACCTAATCGAATTTATTCGCAAATATATTTGTCTTGTATCAACGAAACGTTTATTATTACTGCCGGTAATCCAATAAAATTGCAAATCGCGTATCGAACCCCCGCGGAACCAAGGGCCTCGACTGTTCCGAGGATTCCATGTACCGTGACGCACAGACAGATAATTCTTTATGAGAAATGTCTTATATCCTTGTTTATTCGAACAGGACGCTTATTCTCTGAATTGAATCCAAAAAATACATACATTACATTTATATTGAATTTTTCATTAATGTTTATAAATAGATAGCTGATTCTTGGAACGCAATTTGTGACGATTTTGAGTAAAAGGTCAATGGCCCATTATCATAAGGATTGTACGCTCGTATTTTTTATACGAATTATCTGTTACGAAATCGTTATGTTTAAGAGACAATCTGGGACCTTTTTCTTGAAAACTACGCGTTTTTTTGCAAGGTATAAAATTCAATAGGTTCAATAGGTTATTAAATTTGAGAAAAAGCTCGGCTGATAAGGCCACATCAAAAAAAAAAGTTATTAAATTTGTGCTATGTCTATAAGTACTTAGAAATTAATTCATTTTAAATAATATATAAGTAGAATCAAATGTGTATTACACCAATCCTAAGTTTTATTTGACTACCGTTGACTACACGCACCACAAACATAAGGAATATAATAATTCCTTTAGTGTTTACAAATGCCATTATTATGTACAACTACCCAGTTCATGACCAAGTCATGTTATGACTTGCCAAATGTCAACGCAGGAGTTCATCACAAACTTTGAAAATATGAATTGAGTTCAAATAAAAATATCCATTTCTATCCTGTCATGAAAACAGAGACTTAGAAATTGTAAAAAAATCCGCAAAGGGAACGGGAGCAGATGCAATCAGAGATAACGTGTTCCGTGCACGAATCGAAAGTTTAAAAAGTCTCGCATTAGAATATTCCCGTTTTGTGAGAATCAGCAGTCTCGCCAAATTGCAGACCTGGGGGAAGTAGGGCTGCATCCGTCCTCGGATGTTGGATGTCTTTACAATGAATACTTTTGAACATATTCCAACGGTCCAACGTGTCCCTTGCGCTATGAGAAAAATAGTATAGGTGCTTTTTGTATTGAAAAATTAAACATGATTTACATGTCGGTATAGTATCACTCAATCAAAACTCATGACCTTGACACTATGCTGTCATCGCCAACATTGAATAAGGTTGTTGTTTTTGAGGGCACCATGGCTATCGGGCATATTCTGGCTCAAATAACAGAATTAAATCCGAATCAGGTGTGTCCAGAATCAAATTTTAAAAAATCTCAAACATTTATTCAGTAAGTAGGTCACAGGGGCGAAATTAAAAAAAATCAAAAACATTTATTCAGTAAGTAGGTCACAGGGGCACTTTTACATGTCAACATTACAATAAATAATATGGATTCAACAAAATGAAAATTAAAGCTACTTTAAAATAAAGATTAAACATGGTGAAAAAAAAAACAAACTGATAAAATATAAAATAAAAACAACTAAAATAACTTCAGTGTTATAAAAGACTAATAGATATCACAACTAAAGATAATAAATATACTTAATCTATTTTTTTTTCTTAGAGATGTATATGGTCTCCAAGAGTCAGAAAGAAAATAAACAAACAAGGACCGAACAAAGTGCCTCAATGTAATCTTACTCAAAATTAAAGTCACAAGTAGATATAGTATAGCCCCTTTTAGCTGAAACAGACCGGTCTTCACAAACAATCAAAGGTGCTGTTCAAAAGTACGGATCATATCCAAATTTAATTCATAATCTTTTCTAGAATCTTCAGGTCACAACAATGTGTGATGAGATATGAAATGTCTATGGATTCGTGAAGGCAAATATCTCACTGTAGTAAATAAGAGTACGGCAACATCCGCGCACCCCATCCCTACGGTTCTATGGGTCATAAACGATATTATTTTATTACGAACAGCGTCAGCAGTTCTGCTGCAGGGGAGTCGACGAACTTCGTTTTTGCCGCGTTGTCAGGTCTATGACATATTTATGTAAACGTTTTTACCTTATCATTTTTCATATTGTTAGTTTATAAATAAGTATTATCATTTATCACTATAGGCTTTGCATTATAGGATAGATAAGATTGATCATGGGCTACCATTGGTTATTTACCCCTTTAAGTACTCGAGGTTTAATAACATTGTTCAATGGGATTGTCATAGATGGCGCCATCATCAGCATAGCTCGCTGTTTTTCTCTAGCTTAATCACGATAAACTTAAAGGACTGTCGCCCGGTGCTATTTAATAAAACTTACATCATTCTTGGTATTGACAAGACAAACTATGCTGGTGCTACCCCATTCAACCAAATGATTTACATTAGTTATATAATGTTGTTAGTCAAAAATGGTAAACTGGTAGTCGCTTGCTAACAATAGATAACTACTACAAAGTTGACTTACAAAATGAAGAAAACTTAAGTTAGCTTGTAAAAGCTTGTCACACAATTACAAGCCACTATAACTACAAGTATACTATGGTAGGTTACACCGGGGTCGTGACGTCCTGTCGTGATGCTCGATCGAGCGCCTGCGTTGCGATGCCACGAGTAATTGTTGCACTAGGGTTAAGCCTGGTTTACGATGTTAATGTGCAATTTGATAGGAGAAAGCGCATTTTATAACTACGTTGAACTTAATGCACTTTAGGGCTTTTACAAGAATTTTATGGAATGCCATCAGTTTTTACTGTGCGACTTTGTTGATTTTATGTTAGGTTGTTTCCGATCGTTATTATGTGCAATTTAAAGAAATTCTTAAATTTACATTTACAGTATTTTCTTGTGTTGTTTTGATGCTAGTGTCAATATTTAGTTAACCTGATCGATCCGAGTCCTATCGCCAACCACAACCTTTATGTTAATATTTAACAAAATGGAACTAATATTTAACTATTTGACTGTATAAACAAACTTTATGCTTAAAGAACTATCAGCCAGAAATGCTAAAAGAACACTCCACTGTAAGCCCGTCCACCAAATAACAATTAATTCGGCTTCCGATAGCGCGATCCGTCTCCATTCGTCACGCCGTCTGCAGACAACGCAACAAACAGCCGAAAATATTGCTGAAAGCCTCACCGGCTACTATCACACCAACATAGTCCTGATAGTCCTATTTTAGTTTTTTGATATTTTATAAGTGTATCTTGGTTTCATGTACCATTTAATGAGCTCATAAGCTGGCTCATTGGTTTATAGTATTTATTAGCTTTTTAAATACAAAGTATTTATCGCTTGAAAGTTGAAACCTTCTTTTGCTAAAAACATCTTTTGGCTCTGATCTACCAGTTATTAAACTTATACAATTAATTTACAACCTTTACAAACGCAAAATAAAAATGAAAAATATTACCTTTTATCAACAATAATTCGTACTTCAATCGCATTTTGGAGTAGTCTTCATGAGTTTATCGTTATGCCTTTCGGTGTGACGAACGCCTCTAACTCCTTCGTGTTCGACTCAGGTGGCGCTAACCGTTATTCTCTCCTGCAAACAAGCTAACATTATTTATCCCTGCCTAAAAATTCTTGACATATGAAGACACAGGTGCTGGAAAGTGTTTACGCACAAAGTCAGACCAGGCTAAGAACAGCGAATTCGACAGCGCAGTCTTACGTGCTAAGTAAATTTCATCGAACGCATATATGTATGTTTGGCGTTTACCTTATGTGTATTCATTCTGTGGTGTCAAAATCGTTGTGAATTTGGCTCGGTTCAGACCGACTCTATTTTTTCTTTTGTTGCACTATTTAAGTTTTAACATTAGTACGGATGTATCGCGAAATGTTTTTTTTTTTCGTATTTTTACGGAAACGTTCGTATTTGTCATGCTAGATCAGTCTATTATGTATACTTCGTTTACCGAAAGAAAAACATTTCGCACTATACCTGTAATAAATTTATTGTACTCGTATTTTAATTGCGGGATATTTTGCTTCTACTTTTTCTAAATATAAAATGTAAGCAGTTAGTAAGTAGGTACTTATAATATCATAACGAGAAAGATCTTATACACTTTCCAACTTTCTCTTAGTTTCTCGTACATTTAAAATTTATAGAGTTAAAGAAGTCTATGTTCGTCAGCATTATAATTTAATGAGATCCCTACTTTGACTTTAACGTAACACTTGAATTCCTTTAATTCTCATTTTCACGAGTAAGCGTCTCATTTCAGTCGTAATTAAAGTAAATGTTATTAATCCTTGCGAGTCCGTGCCTACGTTACTTTGTACGTTGTTATCTCCTAACTTCTTGTCACATTCGCTCGGCAACTTTTCCTTGAAGTAGGCTGGCGGTAGTCTTTATCTTGCACGTCAGGAGTTCCGTAATACCTAAGTCCGACGCTGTTACGGCATTTACACGAATAAGCTCTTACGGAAACTACTGTTTGGATTTAAACGACTCTTAAAAACGCTGACTATAGAATAGATAACGCATATAATACATTCATAGCTCAAATGTGTTTTAAAGAATATAAACAATAAAATGTCAGTTATTCAGACGGCTGAATTTGAATAGCCAATCTTTCAGTAATACTTTTAACACCGACAGATCTGCTGTATCGTTATGATATTTTATAACCTTTGCTGGTATGGGGCTGGGAGAGTCGAGGGATTTAAATATATGTATGTATAACTGAAAATCAAATTTAGTTATAATATAAGTACCCATTCATGTTATGGAAACCCGTATTTCTTATACCATTAAGTTCCAAACCATGTCATGATAAATAAGATAAGAAGATAAATATAAATTTCTTATTTACCTACACTTCAACCCTCGGGATGTCACCGTAACAATTTACATCCAAATTCTATTGTCTTACATCTTGGCAAACTTTAACGAATTACACAAACAGCGTAATCCTCGTCAGGCGCCATGTTTGGGCGCCATGTTTGGGCGCCATATTTGGCAGCCATATTGCCGGCTATGGCTGACACGGTGCGCGATAATTAGATAATTGCATGGAACGCCGTTTCGCGCATCGCCGGTGTTTGCTCGCCTGGATTGGGCAGGTAGGATTGTTACTGCAAACTGCAAGGGTTGTGTTTAATTGCAGTCCTTGTCACACGAGCATTTGACTACGAAATAATTCTGTAAACAACACGCTTGTTGTATAAACGGACAAATATCTAAATATAAATAGATCTAAATATTATGAAAAATATCTTGCAATAGTAATGTTCTGGTACAATTCCCACTGAGAAATAATAAGAATGATTATTTTAGAAGCAGTAATTAAATAAAGCTTTCCAGCATTAAAATTTGTTTTGCAAGGAGGCATATTAAATGGTAACAATATTGTGGGTACTTGGGTAGTAAAGTAAACTTAAATGCTTAAGGGAAGTTTGGACAAGTTGTTATTAACTCAAGAATTCTTAGTTATAAATAACTCTTCTGTTACGCACGGACTTTAAGAAAAGT
The DNA here is from genome assembly GCF_023078275.1 of Leguminivora glycinivorella. Classification (NCBI taxonomy): domain Eukaryota; kingdom Metazoa; phylum Arthropoda; class Insecta; order Lepidoptera; family Tortricidae; genus Leguminivora; species Leguminivora glycinivorella. The sequence goes on along the minus strand of NC_062978.1, from coordinate 18,920,142 downwards.
GGTCTAGGAAATGTAGAAATCTGATACACATGAACCAAAATTCTACTCTAGTTTACACCGAGCTGAATTCAGCAAATCAGCCAGCTAACTCGCTCAGCACAAATTAATACACTTATCTGGCTAAAATACCGCGTAAATTCGGCTTGAAACCAACCACATACATCAAGATCGTGGAGATACGTTCGTACACAACGTACACCCAAGTACGTATCACTAATCTTATAACGAAAATTGTCTTCAATAAGCCATTAAAGTGATTGCCATCAGTCGCTGATCGCATTAGTGTGATCGTGCCCTTACGGCTCACGGTGTGTGCACGTCTTTAGGGATCGTTATTAATAGATGTATTATAGTTTGCGTGGCGTAGGTAGCTGGCGGCCCCAGCTATCTGCGTGAAGGTTTTGTGTAGCAAACAATTGTTTGTACCGTTTTATACAAACTATTTTATACTACTCGTGGGCGATAGGGTATAAAGAGCAGCGTATGGTAGGATCCATTGTTGTTATACGTATGTGGTCTTTGAAATAACATTTAATTAGATATATAGTCAGGTTAAATAACTTTTCATTAAATACCTGACAAATTGGGAAATGAAAGTTATGATTAATGTAACAAAAAATCAATTCAATGGGCGTCAATTTTATTCAATTAGTTTTCTCATTAATCAGAATTTATTAAGGGAAATGTTACGTTAAATGTTCCACATGCACACTACGTAATAGGAAAAGTAAAATTAATTTTACTTTCTTTAAGTACTTTATATAATTAAGTTTTCTATAGGTATTCGCAATGCTAATTTGGTGTTTTCTTTTACAGGTATGTTAACGCAGCCTACACCTACTTACATCAAACTGAAATCAAGGTCAGAAAAATGAAATAACTACTCTTAAGTTTGTAAAATTGTACGGATGAGATATAATGTCACCAATAATATAAGCAATAAGCCATAAGCCTAAGCATTAGCCTTCGGTAATTGTGTCATATACTTGAAAATTTCGACCCTTGCTTTCGTGATCCGATGGCCGAGTGGTTTTACAGGCATCCGTCCGGTTAACGGAGTACGCTGGTTCTATTCCAGCTCGGAACACTTGAAGGCCTTGGTCACTTTTTCTTTGTTTATGACATTTATTTAATGTTTATCATAGTATCTTTCGAAAAGTGTTTCTTTGCGCTACCAAATGCTAACATTGCACTTTTAACTGTTCAGACCTCGTAATTATACACTAAGATTTTTTTTGGAATAATGGGACAGAATATTTCAAGTACATAATTATATACGCTTGAACAATTCAAAAACCTTAAAACTGTAACGTGTAGCGTATGTGAAAGGCTGAAGTTGGAATTGAGTCATTTCCTGCGGTACGCCCGCATACTGCTGTACACGTGCCTTGTACACAATTATTATCTGATCTGCGCCGCATGGGGCACAATGTATATGAGGAAGCGGACGGTCTCATTTTTAATGCCTAACAATTTTCTCTTCTTGCTGGTAAAGGGACGTACACAGATGTCATGTATACTATAGATCAAGCAAACGTATCTACTTAGCATGTCAAATGAACTCAGTAAAATTCACTGAGTTATCCGTCTTTAATCGCAGCTTGCAGCTTTCGGGCGTCAATTTTTGTAAGTTGAAGTCGACAAAAACATTAAAAATGCCTCGTTACGTGATATTTAATTGCAACAACATAAAAATTATGAACACTCAAGGGCCTGACACATATTTAAAATCACAGGCAAGTAACAAATTCAGTACAAAATCTGACACACTAGGCCCCCAGCCCCCCTACAAATAGATAAATTTCTTCTATTCTGTGGGGACGTACTTGAGAAGGCCACCTGGTGGGTGACCCAGGTACAGCTGGGTAGGCATTGCAGTGTTGAGTTGCAGCAGATTCAGGCCAAGGGGACTTAGGGCAGGAAGCAGCGCTCCTCGATCCTTCGAGGAAAACGACGTGCTCTTGTTTTGGAGGCGAAGACACTTTAGGTTTCTGAGCCAAATGAGTTTATTTTCCTCCTACCTGTTCCATGTGCAGTCGGGCCTCCTTGCACGGCGGCTCCAAGGTGCTCGATCCTGTGTTGTCACTCAATGCTGGGGTTAGCTTCTTGTTTGATGCATAATAAGTAGTCTTAGCTATAACTCAGCTTTCAGACAAAAAAAACTAAATCATAATCGGTTCATCCGTTCGGGAGCTACGATGCCACAGACAGACACACACACAGACAGACAGACAGACAAACAGACAGACAGATAGACAGACACGTCAAACTTATAACACCCCTTCGTTTTTGCGTCGGGGGTTAAAAACAAAACCGGTCAAATGAAAGTTGAGCTTTAGTTATAAAGTTTTTGTTTATAAAAAAGTAAATATAAATAAATATTGGGGGACACCTTACACAGATCAACCTAACCCCAAACTAAGCAAAGCTTGTACAATGGGTGTTAGGTGACGATATACCTACTTATATAAATAAATAAATACATACATATATACATACATAGAAAACATTCATGACTCAGGAACAAATATATCACTACGCGCTAGGCCAGACCGGTAGTCAATTTGATTTTTATGAATTCACGGACAGCTTATTGAATGTGGTATGGGATTCAGATCAGTTAGTTTCAAGTTTCAATTCGCGCGGGCCTCTGGCTAACACGTAAAGAGTTATTCAGTTTACGCGCTGCGACTGACTGATACGATTCCAAGAAATCACTATGAAAAACATTGTTAACCGCTCCGCATAAAAGGTATCCTATTCACTTCTCGCGCATTGTGTTGCCTGAAACGTCAGATCCAATTATTTGAACACTTTCTGGAAATAACTGAAATAAAACAGTAAAAATATTTTCCGCTCATTCCTTTGTCCTTAGCCCCTTATATTTAAACTTTAATGTAACCGCTAGTTAGAAGCTCACGCTCAAATTAAAAGGCAGCCCCTAAGCAGAGGTCCTTTATTAAAAACGACACAAGTGCCATGCTTTTTCCGCCATGTTAGGCCTTTTTGTGCAACCCTGAACCTGCCGTGTTAGTTGTTAAGGGCAAACGCAATCTCGGTCAACCACCGAATAACTGTCAATTAATTCAATTAATGTTGTTATAAAAAAGTTTTTTTATAAGCAATGCGCTTTGAATCACTAGCCGAACGACGTACCTACGTGTCTAGTCTAATACTATAAGTAACTAATAAAACCTCAGCCGCGCGGTAGACAATAATTCTCTTCTCAAGTATACTACGGTTCAAATAAAATCGAAATCATATCATGTATGGGATTTATTCATATAATTGCATTGTATGAATAATCCCAGCCATATTTTAAAATATTTCCTAACGGTAGCGTAAAGCTAACGAAAAATAGAGATAGAAAAAAGATTTCCAACTTTATGTTTCCACAGTTTTTCCAGCACTCGTATTTCCCCCAAACTACCCAACTACCCTTTGTAAAAGTAGGTATACTCCGGAAGTGGATCGTTGGTTACGTGAAATTTATAACTTCAGGGGTTCAAATCGGGGGTGTAAATTGGTTAATGCAAGGGTGGCAGGGTTCGTACTGACCTTTCGACGTTAAACTTTAATAGAGTTTCATTAAGGAACCATTTTTATATTTAAAAGGGCGGGCACTGCTTTAAATTTAATGACCGGTCGTTAGCAAAATAAAACAGGGTAACTTGATATTTCTGAACTTCTAAGTTTAAGTCTCAAGGTCTACTACGACTTTAAGAAAAATATCAAAATATTATCAGTTTTGTGCCAGCTGCGATTGAAGCATAGTCTTTAAATAGTGTCGTGTATTTCAAATATCTGTTGTGTTCCTTTTATGTATACCCTGTGTTTGTTAACACCAAGTATAAATTGTAAAACCTAATCTAATAAGCAATGGATACAGTCATGGTAATTGCGTAAAAAGTATTACATGATACCAATGAAAGTCACCATTATAAACAGCCCTAATTTATTCAAGTTAACTTTTTCCGGCATTTCGTGACTCTGTAATGCTATCCATACAAAATGACCCCCCGCATCAAAAATGTAGTTTACTTAACATATCTATGCATGCAACTCAAGCCTATGTAGTAGGGTGTTGCTTTTTATCGCCTGTAATGATATCTTTGTTCAAATTAAGCGTTTTATGGCCTTAACTGACCCCATGTAGTTAGAATTTTATCGGGCATGTTAATTGTACTTAAGTTTGTTTTTTATATCACTGGTCCTCGTAATTATTTGAAACTTTTAATGATGAAAAACAGCTTTATTTCATAGTTGAAGTGGTAATTCCTTTCCATTTTATTCGGATTTGTCAAACTTTTAAATTGAAAATTGAATTTTAATTAATGAGCGACAGATCAAACCTTTATACATACAAGTTAGATTAGCATAGAAGCTGTACGTCACCTTAAAACGACAAACCGCTTGTTCAAGACGACCGGTAGGTTCTCATTCTGAAACATGCAGTAGCAGTCGCAATACCCCGGATCTCCAACAATTATATCCGACTTGTGTGCGCACCTGTATTTGCCATCCAAATCCAATTTCTTGTGAACTATACGCGGCCGATATGAGCGAGATGTTGACTTGCTTCGGGCTACCCAGTTTATTAAGATACACGCTGGAAACATTGTGTTTAGATACGTACGCTTGGGTGTATTTATATGCACGATTTACTTGCTATCCATGTGCTGAAAGCAAGAAAATCGGATGGAAACATCAGGACGACTAACAAAACTTTAATGTAGAATGTTATTTTTTTCTGCTGCTTGAATAATATGATTTCCTTGTGGAATTTATACTCTTATCATTATGTAGACGTATAGAAAGTTGATATGTATACTTGTTATATTTAATATAAAAGCTGCACGGTGTAATTGGCATAATACGTGAATCGCAAAAACATGAAACATTTTTAAAGCTACCTGCCTCTAACAAAAGCTTTCAAATGAATACCGTAACGTTCAGCCTTTTCATATTTACTTCAATACGAAAAGGATATTTCATTGACATGATTTCCTAGAAACAAAATAAATACTTCGAAATATTGAAGTAAATATGTGTACCGTTGCATTGCCAACATTGAAATTCGAAATTTTCAATCGCTCCGAAACCGTCGGGAGTATAGACAAAGCGTTTCCTGCGCCGTCTGGAACGGAAGCTGTATCGCCATCTATCGGCCCGGCGCGAAACTATGACGAGGACAATTCACTTTTTGAATTTCTAATGACTACTGCCTGCTGAAAATTTAATGCGCTGGGTCGTTTTTCACGTTGCATATTAACATGCCGTGGGAGAGAATGCAAGAAGGGTTTAGAGACTGCCTACTAAAAACATAGAAAAATAAAATTTACTTTAACAATAATTTTGGAATGATGTTCTTTATAGAACATTAAACACAGTAAAATTGTATTCTATGAATAATCCATATTATGTACCTATGTATACCGTTCGACAGTATTTTGACATTTTTGACGTAATTGGCACCCGTCAGCCGCATATTAGTAATTATCTTCTCGTTTTATCTGCTTCATTTGCACTGCGATGAGGATAAAATTGATAAGGCCTTATGGTTTTAACTAATTTCAAATTGGATCTCACTTAATGAACTATCCAATTCAAATTGCTACATTCGGACACACAATATCTGATATACACCGCTTTATTAGCGGTGTTTCCTATAACACGAGCAAATTGTAATTCTTATCGATGATACTTTTATTCAGTTACTTTCTAATTTCTCAAACTCTAAGGGCCCATTTATACGGTTCGATAACTCGCATGTGTTTTATTACATTGCGGTATTTGATGGTTGTGCAAAATTGTATGTAACCTCAACAGCCCGCAGTGTAACTAAAATCGCATGCGAGTCTGCACGCCGGCTAAATCAGGCTTTATTGAACATTTCAATGCACGCCATCAGCCTTGTACTTGACATCGCTTGTCACGCTTTATAACAGGAAATTCGCAATAGATTGCTTCTTAGAAGAAACTTTGAAGTGGGATAAAACTCAGAATAGACGTTATTTTTAAAAGTCCTGTCATATTCCAAGTAGTTTCAACTCATAGAGCCACTGAGCCCGAAAGGCAACAGTGCAAAATCCAAAGTCGATAAATCAAAGATCACACATCCGGCCTGAAGGACCATCCTTATCGCGATCCTAACGAAGGCGCGTGCGTTCGACAGCTCGAGAGGGGTCAATTGGACCGCAGTAGGCGGGGGACAGTAGTTCAAGTGTCTGGCTTGAGGGCGGTAAGGCTCTTAGGCCCAGTCCAATGTGTAAGATACGCACTGATCTTAAACATGGACTGACTGATTTTTATTCAATACTAGCTTTTGCTCGCGGCTTCTCTCGCGTTAAAAAGATCCAAAAAGTACCCTATGTCACTCTCCATCCCTTCAACTATCTCCACTTAAAAAATCACGTCAATTCGCCGCTCCGTTTTGCCGCGAAGGATGGACAAACAAACAGACACACACACATTCCCATTTATAATATTAGTATGGATTTTAACAAGGCCTTCTCAGACACAGCCACTAGAAAGTCAAAATTAAGGGTCACTCAAATTAAGGGCCTTCAGATTTTTTTTTTTACCTGCTATATTCGTACTCGTTAGTAGATGTGACACACACATTTGTGACGTCACTTGTCATATTCTGCAAAAAGCAGCAAACATTTCCTGCTCAAACAGCGGTACTGTTCTAACGTTTCCTGCGGCCGGCCGGGTCCCCGGAGAGCCGACTGCGTCCGACGCGGAATAGTAACGACTACACTGCCTCGGACCCGGACACACTACCGCGGTGTGAACTGCTGCGAACATACGACCTTATTGATAAATACGGATTTAAAGATTTGAATTTAGACTGGTAAGGGCTCCCTTACATTTACAGATTTTTTTTTACTCTTACTTATATTACTCTTGGCCACAGACTAGCCGAAGACAAAGACGTGGCCTACGATGGAGTGAGCTCGCCCAGAAGATGCCTGTTCACTCTTGAAGGTTGCCGGGTTATTTATTCAATTCAATTACAATCATAAGCTTACAGTGTGGTACCAAAGCACCTATAATGTTATCAAAAGGTATTTAACAATACAATTATACAATGAAATACTAAAACAAAATAGTTCAATATAGTTATATGAGCTGTCTTAGAACTATGCCTGTTAAAATATTTTTATTAGAATACAATAAGGTTACGGTTTAATAACATCCGTGGTAAGTATTATTTGGCTGAAAGCAGATTAGAATAGAAAGAAAATAGAAATTTGAAAATATACACCAATAACCCATTCCTGTTGCGAAATATTACTCTAACAGTTTACTTTAGTGTTTTATTTTACTCTTACCTAATATTATAAATTCAAATTCTATATGTGACTTATGTTAGTGTAAGCGCAGAGCAAGTACGAAATGTAATTTTTCTCAAACATGCAATGAAATATTGTCTTTACGTTCCTTAAAATGGGCTGGGAAGTATCGCTTTTTGGGCGCAACAACTCGAGAGGACTGTAAAGGAATTTCATATTATTTTTTAGGCCTAGGCCTGCAAAGTAACTTTTTTAAGTAAGCTGTCAGTACTGTCATGTCACTTTTTTTTTAATTTTTGTGTGACCTGGATACTTGTCACACTTGACGTTTGAGTGTATTTGTATTTTGTCACTTAATAAATAAAATATTGTCCTTTAGAGCATTTTTTTATTTCATTGTATGTTTGAGAAAAGCACTATACATGCCTCGGCGTGAAAACGGATTCCGGCCTCGTATCCCTATCCGGCCTCGCTCGCACGCTCGCTCGGCCGTATATACCCACTTGGCCGGAAATCCTCATTTTCCCGGCCTCTGATGTAATGTACTATTCTTTGCCTAAAATAGTACATTACATCAGAGGCCGGGAAAATGAGGATTTCCGGCCAAGTGGGTATATACGGCCGAGCGAGCGTGCGAGCGAGGCCGGATAGGGATACGAGGCCGGGAATCCGTTTTCACGCCGAGGCATGTATAGTGCTTTTCTCAAACATAGATACAATGAAATAAAAAAAAATGCTCTAAAGGACAATATTTTATAAAAAAAAGTTACTTTGCAGGCCTAGGCCTGAAAAATAATATGAAATCCCTTTACAGTCCTCTCGAGTTGTTGCGCCCAAAAAGCGATACTTCCCAGCCCATTTTAAGGAACGTAAAGACAATATTTCATTGCATGTTTGAGAAAATATTATTTTCATTTAGACTGGTGTAACATCGAAACTTTCAAAAGAAGCGAAACATTTTTACGAAAATTCACATGTCGTGTCGTTCTGGTTTTGTTTATTTAAATAGTGGAAGTTAGAACACTATTCCATATGAACAGGCACATCACATCCCCCTCTGGATATCAACATTTAAAAAAAATATTTTTCTCCAAAGAGGAAAATGAGGATTTCGTTTTTATGGAAAAACGGCCATCTCCTTTCCTGCTAAACAACTTTTTCTTTTGATACACCTCCGTCAAAACAACAGCCGTATTTTACAGATAAAACAAAAAGTTAAAAAAAGCACTCAAATGAATCAGGCCGATAACATCTCTGAATTAAAGAAAAAATATATTCAACGAATTTTTATCTCGCGAAAACTTTTAAGCGTAAAATGGTGTATCTAAACATGGACAAGAAACACAAAAGATAAGACCGCTAAATAAGGAGCGCTGAACGAATTAGCTCAGCGCTGGATGCTAATGCTGGTATTCGAATTCGATTAGAATATGGAAGCGTTTTCTGGTACAGAGTTTTGTGTTCGAAATTTAAAATTAGAATTTTAAGTTTGGAATTCTCTAAATGGCAGTTACAAGTAGAACTACCTTAGGTATTGTACCTCTAAAATTGGAACAACTTAAACGGGGCTTGGCATTGCGATGACAGTGTGGCAATGTATATTATGTAATGACATAGCCTCACTTTGTTCCGTTATCAAATCGTTGCATAAATATAGTATTTTTCTATTTGTTTCATAATTCTGAAATAGTACATTACGATACAAGTGCGTAAAAAAGGAAGTCGAAACGAGTGGCGATAAATTAAAACACGACCGAAGGGAGTGTTTTAAATCGACACGAGTTTATTTTACTGAAAAACGTCGTACACGTGCGAAAAGGAAATAACTTCCTTTTTTACGCACTTGTATCGTAATCTACTATATCATACCTTCGTAGATTTGGTCAAACGATGACGTATTAATAGGCTAGTTTCCTATACTTAAAATAAAATATTTATGCAATGCACGAAATAAAGCACCACATAATTAGAAGAAAATTATGGACAGTAGTTATTTTTAAACATGATTTCTATTTAATAAGTCAAAGAGAACGATATTAAAGTAAATGAATTGACCGTGACGTCACTCCTCAGCATTGCATACTAATAAAATTCCATATTAGCAAATCGTTTTGACAGTTCTTAAAAAGAAGCTGATTTGACTAGTTATAGTAGGAAACTAGCCTATTGTATTTGTCTTATTTCATATCGAGTAAATTTTCCAATGTCGCTGCTAAAAAAGAGAATACAGTGTGGGACCTGTAACCAAGGTGAAGAATTGAACTGTATGCTATTCTCCTTATACTGATCAACATTTGTTCGGCGACTTTTAAAAATAACTTGTATTTTGATTTTTATTACCCTTGAAAGTTTTTTCTAAGAGGTAATGTATTGCAAATTCTGTTAAGTCTAAAGTGTGACAGACAACGTCAATGACAACAATAATGGCGTACATTAAAGCTAATATTTATTTTGTATGAAAAATCAAAAATTTAAAGACATCATAATTTTTAAAAGTCACTGAACAAATGTTGATCAGTATAAGGAGAATAGCCTACAGTTCAATTCTTCACCTTGGTTACAGGCCCCACTCTGTATTTTGACAAAAAGTAACATCCTTACCTTTCCCAATTCCCAGTATAATAAAGACGACGAAATAATAAAATTAGCGACAAAAAGAAAGTTGCCTCGAAGTTGGCAACAATGGGCGGCGACAAAACACATTGCCCGGATTAAAAGAGTTCGGCAAGTTTTCTTATTCGCTCTAAACTCTAGGGCTGCGCTTTTTTTAATAAGAACGAGAGTTGTACCATTTGAGTACGGAGGGGGATATACATATAGGTAGTAGCTAGGTAGGTTGTGTTTTTTAATGATTGATTTATACTTTTTTAACAAAGTGTTGTAATTTAGCTTTGTCATTCTGTTTTTGACCTCAAAGAGATTGAATCTAAATATGTGTGCGTTTGAATGAAAGGCGTCTGTCGAGTTAAACTGAGACTTAAATGTAATTCGAGATTACTGGACGTATCGTTCATATTTTCACCATTTTCACTACCTATAAGAATTAACATATTAACTGAGGAACATTCTGTAGATCTTACTCGCTCTAATATACCAGTATGTGCAGGATTCATAGAAAGCCTGTTATGCAATGCACACGCTAACGAACCGGGTGTTTAACATGACTTCGCTTAGAGTAAACGAAACTAAATTTGTAATTATGACTTCGCTTAGAGTAAACGAAACTTGTAATTTTCTCATCTTGCCAACCCTAATACACAGAAAATCTTTAACTTTCTTACTCGGTATAGCTATTCAGAACCCACGTTAAACAACATATCTACATGCTTACTATCTATAGTAGCTACCTTTGGACCGTCTGAGTTTAAGGGGAAGTTTGATTTCGCGGAAGTAGTCCGGAAAACATGTGAGTTTAACTTTATACCTTTGGTTTTTTATGTACTTATGTACGAGTATCTATTTATGTTTCTCTATTGTGACACTGCTTCTTTGATGTACTTGTGGGACTAAGGCATTTAGATATTATGATTCTACAATACGGCTACTCATTGCATTGTGAAGAATATTTACATGTCTGCACACATGCAAAGGCATATCTATTATGTATTAGTAGACATCCCGGATGTAGCTACCCACATTTAAATTACATTTGCGAATAATGAACATAATGTCGATTCATTTCAACTTGCTGAACATTTACTTTGCCGCAATTTGCCTTGTGCAGAAAGAAGTAGACGCATTGCGATTTTTTTTTTTAATAGCCTATATGGTGTCCCACTGCTGGGCAAAAGCCTCCCCTTCCTTTCTCCAGTCCTTAGATTAGATTTTTTAAAATCTGAATACCACTGAGTGGTAGCACTACCGCCTATCGCGAAAAAAAAACCCACTCAAAGAGGCACTAATGCCCCAACATCATCATCACTTCCCTACTTTCCTGTTGTAAGCGGCGTCACAATAGGCATTTTTAAAATGCCTCACCCAAATTCGTTAAACGGGTCAAAGGTCACGAGCTTTAGGGTCACCGCACACATAGCTCCGGCACCCGTGAATAGAATCCCTTTGTAGTGTTGCCATTCTATTAGTTTTTCCAATTCCAATTTGGATTCCGCTTTTTCAATGGAAGCTTTAGGTATCCCAGATCGGATCAGACAGTTGGATGCCGAAACCGGTTTGACGCCTGTTAAAAATTCTGCATTTTTATTCTGTTTGTGGTTCTCTATTTGAAATTTATGTGGTACTTGCGCTTCGTAAATTGATAATTTTGTTTTAGATTTCTATTTTAAATTAATTGCAATACATAACGAAACCGAGACGTATATTGAATGAAATGTACTACTAGATAATTATGATTCAATCATTCCGTAAGTTATCATTGTTATCGAGAAAGCGAACATATTATATCTATGAGGGTAGAATTAATAAGTACATATTATATCTTAGTTTTAAAATGTGTAATACAACTTTACTCTATGCATTTTCTGTCAGAGCAATGGGTAAGTCGGGTAACTAATAATGTGACCTGCATTTATTATACTATCTTCGATGAAACGTTTTTAAATTACGCAATGCATTTCAAACTGTGATTTCAAAACAATATTTATGAGATTAGGTTTTGCCTGCTATTTGTTGCAGGTATTAAAAAAAGTTAAATTTTATTGCACGTCTTTATAAACCCATATTTAGCAAATAATAAATACAACATGAGATGTGTGGTGTCCAGACAACAGCCCCCAGATGTCCGCTGAAATTATGATGATTGGAGCTAAGTGGGCCATCCCCTTGCCATTTCGTGTCTTTCCATCTCTGTCACCCACATTTATTGCTATCTGTGGAAGCAATTGGCAAATAATAAGTAACTTTAGATCCGGTAAGAGTACATAATGTATGAAGAGTGTCAATCGCAATTGGATGAGCGAAAAATCTCTGGAAACTGAACGAAATGATTGTTTGATATCTGAAGTCATAAACTCACGCCTGTATCCCCAAACAAAGTAGGCAGAACACATGAAATTGCTCATGCTCAAGTTTTAGTGTCACTCTTGGCAAATACGGGGTTGAAAAAACAATTTTTTATAGTTCCTTTCTGAGAGCAATTCCGTTCAATTCAAATTTGATACACATTAAAAAAATACATTCATGTATAAGCCAGAATCAAATATCAACAACATGTCAACAAAGCTTTAATTTTGTCGTGTTTCTTTGAAGAGTGCAGTTTACCGAGAGCACTAACGAAAAGGTCGCCGGATCGAATCTGAGCAAACAATCGTCCAGTTCCTTATTGGTTTCGACCCTCCGGAGGAATTCTTTTGTCTCTTTCGTGTCAATTACGAAATTGTTTAAGATTTGGCTGCGGACGAAAAATAAGCCCTCTTTGCCTTTTTACGGTGGTTTGTAGAAGTCTTTGGCACCGTCGTTGGATGATAGTGGTTGCTCAGAAAAAACTCATTTATTTATTTATTAGTCAAACACGTTTACATAATATTACAGATACACCAATTCGTCACGAAACTTAGATAAAACAAAAGACCTGTAAGTTGTGGAACGAGCTACCTTCTGAGGCGTTTCCCTTGCGCTATGACATGGGGTTCTTCAAGAAGCAGGTATTTAGGGTTCTCAAAGGTCGGCAACGCATAAGTGACTCCCCCCCCATCTCCGGCGATGACTGCTTCACATCAGGCGGCTTGTCTACTCGTTTGCTGCCTATTTCATAGAAAAAAGAAAATACAACACAAAACAGACGAAAAAAAAGAACAATATTCTGTTACATAGTTTGCTTTCAATTTTACACATATGTGTTCGTTCCATATTCCATCTACTATTTAATGCCGTTTAACTAATTGAAATTGAACATTTAACTGTCTGCCTATATAAGAAACACTTCTAGAAGACAGATCAAAAGACAGTATGAAAATAAACTCAGTAATTATTTTATAAGCTCCACAGGATGCCTCGCCTCGTTGGATCCGTAAATGTAGGTAAACACGATTATTAAGTAGATACCATAGGTAGAAATAAGGTAATACTTATAACATCTATTTCGACTATTCTTATATAAACTAAACTTTTGAATTACCTAACCTAACCTTAGGGGTTGCCTGGAAGAAATCGCTCTTTAGCGATAAGTTTGTTGTTTACCTTTGTTCGTGTTGCTTCTTTACTTTGTATTATTGTATTTTATCAAGGTGTGCAATAAAGAGTATTTACTGTATTGTACCTATAATTGTGTTCCATTCTGTCTTGACTGAAGTAGGTACGTATCACCGATTCATTTAACGCAACTTAACCAAATAAAATTTATAAAAGTCCCTCACACTCAAAGACCTCTGACACATTTAATCAAAAGAGGATAGAAAGTGGAAATCCATGTCCTAGACTGTAGGACAAAGGGTCCATAATGACCACTTGAGCCAAAAGGCCTCTTTTCACTAGGATTAATGCCATTAATTTGCAATGCATTCAACCTGTCCACTACACAAGGGCTCTCTAACTCAATGCTGACTTGTTAATGTGAAACTTTACGATTTATTTGAACCGCTTTAAATTATGTGCATTTTATGTTATTTACTAGACTATTACTGTTATGACTAATTTTTTTATGTAATGTATATCATCATCATTCATCATCATCCTCCTTGCGTTATCCCGGCATTTGCCACGGCTCATGGGAGCCTGGGGTCCGCTTTTGACAACTAATCCCAAGATTTGGCGTAGGCACTAGTTTTTACGAAAGCGACTGCCATCTGACCTTCCAACCCTAAGGGTAACTAGGCCTCATTGGAATTAGTCCGGTTTCCTCACGATGTTTTCCTTCACAGAAAAGCAACTGGCAAATATTAAATGACATTTCGCAGATAAGTTCCGAAAAACTCATTGGTACAGTCAGCCAAAAAAGTGGTTTACGATCTTGTGTTTAACATAGAGCCGAGAAGTGGTAAACCACTTTCTTGGCTGACCGTACGAGCCGAGTTCGAACCCGCGAACTCCCGATTGGAAGTCGCACGCTCTTACCGCTAGGCCACCTGCGCTTTTTATTTTATGTAATTTATATATATTATACAATAATTTTCAAATACCTATATAAAATGTAATAAGCATAGAATGGGAACCATTTATTAATATAATGCTTTTGCTAATGCATGCGCGGATCCTAGATTGGCCATACAAATAGACCACGTGACCCCTCCCCCCACGGGGCCTGGGCCTTTACCACGTGATCCCTCCCCTGGGCACGAAGCTGGGTCCGCGCTTGTGCTAATGTAATGTTATGTAAACACGATTATTAAGTAGATACCATAGGTAGAAATAAGGTAATACTTATAACATCTATTTCGACGTAGAAAAGAAATATATAACGTAGAAAAGAAATTTCATTTTTAAATTCGACATAGGTAGCTATGTATCGAATAGCTATATAACCCTAAAAACAATAAAAGATCTTGTACAGGTTTTCAAACGAGTAGTTTATGTGGTCTGCCTACCCCTTTATGGGATACAGGTGTGACTGTATGTATATTAACTAAGACACGGGGGGGCTTATTATCCTACGTATTTTTTCCCATTATTAGCTTGACAACGAAAATACGTCCAACTACACATTTTTGTTTTGTAAAGCAAATAATAAGTACACAGTTCTAATTACGAGAAGGAAAGGGCATACGTTGGCTGAAGTTATAATTAAAGGCTTGCAGCCCGAGGGTTACCTCGAGATAATTTGGGGTTTGACAGAAGACTCGAGACGGACAGTTGAAGTGTTTTTGCAGGTTACTGACCCGGCCGTCTAGCATAAGCTGCTGTTTCCATAGTCCAAGGACATCGTGGATCGTGGAAGATGTCACGAGAACGCAACTCATGCTAGACGTGGTCAACGTCACAATCAATGTGATTTAAGCTCTGTCTATCACTGCTAATGCGCATTACTGCAGAACGATTAAAAACAATCATCAACTCTCCTCAAAATTCTCTCATTTCTGGTAGTGACATATTCGAATTATATTTTACGATCTATTCAAAAAAGGGATAATAATAGGGGTATTTCCTCGTAATGAATAATCAGAATTTACGTTTGGATAAATAACTCCCTTCTGATATCCAGTTTAACCATAGGTATACCTACTATCCCCTTTTGTTAAACCCTTGAAAGGACGCTCTCAACAAATTACTAATTTTGCGAGATAATTATTTTGGGTGAAATGGGGATTATGACCTTAGCTCATTTTCTTAATATCTTTACTTTACCTTCGAAGGTATATTTTCGATCTTTATTTAAAATGACAAAACTCGCTGGGTATAAATAGCAATTTTGTGATTTCGTCATACACGAAGAAGATGTTACTAGTAATAACATTTCTTTTGTGAACCGCCATGAAGTGGAATGCCCTGCCTGAGTCGGTGTTTCCGCATGAGTACAATCCAGGTCTCTTTAAAACAAGAGTAAATAGGTATCTCATAGGTAAGCATGGTCCACCGTTAGACCGCATCAGGTGTGATCGTGGTCAAAAGTATTCAAACTAAAAAAAAAAGCATATTGTAGGAAACCTAATAAGCAAATATTCCAGTTATCTCTAGTGTGAAAGGTGGTAACTGGATCGTTTTTAGAAACCGAACAATATACATATATATTGGATTCATGAGGTGAATGAGTTCTGAAATAGAATTGTGGAACGGTTTAACCGGACGTTCGTGGTCAACGGTAAAGTACCTAAGATGTAAATACGTGATATCATCCGTTTCCATAATTTTTATTTCATGCGTCAATATTCCACTAACCGAAGGCAATAGAAGATAGATATGGGAGACGGGTATGTCTCTGAGTAAATTGTTATGCGGTATTTCTTATCTAGATTTAGTAATTGACATATATTAATATTCGAATGGGGCCATAAATGAGTGGTAAATTGTTAATATGGCTCCTTCACGAGCTTCAAAACGATATTAGTACAATTGTATATTCAATTGCGAAAATACGAGACCTTCATTTTCTCAAGAATCCGAATCATTATAATTTCGCCTTCATATACCTAATTACAAGGGTAGTTAAATGTCATTGATTTTTTTCGATCAGAACTCATTCCATTCAATTTGTATGAATGGTTTAATTTATACTAGTAATTTTTCGTGAGTGTTTACACAGCATTTTCTACATTTTTACTTCAATGTAATCTTTACGTAATTTGTAGAAAACCTACTGCTATAGGTACAAGTTTATTTCTCAACACTTATTTATACTTATTTGCACGATACGATAATAAAAAACATGAAAATAATTTGTAACTTACTCTGTTACATGGAATTACCCTCGCCCCAAATTTACACATTATACAAATAAACAGTATTCCCATACACAGGTTTAATCCAGCCTCACGCCAGTAAACAGTTTACAATTAAACCGAAAAGGCACAATCAGCAATTGTAATGGCCAGTAATTTATGTCGTTGCCACCTGAGTTGCCCTGGGGGACTAATTTATGTTTATTTCCCCACGAAACTGGCCCTTGGCATTATACACATAGTCGTGAGCAACTAACCCTCTTATATGGCTTTGCGGAATAGAGAACTTATTCTGGGAAAACAACGCCATTTTTCCTTAGAGTCATTTAATAACTTTTGGACTTTTTAAAGCAGTTTAAAAATATACAAGTATGTGTGGACTAAATTAGAATTGAATACACACATTTATTAATCAAAACGGAAAAATAAGATTTACAATGTAATCTTGTCTTCGGTTACCGCGGTAGTTACTCACCCGTTGACCACAAATGCTGACGAAAGTATTCGAACGTCGGGATGAATTTTAAATTCATTATACGCGACATAATCCGTTTCCATAGTTTTATTTCACGATTTACAATGTACTTGGATTGCTATTTAAGTATTATATATAATATAATACAACAAGAGGTACAGTACAATATGCAATATTTATATAGAAAGCGAAAGTGGTCGGCCAGGATCGGATCGGCGTGGCGCAGTGCCTTATAGGGAAAGTGTGTCCATGTAATAACTGCCTATAAGTGCATAAACTGTTATTATACTCTGCCCAATACGATCAATGCTTATTACATGTCACCACTTTTAGAATACGTAAGCAGAAAAAAAAAATTGGTTCTAGTAACTCTTTGGAGGCGATGTTCGCTTGCTCAAAATTTGGTCAAACGATGACGTATTAATAGGCTAGTTTCCTATACTTAAAATAAAATATTTATGCAATGCACGAAATAAAGCACCACATAATTAGAAGAAAATTATGGACAGTAGTTATTTTTAAACATGATTTCTATTTAATAAGTCAAAGAGAACGATATTAAAGTAAATGAATTGACCGTGACGTCACTCCTCAGCATTGCATACTAATAAAATTCCATATTAGCAAATCGTTTTGACAGTTCTTAAAAAGAAGCTGATTTGACTAGTTATAGTAGGAAACTAGCCTATTGTATTTGTCTTATTTCATATCGAGTAAATTTTCCAATGTCGCTGCTAAAAAAGAGAATACAGAGTGGGACCTGTAACCAAGGTGAAGAATTGAACTGTATGCTATTCTCCTTATACTGATCAACATTTGTTCGGCGACTTTTAAAAATAACTTGTATTTTGATTTTTATTACCCTTGAAAGTTTTTTCTAAGAGGTAATGTATTGCAAATTCTGTTAAGTCTAAAGTGTGACAGACAACGTCAATGACAACAATAATGGCGTACATTAAAGCTAATATTTATTTTGTATGAAAAATCAAAAATTTAAAGACATCATAATTTTTAAAAGTCACTGAACAAATGTTGATCAGTATAAGGAGAATAGCCTACAGTTCAATTCTTCACCTTGGTTACAGGCCCCACTCTGTATTTTGACAAAAAAGTAACATCCTTACCTTTCCCAATTCCCAGTATAATAAAGACGACGAAATAATAAAATTAGCGACAAAAAAGAAAGTTGCCTCGAAGTTGGCAACAATGGGCGGCGACAAAACACATTGCCCGGATTAAAAGAGTTCGGCAAGTTTTCTTATTCGCTCTAAACTCTAGGGCTGCGCTTTTTTTTAATAAGAACGAGAGTTGTACCATTTGAGTACGGAGGGGGATATACATATAGGTAGTAGCTAGGTAGGTTGTGTTTTTTAATGATTGATTTATACTTTTTTAACAAAGTGTTGTAATTTAGCTTTGTCATTCTGTTTTTGACCTCAAAGAGATTGAATCTAAATATGTGTGCGTTTGAATGAAAGGCGTCTGTCGAGTTAAACTGAGACTTAAATGTAATTCGAGATTACTGGACGTATCGTTCATATTTTCACCATTTTCACTACCTATAAGAATTAACATATTAACTGAGGAACATTCTGTAGATCTTACTCGCCCTAATATACCAGTATGTGCAGGATTCATAGAAAGCCTGTTATGCAATGCACACGCTAACGAACCGGGTGTTTAACATGACTTCGCTTAGAGTAAACGAAACTAAATTTGTAATTATGACTTCGCTTAGAGTAAACGAAACTTGTAATTTTCTCATCTTGCCAACCCTAATACACAGAAAATCTTTAACTTTCTTACTCGGTATAGCTATTCAGAACCCACGTTAAACAACATATCTACATGCTTACTATCTATAGTAGCTACCTTTGGACCGTCTGAGTTTAAGGGGAAGTTTGATTTCGCGGAAGTAGTCCGGAAAACATGTGAGTTTAACTTTATACCTTTGGTTTTTTATGTACTTATGTACGAGTATCTATTTATGTTTCTCTATTGTGACACTGCTTCTTTGATGTACTTGTGGGACTAAGGCATTTAGATATTATGATTCTACAATACGGCTACTCATTGCATTGTGAAGAATATTTACATGTCTGCACACATGCAAAGGCATATCTATTATGTATTAGTAGACATCCCGGATGTAGCTACCCACATTTAAATTACATTTGCGAATAATGAACATAATGTCGATTCATTTCAACTTGCTGAACATTTACTTTGCCGCAATTTGCCTTGTGCAGAAGTAGACGCATTGCGATTTTTTTTTTTAATAGCCTATATGGTGTCCCACTGCTGGGCAAAAGCCTCCCCTTCCTTTCTCCAGTCCTTAGATTAGATTTTTTAAAATCTGAATACCACTGAGTGGTAGCACTACCGCCTATCGCGAAAAAAAAACCCACTCAAAGAGGCACTAATGCCCCAACATCATCATGACTTCCCTACTTTCCTGTTGTAAGCGGCGTCACAATAGGCATTTTTAAAATGCCTCACCCAAATTCGTTAAACGGGTCAAAGGTCACGAGCTTTAGGGTCACCGCACACATAGCTCCGGCACCCGTGAATAGAATCCCTTTGTAGTGTTGCCATTCTATTAGTTTTTCCAATTCCAATTTGGATTCCGCTTTTTCAATGGAAGCTTTAGGTATCCCAGATCGGATCAGACAGTTGGATGGCGAAACCGGTTTGACGCCTGTTGAAAATTCTGCATTTTTATTCTGTTTGTGGTTCTCTATTTGAAATTTATGTGGTACTTGCGCTTCGTAAATTGATAATTTTGTTTTAGATTTCTATTTTAAATTATTTGCAATACATAACGAAACCGAGACGTATATTGAATGAAATGTACTACTAGATAATTATGATTCAATCATTCCGTAAGTTATCATTGTTATCGAGAAAGCGAACATATTATATCTATGAGGGTAGAATTAATAAGTACATATTATATCTTAGTTTCAAAATGTGTAATACAACTTTACTCTATGCATTTTCTGTCAGAGCAATGGGTAAGTCGGGTAACTAATAATGTGACCTGCATTTATTATACTATCTTCGATGAAACGTTTTTAAATTACGCAATGCATTTCGAACTGTGATTTCAAAACAATATTTATGAGATTAGGTTTTGCCTGCTATTTGTTGCAGGTATTAAAAAAAGTTAAATTTTATTGCACGTCTTTATAAACCCATATTTAGCAAATAATAAATACAACATGAGATGTGTGGTGTCCAGACAACAGCCCCCAGATGTCCGCTGAAATTATGATGATTGGAGCTAAGTGGGCCATCCCCTTGCCATTTCGTGTCTTTCCATCTCTGTCACCCACATTTATTGCTATCTGTGGAAGCAATTGGCAAATAATAAGTAACTTTAGATCCAGTAAGAGTACATAATGTATGAAGAGTGTCAATCGCAATTGGATGAGCGAAAAATCTCTGGAAACTGAACGAAATGATTGTTTGATATCTGAAGTCATAAACTCACGCCTGTATCCCCAAACAAAGTAGGCAGAACACATGAAATTGCTCATGCTCAAGTTTTAGTGTCACTCTTGGCAAATACGGGGTTGAAAAAACAATTTTTTATAGTTCCTTTCTGAGAGCAATTCCGTTCAATTCAAATTTGATACACATTAAAAAAATACATTCATGTATAGGCCAGAATCAAATATCAACAACATGTCAACAAAGCTTTAATTTTGTCGTGTTTCTTTGAAGAGTGCAGTTTACCGAGAGCACTAACGAAAAGGTCGCCGGATCGAATCCGAGCAAACAATCGTCCAGTTCCTTATTGGTTTCGACCCTCCGGAGGAATTCTTTTGTCTCTTTCGTGTCAATTACGAAATTGTTTAAGATTTGGCTGCGGACGAAAAATAAGCCCTCTTTGCCTTTTTACGGTGGTTTGTAGAAGTCTTTGGCACCGTCGTTGGATGATAGTGGTTGCTCAGAAAAAACTCATTTATTTATTTATTAGTCAAACACGTTTACATAATATTACAGATACACCAATTCGTCACGAAACTTAGATAAAACAAAAGACCTGTAAGTTGTGGAACGAGCTACCTTCTGAGGCGTTTCCCTTGCGCTATGACATGGGGTTCTTCAAGAAGCAGGTATTTAGGGTTCTCAAAGGTCGGCAACGCATAAGTGACTCCCCCCCCATCTCCGGCGATAACTGCTTCACATCAGGCGGCTCGTCTACTCGTTTGCTGCCTATTTCATAAAAAGAAGAAAATACAATCACAAAACAGACGAAAAAAAAGAACAATATTCTGTTACATAGTTTGCTTTCAATTTTACACATATGTGTTCGTTCCATATTCCATCTACTATTTAATGCCGTTTAACTAATTGAAATTGAACATTTAACTGTCTGCCTATTTAAGAAACACTTCTAGAAGACAGATCAAAAGACAGTATGAAAATAAACTCAGTAATTATTTTATAAGCTCCACAGGATGCCTCGCCTCGTTGGATCCGTAAATGTAGGTAAACACGATTATTAAGTAGATACCATAGGTAGAAATAAGGTAATACTTATAACATCTATTTCGACTATTCTTATATAAACTAAACTTTTGAATTACCTAACCTAACCTTAGGGGTTGCCTGGAAGAAATCACTCTTTAGCGATAAGTTTGTTGTTTACCTTTGTTCGTGTTGCTTCTTTACTTTGTATTGTTGTATTTTATCAAGGTGTGCAATAATAGTATTTTATGCAACAGGTGTTTAAAGGAGGTCAAAAAAGACGAGTGGCGTGGGTAACAATTTGAGGCGAAGCCGAAAATTGTTATTAAGACGCCACGAGTTTTTTTTGACTCAGTTAAACACCGTTGCATACAATACTTTTTCTACGACCATGCACTTACTTTTGAATAGGTTTCTAGAATAACTTTCTTGAAATTCGCACTGTTTCCTATAAGTATTTTGACTTGTCCTCTGCAATGCCGCCCCCGGCCGGCGCCCCGCGGCCCGCTATATCCCTTAAAGGCATCCTAACAATGCTTTAAGAGCTATATCGTATGCGTGGGTGCGCGGGGCGCCGGGCGGGGGCGGGCATCTTTTATGTAGGCTTTTAACGATCTATGCACGACACGGTAAATGACGAATAACAACACGGGAGTAGAAAAAGAGTATTTACTGTATTGTACCTATAATTGTGTTCCATTCTGTCTTGACTGAAGTAGGTACTTATCACCGATTCATTTAACGCAACTTAACCAAATAAAATTTATAAAAGTACTCACACTCAAAGACCTCTGACACATTTAATCAAAAGAGGATAGAAAGTGGAAATCCATGTCCTAGACTGTAGGACAAAGGGTCCATAATGACCACTTGAGCCAAAAGGCCTCTTTTCACTAGGATTAATGCCATTAATTTGCAATGCATTCAACCTGTCCACTACACAAGGGCTCTCTAACTCAATGCTGACTTGTTAATGTGAAACTTTACGATTTATTTGAACCGCTTTAAATTATGTGCATTTTATGTTATTTACTAGACCATTACTGTTATGACTAATTTTTTTATGTAATGTATATCATCATCATTCATCATCATCCTCCTTGCGTTATCCCGGCATTTGCCACGGCTCATGGGAGCCTGGGGTCCGCTTTTGACAACTAATCCCAAGATTTGGCGTAGGCACTAGTTTTTACGAAAGCGACTGCCATCTGACCTTCCAACCCTAAGGCAGTCGCTCATTGGAATTAGTCCGGTTTCCTCACGATGTTTTCCTTCACAGAAAAGCAACTGGCAAATATCAAATGACATTTCGCAGATAAGTTCCGAAAAACTCATTGGTACAGTCAGCCAAAAAAGTGGTTTACGATCTTGTGTTTAACATAGAGCCGAAAAGTGGTAAACCACTTTCTTGGCTGACCGTACGAGCCGAGTTCGAACCCGCGAACTCCCGATTGGAAGTCGCACGCTCTTACCGCTAGGCCACCTGCGCTTTTTATTTTATGTAATTTATATATATTATACAATAATTTTCAAATACCTATATAAAATGTAATAAGCATAGAATGGTAACCATTTATTAATAAAGGGTGTTTTTTTTAGAGGTATAGAACTTTGAAATGGAATAAAACAAAGATGATATTTTTCAATTTACATGAAATTAACTTTATTCGATAGACAATTTTCTGGCATTATAATTTGAATATAACTTCTGGCATATGACCGCCACGGCTGGCTCGGACGTAGTCTAATCTAGAGGTCCAGTTTTCGATTACTTTTTCTAACATTTGTGGCTGTATATCGGCAAGAACGCGGCGAATGTTGTCCTTCAAGTGGCCAACGCGGTTTCGGGTTTATCGTCGTAGACTAGACACTTCACATATCCCCACAGAATATAGCCGAGTGGCGTTAAATCGCACGATCTTGGAGGTCAATTCACGGGGCCGAAACGCCCGAAACGTGAAATTATGCGATCACCAAACGTTTCCTTCAATAAGTGAACTGTGGCACGAGCTGTGTGGCATGTTGCCCCGGCTTGTTGAAACCACAGTTCCTGCACATCATGATCGTTCAATGGTTGAACGAAAAAATCAGTAACCATGGCCCTGTAGCGGTCACCATTGACTGTAACGTTCTGGCCAGCGTCGTTTTTAAAGAAGTACGGACCAATTATTCCACCAGGCCATAAAGCACACCAAACGGTCAGTTTTTCTGGATGTAACGGTGTCTCAACATAGGCTTGAGGATTATCATCACACGAAAGGCAGTTTTGTTTTTTGACGAATCCATTCAAGCAAAAGTGAGCTTCATCGCTAAACAAAATTCGTTTATGAAAATCGACGAAGTCTTTGGAGCAGATCCATGATTTTCAAAATAAATTTTCACAATCTGGAAGCGTTGTCCAAGCGCCTATTTATTCAATCTTGAAATGCCAAACTAAACACAAATCACTTTACAGTTTACAAAATTACCGCCAATTAAAAAAGTGTTGCCAAATTAAACTTCTATACCTCTAAAAAAAACACCCTTTATAATGCTTTTGCTAATGCATGCGCGGATCCTAGATTGGCCATACAAATAGACCACGTGACCCCTCCCCCCACGGGGCCTGGGCCTTTAATACCACGTGATCCCTCCCCTGGGCACGAAGCTGGGTCCGCGCTTGTGCTAATGTAATGTTATGTAATATAAATAATATAATATATAACGTAGAAAAGAAATTTCATTTTTAAATTCGACATAGGTAGCTAATATGTATCGAATAGCTATATAACCCTAAAAACGATAAAAGATCTTGTACAGGTTTTCAAACTTGAGTAGTTTATGTGGTCTGCCTACCCCTTTATGGGATACAGGTGTGATTGTATGTATGTTAACTAAGACACGGGGGGACTTATTATCCTACGTATTTTTTCCCATTATTAGCTTGACAACGAAAATACGTCCAACTACACATTTTTGTTTTGTAAAGCAAATAATAAGTACACAGTTCTAATTACGAGAAGGAAAGGGCATACGTTGGCTGAAGTTATAATTAAAGGCTTGCAGCCCGAGGGTTACCTCGAGATAATTTGGGGTTTGACAGAAGACTCGAGACGGACAGTTGAAGTGTTTTTGCAGGTTACTGACCCGGCCGTCTAGCATAAGCTGCTGTTTCCATAGTCCAAGGACATCGTGGATCGTGGAAGATGTCACGAGAACGCAACTCATGCTAGACGTGGTCAACGTCACAATCAATATGATTTAAGCTCTGTCTATCACTGCTAATGCGCATTACTGCAGAACGATTAAAAACAATCATCAACTCTCCTCAAAATTCTCTCATTTTTGGTAGTGACATATTCGAAGTATATTTTACGATCTATTCAAAAAAGGGATAATAATAGGGGTATTTCCTCGTAATGAATAATCAGAATTTACGTTTGGATAAATAACTCCCTTCTGATATCCAGTTTAACCATAGGTAATACCTACTATCCCCTTTTGTTAAACCCTTGAAAGGACGCTCTCAACAAATTACTAATTTTGCGAGATAATTATTTTGGGTGAAATGGGGATTATGACCTTAGCTCATTTTCTTAATATCTTTACTTTACCTTCGAAGGTATATTTTCGATCTTTATTTAAAATGACAAAACTCGCTGGGTATAAATAGCAATTTTGTGATTTCGTCATACACGAAGAAGATGTTACTAGTAATAACATTTCTTTTGTGAACCGCCATGAAGTGGAATGCCCTGCCTGAGTCGGTGTTTCCGCATGAGTACAATCCAGGTCTCTTTAAAGCAAGAGTAAATAGGTATCTCATAGGTAAGCATGGTCCACCGTTAGACCGCATCAGGTGTGATCGTGGTCAAAAGTATTCAAACTAAAAAAAAAAGCATATTGTAGGAAACCTAATAAGCAAATATTCCAGTTATCTCTAGTGTGAAAGGTGGTAACTGGATCTTTTTTAGAAACCGAACAATATACATATATATTGGATTCATGAGGTGAATGTGTTCTGAAATAGAATTGTGGAACGGTTTAACCGGACGTTCGTGGTCAACGGTAAAGTACCTAAGATGTAAATACGTGATATCATCCGTTTCCATAATTTTTATTTCATGCGTCAATATTCCACTAACCGAAGGCAATAGAAGATAGATATGGGAGACGGGTATGTCTCTGAGTAAATTGTTATGCGGTATTTCTTATCTAGATTTAGTAATTGACATATATTAATATTCGAATGGGGCCATAAATGAGTGGTAAATTGTTAATATGGCTCCTTCACGAGCTTCAAAACGATATTAGTACAATTGTATATTCAATTGCGAAAATACGAGACCTTCATTTTCTCAAGAATCCGAATCATTATAATTTCGCCTTCATATACCTAATTACAAGGGTAGTTAAATGTCATTGATTTTTTTCGATCAGAACTCATTCCATTCAATTTGTATGAATGGTTTAATTTATACTAGTAATTTTTCGTGAGTGTTTACACAGCATTTTCTACATTTTTACTTCAATGTAATCTTTACGTAATTTGTAGAAAACCTACTGCTATAGGTACAAGTTTATTTCTCAACACTTATTTATACTTATTTACACGATACGATAATAAAAAACATGAAAATAATTAGTAACTTACTCTGTTACATGGAATTACCCTCGCCCCAAATTTACACATTATACAAATAAACAGTATTCCCATACACAGGTTTAATCCAGCCTCACGCCAGTAAACAGTTTACAATTAAACCGAAAAGGCACAATCAGCAATTGTAATGGCCAGTAATTTATGTCGTTGCCACCTGAGTTGCCCTGGGGGACTAATTTATGTTTATTTCCCCACGAAACTGGCCCTTGGCATTATATACATACTCGTGAGCAACTAACCCTCTTATATGGCTTTGCGGAATAGAGAACTTATTCTGGGAAAACAACACCATTTTTCCTTAGAGTCATTTAATAACATTTGGACTTTTTAAAGCAGTTTAAAAATATACAAGTATGTGTGGACTAAATTACAATTGAATACACATTTATTAATCAAAACGGAAAAATAAGATTTACAATGTAATCTTGTCTTCGGTTACCGCGGTAGTTACTCACCCGTTGACCACAAATGCTGACGAAAGTATTCGAACGTCGGGATGAATTTTAAATTCATTATACGCGACATAATCCGTTTCCATAGTTTTATTTCACGATTTACAATGTACTTGGATTGCTATTTAAGTATTATATATAATATAATACAACAAGAGGTACAGTACAATATGCAATATTTATATAGAAAGCGAAAGTGGTCGGCCAGGATCGGATCGGCGTGGCGCAGTGCCTTATAGGGAAAGTGTGTCCATGTAATAACTGCCTATAAGTGCATAAACTGTTATTATACTCTGCCCAATACGATCAATGCTTATTACATGTCACCACTTTTAGAATACGTAAGCAGAAAAAAAAAATTGGTTCTAGTAACTCTTTGGAGGCGATGTTCGCTTGCTCCATACATGTCACCACTTCATCACTTGTACTATTATATATTATGTGATATCTGTCTATCAATATATATCAATAAAGAAAATTAAGCTGCAGGGCAATCATGGTCGCGCGATGAACGATAAAACATCGGGCCGTCCCTGTCGCACTTACAAATAGTGCGGACGGTCAGAGGTTTTATCATTTATCGCTCGACCATACTTGCCTGCCTGGTAGCGTATATATATCATTCATGTTTTTGATATAAAAATTGTGTTTGATAATTTGTTTAAGGAAATTCTCGTAAACATAATTAACTTGCATGAGGCGATAAATTAAATCACGACCTAAAAAGTTTTAAATCGACACGAGTTACGAATTCCCTCTTGGCACGTGGATCGTACGACGTTTTACAGTACGTCAACCAATTGGAACCCTAAGCCACTCTACAACCATGTCAAAATGACAAGCAGTAAGAGATTTCTTACAATCAGATGTATAACGTCACTATGACATAATTCTACAATGGCCTAGGGTTCCAATAGGCGAGACAACTAAAAAAAACTAATTAGTCCGTCAGTTAGACTATTAAAGAATTTTAGACACGTATTTTTTATTTTTTCTCGTAAACGCAAAATGACGACGGTACAGTGCGTTGAAGTTTCGCGTGACGTCACGCCTAGGTACAATTTTTACTTACAAGCCCCCTCTCCGGAACTTTGATGCTCCATATCTTTGTATTTTTTCATTAATTAGAAAAAGCGAAAAATATGTGTTCAGTATTTTTGGACGATCTAACTGACGGACTGAACAGAATGCCATTATTTTTATGTAGTCGTCATCCCTATTGGTTGACTGTACATTTGTACAATGGCCCTTTGAACTTTAGACGTAAGCACATAAACACATTTACGCATTAGTGAGAGATATTTTATCTCAATCCATAGCATATTAAGTTCTCTATAATATTCTCACTGAACGATAAGCAAATGCCATATATGTATTAAGAAATCTGTATCTGCTAGTGCATCGTAACACTTGTGTTTTAATGCCTCTCGTTATGCACCAGTCACATAAATAACTATTATAGTCAAATCATGATTACATAAGTGTTTCCACGAAGGACTGGGAATAGGTGCATCTTAATGTATACTCGTGCAAGGCAACTCTGGTCTAGCTTGGAAGCCTCGCGGCGTTGCTGCAACAAACTTGCTAGCGAACAAACCTATATAAACTTAAGGTACACATGTAGGTTATAATTCTTGGAATCTCTTCGTTACTATGTACCTACAGGAGTAGGTACAATTTCCTACTCTTATCACTAGCTTTTATAATCTTACTTAACTGAATACCAATTGCAAACAAATTGTAAAAAAAGTATTGAAAAGGAAATGTTAACTAGATTATTGCCAAATTTATAACATGCAATGCCCGTATTTACTGTTAGAGTCTCTCCAAACCTATCGACTCGGAATCAGCTTACGCTGACCAAATAATATATCTTTCCTTAAGAACATGCGTTCAGCGACGATGACGCGTAAACGTCTTCAATCTTCATAATACCCAGCGATTTTTGGTAGGCTCTAGCTTATTCCGCGTCGATAGGTTTGGGGAGACCCTGTCATTCGAAAACATTACTTTTCGTTTTCTAATAAAGTTTAGATAAGCGGTGTTTCTAAAGCGTGTTTCTTGGGTTGTGTGCAAGAATCCCACACAAAAAGAGGCCTACCAAAACGTTTGCGCTACTATATGGTTACCTATTTACTTATTTACATGTTCGAATGAAAAATTAACATATAACCAACTTGATTTTAAAACAAAAAAATCTCAAATCTAACGCAACTTTTAAATTAAACCCTAACATTTATAGGGTGTTCACCTTTATTCGCAGAATCCCCGTCTGGTGTTCAACTTCAAGTTGTATCTACAAAGTTCTAGTTCTTCCGTATACTTTTACTATCAATTATTAAACAAGCTACTGGTAATTTGTTTTTAAGCAAACTACTTTTTTTTTTCAAAGTTTGGTAACACTAAAAACCATTCGTGAATCAATTGAAGTGAAATATTTAGTCAGATTGACCTGAGGTCGTACTGGTGGAATTCCTCGATTTTTTACCGACCCTCACTGGGAAGGGTGCGCCCTAAAAATAAAGAAACGGTCAAATGGGGCTAATGCAAGGGTTCCCTGGCTTTATTTCTTGAACAGTATGTTCAGTAGTGGCTGAAAAACGGTGCATATACGAGTAATACGAGTATCTATATGGGTGTTTTACCTTTGCATAATAACCTGTAAAGCACATGCATGAAAAATGCTTGAATGTCTGGTTATCAACACAAAAAACGTGAATTAGAACACAAAAGGCTATGTAAATATATACATATAAGTCGAGACTGTATTCCCAAAGGGTGTAGGCAGAGCACATTAAGCTGCTTAAATATCAAGTAAGAAGTCAACTTAATGGGTGTTTTACCTTTGCATAATAACCTGTAAAGCACATGAAAAATGCTTGAATGTCTGGTTATCAACACAAAAAACGTGAAAAAGAACACCACGACAACACGATATGTAAATATTATGCATATAAGTCGCGATTCTATTCCCAAATGGTGTAGGCAGAGCACATGAAGCTGCTTAAATATCAAGTAAGAAGTCAACTTAATAGGTAGATTAGGTAGGTATACTCGACTAAATTCAATGTATTTTGGCGTTTTTACTTTACTAATCCTTAGATATATTTCAGTGTGGGTCTTAGCGTACTCCAGTCTGTCGCAAAGTTAGCTTTGAGAACCCTAAAGCCCCAAATCCCCCGCACACGTATTTAATGAAGCTATAAAACAATCTCGCACCAACACTTGAATCATCCCTTTGAAACTGTAGTGAATTAATAGGGTTATTGTGGCAATAAATACGCTGGCTCGTTGCGGTTGCCGCCGGTGGTGTAAATCAGGGCAAGATGTCCCGTGTGCAGGGGAATGACCAAAGGGTTGCTTGGTTGCTTGGGTGCGGTTGCCGGAAGGTGCAATTATTGTGGTATCGTTTTACGGGCTTTTGCATTGCTATATTATTTTCTTAGTCTGTTTTTGACTTTGCAGGTAGAAGCAGAATACATTTTAATAAGGTGTAATGTAATGTATTGGGAGTACAGATCTTTGATCAGTATTTTAGTCACAGTGCTACATTATGAGACTATAGTGCGGAAAAGACGAAGTTGAGAAATTAAAACACGACTGAAGGGAGTTATGACACGAGTTACGAGTTTCCTCTTCTCACGTGTACCGTACGACGTTTTTCAGTGCATATGGACCTTTGAAGTTTCGACATGGGCACATAATGCGCATGCTCGCACTAGAGCGATAAAGTAGTAAAAAATAACATATTTCAAGCTAATAACATTAGGACTAGTTTGTTTTGTCGTTAAATAATAATATTACTTCAACAAACATTTAAATTCGATTAGAGTTAAGAAAGTTAGAGCTAACTATATAACTCAATCTAGTCCGAAACTAATCCGTTTCAGACATCTTTGAAATAATTCTTGAAACAATATTTTAACCACAATTTCGTTTTCTTTCAGCCCCTTAATTGCCAAGACTGGCACTGAAATTTGAGTAGTTTCATGTGCTCTGCCTACCCCATTATGGGATAAAGGCGTGATTGTATGTATTTTTTTGTATTTTAACCGCTACCGATGTTTTGTAAAGCGATCTGTAAACATACATCCCACTATTTTCTTGTAAATTGTTGCCAAGATTATTGATTAATTAACTTTGAATAAATTTTCCGTCCCATGACCATGTGACGTTAGCGAAGCGGTCAAGCCACGTATTATAAGTCAAGGTGTAGTAGAGTTTGTGAAGATAGAGCGTGTTGAGTTTGAAACTTGGCTCTACATACCCTTTCCTGCGATTCTTATAAACCCGTCTTGGCTATATTTTACATGAAAATATTTTGGTGGGATTCGGATTCTTTTTGCAACTTCCATATGACAATCTTCCATTTTCTAATTAAAGAGGATCACATTTACTTTTTAAACTTGGTATTACGCCTGATTTATGATATAAATCCCTTCTGCAAAATTTAAATGTTCGACAATTATTTGTCTAATTTCTGAGCACTTAGCTAGTTTGCTATAAAACACATAAGACACGAACATCCTAGTAATTGTCAAAGTGAGCGCAATCCAATTTGCGAGGTTTGGGCCGAAATCAGCGCGCCGGTCATTATCAGTTAGTTTAGTTTATTTATTAGCGCCGGCCGCGGTCCGATTCAATCCGACTCGTCCCTAATGCGGCGCGGTCACGCGACAAAACTGAGGGCCTACCGCGAACCACCGTTTTAATAATTCTCTCCCTGTCGCACTTTTAAATTCGCACGTCAGTATGACAGAGCGGTAACACGTTGAAGGACGTTCGCGGTAGGCCCTCGGCCTTCACACAGAAAAATGTCAGGAATCGTACGAGACTTACAGTTACATACGCTACACTGTCCTTTTGAAAACTAAGAAGGTGCGGTCACGGGCTTTTGCACCAGAATTTCGGTCCAGACAAGAGTGGACCATACTTTGACATGCTTTACTTTTATTTTTTCAGCTTTAATCTGTACCAACACTATTGATAAACATGCCCAGTTATGCTTGTACAATATCGCGTATTTGATGCGGTCGTCAACCTTTTTAGTTTCTAATTAGTCCTAATACATGCTAACACATTATTATTACTCAAATTCATTTTACTATGGGTTTGACGTAGGTATACGTTCAAATTGACCTGATGAGAGTTTTACTTGTAGGTGCATTACTGTACTATGGCTAAGTTACAAATGGACCCGTACAAGGAACTAACTATATGAGCATTTAGAAGTAGGTCAGTGAAAGGGCTAGGTAAAGTAATTTGCGAGCACGGACTAGCTAACCAAGTCAAGTCAAAATGTCGTATATCAGGCCAAGATGATACTGACATACGTCTTTTTGGTGATGAAAGGCAGGACGTAAAAAGGGAGCTGTATTAGGAGTATTAATCCACGGACCATAAACGGAAGGTCACGGATCGACTCAGGATTTATTGCGTTCGAATCCGGGTGCACGGTATTAACTATTTTAGGACAAACATAGTGAAAGTATCGAGTACATTAGGTAATTGGTCGTCTTGAATATTTATCGTGTTTATTTTGAGCAAAGGAGACTGATGGTGAAAATATTGATTTAACTTCAACGTCGTACTCGTACCAGTCATTTATAAAACACAATAATCCGTAACGTCATACGAATCTAGATTATGATGTTTATTACCTATCTTTAATAACAGGCATGTTCCATTTATAAGAACTAGATTTTTCCTGCGGCTTCGCTCGCGTTAGAAAGAGACAAAAAGTAACCTATGTCACTCTCCATCCCTTCAACTATCTCCACCTAAAACATCACGTCAATTCGTCGCTCCGCTTTGCCTTGAAAGACGGACAAACAAACAGACACACACTTTCCCATTTATAACATGAGTATTGATTATCAGCATGTTATTACTTAACTATTTAACGAAACCTTTGAATCCAAATTAATAACGCCAATTGACGGCGTTCTCTAAACTTAAAAATACACAAACCAAAACTTACTTCGAAACATTTCATTAAATCCTTTCAAGACCATTCGTAACGCCAAAGTTTCATTTCGAAGGTTTAATTTGAAAGCTTTGACAACATTTAATATGACCTTTTTGCTTTTGTAATAAAGGCTGAAGTGTTGGGTTCGCCAGCGGGCCGCAAACGGGCACAGTGTTGGGAATTAAAGAGTTTGGAGGTTTTCTGTGGCAACGGCGCGGCGCGCGGCACTCAGCTGGAAAGCGGTCATCGGTGACAGGATATTACGGAGCCGCAGCGTCAGAAACAGTGTTTAGTCGCCGGCCAAATGAGAAACTGCCAATTGCGAAGTCTGTTGCTTTTAAATTTAGAACTTTCGCTGGTTAAGACTCGTCTTTGGGAGCAGTTTGGGCATTCGGTTGTCTATTGAGTTGACTGTAAATATTTATTTACTGCTGGATTTACTTTGCTACAAAGTTTTCGATGCTAATATCGAAACTTGTTCGCGTAGAAACAGATTTCCCGATCATTACTAAGTCTATATAACTGCTTAAAATTACAGTCCAACTCACGGGTTCTGATCACGACTCTGATGATTGACTCTTATTATGAAAATGATGTCATTAATTGGGTTTTTCCATAGCAAAAGGGTCCGTATCCTCGTAGCACAATGAGTACAATGACCTATTTACGTTTGGAACACTATTGTCTCACCGACACACACATAACTAATTTACTCTACTAACAAAACTAGATCAATTAGTGAATAGATTTCTTGACATCGAAAAGAACGTAAACCGAAACGATTCATTCTACCCCGTCGTACCCCATGATACATTCTCTCGATTTATGTGCACATGTCTTAGTAATTAGTATTTACTTTGGGAGGCGGCTCACCGCGACTGATCAATCTCCCGCGCAGGGGTGCGTGCACATTTGTTGTGATCAATTTGATAGCTAAAGACTCAAGGGGAGGAAAGTCACTTGTCTCGGATCAGTCACTTCAAATGACTAGAAGTGTGTGGATTCGTTTTCATTTGTCATGTCACTAGTCTGTAACTTTCTATCTTAGTAAATATAAAGGAACAGGATTTACGAGTATATTTGTCACGAAATAATCCTGCCTTTCGAGCCCTGACTTACTATTGTTACATGATCCCATGTTTTTGTGCGAACACTATTTTTATACGCAAATAAAACCTTCATAACAACTCTTATACAAGTGTCTGTAGTATCTATTATGCTCTCGCATGACATTCACATTCTTAAAACGAACTTGTTTGAACATACTTTTTAATTAAGCTAGATAATATATTATTCGCTTAAAAGTAATGACACTTATAACTGAAATTTCATTTTGTATTTTTGCAGGTAAGCCCAGACTCATTTAACGACGCTCGAATAAGTAAGTACACTCAAGCTTCAAAGGCGTTAAATTACTTAAAAGACAAGTCTATTGTTAGAAGTCGATCATGCGACAGCCCTAAGCGGGGGTAAGTCGGGGACATTATACATTATTTGCCGCGTTACCCCTTGATTAGTCGCGGGGTAAACATCTTACCCCACGTAATCTATACAATACTTTTCGTGAGCTAAAGATTAATGTCTCACCATTTTGCCCCAGTTTACTCGCGGGATGGCTTACAAATCAAGCGATAAGCGATTGCGATTACAATTGTTGAATTAAATGTAATTAAGGTCAGAAAAAAGGTTTTCTTCTTTGTCCAACCCTGGTCCCGTTATTTGGGGTCGGGTCTCCTCACTCTAAGGCGCCAGGATAGTCTGTCCTGGGTTGTAGATTCTGGCAATTAGGCTTTCCTAAGGTCTCTTTTTATATTTGACTACCAGGTCAGAAAAGGTCAGAAATAAAGATACAATCATAATATTGAATCGCGTTCGACTTGCAAGTGACTTTAAATTATTGTAATTTTTTGGAAGTTGAGAGTGATAGTCTGATGGCGCGTTGACTGATTATATTGTTACATATTAATTATTAAGATAGTTTTGCTACATATCAAAATTTGAATTATTCAGGTACAGTTGTAAGCGGATGGGAAACCATTTTATTAACTGGCACGTAAATGAATGGAATTCTAAATCAGTGTTGCCTAAAATTTCTGTACCTCAAGTCGCATTTATTTATCTGGGAGGCGTGTGCGGAGCCGAAACCCACACGCTTTTGACGTTTAACGAAATGTAAAGGGTACACGGATATGTTATAATATATAACAGTATTAATAGGATTACGTATCGCTATCTCTCATGTCTTGCTCCACCCCACACCCTACACCACGTGAAATTAATTGTCGTCCTCCGCTCACAGCGCGCATGTCCCGCGCAGCTGAAAAATCATCTCGTCGCCGCGGATTGATCGCGCGCGCAGCCTAATTACTCCCGCGGCTGACGGGGATTAATAAAAAAATCGTGACTCTGATCTTTTCACTTGAGAATGAGAAAATTGATTTAGCGAGAAAAGGTGTAAGCGCCACAGTGATCCTGAGGTCATAGGATGTTGTGATGTCGGGCGGTACGTGCGTGTACTTAGACGGGTGAGGCGAAAAATTAGTTTAAATTGTTTAAAAATGTTAAGGTTGTGTTTTTGACAATTGCCTTTCACTGTGTGCGTGAGTTTTTAATAAATATTGAAAGCTTCTTATCCGGATAAAGCCTGACCAGAAATATACGACTACGAGCCAAGTTGCGGAATTTCGTTCGAATTATTTTCTTCATACTTATACTGAACTGTCACCGCATACATCAGAAGAACAGCGTCCTCTTGGCAATATTCATATATTTCTCAGGCCCCTTTACCGAATGGCATTTCTGCGACGCGAAACGTCATCGAAACGCCGCAGAAATGTAGTCTGGCTCTGTTGCGCCAATACGCAAGAGCGATAGAGATATATAGCTACGAAAAAGATATTATCGTGAGCGTTTCGTGAGCGTTTGAGTGCGTTCGGCTATGCACACAGGCTTTATTTGTATATTCATGTCATTAGTCATGCGAGTGATAGGGTCGAGTGGAGGAAGAGAGGGGAGGCCTTTGCCCAGCAGTGGGACACTAACGCAGGCTAAAAAAAAGTCATAGATAATTATACATTCAGGTATACTTACCTAGAGTACCTAGATACCAACTTGAAGATATTTTGCTTGCTTCTACTCGCCCCTCTGATTAATCCAAATAAAAGACCGTCTGTAAATCAGGCAATTACACCTCGCCCACACACCTACATGTAAACAAATTGCAATACAACATACCCTAAAGCTATACAACTCATGACTCGTAAAGCACTTTATATTCCCTACCACACCAGTCAGTAACATAACATAATCATAGAACCGAAACGCCCAAACTTCGCAAAGGGTCCGCCATAAAGAAGATTAAAACTATAGCGGCGGCCATTATCATCGGAACGGGCCGTTGAATTTAGAAGGCCAGTATATCAGGGCAATTAAGGCCGCTCCACACATGACCAGAAAGTTCAGCACTTCATTACACCACCAGTCCTAACCCAATTTTCGAGAACGCTCATATTTTTTTACTCGGCCATTCTGACTACCGCTGCGACCATTGGTTATAAATAATTATTAAATAATAGGTTATTTTATACTAATTAAATTTACTGCTTTTATCGAACTGTCAAAGAGTTGTTAGTTAGTGACTATATCATTTTTATGTATTATTATACAATTACGTTACGGTTCTTGTCGGTTAAGTTACCAACTCTTGATAGTTCTGTTCGAATAAAATAGAAATCGTATCTAAAAATAACCGCCGTTTACATTGTTCAATTAATCTTCATGTGCTGTTTTATACTCGGCGTGAAATAGTATATTTTAAATACAGTCAAATACTCTATTGTTTCGTTTTCGGTTCAAAATCGAGAGGGATATCTAACCCTTTCTGTGAGGAAAGTTTTATTTTAAAGTGCTTTGACTGCCGTTTGGTATGATAATTTTTTTAATTGGATGAGAGCTCGTAGAGTGCTGGCTGGTGCGTACATTTCGTTCTTTAATTTTTAATCGATATATATGACGTTGCGACTTCTCTCTATATACGTGGGGATTTAAAGTTATTAACCTGTATTCGTACAGGCGTTCAAAAGTTACACAGTTGCACTTTATTTAAGTATACTATTTTATATGCAAAAAAAAAACATGTTCGTTTACGTCAAAATTTAAAACATGACTTAGTTACATAATACAGTTAACATCAAAAGTAGTGGATAAAATAACGCTTCAGAAAATAACTACCATTCTGTAGCCTCTAAACATAACTCAGCTTTCAGACAAAAAAAACTAAATCTAAATCGGTTCATCCGTTCGGGAGCTACGATGCCACAGACAGACACACACACAGACAGACAAACAAACAGACAGACACGTCAAACTTATAACACCCCGTTCGTTTTAGCGTCGGGGGTTAAAAAATAGGTGAGTGTTAAAAAAAACTTTGATATTTCTGACCGCGAACTTTAGCAAAGTTATTCAGGATGTAAGCTTAATATCGTAGTTTTTTCAATAAGGTACAGTGAGCTGCAAAATTGCATGGAGAAATTATGAATGGATTCATTGATAACTTCGCCATGCACTTTTATAATGAAAATGAAAATGAAATATTTATTTTTCAAGTAGGCATATTACAAAGCGCATATGCTACACACTAATATATTTCTACACATATATATATATAGCTACACACTAATATATTTCTAACCTATACCATGTAGCTTTCATGTACATACAGCTTGTGAGGACACAGTACACAGCAGCATTTTAAAAACCCCCACACGCAAGCAATCAACAAACAGACAAAGTTCACGATTCTTCTAATCAGAGGAAAAAATAAACAGAGGGCTTTAATTGTAAATTGAATTAAATTGGACTGAAATCAACTTTGGTACACGAATAGAATTTCGGCGTTACGGTTGCTAATGACCTGCCAAGGGCCGAGGGCTGAGCCCCCGGCCTTCCGACAGGTTTTTTGATTAACACAAAAATGTTGCTCCATAATTAATGATGTATTTTTTTATTTGACACTGATTTTGTGTGAAGATTGTGGTGTTTCAAGGGAATGGGCTATGTGAGTATGGAAATTATTGAAACGATATGCGCAACCAAATTTGAGTTTAACGATATCCATTATTTATTTGAAAAATGTAAGCTTACCTTCCATTACTTATCGTAGGTAATAAATGGATTTTGTTTTTAATTACCTATAAATTTTAAATTAATTACTATTCGACTCTACTAGTTATCTTTCAACTGAAATACATTTCAAGATTGTTTATTCAGTATGTAAGTTATTTTTTACCTCACTTGATATAGTATGTAAAACGAGGGATGCTGATACGCAATAATGTGTTATCCCACATGCATTTTGCAATAAGATAAGATAAGATAAGAGACTCAAAAATTTGACGATTAAAGTTTACATTTTATTGCGAAATTCGCGTGGAATAACACATTATTGCGTATCAGCATCCAGTTATAAAATTATATGGATTACTTTATGGGTGAATTTTGTTTATAAAACGGCAATATACAACTTTGCAGCACATTTATGAAGGAAGGTATTTATTAATGTATTATGTAGTGCAGTTGTTTTCATTTCAACTTGTAATCAGACGCCGTTGGCTGGAATATTAACAAAGCATAGTTATTCAGATAACTTCACCGCAGTTATTTTACATCCCTTAATGAAAATCTAGCAATCTTTTAAATTATTCAGCTCGGCTATTATTCTTTAACACAGCGCAATCTTCAGCGGTAATAAAAATTGCAACATCAGTTCAAAACTCGCCATCATTAACATAAATGATAACTTACGAGCGTTCAGAAATTAAAGCTGAATTCGCAAATACACGAACATTATCCCTCCTCCCATTACCAAGCGTTTCACTCCAGGATACATTACAGCTTTATGAATAAATTTCACATAAAACTCGGCATTGCACCTTTATGCGGGAAAGTGACGGCTTTATACACCGGCTCCTGAATACGACAGAGAGATATGAACGTCAAGTAATCCGAAAATTTCATTAAGAAGTCCGTGGATTCGATATCTCGAATATTCGGGCGTTCTTATTAAGATGAAGAGCGAAATTTCTTCCATTCCGCGGGATGGCTTTAATATAGTGCTCTGCAATTATGCGATATTGGGGCGGCGGTTGATTAGGCCGTTTCGGCCTACTCGTAACGTCGGCGGGCTACTAAAAATGATTTATTTCGTGTAACATTTCTGAGTTGCAAACAACGATAAGAAAATCTGAAATTTTCTTCTATTCTGAAATACGTCGCTATTTTTATTACTTAGTTGCCATGCTTGTCTGTCTTAAAAATCATACATTCTAGGATCAGGGTAGAATGTAGGTGCTACATGTGCCCGATTCTCTATGTTCTCTATGTGCAGCCTTCTTATAACAACCATGCTTGCCAATTTTTGCAATGTTAAACAATGAATTGTAGGCTGTAAACTTGACAGTATTAAGCAACTTTATCTAGACTCTCATGTATGTAGCCTGCCATTCAAAGAGCATAGCAATTATAATTGCTGCCATTCCTAAAACATATAAACATAAAAACAAACACGCAGTACACAAACTTGCCATAACCCGTTGCGTCACCTCAAATATAACAAAGCTCAAAGGCCTCAAAAGACAAAGTTTTACAGAGCATTACGTCAAGTTAAGATCTGGCCATTATACTATCACGCTGCGGCGGGCTCGAGGCGGGCTGGAAATTCTTTCAGTTGCTGAAAGAATCCGTAACCAGTCGCGTATGAATGTATAATGATCCTGCTTTGTAGAGGTAGGAAAGGCTTTGGGCT
Source organism: Leguminivora glycinivorella (assembly GCF_023078275.1). Lineage (NCBI taxonomy): Eukaryota > Metazoa > Arthropoda > Insecta > Lepidoptera > Tortricidae > Leguminivora > Leguminivora glycinivorella. The sequence goes on along the minus strand of NC_062978.1, from coordinate 18,880,760 downwards.
GAGGATGAGGATAAATCTGGCTATTGTTTGTCGGCTTAATTTGGAAAAAAGGCCGCTGTTTATGTGTCGGAGATTGGTCTGTCTAAGGTAACTTTACGATAGCTATGATGGAATAAATCAACTTCTTGGACAACAAGATAAGTCACAGAAGCTGGACTTGAAAAAAAGAAACGACTTTAAAGGAAGCGAAATGAAAAGCTTTCATGCTATAAAATTCACATAATCACTTTTTATGGTAGTGTGTACACAGAATATTTTATGTTTTGCCTTTCTCGATGTTTAAGACCTGGAGACGAAAACGCCTCGAATCAATTTCCGAACTCCTGAGTTTATACAAAAACGTATAAGTAATTTAAAAATATTTTTAGCGAATGAGACGAACCATTCCACCTCCCTAGTGAACGCCGTCCAAAGCATCTCTGAGAGCCGCGAAAAGCGTCTTCAACGAACTTAGCCGCAGTTGCCAACTAACAGTTGTGCATTTCCAGTAGGGCTTGTGATATACGTGTTACACGCGGAACCGTAGCTACGTAGCCTTAGCACCGGCGGTGCTAAGATCCCGTACTACACGGTCACGTCAAAGATACGTATCCGTTTCTGGATTCGGCTACGTTCCCGCGAATCTCGGCTTCGGCTCCTCTCCGCTCGGTTGTTGAAAGAGAGCTTGTAAGTGTCGAACGGACCCTTCGCATTATGTGTTATACTCGTGGTCTTTGCATTGATTTGATTCCAGATGTTTTTTAAGTAATTACATATTGGTATTATTCTGTTCTCTGATAATCAGACATTATGAGTTTGTACAAAAAAAACCAGAGGTGGTATTGGTGGGATTTTTGAATCTTACCGGTGCCTTGTTTTGTATGCAGCCGATGACTATTTAGTACGAAATAAGCCACCCGATGAGAATCAAAAATCGCACCTCAGGTAGGTACTAGGTACCTACTTGGGGATGTCGATGAATATGAAAGTCCATCCAAATAAATACACGGTGTTTCCGGTATCACTCAAAACCTCAGACACCCCAACTGATTTTTATTTTTTTAAACTCATCTAGAGTATTCATCTTTTAATCTGATCGTTACTTTTTTTTAAATTGAATTTTTAATTTTCTGTACAGCTCTACTTGACTTTTAGCTCTACACTCAATAAAATAATTGCTAACTACCATCATAAACCATAAGACTATTTATTTGTGTACGTTACTGCAACGACATAAGGTTTACCAATAGACAGCTAAGATGTCACTGTAAAACACTTTAAAGCTTTGTCACAGTAAACTTCAAATTGGACAGGTAATCGCAGTAAGCAAATAAACTCAATATTCAAAATGACAAGGTTGTAATTAGGTAAGAGTTCAATTTGTTATGACTTATGATAAACATTAAGATTAAACTGACAAACAACGTCAAACTAGTAGCGGAAAAAAATAATAATCCAAGTAACCGGCCAGTATTAATACCCCTAAATACTGAAAAAAGGTAAACAACCTCTAGCAATGCGATATACACAATGTTGTATTACGAGTACAATAGAATGGGCACGTAAAAAATAACGAATAATACTAATTTAAATAAAAATATTACCCCCATCAAGATATAGCTCAATCGATTCTACTTACGATTCTGAACAAAGTGTTTTCAGGTTTTTAGTGTTAAGTGAAACACGGTGTATATTAATATCTCTAATTAATATTTACTCCCTAGTAAGAAATGCTACAGGTAGACCAATGCAACAATTTAAAAGTATTTTAAGTGAAATAATAATATACACCGTTGCTCATAAATATTATTACTGACTGGACAACCGTCTTTCGTCGGTGAAAATACTAAGAAATAGTTGCACGTGCAGATAAAGATAACAAACAATAGTTTGCGGGCCATTGATAATAATTACCTTCAAGGCTTTGGGATTTACCTGTTAAGTACCATGTGTTCCTATTGTTTGTGAAGTTAAGTGAAAGCAAAAATAACAAACTATTTGACTACTTCGGATACTACCAACTATAAGACGCTGACTGTACATGTTAGATTATTTAAAAAAGTTGATTAATTATAGTCTGTGTCATGTGAATGAAAATTAGAATTTTACCTATTTTTTTATATGTTGATTATACCACAGAATATATAATAGTACAAGTACAGAAGGCTAACTCCTTTGATGTTCACAAAACGCCGCCATTCTAAATTCTTACCTACATTAACAAACGGACCGCACGCGTGCAGACGACATTGAATTCTATTGCGCCGCGCGAAGGTCGTCGCCACTGAATGGGCCGCGAACTCGCGGCCGCCGGCATGTACTTGTAGTGCGGCGGAAGGATCGCGGAGTGAGCCGCCCCTGATTATACGCGAATTCTTTTGATACACATCTTTTACAATTTGTACTGGTTTATTATTTTTGCCTCCAAAATAATATTTGCACGTAGAACCGATGGCCGTTGGGGCGGAAAGGTTCTCGAGTGGCGACCGCGTACCGGAAGGCGAAGCGTGGGTAGGCCCCCAACAAGGTGGACTGATGACCTGGTGAAGGTCGCAGGAGTCCGCTGGATGCGGCTGGCGCAGGACCGGTCATTGTAGCAATCTTTGGGGGAGGCCTATGTCCAGCAGTGGACGTCTTTCGGCTGATATGATGATGATGATGATGATAATATTTGCATCTTATTATTTTTGATCACTCTTAAAACTTTATTTAAAATGCAAAAATATGGAAACTGAAATTAAAAACTCGCCCCTTGCATTACATTCGGGGGTTTTAGTGACACGCATAAAATCTACACTAAACGTTACGGTCACGACTGGATCCGATCTACGTATAAATAAGATACGTATCTCCGTGTACACGTAGCTACGTATCTTAATTACACGTAGCCGAATCACACGGAGCAAACGGAGCGGATCTCCGTTGCCGAGTAACACGGCAACGGAGATTCGGCTACGGGTACACGAAACACGGTCACGACCAGGAGCTCTAATTTCCAGACGGATGTCGTTGCGACTGCAAAACACATTATGTGCGACATTTAAGGCATTCTAACACTGTTTGCATAAAAAATGAAGTTGTCAAAAAAAGAAGCTGAGTTTAAAAGATGTTGAATTTTTCAGAATATCAAACCCACGTTTAGTGGAGACATAAAGACAAACCAAAAATAAAAATTCATTAGCAGTGGTGAGTGTTGAGCCATTTTCTTAATAATTTGACTTACGTCATATTATGTCTAGTATCAGTTTTGTGATAATCAATTATGTACATATTAGCAATCTATTTTAAAATGTTACATTATTAAGCAGGTATAAGGAACTCGGTTTATACGCCTGAGGTATTTAATTATACTTCCGTATAATTATAACCCAACTATTTCCATCATAGGACGAATGCCACGTGGTGGCACGTCAAAAACGGCCGTAAAGGGTTGGAGACGTGTCCGGATTAATTTATGCCACCCGTAAACTGGCGTAATTGCCGACCCCGCTGACTTCTGATGGGCTTGATAACACTAACTAGCCTCGTGGCAGTCGTGGCCGTGTCAGCCGCATGGCTGTTTGCTCACTTCAATGTAGTTTTATCAAACTAAAATGGAGTCGGGGGAACATGCTGCTAGGCTCTAGGCAAGTATGCAGTAATGGTTGGTGGCCAAAGGACTTGTGACTGAACTTGTGAATCTTGTGATTGAACAAGTGGCGTACTGGAAGACAGGCTTATGCTATGACATATGACGATGATATAAGAGCCCGCTGACTTCTGATGGGGCTGATAACACTAACTTGCCTCGTGGTCGTGTCAGCGGATGGCTGTTTGCTCACTTAGTTATATCAAACTAGAGTCGGGTGGAATATGTTACTAGACAGAGAGATGGTTAGAAGATAAAATACCCAGGATCACAGGCGTACTGAAGGCGAGGGCTGCACTCAGGAGAATGCGACAAAAGGCTGATATGATGATATAAAAGACCCCACTGACTTTTGATGGGGCTGATAACCCTAATAGCCTCGTAGCCGTGTCAGCGGATGGGTTTTCTCACTTCGATATAGTTTACCACGTTCCGTCTTTACCAAACTTACCAAAGTAAAAGAAGTCGTGGGTATCATGTTGCTAGACAGACTAAAGGGTGGTGGTGGACAAAAGACTTGGAACCGGAACAAGCGCCGTATTGAAAGAGAAGCTTGTGCTCAGTAATAGACTATGAACTGATAGATATGATGATGAAATAAGGCCCCACTAACTCCTGACGGTATTGATAACGATCGGCCATCCGATGAATCTCGCCCTCGTGGCGTCAGCGGATGGCCTGCGTTTGCTCTCTTCGATATAGTTTATATACTAATTTCTCAGGTCTAGCCGGTTCCGAGGGAGTCTGATCAAGAAGCCGATGGTCTTGGGTTCAAATTCACAGATACACCTAATATAAAAATAAAAGTTAAGTAAATTACATCAGATAGGTCATAAAATCTACATAAGGCAATATATTCTGTAAAAGTAATTAACTACTACATAAGCTAAGGTTACGTATTCGCATACGCAACACCTGTGTAATATCACAATACATTCCCATTTCCTTTGTAATAAATGTACGCCAAGTTTCGTAACCACATAAACGCGGTCGCAAAGTGTCAAATATTACGTTCTGTGACTCCTCTAATAGAATCAGCTCATTAGTGCTACGAATAAGTTGTACGTGGACGTGCGCGGTAGCAGTGCGAGCGAGCTCACAAGTGGAGCGGAAGCGGATATATCGACATTGAATTGACGATCGATTAGAAAAAGTTTTATTGTTACCTTTTGAGAGTGATCTTGTAATCCTATTCGCCTAACATTTATAAATATACATAAACAGTTCCGCGAGATATACTTGTCTTTGCTTATACATTTAGAAAGATATCTAGGTAGCCAATACACAAAAAACATCTAAAGAATTCTCAATGTTGTAAAGACATTTAACTATTATTCATGAATGTGTGAACTGATATCTAACATGAGGTATCTACTGTACTCAGAGGATTAAATTATAGTAAAGAGACTAGATATAACACATTATTAATAATATTTTATTGTACATTTCTTTAACCCCAAACGTACCTAATACTTTTGATTTATCAGATCAATATATATATACCTAAATATAGACATAGACCTAAACATAGACCTAAAGTTTAGACATATAACCTGTTAGAATAAAAATTAAAACACTCCTATAATTGTGAACTTCATCTTGGATCCTGTCCTCACTCCCCATCAGATGTTGGCTAAGGTCACATTAATCAATCAATCATCGATGAGTTTTGAGTAAAAATGAACCGCTATAACTGGCGCCACAGTGATATTCCCAGCACGCATCGCCTGCGGGCGGGCTTAGCGGATAAAGCGCGGACCGTGTTTTCCTCCAGTCGACACATGATGACAATTACACTAATAGTTGGCGTTTACTGAACTTTATCCTTCGATTAACGGTTTAGGTCGCGGCTAAACTTCTATCGTTTACTTACTTTCAATATATTTGTTTCATTCACTGTTGCAAAAGCATCAATGTTCTCTTATAAATCTTTTACAGTCTTTTACGTACAAAAACTTCCAAACGTAACAATTTTTTAAAAGAAAACATAATTTAAATGTATAAGCAATTTCATGCACGATCACGATTACCAATAAAATAAAACTACATCATATTTACATCCGATTGAGCCGCGGCTCTCGAGTAAAACGTCAAAGACGGCATTAAAGTAGAACGGGGAACAATAAAAATTGTACTTATACTGTTATACCCGGCGACTGTATCTAAGGGAATGTCTGGGAAGCGAAAATTTCGATTGACTTACCCCCTTGCGCCAGGGTTGCCTAGCAACGGAGATTGTTATTATATTTTCTGGGGTTCTAGAGGTATAATTCTATTCATATCTCTTTTGTGTAGTATTCCGACTTATGTCTGTCATCAAGATTCTGGACAATTCGGACCTGCACTGGCGCTAAACCGCTATTAGAATAATATTCGACCCATATTTACTTGTTTTTTCGCTCATTCTTCGCACTAATTTCACCTGCCTTAACAATTCGACATAAAATAGTCCAGGGGCGTGAGTTCAAACCTACCTGATCCCCAATAGTAAAAATTATTCCTTACCGAAAAACATGCCAAAAATATTATGTATTTTCATTTTCAAACATTCCCCTTTAGCTTATATGATTTCAGTCTCAAAAGTAAACTTAAACCTACTCATTTTTTTACGGAATAATCTAACACATTAGAAAATAACAAACGCTCCGAAACTAGCATTCTCTATTTTGGCAGCCCTACCATAGAATCATAAGTGTTTTCTTTGTGGATTGCGTACAGTCAACAGCGGCCTTTAACGTGTTTATCCTTTTGCAGACCCTACCCGAGAGGCGAATATTTTTGGAGCGTAATTTTCCCTGTTTTATTTTACGGCACTATATGCATTCTATTTGGAAATTGACATGTACTTTATAATAGCCAAAGGGGGAGTTTTGTTTTGTGCCGCTGTGTAATTGTGTATGTTTGGCTCCAAGGAAAATATTGTGGATCTAATCTAGCTGCCGTGCTCGAACGATGCTTATAACTGTCACTGCGACATGATACAGTGGCATTTCTTCAAACATAAACGTCACTTTTTTTACATATTATAGATTTATTATCTGACGGATAAGGTATTATCGATCAAAATTTGCTGTAACACTATACATATATTATGGATAGTGATTGAAAGTAAAATACCAATTATTCTCTACACTGGACAAAGTGGACATACCTACACTTAACACATTTAATATGTATTTATGCACCTAAATATAAAGTGTCATCGTATTTTATCATGAAATAAATTAAATAAATTTTAATATGCCCTAATTATTCAAAAGTCCTGATACAATAGCGTACAACGATTAAATCTATATTAGGGCGCGCGCACACTAGCGGCTTAATCTCCTGAATTTATAACAAGAATACAACAATTAACCAAATTAACGACACTCCAGAGCCATTTACAACGGGCCGGCTCGTTGAGCCCACGAAATATTGCCTCCAACGTTTTTATTAATGAATTTTTAATAAATTAATTTATGGTTTAATTATAAACGTAATTACTAGTCATTGGTGCGTATTAATTAACATATACTATTAAAGTTATTTAAACTCTCGAGCCGCAGTCGATAGTTGGGCTGATTTAATTTTGAAGTTTAAATTTGTTTGTTGACAAGTCGACGTAATTGGTGGAAGTTGAAGCATAAAACTGATGACAGGAACTATTTGCGGTTCCCAGAAGCCTGTCATTTAATTAACTGTCAAGTGTTAAAGTTTCTCGTTCTACTTTAAGAGTGTCCTAACGATCGCGGCAAACAAATTGTTGCTTTGGATTCGAGTGTTTCGACATCTCGGCTTCGCTTTCAAGCGGTATTTGTTTTAAACGATGTTTGTTTTGTTTTTATTAAGATAAGATAAGATATCATTTATTGTATAATTATAGGTTTACAATTTACATAATGGGTGATATTTTAGTAGGTATCACTATAATTTGCCTGTCAGGCGTACAATATTTCTTTACTTAAATCTAGTTTAACTATTTACAATTCTATTTACAATGTATGCTTAAACTAAACCTTACGCCAGCTTGTATTAAAGCGTTGTATAGAAATCTATATTGAAAAAATCATCTATAGTGTAAGGCATCCTTTTTTTAACACTTGTGTTATAGATTTTTTAAATAATTTGTCATCCTGATCTTTAATTGCATCAGGTAATTTATTAAATAGTTTCGCAGCCATTACATACAAACTTTTATTGTAATATGCTGTTTTTACAGGGATTTTTGGGAGAATCTCATATCTATTTTGATGATTACGGGGAAAGTTCTTATGTATTATCCTAAAAAGGTTTAAATTTTGTTTGACGAACATACAAGCTTCCAATATAAACATAGATGGCAGAGTTAAAATATTAAGTTTCTTGAATAAAGGCTTGCAACTGTCAGTCGTTTTTGCTCTAGCTAACTATTTACATCTCATTAGACAAAAATACTGAAATTATTGGATCTAATAATATAAAGAAATCTCTTTTAGACTTGCTATTTCAGACCCTTTTATTCAAACAAACAGGATAAACCTTCATCTTTAAATTTACATGCCTCCTGATCGAACGAAAACACTATAGTGCGCTGTGTGCAGCGGGTCTTGTGAAAACAGCGTCTCCTGCGGATCTTAAACGATGCAGAGAAAACATCCTCGGAAGCGTTTACACGTGTGTACCTACCCTAATGCAGCGTGTAGGGCGCGCATTCTCATTGCTTAAATGTAAAGCTAGAAAATAACAAAATATATCCGGCACTTCGTGTGAAATTTGCGACAAAAATAAGGACATCAATCAGATATACAATATCATGCCATATTTTTTTCTGACATATTTTAACAACCATAATATTTGTAATAAATATTGGCAGCAGTCGGCTTGTGCAAATATAATCTAAATAGATGTTTCTGTATTAGTATGACGAGATGCAGCTTATCTTTATTTTCGCTGTGTCGTGAAATTTGTGGGATAAAAACGTCTCCAAGTCTTTCCGCACAGAGTCTATCAAACTTGATACCCTTTTCCAATTAAGTGACAATGAAACGTTAATTTATACATTTTGTGATGCGGAACGGAACGCGGACCATATGTGAAATGAAAGAATTTTAAAATACGATACGTTCTATAAAATTGAACAACACATGTGATTCAATTAGCATTAATATGTAATATATTTAAAATTCTCATATATTGTGACAGAGTATAGCCATGTGGCAAGTTAATGGTTTGTGCCTAAATTACTGTGTTGAAAAAGACTTTGTTCGTGGAGTCATTACCTCAATTAACTTACAATACTATTGGCGCTTAACCCTTAAATGCATAGTGTATGCATCATGCATTTTTGGCTATTGACAGCATGTCAAAATTAAAATTTGAATAAATCTTTGTCAAAATCATGCATTTAAAGGTTAAGTTTATGCCAGTTTCCAATTTACCTTCAGAAAAAAATCCAAAAAGTAGATCGACGACGTTGTACAAAATAACTTCGTCATAGAATCTGGTCACAATTCATTAGAATCGGTTGAGGATTGCTGTAGCCTGTAGAGGAAAACATCCGGTCATACAAGATGCAATGCCCGATGCAAACCTACGCTAACGCTTCTACCTCTATTAGTTAGAGTTAGCTTCGTCAGGCTAATTTTTTTTATATATGACGTCATTAATTTGTCACAAAATTTGCTATATCACTTCATCTCAGAAGGAAGAAGACCCATAAGCTTACTTAAACAGGCCAATAACTATAAAGCACTGCCCTAAAATTTAACAGGGCGTAAAAGTTTGACGCCTCTTTTATAACGCCATACCAGTAATTCATGCAGGTGTTTATACTTTACGATTCCCCACAAGAGTGAGTGTCATGTGGGCAAAATAAACAATGTCAAACGACATGCTCCATCTTGTTAGAGTGGTACATTTTCTTGCGAAACGTGCAAGAAAATGAGAAATGTCACTTCATATAAATGGTGTTTCTTATGATAAAATTTCTCTTTATATATAATAATCAAATAAAAAGGTGTTATGCTTTATAACAAAAGACGTAATAAGGCCAAATACGCAGTTAGGAATGTCAGCACAAGTTCAAATTTTTCATTATACTCATAATTGTAATACTATTCTTCTCATCTGTTTTTTTATTATACATATTTTAATGTAATATTTTCTTTTATTTCAGGTAAGTTTAAACAACTGCTGTAACTTTACGAGTTGAGACTCGTCATACCAAAAGACATGGAATCTACAAAGATGTAAGTAAATGTCGCTTACGACATGCAATTCTTCTAATACTTCTGAAGACGCTAAGAAAGCGAAGTTGTGTCTGACAACCTTTCATGACTTGGTTAACCAATTGGCAGTTTTTTTCGCGCTTTTATACACATCGTCCACTTTCATCTCGTCTTAAGTACAAAAATGAAGTTTTACGTAAAAAGCGATTGAATGAGACAACTTAATTTGAGGGTATATGATATAGGTTATTGAGAGCCCTTATATCTCCCATTGCCCTGATGACCGGTCAAAGGGCAGATGGGCGACTATTCGCAACCCTAACGAGATTTATATGTGCCCAATTTGGAGGGCTTTGGCGTTTAATATACTTTTTGCCACCTGTAACTATTTATTTGATTTTAAACCGTAAAGTTTAATTTTCTTAAATCATTTAAGAAAGTTTAACTTTGAATGTTTACCTACTTATTTACATCATCTATACATATTAGTAAACAAAGTCTCCCCCGCTTCTGGCTGTATCCTTTAAAATCGACTACCAAGACTGGGAGAAGCTTGCGGAGAAGCGAACGGAATGGCGAAAGTGCGTTGGAGATGGTCGCAAGTTCGTCGATGAGACCTGGTTTTGCGGCACTTGCTGACAAAAGGGAAAGAAGACACCATAGCGGAACGTCGCAATCGGTTGCATGCTTCCCTTGTCAGCTATGTAAATATGTCGCTCTCGCATAGGTCTCTTTAGTCATCAAAAGCGATATCTGTCGGACATTGCACCATAAATCGTCTGAAATAGACGCTAAGGCCAGTAGTAGTAGTAGACATACTATTGATTTTAATGAAGCCTTAGGTGTATTTATTACGTTTGTGTAACCCGTGCAAAACTGGGCGTGTCCAGATATAAATAAAAACATTCTTCAATAATCAGGAATTAAAGCTTTTCAGCTCGAGTCCAAAATACACCAATCGCATTAATTATAACAAATGACTGCTTTAGCGGTTTAGAAAAGCGAAAAGCGGCAAAACTCGCGATCGAGTTCACCCCAGACGATTTATTTCCCAAAAGCAATTATTGAGCACAACACCGAACCTGTCATTACGGGATATTGCTTCCAAAAACTCCTCAAAGACTTTGTCATACAAACATTTGAATGAGAAGTGTATGAAGTTGACTAATTTGGAGTTGGCAACTCAATCAAAGCACTTTGTATCAATTCGACAGAACGAAAGCTATATTCGTTAGATTGGATTTTACTTGTTTTGTTATTGAAATAGCGCAATATTCTGCAGCTAATATTGATTAATAAGGTATTTATTATGTAAAATAACACAGTGGAGACATAAATAGCCTCATCAAAATAATATTATCTTTGATTTAATTGCCTTAAAATATTTTTGACGTACCTTCCCTTTCTAATCTTCCAGAATGTATATAGGTCTATAAAGGACCACAATATTGTTCATAGGCATAAGAGACTGCTTGCTTACCTACCCACCATGAAGCGGATCGTATGCTTGTTTACCTTCACCCATACTAATATTATAAATGGGAAAGTGTGTGTCTGTTTGTTTGTCCGTCTTTCACGGCAAAACGGAGCGACGAATTGACGTGATTTTTTAAGTGGAGACAGTTGAAGGGATGGAGAGTGACATAGGCTACTTTGTATCTCTTTCTAACGCGAGCGAAGCCGCGGGCAAAAGCTAGTACAAAATAAAAACAAAAAAATAATACGACCTTGGTCTCTTTAAAGCAAGAGTGAATAGGCTATTACTGAAACGGCGAACTCCGTTTTCACCTTCCTTCATCAGGTGTGACTAGGGTCAATCGCCGATCAGTTTACAATAAAAAAGGTAGTTTTTAAAAATCGAAAACTATTATTTAATATCTTTCAATGTTATAGATAAGCACCGCCTAGTGCGTAACTGTGTTTATTTTTAAAAGTTTGAATACTTACACAGTATGAACTTACATTTTCTACATTCTCAACCCTTCAGTACTATCACGCCGATAAATTTACTTGTCATGGCTACGTTTCCTTTCACAAACATGCGCTCTGGAAGGTTCTATGCATATGCAAATTCAAAATGGCTGTCTCTTTACATTTTTTATGTGTGAAGCGAATTCTATTGAATGTTCCGGAGCGGTGTTCTGAATGCCGATTTATTCATTCATTCATATAGTGCAAGGATTGGATTACGATTTTCAGTACACGGAAGTAAAAAATACTTCGAGAAAATGTATAAAAGATACAATTGAAGCTTCCAAGATTTTTATTCTTTTTTACGATGGGAAATTACTATTAGGATTTTTTAAATTGAATTCATGGTTACTGTAATATACCTACAATGACAGCAAAAAAAAACTGCTTCAATGAACAAAATTCTTGCAGCCACTAATTTTTGAAAAATAATCCATCATTTCGCGTCACTCGCGCATAATTTGAATTCCGAAACGTTCCTCGCACACAACCGTCACACAATAACTAATGTGCACTCGTACTTACACGCTCACACACACATGCGAGCGGTTTCAGACGCGAACTTGCGTCGACACTCATTTGCTAAAACATCGCACCGTAGACGCGTTGTTGCTTTACAAAAATAATAGAAGTGACAAAGTTTTTGTTTGCAACATCTTTTGTTTCTGAAAGTGCGAAAACCTTATCACTAAAAAGAGTGTAAAATGCAAATGATGTACTATCGCTATCCCTCTTAAACTTATTTTGATACATTTAAACCGAGTCACTCATAGCTGTTTATTTTATTTGTCTTTAATTCTAAACTGCTAAGCGACTAAGCATGTTTGAAAATTAATTTATGAAACCACTCGCTACTCAAACAAGATGGAAGATTTAGTTTCGAGTTATGAACATACATTGGCCGTTGTGCAATTAAAAGCTTTGAGCAATTAGCGTTTATTTATCAACAAAATTGTTTGTTTAGGGAAAACCGACAATACCAAAATAGTTTATTAAATTGGTATTCAATTCATTTTATTAACCAATTGCATGATTGTTAAAAAGTTTGAATTGTAAAGGATTTCAAACTTTCATTGTGACTATGGTAAAGCATACAAATGTGAATGGTAATTTTTTCTTAAAAGATAGACGTAACGTATACCATTGTGGATATATTTGTACTAATATGCCCAAAATCTTAACACCTTTCGAGGACATGACACTAATCCAGCTCCAGACACAACAGAAAGAACAATGGAACTACGCCTATAGGCGTATAGTGCCCACCAAGGTGTTAACAATTTTTATTCTTAAAACTTCCTCAAGAATTACTTTTTAAATAGGTGAAAACCACATGAAAATCTGTTCTGTAGTTTTTGAGTTTATCGCGAACATACAAATAAACGAACACGCAGACAGACGCAGCGGGGAATTTTATTTAAAAAGCTGTAGTCCCTAAAAATAAGTGGATAGAAAAACTTGAAGAAACAGATCTACTCCTTCCATGCTCTGTGCCACTGCGGTGATGAATGCACCAAGTTTGTCCGTGTCAGGCGCGAGTGAAAAAATCGCGAGCGGCGGAAGGAAGGCGCGCCGCGCCCTGATTGGCAGACGGCGCGGAACCGAACGCCATTTTCAAACGGAATGGTGAGATTTATCGAATGTGAGACCCTTTTCATTTGTTCAAAATTTTGTTTTTATTTGTGTCACGATTTTACACATCTTAATACATACATAAACTCATGGTCGTATTTCCAAAAGGAGTAGGTAGAACATGAAGTTTCAGTGCCACTTTTAGCAATTCAGAGGTTGCAAGTTACTAAAGTTAATGAAATTGTTGTATTGCAGTGACAGGTTGCTACCTGCTAGCCCATCGCCTACAAAGCTATTGAACATATATCCCGACTCGACTTTTACGACACCTACGGGAGGAAAGGAATTTGTGGAATTATTAGCCCGTTACCACACCTTATTAGTATTAACTAATAAAGCTATTAGGTCCACTTGCACCAACCACGTAACTCAGGGTTAGTGGACTGTCATCTGTCATTTCATATAAAATCGTGGGTTAACCCTCCATTCTCGTTGGTGCAAGTGGCCCTGAGTAAATAAAGGTAAACAGGACAACTTCTAAACCCAAACGATATTATTCGTATTCATGAAGTATTACAAATAATACAACTTAAAGCCATACACATGCGTAGACATCGAAACCGCGCAATCGAAGCCGTATTCTCCAATACCACAGAACAAACCTGCAAACTTTTTTTACAGTAGGGGCTAAACCGCAATCGACCGGAGCTTAAAGTGACAACCCTAGCGGGTGATGATTGAAAAATACGCGGCATTCTTCAGATTTTCGGTTTAGAGTAGAAAATCCACTTTTCTCTTTCCCCTCATCGTATCTCCTGTTCCTATATCTTTTGAAAATCCATTTAGCGCCTTTGGATATAGGGTCTAAATACCGATGCTTGTAGAAACAGATATGTGGGTGAGGATAGTGAAGTACACTTTCCATTAGCTTCGCCGGTCATCGGTGCAACGATTGATTGCAAGTTTAGAAAACATAATGGATTTTTGGAAGTTATTTATCGATGGGTGAGTTTCTTAGCAGCTGTTTCGACGGATGAATACATCTATTTTGAATAGTGAATGCGGTCTCGAGCTTGTTCTGCTGTTAAACTTGTCAGAAAGTGTTATTATTAATTAAGATAACTCAGTATGTCATATATACTTACCACCCTAAAAAAAAGGCTTTTTGTAATCCATACTAATATTATAAATGGGAGTGTGTGTGTCTGTTTGTCTGTCTATTTCACGGTAAAACGGATCGACGAATTGACGTGATTTTTTAAGTGGAGATAGTTGAACGGATGGAGAGTGACATAGGCTACTTTTTGTCTCTTTCTTATACGAGCGAAGCCGCGGGCTAAAGCTAGTTATGATATATTTCAGTAGTCACATTACATTAGAGCCTACAAACGTGTTTACCTGTTTAGTACCTCCTAAAGTGGCGTTTCCAAATTTTACACCTTTATTGGCCCTAACAAATGCTATTCCACCTTTGCTACCTAATTTATATTCGATTAGACTCCACTCGCCATAAACGCAAGTGACAATCCGATGGCTATAAAATCGAAATCGGTAGGCTTAAAGCAATCCGGCATCCTGTATTTACGAGTCAAGGGCCCGGTTTAACACCCCATATATACAGGATGGCACTATAAAAAGGCATACATCGGTAAACGTTTGACGTGGCAGTAAATGCTTTGAAATTAGCCGTTATTTCGTCTCGCTGTAAAAGGTTTAAATTAGGCAGTTCGATTGTTATTTTGCAGTAAAATTGGACGTGGGAGTTTGACTGAGCTGCTGTCTGAGCACGAAACATTCATAAAACTGATGATATTCCTAACTTTTCTATTCGTAAGTAATGCTAAAGTTGTAGAATGTTTATATTCAAAGAGGTGAACGAGGTCTACGTTTGTATGAAAAGGTGATTTCGCGCGGATCCTCCACTTTCAATCACACTTGTCAATGTTTTTCTGCATGACTACAAAACCAGAGAAGTAAATTAAACCGACTTAATCTATTGGTTAGGTACTGCATCAACTACTAGTGGTATTAAGGTTCTTTAGACCAATTGAAGTTTCTTAAGAAAACACTTCCCTGTGCTCTGTCAGCGGCATTAATAGTCCAGCAGTCCAACGACAATGTTTACCGAAGAACAAAGAGAATGAGAAAACACGGGCTCCGGAACGAGCACCTAGCAGGATAACCTGCCTAATTCAATTTGTCACAATGCAACGGAAACCGACCCTTATTTCTCAAGCAACCCTAGCAAAAGTTGCTCTTTCCCTCTGAATTGCAAATCGCAGGATGACGGCGGCAAACTAAAAGTGTCCGCAAACTTCACATTAAACTTCAGGTACAGAAACAAAAACCTCACTTACAATTATGATAATTCCCTCGCATCTCCGGATTGAATTTGCATGGCTATCCGTGGCTGTGTCAACGCTACCGACGTTGAATAATGCAGACTTACCTGGGGTATTAACATATTTATTAATAAAATAAATACGCAGCAGACGGGACGTCCTCGTCACCCGCCCGCCAGCCGCCGACTGAGCCATCATTGTTGACATTGTTGAATTTTGAAGGCAAACTCCGCAAGAGCTTATAGTGAATTGTTAACTGAAATGAGGTAATGTATGGCATACATTACGCGAATTGAGTTACGAGATGTTCATTACGTTAATGTGAGGAATTAAACATAAACGCGGGTAAGTAGGTGTCGCGAATTGCGGGGCCTACGTTTGGTGGGTTTATATGACAAAGGAGTTTAACGATCTCTAAATAAGTGACAAACATAAGAAAATATCTACATTATGATTGAATGTAACGAAATAAAGAGGCATCATTATCAAAAATGTGTTGTACATACGTCATAAACAAATAGCTTATGAACAATCAACAGACATCCACAGCTTTGTTAAGCCAGCAGCAGCAACACTTGCTCCTTATCACAGTCTCGTACTGGACTTAAAATGACACAATGACATAAAATTACAAAATATCATTAGAAAAACAGAAAATATATCCCTACCTGCAAACCTACTGCAACATTATTGAATTAAAAAAATCCGCACGAAAGATTTCCCCAGACTCGCTCACGAGTGCAGTAAATTTATATAGCCGAATTAAATACGTGGATTGCAGGCCAAGTGGGGTAAAAAACTGACCCTTATTTATCGAACTCCTGGGCTTTTAAGGTGCATGTGGGATTTCTGCCTCTTAATTATTAATGCGAGACGTCTTGAAGGAGAATTTATGTTAATGATGACCGATTATCAATTAAACTTACATGGGACAGGAATACCTTTGTTTTTTTTACTGTGTATTCAGGTTGAAATTTTCATCCATAAATAATTATGCGATATACATGGTCATAATATATTCAATGATATAAATACCTCACACCTCTCACCCGTCACCGTGTGGTGACGGGTGATGAATGGTACCACCGAGGGTATGCAAAAACCGGTTAACTTAAAAAACCGGTTAATAACCGAGACTTTTCCTTCAAAATCGGTTAACCGGTTACTAACCGGTTTTGAGGATTTTTAGTAAATGGCCGTACTACGCAATAATTACCATTACCTTTAAGAATTCTTATGTTGATGATATCGTAGCAGGTATTACTTGCACGATGAAGATCATTTTTATCCAGTTTTTGGAAATTTGGTAAATGCGGAAATTGCTAAAAAGGCTTGTGTGGTTTGAATGTGATTCGTCAGTTGCGTTTTCTAGGCATGTCGCGAAAGGTCTACAGCTCCCAGAGCCCCTAGTAATAAAAGCAATTGATGTAAGAAAACCAAGATCTCCATTTTACCTTTCTTTTAAAAAATATAGTTTGAAATATACGGTAGACTCCGGTTACAACGACGCTCAGGGGACCGCTGATATTACGTCGTACTAACCGGATGTCATACAAAACGAATTTCATTTCTTTTAATTAAAAGTAATATCTACATCTCTATTACTAAAACATTTCAATCAATAGGTTTATTTACAGGGTATTATTATCATCATAGTATTAATACCTTATTTTATTATGACTTGTTTAGTTAGAAAAGTCCTTTTTAGTATGCGTGCTTGCTCATCATTTGTAAGTAAAGCTAGTTTATACGCAATCGAAAATACAAATTGGGTTCTATTTAGCTTATAAGATTAGACCCGAGGCGAACAAATTGTTAAAATTTTAAAAGCAATACTCCAAAAAGTTACGTGGCCACAATGTAATCTTGCTACTTGTTGTAGGCAAGACAGGGGGCCGTGCTTGGGTGAAAGTAGCTTTGTTTCCTCAATTTACTAGTAAAACTAAAAACGTGGTCGCTCGTCGTTGCAACCGGACTTGACGGACGGATTCTGTGTAAAATGTGTCGTAAAAAGCGGCTGGTCGTTAAAATCGGAGTCGTAATAATTGGATGTACTTTCATACTATCACATACGAAAACCAAATAAATACCAGTGCTTATATGTCGTTGTTCGAGGTTGGACGTTAGGTCTATGCGGAGTCGTAATATACTAACCGGACTCTACTGTATTGTATAAAATGTATAATTGAGTAGACGGGACTAATTTTTAAAATAAAATCATTACAGATAATAATGTTGTCAATGAAAAGTAATAAATAAATCTTTATTATTACAAAACATTAAATAATTAGGTACGTATTTTTGAACCTTTAATGCCTAATTTTCCAAATTTTGAGAAATAAATACAGTTTCGTTTATTAACCGGTTAGTGACTATAAAAACCGGTTTTTAACAGAGGCCAAAAAGTCTCGGTTAACCGGTTTTTCGGTTAACCGGTTAACCGGTTTGCACACCCTAGTACCACCCCCATTAGTTGTAGCAGTCGACTCTGGGATATAGGTTACATTTTGGTGTGGATGATGGGCTGACATGTCAGTGTATCACAACTCTATTTCTTTCAACCCCTTAACTGCCAATAGTTGCACTGGGCGTAAGTTTTTAATATCCTGTTCTGGACCAAACTGAGAGCTTGAAACACTTCTCCACATTACTACGAGAAAACTTGCGTGGAAGAGACTACGAGAAAACTTGAGAAGTTGACAACGGCTTCTGTAACGTCAAAAATGTAGCTCATCTTGCTGTCACCGCGGCTTCGCTGCGTTCAGACATTATGCGCCACGGAACACACTGCGCCAAGTTCTGGGCGCGTTCTGAATTATGCATGCATCCCGGCACATTAAACCGATACGACCGCGGCGCGCAGATTAAATATGGACACCCTGTTTAGTCATTCCGTCGTGCTAACTACGAGGTGAGAATGTAGTGGATGTTACCTGTGTCGCGGTAATTTGAATATGGAATCCGAACAACAATCAATCATGCTGCAGGGATACCAGTGATAGGAACATTAATGTCATAGCATAGTGTAGATAGATAACTTTATTCATATCCACAACACAACATATAAAGGCTTACAATAAACAAGAAAAAAGAAATGTGTTTTCACTGCTTAGAAACTAAACAAAGAAAAAAAGAAACAAAACTCGATCTTCCGCGACCACGGCTAGTGCAACCTGGCCGAAACGTTGGATAAAAGGTAAAAATGTTATCTAATCGCGTTCGACCCGTGTGTCTTTAAAAAATGTGTACAGAATGCGAGAACGTATTAAAGTGTTATAGAAACAAAACTATAAAGAAACATGTATCGTGGAACAGAAAATTCGCTCAGCGTTCTGATGTGGCAAGCCACATCGCTGCGCTGGTATTCTGCCAGTACCTTAGACAAAAAAAAACACCTGAGTGCTTGTGTGTGTGTCGGCTGATTTTCCAGGGCTTAGGTTATTGCGAGTTGAAATAGTTGCGAGTCTATTCAACTAATACCACGATAGCGAGAGATATTGTGTCGATAAAACGTGTGGCTTGGTATATTATCTAAATTATTGTAACTTAATGTGGTTGGCCTGTGTGGATTTCCTTGTGTACTTGTGTATTTTATTTAGTTATATCAAATATGAAGAGATAAAATAAATAATTTGATAACTTCAGATAATTATATATTTCCGAGCTCATATAACCCGGCAACCTTCATATCAAGGGTGAACAGGCATCTTCTGGGCGAGTTCACTCCATCGTAGGCCACGACTTTGCCTTTGGCTATTAGTCTGTAGCCAAGAGTAAGCTCATTTATAATAATAATAAAAACCTTAGCGGTAATTGAACGGTATATTTAATATTAAATAGTTTGCATTGCTATACGCGGGAAATAATTTGTCTTACAGTGCTGTCAGGCACGTAGTTATAGCTAGTCTGTGAAATATGTATTTCTCCCAAAAGAAAAACTGAGTTTTTTTACTGAATTAAAATGTTAATAGCTATTTACTACATGTCCAAGTGAAGGTATAGGGGGCAGAATCATAAACACTTTCGCAGTCCATATGACAATGCGCAGTGCTTTACCTACTACATACAATTTTAGCACAGCATTAATGAGTTTAACTCATGAAATACTGTCCCATACATTTAAACTAATACGGCAAAGAGCCAAGTCGGAAGGTGTTACGAAGACATGAAATTATGTACCGTAATATTATTTGTGACTTTCCACCACAAAAGGGTTATTTATGCGTCAAGTGTAAATAAAGTTCATGATGTCTCAAATTTCAATTCTGATAAGAATTTAGTCATCATATAAGTATCCTTCAGTAAAAGAAAGCCACATTCAGGTATATGGACGTAAGCTCCGTTGTCATAGCTACAGTTAGCTTTAACGGCTTAGTTGGCACTTTGTGCGATGAAGTAAAATTACCAGTGTTGCCAACTGCAAAACATGAAAAATGAAGCTTAAATCGTGCTTGTATTTTGTTACCTTTTCTTGTCACTTCGGGAGGAGCTGTTTCGCGAAGTTTGTGAATTGGCCACGTTTTTGCGCGCTCTCGTTAGTACCCTTGTGTTGGTAAATAGCGAGATTTTCACTGATTATTTATATTGTGAATGTAAATTGTGCCGTGTACTCTGAATTAATTTCGGGGAATTAAGCGAATGGCTGTGTACTTGTGTAGGTACTTACAAATTTCGCGCCTGCTTAATACTTTCTTATGTTATAAGTTATAACAGCAAGTATTATAGTTATATTTGCAATACGTCCCACGGCCCTCAGCTTATGCTTTTTCAAGCAATAAAATATACTTACTAAACACTTAATTTTAAAGTTCTTTAATAAAAAAAAACCTGGCCCATAGGATTCATTTTCTCCAGGCAAGTTTGTTCAATCTTACTGATTAAGTTATTAAACTGAAATCGCTTAACCTTTTTGACCACAAGAATTTATATAGAATACCAAATTCTGCGAATAATTACTCACTGAAATTGCGTTACGTTTGTACTTATACATAATATTACTTGAATAATTAAGGCTCTTAAAATGTTTAAATTATTCCTTATATATCATTCATTCGCGTAAGCTTCTTATTTTCATTTTGTTTGTTAGGCTGTTGCAAAATACTTGAAAATTCGAATATTAGTTAGAGCAAAAGTTTATTTTTAGCCGTCTTCAGTCAAAGATACAGAAGTGGGAGGGAAGTAAACCGACATGACTGGCCGACTAGACTGTTTATTATTTACATGAATAATTAACCTGTCCCGTCCCATGGTGACGGGCTAAGAATTTGACCACCTCCTTTCTTCTCGTGGTTAGGTGTCGTAGAAAATGACTGTGTATGGCTGGTGTGGGCGATGGGATTGCAACCTGTCACTGCAATTAATATACATCACAATTTCGGTTTCTTTCCATCCCTTAATTCTAAGGGACACTGAAACATGAGCAGTTTCATATTATCCATACTTAATATTATAAATGGGAAAGTGTGTGTGTCTGTTTGTTTTTCCGTCTTTCACGGCAAAACGGAGCGACGAATTGACGTGATTTTTTAAGTGGAGATAGTTGAAGAGATGGAGAGTGACATAGGCTACTTTTCGTCTCTTTCTAAGCCCCCACTATTAAATGGGGGGTGGAAATTTTTTTGGAGCATTCCGCAATTTTCGAATTTAGCGCGAGCGAAGCTGCGGGGAAAAGCTAGTTATTTTATTTATAAACGGGCTTACTCTTGGCCACAGACTAGACAAAGACGTGGCCTACGATGGAGTGAGCTCGCCCAGAAACCTGTTCACCGTTGATTTGAAGGTTGCCGGGTTACATGAGCTAGGAAATGCATGTGTTCTGCCTAACACTTTTGGAAATACAGGAATGAGTTTATGTATGTTGGCAAATAATTAGTGATGATACATAACGATATTTCGTCCGTGGTGTAGACCAATTGATATAATTTTGACTCATTCATTGATTGATTCAGAAGAGGAGTCAAACCAATTTGGTATATGAAATTTTGACCTAAAGTGCCATCAAAAAGGTGCTATCAAGTTTCACCCAAGGCAGACTTTCCACTTTTAAATTTGTTGCCATTGGTTGTTCTAAAAGTACGTTTGTGCAATATGTGCATATATTCATGAAATCTGGAAGAAATTACTTTTTTACATGGAAGCTATAACTTAGTTTAATAGATTTTTTTTTACTATTTTTTTCGTTTCAATTTCGACGTTCTATACGCATCCGAAAGTGACGAATGCGGTGTTAGCATAGGTTATTAGGTAATAATAGATAATATAGATAATAATAACATCGGTTTTACGTCTTTTCTCTTTATTAGCTTGTATAATATATGTGTATGTGTACCTATTGTGTGATGTTACACAGATGTATCTGGTTTATAGTGGAATGTAATAACCCTTGTCTTTGAGATGGGCCTTAAACGCACGTATAACATTCTCTTTAGTTTTATTAAGAATTTTTTGTCAAAAATAATATGTTTATTGGTAAAATATTCACTTTATACATAGAAAATAATACTTAATATGACAACGTTTTATATTTATAATACATATATTCACTTTTATTCGAATAACGTGTTTCAAAATAATATTATACTGAAATACAATTTAGAAAAATGCAATACCTACATGCTATTGAACTTTATCATATGTATCATATTTTGTGTACTATGTATACAAAAAAAGCATATTATTACTATATGTATGAGATTTTAAATCGAACCAAATCAATAGTTATTAGTTATACAAGGGGGCAAAGTTGTATTTTAACGCCGAGTGTGGAATTGAAAAATGAGCAAAGCGAGTGGTTCGAGGATAGAATCCTGAACTTGCGACACGTTTAACACACGAGAAGTAAAATACATTTGCACCCGAGTTTAACACAAAACTTTTCCCCTCACTATAGCGAGGAAACTACAACGCAAAAAATGCGTTTTCCCCTCACTAGCTCGGAAACACGTGTTTTGTGCTTCAATAGCAGCGGGTAAAAACGCATTTTATCCACTAGTGGGTAAAGAAATTTGACCTTGAATAAAGTCAAATTAACTGCTTTAAAATTGATAAAAGTAGGTGAATCTAGTAATAAAGACGATTTACCACCTGTGGAACTACTGGAAGCAGTGATAAACGCATTTTTTTACGTTGTAGTTTCTTCGCTACAGTGAGGGGAAAAGTTTTGTGTTACACTCGGGTGCAAATGTATTTTACTTCTCGTGTGTTAAAAAACTCGCAAGTTCAGGATTCTATTCTCGAACCACTCGCTACGCTCGTGGTTCAACTATAGAATCCTTTCACTTGCTTGTTTTTCAATTCCACACTCGGCGTTAAAATACAACTTTGCCCCCTTGTATAACAAATAACTATTATCACTGCTTCCAGTAGCTCCACAGGTGGTAAATCATCTTTATTACTAGATTCACCTACTTTAATCAATTCTAAAGCAGTTAATTTGACTTTATTCAAGGTCAAATTACTTTACCCACTAGTGGATAAAATGCATTTTTTCCCGCTGGTATTAAAGGACAAAACACGTGTTTCCGAGCTAGTGAGGGGAAAAATATATTTGAAGACTAATTTGGTCTAATGGTCAAAAGTGACGTTTTTGGTTGATCAAATGTCACTTTTGACACTTTATAAAATAGTGTTAGGAATTTATAGCAGTACATACTCAGTAATCCTATCCACAATATTTTTCACGCCGGGATGTTCTGTAGTGACTAGTGAATCTAGTGACATCCCGAGATAACATAATTATGTAGTATCGCCATAATAAGTTACAGTTACCCGGCGATAATGATTGCACATCGGTTTTTCGTCATCGTAGAACGTTGTCTCTTTCTTGCTTATCTGACGTTAATTGTCTCTTTCCAAAGACCGATGTGCATTATTTATCGCCGTTAAGCCTTTTTCGGATACTGCCATTAATAATTGTTTTAATAATAAGACCGGACATCGGGCTGAAATGTCACTCGCGCCTTGCCGCGCATTAACGATTCCATAAACAATGTTCGCACTGAAATAGAACCTCTCCGGGTAAATATACTTTGCGCTAGGGTTGCGCCTGAATCCTGACAATTTAATAACAATAATAACTAGTCTTGAAAGAAGCGCTGGTGGCCTAGCGGTAAGAGCATGCGACTTTCAATCCGGAGGTCGCGGGTTCGAACCCCGGCTCGTAACAATGAGTTTTTCGGAACTTATGTGCGAAATGTCATTTGATATTTCCCAGTCGCTTTTCGGTAAAGTAAAGTAAAGTAAAGTAAAATTTATTCATTGTTAACTGTGTACATAAGATGGTATGATATACAGGAAATTCGGTATCAACAGTTGCCCATTTCGAGCGTACAATATTCTTAAAAAACTACTGACTATATTAGCTTACTGGCTAACTTATAATTATTACCCGGGATATTTCAGAAAAAACTCATTTAGGTCGTAGAAAACATTTTCTATCAACCAATTTTTTAACTTAAGCTTATATCTATTACCCTCCAACATCTTTATCTCAACTGGTAAGGCGTTAAACACGTATTGCAGTATTGTATGCGCATCTATAGTACAATGCGTTATTTGATTTTGGACACGGTCTCGGTGAAGGAAAACATCGTGAGGAAACCGGGCTAATCCCAATAAGGCCTAGTTACCCTTCGGGTTGGAAGGTCAGATGGCAGTCGCTTTCGTAACATTAGTGTCTACGCCAAATCTTGGGATTAGTTGTCAAAGCGGATCCCATGAGCCGTGGCAAAGGCCGGGATAACGCAAGGAGAGTGAACAACCTGGTCTTGAACAGTTTTTAGTCGCTTACCAAGTTGCATACAGTATTTTTCTTATGTTATCAGTTATAACAGCAAATGCAAATTGTGAGAATATCTGAACACGCCTTTATTGCCAAGGCAAGCGAAAATATGTGAGCTCCTTGACCGCTCCTATATACACGGTCATATAAAAAGGACCGTTAAAACTTTCCATAGTGACTTTTGAAGTCATAACAAACAAGATTTATTATGGGATCAATGCTGAAATCGCAAAAAAATATTCGGCAGTTTCATACATTTCGACTGTCATGATGCCGCTCATTCCTATAAACAGCCATAGTTTTTGACCATTGGTCCCGTATTCAAAGTTGTTAATTATGACCTCAAAAGTCACTATGCAAAGTTTGTACGGTCCTTTTTAGGGTTCCGTAGTCAACTAGGAACCCTTATAGTTTCCGTCCGTCCGCGGATAATCTCAGTAACCGTTAGCACTAGAAAGCCGAAATTTGGTACCAATATGTATATCAATCACGACGACAAAGTGCAAAAATAAAAGTTTTATTAGGGTAAACGTAAAGTGGGGAGTGAAATTTTTTTTCATTCCAACCCCAACGTGTGATATATTGTTGGATAGGTATTTAAAAATGAATAAGGGTTTACTAAGATCGTTTTTTGATAATATTAATATTTTCGGAAATAGTCGCTCCTAAAGGAAAAAAGTGCGTCCCCCCCCCCCTCTAATTTTAGAACCATACGATTAAAAGATATGAAAAAAATCACAAAAGTAGAACTTTATAACGACTTTCTAGGAAAATTGTTTTGAACTTGATAGGTTCAGTAGTTTTTGAGAAAAATACGAAAAACTACGGAACCCTACACTGAGCGTGGCCCGACACGCTCTTGGCCGGTTTTTTATTTTACCCTGTGTCTGATGGCGACTGTGCAATATGGCGTTCTCATACTTTTAAACTGCTTTTAGTATTCTGTCAATACAAAAATACCCTTGCTCGAACTGCCGTTTCCAATCATATCAAATCAATGAATCGTGACATGACCGGATATTTCAGTGTCAAAAATCATGCATATTTGATGTGTCTTAAAGTTCGAAAGAATTGAGCTGTTAGGTTTATTCTCCAACTTTAAAAAAACTATTTTTTTTACACTCGATGAACGATTGGCCCAAGATTTCTTGCAGTCGTCAACTTTTTCGTCAACAAGAGATTTTGCAAATCTACGCAGCTTATATACATGAACTTTTTGCCAGAAGTAAAGATATATAAATTATTTATTTAACTTTATGAGCGATCGGCCGAAGAGTTGTTGCAGGGCAGCCCTGAAACCAGCAGCACGCCGTCTACTCAATAATGCACCGCCATCGATTCTTACAGCCTTACTTCACTGCAGGAAATATTATACTAGCGTTATGTAACTATTATTTTATAACAAATTCGGTTTGATATGCATTTTTTTTATTAAATAGTATTGCAGCTAAAAATAAACAAAAGATATTTGGACACGTACCTATTTGATACTTGAAGTTGTTTTTTTTAACTCTCGACGCAAAAACGACGGGGTGTCATAAGTTTGACGTGTATGTCTGTGGCATCGTAGCTCCTGAACGGATGAACCGATTTAGATGTATTTTATTTTTGTTTGAAAGCTGAGTTAGTCGCGAGTGTTCTTAGCCATGTTTTATGAAAATCGCTCTAATATAACGGGAGTTTTTTTTTCAAAATTTTAAATTTGTGGTTAGGTTTATTCATTGCTTTTTCTGTACACATCATAATCATCATATCAGACCTTTATCGATCACTGCTAAGCATAGGCGTGTCTTCTAGTACGCCACTTGTCTCGATTCTGCAGACTGTCATCCTGTTGTGACTCGCAATTTCAGGATGTCGTCTTCCCAACGAGCTGTAGACATTGCTGGTTGACAACCGATCGTTCTTCGAATTTCCAAAGTACAGCAAGAGGCACTTATATATATTAGGCGATAATTAGGAAATAGTCAATGTTCCGTGCATATAGTGCCGTCACGTTGAACAGACACACGCGCGAATAGGTAATTCGCAAATCGATTTAGAACACTTACTCCCTTCCACAGTGTTTACACGTTTGTCGTTAGTAACTATACTTCCAGACGGAGAACAAAAAAGTGTGTTTACATTCTTTACAATAAAGCTGGATAAGCTAATAAATAGACCTATGGTACCACGCAGTATAAGCCCTTTAGCAGTTTCTCGCTTCACCGAAGCCTATTACAACGTCCATTGTCCAATTTGACTTATTAGTGCCTAATGCAGGCCCTATAGTACTAGTGGTGCGGCCTTGCTGCGTAATCTCGTAATAACCAATTAACCTGTTCGCCTAACCGGAGGCAATGGTTTAGTGTGTACTGAGCCTTTTGGTTTCTGTAATACAAACACGATGTCTTCTGAAACTGTGCTTTTCTAAACAGAATGGCATTTCTGGCGAAACGCCGCAGAAATGTAGTCTGGCTCTGTCGCGCCAATACGCAAGAGCGATAGAGATAGATAGCTATGAAAGAGATATTATCGTGAGCGTTTCGTGAGCGATTGTGCATTCGGCTACGCACACTGACTTCTTGCAAGTTTACTCGTATTGTACACTGAGAGAAATTTGCATTGTGAATTTATCAAGTTCGACTTGTTGCGGGCTTATCCGTTTGAAACAAAAGTATTTTAGTAAACGGAATAAATCACAATGTTGATGATACAAGTCGAATTTGTTCGAACAACAAGGTCAAACTTGTTAAAAGATATTTGATTGAATCAGCCAAACATATGTTTAAAACAATATGAATCATGTTGCTTTTATAAAATCGACTTGTTGATTCAAATAAAATGAAACTTGTAGAATGTACTAGTTACACTTAACAAAATCTAACTTGTGGTTTGAACCAAAGAGCACGTAGGCGCTATTTTAACCAAAAAGCTTTTTGAACGAACATGAAAATTGGTTGTTTTTTCTCTCGGTGTAGAATGTAGACGGATGACGCGAAATCACCTTATATACAAAACGAACTCCTCATTTTCCTGCCGTCGGGCAGCTCTGAATGGACTGCTACCTTTAATTATCTATATAATATAAAGCTACAACCCGACTGACATTTTTCAAAAAATGGGCAGAAGGGGGATTTGAAGGTGGCAGTGTTTGGTGTGGTCGTATAGAGTTTGGTCCTGCGACCCCGGATAGATCAGACCGTCGGTCTACCGGTTCCGGGTAAAAAAATGTTGGACGGCCTGGCCAAACGGCTGGAGTTAGCCGGGGAGTGTTCGACCAAATGTTATAGAGGACCCTGGGCAGTTTTTGACGCCGCCATTTTTTTTTCAAAATGGCCGACTTTTTTTTTTGACGATTTTTCAAATTTATCGTGGAGTGCTCAAATTTTGGTCGTAGAATCTCCAAGCGGCCTTGATTCGAATGAAATAAAAAAAAATTGAAAAGTGCTACAAATGTGGGAAAACTGGCCACTTTTATTTTGTATGGCAACTTTTAAACCGTAAGAGATAGCCGGGGGGTGCTCGACCAAATGTCATACAGGTATCCGAGTAGAAAAAAGTTGCATTAAAAAAAAATCAAAATGGCCGACTTTTTTTTTGAAAATTTTCAAAATGGTCCTAGCGCGCTGAGATTAGGCACACGGGTGGACGGTCGCGCTAAGATTAGTATTCAAAAAGAAAATTTTGAAAAATTCAAAATGGCGGCCTTTGAGGGCCAATTGAAATTTGAATGGAGGTTTTTCTTTTAATTACCATAGCTCCGTAACGGTACAAAGAAGTGAAAAGTGCTCAAACAAATGTTATACAGTCACCCGAGGTCCATCGAATGGCATTAAAAAAAAATCAAAATGGCCGACTTTTTTTTTTGAAAAATTTCAAAATGGTCCGAGCGCGCTGAAATTTTGCACACGGGTAGACAGCCACCCCAAGATTAGTATACAAAAAGAAAATTTTGAAAAATTCAAAATGGCGCCCTTTGAAGGCCCATTGAAATTTGTATGGAGGTCCTTTTTTTAAATCCCCATAGCTCCGTAACGGTACGGAAAAGGTTAATAGTGCTTGAACTAATGTTGTACAGTTATCTGTGGTCCATCGAATGGCATTTACAAAATTTCAAAATGGCCGACTTTGAAAATTTTTTTTTTTATTTTCGGTCCGAGCGCGTTCAAATTTGGCACGTGGTAAGAACGGGGGCCAAAAATAGAAATGAGAAAAAAAAAAATTGGAAAAGTCAAAAACGGTGGCGAGAGGGGACAAAGTCAAATTTCCCTACCAGTTTGTATGGAGGTTTTTTTTTTTAAATCCCCATAGCTCCGTAACGGTAGGAAAAAGGTTAATAGTGCTTAAACTAATGTTGTACAGTTATCTGAGGTCCATCGAATGGCATTTACAAAATTTCAAAATGGCCGACTTTGAAATTTTTTTTTTTATTTTCGGTCCGAGCGCGTTCAAATTTGGCACGTGGTAAGAGCGGGGGCCAAAAATAGAAATGAGAAAAAAAATTTTTGGAAAAGTCAAAAACGGCGGCGAGAGGGGACAAAGTCAAATTTCCCTACCAGCCTGAGGGAGCGTTCTACAGCCCGACGGTCATTGCTCCGGTCCAAGTTCCGAGCTGCGTACAGACAGTGCTCCCAAGCAAGAAAATATAAGTAAAAGTGTCTAAAAAGCGACGCGGCGGGCCGGAGGCCGCAGGCCGGAGGTCCAACTTCCCTACCAATCCTACAATCCCCACAGTAACTACGCGGAGGGCCGAAGGCCGGAGCGTGTCTGACAGGCTCCCAAGTATGCGAAGGCCGCAGGCCGAGCTGCGGGCAGAGTGCTCCCAAGCACGCGAAGGCCGCAGGCCGAGCTGCGTGCAGACTGTGCTCCCAAGAAAACAATAACAAAAAGTATCTAAATAAGCGAAGCGGCGGGCCAAAGGCCCGACGCGGAGCTTCGAAACCCAGCGAAGGCCGAAGGCCGAGCTCCGCGTAGGGCCGAAGGCCCGGAGCGTCCCTGATCGGCTCGCCGGCGGACCAGGAAGTTGGAGTTTAAACACGACCCAATAGTAAAAGTGGCTTAGAGAAGCGAAACGACGGGTCGTACTATTGGGTCGTGTTTAAGCTCCAACTTCCCTACAACCCCCACAGTAACTACGCGGAGGGCCGAAGGCCCGGAGCGTGTCTGACAGGCTCCCAAGCACGCGGAGGCCGCAGGCCGAGCTGCGGGCAGAGAGTGCTTCCAAGCAGACAAAGGCTAAAGCAAAAAAGCAAACAAGTAAAGCAAAAAACAAACAAGCTAAGCAAAGAAACAAAAAAGCAAAAAAGCAAAGCAAAAAAACAAACAAGCAAAGCAAAAAAAAAAACAAAAAAGCAACAAGAAAGACCGCGGGGCCCTCGGGCCCCGCGCACCTTTAAAAAACTAGTCTATATAATATAAAGCTACAACCCGACTGACATTTTTCCAAAAATAGGCAGAAGGGGGATTTGAAGGTGGCAGTGTTTGGTGTGGTCGTATAGAGTTTGGTCCTGCGACCCCGGATAGATCAGACCGTCGGTCTACCGGTTCCGGGTAAAAAAATGTTGGACGGCCTGGCCAAACGGCTGGAGTTAGCCGGGGAGTGTTCGACCAAATGTCATAGAGGACCCTGGGCAGTTTTTGACGCCGCCATTTTTTTTTCAAAATGGCCGACTTTTTTTTTTTGACGATTTTTCAAGTTTGTCGTAGAGAGCTCAAATTTTGGTCATAGAATCTCCAAGCGGCCTCGATTCGAATGAAATAAAAAAAAATTGAAAAGTGCTACAAATGTGGGAAAACTGGCCACTTTTATTTTGTATGGCAACTTTTAAACCGTAAGAGATAGCCGGGGGGTGCTCGACCAAATGTCATACAGGTATCCGAGTAGAAAAAAGTTGCATTAAAAAAAATTCAAAATGGCCGACTTTTTTTTTTTTTTTTTAAATTTCAAAATGGTCCTAGCGCGCTGAGATTTGGCACACGGGTGGAAGGTGGCCCCAAGATTTATATTCAAAAAGAAAATTTTGAAAAATTCAAAATGGCGGCCTTTGAGGGCCAATTGAAATTTGAATGGAGGTTTTTCTTTTAATTACCATAGCTCCGTAACGGTACAAAGAAGTGAAAAGTGCTCAAACAAATGTTATACAGTCACCCGAGGTCCATCGAATGGCATTAAAAAAAAATCAAAATGGCCGACTTTTTTTTTGAAAAATTTCAAAATGGTCCGAGCGCGCTGAAATTTTGCACACGGATAGACAGCCACCCCAAGATTAGTATACAAAAAGAAAATTTTGAAAAATTCAAAATGGCGCCCTTTGAAGGCCAATTGAAATTTGTATGGAGGTCCTTTTTTTAAATCCCCATAGCTCCGTAACGGTAGGGAAAAGGTTAATAGTGCTTGAACTAATGTTGTACAGTTATCTGAGGTCCATCGAATGGCATTTACCAAATTTCAAAATGGCCGACTTTGAAATTTTTTTTTTATTTTCGGTCCGAGCGCGTTCAAATTTGGCACGTGGTAAGAACGGGGGCCAAAAATAGAAATGAGAAAAAAAAATTTGGAAAAGTCAAAAACGGTGGCGAGAGGGGACAAAGTCAAATTTCCCTACCAGTTTGTATGGAGGTTTTTTTTTTAAATCCCCATAGCTCCGTAACGGTAGGAAAAAGGTTAATAGTGCTTAAACTAATGTTGTACAGTTATCTGAGATCCATTGAATGGCATTTACAAAATTTCAAAATGGCCGACTTTGAAAATTTTTTATTTTATTTTCGGTCCGAGCGCGTTCAAATTTCGCACGTGGTAAGAGCGGGGGCCAAAAATAGAAATGAGAAAAAAAAATTTTTGGAAAAGTCAAAAACGGCGGCGAGAGGGGACAAAGTCAAATTTCCCTACCAGCCTGAGGGAGCGTTCTACAGCCCGGCGGTCATTGCTCCGGTCCAAGTTCCGAGCTGCGTACAGACAGTGCTCCCAAGCAAGAAAATATAAGTAAAAGTGTCTAAAAAGCGACGCGGCGGGCCGGAGGCCGCAGGCCGGAGGTCCAACTTCCCTACAAATCCTACAATCCCCACAGTAACTACGCGGAGGGCCGAAGGCCCGGAGCGTGTCGGAGAGGCTTCCAAGCACGCGAAGGCCGCAGGCCGAGCTGCGGGTAGAGAGTGCTCCCAAGCAAAACAAAAACAAAAAGTATCTAAATAAGCGAAGCGGCGGGCCGAAGGCCCGACGCGGAGCTTCGGAGCCGAGCGAAGGCCGAAGGCCGAGCTCCGCGTAGGGCCGAAGGCCCGGAGCGTCCCTGAGAGGGGCCGGCACGTGAGCCCGGCGGGCCGCAAGGCCCGCGGGGCGAACCCACGCGGTCAAACTGCTTACCTCAAGTGTCTTAATAAGCGTAGCGGCGGGCCGAAGGCCCGACGCGGAGCTTCGGAGCCAAGCGAAGGCCGAAGGCCGAGCTCCGCGTAGGGCCGAAGGCCCGAAGCGTCCCTGATCGGCTCGCCGGCGGTCCGGGAAGTTGGAGCTTAAACACGACCCAATAGTAAAAGTGTCTTAGAGAAGCGAAACGACGGGCCGGAGGCCGCAGGCCGCAGGCCCGTCGTGAGCTTCTCAAGACACTTTAACTATTGGATCGTGTTTAAGCTCCAACTTCCCTACAACCCCCACAGTAACTACGCGGAGGGCCGAAGGCCCGGAGCGTGTCTGACAGGCTCCCAAGCACGCGAAGGCCGCAGGCCGAGCTGCGGGCAGAGAGTGCTTCCAAGCACACAAAGGCTAAAGCAAAAAAGCAAACAAGTAAAGCAAAAAAACAAACAAGCTAAGCAAAGAAACAAAAAAGCAAAAAAGCAAAGCAAAAAAACAAACAAGCAAAGCAAAAAAAAACAAAACAGCAACAAGAAAGACCGCGGGGCCCTCGGGCCCCGCGCACCTTTAAAAAACTAGTTATTAGTTTTAAACGTGTCAGCGATATATAGGCTTGTGCCGTTTCGTTCGTTGATCGGAGCGCTCCGATCTCGTTCAATAGCTCCCACGAACTAGTTCGCTCTTTTAGGTCTTTTGCTCATTTAGTTCAGCCAGACCAGCGACCACTGCGGTCGGAAAGATCAGAACGAATGGGACCGAATAATGTCAAAATGATACGAATAGTCCACAGATAGTAACATTCCGGGCCGAAAGGTTGTAAGTAACCGAAGTTTAATATGAAAACTTGACGTTTTTTGTTGCTCTGCTAAGTAGCTCTCGCTCTCGGTCGGCGCAGTCACACACTCGTTCTCGGTCCAAACCGTTCGCGCTCGGCGATCCTATACTGAACTAAATGAGCAAAGACCGATTCTCAGAGCACGGAAAGATTCAGTTCATTTCGGTCATTGATGGGATTTTATTCCTAACAGTTCATAGTTCGTGAACGACACAAGCCTAGCGATATATATTTGTCTCCTCTGTAAAGAGACGAACTATTTGTCTCCCCTGAAAGACCGTATGATCTTACAACAGTCCAGTCCTCCTCTTCTTTAAGTTTCATTTATTTCCTTTTTTTTTTCAAGCATTATTAGTGTTATTACTGATTAGTAACTGTCACTCTTAAATTGTTAACAATGAAGACACATCATAACCGAAAAGGCAATATAACTAAAATGTTATTGCAAATAAAATCCAGTCTTCTACATATAAGTAATAGCAATTTGTTACAAACTACGTGTAATTTTACAAATTCATGTCTCATCACGTTGACAAATAAAACAATTTCACGAGAAAAATAAAATTATTTGAGACGTTTATAAAAATAATTTGTCTTATAATAAAGACGGCTGGCTCTTGTCAGTTGTCACTGGCAGTGACTATGGTACGGACTACGATATACATTTATATTATACATGTCATACGATACCGGTCGAATGTTTTCAACTGTGCAATTCGCGATACGACGGGCCAATTGCACCACCCGCTTAACTCAAGGTTAGTGGGCTTTCAACTGTCAAATTCCATATAACATGGTGGGTTAACCTCGGATTAACCCTCTATTTTCGGTGGTGCAAGTGAACCTAAGGCCCACTTACAGCAACCACTTAACTCAGGGTTAGTGGGCTGTCATCTGTCAAACTCCATATAAAATGGTAGGTTAACCTCGGTTTAACCCTCCATTTGCACCATTGAAAATAGACGGTTCACCCAAGGGTTAACCCTGAATTAAGTAGTTGGTGCATGTGGGCCTATGTGTGTTTGGTGTCAACCAAACAGATTTTGACGCCAATGAATCGGCACCCATTCGTAGGTTCGTAAAGCATGACCTTACGAAGAATGTGTGTTACTTACACGCCCAGTGTTTTTGCGTCTACTATGTACCTAGCGGCACATTACTCTGTCACTTGCACCAACGAAAATGGAGGATTAGCCCGAAGGTTAACCCCCCACCATTTTATATGGAATTTGACAGATGACAGCCCACTAACCCTGAGTTAAGTGGTTGGCGCAAGTGGGCCTAACAGTAATATAAACTGTATAGCCTAATTCAAAAAGTACCTACCTTTAAAATAATACATTCCTAAAACATAGGTAAGTAACAATTTATTAGTAGGTCTAAAGACACAAGGCTGTATATACCTACCTCGTTGCATAAAATATAAAGGCTGATGCATTTTCAACACTGTAATTATTCAACAAAGGAATATGACAAACATCATTCAAAATGACATGCTCAAAAGCTTTCCCTGGTTTTCTTATACCTATATACCTACTTGTAAAATATGAATAATAGACGTAGTTCGGAAGCTACTTGGAATTACAATTTCTCGTATACATATACACTGGAAACCTTTTGATATAGGTATATTAGGTATCCCTACTATTATGAACATACTAGTTTTAGAGCTAGACAAATATTGACTTTTGTCTATGGCCACCAGTCAGGAACATTTGCCCCGAATATTCCGACCTCTGACAATTAAAAAAAAACTGACTACTGAAAAACGTGCTCAGATAAACCAAGATAGTCCTTATCTGCAGGGTTAGCACATGATTGCGGCGAGAGTATGTCGCTGCGCGATAGACTACCCGTCCTTATGTCATTACTACAGTTAGAAGAAGACGTGTGATCTAGTATCTCGCTGCGACATACTCTCGCGCCTACTGAAGTTACATAATCTTTTTTCTATGTAATATGGACAAGGATGTCCTTCAATCGCTTGAATATTGATCCCGTTATGCAACTACCGCCGCGATTCCGTCGTTTTTCTTTAATGAGGACGCAGCGAGGCGTGGGACTGGCCACCTGCCCATGTTTATTTATTTTGTAAACTGTACAATGTAGTTTCCACGATATTTGTTCCGCTTACAGGTGTCGTACATTTAAAAAATAAATCGTTCCATATTTAAGTTAGCATGTGTAAATAATACATGCACTAAGTACCCTTTTACAGGTGTGTTTTTTTTTTAACGATTAAGCTCGATATATTTTATGAGCTATTTTTTGTTTGTGACAAAAACAAAACCTGTTGTATTTATAAGTCCTTAGAAAACTCGTATTAATCTTGAACAATATGGTTTAAGAATGTATTTCTCCAAACGAATATTACAATGAGCTTTATATGTGGGGAAATACAAATAATTTCAAAATACATAATTTACACGTTCATGAATAGCAGACATTCTAGATTGAAATCTGAACAAAGCCGTTTGTTTTTACAATGTACTAAGTTACATACCAGGTTGAATATCCATGCAATACATACAATAGTAGATACCTGACTAAAAGGTAGACTTGAACTGAAAGTACGAAATTAAAGGTAAAGAAAATTAAGTACATTTACATTCTAAAACTAAAAGACAAACTCTAATCGCGAACTTCATATTTATTCAAGCCTTGGCGTGTGGGGTAAATGCACCAATTATAGCCTCGAATACGCTCTTAATTCCCGTTTTAAATAAGGCCGATTACTGGCATTTTTCAGTGCCTGGCACGAGCCGCTCCTCGCACCCTATCTGCTGGAGGGTTGTTGTGCTCCGATGATTCTGGTCGATTAAAACAAATATCTGGGTGATTTGGCATGTTTTATGAATCGTTGGAGCTCTTAGTGTACTGTTTTTTTTTTGCGATATAGCACTTTCAGTTCTCG
Source organism: Leguminivora glycinivorella (assembly GCF_023078275.1). Taxonomy (NCBI): domain Eukaryota; kingdom Metazoa; phylum Arthropoda; class Insecta; order Lepidoptera; family Tortricidae; genus Leguminivora; species Leguminivora glycinivorella. The sequence goes on along the minus strand of NC_062978.1, from coordinate 18,845,225 downwards.
CGTTTTGTATATTTAAAGTTCTGTTAGTTACTCACGTCAACTGATGACTTGTGTGTTAGTGACTTTAAATAATTATGTTTTTTTTAGGGCACCTCTACCATGTTTAATGCTTTGAAATGTCGCGAAAACGACAATCATTGTATGGATAACCTAACCACAAAATTAAAATTTTGAAAAAACCCCCGACCGCGACCTAGTGGACCGATTTTCATGAAATATGGCTAAGAACACTCCCGACTAACACAGCTTTGAAATAAAAAAAACTAAATCGAAATCGGTTCATCCGTTCGGGAGCTACGATGCCACAGACAGACACACACACAGACAAACAGACAGACAGACAGACAGACAGACAGACAGACAGACAGACAGACAGACAGACAGACAGACAGACACGTCAAACTTATAACACCCCTTCGTTTTTACGTCGGGGGTTAAAAAAGTGAACAGCGCCCTAAACAGATCCCTCCGTAACTAACCAAAAATTACATATAGGTACATTTTCCGTATTTTAAAACGTCAAAAAGCAGCACGTTAATGTACTAACTCCATTTTTTTAATTATAAGTAAATAATTATCTATAAAACTTAGCTTATAGCAGCGAGGTCGAATTACAATAAAGGAAAGTAGGTAATTACATATTTTGAAGCAGACGGTCAATTGAGGTATATATCATATAGGTACGTAATCTACCTTAATTAGCTATTTCAGCTGAATTTTACTGTAATATGGATTCCTAAAATTCAACGCTACTATTTAATTAGCTTAGTGTTACACAGTACCTAGAATGACTTTGAATCAAATTAGTATATCAATATGTTACGGAGATTTTTAAGTACCATGTACTCGTCTACATAAAAGTTCACTAGACGTCGTTGTATGTGACTATTAAAGGGACAAACTTTTTTTAATGACTTTGTTAATAACTTATATAGGAAAATAAATTCCGGGTAGACGTATGTCCTTGAAGTTTTAATATTTAATTATATTAATTATTTATGTAATGATGTACTATCAGTTGCAAAAGTGCATGGCGAATTTATCAATGAATTCATTCATAATTTGTCCATGCACTTTTGCAGCTGATAGTACATAGTTGTTTGAGTAACCTATCAGTCGCGTAGCGTCGATTCAACTCGATTGCCAACGGGTTTCCTAATATTCTTTGTATCTGTAGAAGTCCATACAAAACAGATTCCAAAAATTCCTCCGGCTTTACCAACGAAAATTTTCATGCCACGCCACTGGTACCTAATAACACAAACCTTCTTGAGATAATCGTGGGACCTACTGACCTACTGAAAATATTTGAAAACGAATAGACCATGAAATATTTGTAGAAATAATATTCTAAATACAAACAGCATGGCGTGTCGTTCGTGCTTCGTTATGAATATATTTCAGCGAAATTACGTCCACGACTCTTTATAACGCTAACGACTTCAAGGTACCTACTTGGTTTTAGTTTGACTTTCTTATACTTTTGTATTTAATAATGACTATCACTAAAGACGTATATTACTCCTTATACAGCGCGTAAACTTAATAAGGGCAATAAATGAAACCAGGCATATAATTCAATATTGTTATCATTAATTAAGAGGTGTTTTTGAGTTACTTTTAATTTTTACCCCATAATGAATTTTTGAAAAATTTCCCAGCAGCAATGTACTGTTAAACGTTGTTGCGATGACAATCAATGACAACTGTCAACGAGCGGTTAACGCGAGTGTGTTTGCATTACGTTGCGGGCCGAATTATTTTGTATGGATAAAAAAAATATTTAAATTTTAAGTAAAAGTTATCTAATTCCATTTTTTATATCCTATACCCACCACCGTTAAGAGGTTCGCCCGTATTAGGTTTACACCCTGTAGACAGATATAGTCTAAAAAACTAACGTACCTCAGAACCATCAAAAGAAATGTACTGCTGGATGGAGCTAATTCTAATAGTTGACAATTTTAGAACACATCAGAATCAATTTTAAGTTTTTCCTTGAGATGGCATCAGTCTATGCACTACAACTACACGTTTTACTTTGACAGTAACTCTCTATACACAGACTGTACACCGTCTAGATATACTCGATCCTCTTTGGCTATACGGCTTCGGCTTCAAAAACTTGTAGTACCTACGTTAAAGTTTTTGAAGCCGAAGCCGAAAGATCGTCAGATAATTCGATCGATAATCACACATTTATAGGAGTTAAACTTTTGTGAGACAATTCAAATAATGAAAAGTACGGTTCTATCACGTTTCTTATATCGCTGTTGGCGAAGAGTAAAACTGTTTTTCAGTATTTTATGCAATCTTTATAAAACCCCCACGCCACTCGCCTTTTTGGATCTCTCTTAAACACTGGATGCGAAAAATACTTTAACTAAACACTTGCCATGTTTTGACAATCACATTAAACAATTACTTTATTTGTTACAGGTATGTTCTGCGACGCTGATTGAGATGGAAAGCGTGCAAATGACGGTCTGTATGTCATTCACATAAAAAAGAGAATCACTTGGTTCACCAACACTCAGAACTATTTATAATTATATATTGTATATTTGAATACTTTTGACATGAAACTGGTCCAAAAGAAACAGTTTAAAAAATATATAAAAAATCCAAAAATAGTCAGTCCACTGGTTTACTGCCTAATTATATGTGCGAGATATTGGATTGCGAGAGTTTCGCAGTGTGTATTTTACTACGTAATGAAAATAAATACTGCCTCTGGCCTTAATAAAATAAATTTTCCTTTTAATGATCAAACTAAGCATTCTTTACCATTCCCATCTGCTCGGTCATGAAAATCCCAGCTGCGAATGAGTGATTACTAATAAATACTTTATACTCTAGACCCTATTACTAGAAAAATAAAGTCGAGAAACCAAATTCTTAAAAAAAAAAAACAGTTACAAGATAAAAGGCGATTCCTGATAGGTAACTTAAGTGAGTTACGTCATTTTGATCGCGAAGGACGTTCAACCAATACACATTGTGACTGGCAGAAATCAAGGAACTTTTAAAACCATTAATGAAAAGAAGATATCGACAGTTTTCCATTTATCTCTCCCCCTAATTTAACTTTCCCCAATGTGAGCAAATGTGCGAGTCACGCGTCCCGATACACATCTCGCATTGACGCGTTAATGTTCACATAAATGGGGCATATCACAGACACGTACAAATGGATAGCGTTTGAAAAATCTTGCAAAACAAAGTGTGTTATAACGGTACAGAAAGTAGCAACTTTTTAGCAGAGATTCGTTTCTGCTCAAATTGGGGCACATAGATACTCATCGAATACAGCGTACCTATAAATATCTATACGTATGAAAATTCTTGAGAAACAAAGTCTGGACTACATATCCAGCCTGCACTATATACATCGGATTTACATAAATCGGACCATGGTTTGAAATTTTGGATGTTACATCTGTGTCATGACACAGATGTAACATCCAAAATTTCAAATGTATTGCGTATAATTATTTATCACCAAGCCTACACACTGCAGGCAGCACTTCCTGCATAGTGATCCGATAGGTCCCAATTTTTGCGATACCAAAATTTTTAGATTTTTAACTACAATCATATAAACCGAACTTGTATCGAACCCCCGACTTATTATTTAACTGAATTGGGCCTACGCTGTTTAAGAGAAATGAAAGTGATACGTCGTTGTATTTATCAGTTATTATGGATTGAATATTTCTTATAAACATATCAATTCTTCACCCGAGACAATATGGACACTTAGGTGGTGTATTTAGTATATATCTGTGAGACACATGTGTTAAGATTACAATGAAAAGTTCTCGTCGCCAGATACTTTTGCCATATCATCGAAAATGCAGTTTTGTGTCGTGTCAATTGAGTTGATAATCAATCGCACAGTTTTATTATACTTTAATACATTGTCTGTTTATTCTTATTACGGATTAGTCAAATTGATTATTTCGTGAATCGCAGGCGTATTGTAGAATGGAAAATTGGAGATGTTATAAGTAGACATCGTAACTTTTGAATTTCGGTGCAGCATTGTCATGTTAAAGGAAAAAGTATACATACTTATATATGTCCGAAGCCAGCTGGAATAAGTATTCCATTTTAATGTTATAATAATTAACTAATTATGTATTATGACACTAAAATGAGCCTCAATTTAATTGATCATCTACCTAGAAAACACATTTATGAATTCCTTTATTTTATTCGAAATTACAATGTCTAGTTATTAGCACAGAATATATTATAATAGTACAAGTACAGAAGGCCTACTGCTTTGATGTTCACGAAATGCCGCCTTTTAAATACCTACAAAATTCTTACAACGTAAAAAAAAACCTCGCGACGTAAAGTAACAATAGAAAGTGCGAACATGCATTCCGTGAGAACGCGCCACCCCTGAGTAGGCCGCGAAATCGCGGCCGCCAGGATGTACTTGTAGCGCGGCGATAGAATCGCGGAGTGAGCCGCCCCTGATATTAGTAGGTTTTTATTGAGGCCGTGAGTTGTTGAAATCCTTTTATGAGTAGTAGTAGTCCTTTTAGAGAGAGTAATTGAGTACCTTCTTCCTTTTGTGTAAATTACACAACTCATAATAGAAAACTGGATACCTAGCTTTTGTAGTAGGTAAGGTAATTGTTAGTAATATTATTTTCACCTTATGTTAGAATTTCATCGAAAATGTCTGTTGATTTTAACGTCTATTTGAACTAACAGTAAGTTGAAATTCCAGCAATGCCCACATGAAGATTTAACAAACCGTGGCTAACAAGACTAAGCATCACCGAAAAACCTATTTTATTTTATTTCATTTCATCACAAAAGCTACGGCTTTGATCGCGTTCAATTTAATTACACCTCAGGCCCCCCGAGACGCAATTTAAATGTAATCCGGAATACACAATATTAAAATATGACTGCGGTGCCCTGAATGCAATCGGCATATCACGTGCTCCTTTTGAGATCGGCTTATCCTACCCTCGGACTTATCTTACCCGCTAACCCAGTTGAAACCTTAACTGATTCCCCTAAGGTTCAATCTGACGGGGAATGGGAATACTGATGGAGGAAGATACATCTTCTTTGAACGTAATTATGTAGCTTCAGAGAGAATTAATTCGGCATAAGCTGATTCTGTGGCGAAACCGTTGAGTTGCGTGAATTACAGGTTTTTTTGCGATTGATGAATATGAGTAATGCAGACGTCATATTAATTTATTTATTTTTACATATGCAGGTCCCTGTAAACCTAAGCGACCGTACATCGTCACTACTTTGATAAAGTCTCGTATCTCACACTGCTACTTAAAGTTGTAACATGCGCGGATCCAGGGGAAAGTGGTCATGGGGGTCATGACCCGTCCACCCTGGAGCCTAGGTTGGCCGTACAAATAGACCCTAGGACCTGGGCCACGTGACCTCCCCCTGGGCACGAAGCTGGGTCCGCGCTTGAGTTGCAAATATATATATGCATCCCACATAGTTATATATATACGCATCTACATTCGTCTTCTCGTTAACAGAAGATACGTTTTTTTTTTCAAAGTAGTGACAACTGACGACATGTTAGTTTCTTAAATAAACGAATACCAAAATAATACGTTATTACGTAATGCAGTGTTTCATTAGAATCGTAACATAAAACGTGAATAGGAGCCTGAAGAAACAGAAGGATGTTCGCTGCATGGGTTACCTATTGTGTAAATTTCTCGGATTTCGTGTGAGAACTGCAACAAATAAAATTGTGAATATAATTACTATTTAAAATAGTTTTCAATAGATACTTTGCCAAAAAGGCTCATAGGTATAATTCATAACAATCCATACTATGTATGTGTGTGTCTGTTTGTTTGTCAGTCTTTTACGGCAAAACGGAGCGACGAATTGACGTGATTTTTTAAGTGGAGACAGTTAAAGGGATCGAGCGTGACTTTGGCTACTTTTTGTCTTTCTAACGGCTCAGCCACGACATTGGTCTAAGCGCGACAGCGGCGAGCGGCGACCATACATTGAAGCGAGACACAGCGATGGGACTTTTCATTCGCACATATGGTTGCCGCTCACCGCTGTCGCGCTTAGACCAATGTCGTGGCTGGGCCGTAACCCTCACTTCCCTAAACTGGGGAGTAGAGCATTCCACAATTTTAGAATTTAACGCGAGCGAAGCTGCGGGCAAAAGCTAGTACTGCAGAAATGGGAGTACCCTATCTACAGAGAGGGCTTTAGTATGTGCACCTATGTACTTTAGTATGCGTAGACTAGCTACCGACCTTTTGACATGGAAATTGTCGTGCCTACGACTAGCCACAGACTTATGCACATGCCTGTAGTTTGTGACTTTTGCATGCTAAAATAAACCTGATTACAAACAAAATAGGTACATTATAGATGCCATAGATATAAGTAACATGCACATTTCACAAAATAAATAAAAGTGTAGGTAGGTACTGCCGTACAAAACCGCCATCGGAATAACAGTGCCGTACCACTGTCTCTTATATTTAGTTGTACATTTAGAGTCTTTAACACCTGACTACCATTTCTGACGATTATTCCCAAAAAAATGGATCTGCGATCTAATTGGCACGACTCATAATACAAAATGTATAAAGTGCGCTGACAGTCAGATGAGGCACATATTCTCAGGGAATGTCCCTTATATTATATTATACCCCATGTAATTAATACCTGATACCATTCATAAAAACTTGTCTTCTAGCCTAATTCAACGTGCTGAATATGTATTGTTATCCCTAATAGGGTGGCACCTGTTTTAATACACAATTCACAGTACGTTTCTACTAAAAATATCTACATACGAGGTAGTAAAAAAAACGCATGCAGCACCAATGTATGCACATCCGATTACTGCTAGACAACTGCGTTACTGCGAACACCCATGACTAGGGCTGCCATCCGTCCGGGTTTCCCCGGATTTGTCCTAGTTTGGAAGCCGTCCGGGGTCCGTCCGGGCGGGGAAACAAGAAGTGTCCGGGGAAAACCCGGACACTTTTCACGTAAGGAGGCAACTCATTGAATTTAAGTATTTATCAGCGAATTTAAGTTGGCTGATTAACTAATATCTGTTTACATAATAAAAAACCGGCCAAATGCGACTCGGACTCGCCCACCGAGGGTTCCGTATTCGTACAAACGTTCAATGGTTAAAAAAAAACTCAGTTCATATATGTAACTCTAATGACCTGTCTAGAAGTATAGGTACTAATGAGCATTATTGTGTAGGTACATAGTATACCTCTCGGTGAATTATCTAATTTGCGCGACCTGTATTGTGTGATGGTTTTTCAGGGATAATTCTTCTGATCTTAACCGATTTCGACAGTTTTTACTTTATTTGAAAGATAATATTTTAGGTAAAATCTCGTATAATTTTGAAATATGATATGGATGTATAATATGTATATGCAAGGGTGGTAAAATTTAAAGTTGAAATTGAAAAGTTTTTTGTCAATTAAAAAAACAGTTTCCAAGATACACACTCGATTTAATTTTTCCTGTAATATTTAGCATAAAGCCAATGTTTCGTAAAATGTTCACAATTTTTCGTTGGTAAACTTCGGAGATAAGGGGGCCGGGGGAAGAACGGTATTTTTTAAACATTTTCCTTCAAAACTCTTTTTTTTTCTTCAACAAAAAAATTATAAGAAATAGTTTTGATAATTATGTGCAATTTGAGCTCTTTCTAATTTGACCTAGTAACTTAGTAACCTAAAAAAAGACAATTTTTTTTTGTAAGATTTTTTTTGTTTTTGTTATTGTTATTGCAAATGTGCATTTTCGCGAAAAAGATTCTAAAACTGTTTTTTGTAAAATAGGTAAATTTCACGTTTTCCCTACTCAGAATCAACGAGCCATTTCGATCCTACTAGGTAAAAAAAGCGTCCCAAATTTAATTCTTCCACTTCGTTACCATTTTTCAAACACTTTGTACAGCGATTACAAAGTGGAAAGTACGCAAAAGAATAGAAAATTTTGTGACCACTTTTTTTGTCTCCTGTTTTTTGCCCTAGATAGAAAGGGCTCGTTATTCTGAGTAGAAAAACATAAAATTTACCTACCTTAAAAAAATTTTTTCGGTGTTTCTTCTCGCGAAAATGCCCAAATTACACATTGTGTGAAATTAAAAAAATAAATGGATGAAAATGAAAGGTAATGTTTTTTAAAAATAAATTCTGACTCGTCCGGGAAAAAAATGCGATTTACGCCAAATGTCCGGGTTTTTTGTATCTTTGTCCGGGTTTGGCGAAATTCGAGATGGCAGCCCTACCCATGACGGCAGTACAGTCTGACCAAAAACAGTAGAAATAAAAAATGGCAACATCGTAGTGCCGTCCCGTTTTCTCACACATATTAATTTGAAAGGGATGACACTACAATCTTGCCACTCTTTTAATTTCGACTCTTTTTGATCAGACTGTATCCCCAACCACGATTTTTTGACGATTTAGAATGCGTTACTTTTGTAAATGGTTTTGAGAAAGGAAATGGGTGGTGTAAGTATGTAAGAAAATATTTAGTAATGTGACAGATAGACAGACGGACAAAGTCACACCATAAGTGCATTTTCACATTATCCGATCCGATATCGGATGTAGGACGGATATCCCATACATTTAAGCCGCCATCTTTGATTTTTGCTATTGAAATCCTCCCTACATCCGATATTGGACCGGATAATGTAAAAACGCACTTAGGGTTAGCCTTTTGAGGCTTTTTGGTACGGAACCCTAAAAAAACTGCACTAGCGTCATTTACTATTTACTGCGATATAACAGTGCAACCTGTGTCAAAATTACGACCAAACGACTTATTGCCGCGAAGCCATGATTAATTGATTATGGTCTTTACTTAATTATAGGTACGTCGAGTCGTGGTAGAAGATCTCTAGGAATTGACTGTAGGAAGGGATCCATGTGGTTTTTCGACAGACGTAACATCCAAAGTTTTTTAAAGTGAGAATAAAGTAAGGATGCACTGGCTTTTTCATCCTAAAGTATGGTGGTGCATGGCCATGCTTTTGCGTGCACACTGCATTGCAAAATTGCTCTCAGGTAGACTTCAGAAAAAGTCGTCAGAAGGACATCATTTACGTATACAATACAAATTTACCTTCTGTAGGACAGGTGTAATTTTCTGTAGGTACACTAATGTATTTTACTTTGAAGAAGACTATTAAAACAGTCGACCAGTATATTATATGTCTGGTATAAAATACAGCATGCATGGTGGCACTGAAGCTTTAGTAGTTTCATGTGTTCTGCCTACCCCTTTATGGGATACAGGCGTGATTGTATGTATGTATGTATTTAATATAAATACTCAATGCCCTACTGCGAACATTTCGCAAAATAAATTAACAACTTTTCAATAAATAAAATTGCATAATATTGAATGAGGTGCACTTGAGCTGCGTTGATAAGTCCTCATTAAGCGGGCACCGTCTAATTTACTTGCACCTCGGCATGAAAACCCAAGAAAAACTAACTTCTCTTATAAAGGTAACAGTTGAAACAAGTCACAAGCGATAGCGATAATGAAAACACTGTTTTGAGATATGATGATGTCCTTTTCATGTCCGATGAATAACTTGGTATTGTTTAGTTTCGCGATTTTTACTAAACTATTTTTTTTTATTAAACTGAATATATTACTAATTAACTATTCTACCTATTACTTTAACCACTGAAACTAGACATAGACATACGCTGGGTGAAAATGCAATATATAAAATATATTAAAGTATCGACTGCTGACGGTGCCGAGTTGATCTGCTGATGGACACACATGTTCCTAGTTCCTAGTAAAGTGGGTGATTAAGAAACAACCAGCAGAGTTAGCGCATGATTGCCGCGAGATAGACTACCCGTCCTTATGTCATTGATACAGTTAGAAGAAGACGTGTGATCTATCTCGCGGCGACATACTTTCGCGGTAATCATGTGCTAGGCCTACTGGTGTAAGAATCCATGATAAAAAATGTTAAGTTAAATAACAAGAAAAATGTGTATTTGACAAAAATCGCAAAATGGTTTGATTTTATTCTGCAACACCCACAAGACTTATATCCAACGTAACACTTGCTAACTACTAGCGAATATCGATACGCTTCCGCGATGCTCCCCGCTCCCGCCTCCGCCGCTTCCTTGCGCCGCCCTCGCGATTAAGGACGGCCACTCGTGCACACTCCAGGCTCGAAAGATTTGTAAATTACTGCCAGCATTAAAATTAACTACCATCCAGTAAAAGGGAATTTCTTTGGAAAATTATTTGTAGAAATTGTCGGGAGAATTTAAGCGTTATTGTTTTTTGCGAAGCATGTTTTTACTTTTAGATTACTACGGAGCGAGGAATTCAATAAGCTTAAATTGACTAAATTAATTTTCTGTTATTAGATTGTTTGTACCTTGATTTTCAATGATTACTTCCACGCTTACAATCATCTTGGAGAATTTCAGGCTATATTACTATCCAACACATTTCTGATTTTTGTATTGGTCTAGTAAGAGATTCTAGCCTTAGTGCGTTTTCACATTATCCGATCCGATATCGGATGTAGGAAAAAATTCAAAGGAAATAATCAAAGATGGCGGCGTAAATATATGGGATATTGGTCCGACATCCGATATTGGATCGGATGCTGTGAAAACGCACTTAGGGCCAATTTAGACGGTACGAGAACTCGCATACGATTTTTATAATAAAATCGTATGTTACCTCAACAGCTCGCAATGTAACTAAAATAGCATGTGAGTTCGCATGCCGTCTAAGGGCCAGTTGCATCAACCACATTTGACACACATCATCGTCACGCAGCATCAGATGTCTATGGAACTTCCCATACAATAAAATTTAACGAACGCTTTGATCGCGACAGACAGTTTGATGCAACCGGCCTTAAATCAGGCCTTACTTTTTGAAGTAGAACTGCTGATAAAGAGTATATGCTGAGAAATTTCTCCTTCAGTAACTTTTGCTATAACAAACAACTCCAGTTTTACCATAAATCTCACGTAATTCTCATTCAAAAGCCAAGCCTAAAGTCCTTTTTAAAGTACACGTTGCCGTCAGACGTTTCTCTTAGCCGTATCAGCGCCTAATGCACGTCGCAGCGGGCCTTGACAGAGATAAATGGAACATCGAGCCTGTATATACGAACATACAAACCGACATATGTTGTGATAATTAAGGGCTGTGATATGAGTGATCGCACTTTAGGTGCCCTGGGGAATAATTTTGTCTGAAGTCGATCTGTCCTAACATTAGCAGTACCGCGTATTCTGAAGTTACAGTTCTCTGAACTTGGGTGGCTAGGTGGTTACAATGATCGGAAATCAATTTTCATAATAGTTTAGAAGCGTGTGGTAATAAAGTGACATGTAAGTGCAACTCTATAAAAAAAATCGTAATCACTTAATCAGAAAGTAATGATATCAAAATAATTTAAGTGAAAATTCCTGATAAGAAGTAGGTAAATATTTTTTTTGCGTCAACTAGGTGGTCTTAATGACTGTTTATAATCTATACTAATATTATAAATGGTAAAGTGTGTGTATCTGTTTGTTTGTCCGTCTTTCACGGCAAAACGGAGCGACCATCAATTGACGTGATTTTTTAAGTGGAGATAGTTGAAGGGATGCAGAGTGACATAGGCTACTTTTTGTTTCTTTCTAACCCCCCACTTCCCTAAAATGGGTGGTGAAGCTAGTTCAATATATTATCGAAAAGATGAGAACTTTATTGGCTGCATAAATGCAGTTTAATTTTAGCTCTTTTTCTTGTGTGTTGTATTATTTTCTGGTACAATAAAGTGTTTTACTACTACTATTAAATTCTTCTACTTATCTACCTATAGTACCTATGTAACTTTAGGTATTTAGACTGTAATGCTTGACATATCCAACTAAGTACTTACTGGATCGTACACAAACCAACATTCTTAACTAGCAAAAACTTGAAAGAAAGTTTCTTATCGGATTTCTTTGGCGTGCGTCAAGCCTCGCAAGTAGTCTTTAAAAACTTGTCCCTATACTACAAAACTACTAATGTAAATTAACCTTTATATATTTACGTTTAAAGTCCACATCTGATAAAATTAATGTGGAACTTAAGGTTTTTAAAAAGTCGATATCCGCATTTGGAGCTTGTACAGGCGGCTCGCGCGCAACCAGTCTTTTAGCCCTTATTTGGGGTGTTACATCTCTTTCTATATAGTAATGTGCGAGAGAGAAGCATGTAGCGCGACAAGCTAGTTACGAAGGACCTAGCCTTTTAAGGGTCTGAGGTAAAAAGTCGGGTTAGGTTCCAGCAGAAACGTTATCGGCATGAATGTTTAGGGAAGAGGATAATTATTCAGAGCTAAATAGGAAACCATTAGAGTACCTAACATGTTATAGTAATAGCTTGTAACGGACCACATGCCTGTATACTGATAAACGTATTAGGTACAGCGGGAGATTTACGACTGGGGGGCAATTTTCAACTACTCGTTTTTTCCATGTTTTACAATTTTTGCATTACTTATTGGATAGTGTCCACTGAACTGGTCACATACGGCACGCGTGTTCAATAGATACATACGTATGGAACTCAAGTAAATAGTGTAAAACATGGAATAAATTCATCACTTGAAAATGCCCAAGTCGTAGTTGCCCCATTGTACCTTAGATAGAATAATTTAATGAAGCCCATAATCCTGGCTTCGCGAGAATTGAGTTGAATAAGATTTGACACTTGACGCGCTTTAATATCAGACCAGTATGTGACGCTGGTGCAGTCTTTTTTTTACCCAATCCCATTAAAGCCTCTACCATGATACCTTGCTAGATAGCTTAACATCACGGAAAATGACATCCATTGTACGGAGCAAGTCAACAGCATCCCCAAAATTTTATTTACCAATACCAAAAATAACATACACTAAACGGCCATAAAGAATGCACAGTCTTTGGAAAGAGACAATTAACTTCACATAAGACATAAGCAAGAAAGAGACAACGCTTTACGAAGATGAAAAACCGATGTGCATTCTTTATGGCCGTTTACTGTACCTAGGTATTTTTTGTAACGTTTACGTTATCGAGTAACGCATTGAAAGTCAAACTCGTGGTAGAAGTTTAGTTTTACAGCCGCGTACAAACTAACGCGGGCCCAGATCATAATCTTGGAAAGTAATATCCTCTCGAACCTCGGCGAAGCTTTATACACTTTTTATAAAACTTATTACCACAGAAAATACTGAGGCAGTAGCTTGGCAACTTGTTTTTTCAATGAAAATTTTATACTTTTCCATTTACCTTAACTACTTAATGTTATGTTTAAATAAATATATATTAAGGAAATATTTAATAGATCCTATAAATTTGAAAACTTTTTTGCAACTTGCACATCTGTTGTGTCTGCGTGATTGCGTACGTAAAGATTGAAAAGTAATTGCGTATCTTAAAATTTCAGGTATTCATTTCAGTCAGGCAGATATTTAGCCTTAAAATTTTACTAGGCCTTGCTGATAGAATAGTACACAATAAATTTTGGCCAGTAACGAATTGCAATTCATTAAAGTTTTACGTGTTATGTTCTTAACACAACTGTTGAAATTTGAAAATGTGTATTCAAGAGGATATTTATCACTTTAACTTCATTAGGTGACATGAATCAAAACCAAATCATTTTTACATTTAAGACGATACAGAAGGGGTCAATTCTCCATACAAACGCTCTCGACTATTTCCTCCCTGGTTTTTGAAGATAGAGCAATGATTTTTTCCCCTCACTAGCTCGGAAACACGTGTTTTGTCCTTTAATACCAGCGGGTAAAAACACATTTTATCCACTAGTGGATAAAGTAATTTGACCTTGATACGTGGCAAATTTTCTGCTTTAAAATTGATAAAAGTGGGTTAATCTAGTGATGAAGATGTTTTACCACCTGTGGAACTACTAGAAGCAATGATAAACGCGTTTTTTGCGTTGTACTAACCTCGCTATAGCGAGGGGAAAAGTTTTGTGTTACACACGAATGCAAATGTATTTTATCTTCTCGTGTATTGAAAAACGAGCAAGCGAAAGGATTCTATAGTTGAACCACGAGCGAAGCGAGTGGTTCGAGAATGGAATCCTGAGCTTGCGAGTTCCACACTCGGCGTTAGAATACTTTGCACTCTTGTATAACAAATAACTATTTCAACGCAGTTTATAATTATTTTTTCCCCTCACTAGCTCGGAAACACGTGTTTTGTCCTTTAATACCAGCGGGTAAAAACGCATTTTATCCACTAGTGGGTAAAGTAATTTGACCTTGAATAAAGTCAAATTAACTGCTTTAAAATTGATAAAAGTAGGTGAATCTAGTAATAAAGATGATTTACCACCTGTGGAACTACTGGAAGCAGTGATAAACGCATTTTTTGCGTTGTAGTTTCCTCGCTATAGTAAGGGGAAAAGTTTTGTGTTACACTCGGGTGCAAATGTATTTTACTTCTCGTGTGTTAAAAAACTCGCAAGTTCAGGATTCTATTCTCGAACCACTCGCTTCGCTCGTGGTTCAACTATAGAATCCTTTCACTTGCTCGTTTTTCAATTCCACACTCGGCGTTAAAATACAACTTTGCCCCCTTGTATAACAAATAACTATTATCTGTGTCGGACCGTTTTGATTTTTTTGATATTCTTATTTTTAAAGACTCTAGAGCCCATCAAAAATGTCCAAAAACGGCCTTGTTGATTTATTGCACAAAAAAGGTGTGGTATTCAAAGTTGGTAACAATTAGCCAAAAAACTAAACGGTCCGACACACATTATTTCATATTTATTCAGATTCTCAAATTTCGTTACGATTGATTAAGTTTTGAAGGAGGAAACAGTCGAGAGCGGAACCTCGATTTCAAAGATTTTTTCGCTATATCTTTTGGCTGAGTTGTTCTGAATAGAGATGATTTTTTTTCGATAAATCTAGTTAATAACATTAGTATAATAACTAAAATTCCCAAATTGAAAGGGGGTCTCCTTTCCATTTTACCATTTTCGCTCCTGTAGCATCTTAACTGTAAGATATCATGATTGTCATCTATTATTTGACTTGTAACAGATAAGAGTCACACTTCTGTACTTTAAGTTTCATGTAATCTTAACGAGCATCTAGAATAGACCCCATCTCCCTCTCCCTGCGTCTATGTCGGTTTGGACCGAAGAAGACCGATATTCGATCTTTAGTAGCGTTATAAATCATAGTAAAATGGCATATCTACTTGTTGATCTGCGTAATGCAGGGCTCAGACTCGTATTCCTGAGCGCATTGCTATTCCAACCAACTTTAGGTACTCTTCCGATTACGTATAGTTCTAACTTAACCAGAGGTCAGCTTAGACTGGTTTATAGGGTGAGTGAACACAGCCCAGTTTGAATGATGAACGATGTCGCAGCTAAGTTTGATAAATAATCCTAAAGTCCTCTAAGTTTTCGTGATTTTGCGTATACACTATATTGTTTGTTTATGTCAAATTGTCACCGAAAAACCTATACCTAGTTTCCCTACTTTCCCTCTTTTTAATCAATGTTAAGTGTAACTAAAGTATCAATATCTAGGACCATTTAATATGAACAGGAATTAGAATAAATAATGATGAGTACCTATTATTTGCTAAATCATCACATCAGTTCCTTTATCACACCATCCGAGACTCATGGTAAAGGTACACCCATCCACCCATCTTAAAGGCCGGCAACGCATCTCCAACACGGTGTTTCGGGTGTCCATGGGCGGCAGTGATCGCTTACTATCAGGCGAGCTGTCTGCTTGTTCGCCTCCTATACCATAAAAAAATTTACAAAAAACTTAAGTAAAGTTTTATACGATATAGATACGCAACTTATCCAAATAACGTAACTGGTGAATAATCCACCACGTAATTCAATTCATACTATACTTAATTAAGCGAAAGTGCACAGATAGCAAAAATGAAACGTTCATAATGATGTAAGGGACGTCTTGCCTAAAAGGCAAAGAGTTGATATATTCCATTCGACTTGAAATTTAATTTCCCTTGCATCACGAAGTGACTTAAGACTCTTTAACTTATTTGGCAACCAATAACGGCTTAAGATAACTCCAAATTTGTAAAGAAGACATACACTGTATTTTAAAGATTGATTAAATTTATTACATAATTATTACACTGCGTCTTGCGAAACATTTTAAAGAAAATATTTATTAAAATATTAATCTTAATCTACACCACTATAAGGTTCATTCTCCCAATACATTATTTAAAGCATCACGTGAAGCCAAAGTTTTTCCCTGTTATCTCAATAACATATATGATGATTTAAACATTGTTCGTGTTCAATTAAAAGTTAATTAATTTTAACAGTATGGTTAACATATATTATTAGTTATCGCCGCCGTGATATAGTAGGTAATTATTAGTCAATCGATGTGTAATTTTAATTGAATATGTACTTGGACTATACAAAATCTCTCTTTTTTTTTAAATCTGTATATATTTTGGAGATTGGTCCATGGGACTACGCCGGCTCCGTTAGGCCATTTCACAATATTAACAATAAATATAGGTACACTCATTATAAAAAATAATTTAAAACAAAAGTAGAAAATACAACAACCGAATTTGTATATTTATCTATAAAAGAAACTATAGACAAATTCAGCTGTCTTTGACAGGGGTCCCGCGAGAATTTAATGGAACACCCCTATGTCGGTCATCGTGTATCCGTGGATCAAAATCTCTTAAGGTGCGTTTTCATTAAGGTGCATTTGAGTAATTCCGAAAGTCGTCTAATTAGGAAAGTCGCATAAAAATCACGATTATTTCCATAAAGATTCTCCTTTCGGAATTATCCGAGCATTTCTGTCATTCGGAATTACCCTAATGCACCTTATAAACATTTTTGTTTCGAAACAGAGTTTCTAAACAATGTTTCGTAATGAATACCACACAGTTTTTGAGAAACAATGTTTATAATTTTTTAAACCGTATTTCGGAACAAAAATTAGTGAATACGATACGCACATTTAGTTATGAATTGCCTTTACTATACCTGTTTATACCTGTGATTTTTTAAATGGAGATACTTGAAGGGATGGAAAGTGACATAGGTTACGTTTTGTATCTTTCCAAAGCGAGCGAAGCTGCGGGCAAAAACTAGTGTACTAATTATAATTACCGGCCAAGAATATCTACAGAGATTGCGAAGTGAAACTTCGAGCCGGTGTATTTTTCATTGGCGTTATAAAAACAGAGAGAACTTTATAAGTATTTAATTATGTGGATGCGGGTCGCACTTTGCCATAACATCATTTAAAATAGTCCAGTGTCCTAATTAGGAATATATAAAAACCTAAAACATTAGGCACAAGTTTTTAATACAGTAGGTATATTAAGGACTACCACATGTATGTAATTTTACCCTTATGAGTAGTTAATGTTAAAAAGTAGATCAGCCAAAAACGGTGCGTATTAAGTAGGTAGGTTCCTCAAATGGATAACAATATAATGTAATATCACCACTAAACCTAAAAAGGGAGTAATGTAGATCGCGATGAATAACACATGTATGGAATTATTATTGCCTTCAGAGATATTTTTTGACCACAGAGAGCACTCACATGAGCTCTCGTCATCTGATCCGTATGCTTGTTTGCCACCGACGTAGTATTAAAAAAAGTTGTTAGGAGTTGTGAGTTCTAGTGAGTAAGTTTCTAATGGGTCGGCAACGCGCACGTGACACCCCTTGAGTTGCGGGCGTCCATAGGTTACGGTGACCGCTTTCCATCAGGCGGGCCGTATACCTGTTTGCCACCGACGTGGTATAAAAAAAAAACCTTTCGGGGGCACTGTTATTGTTCCATATACTTACATTGAATATCATTATACTTATTGTGCAATGACCTATGTACACACTAGCACACAAAATATATGAAAGAGCTGCATTCCCAAACACACAGTCTAAGCTCGTGTAGGTGAACGTGTACCGTGCTTGTATGAGTGAGATATGACTGGACTGGTCAACTGGTCGCGTTTTTGACAGGTGGTAACTGTGAGGTAACCGAGAGCGGGTGGTGGGCACTTTCAGCGGGGAGGGGTAGTGGCCATACTGTACGATAGTGTACTCTTTATTATACTGTGACATTAGTAAGGCACGAATCCTGAGATAGGATCATATAGGATCCTAGGATAGGATCCTGAGATATTTTGAGAATAAATCTTAACATAAAGAGAGTATTCAGGCCATTCGTATTAAAGAATAATGATAATTTTTCATTATTCTTAATAAATTGAACTTACGAGTAATATTGGTTTACTTTGTCCAATAATAAAGTGTATTGCAATCCGAAGTGACACGGATCTAATGACGTTCCGATGTTGCGGATGCTGATTATGTTCGCTATAATTAATTTTGCGAATCGCAATTAAATTCTATTCGTCCTTTATTAATGTAAATTGTTGCTATGGTTTAATTATGACAATGAACAGAATAGTATGACAAACAACATAACAGGAATTCTAATTGCATACGTGACTAGTAAGTATTAGTTTAATTAGTTTTATCAGTATCTAATTACCTGTAAAAAGGTTACAAAGTTTTCGAAACCAATACATTATGAAACGAAAATTACCGTCGTATAATTTATACTCAAAACAAGGTAGAAAAGAAAGAAATAAATACTAAATTAGTGGTGCTAGGTTAGATACAAGAAATAAGTAAAAGATATACTTATACACATACAGTGTGTAAAGTGTGTTACTAGCAAGAACTTTTTTAAAGAGTATAATCTATAACGCGCATAGTTATTTAACTTAATCATAACCTAAAAATTAATAAATAAAAAAATTACTTAATAAACTTTCTGGCGAAACCTTAATTGACAGCAATGTACAGCACTGACACTTGTCAAGTAAAGGCAATGTCAGCTCATAAGTATTGGATTAAAACTATGATTTGCTTATATGCGCAAACGATTTCTAATGGACCATTTATTATTATTGGTTTAGTAAATGCCCGCATAGTGGTAACACACTGTATATGTAGATGCATTATCGATAACAATCGGAGTAGAACATCATCCAATAAAAACCGTCAGCTCCAAAGACATTTTTTGAAATAAGAACAGCACAGTGGCTCCATCCAATACCGAAGAGTAATTGTGCGCGAACGCGCGTCACCGTGAGTATCGTGACCAGCGGCACGTGCGCGGGAGCACGACTGTCGCTCACGAGTCCCTTGTCCCTGTTTTTTGAACGATATCGAATCGTGCTACTAATAATTCAGGAGCGTTATGTTTGGATTGGCTCGTCTTTGAAGCGAGTAGTCGAATCAAGGCTACCGCTATGTGATCACCAGTTGGGGCCGTTGCAGAGCTGTCCGCCATTAAGCTATAATATTGATATAAACTAGTATTGATATAAATATGACATATAGTCAACAAAATAACTTTAATAAAAATTCCATTATTTCCCGAAACATAATTTCCCGAAGGCAAAACCACAACACAAATATGTGACTTGAAGACAAAACAGTTTCTTTACTTATGCAAACGATTTGCTACTGAAAATATGAATTACTGGGAAAAGATTTTTATCTTTATTGTTCTACACGGTTTATGAGTTACTCAAATGTATATATATGACTGTGTTGCCTTTATTTTATATATACATTACATACATACATACAATCACGCCTGTATCCCATAAAGGAGTTGGCAGAGCTCATGAAACTACTCAAGCTTCAGTGCCATTCTTGGCAAATAAGAGGTTGAAAGAAAACGAGACTGTGACATATACATTATACATGATATAAAATAAAATAGGTTTATTTAAACACATTCGACATAACTTTTTTGTCAGTCTTCTATCTATATTGCCTATAAGTGCCTTCACGCCCCTGCGATGTACCTATATCTTTACAAAGCGAGTTAAAGGAACCCTTAGTTTAGAAACCAAACACTCTGGTCTTCTCGTTATTACTTGCGAACATCCCGAGAACCCTCGAAGGCGCCAATCATAACAATATTCCCGAATTCAATGTTGTCATTGCCATATCGCAATATTGGGAGGCGGTCGCGTAGGTGTTTGCTATAGAAATATTGCAAAATATTAGGCATATTAATAGTTATTTGTTATACAAGGGGGCAAAGTTGTATTTTAACGCCGAGTGTGGAATTGAAAAACGAGCAAGTGAAAGGATTCTATAGTTGAACCACGAGCGAAGCGAGTGGTTCGAGAATAGAATCCTGAACTTGCGAGTTTTTTAACACACGAGAAGTAAAATACATTTGCACCCGAGTGTAACACAAAACTTTTCCCCTCACTGTGGCGAGGAAACTACAACGCGAAAAATGCGTTTATCACTGCTTCCAACAGTTCCACAGGTGGTAAATCATCTTTATTACTAGATTCACCTACTTTTAGTAATTTTAAAGCAGTTAATTTGACTTTATTCAAGGTCAAATTACTTTACCCACTAGTGGATAAAATGCGTTTTTACCCGCTGATATTGAAGGACAAAACACGTGTTTCCGAGCTAGTGAGGGGAAAATATTATAAAGCTATTAACACATACATAGGTATATAAACTTACACATGTTTTCCCAAAGCAGAGCACATAAAACTGCTGGTGTCAATGCCATTCTTAGCAATTAAGGGATTGATAGAAAACTAAATTAAGGTGGCTCGCTTTCCATACAAAAAACATCTACCATTTATTTAGTCACCGCACACTACAACTAAATAAAAATATGCGCATACATCTACTATACATTATCCGTCGTCGCGGTAGTGAATGAAATACATTGTTTCATACAGAAATCATGGACAAATCCTTGTGAATTTTTTATTAATTTTACGGAAATGTGCGTGCCAAATTTTGTGTACAGACACAGAGCCGTCATATTTCGCGCATTTTTAGTTGACATTGTCATCAGTGACATTTGGCTCTTGACAAGTAATTATTTAAAGATATTGGTTTAGTTAACTCAAGCAGACTCAGAAATAATGACGCATTTTGTCAACAAAGATACATATCGTGTATTTCGACACTGCTAATGTAAATCGAAATGGCGTCTCGGTCAAACGACCGACTATGATGCAGAAGATCGTGGGTTCGAGTCCGAAGTTTTTTTTAATCATTTGAACTTTTATGGTTTTATTAAGTATTTTTTATTTTTTTAATGGAATATTTGACTATTACTATATTGCTTTCCTATTTTTTATTTTCATACAAAAATACAATACAATCCTTTATTATGCCTTTGTTGATAAAATAAAATATTACACGTCTGGTATAATACCTATATTATACATAGGTCATAGTGTGGGCATAATATTAGTAAAGTATTGCATTTACTGAGCTGGTTGACCTATGTTATTGTTGTGTGAATGTTTTTCTTCAACAACTAAATGGTTATATACAAGAATATGGGTAGCTTTTGCACATTGTAATTTTTCCTCAGTCACCCGTTGACCACGAACGCTGTAAAGTGTTTGAAACATCGGGATGAATTATAAACTCATTATACGCGATTTAATCCTTTTTCATAGTTTTTATTTCATGAGTAACTATCGCGGTAACTGAAGACAATATTAACTAAATGGTTACAAATAATAATTATCATCAATATAATCTGGTCCAGGCAGGCAATTATGGTCGCGCGATAAATGATAAAACATCTGGCCGTCCCTATAATCGCACTTACTAATAGTGCGACAGGGACGGCCTGATATTTTATCGTCTATCGCGCGACCATGCTACCCGTGCTGTACTAGCTTTTGCCCGCGGCTTCGCTTGCGTTAGAAAGAGACAAAAGTAGCATATGTCACTCTCCATCCCTTCAACTATCTCCACTTAAAAAACATGTCAATCCGTCGCTCCGTTTGGCCGTGAAAGACGGACAAACAAACAAACACACATTATCTTTGGTGAAACAACGAATTCTTCCACTTCAGATTATAGAGTAACCAGCTTTTCCCATTTATAATAAACTAGCTTTTGACCGCGGCTTCGCTCGCGTAAGAAAGAGACAAAAAGTAGCCTATGTCACTCTCCATCCCTTCAACTAAATCCCCTTAAATAATCACGTCAATTCGTCCCTCCGGTTTTGCCGTGAAAGACGGACAAACAAACAGACACACACCCTTTCCCATTTGTAATATTAGTATGGATTTGACATTATTATTTATATTTAAATAATTATATATGTATAGCCCAATTTCGTCGGAAACAGCGTGTTATGTAATGGCGTCGTTGGGGAACAATCGTCTGTCACGCCGTGAAGGTGCGTTCGATTCCCAGGATTATATAAACTTTTTGTATTTTTTTGGATATAAATTTCGTTTTTTTTATTGACTGAGCAAGAATGGATAGCCGAAGGTATCAATTTTGTCTTAGAGAACATATTGATTTTTTTATTGTCATTTTGATTTTCTATTTATTAAGTTGAGATATAAAACACAACTTTTAATACCCTCGCTAAATATAATATTTTATCGAAATTACTCCTTAGATAAAAAAAGGCCACTTGAGTTTTTAAAGCATTACGTTACTCAGTTAACTATTGCATTTTCATTTACTAATTTAAGATTTCAAAAGCGATTTGAATACCCTTGCTCCATCGAAAATAAACAATTAGAAAAAAAAAACATTCGAATCGTAGTTTAGAAACTAAAATTTATCTATACTTTTTTGGAATTTTTCAAAATATCAGATTAAATGAAATGTTAGAAATTTTGAGTTCGACGAACCCAAAAACTATTACCATGTAAGAGAATAGGTTTTTAATCTTTTTTGTGGAAAACGCTCAGTAACTACTGTACGAGTACATATACATTTATGTATAATAATAAAACAAAAAATAGTGTCTCATAGTGTTGTGTTCCTGCCGGTGAGTAAGGCTGCCAGAGCTCAACGAGGGTGTGGGGTACTGACGACGGGAGGACTTACGGAACTAATTTGTTCCGTCTATTGTCCTTTGAGTCGTCGGCAACCCAAACCCTCCTTTGAACGTGTACACTCCTTTTTGCTGTGCACACGCAGCAAAGGGGAGTGTACAAGTTTCTAATGGGGCGGCAACGCGCATGCGACACTCTTTGAGTTGCAGGCGTCCATAGGTTACGGTGACCGCTTTCCATCAGGCGGACCGTATGCTTGTTTGCCACCGACGTAGTATTAAAAAAAAAGAGAAAAAGTCCTGGATTCGAACCCAGTACTTCCATGCAAATCATGCGATGGCACGTATTTACCGCAAGGCTATTTAAACAAGCTGTCGCCGCGTGAAATTATCGACTAGAAGGAATACAAAAACACTGTTTGTATGTGTAAGTGGTACTTAGAAATAGTGTAAAATAGTAAATTTAGCTACATTAAGGGGATTAACGTTACAATGAGAAGTTGAATGTTTGTTGTAATACGTCAATTTTAATATTAAATGTTCGCGAAGCATAATTGAAAGTATATAAATGCCTGTACGACTCCACAAAAAAAATAAGACTGGTAATTTGAAGATTAACGCCATCTAACGCAGCCTGAGCTTCGGGTAACCTAAGCGAGCCACCTTAAATTGTCATATACGAGTAACTGACAGGTTGATAGCCCAAGGCTCCCACCACAATTGAACCTATATCTCAGTCGACTTCTATTAACTCACGGAAGGAAAGGTTGTGGTGAAATTCTTAGGCCATCACCACACGGGTCTAACTTATTATTACAAAATATACAAACGTCTTTAACTATGTAAATCTACCTAACGCCGTGGCTTGCGTGGGCGACGGTCGCGCGATGGTCGCGCGACGGCGATGCGACGCATACGAAATCAAACCTTATCGATATGGAAGTATGAGACGCGACGGCGACGGTCGCGCGACCGTCTCCCACGCAAGACACGGCGTAAACAACAATAATTAAAACCCAAAAGATTTGAAATATATGAAGAACGGAAACTGCTTGCGAAACTCGATATTTTGTTATGATAAGACATATATAAAGCATGAAACAATTTCGCCGCCATTTCTCCACCGGCATCTAACACGTGTCAATGTTATCAAAGACACTAAGATCTATGAAAACATTTGTAATGGGCTTCCTGTTTTTATAGAATTCGGAGAAGTATCAGCCGGGCCCAGTTGAGTAAATATACAAGTTTTTCATACCTCTCTGTAAATCCGACAAGATTCCTTAAATTTTATTATTTAAGAAACAAATTTGTAGTCAAATTGTAATCATAAAAGGTGTTGATATGTGAAATGACAATCTATTTCGTATGGAGGTATCTCTAGTCTCTCAGGAGGGGAAGATAGTCCTTAAATCTCTTCCACATATTAACTGTATTCTTCCTATGTTAGTTACTTGTGTTGTGCAGTAAAGTATTTTACTACTGTCTATTAAATGCGACCAACACAACACTAAAACCCGGATAATCTAATGAGTTAATGACCGTTGTTCTAAGTGATGGACGCAGTGGTAAGCGCATTGATTTTTCATACATTCCATAATCGCATGCGTTGAGTTGAACTCTATTTATCGTATAGAACAAACTCTCGCTTAACACTATAGCCTTGTCAGCCTTAGCTTCGGTGTTACGATGTAATAACCACGTTCGTACCTGGTACATGCCAGCAGTACCTGAGTTATTACGCTTTCCCGAGCTGACTCGGCACTCTGAGTTATGAATGGCCGTGATAGGTCGGAGAGAGCGAAACGTCAGCCAACTTCACAGATCACACGTGTATTCTCATATTCATTGTCCTAAGTAGTAAACCACTAGTTTCAAGAGGCGCGTATTATCATCATATTATGATCTGTCTGTGTCAAATGTGACGATGGAGAAGGATGTACATATTTTTTTACTATCGTCAGAATACCCCTCTCTCTGTCGGCGTCAGAATACCTATGCATAGACGTATGAAATAAAGACACCGCTCAATGCAGAAAAAAGCGTCATTTTTTCTAAGAGCCCAATCACACTAGTGAGTTACGTGCAACTGAAAGTTTCGTTAGTGTGATGTGTGAGTGATAGAATAGAATAGAATATTTTTTTATTCGTAAGCACTTAACAACGACGATAACAATATAATATACACAAAAATTAACGACACACAAACAAGTAACCATACACACAAAGGCTAACAAACAAAAGTGCCACGAAATGGTCTCATCTCAGCATGTTGCTGGCGACTTCCAGCGCTGGTCTTCCGATGAGGCCATTTGGTGAAAACAATCACGACAGGTAACAATTTATGAATACAACACTAAAAAATATCAAAAAAGAAAGTATGCAAAAGACAACAAATATTTATAACAGACATTACATTATTACACAACATTAGGGATGTACCGACTATTGATTTGGCCGACTAGGCCGACTACCGACTAGTCGGCGCTGGAGTGGCCGATTAGTCGGCCGACTAGTCGGCTAGTCGGCCAAAACAGTTTTTTCTACTATATTCATATTTTGAATGTCATTTATGGTTTTCTGTTCGCGCTTTTCATGTTTTTTTTTTTTGTCTTTTACAGTTTCAAAGGTCTATGAGAATATTTATATACATTTTTCATTTTTAACAACCGGTTTGGCATAGTAGGTAGTGAATTAGTGATCCTGCCTATGAAATTGATAGTCCTAAGAAGGACATTTATTTCTGTGATGATCACAGTGATATTTGTTGTTTTGACTAAGTAAGCCACAACAAGTTCGTACATAATACAACCACATCACCTGTTGATTTATTTTTGTAATGTTTTTCTATCACTTATGAAATGCCGACTAATCGGCCTTTTTTGCCGACTAGTCGCCGACTGATCGCCGACTACAAAAGTGGCCGGATAGTCGGCTTTCCCGACTAGTCGGCGACTAGTCGGTACATCCCTACACAACATTATTACACAATATTATGATAGGGACTTGAGTCGTATTCGAATGTATGGCAGAATCATTTTCGATTACTTAGGGTTGTCACAAAACACGTAATCATCTAATATGTGGTATAGCAACGCTATTAATAATTGCCACGTAGCAATGCGGGCCAAACGTTTCCGGAATAGTGTCCATGTCCAACCACTGGTAGGTATAGATACTTACGTATGTAATTACTTGCCTCTATTGCTGAAATAGACTACCATATCATATAACTCCACCCACATTCGCGAATTTCTGTTTTGCCTTATGGTTGACTGGTAGAGAATGCCTTAAGGCATTAAGTCCGCCATTTCTACTTTTTTTTTCAATTGTGCAATAAAGATTAAGTAAATAACTACTATTTTGTCTATATTCTATTGTCCAGATAATATCTACTCTCCATTAAACAAGACGGTATTAATATTAGTACTACACTTGAAGGCAACTTACAACCAACTTTATAACCACCGCAGAAAGTTCAATATCAGGTCGTAGAATCATTTCCATGAGCCCATAATTTGCTAGCATTACTTTTGCAAATGTAACTATGATGAATGGCGGCCTAATTGATGAATGTTAAATTTATTACCGTTTATAATATTGTCTTCGGTTACCGAGTTACTTATACTCATGAAATAAAACTAAAACAGCCTTAAAAATCTATTTTCCTTCTTAGGCTAGGTATTTTACAATATGTATACCTATAGAAATAAAATATAAAAACATTTCCAAAACAATATAAAAACATATAAACATTATAAAAAACCTAACCTAGGGTGCCGCCAGCAGCGGGGCAGGGCCCAAGCTGCCGGTGGTTAGGGTTGCAGAGAGAGGAACCGTCGGACTATCGCGCCGTGTCTAAGATCACCGCCTTCTGCATCTGGCCCTTGATCCAGCCACCTAGCGAGAGTCTCGTAAGATGTTGGTCGAGACTCTTCGCTATGAGACCGTTCGCTGAAACGACTATCGGAACAATGATCGTTGATTCAACATCCCACATTGTGGTTATCTCGTGAGCCAAGTCTAGGTACTTACTGGACTTGTCCTTCTCGGCTTTCATCATCATGAATATTAATGCCACAGTTTCGTTTTCTTTAAAACCCCTTATTTGCCAAGGCGTAAGTAATAGAACGTATACAAACGTATGGTATATTCGGTAGAAGGTATAATTTCAATTTGTATAATTTTGTATGGTATAAAGTTCAATTAGTATAATTGCTGTTATATATAATTTTAGATAGCATAAATTCAAATTATATAATGTTTGTTACATATAATATTGTTTCCTATAAGTATAATGTGGTATAACGTTGAAGTAATAGAATATACAAAACGAATACCATACAGGTGATATAAGCGATTCGTTTTCGTTTCTGTGGGGTCACAATTCAAACCTAACCTAAACCTACTATTGTGACAGGATTAGTTTCTGTAGGGGTCACAGTTCAAACCTAACCTAAACCTACTTTTTTGACAGGATTCGTTTCTGTGGGGTCCCAGTTCAAACCTAACCTAAACCTACTTTTTTGACAGGATTCGTTTCTGTGGGGGTCACAGTTCAAACCTAACCTAAACCTACTTTTTTGACAAGATCCGTTTCTGTGGGGTCACAGTTCGAACCTAACCTAAACCTACTTTTATGACAGGATTCGTTTCTGTGGGGTCACAGTTCAAACCTAACCTAAACTTACTATTGTGACAGGATTAGTTTCTGTGGGGTCACAGTTCAAACCTAACCTAAACCTACTTTTTTGACAAGATTCGTTTCTGTGGGGTCACAGTTCAAACCTAACCTAAACCTACTATTGTGACAGGATTCGTTTCTGTGGGGTCACAGTTCAAACCTAACCTAAACCTACTTTTTTGACAGGATTCGTTTCTGTGGGGTCACAGTTCAAACCTAACCTAAACCTACTTTTTTGGGGTCACAGTTCAAACCTAACCTAAACCTACTTTTTTGACAGGGTTCGTTTCTGTGGGGTTCCCACCCTAATTTTGCGATTTATATGACATGTTGTTTTATTTTTTAATATTTATATATTATTAAAGATATAGTAAATGTAATTAGTTAATATGTATATTATAGTATACGGTAGTATGTATATTGTATGTTATATTATTTGTATCTTATACAAATTGAAATTATACCTTTTGTGCATTATACATAAAAAAAGTATACTTTTTGAGCGTTTGTAAATTGAGAATATGCCAAAAGTTTGTATTCATTATGTTACGCACCCTTTGCCAAGAGTGGCCTTGAAGCTTTAGTAGTTTCATGTGCTCTGCCTACCCCTTTATGGGATACAGGCGTGATTGTATGTTGTTGTTGAATATTTATTATTATGTGGGTAGTTTTTGCACATTGTAATTTTTCCTCAGTCATCCGTTGACCACGAACGCTGTAAGGGTCCCCCCACATCTAGCGTCTCGCGAACGTCGTCGCCTCTCCAACGCCCGCGCGGCGTCGCCGCCGCGCTTCCGGAGCGCCGACGCGACGTTGCGGCGCCTCTCGAACGTCGACGTCGCAGTGACGTCCGCGCGGCGTCGACGCCGCGTTAGCGCAGCGCCTCCTCGACGTCAGTGGCAGTAAATCAAAAGTAGCTTATACGTTAGTTCGTATGCCTTAACAAATTTTTTGAAAAGTTATTTCTATAATGTAGGTGCATCAACTTGTTTACAGAGGGTCTGTGGCCTGTGTTGTATCAACTACGTTTGACGTATTGCTTCCTCTTCATCGGAAAAACTGTCATTTCATAGAAATATTGTAAAAACACTAAACAGAGAATGTGTCGAAGAAACGAGAGCAAAAAGCAATATTTACGTGTCTAGCGACCGTCATGATGCAGAAATTTAAGGTTTTTGATTAGT
Source organism: Leguminivora glycinivorella (assembly GCF_023078275.1). Lineage (NCBI taxonomy): Eukaryota > Metazoa > Arthropoda > Insecta > Lepidoptera > Tortricidae > Leguminivora > Leguminivora glycinivorella. The sequence continues at coordinate 18,816,427 of NC_062978.1, read as the reverse complement.
TAGTTACTAAAAATACCGGGATTCCGATTACAAAATTAAATATCGGTTTTGAAATCTACCCCAAAAATCCCGAGATACTGGGATCCCGGTTTTGGAAGCCCTAGCTGGACGTTGGTAGCCGCTGGCATCGCGGCGGCGCTGCGCAACTCCGCGGAGTTGGCGCGGCGTCGACGTCGCAGTGGCGTCCGCGCGGCGTCCGACGCCGCGCCAACGCGAGAGGCGCCGCAACGTCGCGTCGGCGCTGCGGGAGCGCGGCGTCGACGCCGCGCGGGCGTTGGAGAGGCGACGACGTTCGCGAGACGCTAGATGTGGGGGGACCCTAAAGTGTTCTGAACGTCGGGATGAATTGTAAAATCATTATTCGCGATACAATCCGTTTCAATAGTTCTATTTTAAATATTACCGTTTCTCACTAATTCAGGGTCAGTTGTAAATGTTTCAGATAATAATATTAATTATTATTTATTGTTCTTACTTTAAAGTTAAAAAACAAAGTTTTACGCTAAACATTATGACTATTATGAGACAGATGTGATGATAAGGGGTCACCGCCGCCCATAGACACCCGAAATAATAGAGTTGGAAATACTTTTAATTTTTATTTGATACCCAAGCGACCGTTTCTATGGATCGTTATCAAGCGATATTATTGTCGTTCTAAGGTTTAATTTCAATCTTGTATACGTATATCAGATACGAGAAAATAATTTAAAATCTTCACCATACTTACGTAATAATAACACTTTCAATTCTCGCGTTTTGTACACATTTTTAAAGTCAAGTACTTATGTATTTTTCTTTTTTTTTTTACAGGCATGCTGAGATCTACATACGACCGATCCGACCACGAACGTGAGTACATATTTATATAAATACACCCTTGAAATATATTTCTGTAAATTCTACAAACTTCAATTAGAAATTTCTTCAAAATTTCTCAATAAAATCATTCATAAGTAAAATGCATGGTAAAATACATACATACAACATACATACAATCACGCCTGTATCCCATAAAGGGGTAGGCGGAGCACATGAAACTACACTAATGCTTCAGTGCCACTCTTGGCAAATAAGGGGTTGAAAAAAAACGAAACTGTGACATTGCAGCGACAGGTTGCCAGCCTCTCGCCCATGCCACAATTTAACCCATATCCCATAGTCGCCTTGTAGGTACGACACCCACGGGAAGAAAGGGGGTAGTAAAATTCTTAACCCGTCACCACACAGGCTCAAAAAAAAAATGGTAAAATGTTTGGTAAAAATAAATACTAGTGAGTTTTCAATATGCCTAGCAAGGCATAAGTGCTAGTTCTTATTAAAAGTATGAAGAAAAATTGATATATTATTTTTTTATGAATGAACGCGCGAACCTTCTATCAACTTAAACCTAAACCTATCGAAATACTGATGAAATTATTACAATCGATCCCCTTTACATACCTATAGATATATTGCCATTGAACACCCGCATAATACCCTAGCCGCAAATTTAAAACGCCTTAAGCTGTTTGAAAAGTTGTGGCATTTATGTCGTTTTACATTGGAGTAATGTCCATCAATTTTTTCCATTCATGACCGGGGTATTGAGTAGATCCATCACTCTTTTCCACCTGCGGCGCTACTGTTGCTCCCAGGCCGCAACTCGAAAAGCGATGTCGATAATTAGACCGGTGTGTTCATTTTGTATCTAATATTTTTAACCCGCGACGCAAAAACGTTGTGGTATTATAAGTTTTACGTGTTTTTAGTCTGTTTGTCTCTGTGTGTGTCTGTCTGTGGCATCATAGCGCCTGAACGGATGAACCGATTTAGATTTTGTTTGAAAGCTGAGTCGTCGGGAGTGTTATTAGCCATGTTTCGTGAAAATCGGTCCACTATGTCGGGGTTTTTTTTTTTTCAAAATTTTAATTTTGTGGTTTGGTTATTATTAAAATACTTCAGACAAGGAAAAAGCTTTTGATTTGTCGTTATCTCTGTATCTAACTTTAATATTACGGAGACGTCGACTAATATTTAATTTATGTTGTTTGTTCGATCGTTATTAACACGATTACAAATCATAGTGAGATCCAGAATATTATGAGACAGAATATAATTATTTTTGTATAGGATTAGGAATCTTAGAAAACGAGGAAGCTCCGTAATATTCTGACTTAAGCGAAATTATATATTACCACTACAAATTTTGCGAGATATACCGGCTGATGAACACTGGCTCAATTCATTTGTTTTTGTTATAAGTTATTTTACGTACGCTTTATCCAATAAATACTTAAAGGATATTTCCTTGAAACTCGAACTAACGTCGAATCCGAGCCAACAATAACAGTGCATTTCCACGCATTCGCAAATAATTGCACGTTTTCAGGCCGCCTAGCACGCATACACTCGCCGAATAAATCAATCGGCCCGCAATTTGCTTTCAACTCGATTCAATAAAAAAAACTCACACCCCTTTGATGTAACAATGTTGTGGAAATATTGTGTTATGTTATGTCACTTGTGAAGAGTCGGCCGTGATGGTTTTAATTGATATGTTATTGTTTTCTTCTATCCAATTTCACTTCGATTTCAACGTACAAGTTAAATAGTTTACAAATCGAAAACTATCACTATCTCTATGCTCGAATTTTATCCAATAGTATATGTCAATTCAATTGTGGTGCTTTAATTATAACTTCGATTTTTTTTCGAATGCTACAATAATGTTAGCAATTTTCATATTTTCGGTACTTCTCTCCATCATAAGGCCATTCATAACATCGTGTTTGCGTTACACAAGTGTACACATAACAAAAATTATATTTATATATTAGACAGACACATCATATTGATGAATACAATACATAAAATATAAAAAAATATAAACAGTAAACATATAAACTGCATATAGCCAAGAATACAGAGTAGCCCATTATTTACATACATACTTTTTCCTTCATAGGTGCCTATTAGCCATATTGTAATCTAACCGCGAATTCCAGTCGTTAAGCACAAGCGGTAGACGCACGCCCGAGCGGATCCAATTAAGCCATAGATTAACAAACAAGCAATAAATTACCGGGGAATAGGCAAGCATCTCGCAATCTCGAATATTCGAGGAGCGAGTACTCAAAACTCTGCCGTCAGGGCCCTGTCGAAGTTTCCTGCGCAGTCTATTAACTTGATAGAAACGCCGCGTTTTAACAGCTTTCCCGCCACATGATACAGCCTATTACGTCAGGGGCCCGTTTCTCGAAAGGTACAAGCCTTGTATTACAAGTGCGCGAACTGTCAATTCGTATGGGTTGTCATGGAAACACACTTGTAATACAAGGCTTGTACCTTTCTAGAAACGGGCCACTGGTCGTCCTTTTCGCACTATTTGTAAGTGCGATAGGGACACCGACATGTAGTGAGACATGCAGCGAGACGACGTATCGAGAAACATAATGCAGTTCATTCGTTTCCTTATCTTTCTTCTATTTTGTGCAACTAGACAGTCTAATATAACCTTAAGTTTTCTTTTAAATCTGTTTATTTTATGTGATCTCTGTCAAATGGTGACAAAATAGACTCTTAATTGATATCAAGATTATAACAAATAAATTTAAGACTACAAAGTACATAGATTTTTTACTAACACCGAAGGAATTATTATTCAATTCTCACTATATCAGGCTAACCGTATTCTTGTTTGTCACCGACGTAGTATAAAGAAAAAAAAATCAATTCTGAGCGTCGATATGTCTAGGGAAACCCCAAAGTACCTACTACCACCTACTTGCGAAAATTAATTTAACAAATGCTAGATTTCATACACTTTAGATACTGGAAGTTAAAGCAGTATTGTTGCGCTTACCATGATCGAGCTACTACTGCAACTCTCTCGGAACTCGTTCGAGCGACCAAATTGTGCTAAACGCAATTGTTTTCGAGTTAGACGCGAGTTAAGACAAGTTTTCAGCGTAAAGTTCTCTTTGCGAAGTAGGTGGTTGACGAAAATTAATTTCGGTAACGTTAGCGACGTTGAAAAGATACTTAACTGCACTATGGATAATTAATTGCTGTTTTTAGCTCCGTTGTTTGATATTTGTATAAGAGTTAGTATTGTAAGTACAAATAAACGGAGAAGTGTCTTTATTCCTCATCCTGTTTTATTTAGCACGGATCATTTTGTGGTCAGAATTAAAACGGAAATGGTGTATGATTAACACACCCTGGAACCTTTTGACCATGTTAGTCATGATAATGTCAATTTAGTTTTTTTAACTGTTACGCCGTGGCTTGCGTGGGCGACGGTCGCGCGATGGTCGCGCGACGGCGATGCGACGCATACGAAATCAAACCTTATCGATAGAAGTAGACGATGCGATGAGACGCGACGGCGACGGTCGCGCGACGGTCGCCCACGCAAGACACGGCGCTAGGAGAAAGCTACGTTACTTTTTATATTTGTTTTTTGGTACCTCTTCTTCTTAGTCGCATACTCTTGTCAGAGTAATCGTTGTCATTGGGGTCGTTGTGCTGCTTTTTAATGGTTTCCCGCCATATTGCTCTATTTGTAGCGTTCCGCGCGCACAGATTTGGTACCTATCATCATCATCCTCCTTGCCTTATCCCGGCATTTGCCGCGGCTCATGGTACCTATAGAACCAAAAAAATATGTATTTAACCTTAGGAATATCTAACCCTAAAGTTTAGCGTTGTTTCATACGCTACTAATATTCACGCTGACTGTACTCTATAGCGTAAATGACACCGAAAATGTATTTGACTTTTTAGTTCTAGTAAGTACCCGTTTGGAGGCGCTATGCATTTTCTCCATACAACGACATGCTATGAGTGCTATGACGTGTACTACTTGCACTATTTTATATGTATTCTGTGGTAGGTACCACGCATACTTAGTGGATTGTTCGGCACCTTAGCAGTCTTAGCACAATATAAATATCTATTATTATTATTCACGTTCACTTAAGTTGAAGTAAAAAAAGTCATAAAACTAAATTATGTCACCTAAGTCGCCTATTTATAGCAGTTTGAAATTTACAGCCTATTTTTGAGCTCCCTATTGAGAGCTGATGAAAGGCATTTAAGGGACCCGATTTCCTTAAGAATTCCTCAATTCCTTACAAAATAAGCCTTTTGAAACCCGGCAACTATGATTAATAGATTCAATATTAACAGAAATGCCAAATAAATTATGTAGTTAAAGGAAAACCTTAGAAAAAAGGTTTTCGTTTTTTAACCCCCGACGCAAAAACGACGGGGTGTTATAAGTTTGACGCGTCTGTCTGTCTGTTTGTCTGTCTGTCTGTCTGTCTGTGTGTGTGTCTGTCTGTGGCATCCTAGCTCCCGAACGGATGACCCTTTGAGATTTTTTTTGGTTTGAAAGCTAAGTTAGTCGGGAGTGTTCTTAGCCATGTTTCATGAAAATCGGTCCACTATGTCGCTTCGGCGGTTTCTTCCAAATTTTAATTTTGTGGTTAGGTTATTTATAAATGCCTTTAAATTGAAAAAAAAGTGTTTTCGCTGCTAATTGTTTTTTGTCCGCCAGCATATTACGTTCAATTCTAACAGAAGCGTCCATATTGATTTCAAAAGAAGTTAAATTACTTTTCAACTACATACACCTGTTCTTTCCCAGTTTCAAAGACTTATTTCTTTCAAAAGCGAGTAAAGCGTCGAATAGACGATACCAACGTACTTGTATTTTAATGAGAATACTTATTAAGCCCCCCATTTACGGTATGATTCATCTGTGCGATCAGTCGTAACAGATTAATCGAAAAGACTGATCGACAGTGTATTTCAATATCGTTAACGATTTACTTAATCGCAAATCACCCCGTGTAATCATGGATCATCAAAAAACGATGGATCGAAAGTGTGTGACCTCTTGCGACCAACGATTCTATTTTTATCTCATACTTACCTTACTGACTTTATTTTATTTTATTATTTATTATTATTTATTTATTTAAAGAGTACCAACAGCTGTTTACACAAATAATACAACAAACATAAGAAACAAAGAGCCAATTACAGGAACTCACAGGGTAGTGATAGAACAAAAATAAAAAGATGTACACACATTCGTGACATTCGTGTCACCGCACACGCGATAATAAAAAAAGAAAAAGGAAAAAGAAGTTATACATAAAAAAAGTCTTTTATCTTTTAAAAGTATTTTATCTTTTTATTATCAATGGGTTTACTCTTGGCCTTAGATTAGCCAATTGTTATTCCGTTTCGTTCGAGTAGATCGTTTACGATCAATCGCTTTGTGTATGGCTGGCACTTTCGATGCGACCGATCGCCACGATGTATGTCCGATCGATCGAAACGATTAATCGCACCGTGAATTTTACTTTGATGGAATCAATAGTTATTATTACGTATCTAGTTTGCCTAGATTATAAATAAATCGGGGTGCAAAGTGTTGGCAGCTGCAATAAGATTCCTGTTATTTCAAAACGAAAAATGAAAATAACTACAATACCTACTGATATACCTACTCGTATCTTGATTTTCTCTTTTACTGTATTTTAACTTAACATTTATGGTATAACTTCACTAGAAAACAAACTATACCTACGATATCTGTGATACCTACCTAGAAGTAAGAATTTAACTCGAAAACTAACAAAAAAGGGATCGTGTTAAAAGTTTATGTCTACTTAGTCTACTCCAATATTCGGATAGTCGGACAACTTTAAAAATAAAATAAACGAAAATTTTCTGAAACACCGCCGCAGGAGGCGAGGAGTAGCCTTCAAGAGGTACACTTAGGAAAAATGCGATAACAACACAAAAACACATTTAGTACACGCTCAAAAAGTCCAACAAATGAAAGGACACTCAACGCAAATGACTACCTGAATCACTTTTCAGTTTAACGAAGGGCAATGTCGTTAAACGAGAACGATTTAACGGAAAAACTCCCGTTATCTATGTAACGATCGCACATTATTTCAGTAGATAGCTCCCCGAAGTGAATTTGCATTATTTTTTTATCGTTAAAGCGGCTGACACTCGTCGGGAATATCCGTTCTTCCGTTAGTTAAACAATGGCGGGTGATTCTCCGTTTTACAATAAAGGTTTGGCCCGAGGAGGCGCCATGAAAAATCGTTGTTATCGTTAGAGGCTCTAATAATCGACGTTTGTGCTCGGAGACTGCTTTTCATGCTCCTTTTGTAAAATCCTATACTTTATGATGTAATGTCGAAATTTACAACAAAAATGGAATTAATGGCCTTCGGGAGTTTGAATGAAAATATTGTGTAAGTAGACAACGAATTTGTAATAAGTACGTGTTAATGTTTCCCCGTGGGTTAAAAATTTCACCACCACACAATTCCACAATTTCGTTTTCTTTCGATTATTTAGCACTGCACCTTTGCCTACCCCTTTTGAAAATACAGACGTGAGTACGTGTGTCTACCTACAGGGTGTAACAAAAATGGTGGTGATCCGTTTAAGGGCGTATTCAGTATCGTATTCTCATCAGGAAAAAGTAGGATAAAAAATTTTTTTCGCAAAAAATTTTTTTATCTTTGTATGGAGATTCGACCGATTCGCGCGGTCCGGCTCATACAAAAGTAAAAATTTTTTTAGCGAAAAAAAAATTTTCTTCTACTTTTTCCTGATAAGAATACGATACTGAGTACGCCCTTAAACGGATCACCACCATTTTTGTTACACTCTGTATGTCAATAATTACGACTATACAAGCTAACAAGTGACCCGTCTTTTCTCATGGATTCTCTTTCCTTACGTAATTGGCATTTTGTGTCGTGGTAGACCGCCAAGATGACCGGTTAACAGCGAGCTCCTCCCAACGTGCAGGATCGATAGCACACGCATTCAGGTGACGTTTCAGCACGTCCTTATAGCGAAGATGCTGACCGCCGTGCTTCCGCTTACCCTCTGCTAATTCTGAGTAGAAAGTAGCTTTAGGCAAGCAGCCATCGTCCATTCGGAGATGCACATATAGCAATGTACCGCTCGCTCCTCGGCACTGCGTTCCCGCATCCAATGTGAACACCGCCATACATATTCTCAGCGAAAAACTTAACGCAGCAGGTAAATTTATCGCATCGCATTATAACCGAGCCCGGGTAGTTAGCCCGAGCACCGTCGGGGGATGCGTAATGCAATGGCTGCCACGCCAAACGCCATTCGTATGGTAATTTTAATCGGAAACCGCGCCGTAGTCAAAAGACAACAGTACCGTGTTCTGATCAAGTTAAAATTTGAAACTTTGTTCGTAAGTAGGTACGTACTGACTTGTTAAAGTGTGAGTTTGGGACCCGGAAATTTGGCTTGACGAGGATCATGCAGCAATCACTACTAAAATTTTTAAAATCAAGGTTTTTGATATTAGGTACTTGGAAATCGAATCTTCATTTCAATGGTTTATTGATAAAACTTACATATTCATTTAGAATTTTAGTACACTTATAGCTATTTAAAAATTCCACACTGTCAAAACCTTATCAGTCTATATTATAGTCAGTGTCAATCTAGTATTAAAATAATCACTTTTATCCGAATAAACGCGATTTCACTATAAGATTGTCTTTTTTCTCAAATTATAAATGGGCTAACTCTTGGCCACAGACGGGTGGGCCAAAGACGTGTCCTACGATGGAGTGAGCTCGCCCAGAAGATGCCTGTTCACTCTAGATTTGAATATATTTAGTAATAGACTTACAATTATGTACCTACTACTGACCTATTTTTCTTTTTTCGCTCTGAATTACATAGCGAAAAATAGCTCGCGCAAAATTCTGGTTACGTAATATAGTTTATGAGAGAGTAAAAGAATGTTTCAATTAAGGTTGTTATGTGAATGGGTTTGTGGATGAAACGCGCTTTTAACCGCCTTGTAGGAACATTAAACGCTTATGTACTTAGCTACTATAAACGAGGGTAGGTATGTAAAGTCGATCGGAGTAATAGCTTACTTAGAATTGTTTTTGTTTTTATTTGTTCTAATAGCTGTCAGTGCCGATGTTTAACAATTATGTATGTAACAAGTATTAGGTATGACCATTTATTATTATAAATTAATAATTATCACATACACCTGTGTCATGTTTCCTATAGATTAATTCAGACATCACTAGGGATCTGAAGAGACACGTATAAAAAAACACACACAACAGATCAACATGAGAACTGGACATTACATATTACATCTGTTAAAAATATATCGATTATATTTCCTATTATCACAACTAAGAATATAGAAAAATAACAAAAGAAACCTCTCGATCTAGATGCAATAATAAATCCCGACATAATTCCGCCGAGTCCAGACATAGTAAGTTTTACAGTACAACGAGCGAATGTGCGCCGATTTAAGAGCTCATCTCCAGTCAATTTAGATCCGGAGATATCGCCGCAAACTCAGCGCAAGTCACGAGCGGGAGCGATTTCAATGGCGTTTTTACAAGATCATACGAATATAATTTCTAAATTGGGCTTGTACAATTGTTCTCCAAAGATGAGACATGTAATAAGGTACTACTTGAAAATAAAACGATATCCTAATAGCATCAACTATATTTTTGGCCGTTGTATCCAGGAAATGGTATATTCTGTAGGCCGTAACGTTCTATAGTACCTACCTTGCAATACTTGCTGCAATAAATAGTAGGTCCTCTTTCTTGATATTAGTGGTCCAAGAACAGAGTACCTGCATCGATTTCTTATTTTACTTATTAGGACAACTTACCGCTAGAAATAAATAAGGATAATGGCGTAGACATAGTGAGCTAATCACACGTTTCTAGAGATATAAATAAAGCTAATAGCTGTGCTCTCTTAAGACGCCCACTGAACAAATCACTTCGCACGACGGTGACAGCATGTCAGTTTAACGTAAACCCTGACAGGCCCTTGCCCACCGGCGAGTCAGTGAGCCGCGGTACTCTTGGCTGAAGCTTGTAGCTTACGCCACACGCCACTCCCCCTCGCGTTCGCCATTTTTCCCGCTAGATATTATTATGGCCGCCCAAGGAGCCGTTTTCTGCCCACTTATAATTTGCGGGTGTTTGGTATCTGGTATCCTCCGGAGAGCTGGTATCGGACTCCGTTACATATGTGCGGTTATGGATGGCAGGTGTCGGGTGCCGAATTGATTACGTCCAATTCGAGATTTTAGGGTCGGGAAAGTGAATTATTCGGGTTTCTGGTTGTTTTGAGGGAAATCCTTGAATATTGCACGAATAGTTAAAGGTTGTGCATGGAATTTTATGCTTTCACTTTCACTATATCGAATGTAATACAATAATCTTATCCCTTAAAATTGAAAGTATAGGTACGTAATGGTATTTTTAAGGTTAGCCAAAATAGCAAGAATAGTTTTTTCACATCATGTATTCGAACGTCAATGTTCACCCGAAACATCAATCTCAACAACAACAAACAAAACTTAACTTAACCTAACTTAAAATCTAATTTAAAAAAACTTCTCTTAATTTCCAGGGAATTACTAGGTACATATATGTAGGTATTATTATGTATATATATCAACTTAAGGGGTTCCAGTAGCAACGTATGTTTAATTGAATCAATTAGAACCAACTCACGTAATAACGGGAGCTCTCAACATTACCTTTTTTTTTTTCAAGACAGTAAAAACTTTACACCCGCTCTGCCACCTTCATTTCCCAAATGAAGTAAATTTAAATTATTTCCATTGTTACTTAGGACCTTTTGTATCTCCCTCGTGCGAGACGCAAATACACGTTAACGGGTGAGGAAAAGGGACAGTTAAAACTACGGCGAAAGTAATAAAATGTAAGTTGACAACTGTCAAAATTAGAACCTACAATGTTGGGTTTTATTGCGATGGACGAAATTAGTTGAATTAAGCGGTAATAAAAATGTTAATCAATAAGTTTTTAGTGCCTCGCCGGTGCGAGTAACGTTACTTTGTCTAGTGTGAGTTACTGCCGCCGGGTAATGATGGTCATGTGCATTCCAAGTGGTTCCGACGACGGTTTATTGCCTCAAGTTGATACAGAGTGACTGCAACACAACTGCAACTTGTCTGGGAAGTGGGAACTACACGCTGACTCCCATACAAGTGTAGTTAGCTTGATGCAGTGCGACTGTTTCGGCCCTTATGTAGCAGACGAACGCTACCCTAAACAGAAAAACTTCGGCATAATGTGGACACAGCCAAGATCAAATAGATCATAATACATTTTTTATAATAGAAAATATGTGTTTGGATATTCCGTCACTATGTAATGCCACCTATTGACTAGCTAAAAAAAACAGCGAATTTCACTTACGACGCCGACCCTGAAACAACAGTCATGACATCCGACCCTATACCTACTTGTATACGCTAGGTACTTAAATCGTTTTAATTTTTTTAGAATTGTAAAAAATTCAAATGAATATTGGCTTTCGTAAATAAACATTGCACATTTTAAATTATAGTTTCTATGTAACTGTACTTTTGGATTCTAATTGTAAAATAATATTATTCCGAAGTTGAGTTGGAAAGACAAACGGACGGTTAGCTTGCATCAAAGTTGTTATTAGGGGGGGAATATTTTAAAATATTAATCGGTATTGTTTTTATCCAAATGTATAATGAAAGGAGAATAATGTTTTATCACTTGACATTACTGCAATAAAAAGTAGGTAGGTAGTACACATATATACAATTACACATACATACACGTATTCTCATCTTCATAAGAGGTTATGGTTTTTAATGCCGTAAGTGACATTTCTGCACCTTAGACACTCACAAATCATACCGATCTAATTAAAACCTGATGTGAAAATCAGAATGTCATTAAAACTAAAGCTCGTTTTCTTTACTCTCTGACTATCACCAACTATGGCTAGAAATAATACGCGTCGTCTAGTCAGGTACACCTGTCCCCAGACGATCCTTAACGAGACAATTTTTATCTATTGTTTAAAAGAACTTACTGAGGATTCTCACTAGTTTTTCCTTGCGCCAACGTTCCAGAGAGAGATTTTATTTTCAAACTCGCACAATACAATGACAAAGACATTTTTTATGTATATTCAAATGCAATTATTTTGGTTTATACAATTGCCTTTTAATATTCGACTACCTTCGTATTCTAGGCACCGCCGAGCTGCAACCATTGCTTTGTTAGAATAAACTCAGTGACTTTATACAAATTCGAGTACAGGCATTTTCTTCTTTGTAAACACCAGAATCATAACGTGCACAGGAACTCCAAGAAATAGTACGCCCTGCGCAAGTGCGCACCCTTTCACTCCAGCCAGGGGCGGCTCACTCCACGATTCTATCGCCGCGCTACAAGTACATGCTGGCGGCCGCGAGTTCGCGGCCTAATCAGGGGTGGCGCGCGTTCTCACGGAACGCACGTTTGCACTTTCTATTGTTACTTTACGTTGCGAGTTTTTTTTAAGTTTTATATGCGATGTCCGCGTGTAAATGGCTAATGCTTAGTTAAATAGACATCATTAATAAAATAGGACAATCTTACACAGATCTACTATTGATTAAGTCCCACGGAAAAGTTCAATAAGACTTACGATGTTGGGACTTACATAAAAAATATAAATACTGTATATATAGCTAGAAAGTACCCAAGACTGGAATATAATAGTATAACATTTTATCTGAGTATTAATTCGTTTTATTCCATAGGCAACCCTATCGTCCGACGCTTCGCACGTGCGGCTCGTTTCTTTGTTAGAATTTTGTAGGCATTTAAAAAGCGGCATTTCGTGAACATCAAAGCAGTGGGCCTTCTGTACTTGTACTATTATATATTCTGTGCTCCAGCATGGAATACACACAGCTCTTACTAGGAACACATACCTTAGAAGTCAGCAACTGAGCTTGGTAACATTGTGCTATGCGTTTCAATGCTTGGAAGTCTCGCAACCAGTTTGCTCCTGTCTTTATTTTCTCGACTCCTAGTTTTCACGATTCTCTAAGACTTAAGTTGATGTATGTATAATCTCTTCGACTTAGTCCGCGAACCAGTAGTTACATTTGTGCCCGTTCATTGCCTTGAGTTTCTTTGTCCATCGAATAAGCTTTGTAAAAGTTGAAGAATGGTTTAATGAGACCGGTTGTCGGGCGATTTGCTTGTTAGCCACCACTTACGACGCAGCGCTCGAGTACGTTCGAGTGCGCTCTTTGACAAATTATACTAAAGTAAAAGATCGGTAATAACTTTGCAAGTCTGATGGTACTCGTTTTGAGACCATTTCTACTGACGCAGACGAAAACAAGACGTTATTTTTTTTATATTTACTTAAGTTTGTGATGAAATAAAGAATATAGCATTTTACAATATTCAATCATATGCCCTAATGTAAACATATAACTTTTGGGAAATTTTATTGACTTGTCAAATTATTTTTTACATTTTTATTCAAAGCTCAAATTATAGAAACATAAAACTGCAGTTATTCAGATAGAAATAAAAACTGGAATAATTTCCAAATCTGCCTTTTACTTCGCAGTTTCCCCGTAAATAATTGCAGGTGACTAAATAGACACTCTGTATTTATAACCCACAAATGTAAGCAAAACCAATCGATCACTGAAGTAATTAAGACTAATGAAGAAACCATTCAATCAGACCGCCTTGTTTCCATTAATTTCGCCAAATTGTAACTGTGGGAGAAACTCGCTAAAAATAACCCCCCTCAATTGGTTGATTTCAAGTTGTCTAGTAATTAAATGAGAGGTTTAAGAAGGATTACTTGGAAACTTTTATTCTATGCCTGATTCACTCGCGATTAATCTTTTTCTATCAAAACTAGTATAATAATTCTTATCAGTGATATTTGGATGAGTAATGAAGAGGCCGGGCGGAGTGAAATTTGAGGCGGCTGCGCTAAACAATCTTACCGTTTCCCAGCTCCATTGGACAGAGAAATAGTATACCTATACACCTTGGCCAGTCTTTTTTTTATGGGATAGGAGGCAAACGAGCAGACAGGTCGCCTGGATGGTAAGCGATCACTGACACCCGAAGATGGGTGTACGCTCTTTTCTTGAAGGTTTGAAGGTCGTATCGGTCCGGAAATACCGGTGGCGACAATTCATTCCACAGTTAAGCTGTGCGAGGCAGGAAGTTTCTGGAGAAACGCACAGTTGAGGACTGCCAGCCATCTAAATGAGCAAAAACGAAAGCCTTAGATCACATGTTTGTTAACCTCGGCCGGCAATTACAATTGATCTGAGATATTTCATACTGTATGTAATCTACTATTTACTCAAGCCCAAATACTGTACTCTTATCTTGAAATACCGCATGTCCCTAGTAGCCAAAAATGTAGTCAATTAAATGAAGTCACGAGAACATTCAGCCCGTGTCCCTTCAATTCCAAGTACCTAACTACTCATGAACGAACATTTAACCCCTAAATACCTCAATGAAATTCAAAGAGCAACCAATACATCGCCGGAACCACTCCTAATTGGACCGAAACAGAATCACGTAGCAAAAACTGCAGAAAGACTCCACGGGCAAAATTAAAAACCAATTGTCACTCCCCTGTTAAAGTGTTGTCAAGGGAATTCGCTATTTTAGCACCAATTACTGGCGCCGCGTCAGATATCAGAATTCGCAACTCAATAGCAATTATTTTCCATTGGCGAGAAAACTTGAACGTTAATTGTGGACAGGGGCGGACGCTGAAACACGAGGTAAACACAATGTCGGAGCATTTACACGGAGCTAGCGGCGGAAATCACGGTTACTATACTACTTGTTACTTGATACGGTTCGCAGCTATCGATGGAAGTCAGATCAAGCTACATAAAAGAGTGCAAATTAACCCTTAAATGCATGACCTTATTACAAAAAATATGCCTGCATACTTATAAATATTTAATAATAGTTATTTTCATTTATTTTTAGTAAAAGGAGCGATAATTTCAAAATAGACTCACTGAATAGTAAAATTCATCGCATGACAATTTGTTGTTTTGCGATAACCTCTGCAAATTGATTCGACCCCAAGTGATTCGACTAAGCAGTTTGATATTGATCTCCTATTTTTAATTAATTTCTCGCAGAATTTCTCATAATCTTGAGAGTACTTTATCCCGTCACGGCTTTAGTAAATGAAGGAATCTCCGACAACTTATCAACAACTTAAGTCTCATTATCTTTGGACAAGATAATTAAAGTCGTAATTGCCATATTATATTTAAGTTTTGACTTATAAGGATTTATTAATTAAGAGGCTGGCTGATCGGGTATTTGGGAATCAATACCCAAATCTCTATGAAATGAATTAATTAAATTAAACATGAATATTGAGTATTTAGCGTAAAATTAACATGGTAATGAATATAAATTTGCATTGCGGCGTACAAGATATTCTGGTTACCAATGGTACAAAATATTCGTGTAATGTTCACACATTATGTGTGTTACGTAATAAAAAACATTGTCAAAGCCAATATTAGCCTGCACGTTTATTATCGCGCGCTCGCAATTGGTCTTTACTGCTAAATCTCGCTCAGTTTTAAAACAGCGTAAGTGGCTTGTGATTCCTAATAACATACGTCCTTTTATAAGAACGGTTGTAATCATATCGAGCTACGCAGAGCTGCGGCGTAGCGTGGTTCGTAGCAGGCGTAGGAGTTAGTTAGGGACCGGCCACATCAGAGCGTTGCGTGTCTCGGGGCGCGCAACGGACGTCCGCGCCACGCCACCTGAGTGTAATTCAAAAAACGTCTCCTCAGTACATTTTGTATAGGAAGGACGTAAGACGCGCCCCAGGTGGCGTGGCGGCGGCGTGTACTGAGGAGACGTTTTTTGAATTACACTCAGGTGGCGTGGCGTGGACGTCCTTTGCGCGCCCCGAGACACGCGACGCTTAAGTGGGAACGCTGGCTTATACTCCTCATAGACGCGTAGCGTTACGAGTAACGTCACCTTCATACTACTACGTAATAACGCCGTGGCTTGCGTGGGCGATGGTCGCGCGATGGTCGCGCGACGGCGATGCGACGCATACGAAATCTAACCTTATCGATATGGAAGTTTGAGACGCGACAGCGACGGTCGCGCGACCACGCAAGACACGGCGTAAGACTACCTAACTTTAAAAAAAATGCTTATTAGAGTCACAGCGATACGATGTCAATCAATGGTCAAAAGTAATATTTCATCAACCTTTGACATCGACAGATCATTAAGTCCCTGTGATATCTTGTGAAAAATGCATAATTTCGATTGCAGGCTGAAGTTTTACAAGAAATGTTTTTAATTACTCAACATACAGTCGGCAACAAAGCCATGAATACAGCCAAAGTGCCAAAAACATGTATACAGAACTTTATTTCCTGTACATCAAGGTGTGTATACATATTTGTAGCACAAACCAATAACATTGCAATGTCAAATTCACAAATGAAAGTACAATGTTACTGAGAATGTAAGCATGTGGTAATAAATAATAAACGAGATGACGCGAGCAAAGTTCTTTTTTCGTATGTTCTGAAGATTTTTGCTTTGACCCACATCTATTCTCCATAAGTGACCTCAGTAATTGAATCGTGCATGGTCGCAGTGTCCGGGACACAGATTTATTCGCTGCGCTAACTCACTTGGCTATGCAGGCAACTGGGTTAGGCGTTAAAGAACACTTTACCAACTTACGACAACTACTATACTACACTACTACTAGTGCAAGTATGTAGTCAGGGGTACACAACATTTTTGAGTGTTTGGTTTTAATTTGAGTGACCATCACAATAAGTGAAATGGAGATATAATTTTTCACCACACCAACTGTTAAAGGCTTACTTTGCTATTCGAAAACAGATAGCAAAATTGCATTTTATCCACAAGAGTGCAAAGTAATTTCATACAAATTTTAACTTGATGTCTTAAGCTAGCTGGTAGAATTTACCTATAAATGATGATTTTGAATCATAAATATTGAATAAATTGATGGATTTGATTTAATTTCATGGTTTATAGTTAGTATTTTGTTCGTGTTGGTGTGGTGAAAAATTTTGTGATTCACTCGGTGGCAAAGTTTGTTTAACCTTCGTGCCCTGAAACCCTCGCAACGCTGAAGATTCCAGTTTTTGAACCACTCGCTACGCTCGCGGTTCAATATTGGAATCTTTCGCTTGTTCGGGTATCAATATTGGCACGTGCGGTTAAACAACTACTTAGCCCCCTTGTAAAACAAATAACTATTAATTTTAATGTCCCGTTGGGTGCTGGGACTCTGTCACTAGACGAAATTGTGCTGATGAATCGTACCTTACAGGTGTATGTTACTGGAAATCTAGGAAAAATAAGTTTTTACTAAAAATATGCTTTTATGGTATATTTTGTGCAAATATTGACATAGGTAGTAGGTACCCTATTTCAGTATGTCAATTTCTATCAACAGTGACAAAAAAAATACAAAAACTGGACAATATTAAGGTCCACGTGGATACACGAATATCAAATATTTATACTTTTTTACACGAGTCTTGATGTTAATTAACAGGCATCACTTTACTACTGATAGCATACTACTAAATGGCAATTTTAATTGAAACTAACCACTAACCTGGTACCAGTTATAACTACATAGACTTATCTAATTATACCTACAACGTTATAAACCATTATTTAACAAGAACGATAAGTAGGCATATAAAACTACAATGTCAAACAATGTCACCTTGAACTTTATAACATTTTATAACTCTATTTTAGAGCATTAACACTGTTAACTTTAAATTGCTACTACAATAACGTTCAAGTGGTACCTAGAAACGTTAATTAAAACCGAACAACCTTGTTATTACAAAATAGCTAGCTTACATTCAGTAATTGACTGATTTGACAGATATTTACCTAGATAAAATCAGAATATTTCATTACTAAGTTTGCTTATTACATCTGTAGCAAGCACTAACAACTAAGTAAATTGAATAACTTATCATTCTTGCAATTTCACGGATACAGTCTGAAATCACATCGAATCGAATTGAAGAATCCAAAAGGAGCACATAAGTGTAAATGCATGGTATCGAGCGAAGGCGGCAATAGTAAATATCTTTTACGCCATTACACCTGAGCGTTCCAATTCTTTTTTAAATTTAGTTAACCCGCCATCTGCACTCCCCGTTCCGTTTTATAGCACGTCCTTATATATCCTCGTGATATATCGCTCGTTGCAAAATAATTTACCTTTTTTGGTATAAGCAGAGGTACTCCTCTTTATTGTTTAGGAACAAAAAAGGTTTGGCACCTCTGACATTTGCAAACGTTAATTTAATTAATGGATTATGGTCTCGATATGTGTGAGTATTGGCAGATGAAATAAACAAAAGAAAGACTTATTTAAATGCTAAAAATAGTATGTACTTACATCGTAAATATTTATTTACATACTCTTATCACAATTGGGTAGGTAAAGTTTTTTGAAGATAGGCAATAAGATGCATCATGCATGAGTAAATGAACGACATAAATTCGTGTATTTTTTTTGTCAAAAACCCTATTTAATCATTAAATAACGTAGCAAATGTTCACAAGCCTAGCATCAGTTACCTAGCGAGAGGCTGTAAAATCTGTCGATTGGTCATGCCGAAGACTGACTTTGTATTTTTTTTATATGCACATTGTAAAAACGAACCTAAGTAGATAAATGGGGAAAAAAATAATACAATAACTAAAACCCGCAATTCTCGCTCTTTGCTGACACACGCAAAGCATGCAGTGACGTTCCTTGTTAGCGAGATCGCCGAACTACGAGCTAGGAATTATTTACTTGACTCGAATAATATAAAATACGCAAGTTACAAGCTTGTGGCGTTTTTAGTTTGTACCTTGAAATACAACATACGTAAAGGTAAACTAGGTATACTAGGTATGTATAAAGTCAACCGTCTTTGATTACTATCAAAGGAATCATACTTTCATGACACATACTTTCGAAGCATTGTTTTATCCACTACTTTTAGCCCTTGTATGCCCATTGGGTCGTTTTCGACCAACTGCAGAAACTCGTTCTTATGATCGTTTGTCTTCGACATTCTTCCTACTCCCGATATCGGATCGGATAATGTTGAAACGCTCTAAGCTGGCATTATTAAGTAGCTTTTTACTGTGTAGGTAGGTGTAGGTAAACATTACAACTACTACTATTATACTGTGGATTTTAACCACACGATTTTTACTTAACATTTTTAAAACAGAGACTTAGGTGCGTGTAACTTACATTTTTAAGAAAAAAACGAGTAGTCTATCTCGCGGCGACCTACTCTCGCGGCAATCATGTGCTAAGCCTACAGGCCAAATATCAGTGATACGCGATTCGATGTTTAAGATGATGTACGTTGAATCTACAGTGTCAAAAGCGAAGTTTTTTTAAGCATTTGTTCCTAGTTTGCCAATACCGCTCCCTCCCGTGTTTTACGCTGACTTGTCAAGACCCTTGCACTGCAGCTGACAGTAGACGGTGCCCGACACGGACACGTGCCTAAATATACAACGAAACTAATTCCTGCTCAAAAATATCGCAGTTGCCAACTTAACGATTGTCAACCCCGTGTAACACGTCCTTAATTGACATTTTTGAATTTTAATATGAGTTTGAATGTGTAATTTTAAAGTTTCCATTTGAGCACGAACACTTAGGCAACAGTAGCTTTACCTTTTTTGTGCGTATGAATATGTTATTGAAAATATTGTAATACTTAACGATTTCATTAAACATATTACCTAATAGTTTGTATGTTTCATTGCATTTTGTAAGAATGAAAAAATGCAATCAATATTCGACATTTCAACTACACAGCACACAATTACAATTATTATGTTTTTTAAATTTCCTTTATTTCTACAAAAAAATAACCGCATACTATTTCCCGCAGATGCTTGAAGCACTTTAATAAATAAATCCAGGCAAATGGCTGTACCGTGAATTACCCATTGGACCCATATCGCGATTTCGCGACTCCCTCCACAACCTCGTATCTGCCACATAGCAGCTGCAACGTCCAGCTTTATGCTGCGGTAATAAAGTTCATATTTGAATGGGGAATATAGTAAACAATACGAGGTTGAGGAAGAGAGGAATATGCCGATGCTCCTCATTTATTCACGGTCGGTGCACTGCATTGTGGGAACCGTTTCATTTTTTAGCAGTTTTGACTCTAATAAATTCATTTTGCAGCTCAACGCTACGTAGCATTTACTGGTTCTTTGTGCTTGCTTCAGAATATTAGGGCAATAGTTCCACCGTCAAACGTTCGTAAATTATACATTGCTTACTACTTACTGGACTTACACAGAAAATATCCTGACATAATCGAGATCGATAAAAACAAAAATGTAATCGCTGTCTAATGTAAGTTAAACAAGGCCGTTTTCACATTATCCGATCCGATATCGGATGTCGGACCGACATCCTACATCCGATAAACGCTTCCGATAGTGTCGGATGTCGGTCCGATAAAACGCATTGTTCCAAATCAATGAAGTATGATTTTGTATCAAAAAATATTTTAAAAATGTTTTATATTTAATAATTATAAGCACTATATCCTAAATATTATATTGTAAGATTAAAAAAACGAGCATAAAAAATACTCAGAGTGTCAGGCAAAATAAATAATTTTACATTCAACTATATCTACTAAAAGATGAAAAAACTAGTATCCGCAATTCGGACCGATGCATTACAGCCTTCTTTTTACAAAAACTGTTGTAGGAATATTAAATACATAAATGAAGACCTCTTACATTTTACATCCTTCCTACATCCGATATCGGATCGGATAATGTGAAAACGGCCTAACGGTGCCCCTGGATCGTTAAAAACATTTTTCTTATTTCCTATTTTTTTTTTCTACTTTAAACCTTTCACCTTGAAGCTTGTCCGCTAGCCAAAACTCTTGGTCACCTCATCGGAATCACATCTCAGACTAAACACAACGTAACGACAAATTGGCAATAGTCCTGCGAATCTGTAGGCTCGCCACATTTTAGCTTTGACTTCGCTAAGGTTTAGTTCTGACATAAATAGACGTAGCTAGTGATGTTCAAGTTGCGGAAACTTACCAAAAAAAATCTAAAATTTCTTGAAAAATTCACGAAACTTTCACGAAAAATAATGGGAATATAAATTTATGAAATGGAAAGTTTCGGTCCATACAATTGTCCACACAAAGTATGGAAAGTTTCCGAAGTTTTCCTATGTGAAAATTTCAGAACTTTGGAAACTTTCCTTCGGCACATCAGTAGACGTAGCTGTTATTTCTTCAACGACAACCTGTCACCTCATAGTTACCCGTTTGTCCGCTTGCCAAAACTCTTGGCCACCTCATCGGAATTACATCTCGAACTAAACACAAGGTAACGACAAGTTGGCAATAGTCTTGCGTCCTGCGGATCTGTAGGCTCGCCACGTCCCGCCCGTCGCCGGCCGCTTGCGGAAACAATTTCAGCTTCGACTGCGCTAAGGCTGCTAAAGATAAATCTTAGGTTGCTTTAGTCCTGGATGTGAGAAACTATTTCTTAAATCTAACAAATTAACTGAAAATTAAAATTTTGAAAAAACTCCCGACCGCGACATAGTGGACCGATTGTCATGAAATGAAAATGAAAATGAAAATGAAATATTTATTTTTCAAGTAGGCATATTACAATGCGCATATGAACGTCAAATAAAGCTACGCCGGCTCTAACCCTACGCCTCAGCCTCGAGAAGATTTCAGTCCCCCCTCAGTTGGGAGGGGGGTATCCACTATGGGACCGGCAAGAAACTCGGCGGGCAACTTCTTTTCAAAACATTACATCTTATAATTAACATGCATTAAATAACAACATACAATTTAACATGCAAAAGTATTCATCAAAGAATATGAACAGACTAGGTACTCTATGGAAATCAATTTCAATAAATTATATTATTGCTTAATAATACGTCGTTCTTCTTCAGAGAAAACATATCAAATTGTCATAGAAGAAAAAGATAATATGAATCTCAATATCATTAAATATGTAATTTACCTACACAACATAAAATATAAAATATTTGATGTGCTTTCTTATCTGAACTGTGTCCTCTATACATAATACAATTATTTTAATTGCTATTCGTTTTTTGTAGTTTCTGGTTCGGGCCATGCATGTTTGTCTGTCAAATAGTCCTCGACTCTGTAATAAGCCTTTAACATCAATGATTTTTTTAAGTAGTTCTTAAGAGCTGGGAGGGGTAATCTCAAAGCAGTGTCAGGTAACTTATTATAAAAATGAATGCATTGCCCAACAAATGACTTCTGTACTTTACGGACACGAAACTTCTTTATGGCAAGCTTATTTTTGTTTCTAGTGTTATAATTATGGATATCAGAATTCTTAGTGAAACAGTCTAAATTCTTAACAACATAAATTATACTATCATAAATGTATTGGGAAGCTACAGTTAAGATATTAATTTCTTTGAAGAGTTCTCTTACTGATTCACGTGTTCCTAAGTTGTAAATAGAACGAATGGCTCTCTTTTGTAATACAAAGATAGTCTGTATGTCAGCTGCTTTGCCCCAAACCAGAATACCGTATGACATTACACTGTGAAAATAACTATGATACACTAGGCGAGCTGTCTCAACATTAGTCAGTTGCCTGATTCTCCTAACGGCGTATGCGGCTGAACTTAATTTGCTTGCTAGTTTCTTTATATGAGGACTCCATTGTAGATTTTTGTCCAATGTTAAACCAAGAAACAGTGTTGTATCTACCATCTCTAAGCATTCATCATTCAAAAGTATTTTTGTATCGATTGGTTTAACATTCGGCAGAGAAAATCGAATACATTTGGTTTTCTTAGAATTAAGAAGTAAATTGTTGACAGTAAACCACTGCAGTACATCAGCTAACGTGCTATTAATTACATTGTAATCCGTAGATTTTCGGTCAACATTAAAAAGCAGTGATGTATCATCAGCAAAAAGTACTATTTCACAAAAGTTTTTCACTATACATGGCAAATCATTTATATAAACCAAAAACAGGAATGGACCTAAAATTGAGCCTTGTGGCACTCCTAATTGGACTACAGTCCCGCTAGAGCGAGTTTTGTTAACAACTACTGTTTGTGTTCTATTGCTAAGGTAAGAAGACATAAAGTTTAGGGCATTTATAGACAAACCATAGTGTTCTAATTTCAAAATGAGCGTTCCATGATCCACACAATCAAAGGCTTTTGAAAGATCACAAAATATGCCAATTGCATCACAAGAATTTTCCCAAAAATTATATATATGTTTAATGAGTACCGAAGCAGCATCGGTCGTGGAACGGCCCCTTGTGAAACCGAACTGTTTGCTTGTAAGTAATCTATGTCTGTTGAAGTGTCCCAGTAGATCATTTAACATTAGCTTCTCAAAGACTTTACTTAGTACAGGAAGTATTGATATGGGACGGAAATTGGTTATATCACTCGAATCACCCGATTTAAAAAGCGGTATGACTTTGCTACATTTCATAAGATCTGGAAAGGTGCCTTGTGAAATTGAAATATTATATATTACGGCCAAGTAAGGTGCTATTATATCTATGACATGACTAATTACTTTAACTGATGTTCCCCATAAGTCTTCCGTTTTCTTTAAATTGAGTGACTTGAATGTTTTAACAATATTTACAGAGTCTACTTGACTAAATTCAAATGAATTATTACATTTCTTAACATTAGCACAAAGTAATGAATGGGCTTGAGCCGCAGAAGAATGTAAACATTTTGTGGTGTTAACGGCTATATTTGAGAAATAATCTTCGAATGCCGAGGCAACATCGCTGTTCGACACTATTTGTTGATTATCTGATACAATGTTGACTTGACAATCGCGTGATTTACATTTACCAGCTTCTTTATTTATAATACTCCATGAAACATGGTTAAGAACACTCCCGACTAATTCAGTTTTCAAACAAAAAAAACTAAATCAAAATCGGTTCATCCGTTCGAGAGTTACGATGCCAAAGACAGACACACACACAGACAGACAGACAAACAAACAGACAGGCAGACAGGCATATACACGTCAAACTTATAACACCTCGTCGTTTTTGCGTTGGGGGTTAAAAATGGCAACAAGTTTATTACACATGCAGAATTTTATTTTTTAATGTAGTAAAATGTAGATTTATCATTAAGAGCAAATATTACAATATGATATAACAAATGTGTACAGATAGGACTACGATCCTACTGAAAGTTTCCCCACTTGTACAGTCAAGGTATTAAATATAGATGCAGACAAAGTGCCAAAATATGTATCCACAACCTTAACGAATAAGCAATAAACTCGTGTATAGATATTTAAGTCACTTTATATATTTAAGTCACTTTGTTCGCATCTAACTTAAATACCTGAATTGACTTTAGCGATTAGGAAGAGTGAGGTTCGTCATCGGGGATGGCACAAACTATCAGTCCTTTTTAAAAACTGCCACAGCGATTTCGCAAATATGTACACCCTGTTTTTATTGAATTCCGTTAAATTTAAGGGAAGGTTCTTTAGATCAAACACAATTAATTTCTCTAAGAAACCAGTGTCTTACCTCTTACGGTTATTGAGTTAAAAAAAAGTAATAATAATTACTGAACACGTGTGTGACAGCCTTTACCACTTCCTAATGTTATTTGTTTTGACATGTGCCGTCAACCACTTGACACTAACATGGATATTACTCTTAAGGGTCTCTCACACTAATTAATTCATTTATTATGTATGGAAACAATGAAAAATGTTTTTTTTGCGAATTTAACTAAGAGTGATACACAGGGCGGTTCCTGACAACAAACCTAACGACGTGTCGAATTTAACGGAAAACAAAAAAAAACACGGTGTAAACTAGTATGTAATAGGGTTTCTTTATGTGCCAGAATACGTCGGGTACACATATGTACGCTTTGGTACTCTTATGTGTGCATATAAAAGGCATAAAATATGTTAACTGCATGCGTTGTCTCTAGTTTGCGGGTAAACGGTGGCATGCTTATTTTATAAATAAACGGGCTCTGTGTGCGACGGGGCTGCAAATGCTGTACAGCTTAATCTAATTCAACTGAATAATAAGCTTACAGTACTATTCTAAAAATGTATAAATCCTACTTCTCTCATATTCATATTTTAACTTAATATACGTAAATAAATAATGAATATCCTTTATATTCCTCAGAAGGCTTTCAGAGGCCTTTCATCCCACATTATATATTTCAGACAAAGAAATTACATTTATCTTAGCAGGCTTTAGATTGTATATTGTTGGAGGAAATCATTGAACATTAAAAAAACATCTACGCTACCTACCTAATCTATACGAATATACAATGTATGATAAGGACCTAAGCTCTAATACTTTTGAATTACCAATCTCTTAGGTAGGTATCGATTTATGCGTATTTATTTACTAATAAGAATAACATCGTATTCTTATTCTGAAGTTCTTAAATTTAATATGTACTTTTACTATGTACAGTACGTTCTTAAAACAGCTTTTAAGTTTTGCTTTACGGTTCGGCAAAGCTATTTACAGCTCGAGCGCGAGCCTGAAATAACACTACATTTTTCAACTAAATGCATCGAGATGCTGCCAAATTCCGCTTACTTTCAACAAGTCGTACAGAACTGCGGAAGAAGAAAACTGTTCTCAGTTAAGAACAGCGCAAAGCTGCATTTAGACAGTCATTGCGAATAGTTAGTTACGGAGTTAATACAATATTGGGTTGGAAATTTCAGGTCACGTGTGGTTACATAAGCCGCAAGCGATTTCAAGGAATAGGTATAAGAATACGTAGGTCCTATATTGGTTTAGTTTCAGCGCAGCGGCCGGCTTAGCTCCTTTTTGCTTTGAGCCGCGCGCAATGCCAAATCGGATTGGGTTCGTAAGTAGGCTTTTGAAATTTAAATTAGGTGAAATGTGGGTCAGCATTTACACGCTCTTATTTGATGTAGGTAGGCTTGCTTTCTGCTGAACGAAAAATTGAAGGCCTGGTTTTAAAGTAGGCTAAATCGGCGGTTTTTGTTAGTGGGATCTGTAAGGGCCCATGTATAGTGTGCGAGAACTCGCATGTGAATTTCATCTTGCGGTATTTGATCGGTATTATGAATTGTATGTATTAATCTGAACAGTCCGCAACGTAACTAAAATCACATCTAAGTTCACGTGCCTTCTAACTCTACTAGGTGAGCCTTAGAAGTGAGTGTAAAGTCGTGAGAGTATAAGTGAGTGTAAACACAATTAATTCCTAAAGACCTTTACATTAAGGCCCACTTGCACCAACCGCTTAACTCAGGGTTAGTGGGCTGTCATCTGTCAAATTCCATATAAAATGGTGGGTTAACCCGAGGGTTAACCCTCCATTTTCGTTGGTGCAAGTGGCCCTAAGAGTACTAATATTAAGTACATACAAAAATTCGTTCAAATGTATCGTAACATACAGCTTTTTATTTCTTTCCTGTAAAATAGGAATTTTCTTGTCATCCGAAAAAGAACCGTTCGGCAAGACTTTAATATAAAGTAGGACTATATTGGATGATGTTCTTTTTCATCGTTTCCCGCTTTGTCGCGCCTCGGAATTGAAGTGGTATAACGAGATAGGAGCAGTTCCCAGCCTCAGCAATAAAATTGTTATTTGCAAGAACTATTCTTTTACAAATTTACCTACCGGAGTTGTGAAACAAAGCCGCTCTGATTCGATTTAGCAGCGAACGAACGAGATCTTCTTTGATGTGACGAATCAAAGGCAGCGATCCGACTGTAATACACTTAGCCGGACCATTTCAACCCGCGCCTCCTCGCCCCCGCCCCCTCCTAGCTCCTGCATGCACCCGCACTGCAGGGTTCAATAAGATTTTCATTAAGCGTTGAAAAGTTTTTAATGAGTAAGAAATTTTGCTCACCCCTTCCATGTTTCATTTTGCGTGATGGGTTTTTTGCCGGGTAAGGGTGATCTTCATTTTTTTTTTGTATATAATTTTGTTTGTTTATAATAGAAAAATCAGATTGTTGTGTTGGTGGTGATTAGGTACGGAAGATCAATATAAAGGTATATTCTCTTGAACTTTAAGAAGAAAACGAAACCTGAAAAATCGCATTTCTAAACTTGTTTTCTCAGTTTCGCCCAAATATGATCTAAAGATTTTCGATTACTCAACAAAGCCTGACTTGGGTAATGGGTAAGTTAAGACTACTCAATCACGGCCTAATCTTGTCTGGGTCTTGCCAGGTAAATTAACCTCCGTCAGGCGATCCCACTTTACCCCACATATGTATATAAATCAGACTTGATGTTTTAGAATATTAAAACATTGTTGAAAATATTAACTTGTCATTGTAGCCCGAATGGTACTCCAAAATTAAATATTATTAATCAATTCGAATGTACATTTGAGTCAAATTGGATATAATTATTTACACTTTCCAGTGTATTTCTTTAAATCGTAGAGAGTAATACTTTTGTGTACTAAGAATATTATTTGTCTTAATACGATATACCTACATATATGGAACACTATACAACCTATGAAGCTCATTAGTATTAAATAAGACTGCGGAACTTTGATATTCTCAATGCAGTTGCAAAGTATACTCAAAGGTTCATTTACTTAACGTTCATTTACTTTTTTACTACAATGTTTTAAGCCTAGTTTGTTATTCTGAGCTTAGTTTGTTGAAGTTAATACCTTCATTGATTTACTATTTAAAATTGCCTTTATAAGTATATGGTACATATCAGAACTTGTCCATGTGCATAATGCATTGTGATAAAATAAATATTATAGGACATTAATTGTTACAAAGATTGACTAAGCCCCACACTTAGCTCTGAAGACGTGCTGTAGGTATTCAGACAACGATATATGTAATATACCCCTCACTCGCTTATCACACAATTAAATGCACTTACCGGAATTGAACCCGGGACCGTCAGCTTAGCAGACAGACTCACTATCCACTACGCGAGACCGGACATAATACATCACCAATACTTACTTGTGTTTATAGGTAATGAGGGTTTTCTGAATCGTTTTTAGGGTTCCGTAGTCAACTAGGAACCCTTATAGTTTCGCCATGTCTGTCTGTCCGTCCGTCCGTCCGTCCGTCCGCGGATAATCTCAGTAACCGTAAGCACTAGAAAGCTGAAATTTGGTACCAATATGTATATCAATCACGCTAACAAAGTGCAAAAATAAAAAATGGAAAAAAATGTTTTATTAGGGTACCTCCCCTACATGTAAAGTGGGGGCTGATATTTTTTTTCATTCCAACCCCAACGTGTGATATATTGTTGGATAGGTATTTAAAAATGAATAAGGGTTTACTAAGATTGTTTTTTGATAATATTAATATTTTCGGAAATAATCGCTCCTAAAGGAAAAAAAAGTGCGTCCCCCCCCCTCTAACTTTTGAACCATATGTTTAAAAAAATGAAAAAAATCACAAAAGTAGAACTTTATAAAGACTTTCTAGGAAAATTGTTTTGAACTTGCTAGGTTCAGTCGTTTTTGAGAAAAATACGGAAAACTACGGAACCCTACACTGAGCGTGGCCCGACACGCTCTTGGCCGGTTTTTTTTCCTAGCGGCGACACTGAGGCACCAGGTCTTTCTGACAGAAAACTTCAAAATCCACCAGTCAAAAGAATGTCGATATAATATGATTCGTGGATTTTGAAGTTGAACTTCAAGCAAAACTGACAGCAGAAAGACCTGGCGCCTCAGTATCGCCGCCTAGCGGGAAAAATGATTCAGAAAACCTTCATAGGTACTCGCCCGTTTACTGGCTACTCGCTCGTTTACTGGCTACTCGCCTCTCGTGCTACAATAAAGGCATCAATCAAGTGGCGTGAACCGACGAAAGCCCACCATATCTGATGTGGCCCTATTTGAGCTTACTTATTCCTTATTTCCTCTCATTGATTTGCTTTGTATACGTGTACGGGAAATTATGTAGGCTACGTTGAACGTTTACTTAAAATAAGTGGATGATCTACTGATTAATCTTAACTAACTCAAGACACGAATACTAAAGTGATATTTGTGTAATTCGAGCGCGGAAGGGACCTTATTAACAAGTGTAATAAAGACGTTTTCATCAAAAACTTCACTATAAATTCGACCTTATTGTTATTGTAGACGAAGCACCCTTTCCTGCAGAAAACCACAACTTGTTTTTATGATAGTGATTATTTTTAAAGTAGAGGTTTAATAAATACTTACCATACTCAATATCGAGTTAGCCTTCTACATTAGATATTACATAATTTCCATTATTTCGGCTTTCATACCCCCCGAGTTGTGTCACACATATCCATATGTGACTCAATTCGGCAGGATCGGTATGCTTGCTTTCAAAAGACATTTTTTATTTTTTATTTTTATTATAAAAGTACATCCACATCATATATATTGTAAATCACATAACAAACATTCAGACAAGTATTAAGTACTGATATACATGACAATTACGGAGTACATAACATTCTCTCATATAAAGACATGATTATTTCACGACATTATATTAATCTAACTCTTACTTTAAGACCATCCAAGATATTCGCGCTAATAGTTCAAAGACGTTTATTTATTATATGTACCTACTTAATAAAAACTGCCTCCTACTAGCAAGACCGTAATTTAATTACAAAAAAACTACGTTAAAACGCCCGCAAACCGCAAGTCCAGCGGAATCAAACAAAATGGTTATTGTTAGGTCTTTAGAAATCAGATACTAGGTACTGGGGGTGGTCTCCCCCCCCTCCTTACTGCCCCCTCCTCCCTAGCTTCCTTCAGACAATCGGGCAGCTACATCGGTCTATATTGGCTGCACGTCAGGCCTCAGCCATAAATAAAGCGGTAGGCCATTTGGCCTATTGACGTGTAAAGTTTGACGAGAGATGGCGTTGGACTAAATCCGTCTATTGTTCCGGATACCTTTGGAATTGATCGTGTGGTTTTGATACCGAA
Organism: Leguminivora glycinivorella; assembly: GCF_023078275.1. Classification (NCBI taxonomy): domain Eukaryota; kingdom Metazoa; phylum Arthropoda; class Insecta; order Lepidoptera; family Tortricidae; genus Leguminivora; species Leguminivora glycinivorella. Next base: position 18,786,443 of record NC_062978.1, on the reverse strand, counting down.
TATGGTGTGACACGAGCCAGGGCATTACGGGGTCATCGGAATTAAGAGAGTACAGTGTAGGAGCATGGGGTTATTGAGGTCACGTAAGGAAAATTTGAAATAAGAGCTTAATCGTTATGTATTTCCTACTAATCAAGAAGTATTAAATAAAGTTCCCGGTATCCATAATTACTCCACATGTACAGTAGTAGATCATGTCGCGAGCAATATCTGTTAGTCCGGTTGCATCAAACCGTCTGTCACGGTTAAAACGTTGGTTAAATTTTATTGTATGGGAAGTTCCATAGTCGTCTGCTACGTGACGATAATGTGTATGTCAAATGTGGTTGATGCAACTGGCCCTTTCTCCATCTGGCCTTATTAAGAATATTCTGCTAAATGACGAGTCTGAAACGTCTACCTTCTCATAATACAATGTACAGATGTAGTACGAAAAGGTTTTCCTTCGTATTGTTACGGAAACCTACGAACGTATCTTACTATTTCAGTCAGTCTCAGTACAAAACGTACTGACACTACCTGAACTTGCATGAAAAATACGAACGTTTCCGGAAAATTACGATAGAAAAGCTTTTTGCACTACATCTATATGTACTTAATTTACCCGCTAAACTCTAAAATAGCTATCGTGCCAATCCAAGATGCCGTTGACATTGTATCTAATAACAAAATGTGGTCGATTGCCGCCTAGACTAGCAGTTATTAATATAAGATCCACTTCTAATAAGAGAGGCGGGGTATCTTCTATTAATTATTAAGCTTACGGACCGCCTGTGCTGGACCTATTGTTGTGTTTGGCACAAACGTTTGGGCCAACTGCGCCACCAGTAGCAGTTACGGGGAATGAGTTTGAAGTTAGTTATTAAGCTTCATAGATTTCAATGTTAACTAGTTTATAAACGACGGTGCAAGAAAGGGCTTACTTAAATATTATCTCGACTCATCCGGACTGTTTCTCGAACTCCGGTCCAGCCACACTGATATATATACTGTGTGTCTGATTTGCCATCGCGTACTTAGCCACCATTTGTCCGAAATTGTATGAATGAGGGTAGGAAAGGAAAAAAGTACTGATGTAGCGATTATTTTTATCATTTAAGGTCGAAGATGGGTGAAACTTACAGAAGTCTGAATGTTATTAAGACCTATGATGAGGATTATAATGATGTCAAACGAAGTTCGAATCAATAATTAATGAATATAAACGAGATCGTCAAAATTGGCTAAAAAACATTACTTACGACATTTATTGACTACATGATTCTCAAATCTTTACAAGTCGTATCCATCACCAGTGCCATTTGTCAAAATTAATAGAACCATTAGACATAAGAGCGAGAATTGCGTGTAAAGGTGACGAATGGAGCGGCTGATTCGCGGCCATTATTGAATAAACGCCCAAGGGATAAACAAACTAATGTGTTAACTGAGATGAATTGCCTTTGCGATGTGTGGATGGATATTCGTTGTCGGAGCTCGGAAAAATGTTTCTTAAATACGTTATATGATGTGAACAATTGGACTTAATAATGAAAATACCTGTTAGGTATTCCATAGTAAAAATATGAATAAAAGTTATACTTAATCAAGAAGACAAAATAACATATTCATAATTAGTATTTGTTTTATATTGCGTAATACATACGATATCGCTGGTGCGAGGAAGCCCTGAAAGACCTGTCTGCACTCGGTGTACCCAACTGGCGTGAAGTGGCGCAGGACAGGGCAGAGTGGCGATCTCTTGTGTCGGAGGCCAAGATCCTGTTTGGGTCGCTGAGCCAGTGAGTAGTAGTAGTAGTAGTAGTAGTAATACATAGTATACATACATACATATTTATATGTACTGCTCAAGTTTCACTGTAATTTTTAACAATTGGGGGGTTAAGGCAACACGAAATTGTAAAATTACAGTTCCAGGTTGCCAGCCTATCGTCCACACCACAATTGAACCAATATCCCACAGTCAACTTCTACCACCTACGGGAGGAAAGATGGTCATGTTCCTCCGTCACCACACGGGGTAATTTATGTTATGGTATATTTTATTAAGATTTTAAAATAAATGCTTAGATATTGTTTTAGACTTGAACGTTCAACATTGGTAACAGTTGAGGGGATTGGTTCCAACATGCCCCGATAGATCTAGTTACAGCAACGCCTAATAAAGCAATATCCTAAAGGCAAACACGATGTTCTATGCATTCTCAGTCTAAGTACTACTTTACCCAGATAAACGGTATACACCAAACCCACACTGAACTAAGTATCCTTAAACGGTTCTTGTGTCCTAGTTACTACTAATATCAACATTTAATCCTTGTTTATTTTCAAGGCAATTCGAATGATACTACAATTATTTTCATTTAAAATAATTCCATTTTGTTATCGCTTGGTGAATAACAATAATACATCACTTTGACATTAACAAATACATTTTGATTTAGTCTATAAACGGATCCTGGATTACCCCAATTTGTACGTAAATTGGTGCAAAACAGAATAATTGAATAGCAGGTAAATTAAAGCACCTAACTATGACTGTAATTTTAATCTTTGGGATTTAACAGAGCTTACTAACACGTTATGTACGTTTAGTTAAGGATTGTAATGTAGATAAACAGATAACTAGCTTACCCACGTATCCGTATAGGCAACGTGAGTGATAGAGATGATTGTCACAAATGCACGTCATCTTATGGGCATGTCCAACATTGATGCACTAACGGCGGCCGTTGGAACTAATTTAACACCATACAGCATGGTTCACCAAATGGTGGACCGCCGGACCGCAGTCCGCATCCGGACCGCCGACCTACATAATGTGGACCGCGTTTCGTTGTACGGAACGGACCGATATGGTCGTCTTTTTCCTAAACCCGTGAAGAATCTAATTGGTGACCCCTGCCACACAGTTTAGTATGAAAAAGCCGACAATGAAGAAAGTAAGGACAGCACCAGTCGTGCACGTAGCGAATAGGACTGGCCGTATAGCTTTGACGAGCATTTCTTTTTTTTTTGCCACTTTTATGAAGTGTGATATTTTTGAAAAAAAATATGCTATTTCTACTCAGAATTACTAGCCTTTTCAATCCTAGTAGTTAAAAAAATTGTCCCATACGATTTTTTCTTATTTTGTTACCATTTTCCGTACATGTTGTATGACACGTTTTGTCTCCCAGTGAGATTGAAAGTACTCGTGATTCTGAGTACAATTGACCTAAAATTCCCTAAAACAATAAAATTATTGGCAAAAAAAAAGAAATGCTAACATCCGTCCGTCCGTCGATTGATTTCTCATATATTTTTATTATATTTCCTCAATATTTCTCATCTTACGTAGTAGCTTTAAGATCAGTCGCTTGAGGTGTAAATCGCAGGTGTGGACTGGAGGATTCCCGATTACAAGCCTAACTTACCTTTAGGTATCTAATACCACATATATTGCACATTATACCTATCGTATTCAATATAATATTCTGCCAATGACAGAATCAACTAAAAATAAATAGTAAATGAACGTAACGAAACGATCAATTTGCTTCGCGTCGCCTCGTCTCAATTATGGCCGAGAACGCCTCGACTAGTTGTGGGACTCTGGGACCCACTTGTAATCTGTCGCTGATGCGATGCAAATCGTACCCTATTACTTTATGGTTACGGTAGAGACTTACTTGACAATTAATCAAGTTTAATTTGAGCTGGAAAATCTATGCTAACGACTTATTGTACTTTGTTTAGTATTTAATCTTATTGTTGTCAATTAGTGGTATCTACAGTCTTTGGCTTTCTTTTTAACGGTAGAATCTGGTCTTATACAATGTGAGGGAATGTCATATAAATATCATATTTTCATTTCATGCCGAACTTTATTTTGGTCCGACTAACTGCCGTACATGAATTAGCGCGTGTGAGATTCACAGTAACAGAACGACAAGTCGATAATAACACTTGGTTATTATTTTAATGTTAGTGTATCTAATATGTACGGTCAACCAATTTGAATCCTAGGCCACTATAGAACACCTCTCTTGCTTTATTTGCTATAAAAGTTACTTTGACTTTAACTGTGGCAAAATTCTACACTGGCCTAGGATTCAAATCAGTTGACGAGCAGTTGACTGTACAGTCAACCAATTGGAACCCTAGGCCACTCTACAACCATGTCAAAATAACAAGCAGTAAGAGATTTCTTACAATCTGATTTATAACGTCACTATAACATAGTTCTACAGTGGCCTAGGATTCCAATTGGTTGACACTTACGTTCGCATGGACACCTAAATAATCTTCAAGAGCTCTAATTTCATTATGTAATGAGGAGGCACACTCAAAGGTTATGACAGATGGCGCCACTCTATTAGTCCATTGCACAGATAAAGAATTTCATACGTGAGAGCGAGAAGATGATATGTTTTTTCTGTCTCACACATATGAACGACATGCCTAGACACTTGCACAGGCGCCGCCTGGCGGGATAAATTGTCAGCGTGCCTCCTCATTGTGATTGATAATGTAATTAATGTTTTTACTTTGTATTGTTTCAGGTAAGTCACAGTTCTATTACTACTACTATTAACACGTTAAACGCCAATGTAAATTTTGATTACTTTCGTTTGAGCCCCGTTGGTCACCGGTGACCGGCACTAACACTCTCTGTTTAAGCCATGGGGGTCACCGGTGACCGCGATGTAGGTTCATCTTTGATCGGCTGTTTTGAACTCACGGACACTATTATATGGGAAAACTCTATTTGACATGTACGGCGTGACCTCATGGAATAGTTTGCACGCTTTGGTTCTCGTTTGTACCTATTGATAGACGAGATAGAGCCAGTGCATTCCAATTGGAATGTATCCATTGGTTATTGTAATAAAAACAATATTATATTGTTAGTAAGCATTAATAACCCGACTTATTTTTTACTAAGAAATTAAATAAAACACAAAACTTATGAAACGAACAATTTAAAAGTTCAATTTAATATAATACACATACTCTATAAATCTGCTTGCCCTAGCCGGACCTTCTTTTTTAGCCAATCTATGAGCTACTCTTCTAGCTCTTGGAGCAGGACTAGCAGGAGGCTGTATTGTTGTTGCCATTTTATTATTCATATTATCACCATAACACTATTATATCTAAATCATATGTACTAAACACAGTCACAAAATGATATGGTCAGATGATTGAGGTGTCATCTTTTCTACAAGAAAGTCCAAGACTAACTGACTTACTTACACAGTTTTGTAGGGAATATAAATACAAAATATTCAATTGAAAAACGTTTACGAGTGTAAAAAATAAGAGCAGTAATAAAAGATAAACGCTGATGTACTTCCCAAAAATGTAATTCCAAACATATGTCGTTGCAAAAATAGCAGAAAAGCGTCGGCATAATCAAAGGTACACCGCGTGGCAATAAAAAAATGTATTTACACAAATACACAGGTGTTAGAAAAGAAACAAATGAAGCAAATAAAATGCATTTATAAAGTTTAATGGGGAAAGGCGTAGTGTTGCAATACATACAATACAAACAGATGTGCCGCTGTGGGCGGCACTGTGGCCCCCCACGGCCCTACGCGAAGGAATCACAGATTTGTTTCCCCGCAGGCCATGACGGCCACCGGTGACCGGCACTGATATTTACGAGTAATTTTGTAAATTAATAGTTTATTTCATGTGTTGCGTTAATAATGTGAAGTTTATTTTGAGAATTTGACAAAAAATCATCATGTAAAAAATAGTAAAAATATAAAATTTCATATGGCCTAACTGATACACGAAGTGCCGGACACATGGTGTCCACCATGGCGTTTAACGTGTTAAAGGACAGTAAGTAATCAACTTGATTTTAACAGGATGGCATCATTGTTCATTCGCATAGGTGTTTAGTGGGTTTTTGCTTTTACTTTTACGCTCGCTCTATAGTAATATGATGAATATGGACAGATTATACGTACAATTATCCCCATTTATGTAAGTAATTTAGTACAGTATAGTACTACCATTATCATCGGGGAAGCGATACTCTTGATACCTGACTCCTAGTCCTATTCCGGATGGACAGCAAATAGTATACATGTACATAATTATATATTTATATAGATATCAACAATCAATCTTTCTAGGTAGCAATAGCTATTTAGCTATGAGCACGGTAGCAGTGTTTTGTAAACAAGTCCAATTGTTCTTATACAAAGACATATTACTGAGATTATTGGTAATATTAGGTACTGTATGTTTCAAGTTGCATAATTTAGAGTGATATACATAGATATCACATTGTCTGTAGTTTATAGGTCGGGAAAAAAAAACAAAGCAATTTCTCCAGCTGTTTCTAAAAAGTCCACATCTTCTAGGAACACAAATAAACTTGCAGAAAACTTCTGCAGTTGAAATACAAAGTTTCAACAACTTCGTATAACTCATTAGTAAACTTAACCGGTTACTTAAAAATCCCGAATATTTTAAAGGCCCGTTGCCCACTTAGCGCGCGTCGTAAAAATATTAAGTGTAAGTACAGTTTATGCCCAAAGTTCCCTTCAGGCTGACGTGCCCCCCCCCCCCACTCCGCATCCTCCCCGCGCGGGCCTAATCTCCCCACGCCCACGTTTTAAGGCCTCGGTTAATATTGCACTTTTCTGCAGTTCATACCCGACTCTACTTAAGCCGGCAGTTCAGTATGTCTTAAAATCTTTGGGATTTCAAAGTCGTATGGAGACTTTCAGTAAGCATTTGTTCGTCTTTGAAAATAAAACCAAACATAAGATGGATTTTCACATCTAATGCGCGTCACAATGACTTATACCATTAAATATCCTTAGGAAATTATAAACTGGGATTCCTACTGAGATAATACCAAGGACTATGTATTGTTTACTTGAAACGAAACATTAACTAAATGATGTTGGGCTGTTTACCCAATATCTGTAAATAGACACATTTAGAGCTACATTGTTATTACAATAGGTTTGTATTATTGACTAGATTATAAACATGATTGGATAATACATTGTTTAATTATTTAAGTAATTAAAACCTCTAACTATGATTAGAGCTGCGAGCTCTGTTGTTCAACTAAATTACGCGTTGTAAAATGTATATTTATAACAATGTATTCTAAGTAATAACGCTGTTAATTATTTAATAACTATTTATGTTGGATATCTAAACATTAATAACTAACTAAGTAAGTATAGGTGCGTTTTCACATTATCCAATTCGATATTGGATGTAGGACCGATATCCCATACATTTAAGCCGCCATCTTTGATTTTTGCCTTTGTGCACTTCGCTTCGCACTTTCGCACTGTCTTTAGTGTTCTTTACATATCCCGCACCTTTTTTGGTCTTCTCTGTTTGGCCTAAAAGTTGACTGGTAGAGAATGTCATGTAGCATTTGCGTCAGCCTTTTGTAACTGCATATTTTTAATTTTTTACTGTGCAATAAAGTTTAAGTAAATAAATATTTATATTAAAGCACGTTAAATCTACTGCCAGTCGAGTCATAATTTAAACTAACTCTACTAAACTGCTATTTTGTATTACTTAAAAAAATAACATAATTATAACAACCATTTTAATTATATTGATTAAACCGAATTAAACCAAACCGTTGTTATTAATTGTAATTGATGTTTAACGTTCAGCGTAGGTGACATGATGATGTCATTCATATTTAATATATTTCAACTAAACGAGTACTTAATTATTTTCATCATTGACATTAAAATTTAATGATTTAATAGCGGGTCTGATAGACAATTACGTCCGCCATTTGAACATTTTTCTCAAGTTTAAAATTAAATTAAATATTTGACAAATATTTATGAAGCAGTGGGTAGAGTGAGGAAAGACCCACGTTATATCCGTCCGCTTTCGCAGGTGAATCTCTGATGAGTTTCTTTTGCTATTTTTGGCGCCTTTGAGCTCGCTGCGTGCCGGTTTTGGCACTTTTCCGCTTTTGACCCGACTTTGGGGCACTTTTGTAATTTGCTCACCTAAACTACATGCAAATATTAGCGCTGAATTAAACTCTCATGGGTTCCGGTTTCATGTAAAATTTAATAGATGTTATTTCGTTATTCTTCTTCGATTTCAGAACTATATTTATGTATACCTGATTGCTCGTTGCGTCAAAACTACTGAGTTCATTGTCATAAAACATGTACAGGACTCTTTTTATTGTCTTTAAAAAGAAATTAATAGAAAATTAGGTTTTATATTCAGTAGATATGGCAATAAGTACAAACTATGCAAATGCATACTTAGATTAGCTTTAGTGAACATAAATCACGTTCAAAACCATTAAAAACCTTGTTACCTTCATAAAGCGTGTAGTAGCTTCGCAGTTCTCTAGCAGTGTACGAACATTAATGGTATGTCCCTATATGGTCCCGACGTGTGACGTCATGAACAGCCGAGATAAAGGCTCGTATTGTTACAGTGTGTATAACGGCTGATAACCGTCCCGCTGGCATTTTATCAGCAGTTAGGACTAGCTAAGGCTGTGGTCTCATCCTTGCCTTAATATGCCTCATGATGAATATTGAGCACATTGAGGCATATTTGAGCAAGTATATACAATAACTGCCGTTTTTAATACATCAGTAATAATGTCTAGTCTGTCCTTTGTCTAGTCTGTGGCCAAGAGTAAGTCCATTTATAAAAATAAAACACGAAACTGCTCAATTTTCAGTGTCACCACAGTATAATAAAGGGTACTATCGTATGGTGTCACGCTTAGACGGGTTGAAAGAAACAGAATTGTTATTACAGTGACAGGTTGTTAGTCCATCGCCCACGTCACAATTGAACCCTAATCACACAGACGACTTCTGCGACGGTAGGTATGGCCACGGTAGGAAAGGGGGTGGTGAAGTTCTTAGTCCATGGCCACACCTTTACAAAATATTTCCTCGCTTAATCGCTCCTCCCCGCCCCGAGCACAGCCTTAGCTGCGGTTGTAGCGAATCGCGAAATTAGTAAAGTTTACGTGATCATTATTGGCGGCTGACAAAGCGCCCGCACGGCCTTTGCGCTTTGACAACGGTAATTGTGAGCGAAACGAGCGAAGCGAGCGGAGCTAGCTTCCGCCCTTAATGCTAGTTCGCTTAAACTTATAAATCCTATTATTATCTCTTCGTCTTGTATTCAAATAGTAGTCAACAAGTTCTTTTTTAAAGTCTGGAGCTCAAAAGGGTATTCATTCTTCCATTACCTACCGAATAGGGGAAACTTGCCTTATTCGTACCCCCTAAGAGAAAGTGCTTATTATCGGTAAATGTAACAAAGAAAAAAACATTCATTGATAGTTAAAGAATCTTCATTTATTTTTTTATTAACAAATATAACATAAATTTCAGTAACTTATGACAAAAATAAGTTTTAAAAAAAAGTGGAAAAGGTACAATTTAGGTATAATTAGGTATAAATTAACGTTTTGCTGAAATAATAGGGCGTGTTTACTTCTTCGTCAGTTGCAGACACAGTCGACAACATTAAATTTTTCCCATAAAGTGAAATCTTAATACTTAATTTGATTCAGCTTGTTATGCACCTACTTTACAAATCAATACATTAAAGACAACCTAAGTATTGATTTATGAACGTTTAAGTAGGGTACGTAATTTGCAACGAGAATTCAAGTAATTTAGCTCTTTGTGAGCCAGGACCAGGAAGGCAGTATACTCGCACAACAACGTCCCCAGTTAATTAGATACTTGAGCGAATTTCCCTCAAATATCGTCCTTGCCCTCCAATCGAGCGGGTCGAGTCGCCAACTCGACTCTCCTTTCAAAGCGTCAAATTTCATAGTGACTACAATTTTCGTAACCGCAAATTACGTCTTTGAGCTGCCGAAGTAGAACGGAAACGGCCGAAGTCGCTTCGTTAATGCCCCGATTGGGGCCATTGTAGTAGCCCGGTTAAACGCTCGGACAATGCCCGGTGACTACGTAATTGCGGCTAAATAGTCACACAGCTGCAACTTTAATCGCAGTGACGATGCGTTTTCCGTTTTCAGCTGTAAAAGCTTTACGCGATGATAATTGCTCGCAAATGAGCCGTTGCGACGAATGACGAATTAAAATGATGATTTCGCTTTTTACGCCGTCGTTATTTTCGCGCGATGGCATTTTATAGGAAAGTGGGGCGTCGACGGACACTTGGTTGAATTGGTTTTAAACACTTGCTGTTTATTTCAAAATATTTCGAATTAATTATACTTAGTCGACGAAGACAGCAGTACCATTGATGTACGTACTATCAGCTGTAAAAGTGCATGGAGAAATTATGAATGAATTCATTGATAAATTCGCCATGCACTTTTACAGCTGATGTACATATTGGTACCTACTACAATCTCGACAATCTTAATTTGACATTTGATTTACTCATACGGAAACGAATTAAATCGCGTATAATGAATTTAAAATTCATCCCGACGTTTCGAACACTTTACAGCGTTCGTGGTCAACGGGTGACTGAGGAAAAATTACAATGTGCAAAAGCTACCCACATACAAGAAATATTAACGAACCATGACCACAAATAATATAGATTTAAGGCAGGTTCACACACTATTAATAAAGCTAGTTATACAATATTAAAAAAAATTACCATTACTATGTTAAAAAACAATTAACCAATTAATCTACACAAAATTGACAAAAACAAACTGCAAATGTCCAACACCATACAACACAAATGCCTCACAGCCTTCGTCGTGCTTGTTCCATTATCAGATATTATACTGGATCCCAAGCCGGTGGTAAAGTAAAGCCATCTTCTCTATTAAAGTTTGGATATTTCTTGATCTCAATGGCCTCACGCAACATTCTGGATATATATCGCTTCTCCTTAGCAAGAACCAGAGGCTTGAAAAATGAAAATGAAAATGAAAATGAAATATTTATTTTTCAAGTAGGCATATTACAATGCGCATATGAACGTCAAATAAAGCTACGCCGGCTCTAACCCTACGCCTCAGCCTCGAGAAGATTTCAGTCCCCCCTCAGTTGGGAGGGGGGTATCCACTATGGGACCGGCAAGAAACTCGGCGGGCAACTTCTTTTCAAAACATTACATTCTTATAACTAACATGAATTAAATAACAAGATACAATTTAACATGCAAAAGTATTCATCAAAGAATATGAACAGACTAGGTACTCTATGGAAATTAATTTCAATAAATTATATTATTGCTTAATAATACGTCGTTCTTCTTCAGAGAAAACATATCAAATTGTCACAGAAGAAAAAGATAATATGAATCTCAATATCATTAAATATGTAATTTACCTACACAACATAAAATATAAAATATTTGATGTGCTTTCTTATCTGAACTGTGTCCTCTATACATAATACAATTATTTTAATTGCTATTCGTTTTTTGTAGTTTCTGGTTCGGGCCATGCATGTTTGTCTGTCAAATAGTCCTCGACTCTGTAATAAGCCTTTAACATCAATGATTTTTTTAAGTAGTTCTTAAGAGCTGGGAGGGTAATCTCAAAGCAGTGTCAGGTAACTTATTATAAAAATGAATGCATTGCCCAACAAATGACTTCTGTACTTTACGGACACGAAACTTCTTTATGGCAAGCTTATTTTTGTTTCTAGTGTTATAATTATGGATATCAGAATTCTTAGTGAAACAGTCTAAATTCTTAACAACATAAATTATACTATCACAAATGTATTGGGAAGCTACAGTTAAGATATTAATTTCTTTGAAGAGTTCTCTTACTGATTCACGTGTTCCTAAGTTGTAAATAGAACGAATGGCTCTCTTTTGTAATACAAAGATAGTCTGTATGTCAGCTGCTTTGCCCCAAACCAGAATACCGTATGACATTACACTGTGAAAATAACTATGATACACTAGGCGAGCTGTCTCAACATTAGTCAGTTGCCTGATTCTCCTAACGGCGTATGCGGCTGAACTTAATTTGCTTGCTAGTTTCCTTATATGAGGACTCCATTGTAGATTTTTGTCCAATGTTAAGCCAAGGAACAGTGTTGTATCTACCATCTCTAAGCATTCATCATTCAAAAGTATTTTTGTATCGATTGGTTTAACATTCGGCAGAGAGAATCGAATACATTTGGTTTTCTTAGAATTAAGAAGTAAATTGTTGACAGTAAACCACTGCAGTACATCAGCTAACGTGCTATTAATTACATTGTAATCCGTAGATTTTCGGTCAACATTAAAAAGCAGTGATGTATCATCAGCAAAAAGTACTATTTCACAAAAGTTTTTTTACTATACATGGCAAATCATTTATATAAACCAAAAACAGGAATGGACCTAAAATTGAGCCTTGTGGCACTCCTAATTGGACAACAGTCCCGCTAGAGCGAGTTTTTTTAACAACTACTGTTTGTGTTCTATTGCTAAGGTAAGAAGACATAAAGTTTAGGGCATTTATAGACAAACCATAGTGTTCTAATTTCAAAATGAGCGTTCCATGATCCACACAATCAAAGGCTTTTGAAAGATCACAAAATATGCCAATTGCATCACAAGAATTTTCCCAAATATTATATATATGTTTAATGAGTACCGAAGCAGCATCGGTCGTGGAACGGCCCCTTGTGAAACCGAACTGTTTGCTTGTAAGTAATCTATGTCTGTTGAAGTGTCCCAGTAGATCATTTAACATTAGCTTCTCAAAGACTTTACTTAGAACAGGAAGTATTGATATGGGACGGAAATTGGTTATATCACTCGAATCACCCGATTTAAAAAGCGGTATGACTTTGCTACATTTCATAAGATCTGGAAAGGTGCCTTGTGAAATTGAAATATTATATATTACGGCCAAGTAAGGTGCTATTATATCTATGACATGACTAATTACTTTAACTGATGTTCCCCATAAGTCTTCCGTTTTCTTTAAATTGAGTGACTTGAATGTTTTAACAATATTTACAGAGTCTACTTGACTAAATTCAAATGAATTATTACATTTCTTAACATTAGCACAAAGTAATGAATGGGCTTGAGCCGCAGAAGAATGTAAACATTTTGTGGTGTTAACGGCTATGTTTGAGAAATAATCTTCGAATGCCGAGGCAACATCGCTGTTCGACACTATTTGTTGATTATCTGATACAATGTTGACTTGACAATCGCGTGATTTACATTTACCAGCTTCTTTATTTATAATACTCCAAGTTGTTTTCACTTTGTTGTCCGACACTTTCAATTTAGAACTAATAAAGTTTTTCTTGGCAGTTAAACACACTTTCTTGAAGATTCTTGAGTAGTTTCTTACATAGTCCAGGAATTCTGAATTCTTGTTCAGCTCTCTCTCACCATAAAATTCATAGTCTTTTTCTATTTTCTACTTGTCAAACTTTATAGCATGATTAACTTTATCCATGACATGTTCAGAGACTGCAGACCTTTGCCGATGGTGCTTGACATCCGCTATGTGTTCCTTCACCCGTGTGGAAATACTTCGTTTCGTATTTAAAAATATTTTAAGCGGGTTACTCACGTATTAAGTCGATATAGCGTTCGACATGTTTCAATCCAATTTCGAGGATCTTTCTCAAGAGTAGCGACCCCGCCTTTACATGTCGAGAGCGCGACGCATACTTCGTTTCGTCTGTACCACATATGACAGATGTGTTTCCATAGTTTTATTTCATGAGTAACTATCGTGGTAACCGATAACAATATTATTTGATTTACTGTTAGGAAAAAAACCTATTTTAAAACAGCATTAAGTAATAAATGAATAGGCTAATCAATCCTGCCTTCAAAATTACGAGCTATAAATCTAGAAGCATGTACGCTCAACGTAAAATTTCTTTGCATTTTTCCAAGCCGAATACTTTGCGAAGGGGAGAGCGGGGATAAACGAGTGCTGCATGCGGACCACGCTAATTGAAACTATAAATATTATGAAAGCCGACGTTTCCCTTCGCCCGCTTTCATTTCATTGTACCTAGCTTTGCAGCTACTTCTTTAAAATTAAACTGTAGATTATAATTCTAATTCCAATGCCTAAACTAGTCGCACATGTGTTTCACTTACACAGCCGTTACTACATGCTTAATAGACTGTTAGTTGCTAGCAGAGTAATGTATATAATTCAGTTGGTATTGGTGGGTGTGTATGGACGTAAAGTTGGTTATAGTGATGTAGTGCAGCGATGTATCGGGTGCTGCGGCGGCGCGCCGCCCCGGGTGGGCCCGGCAGCGGGCGCCTAGCGTAGGGGTGGCGATAACCGTTTTTATGCCGTAATGCGGGGATCCGCGCTAAGCTGATAGAATTGTGGTGGAATCAGCAACGCTTTTGAAGTTCTATTAAATTGTAACACTCACGAGTTCGCGCCAACGCGCCCGTGAAATTGTGTCTTTATTGAAATTGTCGTGAATTACTTTTTCTAGCGAACTTTGTGGCTATTGGGGGGCGAGCGAGTATTATGCGACGCATTCTATTTGCACCTAAACATAAGATATTTTTAAGCTAACCATTACCATACCGACGTTTTGCACCTAAACCTTACCTTATGGGCTTTTATGCTTACCATGATGAAATAAATAAAGTAGGTAACAAAGTTTAGTACTCTACAGTATATTTCTGAATCTTCGCCTTATATTCGTAACCCAAGGTACCCGAAGCTGCAGAGGGTTGTTATCACAGCAAAGTGCCCGCCAAGAACGCTATTTGTTAACAATCTCCCATCCAAACATACCCTGTGCCTGTCACTGACAATCTAATCGAAAACAAATGCCGACACACGCTCCTGTCACAATGTCAACCAATTTGACAGATGGGAATACGTGGCGTCAAATATGATTAAATGTAGCATTATTTAGGGGGCATAGACGAGAAACTGCCAGTAGCTAGTAAACTGTAGATCGTATCGTTCACGAAGACGCGTGATTTGGTTCGTAATGAAATCCATTACCTCTTTCAAGCACAATCTTAAACAGTATCTACTTGAATCTCAACTAAATTATTAACACTAAGCGGCCACATTTGCATTTATTTACATTTATAAATAATATGTCAGTAGGTAAACACACACACACTTTCTCTATCACGTCCAAACACAGTTTCTGTATAAGTGCTCTTACGTTCTGTTTAGTTATAAGACTTAGTTATTAATTTTCTGCGTGCCCTGAAAACCAGTGCCGCGTCTATTAGACGCGGTATTCGCTGAGTGGCATCCTATTTGGTGTACTAGCTATTAAGTATTACTTGTTGTTTTTATTATGTATCTATATGCCAAATAAATATTTTCTATTCTATTCTATTCTAATGTTATGCAATTAAATGTTAGATTTGACAAATTTGAATGAGATGATTGGTCCACTTTTTTATAACATAAAATGTTTGAAATATTTGCAAAACATTTTGCTGCTACATGTTTCATGAACGACGAGTAAGTAGGTACTAGGTAGCATTATTTAATTTCAGCACCCGCCGACAGAGGCTAGTTTCAGGAGTTTTCCCAACGATTGTTTCGCACCTGGCATCTGAATAATGCGATTCATTTGCATATTTATTTAAAAAGCTATGAATATATGAATTTCTTGCGTGAGATATTAACTTATACTCTTAGATTCTTTTCATCTCCATATTTTTGCTGAAAGTACAGCCTAACTTCGGGTTTATATTATTGTGTTGGGTTATTTTAGATGTAAAAATATGAATGATGTGATTGTACTGTCCCTCTACACATCGATCATAGTTGTGACGTACCCAATCGCGACCGCCACTGCCCCTCTCTAGATGTTTACTTGATAAAAATATTATATGTCTATTCCTAGAACATAGTCCTCTATCTAAACCATAGCATGTTTGGTAAACTTCGTTAAAATCTGTTTAGCCATTTTATGTGTAAAGATGGATGGATCATCCTTACTTTTGAACATAGGAAGATTATTCTTTTCTATTACTAGTTATTTCCGCGACTTCGCTTTTATGACACGAGCAGGTATAATATGAGCAGGGATTTAGCAGGAAACATTAGCATGTCATGCTCCACACAATTCTAACGGGCGCCATTTTGTCAGCGAGTCATGACGTCATTATTGACGGCATCCATCACGAGTATCACGACATTCACAACGCGCGATCATTTTGTTCGTTTAATAAACGTGATAGCTCTCATTATAATGTTTGTTGAACAATATTTCGGCATTTTTATTGATTGAAAATGTATAAATAGTAGTTATGTGAGGAAAATGAACGTCGCCCCTAAACGGTTCTCAATATAAACAAACATTACATACAGTCACTATCAAGTACCTTACAGGGCTAAAATAGACGGCTGTCTATCATTCGTCACCATGTTCTAACAAGTGTGTAAGTGCAAAAGTGACGCATGATAATGACAAGTGACAAAAACACTACCATGATACGGCCACTGCACTCATAGTAGCCATAGTTATCACTATAAAATGCTACCTGTAGTCTGTCTAAATTCATGTAGTTTTCAGTATTAACGAAGCAAGTATATTACTCTGCATTTAGGCCGATGGGCTAAGCCGGATCAGCTAGATCACTACCGCGTTACGGCCGCCTGGGCGCGCGCCAAATTGACCATTACACGCTTATGCTTATTGGTTAATTGGTCAATGGGGTACAACCGTCAAATGTTACGTTTCATGGGCGTAAAGCTCGTAATGTTGCCTGTAAAAAGGGTTAGCCATTTGTGATGTTCTCAAGCGGAAGGTACATAGATACAACTGATACATACATATAATCACGCCTGTATCTCATAAAGGGGTAGGCAGAGCACGTGAACTACTCAAGTTTCAGTGCCACTCTTGGTAAAAAGTGGTTGAAAGAAATCGAAATTGTGATATTGCAGTGACAGGTTGCCTGCCTCTCGTCTACGCCACAATTTAACCCATATCCCACAGTCGACTTCTACGACACCCACGGGAAGAAAGGGGTGGTGAAATTCTTATTCACGGGGCCCGTCACCACACGGGCACGGGTTATCATAAATACGTTTGTTAACGTGTCTTTATGGCAATCAACAATGTGGCACTGGCAATCAACAAAGGGAACCCCCTTTGCTTGAGAACGTGATACATTTCTATTTCATAACAACTTCTAGGTATCTCTTTATAAAATATCATAATAAGTATGTGCATCACAAAAGAAATAGAAAAACAAATTTCATATTTACATCGCCATTGCATTAAACCGTACCAATGCTGGCTTATTTCTGTTGTTTATTTGTGTTACCTGCGCATTGAGCACTGAGCAGTCGTGAGAATGTGAAATGCAGAGATTATTATTGTTTTTTATTGTCAGGGCTTCAGCAGGAGGTCTTATTATACGTTTTTTTTATAAAAGCCATTTAATCCTGGTTCAGCTTTGTTTGGGTCAGTAAGGGCAGCCTAATGAGATCTACTACCCTGGAACTTAATCCACCGCTTATGAAAATTAAAATATTTTACGAAAAATAGACATAAAGTACTTTAACCTAAACATACGTAGTAGCTAAACGTTTTAGGATCTGCTAGTTCCTATTATTTCCTTCGCAAAGAAAGGACATTACCATTACGATAATTAATATTTAAGGCTTTATTGACTGGCATACAACTGGTAGTGTCAGTGACTGCCTACTATCGTATCCTCGTAGATATATCAGCAGTGAGGTTTTAAGAAAAACATGCTATCGACGCCTACACCAATTAAATAAATCAGGGAACGTAATTTTGTGTAGGTAGATGGTGATCTTGTAGTTTAGCCGCATAGGTAACAAATATTTAACTTTTGACAAGCTTGAATCCTATTGAACGAGCCACTCCACAGCGTTCCTCACCTCGCAGTTTTTATGTTTTCATAAATTTCCACGGAGATCAATATTTTATATTCGCACTCGCAGTAAACCGGGTTTTTTTGCAAGTACGCACCCCGCTGTAGGGTGGCCACACTGGCCACGCTACGATGCCTAAATTCAAAGAAGGTTTAAAGTGTTATTCGTGTACTGAAGATATCATATTGTTTTAAAATGGCTTCCTAACAATTTTGATATGTATTTAAGCTTAAACTTAAAATCTGGTTGGTACAGGAATGTTTTTATTCAATTGATGAATTTTTTACTACTTTAGATATAATTAATAGACTATGACAATTGTAATTTAAGTGACATATTGAATATTTATTAGCTTGGGAAGTATAAGAATTGACATGTACCTACAAATTTTAGCCTCGCTTAGGCCCACTTGCACCAACCACTTAACTCAGGGTTAGTGGGCTGTCAACTGTCAAATTCCATATAACATGGTGGGTTAACCCTCGGGTTAACTCTCCATTTTCGTTGGTGCAAGTGGCCCTTAGAAAACTAGAGTTGTATTGTATTGTATATATAATGTTTATGTTTTTTTATGCCAGCTGCTGGTGAAATATGCATGTCCTAAATTATATTAAGTCCACCTTGTGTACCATATTTTATGCAAAATAAAGATATTTGATATTTGATAATAAGTAAATGGTTAGAAAAATTATTATAGTTCGTATTTAAACTTGTACACAAAAAAAAATTTATTGTAGATACTTAAAAAGCTATTTCAAAACAAATTCTTGGAATTGTCTTCGGTTACCGCGATAGTTACTCATGAAATAAAACTATGGAAACGGATTAAATCGCGTATAATGAATTTAAAATACATCCCGACGTTTCGAACTCTTTACAGCGTTCGTGGTCAACAGGTGACTAAGGAAAAATTAAAATGTGCAAAAGCTACCCACTTACAAGAAATATTAACGAACCATGACCACAAATAATATAGATTTCTAAGGCAGGTTCACACACTATTAATAAAGCTAGTTATACAATATTCAAAAAATTTACCATTACTCTGTTAAAAAATAATTAACCAATTAATCTACACAAAATTGACAAAGAAACAAACTGCAAAATGTCCAACACCATACAACACAAATGCCTCACAGCCTTCGTCGTGCTTGTTCCATTATCAGATGTACTACTGGATCCCAAGCCGGTGGTAAAGTAAAGCCATCCTCTCTATTAAAGTTTGGATATTTCTTGATCTCAATGGCCTCTCGCAACATTCTGAGTATATATCGCTTCTCCTTAGCGAGAACCAGAGGCTTGTCAAACTTTATAGCATGATTGACTTTATCCATGACATGTTCAGAGACTGCAGACCTTTGCCGACGGTTTGTTTTTTAACAGAGTAATGGTAAATTTTTTGAATATTGTATAACTAGCTTTATTAATAGTGTGTGAACCTGCCTTAGAAATCTATATTATTTGTGGTCATGGTTCGTTAATATTTCTTGTAAGTGGGTAGCTTTTGCACATTTTAATTTTTCCTCAGTCACCCGTTGACCACGAACGCTGTAAAGAGTTCGAAACGTCGGGATGTATTTTAAATTCATTATACGCGATTTAATCCGTTTCCATAGTTTTATTTCATAAATTCTTGGAAATTAAATCCTCTCAAACATTTAATGCGCAGCGCTGTCGGTGTCATTCAGACGCGATAATCAGAGCATCGCTGCGTTCACACTTAATTTATCTCTTCTATAATTTAATGACATATCTCACCCTTTTATAACCGTTCTAAGAACACACAATCAACAAACGCGAACTAATTTGAACCATACCTTATTATAATTTAGTCTAAAACGGTGTTGCTGTCACATTACTTAAACCTCTCTTCATTTTGTTTGACCACAATTTACGAGCGTCTCAGCGATAATGACCGCTTGACCCGACAAAAAACAGCTGATCGACCCGATAAGTTTGTATCGCCGCTAAATAATAAAGGATAAATAAAGTGGAATGTCCCGCCGAGTGGCGGCGAGTGGACCACCTACTCGGCTCTAGCCCTCTCGAGGTTCCACTTGAACCGTTCGATACATTTTTCACTCGAATAATGTTATCTCATGTGTTCTTCTGCACATTTTGTGGCACAATGTAAATACGGAGGGCCCTATGAAAGGAAAATAGGTAATGAGGGTGTATGAGTTTCCATACAAGCTTATAACGTTCCTTTGGTTAGCAGCACTTAAAGTGATATCATTACGGATTCAGGGTTGCCTTACTGAGAATATGTTGCTGCCTTTTATGCTGTCCGTCCTTTGCTTTTACCTACGTAACGGACTGAGTTTATAACATTCAATGCGGCCAGATACATATACATAATATGTATGTATATATGATATTGAATATAAATATACATATACCTAACTTTATCATATCGAGTTTTTTTTTTCATTTTCTGTTTTCCCAAAGAAAAGTTGTCAAATTGGTCATTTAGTCCAAATGTGCTTTTAAAAATGCGTCTTGCGACGTCCGTATCGTGTTGCAACGACGCCCGTCATATACCCTACTCGTCACGATGCCACAATCCAACTCCATTCCCTCTCACAGAGATTAAGCAAAAGGTGTAGCCTTAGCCACTTAGTCGCATGTCGCACAGAGCTCCAGTGGCGCGCGCGTCGCGACAAAACCAATCGCAACGCCGCCATCCGCTGATTGGCCGTGACACTTTATTACCTCGCTAACCCGGCCAGTTTACGTGATAAGTATTTTATTTTTCAAGATAAACCCGCGTTTCGGATGTCGGAAATGCGTCCGAGGCACCTGTCACCTCGACCTAGTTTTCCAGAAAATGATTTACGTTGAATTGTGTTTGGTTTAGGTTTTTCTTAGCTGCTTTTTGAAGCAGTACCATGTTTTATATTTTACGACTTCTACATAAGAGAATTAAGAAATCAACTTTCATCCAGCATAAATCAATCTCATTGTGAACTAGCAAAACAGCTTACACACAAATCGACACGTTTCGCCTCTTAAGCATTTGACAATTGCGAATCAAGTTGACCTAAGGATTGCTTACCGTATAGACAGACACTACAGACAGCTTAGCAGTTTCAATTTACTTTGATAAATAACAAGAGGAGCATCGATAAATTTAGTCTATCCGCCTCCGGCAAGGGCGAAACCTTCTGTGTACATTGTCCGCAAAAAATGACCCACTGTGCAGTACCACCCGCTGGTAATCCTATTTGTCCGAGGAGATAAATTATCCGACCGCTAATGTAAGCGGAGTGCCCACTGTGCACTAACTAGTCGGGACCGATACATTTATGGTATTTGTCACTGTATGAGATTTGTGGTATTGAGAATCAATGTGTACCGTATCATGTTTATCGTTTTGGTCTGTTTTGCTTGGTTGATGTTGTGCTGCCATAATCCTTACGCAATTTTACCTGTGTACCGGTAGTGTACCTGGCTTAGATACTTTGTTATTATTATTCTAGATATAAACGCCGCACTGGCGTGCGCTTACGGGTTACCATACAATACTACTATGTAAGGTTAGGTATAAAACAGTTATACTTAATATGCTTTCTTTAGTTTAACTTTGAAAATAATAAAGTAAAATCATAAATAAGAGTTACTTATTGGCGGTTGTAATCACTTTACATAGGTACTTGCATAAATAATGTATTTCAAAGGCGGATCTCACCGATCACAAGTCACAACGACTTATAGTAGTACGAGTACGGTTCTACCACGTGCGTCATTGGTGTCGCTACGCCGTAGCATAACGTGCTACGTATACGTTAAAAACGTAAGCGTGCGGTACAATGATGATGAAAAATCGTCGTAGCATTTTACCGCGTAGTACGCAGCGAACGGGTACAAATCGTTTATCAGACATCGGATAGTATGGCGAACGTGTCGGGTCAGAGAGAGCGCGGGTCGGCCCGTGACCCTTCGATGTATGCAGGGTCAGACTATTGTATACAGTGCCCACACGGCGCCTCATCCAGGGACACGGGATATATGGATGTGCTGAAATCAAATAAAAGAGATTTTATTGCATGTTTAATTTATTTTTAAGACTAAGATATTATTCAAAATTCTGAACGTGCAAAGCAGTGTGCGTAGCCGAATGCACAAATGCTCACGAAACGCTCAAGCGGCTCAAGATAATATCTCTTTCGTAGCTATCTCTCTATCGCTCTTCCGAATTGGCGCGACAGAGCCAGACTACCTTTCTGCGGCGTTTCGGTGGCGTTTCGCGTCGATTCGGCTACGGGGCCTGATGCCTATTTTTTGTTGGCACATACGATGACATTCTAATTCTGGTGAGCGTATTAATACTCGTATAGTCGTTCTGTCTAAAAAATCATATATCCTAAGACTTGTCCGAGCGTAAACAGCCGTCTGGCGACCCCACAAACGGGTGCATTAGGCTCTTCCCAAGTTTTTTCCGACAAAGATGGTTGCCCGGTTCCGGCCCCGGGCTAGGGTTCGCGATTAAACGCATGTCATTTTGATTTATAGATGCAATTATTACACATCACACCAGCCCGATTGTGGTAACCGCATTTCGTGGCGTGAATTTATTTTAATTCGCGGTGCGGCGCCATTTTGTGATTATAAGTAGGCAGTTGTAATCCTAAACATTTGTAGTGCTGATAGTTAATTATGCCTCCTGAAAGAAATTAACTATAAATGCAAATTGTTTTGTAGTTATCTGTAATACGTTGTTTACGATGTAAATACATAATTTTATACCTTTTGTAACAATATGACTCTCCCACAGAAAATTACAATTTTAAACATGCAAAAGCAGCCACTGGATATATTTTATATCTGAAACCCTAAAAGGGGTAAAATGTAAGTAAACTTATAATTTTAACGGATTAAGTACTAAAGGGAGTATAGTAAGTGCGTGGAAATAGGACTCATTCGCCATGGCTAACAATAATAGTTTACTAAGCTCGAGTCTCGTAAAAATAACGAGACGTATGGTATATATTTCCCCGACTAGGACACCGGTGGACTTGGTCGCTTTTTCTTTCGTGTACGTGTATGACATCTATTTTAGTTTATAATACGTTATTTATCCACTCAATTACGAGGCAAACAACTGACACGCTTTCACGCACAGACAGAACTAAATATGTATATTTAGATTGAAGAAATAAGTTAATCTGTAGTATAGGGGCCGAGCGTGTCACATTTTGCCGATACATAATTAACAATGTGTGATAGGAAATATGTCTCTGGTCCTTGAGTGTTCATAATTTTTGCGTTGTTATAATTAATTACATATCACGTCACGTAACGAGGCATTTTTATTATTAATGTTTTCGTTGACTTCCACGGCTTCCACCTAATACAAAAATTGACGCGCGAAAGCTGCAAGCTACTCAAGTATTTAGGTACGGACTACCTAGACGTTTTGACTGAATTTGTTTGGCATGCTAAGTATGCTAAATCTGTGCTTTTACGCTAATAATATTAGTGTCCCGTTAGAAATTTTTGTTCGCGTAATTGTTACTGAACGCGACTATACATACATTGTGCAAAATATGGGTAGGCAAAGATTGAAAAACCACCCTATGGAGCTAGGGAAATCATACACAATTTGTTTGTTAAGTTTGGAGTGGTGTACGATTAATTACTAATGAGTACTGCCATTAATCTGCCTTGTTTGCGGGCAAATGTTGCCTCGTTTCAATAACTAGCCCGTACGGCCATGATTATTTATTTGTACTGGTTCATAAATAAACTAGTAATATTGAATGTGTAATTTGTAAATAAATCTGATAGACGTATCCAATTATTTATTTTGAACTGTCAAAAGTCAGGCATAAATATCCTGTGTCAGATCTATGTACCTACTACCTAAGAATCATGCTGACAATTTGATGTTTACTTACATGGCATATAAGTGACAGCTGCAGCTTTTTTATACATGGTGGCAAACATGCAATACGGCCCGCCTGATGGTAAGCAGTCACTCGCACCTTCAATCTAAAGTCTTGCCTAGTTTAGATGACTTGCAACTGCAAACTGCAAGACAAGTGCAACGTAGCCTCGACTCGACTACCAATACCAACTGCTAGAGGTGCAATATCAATTTGATAATAAAACCGTATAATACCTACTTCAAAAACAACCGTTTTTGCTATTCAAAATACAAACCAGCTACTTTTTACATCCGGTAACACGAACGAAATGAAGAGCCCTTGTAATCGGCGGATCCCTAAATCCGCAATGATGTGCATTTGTCATGCACCCGCCATCTTGGATCCTGAGAGCATTCGACACCGACGGAGTGGCTCGTTCACGCGTCTGCCGTAGACAAGAGACGCCATTGTGTCCGGGAAAAAATGTGCATTTTGGTACGCGTGCACAAACTCTTACAACTACAAAAACAACCTTATGCGATATATAATACTGCAAAAATTCTGGTGAAGATTAGGAGATTGAGTAAAATATTTTCTTTACCCAATTGGCCGTGAACCCTTCGGTTGAAAAATGATGAGGCATTGTTTAAGGTGTCGGATTACTTGATAAAGTGCATTGAACCCTGTTTAACTATAACTAGATATAGAATCTTCCCAAGTTTATAACTAAATGTTAATGATGTCTGGAGATAACTTATTATTTTTTATCATTCTTACAATCGCTTTGTAACTATGGAATTTACTATTTTTTAACATTACATGGTGAGGCTTTGACGCGGGCGCTATTTATTACTGTCAATCTCCTTGATAAAATGAATGAAGTGACTAAGAACGCTATTCATTTGAATCCTTTAGAAGTACTCACTACTTTCGGACTACTAAGGTACTATATTAAACAGTATAATACACTTTGGGCTGATAATTATAAACTGTAAAATATATATTCTCCAATTGTTTTAAAATCCACTTTGACATGGGGAAACCTAAGCTAATCTTAAGCTTCATTGATTTTTATACTCGTAATACACTTCCAAATCCATAGCCAATCTCGATAAAAAGTATAAGGGGAGATGTAAGTATGAAGGGTAGCAGATTGCATTCATAAAAATATCGCGCACGAAATAAATCTGCGGTGTCAGTGGCCCCCATGTTATCTTATTAAAACAATTTGTTTGATTGTAGTCATCGCTGTGGGTAATGCCCTTCATTTGTCTCCACCTCGCCATTAGTTTGTGGGATTAAAATGAAAGAAGAAAAAACAATCCTAATAGTAGTTGTCTGTACATACCTTTAGAAATTTTCTTCGAACCCAATTCATTTTTAAATTAGAGTTCTTATATGCAGAATTCTATACAGTAGGATCTTATAAGATGAGGTGTCTAATAACGAAATGAATAGACTAATCTGAACCACAGCGTTTACTCTGTTCAACACCTATTAATCCACTTGTTAGTTTAGCAACTCCGTAACACCTAGTTGTTGATTCATGAACGTATTCGTCGTCGGAGATCAGTCCGTCAAAGGAGATAAATGTACCTAATAGATCCCACAAAAGAGCACGCGCTATCAATCCTTGTATCAAAAATGTACATAGCGCGCTATCCTCTATAACTCGCGATAAAATATGGCGGAAAAAAAACTATTACACGGGTTGAAGAAATGGTGTTGGGTCATCATTGTCATCTCGAATCGGTTATCATTCGGCGGCCGGGCCGGCAAGATGGATGGCCGGATGGGTGAGAGCCGGAGTGTTTGCTTTGGTAAGGGTACGCTAGTTGTCACTATTTGCGGGGTTTCTGATGCGACCGGGTCTTTTAGAGTTCATTTATAATATCTGACCTAAAATTCGTAACATGAGGTACATGAGCCAAAGAAGCCAGGTTCATAAATAGACTTTGTATCGATTCTTACTGCCATACCTAGACAAAACTGCAAGTTCATTTTATGCAACTCAAACGTAAAAATTGTACGTATCAAATGTGTAGGTATTTTTATGCTTTAAATTTAAAACTTATGACACTCACTAATAATTTTCTTAAATCTCACTGCAACATTGTAAAAGAAGAAAACCGGTATTGCCATAAGCAAAATAAATTTATGGCTCGAATTAAAAATACCTCGTAATTTGCGAAAAACCCCAATATTATCGCGACAGATTTCAAAAGACGCCGGCTAATTACCCAATCACAACGGTTTCAAATAACACGTCAAAATGGCGGCGAAGATGGTATTTTTACAGCGTCGTTATCGGAGGAGAAATTATACGTTCCGTCAAATAGACTTTTATGGTGTATTAAAGCCAATTTCGACATTAACCCTTACTTACCTCTTGCACATAGCACTGATATTTTATTGCGATTTTATAGACGTGTATGATTAACAAAGTATGTTCCTGAAGGAGGGATGTAAAGTGAAACGCATTAAGCGGGTGATGATTTATTGAATGGGTAATGTCCATATATTTTATTACATAAAGATACGTACGAAGCTCGTAATATTACTTTCTTTAAAACTTCCACTTAAAAAAACTACCTAAGTACCTACTTACAACAGTCTACACTATAGTATTTTCGAGCACAATGTTTAAAATATGTATGTTTTTTCTTCAGCAACTAAAATATTCAATGTTAAATTTCACCAAAAGTTTAACATTAAATTTTATACATAGAAGTTAGCAGTAACATATTCAATACCGACAAATATCCTAGTTTGGATCTCTCAAACGCTCTGTAAAACTAATTAACATGGCATCAGTTCACGCTTCAGTAAAAACCGATCGGTCCAGTAATCGATTCATGTTAATCGAGTTAAAGCATCGACTGGACTCGATGCTTAGTCGATAGTTAAGCGTAAGACGCGTCCATCATGGCATAATTTGGATATATGCGAATCCCCTTCAAGCGTAATCGGGTAAGCTCAATGACCCGAGCTAGGGCTGTGCGTTACATCAGATTAGGGCTGCTACCACTATTTTTGCTAAGTTTTCCACTCTGTTTTTGTTTCGAATTGAATTGCTGATTATCCGGTTCCTTAGTAGCTATTACTATATAAACTAGAATGATTTTGCTTCTCTCTCTCTCCTTCTCTTACCTGTTTATACATATATTATGCGTGTGGTCATTTATATTATGCATATTGCAATCCATGACTTTACCTATATATTTTATGTACACAACATTAAATGTAAATTGTGATAGACATTTTGGAGTTCCAAAAATGTAGCAAATGCGATTATGGCTGTCGTAATGTTCCAGTAAACCATAAATATGAAAAGCGTGGCAACGACATCGCTTTAACCCATCTAAACACCTGCTCCTCTAGAGACAAATGATAAGCTTCACGCGTCAAACTTTTGACAAGCCGGCTCTAAGCATACGTTGTAACGCGCGTGTTTTTTCACCATTTATCTTTGGGGTTATTTTAAAGTGGCAACCTAGCGGGGGAGCGATCATCAATCTCTATCAGGGATCGGCGGAAGTGGAAAAACGGGAATATGACCGAAGTGTGGACGCGGGCTCGCTCTAATGGTACAAACCTTTTAGCGGAGAGTTGTAAGTGTTACTTGCTACATATGTTCAGAATATATAAGGTCCTAATTTATTAGTTGCAGATATTTTAACACATGATACTTTACATTAAAAATATTTAATGTACATTAACTTTAAATATAAATTGAGAAATCTTTTCATGTAACTTTTTTGATTTCATTTTACTAACAAAAAAATTAATTATAATTTCGTCTAAAAAAAAATCATCATGTGCATTATCACATGTCACAATAACACTGTCTGTCATGTCAACAATTGTTTGTTGTAAATGTCGTAAGGTTCAAGGGAAAACTGCATATGTCATTGAAGTGGCCAGTTACAGTTAAGTGGTACGTAAAAGAGGTACTAGAATCTGTTCAATGAGTTTTCATTTAATAATCACATAAACAGGGTGTTTTTACGTAGCAAATTTGTTTTTCCGTTTTCTCCAAAAAACATCGTAAAAGCTATAATGTTTCACGGTTTAATATACTCCAGAGACCGAGTACTATCATCAGCTGTAAAAATATCTGCATCTAATAAATTAGGACCTTATATAGCGGTCTATACAACAGCTAGATAGTATGGACTATTTACTGTACCTACCTAATGAAAAATGTTGTATGCAACAGAATATTCCAAGTTTCCATTTTAGACTATCTATCTAAGGGCCGGTTGCATCAAACCGTCTGTCACCGTAAAAACGTTCGCTAAATTTTATTATATGGGAAGTTCCATAGACGTCTGGTGCGTGACGATGATGTGTCTGTCAAATGTAGTTGATGCAACTGGCCCTAATTCTAAAACAAAACAGTCTTAAAAAACATAGTAACATCAGTCAAAAGGTCAAAAGATATGTCTGGAATGCCTACACCAATTATTAAATATCTTCTGTAGAATGTAAACGCAGTATTTCATGTAGTTCTCTCGTACTGCGTGTTCTGTCCACTTTGCAGAACAGTGACTCGAACACGAGTCAATGGCAACGTTTGACACAGATGCCCGATACCTACCCACAGTTAACCTCCTCAGTTAATTAGCCTTAATAGAAACAAACAAACGAACTCACAGATAAATGGCCTCAGATAGTTATTTAATTGTCTTATCTCGCTCGGAGTTAATGCAGATTCCTTCCCACTCATTGTATCCTCAAAAATACTTTTAAAAGAGTCAGTTCTATGTCAACGGAACAAAGTTAAGTTCCGCGGGTCCGGGGGGTATTATAAGAGGCTGGGGAAAGTGGTTATTTTCGCTTTACGTCTTAACTTTTGTGAAAAGTTTCCTTTCGGTATCGGAAGCGTCCCTAATGAACGGTTCAAACGAGATTTTAGCGGAATTAATGTTTTGTGTAATTGCTCGAGCTGTAGGGAAATGACGAGTTGCTCGCTGTACCCGGTGTTTATTGTGCAAGTTAAGCATTTGTATCGAAATTCATGTATACCTCCTTCAAACTTTTTCTCCAAGTAGAATGGCGATTGTATCATTCGAAATTTCTTCCCTTTCATGATTTGAGGTTGTTTTACGCGATAAATGCAGCGTCATTAGCGTCACACTAAATATAGCCGACATGACCGTAACACTGTAGGTATATTGTTTAACGTAATAAACGCATCTTGTCATCGCATGCGTTCACCGCTTTGTCTATCGCATAAAGCAATCGCGCATTTTGAATATTGTAGGTATATAAAATAAGAACTAGATAGGTATTTTACACTTAGTTTTCAGGCTTATGTAATTCGCTCACCTTAAGTGTTACGGGGGCGAAGTATTCAACGAAATGTTTATTTTAATCTTATATTTGAAAATACTCAAATTATTTGCTCACTGATTTATGTTTGTTTAACTATATTAAATGAAAGTATATCTACAACTTATTTTGAGAAAATAAAGTTCTTGAAATACGTACTTCTATGGCAATAATTATTTGAGTTACAAACATTTCCAGTTAATACGCGTGTCAATAATGTCACTCCAAGTGTTGCACTTAAACAAATTAATCGCTTTCAGATTGATGACATTCACTGTCACTCCTTTGACCATTCAATTCTTAAAATCCAGCAACGCGTGCTTGAAAACTGAATCTTATGCTTAGGAAATACAGAAGGGTGTAAGATGACGCGACGACGAGAGATGAGATTGTGTCACAGTTAGTTGCGGATTTCTTCCCATGAAGGGTTGGAGAACGATTGGAACAGTTACTTTAGTAATTGGAGTAACTGATCGAGGTGTTTTGAGGCGCAGCGCGGTTACGGATGTCACGATCATTTGATTGAACCAGTGATTTAGGAATGTATCTGACGTTTGGGGCTTTTACAACCCTAACAGATGCAAAGATTTGGACGAGTTGTTTGGTTAAGAGTGGGTTTATGAGTTTAATACGGCTCACTTTGATTGATTAACGGAATTCTATAAGTTCATAAAGTACAGGAAGATTAGATTAATATTGTCGTATTTGTTTACGAAAATGTCTGGCGATGCGTGGAGGTACGGAAGTAACACATGTATTAATATTACTTCACACATCCAAACAGGATCTGTGCCGAAATACAAAAATACAAGGCACACGTATAAATCTAAATAAATATTCTTAGTTTGACGCACACAAATATGATTTTTTTTTCAGTACAGATGGTGTTTTTTTACGCACTAGTGCGAGAAGTGGTTCATTATATGCCAGGTCGAAACTTCGAGGCTCATCTGTACTGAAAAACGTCGTACGATACACGTGCGAAAAGGAAATTCGTAACTCGTGTCGATTTAAACACTCCCTTCGGTCGTGTTTTAATTTATCGCCACTGTTTCGAACTTCCTTTTTACGCACTTGTATCGTAATGTACTATTTCATTTCTGGCAATAGGTAAGGTGGCTAATTTCAGTAGCATTTTAAATTGATTTATCATATTGTGAAATTATTTAGGTAGGTTGTGTTAAATGGTTACGTTTTCATAGAAGCTTCTGATCTTACTTCTCAAACAGTTTCAACAGTCTCAACAGCTTAGATAGAGCTGCAAAAATTGATTGTTACTACACAGTATGGCTGCGTAGGCGAGTTTTGTTTTAAATTAGGTTATATAAGCATAAATATTTTTAAGTAATTTAAATACATGTATCGATGTTTGATAGCACAGGTAAAAAACATCATATTTATTAGATAACTTACACAGTTCTATAGATATTAAGTACCGCTGCTACTGTAATATTTAACAGCCCCATAAAACGGAGGCGTTTATCCCTTCAACTCTTCTATTTATAGGCCTTAAAGGCTACGAGACCGCAGCTAAAATCAAAGATTGAGCCCCTCATTTCGTTGCAAAATTTCACGCCACTTCGACACCTATGAATCAAGCCCCCGAAATCCTGCGCATCAGTCAGCCCCGCTGCATTCTTTCCAAGGACATTGTGCCAATTCTGGGCCCCATCTCGCGGCATCCATCACCAATCCTATCCGGAGATTCAATGAATGATAACGAGACTAATAAATACGAAGTCGGCTCCCCAAATGGCAGTAATTAATTTAATGGATTTAGACAAAGAAATATGTACAATGAGATAGTGAGAGATTAATGGTGCACCTCGCCATTGTTTCGGCCATTAGCAGATACCGTGGGTTTAGCATGTAGAACTTGAGCGTTTTTCTGTTTAGTGGCGCTAATGAACATATCCTTCCATGTTCCTTTCGTCAGTATACTTAACTGTGAACAGTAATGGCGTTATAAAATGCGTTTGCCTTAAAAATATGGGTTGTATTAATCGATAAGAGTTTTGAATGATTCACGGTTATTTTATTGGGATTTTAGATAATCGGGATATAGATCGTGACACTTTTTGGCTTTCTCGTGATCATGATGCATGCAACTGCGTCGAAACATCGGGAGCTCTTGACAAAAATCAAAAGGTAATCACGGTCTATATCCCGACAATATATAAGTCCAAGACAACGATTTCAAGCTTTAGTTAATATTTGCTTACAACGCAAATGTAATACAGTAATCGTAGTTATAGTCAAGTTAGAATGTATCAAGAACTCTTCTTGGAAAATAATGCTAAGTAGGTAAGGCCGAGGAGGTAAATCAAAGTAGGTTACAACAATATTACTGCTTTTTTTTAGATACTTAGGTTTAGCAGAAGCAAACTTAGTTGTAATTACTCTATTTACTCGTACTCTGGACAGAAAACTAGGATTTTCTCGCCCCTTAAATCGTCATCCGGCACGTCCCTTAAAAACCGCAAACTGTCTAATACTTCCTAATCTAGTCAGAACACTTCTGAAATACTTCACAGCAACAAAAGACATTTTAGTGGTTGCTGTAGATACACCAGATTTATAATTTCTAATGTACTGCTCTGAATTTAGTATAAAGTAGACCAACTGTTATGTAGTTATTTCAGGCGCTGGAAGTTCTCGGACAATTGGACGAGACATTTACATAAAGGAGCATAAAAAGTAGTGGCGTTTCAGGGATTTGGCTGATATCGGCAATCAGCGCACCATAAACAGTGGACGTGCCTGCGTGATGCGCCTTTGACTTAGGCAACCTCCTTATCGGCCGCCGGAAACCACCCAACTAACTACTCCAGGCGACCCGACCCTTAAAAAACCAACCCTAAACGTGAACGCGCAAAAGTCGACTATCCCTCGACCCGTGCGGTCCTGGGACAATGTCGACTCTATTTTAAAACGCAAACGTCGTTCACGCCCACTGCCGCAATGAACAAATAAGGCAACACTGCCAGTATGTCAACGATAAATAAAGCTGAGTGTCCTTTAACGAAGCAGACGTTGACGTCGGGACGCTAACAACGGACGCGCCAGACTCTTCACTCTATTGTTTAGGGATTAACGACTAAAATGGCTTTGTAGCTGGAGGCTAGTAAATGAAGGTCCGCATTTAGTGGTTCGTGGTGGCAGGGATATGGGTGGACTTCCTTGGTTCGGTAATCTTATCAGTGTGGCAGGCAGACGTCTTGACATGATACATCGCCGCGCTATATTACACTTACATCCGATTCAGCCCGATACAGGTCTTCAGCTTGAAGCTATTCCATTAATGGCCGTTCCCGGCTAAGGCGAGTCTATACTGAAATTTTGCCTGATACTGGGAATGCGGCCAGGCGTGATTTTTCAACAGATACACATTTTCTGCGCTTCAGATCGTTAAAAATTCTTTTGCGGCTCTTATTCGTTTTACTCGCACTTGTAGTAATTTGTCGCCGCCGCATGGCGAAACACAAAAACAAAAAATCAACACTAATAAAACTGTAATTAAAGCCGTGTGGCTGGGCTCGTGTGATCGTTGTGTGGCGACGAACAAATTACGAGCCAGTTCGAAGCACATTAATGGGAATAATGAAGAACGGAACCCGAATCGTGAGGTGCCGATTAAAGGCTGCGCCAAAAGAAGAGACAGTGGCTCACCTCGTTAAAGCCTCCCAATTTTTCGATAATGCCTTTGAAATGTTCCTAAGATCTAATGTAAGGGAAATTATAATGAAACTAGCTTAGCATCGGGACGCTAATGATTGTCGATCCCAATCATCAACGAAAGCCTGATTAATGGGGCCACTCATGTAAAACGTTTTCGTAAGCTAGCTCGCCTTTTTGACAGTGGGAATTTGTAAACGCATCACAAATCACAAGCTAGACAATTACTGTACTACTTTATATTCCAGATGTTAGAAAGCATAGATACTCGATTAGAACTCGTGGCACAATAATTATGAATGGATACCCCAGAAAACTCTTTTCTACAAATAAAAGCAAATGAATCTGCACACATTTCGGCAAGCGTTGTTACTTTAAAATAAAACCTCGTACCGCCTGCTCAAACGAAACATTGACGGCAAAGCTGTATTGGGACGAGTTGATTGGAAAGACCTGTTAGGGTAATGATGAGCACGAGACATTGGGAGTCTGAAAACCACAAAAGCCCATCCCGTCCGATTCCCCTCCAACCGCGAACTTTGAATACACCTCTTTCGACTATCGAAAAGTTCCTGATAAATG
Source organism: Leguminivora glycinivorella (assembly GCF_023078275.1). Classification (NCBI taxonomy): domain Eukaryota; kingdom Metazoa; phylum Arthropoda; class Insecta; order Lepidoptera; family Tortricidae; genus Leguminivora; species Leguminivora glycinivorella. The sequence continues at coordinate 18,753,179 of NC_062978.1, read as the reverse complement.
ATTTGTTCGAGGACTCGATTGTTCGACGATGAATGGGAAATACTTGAAGTGAAGTCAAGACGCCGCTGGACCAAGTTTCCGATTGTTTCCCAACTATAAATCGCAGTGCAACTCTCATATAAATATTGTACGGAGCGCGGGCCAACTTCGGCGCGCTAAATTTAAAATTGAAATTGTAGAACTTGGTTTGCGTGGCTTCCATGCGTTAAGTGCACAGAAGTGGTTGAGTACCTATATCCTGACTTTTCACCGGGCTGGGCGAAACTGAGTTTTCAGGAGTTTCTGAATTTGAATTATCAGCCGGTGCCTCGAGTTTTATGAAATATTTTTTTCTGACGAATCATCATTTTATTTTTTAAACCCACTACTGATAAAATGTCGTATGCGGTCTACTGATAAAATGTCGTTTGCTTTAAATACCTACCATACACTCGTAATTATTTAGAATGTCTCCTTTAGCCCCTCGGACCTTTTCTCCCCATGACTCTGCAGACCAAAAAAGGCAAAAAAATTTTCGGAAGAATCGACAGTTTTCAGAATTCTTACGTAAATTATCAAAGGACTTTGAAAGTGGGAATAATTATGAGGCCCTTTTTCTGCTGAAATGCTAATCTTATCAATTGAATTTGGTCCCGAGTTTCGGCTAACTTGAGATCAATAGGAACGCCTGCGAAATACGCTCCAATGCAAAGGGGAGATAAGTTTTGGTAAATCCTGAGTCAGCAATACAAACTGTTTCTGTTTTCATTCCGCGTTTCACTGGCGCCTCATATTTTATATTTCATAATTAGCTACATAAATTTTAACGTATAAGTTTCGTAGATTTTTAAACAACACCAGAGTTACCAGCTTGTGTGTTCAAACCTGGAATCGAGGGGTAAATTCAAAATTGCTTCAGAATTCGTCTTGTAAACGAGTTTAAGATTAGAGCACGTGTGGCGGGTGTCTCGCGAGATTATCGCGGCAGCGTCGTGCGTCAGCTCGCAGCCGTGCTCGTACATCATCCCCCGTTACACAACTACCCGCCGAGATACGACTTTGACAACTCGCTCCGCGAACAGCCCCGGCCCGACACACCGCCGCACGATCCGATATTAATCTTATTAAAAGCTTAGAAAATAAAGAACCATGCTCCTTTGTGCAACAGTTCACTAAAGCGCACCGGAGTTTCTCTATTACGACTGCCGTCTGCTCCCTTTCCGTTCCCAATAACAAATCATTATTGATCGGGGCGAGCTCGTTCGCAAATGATTGAAACACACCCCCTTTATTCTGGCAATAAGCAGCGAGCTTTGCTTTTCTCGGAAGAAAATGCGGATTGTAGATGCGGTGCCAGATGGCTCGAAAAATCGCATGCAAAAATAAACGGCTCGGAATATGGATATTGGTGCCTGTCTGATTGCTTTATGCATAGAGCGAGGCGCTCCTATAAATAATATGGGTTGTAATAAACGAGCTGCGAAACTGAAAAGTCCGCTGTAAATCGATATTTTCGTTACGCAAACAAGCTCCGAAAAGGCACGTGGAGCTCCGGTCGATCCGCAAAAGCCAATTTTAGGAAAAAGTAGAACAGAAAAAGTTTGCATCAGGTAAGCGATGAATCCCAGGACGGCGTTCAAAATCGCGTTCCCCTTTTAAAGCTGAGACGATTCCACGTAATGAGTGTCGAATTCTCGAGCCTTAGGGCCCCCTCCGGCAGATTTGGCGGTATCCCGGAGGTGCTTCTGTAATTACCCACCATTACAGACAAAAGACACGACTCGCCCGATTACCATAATACACCTTGCCCCTGAGACGGGATATAAATAGCCCACATTTTTGCAGTAAAACGAGGAGTGATGTATGTATTAATATCTATACTTAACTTTCTAAATTGTGTGAGGGATCTGGTGATTTAGTTTTTCATTGGCAGCGTGCAAACGGCGGAATTTACTCAAATGCCTTTTAACGTAATTTTTTATATTACGGGCTTTATGCTGGTAAATATTAACAACAGATATGATGATGACTCTACATTAATTAGTATCATATCGCGTCATCTGATCTGTCTTCGTTGCAATATCATTATTAATATTTAATCACGTCCAAACGTCGCGTTTTTCATTATGTTTAAAAAAGTTTAACTTTTGAATAATAGCAAACGAATCGTTTGAAATGCCTTGCCACAAACCGCCGGCGCGGCGATATTATCGAGAGCACTGCCATTTTCTTTCGCCAAAATGCGACGTGGGGTGTTCGGGAAAAAAACAACACAAAACCTTTTAAAATTAATTGAGTTTTCTTGCGGCTACATCGGCTACAATAAATTAATTAACGCTCGAAGGAATCTTTAAAATTTGTCGAGGATCAAAAGTTGGTAGGCGGCGGGGGCGAGTGGGGCGGACAGATAATACTTCGATTTTCCATTAGCTTGTATTAGTGATGGGAGAGGCCCGGCGCTCCCCGCTGAAGAATAGCCACCAATATATTTCCTTTATAAGAAACTACTGAAACACGCGATCTCGATCCATTTTGCATGGCCGTCGCCGCCGCTGGCCGAGTGCCGCTATTTGTTTATGAGCCATTACGACAACAATATTCGCTCTTTATTGAATTTCAACTTGTAACTTTCCGTGGATGGAATTAATTGAATCTTTCCTTGTCCTAATGGTTGCTTTTGTTCCGATCGCGAGGAGCTGATTAATTTTGTTACGACTTTTAAAATAACAAATGAACTTCCTGCCACACTAAAACACGTCTTCCTTCTTCCTAAGAGCTTTATTTATAAATTTATTTGACATTAAATTAACTGTCTGACTTGTCAATGTTTAAGTAACCTCCCATATAATAGTATCAACATCTTGTCTTTTGTCCTTTTGTTTTGGTACATAACATTAATTATAATTCCAGGGCATTATTTACTTACTTAACGAAACGAAGTTGAGAATTCTGAAATATAATTGACTACAGGTGTGCTCAATATTTTTAAGACACCAAAAAACACCTAAAATTAAAAAAACAACAATGTCGGGTTTTAGAATCCTTTGCCTAACAAGCAACCTTTCAAAAAAAGGTAAAAATATATTATATAAAAACTATTTATTCATGACGAGAATGTAATCGTCATGAATATGTACGGACAAGCTTCTTATAAATTTGTTTCTTTCTGTCCAACATATGAAAATCATAACATGAAGCTAGAATCAATACGGTTTGTTAGATTGGTTTTAACGGGTGTCATCTTTGTCTGCAGTAGTTGCTTGCTGGACGGGACGCGCCCGCCGCCCGATGTGCTGCCGCGCAACCCGACCATGTCGCGACTGAACGGCCGCATCACCGGCAACCCTGCCGACCCGGCCGACTTCGAGCCCTCGTGTCTAGTGCGCACGCCTTCTGGCAACTTCTACGTGCCTTCAGGTACAACATCCAATCCAATCCACGGTCTTATCAAAAAATAATATCAGCCAAAATTAATAATTTATTGTCGACAGTCCTTCATTTCATGCTCCAAACAAATTGGACTCCTAAAACCAGTAATAATAAGAAGGTATACGAGTCTTATCTCAAATCTCAATGATACCAAGTAGTACTATATTCTGATTCCATTGACATCATCTGATCAGCTTGGTGGGACTAATTTTTTTTCCAGCTTGATCGCCGAATGACTAATAATTCACATGGATATTATTTTTAGGAAAAGGCTGACCTAAACGTCACACTTCAAAGCAAACTAAACCGTATTTCTTACATTAAGTTCCAAGGTTCGAGCTGGAGTAGGAAATCTCTATATTCGGCTTGTAAGTTCCAGATGCTTTACCATTAGGCTAGCAAAGCTTCTCCCTGTCCATTTGACGACCAAACCCCAACCCGCTTCACTAATTACAAACGCGCTATAATTTTTCCAGGCGATATACAGAAGAATCCGTCGATGGATTACATGTAACCAAACTCCTCGTGTAGTAGTCCAGGCAAGGACAAGAGCACCCTGGAAAGAATGGACCGTAACGAAAGGCATCCTGCCTTCGGGGCGCCGGTCCCCGTCCTCCCTGTGAGGAACAACCTGCGGGCAACCCACTTCCCCCCGGCTACCTCAAGATTCCACTTTAGGAAAGGCCTCTCTTCTAGATGTTCCTGGAAGTGTACTGCTGTAGTGTTCATAGTGTTGTTCGTTCTTCTTTTAGCAATCAGAATCTCATACGACTCAGGTAAATACATTTTGTTTGTTTTGCATGTGAGCTTTGTGTGAATTGTTGTTAACTAAACCAAACACAATTTTGGTCGAAATATTTGATAATTTTCTACGGCTAAGCAACACGCATCAATAGTTATTTTTACCGAAACGGCATTCGTACTTAAAACTTGTCTCTTTTTCCACAGCATCATACTTCGTGACCTCATATCATAATCGCGAACCCATGTTCAGTGGTCGTTGGCGAGTCCACTGAGGTGTTTCCGGCGTCGAAGGCGACGACTCTGGAGTCCAACAAGTTCCCAGCACGACCGCACCAAACGCCGCCCACTGGTTCAGGTAAACGCGCTCGTCGAAGTGTCGACGAGCATGCTAGTGAACCACCTTCTCTTCTCTTCTTCGGACTCTTCCGCTGTAGATATGCATGATTAATCACGCCTTCTGTGGACACCTTTAGTGTAGTGCATGGTGTGACTGAAGGCGAAGAAGACCGGGGAAATGTTCATGTATCTAGTGTAAGTGTAGATACCACCGGTGTGCTAACCGATAAAGAGCTTGAATCGACAACCAACATTGAAGTTGAAACAACAACCGACATGCCGCTTATCACGAGTATTAAAACAACGACGTTTACTAACCCTGCTGCAGACAATACTGGTACTAATAATCCGACTACAGAAACAACTACCGAGGCTAATAACCTCATAGAAACAATAACTGAAGTTCATAATACCGTGGAAACTACTCCTGAAAAACTAACGAACAGTATACTACTACTGATGTGGTGAACGTAGTAACTAACGGGCCCAAATCACTCATTAACATACCAATAGAGATTACCCCAAAATCAAATACCGACCACAATAGAATCGCGTATGAACCTGAAGTCATGCAAAGTGATTCACTTTCGTCTGTTTTGTATGTAGTATTGCAAAGAGTTAAATACTTAAAATTAGAATCTCAATTAGAAGAAGTAAACGAGGAACTGTGATATTAAAATTAACGAATCTGGAAGATATTTGAGTACGAACTTGAGAAACTCCATTATGATACTGAACGAAATGAAGACCAAGTCGTTACAACATCAACTATAACTGCAGTGCCAACAACCACTACAGAGCCATCCATT